>NC_048534.1:14397666-15649111 GCF_008121235.1 Drosophila subobscura | reverse complement strand
ATTGTAGAGTAAACAATAAATAAACAAACACACACTCAACGATCATGTATGTACTATATATAGAAGTGTATGGAGTGGAGTAGCAATTTAAATGCTTTTATATGCAATTTTACTTTTTGACAAAACGTATACAAGTAGGAAAGAAACAGAATCAGAATGAAACGACTCGAAAAGAAATTACATACGAATGCAATACATTTAGACAGCCAAAGACACACAATTCATTATTCTAATCTAATTTTAAATATTTATAATTGTTTGTGCTACATTTTATTTAGTTTTAGTTGTAAATACACCGATTGTACATGTATTTTTTAATGGACTTTCATTGCACTGAAGCAAATATCGTGTTTGTTGCATTAGCTTTGGTTTATTTAGTTTGTACTCTTTGTTTTTGTATTTGTTATTACAACTCAAGTGTGTGGAGTACTTCGAAAGCAATATGAACAACACGTAACAAACAAACAAACAAACAAAAATATATATATTAATGGTACATTTCATAGGAAAAAGCAAATCAAACAAAAGTCAGACACATAGCAGCAGAGTAGCAGCCGCAGCAGCAGAAGCAAAAGGGGAATGAACTAGGAACACCCTTAGGCATACCGTAGGAGTTTGAACTAATTCTAGAACTACAATACATACATCAACTACTTATACAATTGCGTAATCGAGTATTAGCTCGGAATCAGATCATTAACTTTTATACACTTTACCATTTACATATACTATACATAAATATATACAACAAGCGAACAGAATACCGATTTCATAATACATAGTACACGGCAAGCAGAATATGTAGTTAGTTGTACTCGTAATTTAGAGCCAGGCTGCAATTGAAAGGTTTTACAGTGACTCATGCCTACAAACAAACAGAACAAACAAACAACCAGCAACAACAGCACACACATAAAAAGATCCATGAATATACCGATTATATAATTATACATTATGTATATACATATATATACATAGATGACCCATATACATACACTTATTAGATACTTTAGCAGAGAGAGATTCTCTAGAGATGCTTTTAAAAATACAAACAAAATCGAAAATCCCAAAAAAATGAACAAACAAAAATAAATGAATTAAGCAAATGAAAAGTATTTTATTAAAAGACACGACTCTCTCGATTACTCGATGCAAAAGGGGTAGCAGAGTAAAACAGCTAAAGATAGAACATACAATACCCGATATATACAATTTCTTAAAACTTCTGCAAAACAAACAAAAAAAAACACTCGTGAGATCAACAAAACTCAGCAACTTTTTATAGAGGAGCAGCCCAACCAACTGTGGTTCGGATAAAGATGAAGATGAGGATGAAAATGAAAATGAAAATACTTTAAAGATACATTGTAAGCTAATTGAAAACGACTTTTAACTTTCTCCAAATAAGACGAAACGAAACGATTATTAGCCATGTATGCCGACACCCGAAACTGAAATCAGATTGTAGCCAGCGCATTCGTATTTGCTATTTGGCAATTAATAATAAAGAAAAAGAAAATGAGAAGAACGACACAACCGGCATTAACAAATTAGTGACAAAACGCGAGCCCTAGAGAGCGGAAATATAACACATAGGGAGGAATAGGAATAGGTATAGGAACGGAAAACCAAGACACACTCAAGTTCTCATTTTTCCATTAAACGATATATATTCAAGTGCTTCTTACATAAAATAAATAAATATATATATACATATATATAAATGATATATATAACATGAAGATTACATGGTAGAAATTATTATTACGGGACGAAAGCGGAAGCGCAAGCGGAAGGCATTGGCATTATGAATACCTACTAACTAGTTTAAGGCATTTACTATACAGAAAGAAACACAACTCTATTATGATTATTATGTTTTGTGAGCGAACTTGGAGCGAACTATTACAGATTACAGATAACAGAATAGAGAGCAGTTCTAGGGTTAAGCCTTATACTACCTATGCACGATGATTTCCCCCCTCCTGCGGATGATCGTGCCGTGTCGTGCCGTATCAAGCGGGGACACGAAGCGTTTGGTTTTATAATTTCTAAGTAGCCAGCTCTCTATATGCAGTACATATAGGATATATACCATACACAAACAAACGTAATCGATGCATTTTACTTACTTGAAAAGCCATCAATGAAGCAAATGAAGTTACAGCAAATTCATGATTCAATTTATATAATTATGTTAAGATTTTATAACGCAACAAGCCTAACGTATACATTACCTATATGAATACTATTATACGAGACTTTGTAAATAATACTTCAAACCAACCAACAAAAATAAATAATCTTTCATTCGAGCAAAACAAAACAACAAAAAGCCAGGACAAAAACATCAAAAATCATAACGAAACGAAATGAATCGAAACCAAGCTAAATACCGATTCCAGAATCGACTTTTTACAGCCTTGGTTCCAACCACAACACACCACAAGACTCACAGTCCCCCAGAAAGGTGCACGATCCACGAATAGGAGACGAGTATGTTATGCATTCTTTAGCGGTTACAAATACGTAAGGATAAATTTAAATTGTTGAATATGTAGAGCAAAGCATAATTGAAGATAAAGAAGGAATAACAAAATATTTAACCAACATAAGTTACAAAAACGCTATACACAAAACAAACGGTACTTCCAAGCAACTATAGAGCTAACAGCAAACCATTTAAACAATTAAACTGCAAACACTTAATGAATGAAGTTGAACGAAATGAATTGAATTCCGCACTCCTGCCACCCTCCCAAAACTATGGCTCCAAAGTTCACTCTCTCTTCCATAGTACTCTCCCTCTACCAATCGGAAATTCTCCATTATTTCGAATTAAGTTCGAACCAAACGCTTCACAAAACTAAACAAAAACTCCCAACATGAACACAGCGAACTTTGTGCGGAATGTGTGCGAAATCGGTTAATCAGCAGACAGCATACACAGAAGACAGCGAGAAGAAGATCAAGATCAACATGATGAACATCCGTTAAATGAAAGACAAGAAGAACAAACAAAAATTGTTAGTAAAAAGACTGAGCTACAAAATATACAAGAACAAAAAAACAAAAACAGAAGAAATAAAAGCAAACAAAGAACGCTATCGATATCGATAACGAAAGCGAGATGAAAGCTAAAACAAAAGCTAATTAATGAATACTATTGATTTATTGAGGAGTTTATTAATTAATGTGCATTTCTGTGAAAACGGTTTTCTAACTAGACGCTTGACTAGAATTCCATTTCCTTCGGTTCAATATGATTTGGCCAATCGAGAGAAGTTCCTAGCAAACGGAGGCAGCCAGCCCAAAAATATCAATCAGTAAGTGAATCAATCAATCAATCGATCAGATCAGATCAAAACCAGAAAAGGAACTTCTGCCCATCATTGTTAGTCCAGGCCATAATGATTGCTTTTGGCAAACTCATTCATTATCTGCTGATGTGGGTCATTAAATACGTAAATTGAGAACTTTTGTTTCCGTTTGGAATTCGAGATTGTATTGAGATTGAGGTGCTTTCTATTCTTTGGTCACTGCCACAGCATAATCGAGATTAAAATACCTAGAACATATATATACACCAATATATATAGTATATATATACATATATAGAACACGTATGTATGCATACACTTGCTTTTAGCTTTCCTAGAACTCTGATTTCCATACTTGAACGTACAGTAAGCTGCGAGTCATAGGAATTAGTCTCAGACACGAAATAATCAAACTCAAGGCGCTAAAAGAATGCGATTCGATTCGACCCGATTCGATTCGATTTGATGAAAGATTTTCAATTAATTCCACTCCAAAACACTACAGAACAGAACTAAACGAATCGAATCGAAAATACATTAAACTTTATAACATTAAATTCCGAAGCAAAGCAACAAACAAATTGAACACATGCAAAAGCTGAAAGAGAAGCTGATTAATGAAAAACAACAACCACATATTATTAATGATTATTATATTGTATTATTATAACTGAAAATATTTAGATGAAATGACATAATGATTCTTAATTATAACACACATTATTATAGATACATACTGAACAAACCGATGCAAAAAACCCAAAAACCAAAAAAAAACGACAACAAATGAAACAAACAAAAAACGGGAACGGCGAGAAGGGAATCGAAAATGATTAATAAAAATGAAAATATAGAGAATATTATATTATGAACATTCCCCCCAATGCCTTTCAATTCTTTTTGCATTCTTCGCTGCTCTGAAATTCTGCCCTGAACTTTTTGAATATTTTAAATGGTAATTCTCTCGAGATTGATTTTCTCCTTTAACATCAGAATCCAGCAGAGAGATAAGTGAACTCTTCATTTCGAAATGGTAAAAATATCAATCGGAGTGCTGGGAGTTTCATAGCTTGACCGCAGAGACCTAATCAGCTGGTGCCAGTACATGGTAGTCGTACCTAGGGCCAACATTTCTATCAGCGATGCTCCAACATGGCGAAACATGGCTGGCCCCACGAACCGACAACTGACAAGAGGAGCTGCACCCCGTCCAGCGTACGCACCCCAGACTGATAACCCAGAGGCAGGACGGATGAGATAAGGACCGGAGCCAGCTAAGAACATGGAGAGCAGATGAAAGGCGGTGACGACATCGCCAAGTGGAACTAAGACAGCGAGGGCAGGCGCAGAACTAGCTGAAAAGCGCAGTAACTCAATATTATTGTTGCTCAATGTCCAACCAGAGAACTGTCGAGTTTTGTGGACTACTTTTGGAGCCCGCCTCGTAGTGGGTCAATCGAATCAAGGCTAGTGCTGGGCATAGATAGTGTGTGAGCTAGTCAGTCCGTAGAAACTAAATCCGAAATCAGTTTCCATTCAATCGCGACACTGAGAGCAACATGCAGTCGTTGCCTTCCTGGGTCCAACTGCTGGCGTTGGCACTCTGCATATGCCAGATCTGCGCCCTACAACCCAGGCCTAGGTCTGATGATGCCGACTATGACTTTAGTGCGGAGAACGAGGATTCGTTCACGCCGCAGCCACTAAGGCCGCCACCATGGCAAGAGGCTCCCCAGCCACAGGAGGCTCGTGTGCAAGTTCCCGGCGTGGGCGACATTGTCGGTGTACGCGGCTATAAGACGATCTCGGGACGGCCAATCAATGCATTCCTTGGCGTGCGCTATGCCCAAGTGGGCGCCGGCCTGGGACGTTTCCAGCAGGCCAGGGCCACGAGTTTCCAGGGCAGAGTGGATGCCACGACAGCCAGTCCAAATTGCGCTCAATTTCCGGAGCTGCAGCGACTGCAGGCGGCCGAGGCACGCGGAGAGAACGTTGACGATTGCCTGACCCTCAACATATATGCGCCCGAAGGAGCACGCGATCTGCCCGTCCTGGTCTTTGTGCACGGGGAGATGCTATTCGATGGAGGTGCCGAGGAGGCCCAGCCGGACTACGTGCTGGAGAACGACATTGTCCTGGTGTCGATCAACTATCGTCTGGCTCCGTTCGGATTCCTCAGCGCCCTCAGCGATCAGCTGCCCGGCAATGTGGCACTCTCGGACATCCACCTGGCCTTGGAGTGGCTGCAGCGCAACCTTCCCCACTTTGGCGGCAACTCTGGAAAGGTGACTCTTGTGGGTCAGGCAGGCGGCGCCACGCTGGTCCATGCCCTCAGCCTCAGCGGTCGTGCAACGAACCTCTTCCAGCAGCTCATCCTGCAGTCTGGCACGGCCCTCAATCCGTACCTCATCGACGAACGTCCCCTGGAAACTCTGGCCACATTCGCGCGCCTCGCCCGCTGTCCGTATGCCGGTCGCAGTCTGGCACCGCTCTACGACTGCCTCAGCCGTCTGCCCACCTCCCAGGTGGTCAGCGCCTTCGAGCAACTGCTGCAACAGAACGAGGCAAGCGGCCTCAGCTTCCTGGGCGGCTTCAAGCTCGTGGTGGGCGATCCCCTGGGCTACCTGCCCGAGCATCCTGCCGCGCTGGCTGCCAAAGCGGCCAACAGCAGTGTGCCCATGATTGTGGGTGCCGCCAAAGATGCCAGCGCCTTTATTCTATCACGTGAGTGCTTAGCTAATGTTGGGTTGGGTCAGACCTGGTCAAATGCGATAAGACTATCAGTCTGAGAGTCCAGTTCCAACCAACCAACCAACCAACCGATTAGTGAATGTTTTTTGCTTGCCATTTCCTTTTAGGCTTCTACGACCAGATACAGCGCGTACAGTCGCAGAATGTGAGCGACTTCATCAACGTGGTGCTGCGCCACACGGCGCCTCCAAGCCAACACCAGGCATGGCTGGACTGGGCACGCAGGGAGATCTTTTCGCAGGAGCACGATCGCACGGCCAGTGCCCACAGTGTGTCCCAGGGCCTGTTGGAGTTGAGTAACATGATCCTGTATCGGGCGCCTGTCATCTACTCCATCCGCCTCTCGCACAAGAAGAGCCCCGTCTATTTGTACACCTTTGACTATCGCGGCGAGCACCATCGGTTCGGCCATCTGGACAATCCCCTGCCCTTTGGTGTGGACGCCTCCCTGAGCGATGACAGCGTGTATCTGTTTCCATATCCGCCAGAGGCTAGCCGCCTTAATCCCGTGGACAAGTCGTTGTCTCGTGCGCTGGTCACCATGTGGGTGAACTTTGCCGTTAGTGGCATACCCAATCAAAATGCTGGCGTCTGGCCTAAGGCCACTTCCGAGTACGGTCCCTTCCTGCGCTTCACCAACTCCAGGCAGAGCATGCTCGAGCTGGACCCACATTTCGGTGACGGACTCTACGCTCCCAATCTCTATGGACAGTACTTCAATGCAACCAACAGCACCACCACAGCAGCAGCTACAACGACAACGACAACAACGACGACGACGACGACCAGACGTCCGTATGTCTACAATCCTTACGTTAACCGGCAGCCAAACCCCTATCCCTATAACTACAACGCAACGACCACAACTTCCACGACAACGACGACTACGAGGCGGCCAATGTATGCGTACAATCCGTATGCCAACTGGCAGCCAAACAGACAGCCCGGACAGGCTCAGCCGTTCCCAAGGAGGCCTACGGATCCCGCGTACGAAAGAGCCCAGGAAATCAGGCGGCAACAGGTGATACGGGAGCAGCAGGAGCGAGAGCAGCGGATACGTGAACAGCGCGAAAGGGAGCAGCAGCAGCAAGAGGAGCAGCAACGCCGCGAGGAGGAGGAACGAGAGCAGCGGCGTGTGCAAGAGCAGCGAGAGCAGGAAGCACAGCGAGAATTGGAGCAGCGCTACCAGATGCAGAGAGAGAAGCAGCAACGAGAGCAGCAGCAGCGAGAGCAGCTGGCAAGGGAACAGCAGGAGGTCCTGGAGCAACAGCAGCGCGAGCGAGAACAGCGTGAACAAGCGGCAAGGGAGCAATGGGAGCGAAACAGAGAGCGAGCGGAAGTACATCGCAGTCCGCAGGAGGAGCTGGAGCAGCGGCAGCGGGAGTGGGAGCGACAGCAGCGTGAGCGGGAGCGGGAGCAAACAATCAATCCAGATGAACCAGACGATCGGGAGCTGGAGGAAAGGGAGCAACAGGAAAGAGAAGAACAGCAGCGACAGCAAATACTGCATGAACAACGCCTTCAGTACGAGCAGCGGCAACGAGAGCAGCAACAGCGAGAGCAGGAGCAGCGAGAGCAACTGGCCAGAGAGCAGCAGGAGCAACAAGAGCAGCAGCAACGCGAACAAGAGCAACGGGAGCAGGAGGAAAGAGAGCAACAGGAGCGCGAGGAGCAGCAGCGAGAGGAAATGGCGCGTGGCCATCAGCCGTACGAGCCTGAAGAACAGGAGAGCTCTCGCAGGCCCTATCCCAGCTACGAGGACTACGTGCGCAGAGACGAGGAAGAGGAACCAGTCGACTCTGATCCCGAAATCGATGAAAGCTCCAACCGAAACTATGCCGAGGAGCAGGAACGAGAGCAACAACAGCGCGAGCAACTGTATCGCGAGCAACAGGAGCGAGAACGCGAGCAGCAGGAGCAGGAACGCGAGCAGCAGGAGCAGGAACGCGAGCAACAGGAGCAGGAACGCGAGCAACAGGAGCGGGGGCGCCAGTCCCAAAACCCGAATGAAGACGAGGAAGATCAGCAAGACCGTAGGCAGCCTTACCAAAGCTACGAGGAGTATTTGAGGGCCACTGAAGAAGCTGAAGCGGCAGCAGCGGCTGCTCAGGATACTGAGCCTGAGCCTGAGCCTGAACGCGAGAATGATCCCAGCGCATACGAAAGCTACGATGATTACATTCGGGCGCAGCAGGAGCGTCAGGAGGCAGAGGAGCGAGAGCGGGCTGTACAGGAGGGCTGGGAGCACTCTCGCCCAGAATACCCTGGCTATCGGCAGTTTGTCGGCAATCATCACAGCTCCCCGCAGCACGCCAAGCAGCTGCGCAGGCAGCAGCGACCCAATTTGTAGAGCATTCAGCATGGAATCTTGAGTACTATGCTTAAGAGTTCTTTATTAAATATAAAATATGTATCATATGAGTAATCAATACCAATTGTAATGCAAGATCTGGAAGGATCTGCTCCATCGATGGGCTTATTTTTAATTGGCTCAGTGCATGGCTTCATAGCCGTATCTTGTTGCGATTTGGTCGCTTCACCAGACTCTTGCGAACCTCCAGCTTCTTCATCCGACTGGCAGTTGCCGCAGCCAATTGCTTCTTGCGCTGTGCCTTGGCCCTCTTGCGACTTTGGCTGCGAAGGTAGTAGATTTCGCGTATAAGACTCTGGCCCTGATCCTCGTCGCGCAACGTGGCGGAGAACTCGTTGAAATAGTTGCCGCCAATTGTCAGCGTCTCGTCGATCTTCATGTACGGGCCGTAGAGCGTGGTCATTGGCGGCCAATAGCCGGAACGATAGGAGCCCAGGGGATTGCCGCTGATCACAAAGTTTGTCCACAGTTCGACCATTCGGTGGGCCATTGTCACGTCCGGCGGACTCAGACGCTTCACATGATCGGGATAGGGGAAGAGGTAGAGGGCCTCGTCGGTCAGCGAGACGCCCGCCTTGAACGGACTCTGCATGTTCGTCTCCTCGTCCATTTCACGATACCTATTGAACTCGCCCGCATAGTCGAATGAGTAGAGGAACGTGTTGTCCGGGTTGTGTTTGTTGTTCATATTCAGCGCCAGCAGCACGGGCAGCTTGTGATTCAGGGTTCCAGCCACCTGTAAGACCATGAATTGAGATCAATGTGGAATCATTTGTGGGCGGGCTTTTCGCTTACATCGATGAGCCTGGGTATCAGGGTGTCGAAAGTTCCATTCTCCAGCAGCTGGCGATTGAAGAAGTCGTGCGTGACGAAGCTGGTGAGCAGCATGGTCTTGTCAGTGCCCACCACCTGGCGTATCACATGGTCGATGTAGTTGTACGTATCGTACTCATCATCCGGAATCTTTCCCTCGAAGTCGTTGTCCACGATCTCGTTGAGCACTCGAGTGCCGGCGTTTTTGGGGCAGCCACCCATGGCCGGATAGGAGAAATTGGACTCCAGCATGAGATCGTAGGGATGCTTCGGCAGCACGCCACTCGGTCCACCAATGGTGAACTGTATGCCGCCCGTATGGCCAATGCCCAGGTCAGATTTCTCGAGCTGTCGTGGGAAGGGACTCTCATTAATTGGACGTTTACCTGGAGTATGCACTGTACTTACCGCATGTTCCATGAAAGCGTTCAGCAGCTCCAATGCCGTGAGCTCCATGAGGCAAGTGTTGAGGTCTCGCACTGTCACCATCTTGCAGTCAGCCTTCTTGGCTATCTCCTGGGCGTGCTTGCGAGGATCCTCCTCGAGGAAGATGGGCATAATGGCCGAGCCCGAGTGGTAGATCACCTGGCTAAAGAGACCCCGCTGCACCAGCGGCGAGAGGGTGAGCAAATGTGCGATGGCCGCTCCACCTACCTGTCCCGCCACAGTGACACGAGACGCATCGCCGCCAAAGTACTTGATGAAATGTTTGACAAACTGCAGAGCAAGAAAGATGTCCAGGAATCCAGCGTTTCCGGGTATTTCATCGGTTTTGGTTGACAGAAAGCCGAAGGGGCCCAAGCGGTACTGCGGCGTCACCAGCACCACATCCTTCTCGAGCAGATAGTCTGGCGGCGCCTCGGAGTTGCTGCCCTCGTACAGATACTCCCCGTGTATGTAGACCAGCACGGGCAGCTTTGCAGTCACATTCGGCGTTGTGATGGTCATCGTAAGGCAATCCTCAACGTCCAGCACATCGTCCAGCTTGCGCAGCGAGTCCATCGACACCACCGAAGGGCATCCAATCTTTTCCGCTGTGGCATCCATCACATCTTCCCACGGTTCAATCGGTCGCGGTGCCTGTTAATCCAAATGCAAAACAAAAATCCAATGAGAAGGCACAAAATAGCATTTTGACGGAGGGAAAACCACATCCTCGATAGTATAGTGGTCAGTATCCCCGCCTGTCACGCGGGAGACCGGGGTTCAATTCCCCGTCGGGGAGATTCTTTTTTTCTTCTTTTTTTCTTCTCAGAACTTAATTATGTGAGATTTACATATTTTTGAAAGTTTAACCAATCAAGCTGAACATTTCTATTCCAATATCAAATTAGCGCAAACTTTTTTATCACTTTCTGTGGGTTCCGTTCAGAAATTATTTACCTTGAATCGATGCTGACCCGTGGGAGGCTCGGCGTATCTGACATCGACAAATTGCAGCACCTCCCGCTTGGTCCAGGCAGTTTCTAGAATTTTTCCCTGGATGCTGCCCAGCTTTGGTAGCTCAATGATGGTGTCTTTCTCCTCGTCGTAGAGCTTGCCGCGGACGCGTGCCTCCACACCCCAGTGGACGCCCAGGATGATGATGAGGAGTCCGAGTACGAGCTGCATGTTAGATAACTCAAAGTGGCACAAGATACCAAGAAGCCCAACGCTCTCGATGGCACTCAAAACGCAACTGATCTGTGCCGAGCTGTGGCTAATAGATTTTAGTTCGCTCTGACCCGAAGTTTCACCCCAGACCTGACCGACATAACCAAAAGAAGATTTCGCGAAACGGAGAGACTAAAACAAAACGCAAAAATACGAATGACGCCTTGTCCCCCTGGCCGTCCATAGATTTATGCAAATAATTAAGAATGGATTTCGCTGCTCCGGTTTCTGCTGCTGCGGGCCGGGCGCTTTGGTGCAAGTAAAAGGGAAAAGCGCCGCGACAGAACGACGAACCGAACTTGATTTGTCAGCTGGTCAGTCATTAGTCGCTGAGATTGATTAGCTGGCGAATATTTGCCGGCAAACATTGGGCATTCGTTGAGTTTGTCTTTCTCACGCCAACGAAGAGGCCGACGACGAAGGTGCGGGCCGAGCCGAGCCGAGTCGAGCCAGGGCAAAATTAATTTCTTAAAAGCTGCGGGCTGCTGCCTAATTTAAATTTTAGATTTTAGCTAATTGATTTTCCATATTCTCCTCGCTACTGGAATTCGAGGCCCATCGCGAATTATCAATCAACCCGAGCTGCGGGAGAAAGCAACGACTTTTGCACTTAATGAGTTGATGAACTCTAGATACTTATTCATTTGTAAATATATTTTTCCTTTGTGAGACCAGGGATGCCCCGCTTCACCAGAAAATTATTTTATCACCCCACTGCTATTGATTCTCTTGTAATTAAGCTATCGAATGCCAACATGAAGTTTTATTGAACATGCATAAACAAAACAAATGGACCTGTCACGCTAAATGAGAGCTTGATCATCTTTCTAAGCGAATATTTTATTTATGCATATTTTGTTCGCAGTCAACACTTTCCCATTCTGCTTGTTCTCGGGCAACCCAAATATGATTTATGGCTTATTTAGGGAGAACTCTCTGATCACTGATCGTTGGTCAAATAAAGTATAATATTTCCTCATATTATATTGCTACAACAGAAACTAATCGGTGATGTTTTCGCAAAGCTCCCTAGGGTGGAAGAGTCGAACCACGCCAGCCAGATTGTAGTCCAAAGTTACGCCGGAGATTTGTATAAATCAAATAAATCAAAGTCAGGGAAATATGTCACGGAAAAATGTTCCGAATACTCTAAAATTTAATTGACTTGAAGGATGATAAAGATTGAGTCTTTTTATTTCTCTTATGCATCAACTCACAGAATAAAAGTATACTTTCATTTTTTTGTAATAAATATAGCCCCAAAATAGACTGCATTTCCGTTCAGCCTGAATATAAGTTCAACCCCAAAATATATACAAAAGTGTACACATGCATTTTGTTTATGTTTATTGTTTATAAGTAAAGGTTAATAAGTGATTGGATATGGTATAATGGCATACGAATTTTATTTCGTCCTCTGGTCTCGCACACAGCCTTTTACGACGGAGGTGATAGAAACTCTCTCGGCGCTCTCTCTCCTATCGGTTGTCCGCTCTCGCTCTCAATTCGCTCTCCTTCGTTTTCTCTTTGCGTTTGCTCATGTGTTTGGAATTCGCAGTGACGCGAATTCGCCCTTGCTTGATTTGATGTTTTGTATAGGGATCGCCAGTGGCAAAACCAAGTCTACATACATATATAAATATATATGCGAGTCTGCATATCAGTTGAGCTTTAGGAATTGTTCGGCCATTCCTACTGATGTCAATTCATTCTACGCTTTTGAGTTGTGCGGTTGTAAATCAGAAATAATTATAACTTACAGAATGCCCAAGACCGCGTCGTCCCTCCTCTTGTACATATTGATTGCTTCGCAACTGCAGAGATCTTTGACAAGTGATTCGGTGAGTGGATATTTTAGCTAAATTTCTTCCTTGTCAACTGAAGCTTCCTTCCTTTAGAGTGCCACATTGTCGACTGAGAGTTCTGAAAGCCAGTGCGGTGGATATTGCTTTACCGCATTGAAGCCTATGCTGGACCACATTGCTGCCAATCAGCAGCAATGGAATGCCTGCGACGCCACCAACCAGCAATGCGAGGCCAAACTGGAAAGGATGGAAAGCCAGCTGGAAGTCCTTCAGGAAAAAGTGTCCGCAATCGAAGCACTAAAGGCTCCTGAGGGAAACCTGGTGGGGGTTCCGAAAGCAAAGAAACTGGAGAACTTTGTGCAGATCGGCTCGAGGTTCTTCTACATCGAACAGCATCACAGAGTCAATTGGTTTGCCGGTACGAATATATGCCGCCAGATGGGCGGACATCTGGCGAGTCCGAGCAGCGAGGAAGAGTTGAATGCCATTAAGGAAAGGCTCACACGTGGCCGAAACTATTGGCTTGGAGTCTCTGACTTGGCCAATGAGGGTTTGTACTTGTCGCAGGCCACGGGAAATATGGCATCGTATCTAAGCTGGCCCTCTGGAGAACCCAACAATCACAATGGTGACGAAAATTGCGTAGAACTTCGATCCGATGCTGACTTCCTAATGAATGACATCGAGTGTACATCTAAAACGTATTTCATTTGCGAGGCAGCCAATGAATCATAATAAATATAAAATATATTATAAATTCCCCTTTTTTGCGGTTTCCGGCTGCTGATAATTGAGGAAATTATCTTCAGCGGCTGCAGGGTTTTTCCAGCTTTTGCTTTAGAATTTAGTGAAATAAATCGGAACCTAGCTACCACATTCACTATAACAGGGATGTGCTGAAAAATACCTTTAATCCTTCATTCAATAGCTGATTTAATCTATAATCTATTAAAATTTCATTATAAACTGATGATGAACTTCCAATAGAGAGAAGGCAGGCAATGAAACTGTTGCGACATCTGCGACGGAGTACAAACTTGCTTCTACGGCTATCAAATATACACAATCTATCAACTAAGTAAATATTATAAAATGTAATAATTTCCCATATATTTTGAATGCATTTTCTCTGAGTGCAATCACGTTTTAAGTTCTCTAATTCTATACAATACATTTGTATTTGTGTAACCCGGAAAACTTTCAATCGCTGATAGTGTCCCAACAGCGAAAATTCGCTGCCTATAAAAGGTATGGCATGAGTTCAGCAATTACAATTCGAAATCATTTCTTTGCAATCTTTAGCCCAGTGCTGTTGCACATTTTAAGTAATTTATAGAATGTTCACTCTTGTGTCTCTGCTCCTGTGTACGCTGACTGCTGTGTGTCTGCCAGGAAGCTCGTCAAGTGATTCGGTGAGTGGAAATGCTGGACGGCTGGACAAGGTCGAGAGCCAGGTGGCAGTGCTGCAGTCGCAACAAGGGGGTGGCTCGGATAACTTCTGGAAAATCGGTTCAAAGTCCTTCTACATTGAGGAGAATCAAAAAGTCAACTGGCACTCCGCATTGGATATATGCCATGAGTTGGGCGGCCATCTGGCCGATCCGGACAACCAACAAGAACTGAACTCCATCAAGCAGAGACTCACCCGCGGCCGGCACTATTGGCTGGGCATCTCCGACCTGGCCAATGAGGGCTTGTTCCTCTCCCAGGACACTGGCAAGAGGGCCACTTTCCTCAGGTGGATTTATGGCGAACCAAATAACTATGGCAACTACGAACATTGTGTCGAACTGAAGTCACAGCAAGAAAGACCATTCCTAATGAATGACGCTCCCTGTGGTCTCAAGTCATATTTTATTTGCGAGAAAGAATGACAGATTATCTCATGAGAGTTTTCGTTGCATCCGGAAACATCTAGTATTTAATGTTAGGAATTGTTACTTATCTGTGATTCCCTGTTATACAAATACAAACTAATTTTAGCGACGGAGACACGCAAGTTTATTTGAGAAATTCATAAATAAATAACTTAAGGCATTGCCATTATATTTCTGTTACAATTTTTGTCTGCGCGTTGACTTCTTGGCAATGAAGACCAGATTTTGTCCGCGTCCCTCATTGGCAGTCGTCTCGCCATCGTTCTCCTCTGAATCCTCCTGATCGTCCTCGGCATCCGCGTCAGGCGTCAACCTATCCCGCATGGTGGCTGCCAGCAGGGCCGACTCCAGGTCATAGTAATCCTCGTTGACCAGGCTGTAGCCCCGCTTGACCTCCTCCACCGCAATGCTGTATTCATCGAGATAGTTGTCGCCGTAGCTGATGGTGCGACCCATGCGCATGTAGGGCCCCGTCTCGTCGCTCATGGGTGCCCAGGCGGGCACACCAGGGGCCACGGGTACACCCGTCTGGGCGAAGGATGTCCACAGGGCCACCATGCGCTTGGCCACCTTGATGTCGCGGTTGGAGTTGAGCATCTGGAAGCGTGGCCAGGGGAACAGGTAGAGATTGTCGTCGGTCAGCGACACGCCCATGTCGAAGGGCACAAAGGAGGCTTCCTCATCGCTGCTGGCGTATCGATTGATCTCGCCCTCGTAGTCGAAGGTGTACAGATAGGTGCTGTTGGGCAGCTTCTTGGCATTGGCCTGGAGCACCAAGAGCACGGGATTCTTCAGAGAAATTGTGCTGCACAGCTACACATTCGGGAATTGTTAATACAAGCATTTGGAGACGTTAATTTTGGTTCTACTTACATCGATCAGTCCTGGGGTAAGACGCTTGAAGCTGCCATTCTTGATGTCCTCGGCACTGAAGATCTCCTCGTCGGCAAACGCGCTCCAGGAGCCAGTGGGATCTGCGCCATTAGCCTGCGCTATGATGGTCTCAATGTACTGCCGCCCAGTCAGCTTGTCATCCAGAATTGTGTCGTTGAAGCTGTCCGCAAATATGTCTGCAAGGAGCAGGATGAGTTCCGTTGCAAGATCAAGCGAGTGTGGCACTCACCTCTCAGCATGAAGGTGCCGCCATGCTTGACGCTGCCACCCATTGTGGGATATGCCTGGAACTTCTCGGCGGCCAGCAGACGTCCCGGATGCTCCGGCAGTATGCCGGAAGGTCCACCAATGACCAGCTGAACCCCACCATAGGCGCCGCCGCTCAGCGAGGGCTTGTCCTCGCCATGGATGCTGAAGGCGGCCAACAGCATTGTGGCATTGAGCCGCATTAGGCACTTGTTCAGCGACTCCACCTTGGCCAGCTGCTTGCAGCCGGCAATGCGAGCAATGTCCTTGGTGGCAGCCAGGGGGGTGTCTGTGATGAAAGCGGGCGACAGTGCCGTGCCCGACTGATAGATGACTCGATGGAAGAGTCCCGACGGCACAGCCGGACTCAGGGTTAGCACGTTGACAAGTGCAGCGCCGCCCACCTGGCCGAAGAGAGTGACTCGCTGTGGATCGCCACCGAAGGAGGCGATGTGCTTCTGCACCCACTTAAGGGCCAGGATGATGTCGCTGACGGCCGCATTGCCAGGCATGTCATCGCTCATTGTGGACAAGAAGCCGAAAGGCCCCAGGCGGTAACGCACCGAAACCAGCACCACGTCCTGCTCCAGCAGATAGCCAGGGGCAGCCTCCACGGAGTCGCCATCGTAGAAGAAGTCGCCATGAACGTAAACCATAACTGGCGCAAGATCTCCCTCCATCTGGGAACAGCAGGGGAGAGGCTAAGTCAATGAGGAATTGTGCACTTGCAAAGATTTTGCACCTACCGCCTTGGTGCTGACAGTGAGGCGAAGACAGTCCTCGACATCGAAGCCATCCTCCTCCAATTTGGCGTACTTCAGCAGGTCCTGTATGGACGGGCAACCGGGATGATGACGATGGGCGGGCAGAACTCCTCTCCAGGATGAAGCTGGTTCCGCTGCCTAGGGCAAATCAGAGGCAAACAATTATATTCTAATGGAAATTTCTGGAATTTGGAGCTGGAATGTGGAGCTGTAGCCAAAACTCACCTTGAAGCGCTCTGCCTTGCCGTATGGCACATCGAGGAATTGCAATATTTTCTTGCCAGACCAGTCCGTGCTCAAAGTACGACCGCGAAGTCTGCCCAGAACGGGCACCGAGGCGGTGAACACATTCGACTCTGGAATATTTTGCTGCTGCTGCTGCTGCTGTGGCTGCTTCTGTTTGTTGGGCCTCTGCTTCTGCCCGGCTGCCTGCTGGTTCTTGTTGGGGCGTCTGTTCTTGTGATTGCCCATTGCGGGCTTGGGCCTCTGCTGCTTCTGCTTTTTCTGGTTCTGTGCCTGACTGCTGGCCACCAGGGCCAAAAGCACTAATGCCAGGAGGATCAGCACACCAACACGTATCCTTGCCATGCCTAGACTTCAGTTTGTGGTTCCGCTGTGGTTGAAGGGACAAGTAAAACTGCTGGCTGCCTCGACCACTGGCCACGACGAAGACTTTCTCGCCCAACATCGAGTGACACTTGACCGGGCACGAGCTCTAATTTAGAAGATAAAATGGGGTCAAGTCGTAGTCGTTGACAGCACTCTGCCGCCTCTTTGCTCTTTCGCGAAGCTCTCGACCGATCCCAATCCACCTCTCAGTCCATGAATATTCATCGAATCGCAGCCGATTGCTGAATTGGTTCTTGAGGAGATTATGCTGCTGTTGGAAGTAAAACAGAGCCGCACGGCTCCACGTTTTCTCCCAATCAGTTGGATCTGGCGCCAATGGGAATAACCAAATTATGCCAAACCATTTCTCATCTAGATTCAATATTATTGGCTATTAATCTTGCGTACGGGTGTGGAGGTGTTGGTGTGGTTATTACATTCGTTAGCTCTTTATTAATAAATTAATATAGTATGTATCGTGTAGCGTGTAAAATTATATTCAAATGCATTCATCTAGATTCTAGACCTACAAACGCATTAACAATAATTGCATTCAAATGCAGAAACTTCAATGAGACGCGAACTCTTTCGCCGAGAACATTCTGAGACATTTTGGTTGTGTGTGCAGTAGCATCGGGCAGAACTGCAGAAGATCGGCTATATGTATATATAGACTTATACATATGTTTTCTGTTTGTGGGCGAGTATGAAGAGTGAACCACCTGGCCGTGTGCGAGTGTGGGCCGATGCCGATGCCGACGCCGACTCTGACTCACATTTAGATGTAGTAGAGGCGCACAACCGATTTTGTGATGAGTGTTTCGTTGTCATAGAAACTGGTTTGAATTGTCACATTGCCATTTAAGACCTTGGCTGGCATCATTTGGGACTCGGGGGCCGCCTCGATGGTGGACTGCCAGGTGTTGGTGGTGCTGGCGCCGACGAAGCCCATCTCGAAGAACCACTCCTCCATGATGCGGCCCTTGAAGAGCACCTTCTGGTCGAGCCGAAAGTTCTCCATTGACTCGACGGTGCTGAAGTTGATCTCACGCGACACCGCCCGCATGTCCAGTATTTTGACGGGCACCCGCGCCTCGTGCTCCACGTCCGGTGCCGAAAAGTCCTTGTTCTCTTGCCATATAATCTTGCCGCTGTCCGCGTCACGCAATATCATGTAATTTATCTGGAACCCCTTCTGGATCTTGTCGGCGGCACTCTGGTCGTCGGAACCCATCGCTGTCGCCGGTCACGTCACCGTCGCTGGCAGTCTCAGTCCTGTGCACAACCAAGAGAGCGGAGCGGCCAATTTTTGCAGCTCGCCGACTTCAATATATATTTGGAGCAGAAAATCAATTATGTTTATTTTTAATTCTTGTGCCAGGCGAACAGCTGGTTGATATAATATTTGCTACGATTAATCGACTGGAAAATTATCGGTATTTTTGTGCGATGGACAGTTGAATGCGTGAAATATATTATTCAATGTTACCTAGTTGACTTGTTTATTAATGAAATTAAATATGTAGCGAAAATATTAAATTGTAAAACCTTTCAGATTAAGAGTTTGTAAAGTGAATCAAATCTCTCAGACCAATGGAAATATAATATAGGCTAGAGTTAAAATCAAGAGGGCAGTCCCCTGCGATACCTAAACTGTCTGCCAACTATGTACTGTATTTTAACTCTATTGTAATGTAGCTTTATTGTAGCGAATTGACTCATCAATCGGCTTAAATTATAGTTTTGCGCTGATACCCGTAACTAGCTGGAAATTTTAAATAGAATATCAAAATAGGAAGTTTGTTAGATTTGGTATATTTTGAAAATGTGATGGTACACTTCGGCATATTTGTGAGGGTCATGCGGTATATTTGATCGATAAATGCGCTGTAACACTGACAAAAACATTCCGAAATTACAAATTTTGCAACAATTAAGCCATGATTATTTATGGCGTCTATATAGTTAGCAAATCGGGTGGCCTTATATTCAACCTGGACAACCATGTACCCCGCATCGAGCACGAGAAGACGTTCACATATCCCCTGGATCTGGTGCTTGACTACGACTCAAAGAAGGTGTCGGTTGCCTTTAACAGGAAGGATAAAATAAACGGTAGGCGTTCCCTGGGATTATAACACTCTAGTTAACTCTACTCATTGGCTTTCCAGTGGGCCATGTCCTGGTGGCCGTGAATAGTATTCCCGTTAATGGCATCACAATGGAGGATGGGCGAGACGTGAAAGCGACACTGGAGGCCGCTGAGAATTATCCCATAATCCTGAAGTTCAGCCGACCCAAGATGACCACCAACGAGAAGATCTTCCTGGCCAGCATGTTCTATCCGCTGTTCGCCATCGCCAGCCAACTGAGCCCCGAGCCAAAGAGCTCCGGCATCGAGCTGCTGGAGGCGGACACCTTCACGCTGCACTGCTTCCAAACACTCACCGGCATCAAGTTCATTGTGATCTCAGAGACGGGGCTCAACGGCATCGATCTGCTGCTGCGCAAGGTCTACGAGCTGTACTCGGACTATGTCCTCAAGAACCCCTTCTACTCGCTGGAGATGCCCATTCGGTGCGAGCTCTTCGACAACAAGCTGCAGGAGCTTCTCGCGCAGGTGGAAAAGACGGGAATTAGCAATATTGATAAATAAACGTTAACTACACTTTATACACTGTTATCGGATGTGTTTCTGTGTTGTGTGTTAAAAGGAAGTTAAGTCGGAGAGGAAAAGAAAGGAGGAACCTCCCGGTGTAGCAATACCTTAACTACGAAGCCATTCTGTCGTCGATTGGCTGCATGAATTTCGGTGACTAATCCTTAGACGCTTGCAATCAGATTGTATCAATAACAATACGGTTCATGAACGCCATTTGGTTGGCAGAACTCTCCCGATTATCAAAATATGCCAAAGGAGTCTTCCAACTATTAAATTTCGCAGTGTGAGGAGTCGGACTAGGCCAGTCTGTAATGCAATGTTATGCCGATTTATTGTTGCCGACATGATCGGGAGATCACACCAACAACAATGGGAATAATGCTCTTTATACCCGGTACTCGAAGAGTAAATAGGGTATATTGTATTTGTGCGGATAACGGTTGTATGTAACGCACAGAAGGAAACGTTTCCGACCCCATAAAGTATATATATTCTTGATCAGCATCAATAGCCGAGTCGATTGAGCCATGTCTGTCTGTCCGTCCGTCCGTCTGTCCGTCTTGTTTGTCGGCTAGTTCTCAGAGACTATAAGAGCTAGAGCCACCAAATTTTGGCACCAGACTGCTGTATGCTCACTCTGAAACCAGTGTATTTCAAAAATGAGCCCCGCCCCCGCAAAAGGGCGAAAACCTCCCAAATCTACAATTTTGAAGATAACAGATAACATTCCGTAGGGAATGACCATATCTATCAGATCACCAAATTGGGATCCGATTGGATCATTATTATAGCCACAATGATTACTGGTGATCTATGCAAGCTATTTTTCAAATTTTTCAATGTTATCACTTAATAAACATGTCTCTCTTAATAATTTACATACATTTACATACTGTAGACAAAGTCTCGCACTCGCTGGCCCATTGCGTGGGCGCTGACTTGGCCATGGGCGCAGGCATAGCTGTGAAGTTCAAGGAGGTCTACGGCAAGGTCGATGAGCTGCGGGCCCAGAAGGCGGCCAGCGGAATGTGGCTGTGCTCAAGGATAATGATCGCTACATTTACTATCTGGTGACGAAGCCACAAAGCTGGGGAAAACCAACATACGAGTCGCTGCAGTCATCTCTGGAGCAGATGCGCGAACACATGGTGAGTGGCTTGCGCTAACTTTTAGACTTGGTTACTTGGCGACTGAAAAATGAATTGCGGTTTCATAGCATCCAGATTTTGACACAGTGAAAAAACATGGAAACCAGTTACCTTCTACTGACTTCTGTTCGCCTGGTACTTTGTCTGAAAATTTCAGAGAAGCAATTTCAAAATTTCACAGTGGCGTCCCAACACAGATCGGCCAATTCTCGAACTACGTTATTTTAGTTCCAGAAATTACCGTCTTCATCGCGTGGGCGCCACTGTTCAAAGAGGTGACTGTCAAAATTTGACAAAAATAACAGGAGAGATTTGTTTTGTTGTTTTCTCCTTTATGTGTAGTTCGTCCAGGATGTGCCACGCCCCCTCGTGATCGGCACAATGTCCTGGATCCTTTGCGACCAGTTCGGGTGCAAGGACATTAAGGATAATGCCATTTTCACGTTGTTTTTTCTTTTTAATCTCTACAAGGCTATAGCTCAGCTGTTTCCTGTCGAAAAAGGACATGTCACGCCTCCTCGGGATCGGGACAATGTCCCGGATCACTTCGGGTGCTAGGACATTAAGGATAATGCCATTTGAATATTGTTTTTCTATATAATCCCCTTCAACGCTATAACTCGACTGTTTCCTGTCGGATCAGGACATGGCATGCCTCCTGGCGAAGGTACGAGTCTCCGGTATCGCTTGAGTCCATCAAGGACGACAAGGACTGCAGGATATGGCTGTCCTACGCTATTTTGTAATTGGGAACTTTTCAGCCTGAAAGTATGCTATACTTTTGAGAACAAAAGCAGCCCCCAAAAGATACTTCAGTTTATTGGCCTCTGCTCCTGACACGTCTCTGCCGCTGCCTCTGTCGCGACTCTGCCCTGACTCTGCAGTGGGTGTTTCTAGGGGAGGGTGGCGAGCTAAAGGAGCGTGTTGGCGTGAGTAGTGTTGTTGATGTAGATGACAGATGAAGAAAAAATGTAAAATTTGACAAATAACCGCTAAGTTGCAGATGTAGTACTGAGTGCCGGGTATAAAAGTTGTGACGCGTAAGAAGCGTCTCACACGTCCCTTCTCGTTTATAGTTATTTTTGTGTACAAGATATTGCTTTGACTCATTCCGCCATAGCTAATAATGCAAAGAATAATTAGAATGTAATTTTGATTTTGTTTTTTTTATTCACTCAGCCATCTTACAGATAATTTTTGTGTATTTTATACGTTCTCATATAGTACAAATATTTCTTCGCTTAGCTTTATAGTTTACTCGTATTTTACACACATTCAGCGCATACTCTAGACAACACCCTAACCTAAAACAATATATTGCATGGCCTGTACGAACTGTACGCTTTTGTGATCGTTGCACACGCACAAGGATAAAGAAGGTAACGTAACCAAATAACCAACAAATTCAGTACATGCTAGATGTGGGTGTATACATATATTAAAGGGTGTAATTAATATGTTGTATATCATAGTAATAAAGTTCTTGAGCAAAATATTGACTCCAAAAATAGATTGCAACTGCGTTAAACGTTTACAAATTAAGCAACAATTTCCAAAATACCTACTTAAGAGCTATTCAAAAAAGTATCAAAAAGGTTTCAAGGCATAACAACAATTAAGTAAGTTTTTCATTTCATTTCATTTCTGTATAGCACTTGGTGGGGGGTTTGGATTGGGTTGTACAGCAAGAGGGGGCCTGTATATGTGGGGGGGTTGGTGGAATAATTCCTATTGCATACTGCCTATTGCACCAGTAGAGTCTTATCGTAATAAGAAGCGATTTTATGCACCGTTTCCGCTTAGTAGCCCGTTTCCGGTTCCTGCTTCAGCGTCATGCGACAGGGTTCTGCAATGAGCCGTGAAAAAAGTTACAAGTTAGTTACATGATTCAGTTCCAATTTGCGAGTAGACTCACCCATGCCATAGCCAGACGGTGCCGTCAGCAGCTCGGGAGGTCGGATCTTGAGCGGCGTGCGCCGCAACAGCTCCTCGGCGCTGCTGCCCTCGCTCCGATTGTACTCGTTGAGCGTAATGTCAGCAGGATTGCGCAGGCCCAGCCCGTCGACCGGCGACGTGACCGTTCTTTGGTACGGATGCATGCGCTGGGGACTGTGGTGTGGCTGCAGGGATGCCGACGATCGGCTGCCGTTGTAGTGCTTGACGGCTGCATCCATGTAGGGCCTGTCCTGCTGCTGTTGCTGCTGCTGCTGCTGATGAGACGTGCTCTGCAGCTGATTCTGCTGTTGTTGTTGTTGTGACTTGGGGCTGTTCAAGGGCGGCGAGATGGAAGCCGGAGCGACAGCTGTGGGCGTGGAGGAGGATGAGGCTGCGGCTGCTGCCGTGTTGGCGCTATAGGCCCGGAACGAATCATCATTGTTGGCCTCGATAAGGGCCTGTATGTGCTGCACGTCCAGGTCGAGGGCCTGCGAGGCGGCAATGGTCGCCGAGGCCAGCGTGTCCAGCGTGGAGTTCACTTGGCTGCCATCCAAATTGGTGGCGTGGGTGGGGCTCTGATAGTCGTTGGACTGATTGGGTGGCGACAGCGGCAGCGGGTTGTCCGCCAGTTCTCCTGTGAAAACGAGAAAAAAAACCAAATTAGTTTCTGTTTTCGGTCTGGGGAAGATCTAACGTACCACCCAGCAGCATTTCCTGCAGCAGGGAATCGATGTGGGCCACGCCAAAGATCTTTGCGAACTGTATCTGCTCGATCATCTGCCAGGTGATGGACTGCAGGACCGGCAAGATGAGCAAAATCTCACCGAAACGGCCGCGAGACTCGTACTGCCGATCGGATATGTAGTCCTCGAGATTGTTGAGTATCTGGTGGCGCAGCGACTTGATGCGATGCGGTTCATTCAGGCCCTTGGCATCTGTGAAGGAAGAGTAGAGGGGAAACGGTTACCCAACACAACTCCAAAGAGAACTCTTTACAACTCACTTGGATCGAAGAAGACCAGCGCCTTGATGCAGGCGAACTCCGTGTCGTCGATGCCAATATCCCGCATTACTGTCACCAGTTCGTCGATGATGCGGGCGCCAATCCGCGATATGTCCAAATTGGGCGACACTCCAGGATCTGCAAAGCATAAAGAGAGAGGCGTAAGTAATGGCTAGAATGCAAGCAAGAGGGTGTGGGGTGTGAGTACCTGGACAGTGCCTGGTGATGACGCAGTTGTTGCTCAGCAACAGGACGTCCTTCAGGTGCATCGATCGCCGTGAGAGACCCAGGAGCAGGTGCTCACCGGCATGCGCACGCAGCAGGGCCACCTGATCGTCCAGCTGCAGCTCATTAAAGGCTGGTATCTGCTTGGCCCACTCCACGAGGGTGAGCAGCTGTTGCTTCATCGACTCGCAGACATCGTTGATGCTGGCAAACTGCTTGGTCGAGAGATCCTCATTGATGTTCGGCTCCATGGCGGCGCCCGCCTTCGACTGCCGCGACTCGTTCTCTGCCTTCACCAGCGAAATCACAGAGAGCCCATTGCCCGGATCCGGGTCATCGTTGGAGGTGCGACGGCAGCTGATCCTATCCCGCTCGTTTTGCACCGCCTCCTTCTTCATGCCCGCCTTGAAGCACTTCCTCAGGCGGCAGTACCGGCACTGATTCCTCTTGTCCTTGTCCACCACGCAGTTCCGCGAGAATCTGCATGTGTACTGGTGGTTCTTGCGCACGCTCCGCCTGAAGAATCCCTTGCAGCCGTCGCAGCTGGAGGCTCCGTAGTGCTTGCCCGTCGCTCGATCTCCGCAGATGGCACACACCGTCGGAGATTGCGCTTGCTGCTGCTGCCCCTGGAGCTGTTGCTGCTGACTGGTGGCGCCACCGACTCCAGCTCCACCGCTGCTGCTGCCGCCTCCGCTGTGGTTGTTGTTGGGCGAGTACACGTTGTTGTTGTTGCTGGGGGTACCGCTTCCGGCGCCATTCCCGTTTCCGCTTCCATTGCAGAGCGCAAAGTTCTCGCTGCTCTGGTTGCTGCTGTTGCTCAGGCCCAGCCCCACGCCATTGGGACTGAGGGCGTGGCCGATGGGACTGTGGGGCTGCGACGCCGGTGGATAGCCAGAGGCCAGGGCATCCGCGTGCATAATATGGCTTTCCGATTCTGTGAAAAGATCAAGGCAGTCGAAAGTTAGTACTAAGTTTGGGATATTTGAGATCAATTTATATTTAATTCTGACAGTATACTTAAAACCCCGCTTGCTTAGCTTTTAGAGCTACTGAACTGTCCCATTAATTTACATAGTGCTCTTAAAACCTTTCAAAGATTTACAGTTACTAAAGTGAGCTTCGAAGGGTAAGCGCCACAGACGCTTAGGCTTGGCATCCATTCTCATAAATTTACAGAAATATGCATTAGTGCTTTCAAAGCCTATTACTGTTGCTAATTAAAAGCGGATTTAATGTCACCATCAGCACAGAAAGTATTTGAATACAGTTTCAGAGCCATACCAGCAGTTTCAATATTTAGTTTGAAACACATTGAACCCTTCTGCTCTGTACCGTAAAAGTTTTAGAATCACTTTTCCCTTCTGCGTCTGCCAAAGCAAATTCCTCTACACAGTTTTCCATTCGATGGATTTCCAGTTTCTTTCCATACAAAAAGCAAAAATAATTATACATTTACACACTCATACACATGTACATGTTCACTTGTCTGCGAGGAGTGTGTGGCTATCATAGTTAAAAATTGCAAAAAAATAAATCGCGCAATAGCAACAAACAAAAACAATTAAAATTCCAACAAAAACACACCGTCACTTGAGGCCGTGTGGCTGGCGCTGCTGTCGCGTCTGCGTCGACGTCTTCTGGTCAACGACGCTGCCGCTGGCAACGCCACTGCTGCGCTGTCCACCGACTTGCCACGCAACAGAATGTTGCCACCGCTGGGGGCAGCGCGATCGCGACTAGAAATTTTAACTCTACCGGACTTGCGCACCATTTTAGTGCAACTGATTAGTGGAAAACACGACGACAAAAAGCGCTGCGCTCGATCCCCATCGCAAAGCCCCAACGCCGCACACGCCATCGTCGTCGTCACACCATCGTATGTTGTCTCTGCTCCTCAGAGAGCGGCTCAAACAGAGACAGAGAAACAGAGAGAGAGAGAGAGAGAGTCTCAATGTGTGTGCGTTAATCGACGCCTAAATCAATTCAACTGTGTTTGCATATCGTTTCAGTGTGCAGGCCTTCTCTTACTTTGGATACCCTTTCAGACACTACACAAAACGTGCATAACGCACGGGAAGCAATCCGTAAGAGCTAGGTAACAGTTATCTATGTTTTCAATAAAGTTGAAAACACCCACATCGAAGAAATATAACTATAACGACAGCACAATGACACTATTGCTGACATATGTATGTAGCTATCATGTAATGATCTGCAAGGGTATCAACTCCATCGGCCACCGTGGATAGCATTTCTTATTTTCTCTCTTACGCGGACCATTGGGCAGAGAGGGAGATTCAGACTTGGCGCACACGCTAGCGGCACGGACAAGGCAGAGAGACAAGATAGAAATTCAACAGCAAACGAGACAGACAGAGGCAGAGACAGTGGCAGAGGCAGCAAATAAACAAATAAATAAATAAAGAGAAAAAAAGCCGGCTTTAATTTGGACATCGTTATAGGTGTGAGTGTGTGAGTGCGTGTGTGGAAAACACAACAGAATAAAAATGTATGTAAAAATACAAGCACCGAAGTAAAGGTACCCTTTCCAATCGATTACTCCCACAACTATGTAAATTTGTAAGTACATACATATGTACATATGTAAATGATAACTTTATTATATTTTTGACACATAGTTAGCTTTTTTTCAGCTTAAGTAAGACCTTTTACAAGAACAGATGAACGGACAATGATATTTTATAAAAGTGGCAAACACCTGCTCTGAATGATGATACTCTCCGCTGGGAGCTTTGAAATAGACAGAAAGATTGAGCGCGAGAGAGCGACACGAAAAACGAGAAATACACGACACGAGAAAACCGAATAACAACAAGTAGAAGAAGAAGAAAAAGAGGAGAGTCGGTAAATAGTTGCTTTAATAAAAACAATCAAAATTCTGTATTATTTTAATGCACGCAACAAGTTTGCGTACAGTGGGCGATAAACGCAAGATATTACTCAAAATATGTATTTTCGCCTTACTAAATTGATGGATAAATATTTACTGTTTCAATACACTTTTCGCAAATTAGCACTGCTGTTTAAAGATTCCCCAGACGGTTAATTGGTTGAATCGATCACCCACCACGCCCACCCGTCGCTCCTCACCTGGAATCTTAGCAAAATCAATCACGTGTTCAGAATCAATCCGTAGTGTAGTGGCGTTCCCTCGAGGCCCACAACCGAAATAAGAGCAGACACATTGGGGTAAGAGAAGTTTAAGTAAAAACCTAAAAACCAACAAGCCCCCAGACGAACCATTCTTATCACCTGGTTGGTCTTTTTATCACAAAAATACCAGTTCTGAACACTGCGAAAAGACAAAAACAAAAATATGCTGTGGGTCGCGGTCCTATCTTTTCGCACATACAACTTTCTCGCTATTTCTCACACTCTTTAGCTGGCCTCTCTCCCTAGTCTCTCTCTAGTAAAACAGGCCCCGGTGTAAGTTTTTTTTCTGCCATGTCATCGTTAGAGCTCAGTTTTTTCGTAGAGTTGCTGCGTCATCGTTAGTATTGCAAAAATGTTGTTCTTGCCGCTGCTGCTGCTGGCGATGTTTATACTTGAGTGGGGGCATCGCCGCAATCATAATCTCAGATTAGAAAATATCGGATTCCGAATGGTTTTGAAGGATTCATTCGATCACTCACACTGCCTGCTGCCACAAATAGTGTGGTTTATGGCCGTTCATAAAACGAAAGAAGCAAAATACATACATATGTACATATATGTACATAGGTACATACATATGTACATATTTATCTACACATGTCCATGTGTTACTCGATTTCCAAGTAGTCGTGTTTCTGCGCTGATAAGAGGCAACAACGTTTATGGATGGATGCATCATCGTTAAGCACCTGGGCTCTCAAATGAATCAGAAACAAAAAGAAAACTAATCTACATATTCATACCAGTGGTGTATTTTATAGTATTTCAACTTATTTGAGCGTGTTGGCTATTCAACTCAATTTGCTTAATTAATTTGCCCAACACAATGTTGGCGGCCAGCGGGCGACGAGCCCCCAAAGCACCCCAAATAAAGTATAAATAAATAAATCGAGAGAGCGGATCCGGAATGAAAGAGAACCGAATACTTCACGCTTCCATGTTAAATTTTATATTTATGGATATACTCGTACATATTTTTCTGTAGAAGTACACACAAGCCTCTATATACCCTCATGTTTTTCGTTGATGTTCACTCTTTATCTCAGAGGAGGTAATCTTTGAAAGAAAATGAAGTGTCCCACAGAGCTATAGACTCTTGAACTGCTCCTGAGATAATAGATCAATATTACAATAAAAGATTGATTTGTCTATAAAGCGGACTAGATTATTTGTTGTATGCCTTTCTAAGGGAATTGCTAAAATTATAATACCCTTAGCTGGAGAGAAGAATAACACATACAAGCATGTGTCTCTAATTTATGTATATTCTAGATACCCGCACATATTGACACACACACCTAAATGTGTATCCAAATATTATTTTTTAGTCGCCCATGGGTTGGACGGTTGAAACTTTGGTAGAACTACGCAAAATTTGTGTTTATTTATAGCTAAAATTGTTTTTGTTCGCTCAAAATAAGTTTTGTTTTGTGGAAACATGTGTATATTATTTCGGATGGAAATAAAATGCTAGCAATATTGGATACAAAAAGCAAAGATAAACCGGTCGCAATAGAAGAAATCCAATTGCTCTGCAGAACTAAACCGAAATTTGTTGTTTGGTTGTCAATGAATTCATTTACATTCAAAATTACACGAGTATTTATTTGCAGCTTAGTACCACATCAGATGTTTAGATATGTAGGAACACGTGTAGTTTGTTTGTCAGCAAATTAGTCACCCGAAAACTGGACTTTATTTGATAAGAGAACATGGAGTGTTTCCATTATGATGCGATAAGAATTAGACAAAGAACAAAGCAGCTCTCATTACTCCTTTTACACAGAAAACCCGGTGTTCTCCCCAAGGAACTCGACACTGCTTACAAGAAGCAATAAGGAAGCAATTCTTATCCATTTCTAATGATATTTGGTAGATCGTTTGATAAAGACAGTTGATTAGAACAAATCTCTTTGTGTGTTGTCACTGTACAGCTGTGTGGTATATTTATAGATGATTGTTAAGTCCCAGACGGATCTGTTGAACTTGATCCGAAATATATATTATATATTTATTATGAGGTCGTAATAAATATAGTATGAATACTCTTAATCGTTTGCTGATCTGTTAGGTTTTGGGGTCGAGCTTTTAAATGATTGAATGACTAAAGTAGGTAAACGATTGATTAAGGAAGTCGCACAGAATCTGGAAAATCTTGAAAATTGTAATGCAAATTGAATGTCTATGATCGAAGACAGAGAGCAGGCTAACAAAGACCTTAATTATTGTTTTGTTTCATCAGCAATGGTGAAACGACTGGTATTAGCCACGTACTGCTACATTTGTGTGTAATTTTGAATGCGCCGCTTATCCCCAACTCCCCCTCTACGCACACAGCAAGCGAATTTTATAAGCTCTTATCGGCGGCAGAGCTTCAATAACGTGCCTAACGGCAAACCGAAGCTCCTGCTTCCCTCCCCAATGCTGATAGCAGCGGCAAAAAGCTCAATTTTAAATCGAAGAAAAAAAAACAACCAAACATTCGAAATCGAAATCGAAACCGACATGCGACAATCGCAATTAGCGAAAGAACGAATCAAAGAGAAGAAACCCAAGAAGAGGAGGGGGAGTAGTAGTAGTAGATGAAGAAAAGTGAGTCAGTCCGAGCGATATCAGGCATTGGCATTATTCACAAAGGGGGTAATATTATCAAACGAAACATAGACAATTTCAATCTTAATCGAATGACTTAAGCAACTTCGGATTAGGTGACTACTTTTAGAGACAATTCAGAAAACATTTTACCTTCGAAAAACAAAGGATGAGGACGGCAAAAAAAAAACTATAAATGATATAAAATAATTAATCGAGGGTAACATGCAGTCTTAATTGTAGTTCTAGTTGCTGTGCAGCTGTTTGTTTAAATATAAATTGCATGTCAGAGATCAAATTCGGTTTAGATGCAGAATAATGTTAATTGAAAGGTGCACATGGAAGTACATTTATCCATTTAATATTAGCAGTCGATTGCACAGCTGAATGCACTTTCTTGGCAACACTGTTGTCTTTTACATCATCAGATGATGCTGACATCTCTCCAGCTCAGGAGGAGCTACCTAATATAGAATAATCTATGTGGGGTGTTCGTTTGGTTGGCATGAACTTTGCCAGATTTTAACATTTTATTACCACGGGGCCTCTCTAATCACTGGCGGACGTGCCGATGCGTCTGTAGTTTCTGGGAAAGTTTTGACGTACTTACTTCCCCCAGTACATGCATCATCAGACTCGAACCCGTCGTTGTCTTGGCTCCTCCTGCCAAATCAGTAATCACTTCGGCTCTTAGTACAGTTGCACTCTAACAAATTGTTTGTTTAATATTCCTGGACTGCAATTAAAACCCCTCATTATACCAGACTGATGCTACAGACGCTGTAGCTAGGCAAACATTCTACAATAAATATCGGTTTTATGGATATTACCAGAAACCCCCAAAGGGCCCAACATTGTTGTCTACACCGCGTGATCCCGTAGAAAGGGAAATTTGAATGTGTGTCGCTAAGCAAACATTTTTGTGGGTGGAAATTCTCTATGAACAACAAATACAAATACTAAAACTAACCTTGGATCAATCAGACCAAGTGCAAACGTTGAGCTCATCCCCAAAGATGGTACTTACGAAGGGTTTTTTATATTTTATTCCCCATGCATGCCCCACAATGTCACGTCATTCGCACCACTTTGCGAACGCTTTGGAACGGGAGAGATTCAATCATCTCTCCCTCATGGCGGATGTTTGTGTGAAGCATTAGAAATGGTCAACTGTGTGAAATGTACACAACTTTTTAGTCAGACAATTTGACTTTTGACTGCAAATATCGGTCGATCAAAAGTTATATCTGTCCGATGACCAGACCGTTATGGGGGAAAGGTTAATGCAAATTGGAAATCCCTTCATGCGGTTGTGAAATAATATCAGGCAAATAGTTTGGACCTTTCCAACAGAATGAATGCGATCATTTAGCCTACGAATAAATATACAAAAGGGTTTTCTTTCCTTATCAGCGTAAGAAATGTTGTCTGTACTATTCGCGGGCATTCTCTTTCTCTTGTACGTCTCGAGCATCTATGTAGTACCTCTTGGGAGACTGCATCGTTGGAGCTCATCGATCATTGGTACGAGAAGCATTTGCTTTTGAGGTGCCTGCTAGCCCCATGCCGTGATCCACTTATTGCACAGGCGACAGACTATCGTAAAATTGTACGTTTTTTATTGGCTTTATCATTAGTTTTATGACTAATAATTGCGCTTATATTGTCTATAATTAAAATACTGAAAACGTCGTCTCAATTAAATTGTTATTAACAAAAAGTCAAAGCGGCAAAACAGAACACGTTGATGCCAGAGAGCTGGTTCGCTGGTTGGCTGGCTGGACCAATCGTAATGCCAAACCGAGAGCTTAAACTATTGTATCTACCAGTACGAGTATCTGTATCTGTGTCTGGGTCTGTTACGTGCGGCAGCCATCAAATGCTGCTGAAAGTAAAACTTCTCGTTACTCGTACTTAGAATCGAGTCAAGTGTAATTTCCATTAACTATGTTTGTTATGGTCTTGGTGTCCGTCTGGCCTCTTAATTGGGCGCTAACGTGTTTCAGATACATTTGTATCTACGAATGACAGCCCCCAGGCCCCCTCGCAGGCAATTAAACAAATCCTCGCCTTGAACTGCGTATCACGACATTTAGAACTTGACTCCGCTAAGCATCCATTTAATTCATATGTACATAAAGTCGAGCTCCAAATAAAACCCACTCTCGATTTGACCAGCAATCTTTATCCATGTCTGGGTCGTCTTCTACCAACTCTTCTTATTTGTTTAGACGGGAACTCGTTGTATTTCCTCTATCTAATTAGCATAGGGGAAATCCACGGACTGTCACAGTCTATCTCTCAACTGCAAGTCACGATGAACTCAGTGAAACACTGGGAGACTCACTCTTTGCGGCTCAGTGGCTGTTGAAAAAAGCGATAAAAAATCAAACCAAAGCTGCGATTTTTGTCAACATGACCCAGCGCAAAAATGGGAACTGGACCTACCCCAAAAATATTTGTCATATTTAAATATAGATATATTTTTGTGTAAAAGTATTTGAAGATCAAAACACTCTTAAGCTCAAACCTGAAGGGATAGAAACATTTGTGGACATTTAAACACAAGCAAAAGAAACCTCAATTGTCGTCAAACCATATTTTATTTATAAATCTTTAGACACATTAAATGCCTATGATTTAGATTGCCTTCGAATTAAAGTAAGTTTCAATCTATTCGAATGAATAATTAAGTGTCGTACATAGTAGAGAAAGATTATCTCATGAAATCACTTGACGAATTAAGTAATTTAATGGATTAAGTCCACTTTTTATAAATACCAGCCAATAGGGACACGTGTGGAATAAACTATTAACAAAAGATTCAATCAGTTTTCGTATACAAAAAAAAAATATAATCATAAAGATAGATTATGTGCACTCGGCAATAATTCAGCTTTTAAAGAAATTAAATGTTTATCAAGTTTTCGACATCATACAAGTACTTTTAAGAAAATTTATGATTCCCAATGACTCCATGGCTTAGGTTAATCATAATCTTTATGTGTCCAACGCTAAGCTCTGCAAGCTTTATTCTGGAAGATATAGAGCATGTCCCTCCCAAGCACAAGTCCACAATTAAGATATTACTTTCGGAACATTCAAAATGTGGCTTATCGTCGTTTGATTTTTTGGGGTGTGATTCTTTCAAGTGTTTAGTACTCAAAAATCCAACTAACTTTTGACAATGCTTATCGATAACTATTCGACTCTAGATCGTTGTTGGTTCTCAAGTGGCACCTTTCCGTACATACGTAGTTCGTAGAGATATGCATACAGTGGCAAGTGCTACGGTGGCAAGTATTTCCGGTTATATCAGAGTTGGAACCAGTGATTAGTTCTATAAGGTAGCTGAATAATTAAAAAAAAATTAAGTACACACAGCACTTGCAGTTGTCGTTGAAGTTCTCCTCTCTATCGTTCCTGTTGTGCTACGAGGGGCTCATCACCTTCATCGGTGGATGGATGGAGGATAGAGCGGATAGCTCTCCATAAAGGTATCAATAATTCCATTGTATTGAGAACAGCAATTAACAATTAATCGAAGCATTCGTGTGTGAAAATACATCGAATCAGTTTACAATGTTATTAATTTTTGGTTGTGTGTTTTTTTCCGTTGATCGACCCCCTGGCCTCTTGCTCAACTGACCCAATCATAGCCTCATGGCAGTGAGGCAGTCAGGAATTTGCAAAAAGATGTTGGGTTAGAGATAGAGATGGTTCTATCTCTTGACTGGTAATCACGACACATGCCCCCAAAAAAAGCTGAAATAAACAGGAACATATAATTTAATGTTCATAATCTGTAATTGTACAAGCAGATGGAACACACACTTTATAATCGCATACTCGTACTGGCAAAATAAAAAATTAAATCATAGAAGCAGTAAAAATTTGTTTGGAACGAATCTTTAAATACGCTACAGAAGACACTGGATATACACTGCAAAACAGAATTTAAATCTAAAATAGAAGGAACAATTTATGCATAGCTTAATGGAAAGACAATCGTGTAGACAAAAAGATGAGCAGTAAATCGAATTATTGCTGAAATTTAATGGCTAACATTTTCTCCTGGCAATAATCCTTTAGTCTGTCCACTGCACAATCCAGTAGTACCCTCTTTCAGGGTACTATATACTCATACCTCTGACATTCTACAACGCAAATTGCCCAATTCTGTTGTTGTTTTACTGTTTGCTGCGTGTGGGTCTTTCTTCTTTGCTGTTGATGGAAGGAATAGGAATCTTATCGTCTCTCGGATGCACAACGATGGCACACATGAAAATCATAATCGTTGATAAGCATTGCAATAAAGTTGTTTTTATTGTTCGCGGGGATCTGATAAAGACCACACACCATTCTGATAAACAAAAAAAATGGTCCCCGCAATCAAATGAGAGGCATGTGCATGCATAATACTCTCACTTATCTGATATGTCAGTTAGATAGAGCACCCCACAGATCGGGAGGATGAGCCAGAGGACTGCATTGAAACGGATGTCTTGATGGAGGATCGCCTGATTTTCGGTACACATTGTTTTCGATGTTGTCATGGACGCAATTAAATGTATCTTATCAGAGAGCCATTCAAATCAGAAACGATTACAAAACATTCGCCATTCCCGACTAGCGGACACCCTCCAGAGTGCGTCCAACAAACGATCAGGATCGATTAGATCCTGAAATAGCTTTAGTCAATTTAGTGTGGCTCTTGAAACAGTAGGAAATAATGAGATTCCCAGATGGGCAAGGCTTTCGTATACCCCACTTGAAGGCTTTTATGATCCACAAACACTTTTCACCATGACTCGTTGGAAATTTAAAGTGGTAGCAATCACACTCGACGGGGATCCTAATTAATCTTAGCCACAATCCATAGTTTTTTTAGGAAACATTATTAACTGCACGCAAACATTTGAATGTGAACTTTCTCCAACCTCCGAAGGTTTGGAGTGGATGGGTGTGCCAAAGTGGAAATCACTTGAATCGTTGAGGATTTTAATAGATTTTTAATTGAAATATGTTCAGAATTATCTCGTTTTTGCTGGGAAAGGGCTTGAGCAGGAGGTAAACTTATAAATGTTTGCAGAAATGGAGTAGAATTTAAATATAACCATTATATCCGGCATGTACACATGCTTCCCCCTTGTGACACGAATTTTGTTTATTCCTTAGAAACGTTAAACAAATCCTTGAGGCTGCAGTCTTTACTACAAAAAATTCTTCCCAATATCCACAGACTCTTCAGACAGTTCTTTCGCAAACAAAAATTTGCTACCCTGCCTATCAGTTTTTTTAGTTTCTCAATAGTTTTGCACTTCGCCCCACTCACCCATCATGTGCAGAAGGTTCTCCTCCAAGAGGAAGGCATCGTCGTAGCTTGAATTGGTCAGATTCTCCGTTTTCATATTCAATAAACTGGGCAACATTGAGGCATACATTTAGGTAGCGTTAATCTTTACGTTTCTTTGGGTTTTCAGATTAGATTGTACAACAACCGATTAGGGATTAAAACGAGTGGAAAATAAAAACTCAAATCCGCGACAATAAGGTAAATATTGAAAAGTCCTTCACACTCTTTTGCAAATTGATTTTTTCACAAATTTATTTGTTGCTGTTGCTGCGGCTCTTTGGTGCACATTTTTTTATGTTTTTTGATAATTTTTTTCTCGTAGCTGTTGGATTTTATTTTTACGCGGTGTTTTGTGTTTTTGCTGTTGTTTTTTTTCAGCTAAGGTGAGGGGCCATAGACACACTTAAGTAAAGTTAAATATTTGCACAAATTAAAACCAAAAATAGCTGAAGCGATGAGAAAGTTTAAGGAGAATATACACACTGCTAGGGAAACACCGACGGCAATTGCTTCGATACGATACGATATTTACATATGGGTTTGTCGAGTTGCAGGAATGGATGGCAGGCAGAGGCGGTGCATAAATAAATAATGCAAAACGATCGACCGAAAAAAATGTTGGCAATGCAAAAAGGAATATCACAGTCCTTTCTTTCAAGTCAAAATGTTCACTCCTTTCAGTATTTTATTTCGCTGTATCTGTGGTCTTTTTAAGCCACGAAATCTACCGGCGTTTGTCAGTGGATCAGGAGGTGGTGGTGGGGGAGCCTGCGGTGCTGCCTCTGCGGGCTGTATGTATTATTACCGCCTAGTGCAAAACACTGACTAAACCTCAAATAATGTTCTCAACACGTACTAACTGTCTTAATATTATTTGTTGTAGATATAGAAGCCGACGCCAGCGACACCGACACCAACACCAACACCGAGACACCGACACCAACGAAGCCAGCGGCGGCGGCGGCGACAACGAAAGCTCCAGAGAGACGACGGACGAGACGATCAACGGGGAATTGGCTCGGTGTCCGCTCACTCGCTCGCGTCGCTCTGCGGGGCCCGCCGTCAGCGATGTTCGTATAAACTTTAATAAATATTATTACACCTACTATGCCCCTCGCTGTTGTTTTTACCTGCTGCATTCGGACGCACTCGTACTCGTCTTGGCAAAAATATTGTTAACAGTTACTACAACAGTTCGGATCGGATCGGCCGTGGGTTCGCGCCTCGGATCATTTCGGATCGCTGCTTCGTACCCTCCTCTTATCGGCAGAGATTAAGCGCGCTCCTATACGACTACTACATAGATTCTATATGTACATAATTCAAATTGTTTAATGGCCCACTAAATGTACATACGGACATATGCATATGAAAAGCCGTATCTGCGTATATAGAACGCGTAGATTTGTCTGTGGCTTTGTATGTTTTTTTGAGCTTTCATTTAAATAAATATAGTTTTTATTTTCGTTTTCTACAGTTTTCAAAGATTACACCGTGTTGAAGCACTTGAGAAAGAGGCAAAGAAATTGGGGGGCGCATATCTCAAACAGAGTAGTGGATTAACCGCAGGTTTGAGGCAATTGAGGAGAGATTTTTAAACTCTCTAAAGGAATCAATGAGCTGTAATTTTACAAGAAAGACAGTGAACTGTTGGGAGTTTCTATATCAGAGCTTTATTACTATTCTTTGGGATGCTTTTTGGGATCTACGAAATTGTATATTCTGTTCTATACTTTTTCCTGAAGAGCCCATTCAAATCATCTATCTATTGGATAGCTTCTCCTGTTAAGCCACTTTCCACGAGCACTTGCATCTCCCTGTGTGTCTCCTAGAAAAGCATTTTCCACTATTGGTACATATTTGTAGATCACTTCACTTTCAGCTTAACAAACACAGCGGTCGGGGGGCTCTCCGTCTGGTGTCTGGTATCTCCTGCTCCGTACAGCCAGCCAGGCCACTGCTTATCAAAACCGGAGCTGCAGCCTCGTCGCCACAGACAGCGATAGACAGAGACAGGGAAAGAGAAAGATAGCGAGATGCCAGTAGCAACAGGCGGAGCAGAGCAGCACTCTTCGTATAATAGGTCGCTGTTATTGTTGAGATGTGAACGAGTATGTATGCATGTAAAATATAATATTGTAGTATCTTTGGTGTTGTGTCGATTAGTAAGCGCCTTAAGCTGGGCCAAGCTAAGCCGTTCAAGGCACCCTGCTTATCAGCCAGTCGAACAGCGAAGTGTTGCATGTAACGGAACGCAGTTCTTCAGAGAATCCCTATAGATAGGATCGATGGCAAGCTCTTCAACTGCTTTTGTTTTGGTTTTGTATGTGAATCAATTGAATATAAATTCTTGCCATCTCTTTCGCATGCACAATCGCAGAGTCTCTGTCATTCCACTGTACTCGCCGCACTCGCACTTTATACGGCGGAATTTCTGTGACGAAACGGAGCTCCAACCACACACCAGTAGCAGGCCAGACCAGACCCACTTATTGTGTACACTCGTTCGTTTTTTTGTACTTTGCTTTCATTCCATTTCATTTCATTTCATTTCGTATGCCCCGCCGATTGGCGTCATCGTCAACATACACCATCATCATCATCCTCGTCAGCGTCATCATTGTGATCGTGATCATGATCGTCATCATTGCGGAAACGTGATGGAATTATGGGAGCATGGTAGTGTGATATTCACACACTGCACTTTACAAAGGGGAATTACCATTTAGAGGATCAAATTCAACACGATCTGTTGTGATGAATCCTACTTTGTTGTCTGTTCAACAGTTCCCTGTTGCAATTTCCTTTAAGATTGATTCTTTCTATTGATTTAACACACTCAAACAGTTCTTCAAAAACTTCAGTTTGCAGGGCATTGCGATTTTTAGGATCAATATGAATTAAGGGAAATAAGTCTGATATTTAATGTACTATTCAATGAACTTCCTTTACTGTTTGACTTTGGCTGTGGCCTTTTCGCACAGTCTCCCCTTTACAGAACTCTTCAGAGTGCGTATCCAACTGATCTTTCTTTTATTTCTCCTTGAGATTAAATCTTATAAATATCTCTCTCTCATCTGTACTCCGCTTTTCTCTCACATACTCTCATGTCGTGATTCTTTCGCATGACCTCTGTTCTGTTGCTGCAAAAACACCATCCAGATGACGCTTATCCCTCTCCATATGGTGGTTGAGTGATTGCATTAATTGCAATTGCAAAATGTGTCGCCCCCAGATACATTTATACATATGTAAATAAATATGTATCCCTTATCTGAGGTTTGTTTATGGAGAAATACGATCATTATATGACGCATATGTTTTGGTTTGAAGCAACACCGATGATCCGTACCGATCAGAGCTATCAGAACCCATTGTGCGCTGGCTGTATGAATGAGTGAATCACTCACATATAATAATCCGAATTCGACTCCAGTTCGCATTGCATTGGAGGAGTGCTACTGCAGCTACAGCTGAGAGATACTTACACACGTTTCCTGCATGGGGTGTGGTGTGTGCGAAAGGAAAAACTAGTATTAAAAATAAAATGCATGTCATGCATGTTGATGGCTGTCGCTTTTCCCCGGCACTTGTGTGAGTGCCCCTTGGGGACCCTTTCCAGATTGTCATTTCCAGAGAATTATGGAAAAATTAGCCAAGCCAAACATCTCCCTCTCACTCTCTCTTTCTCTCTTTCGACTGTCTTTCTGTGTCGTTTTCTTGGGGCATTCGTTAAGTGAATATTGTGCGAAAATTATTATTTTATTTGCATACATTTTTATAGAGAGACAAACACAGCCGCGAAGCAGGCACTTGTGTCTGTGTATGCGATGCACATGTGATTTGCATGTGTTGTTCGTCATCGCTGTTCATGATCATGATGATGATGATCATTCATTGTTGTGTCTTTTCTGCTGACTGTGACATGAACGCAACGACAACACACTGATGACGATGATGAGTGCCACGATGATTATGATACTCATAATGTTTGACTGCAATTTACTATTTACACTTCATTTAGCGGCGACAACTTTAAGTGAAATGTGTCCACATGGCGGCCTGAGTAGTTTGCCTCGTTCCGGCAGTCTCTCTATCTCTCAGCCTCACTGCATCCGTGAGAGATCTCCTGCGTGAAACAATCAGAAAAGCATCGCAATAGTAGGGCTGGCGGCTCTAACTAATTGAAAAATTAGCTCAAGTGTGAGGATAGTCGAGCAAGTGGCTTGTGTTGTGTAAGGAGCAAAATCACTCCCCCACTCAGACCCTTGACTACGAGAAGCTTTTCTTTTTTTGCAAAGCTTTCCTTAAGCGCTCGTAGTGCGACTTGAGCTCTAGGGTTTTACATTAGACTAAGGCACGGGTGTCGCTCTATGAAGTTGCTTGTAGTATTTTTAAGAGTCTTTTTCCATTACTTAAAATTATGAATTTAGCTTGCATCACACATTCATAGACAATAAATAATTAAATTAATACAGTCCCTAAAGTAGGATTTTAAATAAGTTGCATAAAGCAAATTCGTTAAAATATTGCAACAAAATTCGGTGAGTTCAATCGATTAAAAGTTGGCTTTGTATTACAATTTTTTAGAATTATGTGGGTAAAGAAATAAATGTGTTATTGTCACACATATGTACAGAACTCCCCATTCAAGGGCTAACGAATTGGCCCCCAAAACACCAAGATGTCAACATAAAGAGCACGATTATTCCCAGTAGTTATCTGCCGATATGCCTTTGGAATTGAGAAACCTTTGAAGATACATTTTTCTATATATATCAACACACACACACACGCACACACATAGAGATGACGCAAGGCAAGGCCCCCTTCAATTATCTTTTATGGAAATTAATAAATGTCTGAAGCGGATATCAGTTTGAAAAAAGTGCTACAATAAGAAGACGAAAATAAATCGGAAATATGGGTGCTTTCCGAAGTTTGTCTGCCGTTCATCTAGATATGATTTTTTTTAATTATAAAAAAGCTTGAATCAAAACAAAAAACAAAAAAAGAGTAAACTCAATGAATCGAAAGGCACACACACCCTGAAAAGATCACCCGAAAGCGTAGACAAAATGCAAATCGTATGGAGTTCGCGTCTGGGCGATAACCTCCCGCTATACATATATCACATCAGCCGAAACCGAATCTGAATCCAGGAATATGTGTGTCCCTCTGTCCCTCAGTTGATACGGGGCCTCTGAACCGACCGTCCGTACCCCTCCGCTGCATAATGCGAGAGCCTCACAGAAGGCACCACCTCCGTTTGGGGTTGTCTTCGAAATCCAAATTAAATACAAAATGAGAGAACGGAACCCCCTTCGTCACTGAGGTGACACTAGTCCCCAATCGGAGCTTCGTTTCAGAGCTACAGGTACAGCCCAGAGGGGCCTCCCTGTCGCTGTTGAGTCTCTATAAATATTCAACGAGTAAAAGCGTTGAGGCTGACGGACACTGGGGCTTGAGGCTCTCGGGGCTTGCTGTTGTGTTTGCTGTTGCGCATATTTAACCCTTGGGTTAAGTTAAACATTACGATTACGTTTTACTTCGCTTAATTTTGTGCGCGTTTTCCCCATGGTTTTCCATACACTTTACAGCACCCAGCCCAGCCAGCTCCTACTTTTCCCAATAACCCAATGGAAGTTCTTTTGGGGGTTTCGATTTCAGTTTCTCTGTCTCGATGTTAACTGCCTGAACAGAGCAACGGAGTAGGAGCAGCAGCAGCGGCAGCAACAAGTTTTTTCCAATCAATAAACAAATTATAAACATTTATAATGATTGCAGCAGGGGCTGGCTTATCGGTAAACGAAAAGCGGCTCGGTCTTATCAAGGCCATAAGCGCTCTATTTATAATTTACCTTCTAGCCGACGATACGATTAAGGGGCCTCACACTTTTGGCTGCCACACGTGGCACGTGTTTGCCAGCAGCAAAAGGTGTGCCGCACGATCTTGCACCTTGAACAGTTATTCAGTTTACGGCAGCCTCAAAACTGATTTGAAATCATTTTTAAATTGTAAATTTAATCTTAATTCGGCAGTGGAATATCATATTTTGCAGCGTTCAATCGGCATGCGAATTATTCAAGGACTATCAAAGATAAAATAACTAATGATTAGGGGTCAGAAAGGGTCTTTTGTTTCTGTATAAACAAATGGATACATAAAAGGGAAATTTTTTTCCCGGGATCATTCCGGGATCGATGTGGAAATCAGAAGATAGAACTTGGCAGAACCTCAAGCAATTTATTTGTTAGAGTAATCAAAACCTTATAATATAACTTATTTGAAGAACAGTAAGACAGAATATATGTGTAACCCTCGGAGATCATATTAGTGCCAAGATATCTTCGCAGCTCGTATTGGTAAGTCTTTAATAATTCTTGCAAGGAAACGAATGAGTTGGTAAACAATATTGCAATATTGTCATCTCCTTTAAGAGTGTCATTCACTTACCAGATTCATGCAGCTCGTGCTCCATTTCCTCCACCTTGTTGATCTTCAATAGCTGCTGTCCATCGGTGATCCTCAGATCTTGTGGATGCTTCATAATATGTTTTAGTTTTAAGATCCAATCACATAGTCAAAGAGTAATGCCCCTGCAAGTGCAAAGAGAACTGTCATAAATCAATCAATCCATTACCAGAACGAATTGAACGAACAGAAAATTAAAGTTCCAATGATTGCCCGATAATCGTAGGTGAAGTACATATCCCCGTTTGTAGATCTATAAATATTACACACATTTTAGGTGTCTAACAAGTCGAGTGCCTGACAACCAAACGTTTCACATTACAAGCACCAATTGGAGGGCGGGGTCACTGGGTTTACGATCCCATATCAGTGATAGTATGCCAGATACACCTGCCCAGGGGCCCATGGCCCACAGAGAGCGGTCTTTATGGCCGCTGTGGGCTATAAACCAAAGCGAAACACACTTCTCCCTGCAGACATGACGTGTAGTGTACACTGTACAGACTGCCAAAGCAAAAAAGAACCCACGAAATCATAATCTTCAGTGGTTTATTGACTGGCAGAGTCACAGATAAAAAGCCACACAAGCCCACCTACATTTACGCTACGATAAGTTCTGCCAAAAAAAAAGAACAACAAATGAAATCATAGGTAACAAAAAAATGCGCTCTCTCTCATGATAATGTTTGTGATTATCAGACATTTATTGTTTCTTTTTTGGTGCTTTCGCTCTCGAGTGCCAGAACAGCCGATAAGCCTCCCCAGAGGCCTCTCTCGCTCTCTGCCGCTCTTATCATGCCACTGACGCAGAGACCCCCTCGTACGCCTTGTTGTCACCTTTGAACGCTCGTGACTGTCGCGAGCCGATCCATGGGGACCAGTCGGTCGGTCTGTTTGTCATTTGATGCGAAAATTGTAGATTGTTTATCACTTTCACTGTCGTCCGTGTGGATATTACAGATAAGCTTTGGAGATGAGCATTGCCAATTATCCAGTAATCTGCAGTGTTCCCATCGTAGCTATTATCGTATTTTATTTATATTACTCTTGGGTATTAGGGGATCTGCAGTTGTTAGATAGTAAAGTGTTTCTCGGCTTTTAAGAACTGCTCCATTGGCTGCTATTTCTGTTTATGCTGGAACACCTTGCCAGCTGCCAAAAAAGCATATTTAATATCACAAATCATCACAGTTTCCCTTGGGATTAAACTTCAACTTTGACTTTAGTTTAAACATTAGAAAACAATCATTCCAATACACAACATCTTCGGTTACAGTTCAAATCAATTTTGCAGGGTAAACAAAAATATTCCAATAGAAAAGTAAATTTCGAAATCCAAAGATCTGGCAGCAGTTGTCTCGATACGAAATTAACAATGTGTTCACGTGATCCGGCCTCGAATCAGTTGATTGACTACAAGACCAAGGATTCGGAGGTGCAGAAGGAGTGCACCACAGCCAGTGGTACGCCGGTGGGTGTGAAAGATGCCATCATGACGGTGGGGCCGCGTGGACCGGCCCTGCTGCAGGACTTTGTCTACCTGGACGAGGTGATGCACTTCGACACGGAGCGCATACCGGAGCGTGTGGCCTATGCAAAGGGTGCGGGTGCCTTTGGCTACTTCGAGTGCACCCACGACATCACCCGCTTCTGTGCGTGTTCGCTCTTCGAGAAGATCAGGAAGCGCACGGCCATTGCCATGCGATTCTCGGTGGCCTGCGGGGAGAGCGGCTCGGCGGACACTGTCCGGGAGCAGCGTGGCTTCGCCGTCAAGTTCTACACGGACGACGGCATCTGGGATATTGTGGGCTGCAACACGCCCGTCTATTACGTGCGCGATCCCTCGCTGTTCCCCAGCCTGATCCACGCCCAGAAGCGGAATCCGCAGACCCATCTGCGGGACGCTGACATGTTCTGGGACTTCATGACCCTTCGCCCCGAGACGTTGCACGCTCTGCTGATGTTCTTCAGCGATCGGGGCACACCCGATGGCTACCGTCATATGCATGGCTATGGGGCTCACACCTATCGCATGGTGAATCCAAGCGGAGAGAGCTTCTACGTGAAGTTCCACTTCAAAACGGATCAGGGCATCAAGAATCTGGACGCACGCCGCTGCTCCGAGCTGATGTCCCACGATCCGGACTATTCCATCAGGGATCTGTACAACTCGATCAAGAAGGGCAACTATCCCAGCTGGACTATGTACATCCAGGTGATGCTCAACGAGGAAGCTAAGAAGAGCCGCTTCAATCCCTTCGACGTGACCAAGGTGTGGCCCCAGAAGGAGTTTCCCCTGCTGCCGGTGGGCAAGCTCGTGCTCGATCGCAATCCGACCAACTACTTCGCGGAGGTCGAACAGCTGGCCTTCAGTCCGGCCCACATGATTCCTGGCATCGAACCCTCGCCGGACAAGATGCTGCAGGGGCGTCTTTTCGCCTACGGCGACACCCAGCGTCATCGATTGGGCGTCAACTACATGCAGATTCCGGTCAACTGCCCGTACCGTGTGCACGTGAAGAACTTCCAGCGGGACGGGGCCATGACAGTCACCGACAACCAGGATGGCGCCCCGAACTACTTCCCCAACTCGTTCTGCGGACCTAAGGAGAGCTCCCGGGCTCTGGCTCTGCAGACCTGTTGCCCCATTTCGGGCGATGTCTATCGCTTCATGAGCGGCGACACCGAGGATAACTTCAGTCAGGTTACAGACTTCTGGACCTACACCCTGGACAACTGCGGGCGGAAGCGCCTCATCCGTAACCTGTCGGAGCATCTGTGCGAGGCCAGCCAGTTCCTGCAGGAGCGTGCCATCAAGCTCTTCACGATGGTCCACTCGGACTTTGGTCGCCTGATGACCGAGGCCCTGAACACGGCCAGGATCTCAAAGTTCTAACTGCTGTTTCATATTTCTAATAAATGTTTATCGTCAATGAACTTGTGGCTCCTTCTTCCTTTTTGTGAATAATCCTTCAAGCTGTTTCCATTGCATACTTTTGGGCCTGGAAAAACCTTGCTTTGGCAGGAATGTTTTTGCATATGGGAATATTTCTCTCCCCCTTATCTGATTACCTAACAAGAGCTGATCAGTTTGCTGTGCTTATCCAAGCCGAGCCACACACACCCCCAATCAGCCATTGAGATGAGAGATCTGTCATTAGCTTGCCGCTCTGTTTACATGCGACACACGTGGCCCACAGGTTTCTATGGTTGAATGCCTGTCTATGGCTGCTACTATCTCTAGATCTGTCTGTGTGCAGTGCGTTACAGAGCTTTAAAGCGAAGCTTGCAGGTCGATGAAGTTTCAAACAGCCAATAAATTAAAATATATAACTTTTCTTTCCATAGAATCTGCACATATGTGAAATTTCTGAATATTTTACTGAGATTCTAATAAATAAAGATAGAGCTGCTGAAAGTTACATCAAATGTTCACTGTACCTTGGGATGGCTTAAACCTTTTCATTGAAATTCACCTTGAGGTTCTTTCGATTTATAAACTATCAAATATATATTTTCAAACTTTCGCGTGCCACTACGTAAATGTCATGTTCCAATGATTGTAGCTTCCATGCACCCACGTAACCATGTACCGCACTGTAGCACTGTAGCCCCGTATGGCTGAATAATTCTCCCCTCAATTCTCCACCGATTTATTATATGTCCCACTAAAACGCTTAACAAATAGGCGACTGCAAAAAATAATTGTAAAGATTCTTCCTACTAACGGGTTAAGTGACTCCCGCTATGAATCAAAAACTTACTTAAAGCTGTCTTTCTCTCTGTCCGTTTCTATCTTCCGGTCAGACAGAGAGTTCTAACTGGCGCTGTAGCTGTATGTAACTGTTGTTGTTTGTTGTGTTGTTGCTGCTGCTGCTGGGCTTTTATCAGCTTTTGTTAGCGTTATTGTTGTTGCTGTGGTCGGTGCGCTGCTTTTGAGCGCATGAATGAAAGCGAAACAGACGTGAGAGACCAGACCCAGACAAGCACACTTGTTGATTTCTTTATGTGATTCGGACTCAGTGGCTCGTTATAATTAAAGTCGCTGCCGGGTATGATGTTTGTTTTTGTTTGTATTATTACTTTGATTTTGTTTAACTTTTATTGTTGTCTGGCTTTTGGCACTCAAATTTTTAATTTTTATTGCACTTTTACACTTTTTGCTGCTTTGGCTGCTGCTGTTTCTATGGATATGGCTGTGTGATATTCATCTCTTGCGTTTAATTAAAATCCGGAGAAAGAGCAGAAGGAGGATTGCACACACACTTGTAACTGAGTGATTTTGTTCAAGTTGTATAACTGTATAACTGGGCCGCACTGCATATTCATTTATATCAATCAAACGGGGCAAAAAAAATATGTACTTTAATATTTGTTGTGTTTTTTCTGGCCTCTGCGCCGCCGTCTTCGAACGTCACTTGACTCAACTACGGCTTCGGTGAGGGTCCGTTATAAAAGCGACCAGCGCCAAACGACAGAGAGTCGGTCGCCCTCTCACTTATCACTCTCTTGCTTTGGTGGCCGCTCCGCTCTCTGTGGTGCTCGCTCTCGAGCAGCAAGTGTAGCGCTCTCCTGCCGCTGCCGCCACTGCTGTTGCTGCATTAAAATGTTACGTGGTTGTTTTTGCAAAACAAATAACATAACAAAATATGATTTTATTTTATTGTTTTCATATGGTAATTAATGGCATTCATTGAGCATGTATCTGTGCTCTCTCGCTAAGGCGCTCAGCTTATTCCACTATCTTTTGCCGTTTCTCCAGACTAGTTGGGGAATGTCATACTACTGGAATAGTACAGTTGATTGAACCCGCTGACACTCAGACACTGGCACTCTCGCATTACACATTCCTCACGACAGACAGAACGACATAGCTAGTCCATCCGGCAGACCCAACATTCGATTCGATTCTATTTGGCGACTGAAATCAAAGTCGCCAATTTGGCCAGCGGGGGTCAAATAATATTAACAAAACACTCCACTCACACACGCGAGCTAGCGCACAAACACGGATAAGGGAACGCGTGTGTCGCAGTCGAAATTCACATTTTATTGTCTCAACTAAAGTTTAAACGGAGCTGGTGGCTGAAATAGCAACAAATACTATTACTGCGAATGATTGTGACGATAGTGAGAGTGTGCTGTGTTGCCGTTTCGCTGAGAGTGATCGCGCACAGTGCTGCCAGAGTATGACAAAACCCGTCGATGTGGCTGCGCTCTGTCCAACAGCGTTGCCAGGCGTGCGAAGCTTTTTAGGAAGCTTTTGGTGCGCGTGATATTTAAATTTATTTTGGACTGTATTCATACTATTCTTGATCAGATTAGAGACTCCTGCGTCAAATATATGTTAGAAAAATTTGTTTATTGAGATATTTTTTGTCCAGAGCCAACTGGTACAGTGGGAGGGGTCACTATCCGTATGCGTGTATAATATAGGGGGCATTGGGGGATTTTATATGGTAATTATTACATTATTTATATTTGAATGCTCGCTAAGAATATATAAAATATTTATAGTTTAGTTTAGTGGGTTTGTTTCTTGCATTGTTTATGCACTAGAATTGTACATGTTTGTGTGTGTGAATATTTACAGTTAAAGTTTAGTACATGTACTACATGGATTACTCGTTAAATAAATTATCATATATGGAGGGGTGTGGGGGTGAGGCCGATAGAGACCGAAAAAGCCGCCTCCATAGGGTTATGAAATGCGCTCTCTGGGCGACGACATTTTAGTGGTTTTTACACTTGTAAAAATTATATTAAATTATTATTATTACGTATTACGCATAGCATTAACTATAAAGAGAAGAGTGGGGGGAAATACGATTATAAACCATTCAGATTAGTGGTTGGACAGGGGGGCAAGGGGCTTACAAAACAATATATAAAATTGCACTAGGATTTTAGGCGGATTTAGTTATAGATTTAGATTTAGTTATAGATTTAGAAGTAAGCTTAAAAATTGTCACGTGCTGGAACTTGAATACAGGTACGAAATTTAGCAACGATCGCGATTGTTGTACGCCTGCACCTTGGCCACAGTGCAGTCGAGGGCCGCCCGGATATCATTGAACACGGGCACACCCTGCCGCTTGGCCAAATCGATGAGGTACGAACGTCCGCGATTGTAGTCCTTGATGGCGGCCACAGTTAGCTGAAAGCAAAACCCAAATGATTAGCAATCTAAATTTAGTTATAAACCCATTCAAAAACTCACCTTTTCGCCACCGAGCACACAATCCTCGGGCAGCATTTGTACCGCCAACACCACATTGTACATGAGTCCAATGCAGTGGGCGGCCAGTGTCATGGGTGCGAGGGAACGCGTCTCATTGGTGATCACAAAGAGCAGCACACGGCTGGAGTCGAGCAGAGCGGGATTGTACAGGCTCTGGCGCACAGCCACCGGCGGCAGTGACCAGCTGAGCGACTCCTCGGCTACCGTCAGCTCCTCCTGCTCCTCCAGCTGCAGCTGATTGCCGCGGCACTTTCGCCGCGTGCGAACAAACGAGCGCTGCTGCTGCTGTTGCTCGTGCTGTCCAGGCTGCGGCTGCTGCTGTCCAGGCTGCTGTTGCGGCAGCACCTGTATGCTCTCGTGCAGTGCCGGGCTGTGGAAGCTGATATTCTTCGACTGCAGGTAGGGTACCGCCAGTTCCTGACGCCACTTGGTGCGCATCACACAGCTGCCGCCCAGATAGACATCGCGCAGATCGAGTCCGCCACAGCAGAGGGCATCACCGGCACTGGCAATGGAGCTGCTGCTCGAGAAGACCGAATCGTTGGAGTCGCTCTCCTCCTCCTCGTTGGCCAACACCACAGACGCTGGTAGCGGGCCGCCTCCTGGCTTGGTTTCTATCGTTTTGGTGGTGATTATTTCGGTTGTTTCAATGGACTCGACGTTCAGCAAGATCTGTGGCTTGGGGCTTTTACCTAAACTGCTCGCGGCGGCTGGCTGCGGCGAGGATGTGCCACTGTCCCGGCTGCGACTCAGCTGCTCGAACAGGCTCTGACGCTCCAGATCGTGGCCAATGCCGCTGCTGCTGTTGGACGGTACACTGGCGTTGCTCGAGGTGCGCGAAATGTTCTTGCTGGCCGAATAGTAAATGTCCACATCGGGTGCTGCAATGAATGAATTATGAATTAATCGAATGTCAGAGGAATTAGCGGGAAGCGGATACCTACCATTGGTAAAATAAACCTGAGGCGGTGGCACATTGGTGCCCTTAATGGGCGAGATGCAGCCGCTCTCGTGTATCTCCTGCTGCAGGACGGACAGATAGGCCGAGATCACACAGAATAGATCAAAATCGATGAGCTCCTGATTGGCGATAATTGGCTGCACTTCCGCATCTTCATTTGCCTCGACCTTTGAGCTGTGCGTTTGCAGGAATTTCAACGATTCTCGCTGATTAATTATGATCTTTGTTAGATTATCTAAATTAACTAAACTCTGAGCATAGCCTAAGAATAAGAGAGCACGTTTACACTGTTCCACAGTGAGTAGATCGCTTTGCGGATTCACACGATCAAAGGCGCCGCGCACGGTACTGCAAAGTGGTTACAAAAATCTTAATAAAAGAAACTTTTGCTTTTAAAAACCCAGTGAAAACTCACTCTAAAATGGAAGATATCTTGGACGGTGGATCCCTGATGCCCGACAGTATTTCCTTGGTGCGCTGCAAGCCCGAGGGTATGTTCTCCAGTACTGGCAGACCGCGCCGGGAGACCAGCTCCTTAAGTATCATCTGATTGCGTGTCAGATCGAGGTATTCTCTGTGGAATGAGCAGAGTTTTAGTTGAAGGAATGCACTTGCTTTTGCTTCATACTTACTGCTGTGAAATAGGCTCATTTAGTATCTTCTGATTTGGTTTATACGGATGCAAAACCAACACCAGCTGCTTGCAGTTTTGACCCGCTATGTGTGCCGCCTCGATGGCACCAGCAGATGCGCGTGTTTCCGAATCCATAACAAAGAATAATACACGGGCCTTTTCCTTAGCACGATGCTCCAGCTCGATGAGATCGGGTGTCCAATCGGATACTTGCTGTAAGTACAAACAAAATCAAGGATAAATAATCTATTTCCTTAGGCCTAGAGTCGGCTGTCTTACAGGATTATAGAATGAAATGCCCAGCTCCTTCAGCGCTGGTATGGCAACGTCTGCGCGCCACGTTGTGGGATTGCAGGAGCCCCCGAGGAACACCTCCACGGGCTCATTGCTGGCGTTCTTTTTCTTTTTGGTATCATCGACACTGCTAAAGGATTTTGTGCTACGCAGCTCGGTGCCATGGTTGTCCAGCTTCTTGCCGTTGCTATGGCTGTAGGCATTATCCTCCTGTTGCTGCAGCAGAGAGCCTTTGCCCGCGGGCAGTTGCTGATATTCGCAGTAGTTGGATGACTGATTCGAAATCGTTGAAGCACTACAAACGAAAACCACGCAAATTAGTTAAATGAAAAGCCCAAAGGTTCATCAAACTCACCGAAAACGCTTCAGATCTGCGGCCAGTACACAAAATTGTCCAAATGTCAGGCCATTTGGCTGTCCACTGCCACCCTTGCGGGCCACTTTCTTGGCCGTTTGCAGCATTTCACTAACTATAAAATAAAACCAATTATTTAGTTGCATTTCGTAATGGTTAGACACTGATCTTACTCTGCTTTTGGCTGGGATGGAAGCTTAGCTCGTGAAAGAGCTCCTGTGTACGCTCATCGGGCACCACATTGCAGCGGGCCTTGGCACGCCATGCATTCAGAACTTCTCTGTAAAGATAAATAAAGAATATAAATTATTAAATGCAAAACTCATTAATGTACAGGCTTAAAAACAAAGCAATTGGCTTGGGGTAGGAAATCGTTTATGGCAGCAATTTATTGATCGCTTTTGGATAAGCTTTTCAGCTGAATACTGGAAAAATGCCCAAATAAATCAATTCGGGAAACTGTTTTGCTGTTGGTGCTCCTTATAAGCAAACAATGAATGAACTCCCTCAAGGACAGCCTATAGTCCGAATCGTACTATAAGTGGCAATGTATAATGCCAGTCACGTTCCCAGTGGCGACACATCGAAACATGTGCCACCCAATCGAGTACGCGAGCCATAAATAGGGGAACAAATATATTACGAGATTTTTGTGGCAGCTTCGTCTGCCTCTTCTTCCGTGTGTTGGCAAGACATCGTCATCACCAGAAGCAGCAGCAACAGCATCAACATCAACAACAGCGGGGGCACTGACAATTGCATCATTTGAACAAAATGGAAATTTAAATATCGCGTATACGTAGCGTATGCCACAAAGTTCTTTGGGAAGCGGAGACGCGGCTGAATAAATGGGTTTATTATTTATCGTATATAGCCATCTATTTCTCTGCGACGCAGTTACTTGATTTCCATTTCATTTTGAAACCGTTTCACTTTGTTTTTGTTTCTGTTTCTGTGTTTTTGTTTTTAAATATTTATATCACAATTTTTTCGCTCATATCTGTATCGTTTTTGCGTTGTGGTTTGGACAAAATGTTGTAATTGATTGCGTAAATCGTTTGTAAATGATTTTGTTTATTCCGACAAACAATCTAGAATTATCCGTCAACAATGTTTCATTCCAATTGAGTGGAGAATCGCGACTGAAATACAATTATTTATATTTCCTGCTGAGAAACGTTTTTGCATACCGGGCGGTGGGCCTTATCAATGCTAGAGAGCGGCCGCGGCCATCGGGCAATGCCAAGAGGAAGAGCCGCTTTGAGCAGCGATTGGGAATGGAAAATGACGTCAGTTTCAAGTCCAGTGACAAATCAAAGTCAGAAAACAAATCAAATTTGAAATATTTATTGTTGTTTCAATGGAAAAATACACACAAACAATTTATGGAAAAAAGATAATTAACGCCAGTTTGTAAAGTGTAAAGATTCTCATTGAATCAATTAGCAAAATCAATCGAATTACCAAAAATATATGATAGCTTTCGTCTGATTTCTGTTTCTGTTGATCGTTTTCCATATAAGGAAAATCCCTTACTCACTGCGACACGCGTTTCCGCAGCTAAAACGAAACACTAGCCATAAAAGTCGCCTTAGACATGTGGTTTTAAGCCACTGAATCACATGAAAAAATCAATCCAAAATGAATTATTTTATTTAAATACCTGTAGAACAAAGTTTAGCCGTTTTCCCTCCCTATTAAAACATAGAAAAAACCAAAGAGTGAAATCTACAGCTTGGCAGACACATCTCAAACGAGGAACAACATTTTTGGTTGTATGGCTGCCAAACAAAAAATATAAAAAACTTGTCTGCAGCCCACACACCTGAAGCACCTGAAAACCCAAACGGAAAAAAACATAAACTATGCAACAAAACGTTAAAAGAAACTCTTGCAACATGTTGAGCCAAAGAGAGACATAGAAAGAGAGAGAGTCAAAGGCAAATGGGAAGCCAAAATGCCAAGCGATTATGTCAGACAGAGCGAGAGACTCAAGAGCCAAGAGCCAAGAGCAAGTGCAGGCGGCGGTCAAACGTGTCTAGATGCCAATTACATGACTGCATCGATCTGCAGCAGCTGGTGGAGGAGACACCAACTGTTTCTGTGGCACGCCCACAGCTTCACATCATTCTCTAAATTTGGACCGGCCTCTGCCTCTGCCTCTATGCTTTTTGTTTGGTCTTCTATTTTTGGAATGATTCTTGGCTCTCGATTCCTTATGTGTGGGTGAAGTTGCGCCATAATCGTAACATTTTCTCTCCCCTCATTTTGTTGCTGTTGCTGCTGGTATTTTTATGGCAAACAGACCGATGCGAAGCTGAATTTATGCTTTGTTTACAAGAACACACGAAACAAAAGCATCCATAAAAGAGGAAGAGCATTGGCCGCCAGACGATGAACAAATTTGGCTGTGGAAACATTTCCGGAGAGGGAACGAAAACGAAAAGCAAAAGTGTGTGGGAACAGATCGATTCGGACACAAGGAAGTGCAGCAGAATTATCACATCGCAGCCACGCAGCATCAACGAATGCAATTAACAGATTTTTGCTTCGTAAACAATAATGAGACCAGTTTCGCAACAAAAATCATATAAATTAAACGGAAAGCTCGGCCGGTTCCGGCTTTATCTGTAAAGGATTCTTTCCCTACAGAAATGTACTTAAAGCTACTTCAACTAAAGAAAAGCTCTCCATAAAAATCACTTCGAGTAAAACCACCTAGAGAAAACATTTCTTTCGATTCATTAAACAGCAGAGAAAACATTGCTGGATGGCTCTCCGCTCCAGAGGTTTGAGCCCAAATGGATTTCGTGTCTGATTCATAATCAGAATTCATGATGAAATGGGATTCTAAGAAGCCGATGACATGATGTGTGCTACTAAAACTGCGACGACATTTTAGTGGTAAACAAGTTTTGCGTTCTTGTTTTCCTTTTTATGCTGTTTTGGGGCAATAGAGCGAAATAATGCGTTAACCAAGGGAGCGTATCGGATATGTATACCCCGTGGAGCCACATGAGAGCGAGAGAGAGTGGCATGAGTAAGATAAAAAAATATCTGTAAAGTGTTGTGGTCCGGACTACCGGAAATACGCCGTGACCTATTAAATGCTCCCTCGGTTTTGCAGATAAGGCCAAGTTAACAAGCCAAGGTTCTCCTTGTCCATGTCTCGGAGTCGTAATCTGAAATCTGCTGCTGCTTCTGGCCCTACTGCTGATAAGGCCTTAAACGTTTCTACATGAATCAGGGCAACGCAATCTATGGCTTGGCTATCTCCCAGATAATAAGTGCCTATAATGCAACAATTCAAGTGTACATTTACTTAATTTAAGCCATTTATAGACTAAAGAGCTTGATAAGAAGCGAGAAATGGAAACTCCTACTCCATGATTAATACTACAATTATCAGTTTAATATTCATTGATCTTGTCATTGGCAGGAATGCAGCAGCGCCCCTCGGTCGGTTTGCGTTCAATGTCTTTCCATATTGTTATCTGTCAGCAATGCGACTCCTATAATACACTTAATAGTATTATTTATTACAGATAAAACGGATATGTGATAGCTGTGAAAATCTATTCATAAATATTGTACTGCATGCGCGTTTTCCTCATAAATGGGATTACCCTGCTATTCTAATTCAAACAAATAGTGTACTAATTAATGTAAATGTTATCCGAACAGTCTAACAACAATTTCTTTGAAAACAAAGCTTCAACTGGAAGTTTTTTATTATAACGCGAACTTAAGGCCAGCTACGTATAAGTGTTTCTTGGGCATATCTGCATAAATAATTTCCAAAATGAATTTTCCTTCTTTATCCGGGCTGAAACTAAACCACGGATAAGTTTAAATCGGGGTTAACTAACCGAATATATAAAAATTAAATATAAACCTCACTTGTCGTCCCTTTGAGATATATAACGATCACCTTTGTATGGTGTTTTCCCATATCCGACTTTATCCAGTCACCTTATCAGCATTTCCTCAGTCAATGGATAAACCACAAACGACACACCCATAGATCAGAGAATTAAGCAGATCAGCATTTCCGCAAGTGATGAATGAACGTCTCATCAGGCACCGCATGCCGAGCATGCAATCATTATTTTGGCCTGGGGCCAAGCTGAATGACGCTGCTTTCGACTAGTACAGAAAATCTTACGAAAATCCATTAAAAAATAATAAGAAGAAGAAGCAAGGAGGAGGGAAGATGTGCAGGGGTAGGGAATATGCATTTGTGTAAATGATTTCATTGACCCACGCTCCCTGAGTGCCTTATTAATGAGTAATAAACAATTTCCGAATACAATTGAACAAAATGACAAAGTGTACATTGAACTCTGTGCCTGAGAGAGAAAGAGAGCGAGAGAGAGAGAGAGAGAGTAAGCGAGTGGGAATGTCGCTAGTTTTAGCCACAAACAAAACAAATAATCAACATTAACATTAACACATGCGCCTAAGCATACAATTTGCATTTGCTTTTGGCAGTTTGTAAAACGAGCGTGGAGGCGATTACGGTTTCTAGTGAAGAGCAGGCCCAACGATAGAACTATCGAAAATTATTGATCAATTTCTAATATATAATATAGGAAGATCTCTTATACGCGTGGCGACCCCTCTCCCCCGCTAAAACCCCAATCGCTGACAAAGCAAACAGTCATTAATAATTATGGTTATGGCGCGTACATTTGCATTTAACACTTGGGTAACGTAACACTACTCAGGGGCAAAATATTTGTCTACAATTTAATACTAGAACACATGTCACACGCGAAAGGTCTGTCTGTCTGTCTGACTCTCTATCGGGGCTAATCAGCATCGATCTATGTACATAAGTATGTATGTATGACTGATAGATGGAGGCAGAGTAAATCTCACTCGAAATGCAAAGGTGTGTTAGATATTTGCACAAGACTTGTGGCGCCTGGGGCCGGGCCTACGATACGATATAAGGTAACTCTTTGGCAGGTAACAGGTAGCCGCAAGGGGAGGGGCAGCAGCAGCAGAGGAAGAGAAGAGCTGGCGGGGGGCAGCTGCAGCGGCGATATACACCGTTCCGTTGACGACTCGTTTCAATCACACACACAGAGAGAGAGAGACAGAGAGGCACGAAACTCTCTCAGCAATAATCGATGATGAGGTCATAACTAATAATAAAAATGACGCTGCTCTGCCGCCGCCTCAGTGAGTAAAAGCAAACAAAGAGCAAAGACAGAAAACACACTGGCGAAGAGGCAAAGAGAGGGAGCGAAAGAACAGCTAAAAACTAAAGAGAGCTTTTGGTTGTTTGGCTTCCACCGTCTCTCTCTCTCTCTCTTGCTCTCTTTCTCTTGGCGAACAGCTGTTTCTGTGGCGGGCCAAAAGCATTTTCTATTCTGTTTGTTTAAACGTACGCATTTCGTATTTTGTATTTGTATTTATTTAACAAGTGTTGCCACTCCACTTTACGTCTCCTACACCTTCTACTTACTGCACTCCACTGCCGCCCCGTTATCGTTAGCAACTCTTGACAATTATTTATCAATGGCTCTGCACTGACGTCATATCGCAGCTCTTTGAACTCTCGTACAACTCTATATGTATAAAGTTTGCACTTTTTACGAGCATTTTCTTGGTATCTTAATCCCCCACACAACACTACTACTGTGGACGGACATTCCCACATGTCCGTTTCAATAAATCAAATTTTAAATCCACATTTAATAGGGAATTCGGTGCAAAAGTAATGAGCGACCCAGTACATGAGGTTCTCAATGGAATTTTATCATTGGAGGTGGGTTCGCTTTGGGGGTATGTTTGACTATTTGAACAATTAATTGTGTTTGCCCAAGCAATAGGGCATGTTATGGAGGAACAAGTTAAGTTATAAAATACATAAAAGATAAAGCATATTTTTATCTAGGCGGAAATTGAAAAGAAGGAGAAATTGTTTTCAATAATTTGTAATCCACAATTGGATTCTAAACTGATTCTTTAATTAATGGTTTTCCTTTACTCCTCCTCCTGTCTATCGTTTTATATATACAAATATTTACGAATACCTAACCAAAAGTCACTTTAAGATTATATTTTTGATGCCTGCCATAACGAGAAATCTTTCACTTGTATTTGTTCTTTTGTTAGCCATGATAATTAGCTGCCACCTTCTCCAGGTGCTTCTTCGGCTTCTTTCTGCCACACTCGTTAGGCGAAACCCTACCTCAAGCGAAGCCTCCGTATCTGATTAATCGGCTGTGTTGGTGTTGTGTTTGTTTATTTTTAAATCGTTGCTTCTACCCATGAAGACCGCTGTTCATCTTGGCCCCTTTCGACAAGCGACTATTTATAGAGAGACAGCAACAGAGAGTAGACTGAGACAGGCACTGGGCAAACAGGGCCGACCACCATTAGAGAACAATGCGGCAGAAGCTTTCACAAAGCAGTTAGGCCACGGACAGCACCAAAGATACGAATAAAAGTACTAGTTTTGTCTGCAGAGATACACTCGTAGTCGCACTCGTAAAATGGTAGCGTCATCGGTTTGTCTGGAGCTCTCAGTGGGGCTCTGTGGTTTTTGTATCTTGATTACAGTGTCGTTGTCCTATAACCTTTTTATGGGTCTGTCTCCGCTTCGTCTATTCGTCTGTTTTGGTTGTGACATCAACGTTTATTTTTAAGCTTCGCATTTCGTATTTCTATATATTTACGAGCATTTGCCTTCTCCCCATTTCTGTATTTATTTATTATTTATTTATTTCATTGTATACCAAAATTGTAGAGCGCCAATGATATCACTCTTTTTACCGAGTAATTTGTTTACCTTTGCAAACATTTCAGACTCCAGTATTTCCATCCATCCATTCCATTCCATGCCATGCGATTGCCGCCCAGCTGTGGATCGGATTGGACTGGCTCTTCGCCCAAGCAATTTAATGTCTGATTTCCAATCATATGTACACATATTTTTGGTCGCCCAAATGGAGTGTACAATGTGATTTGTCCTATCGGAGAGTGGCATCTAATCTAATCGAAACTTTTTTGTGGTCTGAATCCGACCTAGGTTTCGGTTGTGTACTATTCCCTTTTTTCTATGTGTGCAATCGATTCTATGTATACGGAAATTTATTTGAGATTGCTGAACGTGCGCGATTTGATCATGTTCCACAAAAAGAATCGAAACTGAGACTTTCTTTTCGCCAATAAAACATTTTCATATTTTACGAGAGAGTCGTAATAGAATTGTGCACTGACCACAGGTGTCATAAATTGTTCTACAAAAACATGGGCAATGCAACATACATATTTTTTATCGTCTTGCTATTTATGAAAGACCTCCATAGACTGTCCAAGAATTTTGATGGCCAATGGATAACAATCGTATGACTGCATTTCTAACAATAATATCCATCGGATAACAGTCGTATAACTGCCTAAAATAGAAAGGTGTTTGATTATATGGATCTAGAAAGTGTATTCGAAAAATGAGAAGGGTTCTGTTACAATTGAGAGGCTTTAAAATTTCTTTGGTGTTTAAAAATTTTAAATTTTTATTTGAAATAATATTACCTTAGAAATTCTCAAAAGAGAGACTTAAATTTTTTAAGTTCAACAAAACAAAGAATATCCTTTGCTGGTTTTTGTCGAATAAATATCCCTCTGGTTTCTATATCCTCACAAAAAGAATAGAGTGAGAGTGTGGCTAAGGGGGCGCGACTCCAATCCCCGAGATCTCGAGGCGGCGGCAGACACACAACCGAACCGCTCATCAGAGGCGCACGCGGGCAACTAAATTCGAATCGATTACCTTCTGCCTAGAGGGCTGCCAGTGCATTGCTTCCACCCGCAAGTGGTTTTCCATGCCTCTCTTCTGATTTCCTCATAAAATACGAGTATCTGCCTGCTGCTGCTTCTAGTCTGGAGGCAGCGCAAAAAATGTTCTCAATGAAAAAATTCTGACTGAGAAAAATCGGTTTCAAGTGGGGATATTCGCCTCACGAACATTTGATGTCATGGATGGTGGTAAACAAAGAAATTATAGAGTGGTATTACAACGCGGGGGGGTTGGGGCGGCATTCATTTATTTAATATTGTGTTAAATTACTAATTAAGCCAGCCACTGAGGCGGAGAGCGGACGGATATTGTTACGGCCGGTTGACTCCATGAATGATGTCATGAATTATCGTTTTCTGATTGAAAGTAGATAGGGAGGGAACTGCCGACCATCGACGTTGCTCTTGCTTGGCGGTTCAGAACAAAAGGCCTACACGGACTGTCCCCGCTGTCATTCAATCAGTCAGTCACACAGTCAGCCAGTCAATCAGTCACTCTGGTGCTGCCACATGCTGCTGTTGCTGTTACTGCTGTTGCTGCTGCTGCCTCTAATGAAGTTGTCATCGACACATTTGGACGCGCGATATCATTTTACTCCCATGCACGGCATGGCACGCCACTTATTTGTAGGCCTCTCTCCCACTTGGGCTGTGGTGTGTATGAGGCGTATGAGGTCAACGTTTCGAAAATAAATAGGTTACATATTCTGTCGTCTAAACACAAAGAACCCCAAAAAGCCAAGATCTAAAGGCTACCGATAAAGCGACCACCCACCACACACCGATGTGTGCTTTGTGGTGTTTTTTTTTGCGCAAGGTTAGTGAGGCATTGATGGGGGGGTTGTACAATACACATCTGGCGGCAGCGACTCTGCCTGCCACACTAATGGGGAATGCAAATCGGTGAAATTCTCTGAGGAGTGTGACTCAGAACCAGTCACTCCAAACCGTGTGGCGTGCGGATGTGTAACCCAATTGGCATCTGAGGTCACACACAATCGAATACTGGAGGTGGAGCTTCGAGAGAGGATAAATCCTAGATCATCGATGAGATCACTCTAAAGGAGCGGCGTCTCAACTGAACCGAAAAATAGATACAAATCGGAGATTGAAAATTACTCGAAATTTATTTAGATCTTAGGCTGGAAGTTTTAAACGTCGTTTAGCAAGTCAAATTATGTTGTAGATCGATTCATGATTTACAAGATACAAGAGTAGACATTAGCATATGGCAAATAAACGGATAAGAGTTGGATGACAGGCAGTCGTAGCTCTATTTGGAAGCTTCTCCCACAACTGTGAACTTAGCTCTTGTTTACTTCATTCCCTCCATGCAAATCAGCTTAGGAGATCAATTGAAAGCGCATTTTCCTCTCATAGTCTCAGTCTTTGAGTGCATATCCATTCCATAACCGACAGACAATCAGTCTTGAGACTCAACTGACAAAATGACAGACATGCAAAGATTGCGCGCCCCCGCAATATTTAAGCATTTCATAAAATTCCATTCTTATAGATTGTTTTCGTGGTTGCTCTCATATACAAACGGCTTATGTATGTATTTTGGTGGTCTCACATGATTTAATGGCTTTTCTTTTCTTATATTTTGCAATACAAATTGCTAAGCTCTTTCGCCACACGAAATTTGTTATTTGCTGTTGTTGCTTCTGCTGCTGCTTCTGGCTGCCGGCTGACGATCTTTGTTTGGTTTGTAAATTATGAAGTAGCCTCCGTTATGGCCCTCAAAAATTCACACTTTCTTTTAGCTTTTTGGTTGGAATATTATTATTTTTAGAACATGCCTCGCGTAAACAAAGCGACCAGTGCAAATCAAATATACAGAGCACAAATACATTGTTTAAGCGCTCTTTTTATTTTCTTAGTTTGTATATCGAATATTTTATGGCCCCGGGGGCACGGCATGGCCATGAAAAACAACGCCAAGTGCTGCACTTGGCCATCATCAAAATTCGCACATGCATAGATCGTGCATCAAAAGTTGTAAGCGAGTGACGACTTGAGAAGTCTTTTGAAAGCTTCGGTTAAATATCCATCTAATGGTAGACTCATTTCTGGCTCCAGTGATCTCATTTGCAATTCGGATAAAGCGAAAGCGTGGGAAGCTCGCCACAACATGATTTTTATTTGCCAAAGATTACATCAAATCGATCCAAATAAATTTGCCATTGGGTTAGATCACGTCTAAACTCTTTTAGAGGTGACATCAATGGATGATGGCTTACGGTTATTAATCGATGGCAAAGCCATTTGGGCGATGACTACATTCGATTGATCATCTAATCGCAACTATAACTCCACTTATCGTCAGACATTATCGGGGGGCTATCAAACAACTACTCGTAATATGTCAGTATTTGTCAAGCACTCTTGGCTTTGCCGTTTGGCCTTTAGATAGCCCATTGTCTGAAGCGGAAAAAGGGTAGTGTCCGTCCTCCCTCCGACCACATTGTATATGTCTATTCTTAGTCGCTGATTGCAGTGCAGTTGCCGCTGCAGAAACTCTTGATTCTGGCTCTCAATACATTGTTTATTTTTAGCCGATTAGCTCAGTGGAGGAGTACTCCGACTCTATTGTTCGACATTTATGTTTGGCACTGTATCCAATCCCGATGGCTGTTTACTGCGGCAAAGAGTGGAGCTTTGCAATCATTTACTTAGTAATTGTTTACAGCACGTTTCTCAATTATGTCGAATGAATAATTAATGCGCACATTTGCTTAGCCCATTAATGCAATTTTCCAGCACATTTATTCATTATTATTCATTGGCGTAGTTCCGCAACGAAAAGCGAATACTCATTCGCGATTCTCGATTCTCATTGTCGATGCACTGCGCCACACAGTGTGAGAATTGGGTGTGCGGTTAATTTTCCTAATTGATTTCTACAAGTTTTTCTGAGACGAGATGCGCCACCTGACATTGATTGAAACTTGTAATGGTAAACTGATGGATGACAGCAAATAAAAAGAAGCTTGTCAGACTGTTTTATCTATTCGGATAGGTGTTTCTTTAACTCGCGAATAAACTGGGTAATTAAAAAATGAGAATTTTAGGTGTAGATGGTAACATTTTGTTGGTTGTTTGTGTCTTATGTGTGCTCAAAAGGATAGGAGGTGTCTACCACTTGTTTATCTCGATTCTCGCATATAATTATAATTTATAATCTATGAGAATGCTCTGGCACTTTGTCGACACATCTCCACTTGTTAAATGTCTTAGAAAAATAACCATAAGTATTTTAAAACCACATCAATGTAGTCAGTTAAGTCCCTTTGTTACAATGATGAGTTTTCTCTGTTAACCAGATACAAATGTACATTGGAAAACCCATTGAAACACATCTATAAATACAACGAAATATCATTAACCGCTTACTGCATTTGGGATTTAGCTAAAGCTTAAGGAAAATTGCTTGTGATTTCTCAGTATTGTGCGCGCTGAGACAAATGGAAGTAAATGGCAATTGGCATTTTATTCAATTAATTATCCGTGATTGCTGCTTAGATTTTGATGCCATGCCATGCAATGCCATGCACTATGCCATAACCAAGTTAAAAATAAAGCATAATATTACGAAGCCAGAAGCAAAAGGAAGACAGCAGCAAATTAATACGAGTATATTTTTTTATACAAATTGATAAATGCACTTCACAGCACATAATAACAAAACAATAGACAAAAAGAAGGAAGAAATGCGAGTAATAAAGACAAATCGTTTCCACTAGGAGAATAATTGACAAAGAATGCGGCATTTAGATGAATTGAAGTGCCTTTGATAAACCCAGACTTATCATCAGACGACTCTCAGCCCCGGCCAATGCTTGATTTATTATGGCATCAACATCTCAATGGAATAAAGACTGAGACGATGCTGCCTGCTGCCTGCCATTCGGCGGCACAATCAAATTAAGGCGAAATAAAAACAAAGCCAAACGCATTCAACTCTTTTAATTTAACTTTTTTGCGGTCCATATAAACTCTTTAATGACCCAACGCCAGAGAGCGTCGTGATTTATGACCAGAAATTAGTTGACGTTTTTTTGGTTTTGTTTTGTTTTTATTGAGGGCCGCTGAACAATGGGACTCACAATCGTAATCGCATATTCTCCCTCTCCATTTCCAGGGCAATTGGCAATACTTAGCAAATCGCCAACACGTGCCCCATGGGATTACAAATTGTGTGTTTGTGTCACGGAAGAAGGTCACAGCCGACAATAGATCATGGCTAAAATTAAACATCGAGCCATACAGAGGAGAGCCACATATTGAATGAATTGAACTTTTGGTTTGATGCCTCGTTGCAGTCTGGGGAGTATTGGATGTCTATCTACTTTTTGGTGACAGTCTCATCCACAATAGGTACACAAATTCAGGGTATCCAGTAGTCGCTTTTTCAATAAAATTCGTATACGAATAACTGGATAATTATCTGATTTTAAGCCAACGAAAGTAGTCACTGTACTAAAAATACGTTCTAGGTGTGAGTTGGTTGACTACTGGATAACCGGATAAGCTGTTTAGAGATTTGTTCCAACAGTTTTGTGCAAAAAAAGTCACTGAGCGTTGAGTAAATTCTATTAAGCAGCTGTTATTACAGGAGCATTGTTCTAAAACCACACGGCTGTGGTTCAATGTTTAACATTTAACGACTTGTACAGTTTCAGAATAGTTTTATTTACTCAAACAGGGTATCAATAGTTCGTAAGCTGCCTTTTGGCAAAACAATTGGCACTGCCTGGAGGCAATGTGCTCAATAAATGTTATAAATGTGACAATTTGTTGGGTTATTTATGACTTTATTATATGCAAATTGAGACAAATGTTCAATCTGCGCGTACAGCATGTGTACACGATACCCCGCAATCGCATACACCCGCTACACCCACAACAACACTCGATACTCCTCGAGATGCTTATATGCCTGAGTTCGTGTTTACAGCTCTCGCTTTGACATTTTAATGCTTTGTTATTATTTTTTGAATAAAAATAAATAAATGCAATACACGCGCCTCACTGGACGACTGAATTGGTGAATTGGTATGGGTGAGTGTATAGTCGAAAGAAGAAAACGAACGACAAAACCTCATGCAAAGATCAAGTTCAATGAATTTTCACACAGAGCCCAAAGAGCGCCAAGGCGGGGGGAATGGTAATTTCATTTAATTGAATATTTTTCTGTGTCTTTCTGTGTTTCTGTTTTTGAGTGCGCGCGCAAAATAAATATAAATATATCAATTTTAAAATAACGATGACAAAATCGCTCAAGACACAAGAGAGAGCAACGCAACCAAACGGAACGGATCAGAGACAGAGGCCCTGCCCTGATGGTGGGATGAAGGCGTGGCAGATCGTGAGAAGATAAATCACGAAAAATGTCTGAAGTTCAATAGAACCTATGGGATAATGACCAATAAATTATAAATAAAGGTTTATCAACTAAAAGAACAACTTAATTCCTGGATAAATCAACAAATTTTCTAGTAAATAAACTTCATTTCGAAGGGTGAGTTGATTAATGGCAGCAAGACCGTATGGATAAGGTCACTGCCCAATACAATACATTTTATAGCGGCCCATCAATTTAATCAAAACCTCCCATAAATATTTACACGAATTTACCCCTGGAACATATACATCTGGAATTCCTTTTTGGCGTCGACCTTGCTTAATCTCAAAGAGTTTGACCATCGCGTAAAATCTGAACAGCTCTGCAGACAGGGAATGATGAATGGACAAAACTATAAATTGAACTTTTATTTATCTTTCTCCACATTTGAAGGCTTTTCCTATGCAAATATCAATGAACCTAAAAGAATAATTGGGTTATTTCTTCTCCTTGAAGCATAAATTCTTATTCAGGAAAAGTTTTTGGGTGTTAACATAGCAGAATGCTGATTGATGCGCCGTTTTCCACTAGGAAATGTTCAATGAATGCTGCGCATGACGTTGATTCATAATCGATGGAATACATTTGCTTCAATCGATCCAACTTTGACCGCCTTTCTTTTTTGAGCGCTTACAGCACTTCTACCTTTTTGGATTTCTCTAACTTTGTTTGTTTGGATGTCGTTAGTCGGTTAGTAAAAGTCATAACCAAAGAATAATGGAAATCAAAAGAAAACAAAGAAAAAACATACCCAAAAAACATTTGCGTGATCTGCGCGGGCGTCTGGCACACATTGTGCACATTGAGGGTGCGGGGGCGAGCATAGAGCATGCCGGGTGTCGTCTGCGAGCAGTGGCCCCCAAATGGCGGTAGACCCGCTCCGGCCAATATCGCTGATGTCGAGTTGCTGCGAATTGTGGTGTAGGCCCGATAGTGGGAGCTGGCCGAAGATCGCAGCTCCACCGAAGTTGTCGTTGTGGTCTCCTCGGTTTCGGTTTCCTCCTCCTCCTCCTCGTCCTCGTCCTCACATTGTTTCTCAGGAACCAGAGACGACTGAATGTGGCCCTCATCCAGCATCAGCATTTGGTGGTGCCTTGTAAGTGCCACTGGTGGTGGTGGGTGCACGGTGGGTGGTGTAGCGGGTGGCATGGCGGCTTTTGTTGCTGTTGCTGTTCGCAATTTAATAATGCCGTTGCTGTTGTTGTTCAATTTCTTGGCTCTCTTATTGTTGGCGGTGTTGTTGTTATTGTTGTTGTTTATGATGCTGTTGTTGTTGTTGATGTTAGCGCTCGTGTTGTTGTTGTTGTTATTTCCTATGGTCTGCGTTTTTGTTGTTGTGGCTGGATTGGGGTTATATCGATGTTGCAAGCGCATCTTGGATTGGATTTTCTTTTTGTATTTTGTGCTTGTCGAGTGAAAGAGATTTGATTGTTGTTTTATCCGTTGTTATCCGCTGGAATTTGTATTGATTTTGTTCATGGATTTGTAATTTGATTTTATCTTTATCCTTTATAGCTATCCTTTTGCTTTTTCTATGCTTTTCTGCATTGATGTGTCCTATTTTTGCATTGATTCAAGTAAAATAGTAGACTGTGGTTTTATCCGTGATTCTTTGCTGACATCTCTTTGCTTTTCTGCAGCGTTTTTTCTTAGTTCAAGTGAATGATGATTATGGTATACGTGATTATCCGTTGGCGTCAGTTTTGTTTTTATTCATTTAAAATCAGTTTTAGTCAAAGAGTAGATTATAGTTTTATCCGCTGGCATTTGCTATGATTTCTGCATTGATTTCGTCGATTGGTTGTCCTCTTAGTCCCATGTCAATTAGCATAACTTGTCCGCTCTCGCCGGCAGCAACATTTCTCGTGGGGGACGGCGTCGCACTTTCACTTTCAACTGAAGAATTTATGTGGAAAATAAACAATGTTCAAAAAACTGATATAGAAAGCAAACAAAGCAAAACAAGAAAATAAAACAAAAGCAAATAAATCTTTATAATTCAAATGCACCAGAAAAACTATATATTTATGGGTTTGTGTGTGTGTAGATGTTCGTTTTGGATATTATGGATATATAAATCGTTGGATTTTATTTCCACATCTATTTTTTTGTATGTTATTTAGCACTTTTACAGGTGTATGTATGGGTGTGTGTTTCGTTTTTTTTGTCTATGTCTCGACTTTCTGTTAATTTTGCACAAATAATTAATTTGATTTGATTTTTGTTTTGTTGGCGAACGGGGGGAAAGCTCTCTAAGGAGACAGACTGATTTGTGTGTGTGTGTGTATACTCGTTTTGTTTTATAAATTTAGAAATGATTTTATGCCACACACAGAGACACCACAAAAGCACGGGAGGGAGCAGACCGGAGCGTAGCGTATAGAAACGAAACGGAAGTCAGCGAATTTTCGTAAATATCGAAAGAGAACTCACATAGAGGCACTCGCACACAGGCAACCGATAGGCGTTCGTTCATTCATGCACCTTCTGGCATATACACATTCATGCAACACAGCACGCAGCACACGCTTCGGATACGCAATTTACGTTGTGAACGCGTCGAACCAACGCAAGCGAATGAGGCGCGCAGCTCCACGAAGCCCACAGAAGTACTTCGAACATTGATCGCTGCCTTTCTCTGTGGGGGAAGAGCGAGAGAGAGAGAGAGAGAGAGCGCGCGACGAGCCCCACAGAGCGGGCGAGAACACACAGAGAGCGAGAGTCTGATGTCGTGTGGGGCTCTCTGTGCCAGCATGGTTTTTGCCGTTCAAAACAAACATTCAATCAAAAAGAAGTGAGGAATGTCTCGACTAACACATACCCTGCACTACCCAGATTTATCCACCCATATATTATTATTTTAAAATATTTTATTGTGAATTCTTTTATTAGCTGAACGAATTTCCCATAAGCAAACGGAAACAGTTTACTTTCGAATGAATATACCACTCAAATGTACAAATTCCAAGGTATTACACAAATTTTGACCAGCGTTGGAAGCTGAGGGGAGAACAATTTAGACAGCAAGACACAAGCCCACGCGTGGGCTACTCTCGATTGTTGAACGCTGTTTTTGGGAACAGGGAACCCAACCGAATTAATTCTCACAACCACCAATCGAATGGGGCACCGCACACACACCTTAACAAAGGTTATACAAATAATAATTTGATCAGAATCGTTAAGAGCTTAAAAACCCATTGAGTGTGTGTGTGTGTGTGTGGGGGTATAATTAAATTACACATATTAGGGATTCCTAATTGCATTTCACATCATGATTATTGTATCCACAGCAAAATGCTGTTAACGTTTAAGCAATATAAATTTATATTTAATAAATATTTAAATATTTATATTAAAAAGTGGATATTGGAAGTGGAATCGTAGGATTTTTTTGATAGCTTGAATGCATTTCTTTTATGCTCAAAAAATTTATTTCAGTCAAATTTCAGTCATTGCTCCTGGGGACTTAAGCTTTAAAATGGGTCTCCCTTTTTGAATTTTTGACTCTTAGTGGCGCTACACACCGATCTACTAATTACTAATTCCTGCACATTACTCATGGTAGCACAAAAATGTGAACTTAGATTAAAGTTTGACCAATAATGGCTGTGGCTCTGAGTAACAATGGGAAATGGGTAATAAGGGGGCTCCCTTCGGGACACAGATAAGTGACACGATAAGCGGCTCAATGGGTCCACCGCCCCCGTAGGTTGCACCCAAAATAGGGATAACAGGTAAATAAGTTATTTCCGTTTCGTTTTGTTCCTTCTATTTGTTGTTGTTGTGCGACTGTCAACAGCTGTTTGTGGGCGTGCTGAAGACAATCTTCCAAATAGATGAGAAAATACATATGTATGTATGTATATAAGTATGAATAAATCTGACTATATCTGTTGGCCGGTCGCAAAATTTATTGATGCCGACACAAAAAGAGATTATGCGCGCGTGTAGGTGAACACAAAAAATATACAAGTATATATTTTTGGAGGGGAAACAAATATGTTTAGAAAAATATAATAAAAAGAGGGCGTTGCTACAAATTATAATGTGTGTCAGGGTTTGCTCTTGGCACTTGTTTCGCTCTTGCCACCGCGAATGCGAAAGTTCAAAAAGATTTTTGCGCACATGTCCAAGACGTTTGGGTCGCTTGTTTCGATCTGCTGCCAAAAATATTAAAACGTTTAGAGCACTACACAACACTATGAAGGGGAGAGGAGATGCTGTCATAGGCGCGCCTTTTATGAGCATTTCGCGATGATGATGATGCCATTGCGCCGATGTGGGCTGCTGGGTTATCTCGGGTTATATTGTGGTTATAAATCCATCTAAGCCTAATTAATTGCTGGCCACGAGCTTCATTTCGCGGACAAGGTGAAAACATTGAGGTTCAAATGATTTGTGGTTCCGGATAATCGCCCAAAACAATGTGCTCTGTGCGCAATGTCAAGATCACAATGGGAAGAGCTTGAAATTATTCCTGGGTCAACGATTCCACAATACAAGGGAGTACAAAAAGCGTAGAATTGTAAGCTTGTATAATGTTAATAATAAGTTTGAGCTCATATTTCATTGGGATAACAACAAAAGATTGTAATAAGCACTTAATGCTTCAGTAATTCCGTGTAAAACAAAAGTAACTTGATGACATTTTTATCTGGATAACGTTGCTCGTTTTGATAGAAATTAATACATATTTATATTGTGTCTTAGAGGCGGAATAACATTTTTAAGTAATGCAAATATGTCCAGGGGTTCCTGGAATTTCTCAAGGTAGAATTTGTAAGAAAAGACAGTTGCGGAAACGGGATTTTCATTATTTTAAAGATATATTTGTATAATAAAAAGAAAAAGCAAGTCGTAACGTTTCTTGATAATTTAAATATTGGATAACACAAGGCATAGGTCAACGTCGGAATAGAGTTCAATGGACAACAAGCGATAAGAGTACCGATAGCATTAAACAAACAAATGACAAAAAGAGACACTCGGATAAGTGCGGATAACACCCGAAGCTTAACATTACCCCTCGACAGAGGCCGTTTGCGATTGCAAGCAAATACCTAAAGCACGGAATCATGTTGTCTAAATGGAAATAATTGCCACAAACGATGTTTTCGATTAGTCAGTCTTGCTGCTTGCTCATCCTCCTACCTGCCTCCATGACTTTCCAGAGCCAAAAGTGAATCTAGAATTCACCCCACCCACATATTCGTACTCGTATATGCTTCTAGGGCGCAGCTGGTTGAGTGGCAAGTGATTGATTGATTGATTGATTGACAAATTGTTTGAGAGAGAGATAGCGAGCAAGGGAGAGCGAGCGGCATTGCTCTCTTTATTGGATGATAAGCATTCAATCAGGTATCCATCAGACACACAGACAAACCCATACAAAAGCGACACAAAAAGATAAGCAAATGCGTAGATAACAAAGCCTACACATGCACACACACATACAGCGACATTCTATGCTTTGTTTTTGTATGTATGCATGTGTGATATTGGCTTTAAAATAAAATAAAAAAGTTTATCGCACCGCAAACAAAAACGACCTTCAGTAGTAATGATGGTTTTTTTTTGTATTTGCTCAGCCACATTTATTGTATGTCAGGCAGAGCCGATTGCCGATTTCTTTGGCATTTTACTTCTCGTATATTTTCAAAAACATTTCCATTTCCGTTTTTCTCTGGCCAAAAATTGTTTTTGTTTCTGTGCTGTATATGTTGGGACATGACTTTGTTGATTTTATACTGATGCTGATTTATGCCACAATTGTTTTTGTGTATTTTCCACGGCACGCGTACTCCTTCTCTTACGCTGTTTACGATACTCAATTAACGGGACTGGCCGCTCGCTCGCTTGCCGCCAAAATGAACCCAGAACACAAAAGCAAAGCTTTTTACCCACACCACACTTAACTCAACTTAATGTTCGCTATCTTGCTTCTGTCTGTCTCTTTGTTTTGTACTCTTCTAGGTCTTCGCTCAGGTACGAGAACAACCGCAAGAAAAACAGAAGGAAGCAACAGAAATTACTGATGTGACACTCGTGCAATACCCTAACCTGAAATATCTATATTTAATGTATTTACATTTTATTTGAACTTTCACCAGGGCCAAATACAACCAATTTCCTTAAATTACCAATTAATTTTGACCCTATTCGTTGGGCGTGCTCATTTGTTTAGTAAACAGCCTCAACAAGTCGAAGATGTCTTATCTCATGCAGGGTATCGTCAACAAAGAGACAAACGGCTGCTGCAGTTGCTGCTTCTTCGAAATCGCTGCTTTTCGACAATTTTTATTTTATTTGTTAATAAACACGCGCATTGTTATTTCCCTGCTGCCCACGGTCCACACCCCACGCCCTGGCGACGTGTTGATGTTTATTAATTTTGTGGGTTGTTTTTGCTATTGCTCACCTTTGTTATTGCTAAAAGTTTATCAAAGTGTTACATCTTTCATTGCATTCTCGTTTCCGCCTTCATCATAATTAAGTGCATTAAGTTAATAATTGTCCGAGTGTCACAACAATAAGAACAACGACAGTAAAGTGGATGATCGAGTGATACATGAAAGCTTACAAAAATACTTGTAGGAAATGTACAGAACTACAGTATATTCTGTGGACAGATATTGATGTTCGAAAGTAGATTTGAGCGTTCAAGGCAGATGTTCGAATATGCAAACAACGGTAGGATGGTATAATGGATTATGATAATAATGGATTATCGTACTAATAAAATCGGAGGGTCTATGCACCCCTACATAAACTACTTTTTGCCTATGATGAAAGATCTTTTATTTAATCTTTTATTTATTTTAAACCACAAAGAGTTCAAGGACGTTCTACTCGTATAGCAAAGAAAAAATAAGTTTGTACTCGTATTTTCTCATCTCTCCACATGAAACCCCCCATAACATGTGCTCTCAATGGCAGCCGCAGCTTCGCGTTAGTTTGAAGAGCGAATAGAAGGGGTAGAGAGAAGTGTGGGCACTCAGCACGCGTTGAAATACACTTTGAATACGAAGCCAACCCCAAGGCTGCCCCAAAACTAGCGGTAAATCCAAATTAACCTTCGCTTCGAGCAAACTCACACACACACACATGAAAGAGTATTTAAGTAAACTTTCCAACAAAAAAAGTTTCTGCTGCTTTGGCAAAAACGAAATGCAAAAGCAGATGAAAGAAATCCAACTAACGGACTAAAAAGCTTAGGTCATTGACCAAAAAAAGAATATCCAAAAGAGAGAGCACAGTCGATGGGCTCTCTTAAACTCTCGAGCACGTTTTCCGAAAAACAACAACAAAAACTGACGACGCCACTTTTATATCTGTATGTGAATGTGGGGTGAAGCTTTGCCGCTCTTTCTCTCTCACTCACACCAAAAACCGTATATTGTCAATGCGATCTATAGGAATACCTCACCTTATATTAATTCACTATGGCCACAATCTACACACACACATACGCACACAAATTAGATTCCGCTGTTGCCCAACAACAAAAGCCCTGCGCGCTTACGTCATTCATAAAAATACAAACGTAGCGTAAGGCAAAGAGAGAGGAACAACAAAAGAGAGATGGAGAGCGGCAGACAGTAGCGATTGTAGAATGCATTTACCATTGGCCATTTACCTGAGGAATAATTTAACCATTTTATGCATTTTTTATGCTCTCTCTGTCGACACTTTCCACGCGATACGACACTCTGTTTGAGGGGAGATGTGTGGAGGCGTTTGTTTAATCAATTCCTGTACGGTCGCTCCATTACTTTCTGGTCGGGGCCCCAGCTGCTCCTCTATTGCACCGATTCGAATCTTCCACACGCGGACCACGGCTGTACGTTATGTTTTATGTTTGAGTAAACAAATAACACTTGTATTTGTTACATTTTATATATTTAATGTTTTTGTTTTGGCACGCAGCGCCGTGGAGTAAAGTTGTTGTTTTTGTTTTCAGTGTGACCGCGGAAGTATCAATTAAATATACCGTCAGGGCCTCGAAAATACACCGAAATATACTTTTTCATTTTCAAAATATACCGTAAAATATACCATGGTCTGAAATCAGATTCCTCGATTTTGATGTTCGATTTGATGTTACTAGCTTGTTAGGAGTCTCAGCACTGTAAACATAATTTTAGCCGGTGGATGAAACAGTTCTATGCAATTAAACTTAATATAATTACTTTTTGTTGTACCTGTACTGCAATTTTAAGGTTTTTAAGAAGGAGGTACGAAAAAGTATTCGTTTATCCACATAATAACTACACGTTTGCTACATGCCAATTTACAGAATAGCCAAAATTGAACAGAAAGATTGATTAAAGATTAACTAATTAAAGACATATGAAAATGAAGTCGAACACCTTAGTTCCTTTCTCTGCCATTGTAGGTTTTTGGTCATTCAAATATAAACATTTGTATTAATTTCATCTTGAAATGTCGATATTTCGGTGCGATAAGATTTAATTGCAAGTGAGCCATGAGCTGCCAGATTGAGGGAAAATGGACTCCATTTAGCCAAGTTTCAAACCCAAGAGGAATTCAAATAAGAAAAATCCCAAGGGAAATGTTTTCTCCCTGTGGGAGTAAATAAATGTGCCTAAAATGTTCTAGGCCTTCCTACCCGCTAGATGGCGATCAAGTTACATTTCGTTGACAGCTGTTAACTTTATCGCTGTCTGGAACTCGAATTCCTCATGGAAAAGCCACCTTTTCACGCACATTATTTTCATTCATCATAATGTCGCCTTATCCTCTTGTTCTTTATATTCTTCTTATTCTTATTGTTTGGGGTTTTTAATTTTCAATTACCTGTTTGACTAATGGACACAACCCTAGAAGGAAGACATGGTCGGAGTGCGGTGAGGGGTGGAACGGGCAGGTGAACGGTACTCATGAGGAGCCTCTTAATTGTGGCAACAACAAGAGTCTCTGCCACTCATTTTGCATTGTTTATTGCCACTCAAAGTCGCGCTGAAAAGCTCCCCACGCCACACCCACACTCCCCGCGAGCACTGCAGCATTAATCTTAATGCATATGCAACAATGGCGAGGCGAGTCGACGAGTTTATAGCTCCCAACCCACAGCTCTCCTTTCCCTACCACTAACCCTCTCCAATCAACGCCCATGCAGCCAGTACCAGTTGCAACCAGTTGCAAAAAAACAATATGGTAAGGCAGCTACATGTTTTTTAGTCTCTCTGCCTAACTTTAGTAGCTAGTAATTATTCATAATATATGCCATGAGACGCTTTTGAATTTTGAATTTCAATTACGCGCACTGATAAGCTATCGATACTGTTATCGATAATGGCAAAAGTAGGGATTTTTCGATGGTGCCATCAACAGTTTGCCATCTGATAAAAAATTAACTTTTCTCTTTTGAGGAACAAAATAATGCTAAAACTATGGATAAAGGACAAGAATCAAGCAACTATGCAAAGCAACACCGAGAGGAACTAAGCAGCGAGGAGTTCGAACAGCAGAAACAGAGCAAAATACCGAAATTTGAACTTAATTCCTGTAGTTGTAATTGGAAAAGGTTGCTGCTGGTCGTCGGGCTTTTGCCGTGTCTTCACGAGTGCATTGGAGATCGGCAAAACCCTCAAGCTGACTGCCTCCTGATCATTCCCAACAGCCTCAAAATATAACAACAGATGAATAAAGGGAAATATGCACACAACAAAACAGTTGCCGGAGCACCTGAATGGAGCTGCTTTAAGCTCTTGCGAGAAACCAACATATGTACATATATGGAAAGGAAGGATGTGATCTACCTTCATCATGCTACATGCTACATGCCACAGGGCTATGCTGCCGCACCTGCTATTGCTTTGCTGGTTCTCCAAGCCAAGTCAAGTCGGGCACTTCATTATGCACATTAGGATGCAGGATTCGTTGGTGCGTGTAGCGTTAGTATCTAACTTAATTTAACCAACTACGGACCCTACGTGAAGGTGTGCCAGGGAGGGGTGTGTGTGTGTGTGTGTGTACTGCTAATGGGCTTAATATAAAAAAAATGCAACATTTTGATTTAATTGAATTGAAATTCACGCCACTCGAGCAACTCCATTAGGCAGAAACGTGTCCAACGTCAAGGAGGCAGATGATGGTGGCCGTGGCTGCTGGCGGGAAATCAAATTACCCAAAGGCTGTGGCAGTGGGAGGAGGTGGCAGCGGAGGGGAGGGCCAACGAGAGTGCGGCAGAGTGTAGAAAAAACACGAAATAAATATTGTCAAAACACTTGTCAAATGGCTAAACAAAGAGTTTCCCCCCTTAACCCCAACACCAACCCTCCTGCCCCGTTGCATCCATTTGCGTGGGCGTGCCAATTCGTAGTCGAAAATGAGACGAAAACCCTGAGAACTGGAACTGTAAGCAAATCAATTTGATTCGATTTAAATTTAAAAGCATCTGCACCCTGTACCCATTCATCACCCACCCCACCCCGCTCCGCAGCTGCCCCTCGGGCAACACACTTTCCCCCCCTTCCCTGAGCTCCGTTGAGCGATCTTGTTGTGGGGGGAGGGGGTCACGTGCCTGGAACGCGTGCCACTGACATAAGTTTACAGTTCGAGTTTCGCAGCTCTTCAGCTCGGGCAGGCGACACATGACCAGGGGTCGTGTGCATCAAAAAAGAAGGAGTCTCTCCCACTGTTTGGTTTTCGGGTGTTCAGCGACACATTTGATTTGGATAAGCTATCAGTTTATTAGTTGAAGAGATTTATTTAGACTTTCTGCACTTCTTTCTCTGATTCGCTGCATGTGTGTTTGCAGTTCTATTTAGTGATAAGCGCTGAGTGGGAGGGAGAATTAGTTAAGAGGAATTCAATTGATTTGGCAATAAGCAGAAGGCAACGGGGGCATAGTGGCTCAAGTAGTTGATTATTATTTGTTATTAATTTAAATTCAAATTTTATACTAGATTTGGTAACAATTTTAAGGCAAAGGCTTCTGTGGGCATTGCCGATTGCCAGGGAAAAAATATTATAAATTATTTTCACTTACATTTTGCCATTAAATATATTCCAATATTATTTGCAAATATATTCAACAATTAAAAGAAATATATTGTTATAAAAAAGTTAAGTATTTGTATATTTCAATAAAATATTTGTTGATTTAAATAAAAATATTTTCATATTTATATTAAATTAAATAAATTGAATATAACGCATTTAGCATAATTTATTTTTTTAGACTTCGATTAAATATGGTCAGAATAAAAGGTTTTTAATAGAATTAGATTTAAATAATTTTTAATCTATTTAATTTATTTATTTATTCCTTTCTCAGTGCTGCCAGTTTTCGCTACAAATTTCCTTCCTGTCTTTTAAATACTTTTTCGTCTGCTTTCTATACTAAACCTTCATGCAGGTGTAACTAAAAATTTGGCTGTTTGCTAAACACACAACAAAAAATATAATTTGAGGACACCTTTCTTCCTGTCTCGCTGCGCTTTGTTGTGGCTTCAATAACCTTTAGCCCACTTGAACCGCTGAGATGTTCCGGCGTAACTTTAGCGATTTGTCCAATCGAAGATGACAGACCGTGGGGTACAAAGTACATCCTGTACACCTGCACACCTGCACCTTTGCGGTCTGCCAGCGGCCCCCAAGCCAGCGCAAGCCACACTCGAAGTTCTCCAAAAGTTCGCTCTCGTATCAAATCAGCCATAGAGGTGTCAACATACAAAGGACGCGCCCTGACACGCGTCTGACGTTTATTGGATGCCCTCCAGCGCTGCATCGAAACTTTGTGCCAAAGCAGTAAAAACCTTTCAAGGAAAAAGCCAAAGCCACATGTGGAAATTGTAGACGACAAGCAGACAACACAACATAAAGTACAACACACACGCAGAAGAAAATGTTTTAAGAGGGAAGAAATGGAAGCGTTGAAGATGGGAATACACTTTTGTATGAATATGTATGTATGAATAATCTAGAATCTAGATCTGAATAAAGGAACAAAGGTGGAAATGATCAATTTAATATCTTTCTTTTTATTTTTATAAATGCTTAAGCCTTTACCCTATTTTTCATTGCCATTTGCAAGGGTATCAAAAAAGTCAAGCAATTAGGTGGCCCGAACATCCGTCGCTAACTCCCATTCTAACCACTCCAGCGACTTCCTCAATTGAGGCTATAGATATAGAGCTCGCTCGCGATTTGTGTTTTTGTGTAAATATTTTCATGTCAATATTGGAAAAGCAAACACGCTGGCAAGGGGGCACGAGTTGCAGAGGGTCTATTTTTTTGAGCGTGGGTCGGCAGTGCCTTTTTAAGTGCTGCCCTTTAGGCAGCTGCCAAGTGGGTTTAAAATTTCCCATGTCCATTTCCTACATTTACTGCCGTTTCCCCCCCCCCTAGCCATGCCCTTTCCCTTTGCCAAGCAACTTTTGGCGTCAACTTGTCCAAACATTTTCCCGTTGGCTTTCTTCTCGCCAAATATTTGAAGTGTTTCAGATTTCCCCGCAAAAAAAAAGAAACAAATATGTTCAAAAATACAATTTTTCTTTTCTTTAAAGTGTTTTTTAGTCGCCACCACCAGGCCAACCCCACTGCTCAGGGACGTCTCCTTTTGGACCACCAAGTGTTGCCAACTCGCTCGATGAGTACTGGCTTACAAAAATTTATAATACCCTTTGGAATGGAGGGTATTTGGGGAGCATCAGTTTTCAATTTTGTGCTGCTTATATTAAAATTCTGTGATAATCACAATTTCAACACTTTTTCAGTTCTCTTTTGTAGAATTATTTAAATGATTATTATCAATCGAAACCTGAAATTTCATTACAATCCAAAAAGGTTTTCTGAACATTTTATTCCTTAACTTTTTCCGTATGTCTGCAACCTGTAGCGGGTATCCTTTGAGTCTTGGTATCATTTTTGTGGCATTCTTTGCTTGTTTTTACTGTGCTTCTTTTTGCTGCGTGGAGGGTTTCTGTTTCAAGCTACACTGCACTTTCCTCTCTGCTCTTTGCTCAGAGGAGGAGGTTGCCAGGGTTGGGCGTGGCAAGCACTGCGAGGCGAGGCGAGGCGTGGCACTTTCAAGTGCGTGCTTGAAAATACAAAATTTCACCGCATTTCGCGTTATTAACACGTAGGTGCCGAGAACCCTCAGGAGGGGGTTCGGGTTTGAGTTTGAGTTTTGGGCTTTGGGCTTGGGTTAGATGCGGTTTCGTAGTGCTGCCTCGGGTTGTGGTTGGTTTGGGTTTGCCTGGACCGCTGACACCGTGTAATAAGGAGTTTTCATGGCCTCTTGAACGCTCACGCTTACCAAGCGAGGACATTTTAATTGAGAGTGTTGCCAGGGCAGGACGACTGCTACGACTGCTACGACGACGACGACGTTGTCGATGATGACGATGTCGAGGCGGGTACTTGGCCAGCTGCCGCTTCTTCTGTGCCGTCTCTGAAGCGCTTTAAGTGCGGTCCGTCGCCATCGTCGTCCTACGCCACTCGGCGACATTCTTTCTCATCTTAGCCCTCTGGTCTCTTTTCGGGGGCACGGCACGGCACGGCACGGCCCTGCACGGCACGGCACCTTTACTTTGCTGCCTTTCTGCTCAGGTGTTGATGGATGAAATGCAAAAGCCGCCAGAGTACTACAGAGTTCAGCGGACACTTGGTTCGCTTTCAGAGTTAGCCATGGATATGATTTGGTGGCTAACCGAAGTTAACTCTGACTCCTAAGGTCTGCTACAGCTAAGACAAAATCTTTGCTGAAGCATGAAGCCTGCCTGATGGAGAGACGAGATGGGACCGCCTTACAGTCCGATTTTTTCTGTTGTTTGAAAGCCTGCAGATCTATAGGAACATTTCATAACTAATTTGATAGCCCATCTATCTGATGGTTGTTGCAGCAACAATCGTAGATCATTCTTCTAATTTCGGTGATATTTTTACTGTATAACTCTCCCCTCGATTTGCATAACCACCAAAGCTGAACCTTTCAATGTCAAACCGCAGGAGCAGCACTCTGTGGGCACCGCAATCTTTAGCTGTGGCACCACAGCAACAACAACAACAACCCATCATCATGCTCGTCAGGGCAACATCATCATGAATGAATCTGTCATATTATTTCGGCAATGATGTTGACAACGACAGCGGCAGCGGCCGCTTCTTTTATAGCCTCAACCAAAAATCCCCCAGTGTGCAATATTTATCATGTCACATAATATTTTTCTGGCATTTGCACGTCACCTCCCACGTCCCACGTCCCATCTCCACCCTCAACCTTTTCCACTGTCTTCTCCCTCAGCGACATTCAGGAAATCACAACCCCTTCGCCGACTGCTGCTGCTAACCAAACGATGTGGGTTGGGCGCTGGTGGTGAGGGGGAGTGTTGGTTGCCAGCCAGCCATCAATTGCAGTCATCAACCACCGCCACAGCATTAGGAGAACCCACCCAAAACCCAGAAACCTAAACCAAAACCCATGGCCATGCTCATTGAATTTTCTGCCGATTTCATTTCGACTTCTTTTGCTCCGCTGGGAACCAACCTTAAGTGTGGCATGAGATCTCTCTGGGCTGCTGTTGCCGTCCGTTGTCTGTTTTGCCTGTAAATATTTTCTGTTGGCAATTGCCGGCGCTCCCCCCTCGAGAGCAAATTAATGATGTCTTCCCTTCGGAGTGTACCCAAAATGGAAATTACTTATAAATTGCTCTAGCTGCAGAGCTGTTGTTTTATCACACTATTTAGACAAATATATTAACCCAATCGCGCTGCCTGTCGGCTGTTGGCTGTTGGCTGGTGGATGGGTAAGCTCCTGCCAGCCGATGGGGTGTTAATCCTTGAAATTGTGTGTGGGAAAATACTCTTACGGGGAGATGGGATTCTTTTGGGTTCCTCTGGCAGAGAAATTATGTATTTATTTATTTATGCTTCACCCAAAGCATATGTAAGAGGTTTTATGTATTTATTTTTGGCTTAAAAATTAAAGTTATATTTTGAAATATATTTTTAAATCCGAGAATTAGCACTTCCTCTTTAAATTTTTGTGTAATTTTATGTTAAAAACTTAAAGTTTAAATTGAATTTTAATATAAATGTCGAATGTCCTTTGAGTTTTGAATTGAAGAGAATATACTCTAAGATTGTAGCTCTTGAATGAGTTGTAAATAATGCATAAAATATGCACAAATAAAATATTTACTTTAATGAAAATCCATAAAAAAGAAAAACTAATTAAATAGCAAGAATACGCCTGAGTAAAACAGAAGGCTCAGCAGTATCCATGGCCACGTTTTAAACCATTTTGGAACACCCAAAACGCCATTCGCAATACCATTTCAATAACCTTTTGGCCATGTCTATCTGTCTGTCTGTCTGCCGCTTCTGTCTACCGTGGTGTCTCCTCTTGAGGCTCGGAAATGAAAAAAACCAAAAGCAAAAAAAAGAAACCATAAAAAAACCAAATTTGTTGACAGAAGGGAAAGGGAATTCCTTTTGTTCTTATTGGAGCACGCGCTGCCAAATGCCAATACAAATGGCGCAAAAAAGGACGCGCCTCGGTCGAGGATGTGCCTCAGCGAAGCAAACAAAAACAACAGCAAAAAAAAGCGAACGAGAAGAGAAGAGAAAAAAGTAACCCTGGCCAGGGTTGCAACCACTTTGAAGTGTTGCTGTTTGCTCTGCTCCCCTTTGTGCGGCGGGATTTCGTCCTTAAACATGCGCACTAAACGCTAATAGTTTGCCCTACGACACGGCGCTGCTCCCAATCCCAATCCCCAGCCTCACATCACTCCCCCAATCAACCCCCAAAGAAGGCGCTGCTCCATTTTGTTCCGTTTCAGATTCATTTTAACTCCACTTCCAGCCCCCCAAGATCCGGTTGGATGAAGAGGAACTTACATATTAAATATTCGAAAAAATGCATTCGGTTCGGGCACTCATTCATGACTCAGGGGAGCGGGGCTGTCAAAGGGGGGGATGGGCTGGCCTGTTTACTTCCTGTTCCCGCAAGATTGATTCACAGCGTGACCAAAGGTCCTGCAACAAAATTATTCACGCATCTCGTCCCTGGACATGCAAGCCACCCAAAAATAAAACCAAAAAAAAGCAGGACACGTGCGCTCCCTGATTTTTTACGACTTTAAGCAAGGAGCAGAATGCGGCATGCGCGGGGGATTAATGTGTGGGAGGAGTGGAAAACATTTTATGAGGGTGTCGTACAAGCTTCAATATCCTTGACCCATGGAGCATTGGCCTTCTCTGGTTCATCACGGAGAAGTCCTGCAAGCGGATTTCACTTGACACACCCACTAAATATTTGTTCCTGCTGTTTTGGATGAAAAATAAGTAAAAGAAATATGAAAAGTGGCCTTATTTTAGAACATGGAAGGATTTCCAATAGATATCGATTCTTAATTCTTGTTTACTCATTCCCGACCCACACACGAAGCCAACAACAAAATAAATAAAATATGGGAAACCATCTAAAAAATAATTTCACATTCCATGAAAACGAAACACCGAAAAACTGGGCGTTTCCGGAACCCGCAATAACCGTCAAATATCAATGTGCCCAACAAAAAAATAGCAAGAAGCAATATCATAAAATAAATAAATTTATGTAGGACAATAAAAATAAAATCCAATAAAAATTGCTTGCCTCTGGGTACCCCACCAGCACACCAAAGGAAATTCTGTCTTCTTTCGAACAATAAGGATGTGGGAATTACGAGTATAAGCAAATTATATTTAATGGAATGTACAATCAAATATATTTACAGACCCCCCGCATACCGTGATCGTATTCAAATGGAGGTCAAGTTCAGTGATAAATATTATTGGGATAGTCGGCAATGATTTTTCTTGAATTTTTGTCGTAAATAATGATGAAATGATTTTCCCTTTTAATTATGACCCGCATTTGGCCTTGAGAAGCTGCGTTTTCGCTCCCATTTTTGAGGCAATTATTCAATAGTTTAATTTGACAGATTACCTACAGTGACAGGGACAGTGACAGTGACCCTCGATGGTCTGCTGACTCCAGCCCTAAACCGATTTCATTTGTTTGCATGAGGCCGGGACAAATGATGCTCATTAGGAGGAGGCTGCTGCCCATGAGGGTTGGCTGGGCGCAGTAATAAATTTAATTATAGTTAATCTTCAATAAATTTGGCATGAGAAAGTGCTGAGCCTGAGGGATAGTTTTGCGATGATTATTTAGAGGGTGAGGGTGGGAGATAGAGCTTCCAGATAGGCACCTTTTTTTAGGCAATTGTTTGATTTTTATCAAGCAATCTTTAAGCATCCACTTGGCAATCCATCAGGAAGGATTGTCAGGAATGAAATATTCAATTAAAGAATCCCCCTGCAGACATTTGCAATATCCGCAACCTGTTCATGTCGGAGATCTGTCGATAAGGCCTCCTGCCATTTACCCCTGAATAATCATCAGCTTTAAGTCCGATTACAGCGGATTTTAGGCGGTGCTTGGTGGTGGTGTTTTTCGATTAAAACATGGAACACGGCCGGGCCGGGCCGTAGATAAGCCACAGAAAATTTACATATACACATCTGTAGCTTCGGACCTACATCAAAGCGAAAGGCAACCAAAAAAAGCAGGCCACAGACATTGAGGCAGTGAGCGAAACTTGACATTTTGCACTTGGTCAAGCACGGAGAGCGGTGCACAGAGAACTGGGGAAGCATCTGAAGGGGTTTGCACAACTTATGGCGACATCGATAGTACCAAACCAACAGAAAAGAAACCCCTAAAAAATAAAGATACACACTCGCACTCGTAGGGGGTGAGAGGAAACCACTCGACAAGCTGTTGGCATACATACGATACGATATACGAGAGGAGAATGTGCTGAAAGACACTCGAAAGTATGCTACAGTCGCCAGCGAATGTCTCCAAACACAGAGCACACAAACACAGCGACAGAAACATATTCGTTCTCATTCTCGTCCTGATCCGTAATCCCCCCGGCCCAGCACAGCGAACTCTGCCTGTCATTTATCTTCAGCGTTTTTCTTTTTTTTTGTGTGTAACGAGAAATGTCGAGCAGCAGCCCAAAGTTTGTCTGTTCTTTTTTTTTCTTCTGTTTTTTATCTTTTACAATTAGAAATGCTGTCCTTGGGCTTCTCCATATATTTTTTTATATATATATAAATTCTCTTTGCTGATTTGTTCGTCCTTTGGTCAGATAAATGCAATTTTCGGCGTTGTTCTCCCCCCTCGCTGTTGGCATGTGATTAAGGAAGGAAATTGTTTTGGACAACGCACAAAACAAATAACGCGCATGGGGCCTGTGTTGCGTCCTGGTCGTGGTCCTGTTCGGCGGCCCCTGCTGTCTGTCTGCAGGATGTTCGTTCGGTTCTTATCGCCTAAGTAGCATCATTTAACTGCTGTCTGTGGTTGCTTTTTACCCGCTTTTTCCTCGCTTTTTCCCACTTTTTATTGCATCATTTGTTTTTGGTTTGTTTTCTTCTGTTTTTTTTGGGTCAAATAATCGCCACGCCAATATAATTTGTCATGATGTGTGCTGAGAGAATGTTTTGTTTTGTAATTTAAGGTATTTTGATGTTTCCGATTTGAGATATTTGATTTATAATAAATGGTGAAGGGGCATTGCCCTGGTTGCATAAGGAAATAAATAAATAAAATATAGAAATAGATCAGCAAGCAATAAATTCTAAGGCGCGTTTGCCACTTCTGCAACCTGCCGAATGTGGTCGAATTTATTATGCAGAAAAGATCCAACTAGCAGCTAGTTCCATCTTTCTTTAGAGCCAATCGCTTCCCACTAATTGGCGGTTGCCTGGCCACACCACAAGACCAACAGGTTGTCGCAGTAACTATCCTACAATGCAATCAAATCACATATCATAGCCTCTTAGAAATGGTGGATGAAGCCATCACACAGGCACACAAACAATGCAAAATAATTACATAAACAGGAATGTAAATAAAAATATGATTATTGTACATCTGCGAGGGTACTGCAGCACTGATGAGGCGCTGTGTGGGCTAAGGGATGGGCATTCGATGGGTTTGTAGTTTGGGGTGACATTTTGTGGTTAAACAATTTTGCCCTTGCCAGCGGGATGGTGGCGGTGTGGGTGGCATCGCCCATCGCCCATCACCCATCGCCCGGCAACGAACGCATAATTTATAATTGTCAAAGGAATTGGCCTGGGTGCGGGGTTGCGTCAGGCGCTGATTTATGGAATTTAATAAATTTCCACAGATTTTAATCGCTTGTAATTATACGAAAAAGAAGCACAGCACAGCACAGCGGCAAAAAAAAGGTGCAGCAGCAGCATAAAAAAAGGACACAGGACATACAGACAGACGCGGAGACGGAGAGAGACACTGGGCAAAATTTCAATTAAAATTAAGAACGAAATCAGCGACAGGTAATGTCCAATGCCCAATGTCTCTGCCCTTATTTGATTGGTTTTTTCCAACATTCAATGGCCGTGTGTGTGTGTGCGTGTGTTGCCAATTCAATTTACCAGCCAAACGTTTTCCTTTTATTTTTATTTCATTATGGACTCTGGACTTCCCTCTGCCGTCCCCTGATACTTGCGTTTGTATTATAAAGCCTCTCATATTCCTACCAGCACAGCCGCAGCATTCGCAGATTGATTTTCCGCTACTCTCCTCATCTATCCTCTTTATGTTTTTGTTGTGTGTGGGTGTGTGTATTTCCTTGGAGACAAACTTGGGCGTTTTTCATCCGAACTTCAAAGAACTTTCGGCTGAGCCTCAAGTGTCCTTGCCGTGTGTGGTCCTCGGCTTATGCGACCAAATTTCCCTCTCTTTCTTTTTTTTCTCTCATTTTCATTTATGCTGCGTTCTTGTGGCTTCGATATTTTTTTTGTTATTTTGGCCCCGCTTGGCGGCTCAGTCGGCCTCAATTTGATGGCACACAAAAAATGGCAAGAGATGAGGTGTGGAGCAGTCGGCACTTTTGTGGCTGCCACGGGAAGGACTTCAGTGCTGGGGGATGCTGACAGGTCAAGGGGATGGCAGCTGCTTCTGCGAACGATCTGCCATCTTCGATGAGCTCTTCTGGCGCTTCCAAAATCACATTTCTGTGGCATCGATTGTAAACTCAAACTCAAAATGTATACATCAAAATTGTGTAAGTTTTTTCGGAACATCTATCGGGACGTATAGCATCCACCGCTGAGCAATAAATCAATCAATCTCGCATCATGGGTGATCCAGCTGGAAGACACTTGAATCTGTATATGTTTGTGATACACACTGGCCTGCTGCTGTCATACTTTATCCTGTGCAGCATCCTGCAATGGATGCTCCTCTGCATCTACATGAAGCACTCCCATATTGTGTACACGATGGTCTGCTTCTTTGCCGCGCTGGTGCTGCTCACCTGCATACACTTCAGTCAGTTCCTGAAATACGGCAAGCCATGGAACTATGTGGCCATCCTCTTTTGCTACGAACTCTTGACCCTGGGCGTCACCAGCTTCATTGTGGACAGCAGCGTTGGCGCCGCAATTGGCATCGTTATGGGTGCAATTTGTCTATGGGCCGGCGTACTGGCGGCTTGCTATGCCCTCATTCGATTTGTAGGCTATCCCAATCCCTACACATTGTCCGGCATTGGCGTTGTGGGTCTGATGATTTCCATGGTCATGGTGGCTGTCGATCAAGTACTAGACAGCCGCATCTGCGGGGAAATTGCTTTGGTCATTGTAATGATTAGCGTCATAATTATGATGATCTGCCATGTGCTGTTGACCAACGACAGCAGCGATCTGCTCAAGAAGGAGGACACCCTGCTGGTGGCCTTTGTGCTCTACATTCATTTTGTCATCTTAATGGTGACCATCTTCATTTTTGTCATACGCGACAGGCGCTACAGCAAGCCAGCTGAATCTCAAACGACTGTCAGCTCAGACACTTTCAGACGCGCAACAGAGGCCACACTGGATCCAACTGAGAGTTTCAAATATTTATGGCTAAATGATTGACGTGCTGGAATGCCACTCGCCGCCCCCAGATCATCATCGTTGATGCCTTGGAGATGCGCTCTATATGGTGCAGCGCACATGAATCATCCGTCTAGCCTCAATCACGTCCCTGACTCATAATGTCTACGTGACTTTTGGTGTCGATCTGTAGCCGATTTCCTCATCTTTTTAACTGATAATATTCGTACTTGGCTCAGATTCTTATTGTATAAATGAGGACACCTTGAAATAAATTAATTTGTTTACATTTTACTCAGGTTAAGTTGAAATTAAAATTATAAATAAATATTAATCAAAAACAACTACGATTTAAATGTATAGAGTAAAGATTTTAACAGCTGCAAATAATTCTAGATTGACTTTGAAACTAATGAAACTAATGTTTTAAAATGAATGTTATTATTAAATAGAATTTATTATATTTTTAATATTATTTCTTACTTACATTTGAAGACTTTAAGCAGCTTTAAACTGATCTGAATTGTCTTTAAATATTTGAAATGAAGAGCTTTTATTTTTTAAAGACCTCAAGGGACTTGTAATAAAAACAAATGCTGCTTTCTGGTCACACTGGCCAGCCATAAATTAAACTAGAAAAATATATTTGCCAATTGAAATTGCACAGGAAGCGGCAGAATGGGAGCTGCCAGGATACCCCACACATACATACACAAGCAGAATGGTCAGTCGTTGGGGGAGAATGCGGGGGGAGCTGCCTGCCGACAATTGGAAATTGTCGTCATTTCTGTTGTTATTGCTAGGTTTTTTGGTTCGCAGCAGCGGATGCAATTCCTACAAAATGATAATTTATGATAATGATGCTTCCGTTATGGGGCACACAAAACTGGACACACAGGACACGCGGACATGCGAGAGACATTGGGATTGTGGCATGCAGCATAAAAATCGTCCAGCCCGAGGAGCAGGAGGAGGAGGTGGCCGCGATTTCATTCATTTCACGGGGGACTGGCCTCGCATATTTATTGATAATTTCCGTGCATTTTGCAGCATTCGAGCGAAAGCGGAAGCTGTGCCATTTGCTGCACGCCTGCCCAAAAAGGGACAATAGTTGTGTCCATGCAGAGCGGGGTCCAGAGTGTCTTTGGAGTATGGGCCATGATGGGTTAATGTTTGTTACTGCGGCAGCCCCCAAATCAAAGTGTGCCTGCGTATCGATTGCGTTTTGTCTAAGCAGACTGTCTCCCTCAACAATTGTTTTGACTGCCGCCGCCCCTGAGTATTTATGGGTTGCGCTCCAGCAACAATAGAGCCCATTGAGCCACGTCCATTGTCTCCGTTTATCAATAAACATTAGCCAGACAAAAGGATGACTCCGGGCGCGAGCAATTCTAATGACCTTGAAAATTAGTTCCTCCATAAACCGGGCGACACCACGGCCAGGGATCCAACGCCACGCCCATCCCATGTTCCACCACAAAAATTGTTAATTATTATTTATTATTTATCGCTGATTGCATATTAATTGTTTTGCGCTTTATGACAAAAATTGCATTTTAATTTGGGAATCCGTGCCAGCATATGCCATATGCCAGCATGGACATTGGCCGTCGGAGGTCGGACACGTTCACATATGCTGGGCCTCCAGCTCATTGCCGTTGCACTGCATCCGCTTCTGGTCAACTGGCAGGAAGATGCATTAAGGCCACAAATAGTGTGGGACAAGCCGGTCAGACAGACAGACAGTCAGACAGACAGACCCAAAGCGTGGGCATAATGAGCCCGGCAATTGTTTGTATTATTATGGAAACTTTAATCATGATGGAAATTCATTTTTATTATGTTTGTTGCGTGAATTGAATGCCCAATGGAGGAGCTGCTTAAATTGTTAGCTAAATAGGAATTAAATAATAAGGGAAAATAAGAATTTACTTGGTGCATAATCGAATGGTAATTATTTCGTACCTTTGACAGAATTTTAATGAGAATTAATGCCTCCAAGATTTGTGTAATATATTTTGACAGATACTTTCTTTAGTCGCGCTGCAAAGGCAACAGCTCCAGCTCGAGCATCTGCTCACGGAAATGTGCACAGTCCACAGCTTGAAATGAAACCTTTAACTGGGGATGTCGAAAATACTTCATAATCTGTGAATTGGTGTAGATCGTCGTCTGTCTTAGTGCCAGTTACAGATAGAAATATTAACACTTAGGTACTCACTAAGTTTGTACAATTAACCTGATGGAAAACCAGGTGCAGGGGCTCTGAACGCACACTTAGCGCCTGATGCATTGTTTCCAAGCTGAAATGGAAAAAGAAACTGCTTAGCATTTGCTTGGTGATAATTAAAATCTTGAGCTTTGGACAGTCCGCCACCGTTTCCCAGAGTTGATCGGCATTCGTCCAAAGGTCCACGTTGTGCACATGCAATTGTCTCAAATGGCAAAAGGGCTTGAAATGCTTGTAAGTGTGTGACGGAGTGTGTAATCCGTGCGCCGCACCAACGAGTGTGAGTTTGATGGCTTGATGAAAGGATATCCATCTCTCGCACAGGGACAAAACATAGAATGTCATGACATTGGTAGTTTCAGCCAGAATTCTACGTCTACCAATATTCGGAACAGTCAGCCAAAGATCGGGCAAAAAGGCGTTGTAAGACAATTTTTTCAGCTTTGGTAAAGTGCTCAGACCGCGTATTTTTTCTTTGAGAATACCAAGTTCCAGCTCCTCCAGTTCCTGCATACTCTTCTCCATGCTGGGAAATGGCTCTTGGTATTGGCCAATTTTCAGCACCCGCAGGCGAAGATTCCCAAAGACGTGCTCCATGCATTCTGCGGTTACGTTCCAGCATTCTCTAAGGTCCAGATGGTTGAGGTTTTTCCAGCTACTCAGATGTGGGCTCATGCGACGGCACTTTAACTTGACCGTTTGCAGCAATGGAAAGCATTCGGTTAGGATTTTGATCTCCGTTTCATCGATGCGACCATCTTCGTTTTCCTTATAAAGCAGAGCTTGCATTTTGGGAAAACTGTACTTATGCCACACATCAAGCTGATCCATCGGCACTTCACTGAGTGTCAGCTGCTCGAGTGTGCCACTCACTGCAGCCAGAAAGGCATCCAGCACAGCCTTCGGTTGTCCCTCGAAGCAATTCCCACACAAGTCTTGCCTTTTTGAGCGCTGCCAGGCGTGACACAGAACCAGATTCAGTTGGGATGTGGGCTCGCTGGCCTGCCACAGCGATATTTGATCATCCAGCGACAAGTACTCAACGATTTTGCTTCGGAAAATATCATTTTAGATCGTAGGTGGACTAGTTAAAATTACAAAATGTTTACTTACAGCAGGACATCGTGATTCAGGTTACAAAAATTCATTTTGGTGATGCTCTGTGTGACGCATAAAAATAAATGAGAACCAAACAAAGCAAACAGTCGGAAGGTATTGTCATGGCCAAGGTGTTCTGTCGAATTATGGGAATTTTATCAGAGAAAAGTTTTCAGTGCTAAAAATACAAGAATTACGAGAAATTCTGATGAGTTTTAAAAATATTCTTTAAAATATTCCAATTATATATTATTATTAATGTTAATATATAAAAAAGAATGCGCAATTCCTCGCATATTATCTTAGTATCTCATACCCATTAAAAACCAACAAATACCCATTGTAATTATGGAAATTTATCATCAAAGTGAATGCAATTCAGCGGCCAACTTTTTGGCTATTGACATCACAGAGGGCAAATTTGTTCAGCTGCATTGAGCTGAGCTACTCATTTGCAAGAATTTAAAGTGCACTTGCCAGTTGCATGTGGCATGGAATATGGAAATAGTTTCTGCCTTATCTGGCCGGGTGTCGGGCGGGTCGGCAGCAAATGGAGCCAAAACGAACGGGCAAATGCAGGAGAGTCTGCCATTTCCTTCAACTCTCCAACTCTCAGAAGTAGTTCCATCAGGCACAAAAAAGGACCAACTTTCATAGGGTATAATGCGAATCCCACAGTGAGAGAGAGAGAAGAGAAAGAAGTGTTTGGCATAAAGTTATGCGCCAGCCAAACAACAATAAAATAATATAATTTTTTTGTTTGCCGAACTCTCAAATGTAGGTGGGACTTTCCTTATTTTTTTAGTTGGGTGTGGGAGAGAGTACGTGTTGCCTTGCGTTCTTCTCTTTCTTTTTTTTTTGGGGGCAATTCGCGACTTTCGTTCGACGCTTGGCCATAAACTTTTGAAGGAATATCGAAAAGTTTGCGCCTCGCATCGCGTTCTCGGCCCGGCAAAAAGCTTGGAAGCTGCGCGAGAGACACACAAAGGCTACAAAACTTATAACGAGAAAACTTTGGCACTTGGCAAATGCGCGATAAAGAAACAAACAGAACAGAACAGAACGGAACAAAATAGAAGCAGCGAAGCTCTGGAAATACGCATACATATGTACAGTACGGTTCATACATAGATATATCTCAGAATAGAGGAGCGGAGATGAGACGCGCCTGAGATGAGCTGGAGCTGGAGCTGGAGACGCGAGAGCAGGAGGCGAAAACTAGAAGAAGATGCCTCGGAGTTGATACGAGGCAGAGGTAAGTTGGCTAAAAACAAAATGGAAGCTGATAAAACTCCATTTTAGCTTTGTGGAATTATGGTTACTCTAGGAAAACTTACACTCTAAAAATACTCTGCAAAGCATAACAAATAATAGACAAATATTTTACTTAAATTTATAAAAAATAAAATTAAAATAACTAACAATATAATTAAAGCAACAAAATTAATGTTTTTAATTGGATCTATAGATTTTATTTTAGTTCATTTAAAATAATAAAATATACATTAAAAAATGTACATGAAAAAGGAGCATCCCGGCTGAAAAATTGATTGTACATACAAATATAATGATATATTTTATTCTTTTTATTTATTTAGTTTTAAATAAATTCTTATATAACACAGAACACTATTTTATTCTGCTTTAATCTGCGTTAATAATAGCACTCAAAATAAACAAAAATAAGAAATATTTATAATAAATAATAGCTGTCAGTTGCTTGGCAATTCGGTTATACCCGTGACAGGCAGCATCATATATCCAGAGCAGCGATTGGATAAAAACTTGCTCAACCTCAGCCCACAGAAGCCTGGAGGCTGTGGGGGTTCACTCTGGGTTGGATGGCTGGCGAAATATAAAACTTTGGCAAAAGCAAAATTGTTCCCTGACAATGGAAAAGCAGAGGGAAAACTCAAGAAAACTCATTCGCGCGCATTTCAACTAACTAGCAGAGTGGGTGGGCTGCAGAGGTTGCCTGCAAGGAAAAGCTGGCAAAAATTATTATTTACGCACGGATGGTGTCATCTAATTATGAATTCATTTTGCATTTTGTACACCAGCAACAACGGGTTGCCTGTTCCCTGGGCACCCCGGGCGGTTCCTTGGGCCTTCCCTTTTGATGCCGGGGCCGGCTAAGAAATTAACAAAATGCGACCGCACTCGGACAATACACCTGCAGCCGCAGTGGCAGCAGCAGCGGCAGCATTCTGATCATCATTCGCCTCGTTATTACGCTGCTGGTGGCTGGGCTGCTTTTAATGCAATACATTTTCCAAGAGATTTTCCCAAGCAACCGCGACGATAAAAACTTTGCTGCACGCAGCATTTCCACTACCGAGCATTTTTGCATTCTGCAGCTTCTGCTGCATTTTGGCTTGGACCAAAAGAAAATTTCATGCTCTTTGCAAAACTTGTTAAAGTATGATAACCACAATGCAGGCCACCGCCAACCCTCCACCACTCCCCCCATCTACCGGTTTTTCCGTGCAAAAGAATCGCCGCAAATAATAATAAGCAAGTTGGATTCCAGTGCAGAGCCTGGGACTCGTTAACTCGCCTCCGAAAGTTAAGAAATGCATAAAATTTGTTAACAAGCTAAAAAATAATGCAGCAAAAAAAAAGTAGTGCTTATGTAATGCCTTCTTGTTCATACCTATCCCGAGGGTGAGGTGAGACAGCCACAAGTCAGCCATTTTCTTAGCGGAAATAACTAACAAGCGCGAAATTTTTCTTTTCTGATGCCCTTACACCTCTTACGGGTATCATCATGCAGCTATTCAATGCAGGAAAGAAAGAGTTATTTGTATTTACCTTATCTCCCGATTATGTGTTGAATTTTGTGATTTATCTGGAAGTAAAGTAATTAAATTTAACTTAAATTAGAACTCGAAAAGTCCTTCAAGCGAAAAAATGAACAAAAAATACAAAGATATTTCATGTAAAAATCACCATCAAAATTCTACTGAATATATTAAGTTTCAAACATTTAAAAGAGCATTTCAAGTTGCGCTTTATCTCCTAATATTCTGTGGTTCCTTATTAATGCTCACATTTTATAGTGAATGTGCATTGTTTGGGTCAAGAATGCGTCAAGATTTGTGTGTTAAACTAAGTTAAATGGTTATTTCCATGCAAAGTTTCGCTAATGAGATCTAGTAGAAAAAACTGCAAATAATGATGAGGTTCTTCAGTAGAAAGTTTTGTGGCCAACAATAGTTAAGTGTTTGAAACTGCTAACAAAAAAAATGTATTCATATTCCCCCCAAAAACCTTGGGCTGCTGTCGTCACTAGTTTTTCCCAAAAAAAAATTACATACATATATTTTTAAATTGCATTTCAATTGGTTTTGTTTCGGTGAGTTTTGGTTTCTTTTTTGCTTTTCCTTTCCGCTTTTATGGCTGGCAGTTCGCATATTTTTGCGGTTTCAGTTTTTTTTGTTGCCTGCCACTTATTTGACCGCTAATTACATTTTAATGTAAATTAATGAATCCGCGCACTTAACTTGGCCACATTGGCCATATCTCTCTCTCTCTCTGTCTATCTGGTTCTCTCTGTCACTCACACACAGACTCCGTCTGGGGTCTCAGTCTGTCAACTTGTCTGGCCGCCATCCTCTGCGCCAACACTCTGACTCACTGCGAGTTCCATGGAACAACGTCCTCAATATCAAGAAGTTGCCTCATTAGCCAGTCGCGTTGAAAGCCAAAAATCGGAGATTTTGCGGTTTCTTTTTTTGGTCTGAACATTTTGATAAATGATTGAAATAAATGATGTTGGCTTTGGCTTTGGCTTTATGGCAACAGCCGAAACGAGAGGAGTCTCTGACATTGCGGTTTGGGCTGAGGTTTTGGGGATTTCACGCAAATGGAGATCATCAGGCATGGAAATTGAAGGTGCTCATATTGATGGGATGTAAAATGAACGAGAAATCATCTAAAATATGTAAATATTCATTTTTAAGCTCTTTCTGACTAGCAAAAAGTTCTGGAAAATATATCTAAGAACTGGGAAATTATTATGCTTTTTGCCGGAGTGGCATGTGGGATCAGGAAGATGGCGAATTAAGCAAGAAACTCATTGAGAGTATGATATTAATATCTTAGCCTTAACCAACCGTCATCTTAAGCCACTCCTTCAGCCTGCAGCCATGCTGGAAAATTAGCCGAAACACGGGGAGTGACTCTGACTCTGACTCCGAAACGCAACCAGAAGAATTTCCAGCTCTTTAAACATCGCACCCACTCAACATAAGTCGACCAACGCCTCACCTCGCCTCGCCTCGCCACGACTCGGCTAATTTTGCAACACATTTTGATAAGCTGGAAAGCTTCTCGCTCTCCGCCTCTCCTCTTTTCCCCCTATACTGTTTTCATATTAAAAATATTGTTTGCCTTTGCTGGCAGCCCCAACTAAGGGATGTTGCATTATGGCATATGAAACACTCCCACAGCACACCTACCACTATGCACACTCGTGCGCGTGCATGTGTGTGTTCCATTATGGAGGATGCGACGCCTGTTTTGTGTTTTTTTTGCCACACATGTGTGAAATTGCATGTAGCTACAGGTACAGGTGCAGGTACAGGTACAGGTGTGCGGCGCGTGAGGCAGGGGGAATGGATGCATTAGACACATCATAATTAAACGCGGCATGGCGGCGCTCATCATCGTCACCATCTCTCTTCCATCATTATTATCATCAGCATTTTTTTCCATGATTATAATATGCCACTCGTGAATGTTGCTTCTGGTTCTTCTGGTCCTTGTTGTAGCCGCGCCAATTAGGGAAATTGTGTGCTATTTCCAATTTGAAATTTTTCAGCACTCTTCACGCTCTTCTTCTTGGCCAGTCTTTCCCCCCCCCAACTCTGAGGGCTTAAGTGCAAACAGCGAAAAAAGTACCATCAGAAATGAAAGATAAGGCGGATCGCAGTTGTAAATACCCTTGCTGAGAGTTGTGCTCAAATACTAGTATAATTATGGATTATGGATAAATATTTACTGATACTTGAAATTTATTAGTGGAAAATCAAACATAAGAGATTTGACAGCTAAAAATTGAATGAAATATATATCCCATGAAGAAACTATAAAGGAGGTCTCGTCGGCCAAAACTAGGGAAACTTGCGAGTGAAAAGTGCGAGTGAACGGGCTCTCGCTGTAAGTTTGAGGGCAAAATTTTGTCGACAAGCAAACGAAAAGCACTGAAAATTGGGGAAAGTAGCGAGTAACTCTGCCACCGACGAGATCTCCTTCATAGTTTCTTCATGTATATATCCCACATCCCACATACAAAATATCAAATACCCTGCAGTGCAGCGTATTGAAAATGCATAAAAACAAAAGGTAGAATCTGCAATTTATTCAACGTTCAACTTGCAAGATTCCCCCTTCTGTATGTGGGTGGCTGTGTGTTGTCCATTAGCCAAAATAGAGCAGGCTATTTTTGATTTAATGAGCCATGCTCTAATGGATTTTGATGTTTCGCTAACTGTAATTAAACACTCGCCGCGCCGCCCCAAAATATCAGAAAACAACAGATTCCGTAGCTCCTCCAAGTTTCTGCTTTTGTCTCGCCCGCTCACAGGAAAGTTGGACTCTCAAGTGTGCGGGGGCTCTTTCGATAGTACCCAAAATAGAACTAACCAAAAACGCAGGGAAAAATCTCAAAACGATTTGGGGGTGCCAAATGAAAGTATAACAACGAAAAGAAATACACAAAAAAAGCCCAGCCAAGTAAAATAAAATAAACAAACAAATGCCTCATTACATGCGAAATTAAATTTAAATGTTTGCTTAATGCGATTCCCAGAGAGTTGCCCAGGGTGCTGCCGGCTCCTGGTGGCCCGGGAAAGGGCGGAAAAGGTATTCCCGGGAACCAAACAAACCCAACACGAATCCCAACCAAGAGCACCACCAACGCACATCAAATATAATTTCATTTTTGAAGCCCTGGGCTAACCATGGATGATGATGATGATGAGGACGATGACGGGTCGCCGACGCATGCTTAGAAAAATATTTCTGGTATTTTTCCTTTTCCTTTTTGCCTTTTTTCCCTCCTCCATTTTTGTTCGTTTTTTGGCCTCTCGACTGAGTGGAGAAATTAGAATTTTTGCGTGTGTCTGCGGTCGCCGCATTTGGACGCCGACGGATGCCGCCATCGCTCCAGGCCGCATTTCCTGACACCCCACCCGCCCTGATACATAGCACCAAATTTAATATATATTTATGCAGGGTATAAGCTCAGGGTGAACAGGTTATACTTGCATATAAGGTTGGCCGCAACAAGGATTCAGATGGGTGAAGGGCGGGAGTTCTAGCCACAGATTTCGCCAGACTGTTTGCCCATGGGATAAAGTATACGACAGTTTGAAAACGTAAAAACGTTGCAAAAGATTCTATATTTAAGTGATCGTAAAATGAGAGACGAAATATTTTAAATTGAAAGAATTTACTTTACAAACTTCACTTGAGAACAATTCTAAATTAGTTGAAAATGGTCAAACTATAAAAAATATTCTATAAACTGGAAACTGATGTCTAGAACGGGAGTCGACTAATTATTTAATTATTATTATTTTATTTTGTTTTATTAGTAATGGTCATCCAAATGTCGACTCTTTTTGCTGTGCAAACTAACTGGTAAATAGGGCCGGAGGAGTCTGCCAGAGAGACAAAATCATAATAATTTCAATATTTTTGTTGCCGGTTGACGGCGTTGCTGCTGCCGTTGCTGTCAGTGGCAAACTGTCAGCGCAGGGCGTTTATTTGACAGCCGCTGGGGATTAGAGTGTGGACGGAATGGGGCACGGGCATGGTAAATGGGGAGGCTGGGACTGATGAGGCATAAGGCAGAAGGTTGTGCGGCGGTTGGATGGGTGGCGCGCTCAATTAAAATATAATTTTAGTCAAATTATTACGAAAAATAAGATATGGAAAAAAATCGTGGAAAGAACAGGCACAGCGAGGGGAGATCCTTTTTGGATCTGCATCCCATTGCATTCACATGGCCATAAATTAAAAACTTAATAACGAGCGGGCACAGGATTGGTGCAAAAAAAAAAAAAAAAAACAAACCAGGACATGCCCAAAACGTGTATCCTGCTACTGCCTGGCGATGTCCGCAGTCACATCACATACATATCTCCCTCTCTCTCTCTCTCTCTCTTTTCCCTGTGTGTGCCTCTCTCGATGGGATGCGGCTGCGGCAGCAATAAATCGCTAACAGCAAATAAATCAACGCGCATAAATTCCAATGTGCGCCGAGGATACATGCCCCGACTTTATTTACGACATTGCGACAAAGACAGTAACGGCAAAATGCTGCTCCTACCGCACACCGCTCCATCTCCGCGTTCCCTCTCTCGTGCCCATGCCCCTGACCCTGCCACACCTTCTGTCAAATGAGCGGGACGTGGTCAAGCTAAGGGGGTTCATATCTGCTCCTATTCTACATTTTTTGTTTGTTTTATCCTTCAACTCTTCATGATTGCCAAGACTTATTCGCTAACTGCCAACTATCTATCCGTTAAAGAAAATACTTTTCAAATTAATTTAAAAGGAATGAACCTAAAAAAGGAATATAACCTAACAATCCGAAGGGGCAGACTGCCGACTCCGATTTCTATTCAGCCTGCCGCTCGCTGGAAAGCCAATGAACACGAAAAAGGTTGACCTCAGTGTCGTGGCAATATGTCCTGGAAAAATGTCAGGCCAACGCTGTCTCCGTGGTTAACCGTAGAGGCAGTCGGCAGTCGGTTGCCAAGGGTTAAAAGGGTTAACCCCCAAAGCTAAAACAGAACGCAAAAAGGCGAGAAAAAACCTATACAAAAATGTCAGTTGGCAGGCAAGAGGCGGAAGGAGTCCACCACGCCAAGGACGACAACGTGTACGAGTATATTTGGCGCATTAAAACAAAGGGATGTGCCGTGTGCTAGGCAAATAGACAAAGGCTGTGCCACGGACACATGCGAGGCGCCAAATCAAGTCTAGATTTATGGCCCGAGCCAAAAGGATTGCCAAAGGAACACAACCGAGGAAGAGAGAAAAAAAGCAGTGCACAAAACTAACATTAGCACCCTTGTAAATGTGTAAAACCGCCAGGGAAACAACAAATCAAAGGGAACACTTCTGGTCCTAGGAATGCGTCCCATAAGGAACCTTACCCCGGACATCTATTAGTTGCGCCACTCGGCAGAGGTTTCACCTTTTCCCTGAAAACTTCTGGGTGATAATTTATTTATTTGGGATTATTTATTGCACATACATCATAATTTTTGAGACTCTCTGGCAAATATATTTTATTCCTTAAGCAGACCCTTCCCCCTTCCGACGCCAGCAAGAAAGAATTATAACTTTCAACAATGAAGGATGAGCCATAAATTAAAAATTCCAAACTTAAAAACGTAACAATAAATACATGGCAGCAGTCTCCCTCCACACCGGCAATCGCCAGGAACAGGACATGCAGTTGATTTATTTCTTCTTTATGGAAAATCAGCAAGCGGAGAGGAGCAGCAGGGGCAGGGGCAGGGGCAGAAGTCGCACATCCCGAAATCCCTCCCATTCCATATCCGCGCGATATTTCTCAAAAGAAACGGAAGTATTTATTTCATAATCGTTATGATGTAATGAAGAAACCATCAAAATTGTTGAAAGATTGGACGGTGGCGAAGGAAATTATCATTTACATTGAGTTCTGATTTAGTAAATTCAATCGAAATGCAAAGAAATTGCAGAAATTGAGAAAGGCTCAAAAGCTAATAATATCTATTAATATTTATATTATTTATAATTTTATGAAATATACTTTTTTGTGCCATTTGAAATGAAGACTTTAATGTGCAACTCTCCAGCCGCATCGCAGTGTGAATGATTTGAAGGCACAGCGCAAAAGAGAAGAAGGAAGAATAGAAATAAACCGAAACACATCCTCAACATCAAAATACGTGGCGCATATTAAATTCTTATAAAATCGGCATTCGCTGAGGGATGCGCTCTCCTCTGGGAGAATGGGTCTCGAGTCAGTCAGTGAGAGCGAGAGAGAGAGCGTGAGTTCTATAGATAGACGACTGGGGCGCTATTGTTGTAAGTTTGAGGCATTTTTATGGTGTCTCTACCTCCGTTGGATATTGAGCTCGCCTGCTGCGATATTAAAAACTTGTTGCTAATAAAAAAAAAAAAGAGATTCGGATACGCTCGTGGAAGGGAAGTCCCACGATGATGATGATGACGATGATGATGCAGTGGCAGATGATGATGACATCAATGACATTTGTTGCGGTTCAATAAATTCGCAAACGCTTGGAAAAACGTGAATATATATGTATGTACCTCTTGCTCGTACTCGTACTCGTACTCTTCCGTATGCAATCTGTATGGAAAAGCATTATGTGTGTGGTGCGGATTTTTATAGACCCTAAGTAGGCTTGGGCTTGGGCCTCTCACTGCGCATTTAATTGTTGTGCGGAGCAAGGATGGCAGTCAGTGGCAATTGTCAAAGCGAAACGCTTTGCCCATTCATTGACACATTGTTCGGGGGTTCGGTGGTTCGAGGGTATGCTTGGGTGTTGTTTAGCTGTCGGATAATCTGCTGTGCATGTTGCCGTTGATTAAAATGACACACACACACACGCAGATACAGAGACTTGTCCACAATTTACCGCTTCGTATGGGTCGTTTGGGGTCGCCTGTGGGGGGCCGGGGCCGGGGCCTAGCCTCTGGTCGATTGTCTAAAAGCCGACTGCAGTTCCCTCCTGTATTTCTGTATTTGAAGTGCCAAAAAGCACACTTTGCCCCTGGTTTCTGTTTTTTTCGTATTCGTATTCGTTGGTATTATTGAGTTGTCGAGTGCGCGTTTTAGTGAGAGGATTTATGCTCGATGGCTCGATATTTGTTTAGCCGCTTAGTTTTGCCATTTGTCTATTGTGTTTTTGGCTCTACCCTTTTATTTTTCCCACTTCTTTTTTTGGGCTGAATGGTCTGTTGTTCTCCGGCTGGCTCTAGTCCCGTTTGAGCTCTGTGACTGAGACAGCAAATTGGTGCACAAATTTCGCATATTTCACAGATATTTTCCTACCTTTTGGATGAGCATTAAAATGCCAATCAATTAGGGAAAACTCCACATGAACGTGAACTCGTTAACGCGTTATTATGGTAATTGCAGGGCAGCTCCAATGCAAAATGCCCAAAAAGTTGCAGACAGCTCGAAAGTAAACAGCAGCGGGAGTCCGTCCAAATGGAATGCCGCCAGCAGGCTTTGTCTTACACATTTGGCAGGGGGTGTCGGCTTCTTTTTTTGTTCTGCATTAAGCCACGCCCCAGCCCACACACTCATGGGAATACGACTGAGTCGTAGGATTTACAACACCCAACTTATTACGTTCTGGTTCTGGGGCTTCCGATGCTGAAATTACTTAATCAAAGTTGGATTATCTGCAGCTCAGAAAGTAAACAGTGGGAGTGTCAGCAAAGAGTGTGGGCTGTGGGATGTGGGTGTGGGTGTGGTGTGTATTTCCTTTGAATTAAAAGCGCCAACTCGACCGAAAGTCGGCAAAGCAAAAGTTTGACAGTGCGGCAACCGGCAGACGGCAGACAGCAGACGGCAAACCGACAACAGCATGGGGCACTTGGCACACATATGGCCAGGCGGGCAGGCAGGTTTTGCCATGCCCGAAGCTGCAGCTGAAACTAAATTAAATTCCATGTCTAATACTCGCACAAGGATTAGGACCAAACAACGCCTCAACAGCCTCGATTGGGCCCTGGTCCACGGCTCGCCTCGCCTCGCCTCGCCTCCCGCCGCCTCATTGCCTAAGACGGGTAATATTAAATAATTTTTACCCATCGCCCAAAACCAGAGGCTGCTGCTCACAGGACGTACACACACATATGGCATGAATTCGCTGGCTCATTGTTTTGCATCGCAGTGCAGAGAGTGGAAGAGTGGACGAGTGGAAGAGTGGAGAGTGCCGGGTGGTGGTCGTCTCCTGTCCCAAGCAGGAGCAGCCACAGATTAAAGTCTCCCGTGGCGAACTTAATAATAAAAGCCCAGGGACCAAAGTCCTGCAACAGCAATCCTTATGCGAGTCTGTGTGTATGATGACGGCACAAAAGTATTTTGTAGGTAGAGGCGCAAATCTTTTTTCGAGTGCTAGACATTAGCAGCATTAGAATAGCAGCCAAGGAGCAGCAGGGATACAGCTATACAGCATATAGATATACACAGAATATAGATACACAGAAGTGCTGTACATATACCAACTATAGCTGAAAGCTCGATGGCAGGACGGGGTCACCAAATAACCAAAAGTACTTATGCCAGTGGCAGTGGGGATTGTGTGGTGGGGTTGCTCAATGCGGCAACTGTATCCGCATTATGCTAAGCAGCCGTCGGGCTTGCCTTCCAATAATCCATTTTTGAATGTTAATTCTTTGCACTTGCAACTAAAAACCATGTCAGTCATGTTTTACACCACCATTGGCACTAGAGTTCAACTAAATCTACTCTTTTCTTATGATAAATGTTCTAATTTGCATGGGCTTCAGGCTGACACTGAACTCGGAGTCCGCCCGTGATTTATGCGCCCCCAAGGGCTTGTGCTGCGATGTGAAGTACTCGGCCGTTTTGGGCCTAGAGCCAGCAGCATCGTGCTGGAATTTCATGCGTTTCATCTCGCTCAGTGGCAGGTTGCCATCCAAGGTGGTCTCCCGGATCTCCGCACCGCCCAAGTCATCAAAGATCGAGCGTATGTTGAAGCTAACCATGTGATCCAAGAAGTTCTCCAGGCGCAGCAGAACCTCATGCTCTGAAAAGGGTTCCAGGGTAAGCAAATGCACCGAATGTGGCAAGACATTAAAGTCGGGCAATGGTTTGGCAGCAGCATTCCTGTTCACTTTGCTGTAACTGCTGAAAAACTTCCAAAAGGGCAAAAGAACCTCCTTCTCGGCCACTCGCTCCACCTTGGTCGATTCCTCCACAGAGTTGAGGATCAGGTAGACCTTTCCGCGTGCAATGAGGGGTTTCTCGTACTTCTGCTCGTTGAGGGCTTCTCCCACTCCATATCCATCATCCCGAATAAGGCGGCGATGGAGCATGAGCTCCAACCGTCCGTTTTGCATGCTCGTTCCACCCTGGGCACGATCGTTGAGCAGAGCAATGCGCTTGTTGCTGTCCTCCAGGGCAATGCGGGAGACGATTGGGTAATAATTTCCACTAATTGGCTGCCTGCCTAGATCAGGGTTAAAGTCCTCTCGCTTATCCTTTACACGCTTGATCATCTCGCGACCATTGGAGTCAGTGTAGAAGACGCCGTTCGAGGAGATTTCGCTATCGAAAACTGTCACAATTTCCCTGGCGGTATCCTCGTCAGTTGGAATTGGCCCGACGAGCCACTCGAACTCCACACGGTTGACACCCTCGTAGATGCGAATGACCTGGGAGATCCATTCGCTGAACTGCTGATGCACTTCCTTCACCAGAGCTCCATCGTAAACTGTAAACTCCACCTTGTCTTCCAAGAATTTCAGATCAACGTCTTCCTTCTGACGGAAGACATAAGCGCCGGATTCATAAGTCTCATAAATGGCGAAGTTCTGGTCAATAGTCTCGGACACTCCGTTCATCTCAACGGTCTTCAGGCGACCCGTATTATTGTCGATCACCAATTTGATCTGCGATGTCTGGACCACAGTTTCGGAATCATCATCGGCGTGAGTCTCCACATTCTTCATGGGATGGGCTTTCTTGAATCGCTTAAGCACTTCCAAGTTCTTTTCGAGTTGCGTCATAGGCTTTCTGTCAGCCATTGGTATGACAATTTCCTTGCTTTCTACCTTGTCGACCTTCTTGATGAAGTAGCTGGCGATCTTGTTCACGGATGCCTTGAACACGAGCTCGTGCTGAGTTGTGTTCTGGCGGTATTCCAGAGCCAGGACTGGCCAGGCCACTGGCACAACCTCAGAGGCAACAACTCGTCCTTTTTCGTCGGTCACCTGGTAGTTCTCCTCCTTCACGGGTACTCGCACATACTGTGAGGAGGTGTGGGCCAATGGGTTGAACAGCGTCACCACCACATTGTCAGCACTGTCCTGGGTGAAGGCGCATTCGCTGATGTTCAGCTGCAGGCAGCTCTCGAACTCCCCCTCTGGCAGGTTGGTCAGCACTCGCAGAGCATCCCGAGCATTGCTGGCTCCTCCGATAATGCCATCGTAGAGCAGTCGATCGTAGTCGTTGGACACCGCCTGCTTCTCCGTTCCGGTGATGGCATCGTGGTGCTGCATTACTCCCATTATCTGGCGAAGGTAATCGAGGTCTTCCTTCTGCTGCTCGCTCTTCAGATCGGCAAAGACACTGAGCTGCTTGGCAGTCTGCAGCATATGGTTGCCATCGCGCTCGAAGCGTTTCTGGGTGGGTCGGGAGGTGTAGTATCCTGTCCAGAAGCTGTTGGAGTCACTGGCATAGGGGAAGAAGTCCTGCGTCTTGTTGGGCCAAGTGGCAAGGGTCTGATGAAGGGCATTCAGATAGCAGCTTGGGGTTGAGTAAAAGACATGGTACTTGAACTGAAGTTGATTGACATATCTATGTGGTTGGAAGAGTTAGATGCCGGGTCGAGGTAAAGGCTGCATTCATTACTCACTTAATCAGTTTGTCCATATTTTTATAGTTTTTCTGGGCATTTGCATAATGGAAATCATCACCCATTGGCACCATGATGTGATTGGAGCGGTAGTGCGTCTCCAGGAGCTGCACATAATTGATGAAATCATGCACCCTGACTTCCACATTGTTTTCAGAGCTCTTGTCGTCAATAATGGGTGGGTCGTTGCACAGCGAATCAAAGCAAAAGCCAGGAACATGCGAGTACTTGTTGTACAGCATGCCAGTGAAAAGTTCCATTTGATCGAGTGACTCGCTGGCATTCCAAATCATTTCCAATTCAAACTTATCCATACGTTTGCTCTTATCCCTGTGATCCATGCGGCCAAAGAACTCTCCATCGTAGCCCATTTGGGCAAAGATCGAGGCCTGCTCACGGGAATGACCAAAAGGGTCGATCTGCCAGCCAATGCGGGGACGGGCACAGGCTCCAAAAGTTTCATTCAACCATCTAAAATATATAGTTTGATGGGTTCACTTCTATTCGGATTAACACTTACTTTAGCCCCAAGGTAAACTGATCAATCACACTCTGATAATTGACTGCTGCCTCATCGTTCATGCTCCAAGCTCCACCAGCGAACTCCAGGCGACCTTCGTTGACCAATTTCTTGACACTTTGCTGCACTGCCTCTGACTGTTCCTGCCACCATTTGGCAAAGAAGGCAGTCTCCACCTGAATGAAGCGACGCTTGGGATCCTTGATCAGCTCCGAGACGACTGTGTCGATTATGTACTGGACACCAGCATTCTGAATATCGTTTTTGTGGCCATAATAATACTGGTCCACCGTCTTCAGCCAGCCAACATCGTCGTGGGAGTGTGGCACCAAGTGAATGTTGACCAGGTTTGGTTTTGTTTCAGGACAAGACTAAGTACCGAGAGATGTTAGATTATTTCAGTACATCTGGCTATGGAAATCCCAGAGCTCTCAATCACCTCATAGCCACAGACAGCCGCAGTTGGTTTTGTGTCGATTGCCAAGAGTAAGAAAAATGTTAAAATGCTGCCGAAATATTTCATTCCAAAAAGTTACTACGAAAAATTTTGGGACCAGAGAAAAAATAAATGGACTCTAAGAAGCAAGAAACAGAAACTTTTTTGCTTTTTATATGGGGGAACTGTGATGTGTGCTATCAACTGAGAGTTGATACTCAATGAGCACTGGACGTATCTTGGGAAGAGGAAAGTTAAATGATGCTTAAAAACTAAAAAGTGTTTTGTAAAAGCAAAAGGATCCATGTCTCCCATCATATAAAAACCTTGAGCAATGCTACGCAATTCAGGAAAATTTAAAAAAAAAAAGCCGTAAAGGTACAGTTTTGTTACAAACATCACACAAAAATTATCATTTTGGCATTTGAAAGCTTAACATTTCCCAGATGGTAAGCGAAAACCAATCCATAAGAAAATGTCGGTTTGGTTCCTTGAGAGATATTAAGTTCGATTTAGTCGAGTAGTGTAATAAAAACTATCAGAGTAAATGACCGACAAAGCGAACAAGCACTTAAATCCGCATAGTATCTCATTCGAACACAAGAGTGATTTGGAATATTTCGCTCATCAGAAAGTACTGATTAGTGCCATGAACAAAGAATGTCCCCATTTTCTAGCGCTAAAATATAATGCGTCAAATTGTATGGGTGCATAAGGTAAAGAGCAACTACTTGAAATTGGAACCATTGAACTCATCGGCGCCTACCCATATCAAACGTTTTCCTGATGTTCACTTGAAAATTCAAAGCATGCTTCCATTTACATCGTTGGGATATATGAAAATTAAAATATGAAAATATAAGTTAGGAGCAATGTTTTATGAGGTATGAAATCAATTTAATGGCATTGTTTGCAAAAGCAATATTGATTTTTTATATTATGAATTTATATATATATAATTCTTTTTTTCTATTTACTTTTTCCTGATGATGAAAGTGCGAATTTGCATTGGGTTCAGGGTGACACTGAACTCGGAGGCCTCCATAGAACTGTCGGCAGACAGAGGCTTGTGCGCAGCCGTGTAGAACTCGGCCTCTGTGGATACCGCTCCGGATCCTTCCGCATGGAACTTGAATCGTTTCATCTCGCTCAGTGGCATGTTGCCATCCAAGGTGGTCTCCCGTATCTCCACACCGCCCAAGCCATCAAAGATCTGACGTATGTTGAAGCTAACCACCTGACCCTCAATGTGATCCAAGAAGTTTTCGACTCGCAGCAGAAGCTCGTCATCGGTGAAGGGCTCCAAGGTGAGAAGATGGACCGACTTTGGCAATAAATTAAAGTCGGGCAATGGTTTGGCAGCAGCATTCCTGTTAACTTTGCTGTAACTACTGAAAAACTTCCAAAAGGGCAAATGAATCTCCTTCTCGGATAAACGCTCAACGACAGTACTTTTCTTTGCCAGAGCATTGAGAATTAAAACAATTTTCCATGTGCTATACGACCTTGATCTAAGTCAGAATCAAATAAGTCCGCGACACTTTGAACTTCATTAGTGGATAGGACACTGCGATGCAGCATGAGCTCCAGCTCTCCGTCATTCATGCTCGTTCCGCCCTGAGAGCGATCGTTCAGCAGGACCATTCGCTTCTTATTATCCTGCAGGTAAATGCGGGATGTGACTGGATAATAGTTGCCGCTAGTCGGTTGATTCTCCAAGTCGGGTGTAAAGTCTTCGCGCTTGTCCCTTTCTCGTTTAATCGTCTCCCGACCATTGGAGTCAGTGTAGAAGGTTCCATCCGATGAGATTCCACTATCAAAAACAGTGATGACCTCTTTGGGATTTGTCTGTGGTATAGGACCGATCAGCCATTCAAACTCCACTCGACTGACACCTTTATAGATCCGAATGACCTGGGAGATCCACTCGTTGAACTCTTGGTGCACTTCCTTCACCAAATCCCCATCATAAACGGCGAGCTTCACATCGTTTGACAGCACACTCATAGGTTCATCCTCACGGAAACTATAAAGGCACGATCCTTTGTGTTGTACACTCCAAAGTTCTGCTCAATGTCCTCAACAACTCCGTTCATCTCAACGGTCTTAAGCAGCCCCGAGTTGTTGTCAATCACCAATTTGATCAGCGACGTTTGCAATACAGTTTCGGACTCTTCGTCATTGTTGGTTACAACCTTCTTCAATCTTTGGGCCGGAAAATTGCATTGCTTTTTCGCCTAACGACCTTCTTGATGTGGTAGCTGGCGATCTTGTTCACGGATGCTTTGAACACGAGCTCGTGCTGAGTGGTGTTCTTGCGGAATCTCAGAGCCAGGACTTGCCAGGCCACTGGCACCACCTCAGAGGCCACCAAGCGTCCCTTCTCGTCGGTCACCTGGTAATTCTCCTCCTTCACGGGTACTCGCACATACTGTGAGGAGGTGTGGGCCAATGGGTTGAACAGCGTCACCACCAAATCGTCAGCACTGTCCTGGGTGAAGGCGCATTCGCTGATGTTCAGCTGCAGGCAGCTCTCGAACTCCCCCTCTGGCAGGTTGGTCAGCACTCGCAGAGCATCCCGAGCATTGCTGGCTCCTCCGATAATGCCATCGTAGAGCAGTCGATCGTAGTCGTTGGAGACCGCCTGCTTCTCCGTCCCTGTGATGGCAGCGTGGTTCTGCATTACTCCCATTATCTGGCGAAGGTAATCGAGGTCTTCCTTCTGCTGCTCGCTCTTCAGATCGGCAAAGACACTGAGCTGCTTGGCAGTCTGCAGCATGTGGTTGCCATCGCGCTCGAAGCGTTTCTGGGTGGGTCGGGAGGTGTAGTATCCTGTCCAGAAGCTGTTGGAGTCACTGGCATAGGGGAAGAAGTCCTGCGTCTTGTTGGGGTAGGATTGTAGGCCCTTATGCACAGAGTTCAGGTAGCAGCCGGGCGTGGAGTAGAAGATATTGTAGTGAGATCCATTTGCTTGCCGTGCGTTGACATATCTAAAAATTGGAGCTATTATTCACCATATTTCAATAAGTCAGAATAATCTTACTTGATCAGCTTGTCCATGTTCTTGTAGTTTATATGGGCGTCTTCGTACTGGAAGTCCCCGCCCAAGGGTATCATGATGATGGGTCGTGCGGAACTTTGCTGCCACTTTATCTGCATAGGCAATGAAATCGTCCACCCTGGTTTGGACGTTGTTGTCGTAGCTGTCTCCGTCGATAATTGGATCGTCCCTGCAGAGCACGTCGAAGCAGAAGCCAGAAGTCTCCCAGTATGAGGAGTAGAGCAGACCAGTGAAGAGCTTCGCATCGCTCAAGGACTCGCTGGCATCCCAAATCATTTCCAGTGAGAGGTCCTCCATGCGCCTGGCCTTATCTTTGTGATCCATGCGGGAGAAGAACTCTCCGTCGTAGCCCATTTGTGCGTACAACGAGGCCTGCTCGCGACTGTGTCCAAAAGGATCGATCTGCCAGCCGACTCGAGGACGTGCACAAGCGCCAAAAAGTCCCATTCAACCATCTAAAATATATCGTTTGATGGGTTTCTTTTTATTCTTATTGAAACTTACTTTAGCCCCAAGGTAAATTGATCAATCACACTCTGATAATTGACTGCTGCCTCATCGTTCATGCTCCAAGCTCCACCAGCGAACTCCAGGCGACCTTCGTTGACCAATTTCTTGACACTTTGCTGCACTGCCTCTGACTGTTCCTGCCACCATTTGGCAAAGAAGGCAGTCTCCACCTGAATGAAGCGACGCTTGGGATCCTTGATCAGCTCCGAGACGACTGTGTCGATTATGTACTGGACACCAGCATTCTGAATATCGTTTTTGTGGCCATAATAATACTGGTCCACCGTCTTCAGCCAGCCAACATCGTCGTGGGAGTGTGGCACCAAGTGAATGTTGACCAGGTTTGGTTTTGTTTCAGGACAAGACTAAGTACCGAGAGATGTTAGATTATTTCAGTACATCTGGCTATGGAAATCCCAGAGCTCTCAATCACCTCATAGCCACAGACAGCCGCAGTTGGTTTTGTGTCGATTGCCAAGAGTAAGAAAAATGTTAAAATGCTGCCGAAATATTTCATTCCAAAAAGTTACTACGAAAAAAAATTTTGGGACAGAAAAAAATAAATGGACTCTAAGAAGCAAGAAACAGAAACTTTTTTGCTTTTTATATGGGGGAACTGTGATGTGTGCTATCAACTGAGAGTTGATACTCAATGAGCACTGGACGTATCTTGGGAAGAGGAAAGTTAAATGATGCTTAAAAACTAAAAAGTGTTTTGTAAAAGCAAAAGGATCCATGTCTCCCATCATATAAAAACCTTGAGCAATGCTACGCAATTCAGGAAAATTTAAAAAAAAGCCGTAAAGGTACAGTTTTGTTACAAACATCACACAAAAATTATCATTTTGGCATTTGAAAGCTTAACATTTCCCAGATGGTAAGCGAAAACCAATCCATAAGAAAATGTCGGTTTGGTTCCTTGAGAGATATTAAGTTCGATTTAGTCGAGTAGTGTAATAAAAACTATCAGAGTAAATGACCGACAAAGCGAACAAGCACTTAAATCCGCATAGTATCTCATTCGAACACAAGAGTGATTTGGAATATTTCGCTCATCAGAAAGTACTGATTAGTGCCATGAACAAAGAATGTCCCCATTTTCTAGCGCTAAAATATAATGCGTCAAATTGTATGGGTGCATAAGGTAAAGAGCAACTACTTGAAATTGGAACCATTGAACTCATCGGCGCCTACCCATATCAAACGTTTTCCTGATGTTCACTTGAAAATTCAAAGCATGCTTCCATTTACATCGTTGGGATATATGAAAATTAAAATATGAAAATATAAGTTAGGAGCAATGTTTTATGAGGTATGAAATCAATTTAATGGCATTGTTTGCAAAAGCAATATTGATTTTTTTATATTATGAATTTATATATATATAATTCTTTTTTCTATTTACTTTTTCCTGATGATGAAAGTGCGAATTTGCATTGGGTTCAGGGTGACACTGAACTCGGAGGCCTCCATAGAACTGTCGGCAGACAGAGGCTTGTGCGCAGCCGTGTAGAACTCGGCCTCTGTGGATACCGCTCCGGATCCTTCCGCATGGAACTTGAATCGTTTCATCTCGCTCAGTGGCATGTTGCCATCCAAGGTGGTCTCCCGTATCTCCACACCGCCCAAGCCATCAAAGATCTGACGTATGTTGAAGCTAACCACCTGACCCTCAATGTGATCCAAGAAGTTTTCGACTCGCAGCAGAAGCTCGTCATCGGTGAAGGGCTCCAAGGTGAGAAGATGGACCGACTTTGGCAATAAATTAAAGTCGGGCAATGGTTTGGCAGCAGCATTCCTGTTAACTTTGCTGTAACTACTGAAAAACTTCCAAAAGGGCAAATGAATCTCCTTCTCGGATAAACGCTCAACGACAGTACTTTTCTTTGCCAGAGCATTGAGAATTAAAAACAATTTTCCATGTGCTATACGACCTTGATCTAAGTCAGAATCAAATAAGTCCGCGACACTTTGAACTTCATTAGTGGATAGGACACTGCGATGCAGCATGAGCTCCAGCTCTCCGTCATTCATGCTCGTTCCGCCCTGAGAGCGATCGTTCAGCAGGACCATTCGCTTCTTATTATCCTGCAGGTAAATGCGGGATGTGACTGGATAATAGTTGCCGCTAGTCGGTTGATTCTCCAAGTCGGGTGTAAAGTCTTCGCGCTTGTCCCTTTCTCGTTTAATCGTCTCCCGACCATTGGAGTCAGTGTAGAAGGTTCCATCCGATGAGATTCCACTATCAAAAACAGTGATGACCTCTTTGGGATTTGTCTGTGGTATAGGACCGATCAGCCATTCAAACTCCACTCGACTGACACCTTTATAGATCCGAATGACCTGGGAGATCCACTCGTTGAACTCTTGGTGCACTTCCTTCACCAAATCCCCATCATAAACGGCGAGCTTCACATCGTTTGACAGCACACTCATAGGTTCATCCTCACGGAAACTATAAAGGCACGATCCTTTTGTGTTGTACACTCCAAAGTTCTGCTCAATGTCCTCAACAACTCCGTTCATCTCAACGGTCTTAAGCAGCCCCGAGTTGTTGTCAATCACCAATTTGATCAGCGACGTTTGCAATACAGTTTCGGACTCTTCGTCATTGTTGGTTACAACCTTCTTCAATCTCTTGGGCCGGAAAATTGCATTGCTTTTTCGCCTAACGACCTTCTTGATGTGGTAGCTGGCGATCTTGTTCACGGATGCTTTGAACACGAGCTCGTGCTGAGTGGTGTTCTTGCGGAATCTCAGAGCCAGGACTTGCCAGGCCACTGGCACCACCTCAGAGGCCACCAAGCGTCCCTTCTCGTCGGTCACCTGGTAATTCTCCTCCTTCACGGGTACTCGCACATACTGTGAGGAGGTGTGGGCCAATGGGTTGAACAGCGTCACCACCAAATCGTCAGCACTGTCCTGGGTGAAGGCGCATTCGCTGATGTTCAGCTGCAGGCAGCTCTCGAACTCCCCCTCTGGCAGGTTGGTCAGCACTCGCAGAGCATCCCGAGCATTGCTGGCTCCTCCGATAATGCCATCGTAGAGCAGTCGATCGTAGTCGTTGGAGACCGCCTGCTTCTCCGTCCCTGTGATGGCAGCGTGGTTCTGCATTACTCCCATTATCTGGCGAAGGTAATCGAGGTCTTCCTTCTGCTGCTCGCTCTTCAGATCGGCAAAGACACTGAGCTGCTTGGCAGTCTGCAGCATGTGGTTGCCATCGCGCTCGAAGCGTTTCTGGGTGGGTCGGGAGGTGTAGTATCCTGTCCAGAAGCTGTTGGAGTCACTGGCATAGGGGAAGAAGTCCTGCGTCTTGTTGGGGTAGGATTGTAGGCCCTTATGCACAGAGTTCAGGTAGCAGCCGGGCGTGGAGTAGAAGATATTGTAGTGAGATCCATTTGCTTGCCGTGCGTTGACATATCTAAAAATTGGAGCTATTATTCACCATATTTCAATAAGTCAGAATAATCTTACTTGATCAGCTTGTCCATGTTCTTGTAGTTTATATGGGCGTCTTCGTACTGGAAGTCCCCGCCCAAGGGTATCATGATGTGGGTCGTGCGGAACTTTGCTGCCACTTTATCTGCATAGGCAATGAAATCGTCCACCCTGGTTTGGACGTTGTTGTCGTAGCTGTCTCCGTCGATAATTGGATCGTCCCTGCAGAGCACGTCGAAGCAGAAGCCAGAAGTCTCCCAGTATGAGGAGTAGAGCAGACCAGTGAAGAGCTTCGCATCGCTCAAGGACTCGCTGGCATCCCAAATCATTTCCAGTGAGAGGTCCTCCATGCGCCTGGCCTTATCTTTGTGATCCATGCGGGAGAAGAACTCTCCGTCGTAGCCCATTTGTGCGTACAACGAGGCCTGCTCGCGACTGTGTCCAAAAGGATCGATCTGCCAGCCGACTCGAGGACGTGCACAAGCGCCAAAAGTCCCATTCAACCATCTAAAATATATCGTTTGATGGGTTTCTTTTTATTCTTATTGAAACTTACTTTAGCCCCAAGGTAAATTGATCAATCACACTCTGATAATTGACTGCTGCCTCATCGTTCATGCTCCAAGCTCCACCAGCGAACTCCAGGCGACCTTCGTTGACCAATTTCTTGACACTTTGCTGCACTGCCTCTGACTGTTCCTGCCACCATTTGGCAAAGAAGGCAGTCTCCACCTGAATGAAGCGACGCTTGGGATCCTTGATCAGCTCCGAGACGACTGTGTCGATTATGTACTGGACACCAGCATTCTGAATATCGTTTTTGTGGCCATAATAATACTGGTCCACCGTCTTCAGCCAGCCAACATCGTCGTGGGAGTGTGGCACCAAGTGAATGTTGACCAGGTTTGGTTTTGTGTCATGACAAGACTAAGAACCGAGAGATGGTAGATTATTTCAGTACATCTGGCTATGGAAATCTCAGAGCTCTCAGTCACCTCATAGCCACAGACAGCCCCAGTTGGTTTTGTGTCGATTGCCAAGAGTAAGAAAAATGTTAAAATGCTGCCGAAATATTTCATTCCAATAAGTTACTACGAAAAATTTTGGGGTCAAAGAAAAAATAAATGGACTCTCATAAGCAAGAAACAGAAACTTTTTTGATTTTTTATATGGGAGAACTGTGAGTTGATACTCAATGAGCACTGGACGGATCTTGGAAAAAGGAAAGTTAAATGTTGCTTAAAAACAAATAAGTATAAATATTGTGAGTGCAACTCGCATAAGGATCGATTCTATTCTTGAGCAGCATAAAGCAATGCAAATTACAAAAAACAACAAAAGTCGATTGAATTGCTATTCATTGTCTTCGAAGAGTGCCATTATCTGTGGTTGAGATTGTTAGGCTCGAGAAAGTAAAGTCTTGTATCTTATCTGTTAATCTGTTAATAGTCAATAGGTGAAAGGTAGAAGATCTATTAAGCAGGTTTTCAATGGGGCTGTCGATGTTCCTTACAGAATAATTTCTGAATCAGAAATGGGTTGCGTTTTTTATACCTTCATTCTGGCTATAATAATGATCCAATCTAATTTATATTCGGGGATCTGATAAACATGGTCTTTGTCTACGGAAATGCGTTTTTGGTTTTCTCTGATCTTCAAAATTGCGGTTGTAGCAGACTTTCACCCTTTGTGGTGGTGTGAGGGGGCGAGACAAAATTTTAAAAGTCACCTTTATTCCAGCAGTCTGGATAAAAAATGTGGTTGCTCTAGCGGCTGTAGGCTCTGAGGACTAGCAGTCAAACAAGGTGAACAAGTGGCAGCCCGCCCTTCCAGAAGCTTTGTTTATGCTTGTTTATTCTTGCTCATTCTGTCTCGTTCGCACACTCTGCTTCAGTCTGCGGCTCTGCGGGAGGGTGACGAGCTTTAAAGGGCGTGTTGGCGGGAGAAGTGATGTAGATGTAGATGGCAGATATAGAAAAAATTGAAAATGTAAAATGTTCTTAAAAAAGTTTTATCACAACCAATTCATATACTTACGGAAAAACAGTAAACCGTCGTGTTGGTTATATACATTTGTATATACCTTCAATTTTTAATGGTATATTTACATACATATTTACAAGCTGTACTGGGAATAAAAGTCGTGACGCGTAAGACGCGTCTCACAACGTTGCCCCTTCCTTACCTCACCATTTCATGACATTTTTCGCATTAACAAGAGCGAAATAGAGTTTCTAAATTATTACTTTTTCTTGATGATGAAAGTGCGAATTTGCATTGGGTTCAGGGTGACACTGAACTCGGAGGCCTCCATGGAACTGTCGGCAGACAGAGGCTTGTGCGCAGCCGTGTAGAACTCGGCCTCTGTGGATACCGCTCCGGATCCTTCAGCATGGAACTTGAATCGTTTCATCTCGTTCAGTGGCAGGTTACCATCCAGGGTGGTCTCCCGGATCTCCACACCGCCCACGCCATCGAAGATCGGCCGAATGTTGAAACTAACCACATTACCCTCAATGTGATCCAAGAAGTTTTCGACTCGCAGCAGAATCTCATCATCGGTGAAGGGCTCTAGAGTGAGGAGATGTACCGACTGGGGGAAGTCATCGAAACTGGGCACCGTCTTGGCCACAGCGCTGCTGCTCTGACTGCTTCCCTTGCTGAAGAACATGGAGAAGGGAAGGAGGATCTCCTTCTCGGCCACTCGCTCCACCTTGGTCGATTCCTCCACAGAGTTGAGGATCAGGTAGACCTTTCCGCGTGCAATGAGGGGTTTCTCGTACTTCTGCTCGTTGAGCACTTCGCTCACACCATATCCATCATCCCGAACAAGACGACGGTGGAGCATGAGCTCCAACTGTCCGTTTTGCATGCTGGTTCCACCCTGGGCTCGATCGTTGAGCAGAGCAATGCGTTTGTTGCTGTCCTCCAGGGCAATGCGGGAGACGATTGGGTAATAATTTCCACTAATTGGCTGCCTGCCTAGATCAGGGTTAAAGTCCTCTCGCTTATCCTTTACACGCTTGATCATCTCGCGACCATTGGAGTCAGTGTAGAAGACGCCGTTCGAGGAGATTTCGCTATCGAAAACTGTCACAATTTCCCTGGCGGTATCCTCGTCAGTTGGAATTGGCCCGACGAGCCACTCGAACTCCACACGGTTGACACCCTCGTAGATGCGAATGACCTGGGAGATCCATTCGCTGAACTGCTGATGCACTTCCTTCACCAGAGCTCCATCGTAAACTGTAAACTCCACCTTGTCTTCCAAGAATTTCAGATCAACGTCTTCCTTTTGACGGAAGACATAAGCTCCGGACTCATAAGTCTCATAAATGGCGAAGTTCTGGTCAATAGTCTCGGACACTCCGTTCATCTCAACGGTCTTCAGGCGACCCGTATTATTGTCGATCACCAATTTGATCTGCGATGTCTGGACCACAGTTTCGGAATCATCATCGGCGTGAGCCTCCACATTCTTCATGGAATGAACCTTCTTAAATCGCTTGGGCACCTCCACGTTCTTATCATTTTGCTTCACAGACTTCTTAGCAGCCTTGGGCAGGACAATTTCCTTGCTTTCTACCTTGTCAACCTTCTTGATGAAGTAGCTGGCGATCTTGTTCACGGATGCCCTAAACACGAGCTCGTGCTGAGTCGTGTTCTGGCGGTATTCCAGAGCCAGGACTTGCCAGGCCACTGGCACCACCTCAGAGGCCACCAAGCGTCCCTTCTCGTCGGTCACCTGGTAGTTCTCCTCCTTCACGGGTACTCGCACATACTGTGAGGAGGTGTGGGCCAATGGGTTGAACAGCGTCACCACCACATTGTCAGCACTGTCCTGGGTGAAGGCGCATTCGCTGATGTTCAGCTGCAGGCAGCTCTCGAACTCCCCCTCTGGCAGGTTGGTCAGCACTCGCAGAGCATCCCGAGCATTGCTGGCTCCTCCGATAATGCCATCGTAGAGCAGTCGATCGTAGTCGTTGGACACCGCCTGCTTCTCCGTTCCGGTGATGGCATCGTGGTGCTGCATTACTCCCATTATCTGGCGAAGGTAATCGAGGTCTTCCTTCTGCTGCTCGCTCTTCAGATCGGCAAAGACACTGAGCTGCTTGGCAGTCTGCAGCATGTGGTTGCCATCGCGCTCGAAGCGTTTCTGGGTGGGTCGGGAGGTGTAGTATCCTGTCCAGAAGCTGTTGGAGTCACTGGCATAGGGGAAGAAGTCCTGCGTCTTGTTGGGGTAGGATTGTAGGCCCTTATGCACAGAGTTCAGGTAGCAGCCGGGCGTGGAGTAGAAGATATTGTAGTGAGATCCATTTGCTTGCCGTGCGTTGACATATCTAAAAATTGGAGCTATTATTCACCATATTTCAATAAGTCAGAATAATCTTACTTGATCAGCTTGTCCATGTTCTTGTAGTTTATATGGGCGTCTTCGTACTGGAAGTCCCCGCCCAAGGGTATCATGATGTGGGTCGTGCGGAACTTTGCTGCCACTTTATCTGCATAGGCAATGAAATCGTCCACCCTGGTTTGGACGTTGTTGTCGTAGCTGTCTCCGTCGATAATTGGATCGTCCCTGCAGAGCACGTCGAAGCAGAAGCCAGAAGTCTCCCAGTATGAGGAGTAGAGCAGACCAGTGAAGAGCTTCGCATCGCTCAAGGACTCGCTGGCATCCCAAATCATTTCCAGTGAGAGGTCCTCCATGCGCCTGGCCTTATCTTTGTGATCCATGCGGGAGAAGAACTCTCCGTCGTAGCCCATTTGTGCGTACAACGAGGCCTGCTCGCGACTGTGCCCAAAAGGATCGATCTGCCAGCCAACTCGAGGACGTGCACATGCACCAAAAGTCTCATCAAGGAACCTAAAGACCAGTCTCTATTTAGCCATTTAAGTTCCAGGAGCTAAACTCTGTTACAACTTACTTCAATCCCACCGTAAACTGATCAATCACACTGTGATAGTTGACTGCCGCCTCGTCGTTCATGCTCCAGGCGCCGTTGGTGAACTCCAGACGACCTTCGTTGACCAATTTTTTGACCACCTGCTTGACAGTCTCCGACTGTTCCTTCCACCATTTGGCAAAAAATGAAGTCTCCACTTGGATGAAGCGTCGCTTGGGATCCTTGATCAGCTCCGAGACAACTGTGTCGATTATGTACTGGACACCAGCATGTTGAATGTTGTTCTTGTGGCCATAAAAATACTGATCCACAGTCTTCAGCCATCCAGCGTCGTCGTGGGAGTGTGGCACCAAGTGAATGTTGACAAAGTTTGGTTTCGTTTCGGGACAAGACTTTTATATATGGATCGAGAGATGGTTAACTGTTTTAGTCCACGAAGTCAAGGAAATTAGAGCGCTCTTAGTCACCTCATAGCCACAGACAGCCTCAGTTGGTTTTGTGTCGACTGCCAACAGTAAGACAAACAGGAAAAATGCGAAGTATTTCATTCCAGCACTTTAAAAGCTAATACTTTGGCACTAAACAAAAAATTAGGAGTCTATGCGACTCTGAGAAACAAGAGGCTCGAACTCGAGCCCACAACTGATTTTCCTACAAGTGTAAGTTGCCTTTTTATATGGGGGAAATGTGTGGCGTGTTATCAAGTGCAGTTGATAAGCATTGAGCACTTGACCGTATCTTGGATTAGGGAAAGTGAAGTGATGCTTAAAAACCAATTAAGTAGGTGCAATGGAAAGATAACCCCGGGTTTGGTTTCGGCATATGTTTCGAAACTTTGTATGACAAAGTGGCCAAAAGAATCCATAAATTCGTCGACAAATGGAAAAACTAATCATCAGACGCAGGTTTATCTTAATTGGGTGCCATATTTAACAATCTGTCTATTTGCTTCTGTTTCGAGGGATATTTTTACAGCTTATCGATGGCATTCGATTAATTGAAATGATTTTAGTTGTAGATTGCATGCATAAACATTGTTAATTTTTATGAATTTGTACGGGAAATAATCAAGTGCCTTCATGGCGCCGAAACACTTTTAATTTGTTTTTATTGTAGTGTTTATTAATCCTTCCCAGCAATAAAAAAGTTACAAGAAACTGTATTTTTTAAATTTTAATTTTATATTATATTACTTTATAATATTATATATTTTTTGTATTTTTAATTTGTGCTTTTTTTATTTTATATTGATAGTTGTTAATTTTTTTGCTTGTATATTTTTTTTGTTATTAAAAATATATATTTTTCCAGTTTTCCATAAGTGTAAAATTAAGTGGAAACTAAAAACCGAAAGCCGCCCCAAAGACCTTATGAGTAAAGTCCATAAGCTGCACACAAAGCACTTATTCCGACCCCGTTTTCGCCCAGCAACAAAGCACTCGGGAGCCTGTTTTGGCTGTCAGTTGTTAGAGTCGAGTGGATTGAGCTCAATTCTAGGGAGTTATCATAAATGGGAGTAGTGTATTAGCTCACACTTAACTGATTAATGCCTGCAAACGTTTTTAAACAGATATTATTAAATGTTACGATTATTTTGGGCTTAGTCTAAGCTCGACAAACTTAAGTATTTTTATGTTTTAATCAGTTAGCGATACACATGGGGCTGTGACCGTCAATAGGTGATAAGCAGTGCACTTCTTTCAAAGAGAAGGTTAAAGGAAGTAGTAAATGAGGCTGTCAGTAATAAGTGTAAGACTTATGTATATATTTAATGTTCCTTCAATCGGGTTGCCGCAGTACTTTTAAGAATCATTTCTGAATCCAAAATTGTTTGTTTATATGAATGTTTCGACATTTCTACGCAAAAGCACACATAGCAGAAATTGCAGAAAATAAATGAAACAAGTCAGTTAAGTTTACTTGTCATTTCTTCTCTGAAAATAATAAAATTGATCTTAAAATTGCCATGCAAAACCGTGCACCTGCACGAAGAGAAAACAAACTTAGTCAAAGGTGAGCAAAAGAGATCTACGACCTTTTAGATGGTGTTATTGTGTGAAGTGATAAATGTATGTACATAGATTTAGATTATGCAATACAAGCTGTGACGCGTTCGAGTCGCGTCTCACAACGTTCCTTCTTTTTTGTAATCTTATCTTGTGGATGCCAATGGTCTTGGATGGCAATGGTGCCGCAACAAATGAATAGCATATCTCAGTCATCACAGATCATTTTTCCTCTGACAAAATAAATATGAATGGAACTTTCTGTAGTTGAAATACTAGTATATAAATATTTAATTTATATATTTTATTGTTTTTTACAAAAATACTGCGTGTTGAGAAACTCTGAGCTACTTCTTCTTGATGATAAAAGTGCGAATTTGCATTGGGTGCAGGGTGACGCTGAAGTCCGAGGCTTCCTGAGACTCGACAGCAGCCAGGGGCTTGTGTGCCGTCGTGAAGTATTCCACCTCAGCGGGGCTGTGGCCAGAAGCATCGTGGTGGAACTTGAATCGTTTCATCTCGCTCAGTGGCAGGTTTCCATCCAAAGTGGTCTCTCGGATTGCCACACCGCCCACGCCATCGAAGATCGGGCGAATGTTGAAGCTAACCACATTACCCTCAATGTGATCCAAGAAGTTTTCGACTCGCAGCAGAATCTCATCATCGGTGAATGGCTCCAGGGTAAGGAGATGTACCGACTGGGGGAAGTCATCGAAACTGGGCACCGTCTTGGCCACAGCGCTGCTGCTCTGACTGCTTCCCTTGCTGAAGAACACGGAGAAGGGAAGGAGGATCTCCTTCTCGGCCACTCGCTCCACCTTGGTCGATTCCTCCACAGAGTTGAGGATCAGGTAGACCTTTCCGCGTGCAATGAGGGGTTTCTCGTACTTCTGCTCGTTGAGGGCTTCTCCCACTCCATATCCATCATCCCGAATAAGGCGGCGATGGAGCATGAGCTCCAACTGTCCGTTTTGCATGCTCGTTCCACCCTGGGCTCGATCGTTGAGCAGAGCAATGCGCTTGTTGCTGTCCTCCAGGGCAATGCGGGAGACGATTGGGTAATAATTTCCGCTAATTGGCTGCCTGCCTAGATCAGGGTTAAAGTCCTCTCGCTTATCCTTTACACGCTTGATCATCTCGCGACCATTCGAGTCAGTGTAGAAGACGCCGTTCGAGGAGATTTCGCTATCGAAAACTGTCACAATTTCCCTGGCGGTATCCTCGTCAGTTGGAATTGGCCCGACGAGCCACTCGAACTCCACACGGTTGACACCCTCGTAGATGCGAATGACCTGGGAGATCCATTCGCTGAACTGCTGATGCACTTCCTTCACCAGAGCTCCATCGTAAACTGTAAACTCCACCTTGTCTTCCAAGAATTTCAGATCAACGTCTTCCTTTTGACGGAAGACATAAGCTCCGGATTCATAAGTCTCATAAATGGCGAAGTTCTGGTCAATGGTCTCGGACACTCCGTTCATCTCAACGGTCTTCAGGCGACCCGTGTTATTGTCGATCACCAATTTGATCTGCGATGTCTGGACCACAGTTTCGGAATCATCATCGGCGTGAGTCTCCACATTCTTCATGGAATGAACCTTCTTAAATCGCTTGGGCACCTCCACGTTCTTATCATTTTGCTTCACAGACTTCTTAGCAGCCTTGGGCAGGACAATTTCCTTGCTTTCTACCTTGTCGACCTTCTTGATGAAGTAGCTGGCGATCTTGTTCACGGATGCCTTAAACACGAGCTCGTGCTGAGTCGTGTTCTGGCGGTATTCCAGAGCCAGGACTTGCCAGGCCACTGGCACCACCTCAGAGGCCACCAAGCGTCCCTTCTCGTCGGTCACCTGGTAGTTCTCGTCCTTCACGGGTACTCGCACATACTGTGAGGAGGTGTGGGCCAATGGGTTGAACAGCGTCACCACCACATTGTCAGCACTGTCCTGGGTGAAGGCGCATTCGCTGATGTTCAGCTGCAGGCAGCTCTCGAACTCCCCCTCTGGCAGGTTGGTCAGCACTCGCAGAGCATCCCGAGCATTGCTGGCTCCTCCGATAATGCCATCGTAGAGCAGTCGATCGTAGTCGTTGGACACCGCCTGCTTCTCCGTTCCGGTGATGGCATCGTGGTGCTGCATTACTCCCATTATCTGGCGAAGGTAATCGAGGTCTTCCTTCTGCTGCTCGCTCTTCAGATCGGCAAAGACACTGAGCTGCTTGGCAGTCTGCAGCATGTGGTTGCCATCGCGCTCGAAGCGTTTCTGGGTGGGTCGGGAGGTGTAGTATCCTGTCCAGAAGCTGTTGGAGTCACTGGCATAGGGGAAGAAGTCGTCGGTTTTGTTGGGCCAAGTCTGTAGCCCCTCATGTACGGAGTTCAGATAGCAGGCCGGGGTGGAGTAGAACAGATTGTAGGTGGAGCCGTCCGCCTGGCGTGCGTTGACGTACCTAGGGGGGACTGTGAATATCGGGGCTTCGGCTCAAGTCTAGTCTGTAATGCTTACTTGATGAGCTTGTCCATGTTCTTGAAGTTAACCTGAGCATCTTCGTACTGGAAATCATCGCCCATGGGTATCATGATGTGATTGGAGCGGTAGTACTTGGCCACATTCGAAACGTAGCTGAGAAAGTCGTCTACTCGTGATTTGACATTGTTGTCGTAGCTCTTGGCATCGATGATGGGATCGTCGCCGCAGTGCACGTCAAAGCAGTAGCCGGGCGGTGCCGAGTAGTGGCGGTAGAGCAGGCCAGTGAAGAGCTCACCGTTGGTCAGCGACTCGCTGGCATCCCAAATCATTTCCATAGCCAGATTATCCAATCGATTGTTTTTATCACTGTGATCCATGCGGGCAAAGAACTCTCCATCGTAGCCCATTTGGGCAAAGATCGAGGCCTGCTCACGGGAATGACCAAAAGGATCGATCTGCCAGCCAATGCGGGGACGGGCACAAGCGCCAAAGGTCTCATCCAACCATCTAAATTGAATGGTTAAATGGGTTTCTTTCACGGCTAATGAATACTTACTTCAATCCCACCGTAAACTGATCAATCACACTCTGATAATTGACTGCCGCTTCGTCGTTCATGCTCCAGGCTCCACCCGTAAACTCAAAGCGGCCTTCGTTGACCAATTTCTTGACCACCTGCTTGACAGTCTCCGACTGTTCCTGCCACCATTTGGCAAAGAATGAAGTCTCCACTTGGATGAAGCGACGCTTGGGATCCTTGATCAGCTCCGAGATGACTGTGTCGATGATGTACTGGACACCAGCATGCTGTATGTTGCTCTTGTGTCCGTAGTAGTACTGATCCACCGTCTTGAGCCAGCCAACATCATCGTGGGAGTGTGGCACCATGTGAATGTTGATCATATTGGACTTTGTTTTGGGACAAGACTGCAAGCAAAGTGGGCGAAACCTTTAGTTGGACTTTTCTTAGTACATCTTCTGCGATATTTCTTTTTCGGTTAAACTATTTTCTTTCTTTTTTGCATATTTAATTCCGATTACCTCATAGCCACAGGCAGCCTCAGATTGTCTCGCGTTGTGCAGCAGCAGGGCGGCGGCGGCGAAAAGCACAAGGCCGCTGAGGTATTTCATGGCGTACAATTTTTTATTTTTTTTCGGGTCTTCACGCGGACAGGTTTGAATCGAGCACAGAACTGAGTTTCATACGACAAATCGCGCTTCTTTTATAGGACTCCGCTCTGGTGCGTTTTGATAAGCAATCCCAATTGCTTTGGTAAGTGAAGAGGCCAGCGGCTTAGCGCGCATTTTGATACCGCCCGAATAAGCCCCATAAACCCACTAAAGATAACCAATAGCTTAGGGAAATACGAAACACTTTCGTTACGGAGGTTCAAGTTCAAAATCCATATCGTAAGGGGGGTTTGGATTGGTTTCTAATCTGTGTGGCAAACGATTAGTAAATAAATTTGTGTTTATTAATTTGTACCAAGGAATTGGAGCTAATCCTCATTCAGATTAGGTCATAATACTCGTACTTGTGATCAACATTAGAGGAGGGAATGTCAATAATTATTTTGAGCAGTCAATGGTGTTGTTTTGAATATTATTAACTCACAAGGAAACACTTAAAATGCATGTTAATATTGGAGAAAATGATGTAGGAGAATCGACAGCACCAGACCGCAGATTTTATGCAACTGCATCTTAATATTGTTTGCAGAGTGTTCTTCGTTATTGCTTGCATTGTTCCCTTTCGTAGTCTTCTTTGCACTTTACCGTTAGTTGTTGGTCACTGCTTATGCCATCGCGATGCACGCACCGTCTTGTCCACTGCCTGTCTCATAGTTGCGTTGTTGTTAGTGTTAGAGAGAGCGAGCGTAGGGGCAGCGATGATGTTCAAAAGGGAGATCAGGAAAAACTGGAGATCAACGTGCAAGCTTGTTGCTCTGCAGCAAGCTGCTTGCGCAGAGAGAAAGAGATAAATCGAGAGAGAGCTAAAAGCTATAAGCTGCAGCCTGCAGACAATGAGAGTCTGAAAGGAACGGTTATGGATGCTCTCAGTACAGTTGTTTTATGGAAGCTTGCCCAAGATTCGCAGGGGAATTCTGCTAATTGTGGATGGATCTTCATGATGAATAATGAGGGAAAGTATATGGAATACATATTTTCTTATTTTCTATTTAAAATATTGTATAAATTGTACACAAAACGTATACATTCAATTCTAAGAGTGTCTGAAATTAAACTCCATAATTGGTATCTGAGCAGTTAATATACAAGAAATCCCAAGATTGTTTCCCACTTACAGCTTGTAGCTGTGACAGCTCTTTTCTTAGAATTCTCATCTATTCTGTATTTTCCGAGACTTTTTAATGAGACAAGTCTGCCGTGCACAGATTTTACATTTTTAATGAAGCAAAAACGGCAATTATATTCCTGTTTCTAGCCATCCAACACTATGTAGTATTGCCAACGTTGATGATTGCACAAAATCGCTTAAATGCAAAACTCATTAAAATAATTGCAATATGCAGAAGTATAACAAACCCATGAATATGTCGACACAGAGCGACAGAGAGCGAGAGAGAAGCCAGTACAGTAAACACACAGAGAGTACGGCACACACTCATTAAACCAACCATAAATAATTAACAAAACAATTTATTTTCAAGGATAGGGCGGGGAGAGGCGTCTCACTGGGCGCTGTCTATAATTGCACCGCATTATCCATCATCCATCCCCTTATCCCTCCTAGCAATGGGCGGAGAATGCATTCCATGCACTCTCCTTTCGTATGCAAACTTCAAAGCTCATTTATGTATGTACCCTGGCCCGTCCTCAGTCTGAGCCGCAAAACCGCTGAGCACTGATGCCAAGATGAAAAGCCAAAAAGTACAACAACAACAAAGACCTAGTACAAGCGGCATAGTCAGTATATTCCGACCACAAGATACCTTCCAATCGGAATAATAGGTATAAATGGAAATAAATAGATGGATAATTAAATATAATAAATAATAAAATATAATAAGTATTCAAAATATCATATTATAATTCGTAGATTCGTGAACAATTTAGAAATACATAAATAATATTTAGCTACGTATTAATTATATAAAAAAATCAAATTTTAGATTTTAGTTTAACAGAATATTCCATAATGTTTGTATCGTGGAATTAATTAAAAATAAATAAATACCTTTCAAAGCAAGCCAATCCGTATAAAATAATAAATACGGTTGGGTACTTGTTTTCTTTACTGTGGATGTTACAAGGAATCCCATTGGAACTAAAATAAAATCAAGCAAATATATACATATTTGTTTAAATCTGTGAAATTAAAAATTTCCCTTATATAGTTTTAAACAGTCGGAGGAAATGGCATCCAAATCTGCCCCGTCGCATACCCATCTGTAAATCCAATGTATCCCTGGGTTCTCCATGCGTCTAACGGGTATGAAATGTATATGAAAAAACAACAAAAATTGTGCTGACAAACAAACAGCGTCTAAAAGTCAACAAACCATGGGGCATGTGGCATGGGGGCACGGGGTAGAGGGGTCTGTGTGCCTGGATAGCTGACGTTGGCTACTGATGCGCGATATCTGAAAACACTTAAGCACTCCACAGAGCACGACACATGACGCATACGCCATGTGGCACCCACTCGTAAGAGTGTGTGTGTGTGTGTATGTGTGTAGTTTGCGAGTCATTAAAAGTAAATAACCTCAAAGCAAAGAGCTGCCCCACTCTCTCTCTGTGCCACTTGAAGCACATCCATGATGGCATTCGAGCTGGCAAAAAGAAATGCCCTGTGTCGTCCTACCATGACCATGTCCAAGCTTGGGGTTCATAGGGCACCCACACGTGTTGTGCTGGTCCAGGGTCCTGGGTGTGCGCCAATTGTCCGCAAACACTTTTGCAATTAATTGCGCATGGACCAGCGCAAATGTCAGACCCGCACCCATGTCCCCTTGTGCTTAGGGCCTCAGAGAAACCCACTTAAGAGTCATCCAATGCGCTGGTCAAAGGTTGTGCCGGTCATAACATTTTCAGGGATGATTACCAAAGCATTTCCATTGAAAGAAAACATTGAGAAGGTGAGGAGAATCCGATTTAAAAATATGGCAGTGCGTCTATGATTAATAAACATAAAATTCACAGCTGTGAATCTAAATATCTTCTAATTGAACTAGCCAAAAGTGCAAAGAAAGAATCCTTAAGCTTCTTCCAAAAAGTTGTTCTTTAATGAGCGAAAATTGAAGAATGTACTGGAAACAAAGCGCCCGAGGACATTGCCTTGCTATTGTAGCCGTGGAGCTGTTGCCTCTGTTCTCTAAACGAATTTAGCATAATTAATTGCCTTGTCGAAATGTGTGCAAATGGAACACGCTGCATTGCCCCAGGCCTTGGCTAAGGACTCCACTCCTGCACTCCTCTCCACTCCACAGCAGTCCGTCAGTCCACGCCGCTCCACTCTAGCGCTGCAGCAGGAAAAAATTGTTTCGCCTTGTATTTGCATAATGCAGCCACTCCCTCCACGCCACGCCCCCCATGTATGCGCCTTTGGTGTCTGGGCTCTCTTTCCTTTGGGCTGTCGTTGTCGCTTGGGTGTTCTCATTAGTACACGACTCAAGTGGATTTGGCCCTGGGGGAACTATTTAGCACACAACGCGGCAGCAGCAGAATGAATGCATTCGAGTGTGGCAACAACAATTCGCCAAAAGAACCTTTGTCAAAGAATCCTTGGTTGGGGCAGCCAATCGTGGAGATACACCTTCTAATATATATTTAGAATATATTTGAAATTTTCACAACATTTTCTCTGCATTTTCTCAGCTCAACTAATTTTTTAGACTTTATCTCTCGTCTTGACCTCCCTTTAGGTAGCCCCTTCAAAACGCTCTCTTGGCTTTGCCATCAATCGTCAGCGGGGGCGGGGCATTTCGCCTTGGAATGTGTAATTAAAACATTTTTCACTTTACGGCTTTATTTTTGCTGGTTTTTTGCTTTGCTTTTGCGTGATGCACTGCTTACAAGTTTTAGCAGCACTTTCATAGAAAAGCATCTTATCTTGCAAGGCGCCAGAGGAGACCAGATTGAGGCATGACAGACATCAAAAAGCACCTGCTTATTTTCCATCAATATTTGTGCTCTTTTTGCTATTATTTGTATGCCTAGAAGTATTTAAATAAATGCCTCTAATATTTCAATTTGATTTGAAGTGTCCTCTAAGTGTTTCTAATCTTTATTGGACTTGTATAATTTGGTTACCACCTACGAATCTTAATCGTTTCTTTGATATGCCTTATCGGTTAGGTAAACAAAACCTGAAGTACTCTGATTGCTGGAAGGCACTTAATCGACACATCAAGTTCATTGATAATCCATTATTCATTGACTATTGTAAAATGCTATTATTTTGGCATTAAATTGTGAACGCTGCGTGGAAGGCGCCACTCAGCTGATAAGTTTTGAAGCGTTCCACATTCCCTTCAAGCCAATCTCCGCGTATAGAAAACTATTTGCTATCTTTGTGACACATGAACAAACAATATAGTCTTGTTATTGGATTCCAAAAAGAAATGAAGGCGAAGGCTATCCCAAGAGAGAAATGAGGAACGCTTATTTATAGTATTTTATAGTCTGAAAATTCATGAAAATGTTTCCTTTCACTCTGCAGCATTCTGACTTTAGTTTGAGCCTTAAGAATCATCAATCTTCTCATATCCGTCAGTCATAAATGACTTCCTCTTTTGCGCTAATTAGAAAAACAGCCTCTATCCAAGTAGGGCATTCCATAAACCCCTCAAGCCGTAGCAGAGCAATTTGCACCCACAATTCCAACACTGCAGAGGCTCAAAAGTGTTAGCTTCAAGTGCAGTTGGTGCAGCTGCAGCTGCAGCTACTCCTCGTACTTTCGAGGCTGAGGCTGTGCCACCTTCTGTTGTTCCCGCATTTTGCACTGTTTTCTTATTTTCTGTCACCTGTTACAACACTTGAAATTGTGAGGGGAGTCGCCAAACAACCTAATTAGTATGCAAAACACATTAAGTGGCAGCCCAACTACGTTGCCGCAGCACTCATCAAGCGTTGCGACGCTGCGGCAACAGTGGGGCAGGCAAGGCAAGGCACCTCCATTGTTTCCACAACCTACAAAACATTTCAAATGGAAATTTTTCTGCTTCAAATATTGACAACCTTCACCTTCATTGATGCCTATAATTAGTGTACAAGAAAGGAAAAAAAGCATAAATCCAGGGCAGCCACGGCAGTCAGTATCAATCAGAAGGGAGCCTGTCGGGTGTTGGAGCTGTTTATTAATCATTCGCCAAGTTGACGGAAGGCAGCCAGGCATCGTCGCTCGTGGTCCTTAGTCCTTGGCGGGTGTGTACTAATTAAGCCTTCGATTAATTTACGCCTTTTGGCCCCCAAACGTCAGTGTGAAAACAAAGAAAATTAAAAGCTCTTGCTGCCGGCTGCCTGTGCTGCTGCTGCTCGAACTTCAAAAGCCGGAAACGGTAGGTGAACCTCATCGCTCGAATCATAATCAGTACGGGCTCCGGGAGTGTACGGGAGTGTCGTCTGTTTATGCCCGAAAGGCAGGCCAGGCAGGGTTATATGCGTTAATGATGCCATCACCGTCACCGTCATCGTCATCAGGCATCTCTGCATCATCCTTGCCCCCGAGTGGATGACACTGTCTGGGCTTAGTGGCTACGTCCGTCTACTCCGACCGTGCCTCCGTTTGTCTCCTTCCACAGCCAAAAAAAACCAACTCCAGAACAGAACTGGCAACATCAAAGCGTTGAAGCTTGGGAATTGTTGACACACCGGATGAGCAAAGCTCTCTCTCTCTCTCTTGCTCTCTTTCTCTGCCTCTGTTCTCATTCTCCCCTTTTCAAGATCTTTACGGGTGCATATAATTTTTCCCATTTTCTCTTCTATTTTCTTGTTTTTGTTAATTCCCTCTGACTGCTGCGCTTGCTGATAAGCTTGCGGATTTTATTATTATGGTTTTTTGCTTTCCACATTTTCCGTGTTCATTTGATTTTTTTCCCCTTTTTATCAGCATTTTTTGGTTTGTTTTCGTTGTGCAATGCCTCCAGGGCAAACGGAGTTACGAGATATTAGATACATTGGCACTTTTGGTAGGCTTGGGTATGGTGAAGCAGAGGCTTTTTATGGCCTTTTGATTTGGTTAATTTAATGCTGTAATACAGAGTGTGAATCCAAATTAGGATCTTGCATTTTGTGCCCAAAGAAAATCGAAACAATCGTGGAATCATTGTAACCCTTCTTCCACTTTCAGCTCCTTTTGACTCACTTCAGGCAAAGATTAAACCGCAAAACTTACGAGGTAAATCCCACTCAGCTCCATCCGAATCTAAGCCCAAAATCCAAATCAAACCGACCACAACGATGCTCAATGTGAGGAGAGGAGTTCCGTTTGCCTTGGTCGAACTGGAAATGGAAACAGAAAACCAAACTAAAACCCACACAATGCCCGTTGCCGCTCCAGTGTGGTGTGTGTGAGTGGCAAGGGGTGTGGTGTGTGTGCTTTGAGTTTTGCGGAAATGAATTGGTATTTAATTAATAGTTTTACCCTGATTAATCTACCCCCCTAACGCATCCGCCCCCATCATCAGCCTCATCTGCTCAGCATTGCGCAAGCCACACCGATCCAATCCACAATCCCTGCCTACCCCTTGCCCCTTACCATCGCTTTCTCTCTCAAAGTCCTGCCGCATGTTGACCTAATGAAGTTGCCGTATAATTGTTGCTCAGGCTGCCGGTCCTGCCCCCCTGTACTCCTCCTCGCAGTCATGGCACGGAAATCAAATTGAAATTAACGTACCATAGACAGACGGCAGAAGGGGGCCGAAAGCGGTGCGGGGGGGTCAGTTTGAATTTCAGTTTTGGGTTTGGGAGATTCGAGCATCCAGGGGCTTCATAAGCCTCGATGGCGGCAGTGGCACCGGCAGTGGCAGCGGCTGTTCTGTGGCCTGTTGTTGTTAATTTGATTGGATTCTGATGATGGGGCGTAGCAATTGCAACGCCCACGCACACGTTTCGACATTCGGCTATGGATTCGCATTTGGCATTCGTTTGGTTGGTCTGTCGGTTGGTCTATTACTTTAGTGCCTGGGCTTTGATTTTTACCCAAACCGAAGAGTCTGAGTCTGAGTCTGAGTCTGGCATCTGAGACCAGGGGTTTTCAGGGGTTCTGTTCTCTATTCTGTTCCGGGCAACCCCTGGGAGACGGTGCTGTGCCTGTTTTGATTGTGTAATGCAATCACGTCGTTGTTTTGCTTCACTTTTTTCTCCCCTCCTCCTCTGCTTTCGTGGAGAACCCTGGCGTAACACAGGGGCTAAGGTAAGTTAAGTAGAAGGGTCTCTGAATTTTAATTTTCGACAGCATTTTGCGCTGAGCACGAACAATGTGCGTAATCATACGTGATGATGTGTCCTCGTTCTCGCTCTCGTTCTCGTCCTTGTCGATGTCGATGTCGTCATCGAGTGTTGGAGGTGTGGAATAACAGAGAGGGAGATCCCTCTTCCCTCACTCCCCATTGTTGTGTGCCTCAATTGGAAGACATTGATGTGCCGTCAGCGTCGCGTCGCGTCGAGTCGTCTCTCCTGGCACTTCATGAAATTAATAACTTGATAGACTAGCGGATAGACTGCTGCTTGCTGCTGCTGCTGCTGCTGCTGCTGCTTGATTGAACGTATGAGCCACTGCTGCACAGAGGTTTCTTCTTTCTCTTCTTTTTGGCTTGGCTGGCTGGCTGACTGGGGTGGGCGTGTCTTGCAACATGTGTACTTGAACTTGCCGCAAGGGTTGCTGCTTCATTAGTTAATAGTAATCAGTGCACAAGTCGCTGGTTTCTTTCAACCCAAAAAAGTTGTACGAGTATATGCATAAATCTGTGTACAGTCTCCGTCCCCCTGCCACTGCCACCGCCTGCGACGCCTCCTCCTTTGGGTTTTTGCTGCGCTTCCTGCAGGCACACGCTCCGCAGCTGAAGCTGAAGCTCCCCGGCTGCTGCCAGGATGCTGCTGTCTGCCGCTGCGTTGACATGCCACGCATTTAAACGTCACCGGAAGTCCTTTTGTTCTTATGCTTCAACGATGACGTTGCCGTGAATGTCTAACTGACTGACGGACTGATGGACTGACAGGCGATACAGCAGGGGAGCAGGAAGCAGGGAGCATGGAGCGTGCAGAGTTGAGGGGGACTCAGCTCCCTCGCAACTTTCCTGCAGAGTTCAAGTGTAAAAATTAAATTTCTTCTTAAAACAAAACCTTCACACGGCATAGATCATTGTGGAACAAACCAAAGTGCAAAATTTAAATTTATTTTCCTTGCTTTTTCTCTCTGTATATTTTCCAAAGGAATGTTCAGCCTTGAGGTGTTTGCAAATCGTGGGATCAAGTTAAAATCAATCAAATTGTTCACATGCATTTCTCACACTTTCATGGTGGGGCAGGCAGTGAGGGGCCGGCTGAAAGGACTCTGTCAGGTCAGCCAGAGTGAATGATTGCGCATTATGTTAGGGCCTATACACCTTAAACAACATGACATTGGCATTATTTATTGTCTGCCGTGCTGCCTGCTGCCTGCCGCCTGGGGACTGTGCTGTGTGGGTGCAAAAAGTGGGTCTAGTCTTGGAGTTGTTGTGGAATGAGAATCCAAAGGCAAAGGAAATGTCCCTGAATGCTGCTGCTGCTGTCAGTGACACAATTCGACATCAGGAATAATGCGTCATTCGTCATTTGGCATTGTTCAACACCCGAGAGGAGTCCTTTCGAACAACCACTTCGTACATATGTACATACATTTCATGTGAATTGTGCCCCCCTGCCACAGGACGAGTGCTACCTGCATTTGAAAAGTCAAACTCTGTTTGTTATTATTTGCCAGTAATCGTCTGTTCCTACTCCATCTTCTCTACCCTCTCTGTATTCACGGTACTTTCTATTTTGTATTATTGCAAGACATTTTCTAATGAATTGCCACACTGCGTAAATATGTACATATATGTATGTACATATGTTTGTATGTGTGTGTATGTTGGTTCATTCATAAAAAAAGGGAAAACATAAAGAAAGGGACCCTTGAGGTTGCGTTAGGTTTGATTTTGGTTAATGGTTGTGTCTTGAGTGGGTTCGGTTAATGATATTTATTTATTTTTCAGGCAGGTGGACATGGAAGGTGGTATGGAAGGGGGGGATGGGGCATCAGCACACATATAGAGAGAGTACTAACACTCGGAGACATACAAAACAGTTCCTGATGGCGGTGCAGTCGAACTTGGCAGATAAAACATTAATGGTTCATATTAGTTAATAAATATGTACTCTGCTGTAGAATATGTACATTAGTTGAATGAGAATAATTTAGGGGAATACTCTTGGAATGCTCTTTGTCTTACTTTTTCATAAAAGTTATATTTGCATATTACATATTACAATCCGCATTCATCTTTTGTGGTTGCTGTTGTTTGTTGTTGTCTTTCACACTCACACACGATGTAGCGAAACGACACATTCGTAACGGGACTAGCTGACTTCTCTTCACCTTCGATGCAGCGAAACGACACATGCGTAACGGGACTAGCAGACTTCCCCTCAACTCGCAAAAACAAGCAATAACAACAAGGGCCTCTCGGCTTCTCCTTTTCTCCTACCGATGCGCAGACAAACAGCAAGCAAACGAAATTGAAAAGATCAAAGTCCGATAAGAGCACGCATTTGAAAGAGAGGCAGAAGAAAGAAGAAAGACCACAAAGCACATGCATTGCGCCTTCCCCCTCTCACTCACTCACCACCGCAACCATAAGCATACAAGTATGCAAACAAGAGGCAGAACATAAACAAATCTTCGCTTATTTTTTGCAGTTGGAGGGGGAGAAGACAAGACGCTGGAGCTTTCGCTCTCTGAATTTGCAGAGAGGCGGTGGAAGACGCAATGCTTGCAAATTTGCACTGAGAGCGCATTTAGAGCGAGCATTAAGTCTGCTACGCATGTGTACCAAACTCTGCCATGCTTATTTCATACGGTAATCAATAACGCACGCGTGCCACGACAGCTCCACGTCTTCAGACAGTGTCGCAAAGCTGGGTAGGATTAAGGGTGCAGCAAAAGGTGAAAATGAGATTGGGCAATTTTATAATTATAGTACATATTCAAAATAAAGTGAAAAAACCTAGGGATGAGTTTAATTTTACAGCATAATCCCCCCTAGAACTTTTACCTAATGTGGGTTGTGTTGCTTTTAGTCTTGAGTTGGTCCTTGCCTCTAATGATATTTATTTGCAGTTCCAACTTTAAGCAAATAAAACACCCCTCACAAAATGTTTGAATTCAAATGAAAGCGCAAACTTTTTCATGAACAAATTCTAGGCGAGTTTTTTTTGGCAAAAGTTAAATGTAATTTTGGTTGACTTGTCGAGGGTTGTTTAAAGGTTTTTGAGCTACAGTTTTTGAAGGTTAGATCTTGACTCTATTTTAATTATTTGTTTTAAAGTACAACTAACTAAAAGAACACTCTCTTCAACAATGAATGCAAAATATTTAATATTTCTTATAAATTATTTAAAAGTGAAAGAAGGTTGAATTCCAAGGAAACATAAGTTCAATCTCCTCTCCATTTCCAGCCTCTCTCTTTCCCCACGTCACAAAACATATGTACATATGCCAGCGATCCACATGTAAAATAAAATATAACTTTTACTAAATGCTTTTCGCCAAAAAGTTGCTCCTACAGCAAAAATGTCCCTAATAAAAAAAGCAACATGCAAAATATGCAACACAACGAAAAAAGTTCGCGCTTTGCACCCACTAACAAATAAACAAACAAACAAAACGGGGCGAAAGCCCCTAAAGCCGAGCCGTCACAAAGACTTTTGTTGGTGTTGGCCAAGTGGAAAACATTTGCCAGCCTATTCGCCAGCCACCCGCCTCCAGACTTTACACTGGCCCATTAGACGAGCAAATTGTTGGTAAAACATGCGCGCAAACACCTTACAAAGTTGATCCACAAGGAAATAGAAATCGGGGAAAAAGTAGACGGTACAGAGACTGGATCGATTAGTTGTCTATAATTTTTCCATTCAGTGAGTTGTAAACTGCTAAAGAAGGAGGATTGGAAATTGCAAAAGAAATTGTGGCAGCGACAAATCTGAATCGAGAAAGTAACCCAATTGATGAGTTCTCTATAATGTTTACAACCATTTGGATTGTTCCTCATTAGAAAAGTCACTCTACATATTTAGCTTACATATTGCTGTTGTAGATACATACATATATTATCTTTGACAAAACTTTTAATTATTTGAGATAAAATCATAAAGTTCAGTTTGCCAACTACTCCAGGGCTCCATTGAGACAAAGATAATTTGAGCTGCCATGCCATGACAGAGGCTTTTTTCTTTATCTTTGAACCTGAACCAACTCCAGGAATTTGTCCCGCTGAGGAGCTAAGAGCTGAGACTCACTTGACTGCGACTGACTCCAAAGCCTAGTCCCCGAAACTCCACAAAGCCTATGCAGCTCTCAGCAGCTTCTCCACTTTCTCTCCCTCATTCTCGTTATCGCTCTCCCTGTCTCTCTCTGGAGTGACGAGTGGCCTCGAGTGCGTCGAGTCTGGGAGACTGGGGGATATTCGCTCCACGTTTCACTTTGAGCCCGATACTTTGTTTAAGTTTTTCTTTTCCAACCCCCAACTTTGCCAGGAGCAACGCCCATGCACCACCATCGTCCGTACCGTTCGCTGGGACTCTGTGGAGTCTGTGTGTGTGTGAGGGTGCAGACGGCGGCAGGTTGGGGGAAGACAGACACCGGATTGCTTCCAATTCGTCGCGCAGTCGGCGGTGCAAAGTATTTGCCAAAGGCATCGTGAGTGCTAGGGATTAGTTCCCCCAGCCCCACTTACCCAGCCACTCCAGGGATAGGATAGGATTTTTTCCCTCTTTCTCTCTTTTTTTTGCACACAACCTTGGGCTGATCTTCCCTTCCAACGTCGAGGGCTTTAAAGATGCGCTTCGCGTGGAGGAAGGGGGATGGGGATGGGTGCTAGAAATTAGTTAATACCGGAAGTCATCGCACTGTTCCATGCATCCGCCTCAAGTCCTGATTTGGTTTCTCCGTGTTCCGTGCCTCAGATTCTGCGCAGTCGAGTGGAAATTTTGTGAAACTGTTGCCTGTCTGTCTGGCTGTGGTTTTGGCAAGAGCAAAGTCCTGTGGGTGGGACAGAAGTCATAATTTATAATTTATTGGCCAGCGTGTGCGCTTATGTGCGTTTTATGGCCGCTAATTAGCTTGGCCCTAGCTGGTGGACAATGTTCCTGCTGCTGACAATGAAAAACGAGCAACAGCAGGGAAGGTGTAAAGTCAGAGGTGACTGCATGGGACTTCGATCTATAAAATTAAACTTTATACAATTAAACTTAAGTTAAAGGCCACCGCAAAAGTAAAGCTGGAATCTCAAAACCAACCTCCAGGTTTGCTTTGCACAATTCCTAAACAAAACAAACACAAAGAAGTCCTCAATATTCATAAAATGTCCAGTAAGACATCTTGAAATTAATGCGCTGGTCATAAGAATGAAAGTGGAGCAGGAAGTGGATGGAACAGGGCCGCAAATGGAGGGACGGCACTCGGGCTCTTGCCACTTTCCAATTTTCATTAAAATAACAGAGCCGCCGCCCAAACCCGGCAGCCCGCAATGGCCGGCTCCCCCCCAGATCCAGGGATTGGAGCGGCCAGAGCCACCCCCAGATGAACATTTTTTGGCATAAAAGGATGAGGTTGAGGAAACATCGTCGTTGCGTCGTCGTCGTCGTCGTCTCTACGTGATTGCTGGGCGATGGATGTCTGCCTTCTCCGTGCCCAGTCCCCAGTTCCAGTTCCAGCTGCCGTGCCCCATACCGCTCTCGGGGCCTTCGTTTCATTCGTTAGTTCAACGCACACTCTCGGGAGTATGATGAAATTAAATTGGGGAAACTTTGCCAGTCGTCGTCTCTCGTCTCTCGTCTGTCGTCGTGGCTGGGTCCCTCTGTGATGCTGATGCTGATGCTGCTGCTGCTGCTGCTTCTGCTACTGATGATGATGATGGCTGCCATCAACAGAGTCAGCCACATCCACATCCACAGAGCTTCAGCAGCAGCAGCCGGCAGCAGGCAGCAGGCAGGGTCTGTGTCCTTCTGTTTTTGGGCTGGCTTAAATCCTCCTCCTGGTTCGGCTGCCATTTTTTTGTACAAACATACACCATGCAAACATATATATGAATACATATTTATACATACATACATACATATATTTTTGTTTCTGTTCCTGGAACATTTTCTCTGCCAACGAAAGCGAATGTAGATTTTTTTCTGTGTTGCACGTTGCCTTCTGGCTTGTTTAAAAATTTAAACTTGTCGTTTGTCGGGTTTTCTGATATGCTTGGGGTTTGGGTTTGAGTTTCGCTTTTTCTTTTCCTTTTTTATGTTTGCTTGTTTTAAGCTTTTTACCTGGTCAGTCTCCGTCTCCTCTTTCTCCTTCATCTTGTTGGAGGAAAATTTAATCAGTTGCCAAAGTTTTGCAATTTTAATTAAATTCTCCAAATTGGTTTTGACTTTGCTCTGCTCTGCGCTAAAGTTTTCCATTTTCATTGTCGTGTTCACTCACTCTTCCTCTCTCTCCTTGCCTTGTCGCTTTTCATACTGAGGAACCGCTGCGTGCGTCCCTGGGGTGCAGCTTCGTCTCCGTCTCCTTCTCCATCATCCCTGTCATTGGTTCTGGTTTAGAGGTTATCCAAATTGGCAACTTTGTAGGTAGACGAGCAAAGTTTTAATTGTTTAAGAAATGCAGTAGCAGTGCAGTGCACTCAGAAAAACCCAATGCAAGTTAAGTAAAAGCGAGACTTTCCTTGGGGCCAAGATGTCATGCCAAATGTAAGCTGTAATATGCTGTAATGCGTCTCCAAACCGTCGATCCAAGGGTTAACATTCACACGGAAAAATTCATAAAACAAACCAGAAACTCTCGCAGTGCATTGAAATCCATGGAGTGTAAAGTAATGATATAAAAAAGAAGAGTTTTTGCTCATTTTATGTCGCCATTTTTGCTGGATACATAGACATAAGCTATAGTGTCGCCGCCTGCCTGCAGTGGACTCCACCTAGATGAACCACTCCACAGCACCGCTGATGGAAAACAAAAACAAAAACAACAGGCAGAAGCAGCAGCAGCAGCAGCACAAAAACGCCATTTAGCGCACAGGAAACAGTTTTAAAAGCGCGAGAGACGAACCGGACCGGACCGTCAGGCGACAATGTTGATGGCGGCGTCGCGTCTCGAAGGAGGAACCAGCACCAAAGTGCTCGAATGGAATTGGGTGGAGTCCGAGGCTGGGCAAACGCAATTGCGTTTAATTGCAAGCCAGAAAAAAGAGAAAAGATAAAATATTAAAAGGGAATACCGACTGCAGAAATGAGGCAAAAGTCTGTTGGGTTGGACAAATTACCAAGTAGGAAAAACTTATTTTATTTTTGTGTTTTTTTTTTGTCTCTTGGCAAATTACCAAATGGCTTCGCCTCGCGGTCCCCATTCTGGTGGCAACTGGGAGTACCTCTACTACTCGACAAACTGTTTGAATTCGCTGGCCTCGTTGAATGGAAAAGAAAACCTTTTTGGTCGCCTCAGTGAACAAAGCAGATCGAAATCGAAACGAAACGGATCGCATCGGGTCCATCTTAATTGCGCGACAACAACAAATGAGCGCGGATTTCGCTAGAGATGGCAGCGTGAGGGCCAAGCTCTCAAAGCTAATTGAACGATAGTTGAAAAGGGAAGTAAAATATTTAATTGTAAATGGAATAGGGTACATTCCAAATCAAATAAATGAGTGGATTAAGATGAGATAAAGATGGATTAATTTACTTCTAATAATAATTAATAATTATAGTAATTAATATTGTATTCTTTATTTGAACATATTTATTTATTATTTTTTACCTAAAACTTTGTTATAATAAATAATATTTATGAATAATTTTGTATTTCTTATATATTTTATTTTTGTCCTTTCATTTTATAGTTTTATTGTTAATCCGATCCCTAGTCACGCCTCACGTGCACATCCGCACATCCAAATTGAAATATGTTAAATCAATCACAGAGGCAGACAAACCGAAAGACAGACAGACAGACAGACAGACAGCCTCTTATCAGTTGGACTGTTGCCTGAATGGATGTGGATGGACGTTGCCAGGCATGTGGCTGTGGGTGGCTGGGTGGTGGCAGGGTGTGTGTGGCCAGAAGGGAGTGTGGGTCAGCGGTACGGAAGCGCGAAGATTAGTTGATTGCATCAATATGCTAGCCGTCCGTTCGTCCGAGATTCACCCTCACATTGCGTCGTCACAGTGCGAGGAGAGACGTGGACTCGTCGTCTCGTTGGCCCTTTATCTCATCGTTCATGCGAATCCGAAATTAAATTATCTCCCAAACTGCAAGAACAGACGACGTCAAAGTGGGGGGGAGGGAGGACACAACCCTTGTTTCAAAAGTCCTTCCCCCACTGCTCTCGGCACTGCTTTTATTCCAATCAGATTGTTTCCGTGGCCCTGACTCTCTCTCTCTCTCTCTCTCTCTCTCGCACTCTGTCTCTTTATATATCTCTGCCACGACTTTGTGTGTGTGTGTGTGTGTTTGTGTGTATGCCACAAATAGGCTTTTTACTTTGTCGCATTGCCCCCGCGCCACTCGTAGCCGTAGCCCCGTAGATTGAATTCGAATTAATGCCTTTGACCCGCCCCGCAGCCCAACCTCATTACCATCGCCATCACCCCCTCATCGGCAACAGCATCATCCTCATCATCCTCATCGAGCAGCAGCAGCAGGAGCAGGAGCAGGAGCTGTAGCAGCTACAACATCATCCACACGTTTCGATTTGTGTCCTCGTGCCGCTCGTCCTCGTCCTCGTCCTTCTGCCACATCTTTTGCGGCGCGTGTTCGTACGCCTGATTAACATATGTCAACAGTATTATATAAAGTGGTATTTTTGGGCCTCATTTCTGGGGAATTGGAATTCGGGCCTGGATTTGGGACTCGGAGTACTCAGAGTACTCCGTCCCTCGGACCTGCTAACGAAAGCCGGAACATGTTGCTTACCAAATTCAATTATGGCCCCGCATTTGCTTATTTTTGTAAGAAATTAACTTGTAGATTATGGCAAAAGCGGGGGAGGTACTGCCAAAAGGGGTAGGGAAAAAGAGTTGCTGCTTCCCGAGATTTGGGGGTTGAAAGCCAGAGACTTATTGACCGAAATCGTGCTACGATTTAAGCTTTTTCTATTGATTTTCAAAGGGGTTAAAGATTGGCTAAGAAATTATTTTAAATCATGTCTCAAATTTATGTAAATACTTGACTAAATATCTTATGTAAATATCTACACACATACATATGTACATACATATGTATGTAAATATGTATGTATATTCTTGATTTGTTTGTTTTGATGTACTTTTATTTTATTTATATTTTTTCCGTTTACTTAAAGCTAGAATCTGAGCCCCAAGATTTGTACAACGTTTCCATTTTCGTGCCAAAACTCCTTAATGAAATCTCAATAAATCGATGCATGGAGACACACACCATGGAGAGAGGAGCCCCTACACCAGAAATAGCCATCGCCCTTTCGCGAATCTCCATGTGCTCTGTGCTCTGTGGTGGTCAACCACCAATAAACCTCTCCAACCTACCCACAAAATGCAAATGAACAGCCATGAGCATGGTCTCCACTCGAATGGGTTTTCATCAGAGACCAAAAAAAAGAAGGAGAGGAACCACCAATAACCAACCCCAGAAGCAGGACCAAGGACCAGGGACCAGGGAGTAGGAGTTGTGTAGTCTCGACTGCAATAAATCAGTGCTCCAATAATTGAGTGGAGCAAAAGGATTGGCCTGGGTGAAAGTGGGGTTGCATCCAAAGGGCCAACAAGTGTAGTGGCAGCAGGAGGATGAGGAGAGGGAGGAGGAGTTCTCTCGTCTGCTTGGCCGTCTGGTCATTCCAGCCAGACACTCGACTTGGCTGGCTGGCTGGCAGCGGCTACTCTCCGTTCAATGAGTTGTGGCTTGCGCCCCTTGTTGTTGGCTCTGCGCTGTTTTTGCTGCTTTTAATTAGGCGCATAATTTATGAAATATTTTCACGTGATATTCAAGTGGTTTTGGATGGCTCGATGGCTGGCAAAAGGCCTCTTCCTCTAAGCGAAAAATTGGCCAAAGGCACAAGCATTTGAATCACCAAAAACCAAGCACCAGCACCAGGATTATTTCACCCACATTTCCATTGCATTGGAACAATGATGAGCTGCGGCTGTTCGTTCGCTCGTTCGTCCGTCCTACTTGAGAGTGCTACACCCGTGTGCACTCGAGTGCCAGCCAAAGGGTTCATCATCAGCAGCAGCAACAGCTCTGTGGCTGTGGTATTTTCTTCGTTGACGAGTTTTTGTCTCAGAAAAAGAAGAGCATAGAGAAGAGCGTTGGTTCTGCAGTGCAGTCAGCCAGCAATCCAACAATCCAACCATCCAGCCACATCCTTCAGCCCAGGCCTCACTTGAAATATTTGTGGTTGTTGTTTGATTGAAGCAGTTCAAGCCGTTGAAGCAACGGAAGTGTGTTTGATTAAACGCAGAAGGACACAACACGAGAGCGAGGCGGAGGCACACAAGTGGCTCGGCTCCAATGCGAGAATGGTGGGAACAGGTCAAAAGGGTCGAACTCCAGGTAAAATACGAGTTTGCCAAGATTCGAATCAGCATAGCGCATTTGTTCAGGGGTAGTCAGTCCTGGGGGGAACCAGTAACCCTTCTAAAAAGAGGAAACTGAAAGAGCAGTTGAAAAATATCGATAGAGTCGTTTAAAGAAATGGGAATAATGCGTAGTAGGTGCCAGGGCCATTAGCTTTAACTATAATTAATAACTTAAAAGGAAAGGCTTGATTTAAGGTTACCTAACCGAATGGGTGGCATGTGGAGAGTGCCTTTAATGGTTTATCGATTTGTTGTTTATGGCCAGACTCTGCTGTGGCCCATCGTGATTGTTTCTCTGGCCACCTTTTGGCCAGACTCAGCTCGTCCGCTCTTCGGCTGCTGTTTCTTTCTCCTGCCCCCATCCCAATGGGATGTGTGTGTGTGTGTTGTGGCATTGTTGCCACTTAATCCGTTTATCTAACTTCGTACACCGTTGGACCCGTTGGTACCCAAAAGAACTTGCTGAGAGCGTGGTTTAACATCCCATCGCCGCACCGAGTGGCATTTTTTGCCACTGTACCGTTGCTGGGGGGTTATCGCCACTTGAAAATTTGAAATCCATTCGACCGTGGAGTGGAGCTCCATGCCACACCATCCTCCTCCCCCATAAAGAGTGAGCGTCTCCCTGTCGGGGGACACTTTGACTTTGGCAAACGCTGCTGCCTGCAAGTCGACATCCATTAGCAATCGCAGTCATACAGACTTCCGCATCATACTTTCAGCTTCCGCATATTTTATGCTACTCTCTCACTCTCTCTCCCTTTCTTTCTCTCTCTCTCGCTCTGCCTTGCTGTGTGTACAAAATGGCGGACGCACGCAACAGAATCTCCACGTTCAGGTCCATGTTTTGGCCATGCGCGAGCCTTGTCGACCTTCCTCCAGCTCTCCACCCAACGATGGATGTCTGGGGCAGAAGTTTGCAGAAGGAGTTCGATTTGAATCTTTTTGTTGCAAATACTTTAGCTGCTGAATGGCCTTCGCCAGCCACTTTTTGTGGCATGCCACATTATTTAGAGTGTTAAAAGGCGTTTATGGGGAATTGAAATAAATATTAAATATTTAAAAATGGAATATTAAACTAAGTACTACCAAAATACAGTGAAAACTAGCTAAAATTAAAGAAAGAATTTAATAAAAATAATAATAAAAATATATAATAATAATAAATACCAATTATTTTATGATTTTCCATTTAAAATATTAAACTAATTTAGTTGAACATTTAGTTAGAAACGAAATGGTTCACAGCTTTCAGTTTTTAGCTCACAGAGTAGCTAAGCAGCTTTCATTTATTATTAAGAAACTTCCTTGATTAAAAATGGAATGGTACATCGTGTCCCTTAACCATTTAGATAATCCCCAACCGAGTTCATACTTTCCTTTACCCATTCCATGCAAAAAAGGTCAAGTTTAAGCGACAAATTTGTTGTGAAAGAATCCCCCGAGCGAGAGATTCGAGCAAACAAACAGACGGCCCTGCCCCACTTGGTTTTAGCACGGTAAGAAATCAGCGACAAAATATGACAAATTCGGGGCCAAGAACAAACAGGAAACGAACCGTGCGCCAAAGCCAAAGAACAGCCGAAACAAAATGCTTCTTGAGAGCGAGAGCGAGAGGAATGGAATGGAGTGGAGTGGAGTGTGGGGTGCCTCAGGAAGTGCCTTTGCTGGAAGTGTTCTTGGGGTGGCGGTGCTGTGCGTTCAAATGCAAATCCTTGGCAAACCTGGTGGAAACTTTTTTAAAGTTATGTACCGGGCACCACCCACAACTTTTGCTACCTTTGCCAGCCATAAATCATGGCACAGGAGCCACCGCAGGACAAGACTTGTGTAGGCTGCGTGCATTCACGGATTCTTTTGGGCTTTGTTTTGTTGAGGACAGCATTTCCTGAATTTACCTTCGCTCTTGCTTACACTCTCTCTACATCCCTCTCTCTCTCTCTCTCTCTCTCTCTCTCTCTTGCTGGTGGTATCTTCCTATCTGTAGGTCTCTCGCTCTGTCTCTTGGCGGACTTCTCTTTCTGTGTTTGTTTCGAGAAGCGTCGCAAAAACATAAATCCAAACGCCAAGACAAATTTCGCAGATCCGCCGTTGGCCCTTGTTGGGGGCAGAGGATAAACTTTCGCTCCAAGTTTTTCCTCTCCTGTTACTTCACGTGATTTATGCCTGGCACGCCATTGGGCCACAACTTTTTCGAGCTGCGCGAAAAATTATTTGCCCCGGCACAAAGTATTCCCCATCCTTCCGCCCACCCATGTCCCACACCATGTTTGGCTTTAATGCCACCCGTTGTTCTAAGCCATTTGCGTGGATTGCCTGCAATTTGCTGCTCAGATTTCCCAAGATGTTGGGCTGTACCAGAGAGAGACCCAGACGGTGGCCTGGGTGGCATGGCCTGGCCTGGCATGGGTTGTGTGGAGGAGGTGGTAATGGGAGGGTTCATCCTTCGCCAAGTCGTGTGTCTGTTTCAAAATTATGTTTGTGCAAAAGATTTGCTGTAGTCCTCTCTGTTGCCTCTCATGCCGGAAGAGATTTCTTGGCTCTTGAGATTTTATATGTCCGCCTGTCTCTGGTTTCTGGTTTCTGGGTCTTTGGTCGTGGTCCTGGCCCTGATCCCGCTGTGAGGACTACGAAAATTGCGTTTAAATTAATTGCAAATGGCGCATGATTAAGGGGAAGTAATAAATGGCTAATTGTTCATGATTTAATGATTTCGGTCTTTCAGTTGTACTTTATCTTCGTCAGTTTATCGAAGCTGCGTATGGGGGGGACGCTGTTCATGTGCTTTAAGGGAGTGAAGTGGATTTATGGATAGAGGGAAAGAACTGTTGTGGAGAAATCAATACAAATAAATAATGTTTGGGCATAATAAAATGTTAAATTAGAATATAAGCAAATAAAATAAACAATTTAAATAAAATATTTATTGGCAATCGTTATCCAATGATTATATTTTACTGGAAGGTCGATTAGTCCCTTAATTTCTTCTATATAATTGCTATAGATTTAGCAGAAGGTAAACAAGTCAATCACAAAGTTCTCATATGCAAATGATTCAAAGATTCACTCATTCTTTAATGTCGTAAAAGTGTTGGCTTTAATGGGCCTCATGTGATATCAATAGGGGTTCGGCTCGCTGCTCTTGAGAACCTCTCAGAGACCCCTCTCATGGGCTCTCGTGTCTGCATCTTCAGAATTTGCTAGAATTGTCGCCTGTAATGACAAATGTAACCCTACTTAAAATAATTACTTTGCCTTAATTGCGCTGTCAGTTGGTGTCTACTTAGGGAAATATTATCCCGCATAGACACACACGCACACACACACACACACAAAACCAACGAAAGGGTGTGAAAAGAGTCGAGGCGGCGGCCCTGAGGGCCTCGTCTAAGATGAGTGTGCTGCTCAGCATATGTCAATTAAGTTATAATTCCGTTCGGCATGCTGAGCCTCAACGAGTCGTGTAGTCTCGGTGCGACTGTCAATCAAGCCATTCGACGTTGCCTTACTGACTTCCTTAAAGTCCCCGGCAACAGAAATGCCAGGGAACGGGGAGCTGGCTTTAAGATGATGACAGAGGAACAACGACCACATCAAGTTGTCAACAAACAACCCCCGGAACCCAACCAACTGACAGAACGAAGGATTTCGGGAGTGCAGGATTCCTGCCTTCCTCACAATTATCAGCGATAATTATGCAATACTTGTACACAGGCGGATCCGCTGAGATGCTGAGAACATACACACACAATGCGCGTACCCATGGAGTATTCCCATTACAATCCCTTTCCCCCAATACCAGCAACGATTCATAATTCTCATTTCCCAATTGCCTAATTTTCCCATGCAGCATGCATGGCGTCTGATTGATTGGAAACGCCATTGAGCTTCCACCGACTGAGATCTGAGGAGCGACTTTGCTTCCTTCATTCGTTCATAGAGTATTTGGGGGTAGGTTGGGCTTTGGAGGCATTAATTGTGGGGGTTAAAGCTACAAGTTTAAGGAAGTTAATGAGCAGATAAATCCAACTATTAGTTGTTAACGAAAGAGTGGGATAACTTGCCATGAATGTTATTTAAATACAAATTATAAAACTAAATGAACTTATTCCTCATGGAACCACTTATTAAATCTTTGTAATATTTTTATTTTAATTATGTTAATTGAAGACTCGAATCTTCCTCTTTTCTAGAATATCTCGACTATCTTCTGCTCTTGCAATGGGCATCAAAAGTTCGACCCTTTTGACATTCATTGGGACGTACGTTCCATTCTTGTTTTAATTAGACGCCGCGTCGAGTCGTATCGAAGCGAGCTTGTTAATTGGCTCGAATGCCAGACTTGGCTTTAAATTCTCGCCACCAGCCACCGCATTGCCGTCGAGGATGGCTCGTTGCTGTTCACTTTTTTTGCCTTTTTAAGTTTTTTTTTTAGTGCTTCGCTGGGTAGGGGCTGGTGTGCGCCAATTTGCGTCCTGGTCTCTCCTCTGACTCAATGGCGTGTTAAGTCAGTCAATAGGCGCCGCCGCCGCCAATCAGTGCTTCAACTTGCGAAGGACCCAAAGGATGCTGCTGCTGCCTGCCCCACAAAACCCCCAACACACACACAAACTGAGAGAGAGAGGGAGAGCCGGCGAGCGAGCGCGTTCTTAATAGAAAAGCGCTTTTTCAATTATGCTAGCCAACTCCTTTGCTGCCTGCCTGATGCCTGATGCCTGCTCCCTACTCTTGCCTCATGGCTGGCAGCCTGGCCATGTTGTGTACCTTTTAATTTACTATTTTTGCTTCATCTTTGGGCCAGGTCTCGGTCTCGGCAGACCATAGCTGGTGTAGTAGTCGTGCGGCAGCAGCATCCTGCTGTTAGTATCCAATTAAAATCGAAAATTAAATGTCAGAAAAGGGCAGCACTCACCCACTCGCCCACTCAGCCACCCAGGTGCTTTCTCTGGGGCCTGGGTACGCTAAGGCGCTTACTTATTGAATATATTTGCAGCACAGTTTCAGGGCCTGCGGCCAGAAAAACCTAATTGCCTTGACCGTAAGCAAACAGACTGCTGGGGCCGCAGAGCCAACCCATTCGGTGGCTCCTACTACCTCGAACTCGACGCTACTCAACTCAAAAATGCATGAGTCCACAGCAGCAGAGGCAGCCGCACAACAAATAGACAAACATAATCAAAAGTACTGCCGGAACAAGTACGAGAAGTACGAGCACGAAACCACTTGAAAATCACGCCCAATTTGACATGCGCCTAGAGTAAACATCCATTCCATCCTCCGGGGGTACGTACGGAAAAATCCGTGTATAAATTCCGTGAATAATTGATGTCCCACCCGACGGGCGGTGTGGTGTGTGTGTGTGTGCTCGGACGCAATGTAAACTTAGTCATTAATGGCCTCGGGGTGCTTAATATATGTATTACTCGCATACTCGAACATTGTATACATTGTATACTTTGCACAGCCTCAACCTCAGCCTTATCCTTACGAGTATGTACCCATACTTATCGCCCTCCCCATCCTTCTCCTTATCCTTGACGTGTGTCGCAATATTTTCTTTGTGCATTTTAAATGGTTTGTTTGTTTTGGTTTATTGGACGGAAGGCGGAGCTATTCGTGGAAAGGGTTCAAATGGCTTCATGAGGGGAATCTCCTTCGTTCCTGGATAGACGAATCGATGGTTAGAATATCTGCAAACGCTAAAAATACTTTTCAAGCAGTTTGTGTCTAAGCTTACTCAAGTAATGATGGTAGAAAAATATAGGGAAAATATGTAAACATTGTGTTGGCACTCTTAGATTAAAAACCTTTAAGTTTAATACTTTTCATGGACTATATTCACTTTGAATAATTTCCATATGGAATATTAAATGTGGTTCACTCCTCCTGCGACAAGGGGAGAACTGTTCGAAACTGTTCCGCTCATTACGCAGTGTTTGTTAATAATCATGGCGAGGATGAAGGATGAAGGCTAAGCGCAGACGACTCGAGCCCATAAACTAATGTGACTAATGCCAGCCAATGATCAACAAATTATGCAGGGGAATTATTCAAGCATTAATACGAAAGCTGCCAAAGCCGAGATGGATGACTGGGATGGACAGGATGGATGGATGGTTTTGGTTTGGTTAGATGGCTTGTCAGTCGGGGGCTCATATGAAATTTTAATGCCTGGGAATACTTTAATATGACGCTCGTGCCTCCCCACTCCTGCTGGTTCTTTGCGCTCTCCTCTCTTTTGCTTTACTCTGATATTTTTTTAATAACACGAAGGCACGCCACGCAGATGGGCAGCAGCAGCGGCAGTGTGGAGCAGCGTGGAATCGCATGACACAAAATGATAAACAAGAAATGTAAAAACAGGAGATTTATTACGCAGGCGGTGGCGACGTTCGTGAGATGCTGATGATGGACCATAAACCAAAAAAAGAAACAAGAAGAAAAAAATGCAAAGTAAAACACAAACAGCGAAAAATGTATATATAAATGTATGTGCGAGTAGATGTATCTTATGTACACCCAAACCTGAACTCAAACCCGGACCCGGACAACCCGACAGCTATGACGAGTAACTGCTGCGTGCCACAAAAGCCATCAATCATTTTGGAGGCAAGCGAAAGGGTGGCAAGCGGTGTACATATTCGGGAATGAGTTTTGGAGACTGGAGCAGCTTCCCACCCAACACCACTCTCGGGTGAGTTGCTTGTAGCACGGATGGTTGGCTTCCCTCCCCCACAGTATTAGAATAATCGGGCAACGTCATCAGCCTTGCGGCTCATGATTATTAAATATGGCAAATCCCGAGCTCCCAGAGCCGAGCTAATCGATTTATTATGCTAACCAGGCGATGCAGCAAAGTGTGGAAAAGCTTGGAAAACGAAGAGAAAAGCGAAGAAAAGCCTTGGCAGTGTCAGAGTGTACGACGAGTGTGTCTGTGTGGAGGGCTAACCATCAAGCAAATGAAGCGTGGAGCTGTCATCTAGGGTTTGGAAATTCCCGTCTGAGTTTCAGCTGAAAATTGTTTGGTAATTTAATTAGCCTAAAGCTAAGGCAAATGCTGGACGAAGAATAACTTTAAGTAGCCTTCAGACAGAGATACTTCAGGGATTTTTAAAAATAAATAAAATCAATGGAAGATTGGGCTTATAATTAAAAAAAAGTACAACAACTGTAGGCTTTAATTCGAAAGTTCCTCCTGTAATTACCATCTAATGATGCGGAGATTACAAGGGGATTTCGGTATCAGACACATGATTTATGGGATTATATATACATTTTCTTGTTGTTGGCTAATTAAATGCAGGCAGTATTGAAATATTTCAAATGGAATACCGACGAGTGACTCCCCCCAGTCCGCCGCACTTTAAATTTCAACTCATTTGCCAAGGCAACACCATTAACCGACAGCCGACAGCCGACACCCGGAACTGCGGAAAGCAGACAGAGCTGTGATGGCTTCAGGGCAATGGTAATGCTACTGCTGATGCCGATGCTGATGGCAAGGATGAGGATGAGGATGAGGACGGCACACAGTCCACGTTGCCACACGGACGGACACGTGCCGCTAACTTGGCCAAGCGTGTGCAGCATCAACAACGATGGATGATGATGCCGATGACAGCCAGAGGCGGTGGAGGCTGGAGGCTGGAGGGCCACAAGTGTGAGGGCTTGCGGTCAGCCAATAGACCGCCCAGCTGGCCACGCCCAGGCCCACCCACAGCCAGGGCCGCCTGCGCAATAACTTTTGACATTAATGACCAAGACGGGGCCAGCAGAGTCCATCACTGGCGAGCCATTTGTATCTTTCATTCTGCATTCCCTTTGACATGCTACAAATTTTTCTATCTTTCCATCTGTGTATCTTGTCACGTTGCTGGTGCTTGGCCTGTCCCTCCACTGGGTTTTGGGGCTGATGCGTTTATCTGAACTTTGCGCTAGAATGCTCGTCACTCGTCAGTCGACAACTTTTCTACATCATCTCTCGCTTCATCGCTTCATCTGCCATCGGACTGGACTGTCTGTCGTATCTCCTGTGCAAGTTGTATCTACATCTCGTCACGCTCCTCTGGCTTGCCACTTAAATTCGATTCCTGGGCTGCTCAAATATTGTCTGCTATTAATAATAATAATATACACAGAATAATATTTCTCTGCCTCTCACGCTTCAATGGAGTTTAGTTCCGGTTTTGGTGTTAATGCAAATTCCAGCAAATTTATGCCTCAGTCTACTGTTTGTTGTCCTTCAATGTATCGAATTATGTATCTATCTTTAAGTGTGTCAATAGCTGGCATGTGTGCTTAGTTGATGCCTTGAAAGGAGCTCCTTGGTCGAGAGTTGTTTGGGGATAATTAATTTGAGAGACATTTCGGTGCTTATAAAATTAGAATAACAGTAGCTATTATATGGGCATGTGACTATAGGACAGTGTTAGGCATACACACAGACAAAAGAAATGATAACGAAAGTAAACGAACAGTCTAGGGTCTAGGATGTCCTTTTACAGAGAAAAAAAACCATAAAAAACGAAAAGAGATAAACGTCCCATAAATTAAATAGTGCCGCAGATTCATTTGAAAGGGACGGGATGAAACACTTGCTTGAGGGATGTTTGACTAGATTCATTTGAAAGGGGCTGGATGAAACACTTGCTTGAGGGATGTTTGAATCGTTGTAGGGACCCAAATCACATAAGCAGGGAGAGAGAGATAGTTGTTTGATGCTTGCAGGTAACCAATCATATAAGCAGAGAGAGATGAATAGTTGTTTGATGGTTGCTGTCCAGGATTATTGATCATGGATTTTTGACAAAGTTAGTTCACATTTTGTCCGCTAGGGGGCGCCACAAAAGTAGTAGGGATTTAGGGGGTTGGTACCCAAGGTAAAATTCTCACCAGGGGGCGCCACATCGGAAAAGTGGTTCATGAACGCGATATTCGAGTAAATTCTCACCAGGGGGCTCCACATCGGTGAAAGTGGTTTATGATCTCGATATTCGAGTGCATTCTCACTACTTGGCGCTAGTGTTGCCTGCTATGGGATATTCTGCTTAGCAAGGATCGTAACTACCATTTACATTCCTATTAAGAAATAAATTCTTATAGGATCTGTTACTTACATGATCATGCTAAAATACATACTTTTAGGATATTTATTAACATTACATTGTGAATATATGTAAATGCTTTCTGGATCTAATATTTAGCCAAGCATATGGAAATATTGCATGGTAAGAGCTCACAACAAGAATGGAGTCATAAAGGATGAGAAGACAAAAAATTAATTAATTCGACTTATAGTAAATATACTACACTCCTATATCGAATGCTACTTTGTGGCGAGTCTAAACCAATACCCTATATCCTTACTACTTTTGTGGCGCCCCCTAACTTTGTCAAAAATCCATGATCAATAATCCTGGACAGCAACCATCAAACAACTATTCATCTCTCTCTGCTTATATGATTGGTTACCTGCAAGCATCAAACAACTATCTCTCTCCCCTGCTTATGTGATTTGGTTCCCTACAACGATTCAAACATCCCTCAAGCAAGTGTTTCATCCAGCCCCTTTCAAATGAATCTGGTCAAACATCCCTCAAGCAAGTGTTTCATCCCGTCCCTTTCAAATGAATCTGCGGCACTATTTAATTTATGGGACGTTTATCTCTTTTCGTTTTTTATGGTTTTTTTTCTCTGTAAAAGGACATCCTAGACCCTAGACTGTTCGTTTACTTTCGTTATCATTTCTTTTGTCTGTGTGTATGCCTAACACTGTCCTATAGTCACATGCCCATATAATAGCTACTCACAGCTACAAGCCTTATCATAAACTATTGGATTCTAAACTGAGATGGACGACCTCGAAATTATTTTTTATAAACTCGCAACCTGAGGCAGCTATAGATCTGGACACCCAGCCCGACTCCGTGGACCTTTCGCAGATATTCGGAATTAAAACGCAAGAATATATAATGCAAGGGAACGTCTTAAGTGTGATATTGTATGGGATGATAGTCTCGATGACCTAATGACTGCTGCTCCGATTGACGAAATTCAAACATTCAACTTCCCGGATGATGACAGTATATTCGATTTGGTCGATGATAATGACGAAGGGGCAAAAACGATTCGAGGAACTTCTTCGCGACGAAGATAATGCCGATTTAATAGCTGCGGTAGAAAGAGCCGAAACGAAATTTTAATAATATTCTTATTTATGTTTAATACAATTAATTTATGTATTTTTCTACAAATAATATATAATAAATACAATATAAATTTAAAACAATATTTATTTTCAATGGATAGTTTTTTTTTACTTTGATTGGTGCAAATTTCACTCTACCAAGAGACTCATAGGATTCGTTTCCAACATGGTTTTTTCTAATAGAGGATTCCACAAAAAAGAAGAAGTAGATTTTAGGTAGAATGCAGGCACTATTGAATGTATTTATTGGTTGAATTTCACATCATATTAAAACATCGTGAAAAGTCAAGTGAAATGGACATATTTATTTTATTTCTTAATATTTAATTTATTGTGTAATTGTTTTAAATATTCGTTATGCTTTAATAAAACATGCATATTGAGGTCAAATCTCAGCCAAAACTTTATAGCGCCGGGACATAAGTAACATTGGTAAAATGATGATTTTGATTTTTGATAACTGAAGTTATGAACTTTTAATACGTGATGTTTTAGTCCATTGCGGGACCTAAAACTTCTTTTCATATAACACAACTCACAATGAAATTCACTCATTTCGAATAGAAAATGAACTAAAGTATCTTAAGTGTTAGATGTTCTTATATAGGGTTTCGAGTTATGTATGAGCATATGTAAAATGTAAAACCCTAGCACACGGCCCATTTTTATATATATGTACATATATAATGTTTTCATTTCAATGGTTTATGTACATACGTTTACATGTACATATGTATGTACGTATATAAAGACAGGAAATATAATATTTGAAATCCTATTCTCCCATCTGGCTTTTACATGTATGTATGTACAACTATATACCTAGCGCAACAACCAATCAGCATAGATCTCATTTTAGAAAGAAAAGACGAATGAGAGTATATAAGATCATGTATTCATGATTAAATAATTTAGTATAAAACATTGTGTAGTTTGAATAGTTTCATTTTATAATGGTATGTAAGAATTTTGTTTATTTTGATATATAAAAGGATAATCAAATCTTCGTGAAACATGTACATGCATAGGCGTTCCTAGATTCACTTAACGAGATAAAACCTGCGATTGGATACACCAAGGTTGAAGATCTATGCATAGGATTTGCGTACAAGATCAATGGATGTAAACTTAAAAAACATCATTTGGAACAAAGGTAGTCCTCTATTTAAGTAATAAGGACAATGAACCGCTTTGGATATTTTTACCTAAAAAGTTATGTAACCAAATTTTCTACAAAAACACCCTTTAAGATGCTAAAGGAGCATGGAATTTCACATCTTATATATAAAGGAAAAGAGATGACTAGATATAGCACTCCTCATTTCCAATTTTTATGTAAAGAATAAATAAAGAATTAAGGGATTGCCTCTCTTATGCATAAGAGAAAAGAGACAACTAGATATTCATGTAAATAAAAAAATTAGACAACAGGTTAAAACATAAATACATTTGCGAGTTAGAAAGAGATAAATGGAGTAAAGGCATGGATATAAAAGAACCGCGCTCCTTGAACGATCATCAGTATCAGTTACAAGAAGCCAGCTGAATCATGCACGCCCATCAAATAAAACTTTTTCTTATTCAATTCGAAGAGATGATTTTCGATGAGCATTTAAAAATCCTGGAAAACCTCATGCTTATTTTGGAGGATCTGGAGGAAAAGGAGCTCCAATACTCCAAGTTCGGGTTTCACTATAAGCTGTGCCCCTGGAGCGACGACGATGCTACCGATGGACCTGATACATGCCTTTGTCATACGTTACCGGCAAAGAAAGCCCAAGCTATAGACCTTATGCTTAAATATTATAGATTAAATAACAGAATGAATCCCACTCCAAAAAAAAATAAATATTTACTTGAAAATATAAATACGTTGTTTTTTTTTTTTATTTTAAAGCTAATTTTTTAAACATTTTCATTATTAGCTTATCATTATAATTTAAATCATTTTTTTTCTTAAATTGTTTTAAAAAAAAAAGGTTTTCTTTTTTTTTTAAAAATTCCATATAGGATACAGTAATGACCACATGTACTTGAAAAATATCCTTGAAGTAGTTGTTTATTGAATGTAAACTTTAATGAATTATTCCTTAATAATTTTAAAAATTCTTTCTTCTGAGGATATTGACAAAAAAAAAAAAAAAATTCAGCTGAATGCTTACTATCAAAGTAAAATGCAACCCAATGCGTTCCTGGACGGTTTGAAGAATCTGTGTTAGCTATTATTAAAGCAGGATATTTAGAAATTACTTTTGGGAGCCTATCAGAGGGATAAACGCCTTTAAAAAATTGTTTTGTTTTTTGAATGCTTTGAGAGCAAATTATCGATTTGCAATGTATTCATTTTACAGAAGAACACGTATATTTCGATGTTTATCAATATCAATCATTGAGTCATATTCACAGTACACCAGACAAGTAACTGCTTCTGTAAGAGGCTCAGAAAAACGTCCTTCAATTCGGATGGATCCTTGAGAAATCAAATTTGAGCATACAGTTGAATTATGATGATCTGCAGTTAAGTCAAATGCTAATATAAAACTGTTTTTATCAAACATTTCCTTTGTGATTTGCAAGCCTCGATCATAATGTCTTATGCCACTTGATCTGAATAACATATTATATCCTCTAGAGCTTTGAGCATTTTCGGAATTCGAGAAATCAAATTCAAGTGCCTGCGATGGTACTTGCACACCATTTACCATTAGATTAAAGCGTTGAATTTTAAAATGATCAAAGTTGAATGGATTTAATGTCCGATTTCCTGAATATGATTTGTTTTTACCATGCAAAAAGCTAAGAAATTAGGAAGCTGTCCAATAACTGCGTTGTCAATTGATAGCGTATTATTTCCTGGATATATTGTAAATGATTTTACTTGAACTTTGCTGTATGGATAAATGGCATTTTTAGTTTGTAAAACATGATGATGGGCCAATAAAATGCTTGGATTAATAGTTATGTGATTCATGAAAAGTTGCGCTTCCAATATCTTAAGACTTGACTCAGTATCAGTTTCCATCAAATAAAATGCTAGTTTTTCAATGTTAAAAGTTATCCTCAAATCAACATTATTTATGAGTAATTTTGGCTGATTAAATATATCTCCATGAACTTTTCCGAACAGTTCAACCTTATTACTGTTTTGAAATATATTTTTGAGCAGAATGTTCCCATCGGTGTTAACATATTGACCAGATATTAATTTTCCATAATTAGGATAATACCCTTGAGTAGCTAAGTGACTTTCACTGGCATCACTGCCATAGTTTAAAATCGTTTGCAAATACGATCTATAATGATAGTTATTATCGCTCTGAGAAACCAATATATTATTTAAGTAGACTGATGAACTTCTGAACATTGAATGCAAAATATTATTAACTACTCCAACATTGTTTCCTTCAATGACACCATTATCATTTTTTCTTAGCTGTACAACAAGTCTTAAGTAAACACTTGACAGGTCTCTATATGTTTCACCATTTCCTAAGCACACGAATTCAATTGAAGAAGCACTGTCCAACGATGCTATGGGGTTGTATGAAACTTCTTCAGTTCTCAGAATAGAACTTTGTGTGGGATGTGGTTCAAACAGATCCAATTCGCTTTTCATACATTCTATATGGGTGGTCATTTTGATTTCGAAAAAAATATCTTTTATGTTTAATTTCTTGGATGATTTTTTTCTTTATTGATCTCGACTGCGTATGTTTGCGTCCTTGTTTAGATGATAAATGAGCTCGTTTTTTTTCCTAGACCTTCCCTTTTTTTTCTTTTTTTTTTACTTCACCATTTTGGAATCGTGTAAATTTATTTATTGCTTTATTTGATAGATTTTGCAGTGCAATTTTGCTTTGTTCTTGGATAATGTTTCTTAAAGGTTTTCGACCAAACTCATTTATTACAGCCTTTCCAGTTTCAGAGGCTTGATTTTTAATAGCGTTTATCCCCGAAAGGAATAGTGGTTTTATATAATTAAAAAGACCACTAAAGAAATTTCCAATTCCTCTACCTTGTTGGATAACTCTGGGTGTCACATATAGACTTCCTATATGATTTAACCCACCACCGCATTGATTTAAATAATATTGTTGATAAGATCTCGTCATGATGACTATTTCTACTCTGAACTAATTAAGATTTGTACTGTTTTATTTATAGCATTTCGATTCGTTTTCTGAAGTGTAGAGTAATAAATATTGGAACTGTTGAAGATTCAAATGGTACTTTATATCCTTTGGAATCAGTAATTAATATTGAAATTTCCTTTGGTGACCATATTTCAATAGGATAATATTCAATATTTTTGAATTGTATGAGTTGCTCTTTTCCATTGAAATATAATACTCGAAGACATCAGGGGTCTCTTGTTTCCAACACATCTTGGCTTAATAATGTCAGTGTAAACAAAAATTAATCCATTTTCAAAAACTTCAGACTCAATTGATTCATTTTCATATCTAAATGTTTCCCCATTTACTAAGCTAATAACGAATTCTGTTGTTTCTGCAGACATAATCGATGAATTATTATGATTGTCTGGTGCACATTTATTAAGATATAAGTCTGTGATTCCAACTTCCCATTCGTCATTCATGTTTTCAGGAATATTTACAATGTTTGTAAATGCACACTTAACGTTATCATTAAAGACATTTAATGAATCATTACTGAGTAATGTAACGAAAAACTGTGTTGTAAATGTCATTTTTGGTTTTATGTTCTTCTCCGTTTATTAATTGTAGGAAACCCAATTAATTTTGTTTTTTCCAATTTGCAAAGGTTCTCTGTTTCTAACAGATCTACTCAACTTTTCCCGTCCGCTTACGTATTTCAAGTCTTGTAATGGTTTTTGTTCACTTTTATCCCTCTTAAGTTTTGCTCTTAGTTTTTTTGCTGCTTATCGGTAAGCTTTACTTTAGACACTGCTTGTATTTTTGATACTTGAGTGTCTACAAATGGAGTATCTAAAAATGATGTGTCCTTTACTTTACGTTTATTATGCGTTGACTTAAAAGTTTTTCAGGCATTAAATCTTCATCGTCGCTGAGATTAGGTAAATCATGGGACTCATTATCTATTGAGAGTTCCTTTTTTGAATTAACATTATTTTTATTGTAAAGAATATCAGTTGTTGGCATTACATCAAACCCGACTGAGTCGTCTTGTGTTTGTGTTCCAGTGGTTTTAGATGATGGATGTGATGTTTTTAGACTAGGTCGTACATCCATTGTCTTATTTCTTTTTATTTTGATAGTAACACAATTCTTGACGTATTTTGATCCATTTATTATAGTCACTAGTTTTCTTATCATTTAAAATAGGTAAAAATGTTATATTTATTAAATCGTTTTCATTTCCACCTTTTATTAGTTTTTTTGATAAGCATTCGGACGCATTAAAATTACTTTGCTTAATTGATGCGTATTTCTAAGCATTGTTTAATATTTTTCCAAAAATCCCCGAGAGCAATGAACTGATTAGAATTGGTAAAAATCCTCCCTTTTGGATTAGAACTTTTCTCTTGGAATTGATTGAACGTTTTGGACATGAAATATAACGTAATGCATTTTTATACTTTTGAGAGCATATAGTTGAGATTTTGATATCTTATGATTTCCTTGTAATGTGTTCAACACTATTTCCACTAATGCTTTCACCAACTCAATATCACAATTACCTATAATTGCATTTCGAAGTTTGTGGTTGGCCCTTTTGAGCACATACAATAAATGTTTGTTCGCTTTCAATCGATTTAGATTCTTTTTGTAAACCATTTTCATCAGCAAAGCAAATGGTGTACACAGAATTAAAAATATCTGTTCGAAATCTCAGGAGATCATTTATTCCCTGAGTAAGGTCAATAAGTAAATAACCATGTGGCTCATCTGTGACCTCCTTATATATTCTAAATAGCTCCTGAGAGTTCTCAGGATAAATTTGTCTTACCAAGCATTGAAATTGCAGTTTATCTCTGGGGTTTTGAATGCAACGATGTATTTTGTGTTTAGAGAAATATCTCGCGTATGTGATGATTTATGAAAGATGTTTTGTGTAACTACTATTACAGATAAGTTCCTGTGGTGAGATCCTCTCGTGAAAAGCTCGCATACATTTTTTTTTAAATGCCCCCATCATCAAGTCATCTAATATTAAAAGAATGGGTTCATTCGCTTCATTTTCAATTTGTTCAGGAATTCCTTTATAGTATTCGATGTTATTGAAATTTGGCTTAGCGTGTTCCTCACCATAACACCACAGTATTCGATCAATTGAAATACTTAGCATTTCATTCCTATTGTTTATTAAATTTTCTAAAAACGTTGTCTTTCCAGACCCTGAAGGACCACAAATTAGCATTGTAAAAGGATGTATAAATTGTTTAAACATAGCTGATGTTTTTTTTTTAATAAGTTTTATTTATTGAAAATTTATATAATATTTTCTATCCTTTAAAACAATTTATTTAGGTTTCTCCTGATCGCGTTTTTGTGACAGTTCTTTTCGTAATGAGTATCAGAACCGCAATAATTGCAGTAAACAAGTTCTGTGTATCCTCTGTTGCGTTGATCACTTCCAAACATACGCTTAAAGAAGTCCATTTTAAACAACTACTTTATGCAAGCGCTTATTCCATACTGGGATTTTATATTCTATACATATGTTTCACCATTACAGTATACATCATAGTTCGAATTTTCCAAGAAAACAAAAAGCTTGAATACATTATTTAGTGCACATCTAAGAGGAACTTTTTGTGAATTCTACAGTTGGTATAATAATTTGGAAATAAGGTCAGACTTTTTCCTATATCAATATCAATAATGGTATTTGTTAAATACTTAGACAAGAACTTCTTCTTAATTCCACCACGTACTATTACGGTGCTAAATCTGTTAAGTGGTGATAGTATTTCACCTAAACTTAAATACGATATTTCACCATCTGACCAGTCCAATCCATTTATGGTCTGACGGTGCATGTTCTGCTGTTTAATCATTTCATGATCCAATTCATTTAGATGATATGGTGGTTTGAAATGAAAGAAGTTTGGCGTTACTGATCCGGTTTGCATAAACGCCAATTCTTTAATAAAAAGTTGTTTATTATTCCCAAAGAGATATTGAAAATCAACTATCACGCTTGAATTCCTGTCGATCGAGTTCATGTCGGCTTAAGATTTTTTAAGAAACTGAATGAATCAGTGATATCTTTCCCCTTTATATACCACCCAATTCCGCAAGAGTTCTTAGTTTAAAAAATCATTCAACCCTAATGGACACGCTGCAATCAAAAAGAATTAGGTCCACCAGAAAGAAGCAAGACCACGAAGTCATTTTCGGGCTCGAATATTATGTAGTACATAATTTAAAACTAAAATGCGGCTTTTCAACTACACGAAAATTCACACCAATGATCTGGATGCAACAAAGCAAAAACAATTTCATTGGACTGGACAAAGATGAATGGATGCAGTTGATTACCTACAAGGAGTATATTCAATTAAAACTTGATCAGTATGATTTCTTGATGCCTGATACAATTATAGATCATCCCCTATTGACCACTATTAAATGTAATTTTAGATTCAGAAAATCCGATAAGCAGTATGTTTTTATAATAAATCAGTTTGGAAATAAGATTGAATTTGATAGCGAGTCCTGGAGATCATTTTTAAGATTAGGTATATTTTTACAACATTTTTATGTTGGAATACGATACTTAAACAACAAATTACATTCCTGTACTATAATAATATTATTCCTAAATGTGCCGCTTTACAAAAATTTGATATTCAACTCTCTGACTTGGATGGTACTTATGATAAAATGTTCAAATAGATTTAACGCGTTTATGCTTTGAAATTTCAAAAAAAAAAATGTATATTCAAATAAAACGCGATGTTCTTGAGTATAATCAATCACTTTTGAATACGCAATCATCCAGAAACAATAATAAAAAATAAAAATAAAATGAGTAAACAACAAGTTGTGAATGAAATACATAAGCCTGCCAGAAAAAAAAAAAAACTTATCCGACGTAAATTCGTTCAGATGGGCATTAATGATACTTGGCAAATCGACTTAGTTGAAATGATACCCTATTGTAAGGAAAATAAAGGATTTAGATATTTGCTAACCGTGATTGATACATTCTCAAAGTATGCATATGCAGCTCCCGTTAAGTCGAAAACAGCATTAGATGTGCTATCAGCAATGAAAAAATATTAAAACTATCTAACCATAAACCTAAAAATATTCAATCTGATCAAGGAAAGGAGTTTTTTAATGCTTCCTTCACTAAACTTATGAAAACAAATAACATAAACCATTACCATACATATACACACCTAAAAGCATCTATTTGCGAGCGTTTTAATAGAACATTAAAAAAATCGTATGTGGAAAATGTTTAGTATGCAGGGAAATCATACCTGGATTCATAACTTGAAAGATCTAGTGAATGATTACAATAATTCATATCATCGAACCATAAAAATGAATCCTGTAGATGTCAACAAACAAAATGAGGAGTTTATATTGAAAACAGCTTATAATATTTGCAAGGTTTTCCCTAAACATAAGTTTTCCATTGGTGATCCTGTTAGAATAAGTAAATATAAGGGTATTTTTACAAAGGGATATGAACCTAACTGGACAACCGAGGTTTTTAAAATTTCAAAAGTAAAGTCTACCAGTCCAGCAACATATGAACTGGAAGACTATATGGGGGAAATGATTAAAGGATCATTTTATGAACAAGAACTTCAAAAAGTGAAAGATGAAAATGCTTTCTTAGTGGAAAAAATAATCCGACGAAAGAAGGATCAAGTTTTTGTTAAATGGTTAGGGTTTGATGAAACACATAATTCCTGGATAGATAAAAAAAATATATTAAAATAATTGAATAGAAAGAAAACATTTTTTTTATCTCGTTTTATTTTTTTAATATACAAAATAGTTTAAAAAACATAATATTTATAAATATTTATAATTTAAATTTTTCTATAATATATGCTCATTATTACTAGGATCTATAATATTTACAATTTCAAAGTGATTATGTGCTAACGTTGAAATATTATCGGATAATATAAATCTTTTGTCATCCTTATAATTTAGACTTATCTTATTTACAATTTCAGTGTAAATTTTATGACCTCTACTTCTGATTACTCTCTGCTGTCCATAATATGTTTTTTTATGTTTAATGCATTCAATATACTGAGCATGTGATAATCTTTTAACTACCGACTTTTTTACTCCTTTAATCTTTTTGACGTTATGGTCAGTGCTATTATCTTTGGCAACTAAATAAGAGTATGCTTTCGCTTTTAACCCTGCAAATGAGGTCATTATTCGACCCGCATTTTCGTCTTTCATTAATCCTAGTTCTTTGTTATTGGCCCGATTTATCCCGAAAATGTTTGACTCTTGGTAATTTGAGGTATCAAAGCGACTAGGATTGTCTTTAATTAATTGATAAAAATCTTCTTTTGATGATATAATAAATGAATCTGTATCCATGTAGAGTATTTTTGATGATGGGCATTTTATAGAATGAAAATTATAGAAATAGTCATACATTAACCATTTTGAAAGTTCTAGTACACAAACTCCAATGTATATGGGTTTATCATAGAAAATTCTTGATTTAGTGGACTCAATGGCAGCTAAATTTTCACCAAAGATTTCAACACTGTGAAAATTATGTCTAGCTATGCGTTGTCTAAACCCTGCGGAATTTTGTCTTGAATTATAATGTTTAATTAATGCGACCTCACGTCGCTTTTCTACATTCTCCATCGTTTTACCGTAGACAGCATTAACCATTAATTTATAAAAGTTTATCTCAAACTCATTCTTAGCTACTTTTCTATGGGATGTATTTAGATCAATATAGGGTTTAAGCCAACATGATTGCTTAAAAGATAATACTCGCGATATTTTTTCTAAAATCATCCCTTGTTCTATGCATAACTGTAACTGTTTTATATGTAATATATAATTCTTTTTATCAGATAAGTCCGCTATCAATTTTGATTGTTTTCCGCCTGGAGGAATCTTGTTTTCGGGGCAGAATGGTAAACTATTATGTTTATTGTGTATAGAATCAGGATATTTCAGATCTACTTCTAAGATGTATCCTACATCCCCGCAAGCAGATATACTTAGAGCGTTGAAAGATTGAATTTCATCGTTACTTAGAAATTTGAAATTGGAATACGGAAGTGGCTGACTCATTGCCCAGCCATATAAATTGTTAGCATCAATGTACGCTAGATAGTTAATAGGTTCACTAGCCCTGAATCTTTCATTTAAATATTTATTATTTGCCGTAGCTAACCGTTGAGTGCATTGAGTTAACCCTCCGCGTACTGAAGTTTTCAAAAAGTTATATATATCAGGATCACTAACTAGCTCCAATTCTATCTTTGTATATTTAAGCATTGCATCCCATGAAACAGAAGGAGCAGTAACATAATTTATTGGGTCTAACTTATATATTCGTGAGCAAATACTCCTAAAGTTTTCAAACACATCAGCAAGAATTAAAACATCGCTTTCTAAGTATAATTTCAAATAATCTCGAATACTGCAGCAATTAAATGTTCTCCAAACCTTCTGAGCAAAATTATAGTCTTCTAAACTACACTCCTCATCACTCAGTGAGTTGAAAAAAAATTCTCTCGAAGGTAGTTGGGGTTCATCAAATTTGTTAAAGCTATCTAAATATTCATATGGAAATACTCCTTTTCGCCTTAGCATATCAAATTTTTCCCCTTGATACTTGTTTTTAAAATTTTAAAATTTGATGGATCCATATAACTAGCAAGTTTTTCTAAGCTCGAATTTAAAAAATCTATTTGAATCTATGTATCTTATTTTATAATGTTGATGATTTGAAAAATCAATCTCAACAATTTGAGTTAGCGCAATGTATAACTCTTTGTTACACGGTATGGGCTTAAGTTCATCTTTTATTGATGTTACAAATAAATGAATATCATAACGAGACAAGTTATGAAAAACTACCGGAAAAAGGATCGCTTAGTTTAAATGTTTGCTTACAAACCTTATGAATAGGACCTACATATTGGCCTGTGAATTGGTTAAAAACTTCTCCCGGTCGTCAGTCGAAATGGGCTCATCACAGGCATAGCACTCTCCATGTTCCTGATAGTCCTCATCCCAAATGTTGAACTCGTAGATTGGTTTTTTAGCGGATAACCAGTACTTCTCATAAAGTCCCATGGTTTTCGATCGAAGCACTTGGCAGAATTGATCGATACAATCTGGTCCTGAAATAGCGTAAATCTTAATGTTTTAACTGTTTTACTACCTTTAGATTATGATAATATTTACCTTCATATGTCCACATCTCATTTAAATGATGATTATAGTTATGTACAACATAAAATGACACTGCACATGCCGTATGCTTCTGAGCCATAGTGGTAGATGATTTTAAGGGATCATTCAGATTCCTATGAAAACTTTCCAATACAGCTTCGATATCAGCATAAATGACCACAGGGGAGATAGTTTTTGATGAAACTTTTAAAACCGTTTTGGTATTTGGAGTAGGATATTGTGCAGCAACTTTTCCGCACTCTTTATTGTCATGGGTGGTATTTGTGGTAGTATAAAATTGTAAACAATTTTCACAAAAATATGCAGAGCAATGGGATTTATTATGTTGAGAATAGCATAATTTTTTCATGCACGTTATATAGGCATAATGCATCATTTGCAAAGAGTCATTATTAATTCCTAATAGGTTGATGTGATGTCCTCGAATTCCTTTAGTCCTCACTGTTGGTCCTACTACGTTCTTTCCATTGTCATCGATTTCATACACATTTATGCTAATATTAGGATTGGATAATTCAAATCTCTTTATTCCTTTGTTTGTGATTGGAAACTCAATCCCAGAAAAATCCAGTCTCACTCCGTCATAGCAAATTATGTCTTGTCTGATGTCTATCATTCGATAATATGAAGGGTTTGTTAACTTATCTCGCGCTTTTTTTTTTTGTTTGCAGTTGAGAATGTAGTGCTCAAGTGCCGCCTATATGCAAATGATGCTAAAATTGACCACTTGAAGCAATAATCATCTTCATTTTTAACATTTATTAATGCATTTCGAGATTTTATTTTATTGGGAGCTGGTATAAATCTATTTACAGCGATATGCTCCAATTTAATTATTGTCAGCTCAAAATATTCAAATTTTTTTATTGCCCAACCTGAATCCTTCTCCTGGAATTCACTACTTAGAGTGATTAAAAGGTCAACGGCCTCATTTAGATGTTCATCAATCTCATCATTTGCATATATAGACTTATATGATGTCACGAAATGCTTCATCGTTTCCGATAAGGTTTCATCATCTGTTTGTTTGACATACAGTCCATATACTTTTAGATTGAACTTAGCCGACCCGTACTCACTCATACAGTAACGCACTAATTTGGTTAAGTCCGCTTTGCAATCATTATAAAATTCTTTTAAATCGAGCCGGTCACTTTTATCAGAGCGAACACGATATGATTTTAAAGGAAATCGTGACTCTGTTGAAATTACGATAACATTTTCATTATCTTCGAGTTGCGCTGCTGTTGCATTCTTATGTTTTTCTGACATTATATGACGCATTTCCCTGGACGTTGGGTAACTTTCACCGCAAGTTGTACAGGTGATAGTGGGTTTTTCAATAGAAGTCTCCAATCTACGACGTTTTGATGCGCCTGACGTTGATGCTTCTTGATCGCTTGACCCTTTGGTCATAAGTACTTCAAAAGCATTTAAACGGTTCGAGCATTCCTCATAATGAGCATACCATTCTTTTAATTTAAAGGACTTAGAGCATTGATCACACACAATTTTAGATTCCATTTTAGTTTTTTATTTTATTTTTTTTTTTGTATCACTAACCACTTGCAACCACTTTCACTATTAGAAGAGGACTAAGGGATTTGTGCATCCATGAGGTTCTATTTATCTGGCACTCACTTGACCGTTGAATGAACAAAGGTTCTGTTATCTTTTCCAAAACCTGTTTCAAAAACCTCCCCGGCATTCTACCTAAAATCTACTTCTTCTTTTTGTGGAATCCTCTATTAGAAAAAACCATGTTGGAAACGAATCCTATGAGTCTCTTGGTAGAGTGAAATTTGCACCAATCAAAGTAAAAAAAAAAAAACTATCCATTGAAAATAAATATTGTTTTAAATTTATATTGTATTTATTATATATTATTTGTAGAAAAATACATAAATTAATTGTATTAAACATAAATAAGAATATTATTAAAATTTCGTTTCGGCTCTTTCTACCGCAGCTATTAAATCGGCATTATCTTCCTCGCGAAGAAGTTCCTCGAATCGTTTTTTGTCCCCTTCGTCATTATCATCGACCAAATCGAATATACTGTCATCATCCGGGAAGTTGAATGTTTGAATTTCGTCAATCGGAGCAGCAGTCATTAGGTCATCGAGACTATCATCCCATACAATATCACTTAAGACGTTCCCTTGCATTATATATTCTTGCGTTTTAATTCCGAATATCTGCGAAAGGTCCACGGAGTCGGGCTGGGTGTCCTGATCTATAGTTGCCTCAGGTTGCGAGTTTATAAAAATAATTTCGAGGTCGTCCATCTTAGTTTAGAATCCAATAGTTTATGATAAGGCTTGTAGCTGTGAGTAGCTATTATATGGGCATGTGACTATAGGACAGTGTTAGGCATACACACCGACAAAAGAAATGATAACGAAAGTAAACGAACAGTCTAGGGTCTAGGATGTCCTTTTACAGAGAAAAAAACCATAAAAACGAAAAGAGATAAACGTCCCATAAATTAAATAGTGCCGCAGATTCATTTGAAAGGGACGGGATGAAACACTTGCTTGAGGGATGTTTGACCAGATTCATTTGAAAGGGGCTGGATGAAACACTTGCTTGAGGGATGTTTGAATCGTTGTAGGGACCCAAATCACATAAGCAGGAAGAGAGAGATAGTAACCAATCATATAAGCAGAGAGAGATGGATAGTTGTTTGATGGTTGCTGTCCAGGATTATTGATCATGGATTTTTGACAAAGTTAGTTCACATTTTGTCCGCTAGGGGCGCCACAAAAGTAGTAGGGATTTAGGGGATTGGTTTAGACTCGCCACAAAGTAGCATTCGATATAGGAGTGTAGTATATTTACTATAAGTCGAATTAATTAATTTTTGTCTTCTCATCCTTTATGACTCCATTCTTGTTGTGAGCTCTTACCATGCAATATTTCCATATGCTTGGCTAAATATTAGATCCAGAAAGCATTTACATATATTCACAATGTAATGTTAATAAATATCCTAAAAGTATGTATTTTAGCATGATCATGTAAGTAACAGATCCTATAAGAATTTATTTCTTAATAGGAATGTTAATGGTAGTTACGATCCTTGCTAAGCAGAATATCCCATAGCAGGCAACACTAGCGCCAAGTAGTGAGAATGCACTCGAATATCGAGATCATAAACCACTTTCACCGATGTGGAGCCCCCTGGTGAGAATTTACTCGAATATCGCGTTCATGAACCACTTTTCCGATGTGGCGCCCCCTGGTGAGAATTTTACCTTGGGTACCAACCCCCTAAATCCCTACTACTTTTGTGGCGCCCCTAGCGGACAAAATGTGAACTAACTTTGTCAAAAATCCATGATCAATAATCCTGGACAGCAACCATCAAACAACTATCCATCTCTCTCTGCTTATATGATTGGTTACTATCTCTCTCTTCCTGCTTATGTGATTTGGGTCCCTACAACGATTCAAACATCCCTCAAGCAAGTGTTTCATCCAGCCCCTTTCAAATGAATCTGGTCAAACATCCCTCAAGCAAGTGTTTCATCCCGTCCCTTTCAAATGAATCTGCGGCACTATTTAATTTATGGGACGTTTATCTCTTTTCGTTTTTTATGGTTTTTTTTCTCTGTAAAAGGACATCCTAGACCCTAGACTGTTCGTTTACTTTCGTTATCATTTCTTTTGTCGGTGTGTATGCCTAACACTGTCCTATAGTCACATGCCCATATAATAGCTACTAATAACTTCTGGAGTGTTGTACGATCTCTAAAATAAATATTTAATCTTCCCTTATCTGTTCTATAAATTCAAGAATCGATCAGCGGTTTGAGTGCCAGACGTCCATTGACTATCCCATCCCCTTCATGTCCTCTCTCTATTCCCCATGCACTGCCACTACTGAGGGTTCTCGTCAGCTTCCATCTTGTCCACATGCCACTGCCCATGTGGTGGGAGTGGGGAAGAAACTTGAAATTAAATTTGCTGCTGACACCAATTTTCAGAAACAGCTTTTTCGCAACTTGACATGTTCCTAATTGATTTTCGTCTTTTTTTATGTTTTGCTCTCTGGCAATTTAATATTGCAAGGCAACCTTTACGTCGGGCGATGCCTTCGACGTGGGGGCACAGTGGCAAGATGCAAGGGTCCCACACAAATCCTTTTCATCACATGTTCCTTGGTTGGCCATTGCCAAAAAAAGGAGAATAGCCCCAGAGTGTGGGTGCAGGACTCGTTCTACCTTTTGGTTTGTTCCTTCCAATGCCCAAGCCCTTCCCAGGCTTTTCATCACCATTTTCCTCGTCTCGTTTTTTATGCGCCACATGTGCCAAAAGCTTTCATAAAGCAAACACACCCACGTGCACACACCCACGGGACACACACAGGTACAGGTACAGGTGTGTGTGTGTGTATATTATATATCCATGTTCATCCCCCTGAACCACTCGACCATTGGGGAGCTGCATTGGTTATGGGAATTTTTGATTGACATCGGGTTCGCTTCCAAAAAGTAAGCTTGCCGCGCGTTAACTACACTGAAGCTGGAGCTGCTGCTGATGCTGAAGCTGAACCTGAAGCCAAAGCCGCAGTCGGAGTCCGGAGTAGGAGCTGGAACAGAAGCTGTGGATGCCAAAGCCGATGCTGGGATGGGAATGTACCGCCTGGGGCGGCTCTGATGCAATATTGACAAGCAGCACACACACACACATACAGACACACATGCGGAATGGAATGGCATGAGGAGCGACTGGAGCCATCGTCGCCATATTGCCAGCTGCTGCTGTAGGTGCCTTCCACCAACTCACAGTGGGGCGATTTGTGGGATTTTTCATGTGTTAATACCAGTACCAATTCAAAGTTATCGAATCAAGAAAAAGACAAAAAAGGAAATTAAATTAAAATTAAAAATAATTCATTTTGATTTATACAAATGAGCTGGGGAAATGTTCTCTCTCTAGCTATATCCTTAACATACTATATGCATAGTTGAATCAAAAAGCCTTTTTTGTAATGCGAAAATTACATTTAAATACAAATAAAAATCAGTAACCATAATATATTTTGTAGAAAATAATATGTAAATAATTTAATTGATATATCATCAAAATAAATATTTTAAAATGTCAAATATAATTAATATTTAAATCAAAATTCAAACACGGAGTACAACTTTCTTTTAGAATATATTTCCAAATCGAAGTATAATTAAAATGTCATTTTTTTTTCTTTTTCCAACCTTGTAATATATTAATTTTGGTTTATTTACAATATCTATATGTGTAATTAAAGTTTATTCTCTTATTTTCCAGCTCTATTTTGTGCCACTGTTGGTTTCCTTCTTCTGCTCCGACATTTTGTGAAGCATAAATGAAAAAGTTTTTCGGTTAGCACTCAGCGCGTACCCAATTTTCTTTTTGGCCTGGCCGAAAATACGTGTATGTTTTTCTTTAGCCCGGGTGCACCTACGTTTTGCTCCCTCCATCCCTCGCTCCCCCTCTCCTTAGGCTGTACCCCACATGTCCCCATCTCTGGGGGGCGGCAGGACCTGGGTGTGTGTGTGTGTGAGTGTGTGTTTGCTTTTGAAGCAGCGCAAATTAGTTTTTTCACTTTGGTCGCGCTCTCGTTCGCGTTCTTGGCCGTGTTTCTCCCCCCAGCCTCTTTTCTGGCTGTTTGTCGTTGTTGGCCTTTGTATGGCCCCCGTTGGCTTGCTTTTAACGTTAAATGACGAAATAGCTTTACGGTTCATTGATGCACGTAGCGCAGGCCCCATCCCAGTGCCTCCATTTGGGCGAGTCCGGCAAGTCACACGCCCAATTAGTAGACCAAGTTTCAGTCGTTTAGACTCTACTCTGTAGAGGATAGAGCAGCGCTAAGCTTCATTGAATTTCCACTTTTGTATTTGCATTGGCCATTTGTTTTGGCACCCTCCCCCCCCAACCATCCCAATCCTCACACACCCAACACTCTCCTGCAAGCATATCCTTTCAGAACCATCTCAGCTGTCAGTTTTTTTCTTTTGCATAAAACGCGCACTTTTTTGGCTACAGTTCTTTGTTTTTTTTGCCTATTTCTGTGGCGTCTGTGCAGAGTATTTGCAGTATGTGATGTGCCAGCTATATAATGGCCAAAGCTATTTGCTGCTGCAGCCAATGAAAGCCGTTAAGTTTAGTTGGAATTTTTGAAGCGTTGATTTATTCAATAAACACACGATGGAGCGAGAAGCTGAGCAGCCTTTTGATGGGTACACGAGGACGAGACCACTTTGTTTGGGCTAGTTGGAACGTGGAGCGTCCTGCACTTGAAGTGTTGTCATTGAGGATGGCGGCGATAGTGGGGAAGGGATAAGCTGAAGCTGTTTTTAAGTCCAAGCCACTTGAAAGGAAAGTCTTTAAGGTAAATGGGAGGTATTTTCGACTAGAATTCATAAAATAAACATAAGAATATTCAAAGCAATTCAACATTTGATTTTAATTAATGAAATTGCCTTTTAATTCATCTCTTAAATAATACATTTGTTTACATTTACATTACATTTACATTAAATTTATGTACATACATATGTATTATGTATTTTCTATACCTTCAACCATCTACTGTAAAAGAAACTTTAATTGATTACAAATTATTTGATGCAACCCTCATGCGCCCAGTTTTCTTTCCACCCAAACTCGCTGAAGGATTCTCCATTTGTTAATCACATGTGGAATGTAATGATGTGTGGCCATAAAGCAAACACGATTTATGATCAGGGAGCGAAACTACTTAGGAATCCATTACCAGGGTACGGAATCGGGGACGGGACTGCTGACCGAAAGAAATGCGTGAAGTGTAACGTAATGTACAATCCGACAAACATAATTGAACACTTGCACGCAATTTCATATTTTACGATTCGGAGATACATGCAGCTTGGCCAGGCTAATGCTTGTTTAGACACCAAAGTTATGGCTGATTAAAAGCATCCGATAACACGCAAAGTTTCGCCTCAAATCGCAACGCAACGCATTTTGTATGCAACAAAATCATTTGCCCCAGACTGAATATATGCTGAGGTCAGAGCTCAGAGTGTGCAGTGCAGTCGGACTGGAAACGAGTACAACAAATCGACAAATGTCAAAGGGTAGAGTCCGAGTAGAAGACGAGATTCGGGGATCGGTGTTCGGGGTTCGGGGTCGGTCGCCCTTAGCCATTGACTTCAATGCAAGTTTGTCTGCTCCTGCAGCCGTTTGTTTGTTTATTCGTTTGTTTCATGTATGCTGCTGCTCCTCTTCCTGTTTGCTCGGACTCGGAATCATGGACTAGTCCTAAAGTAAAGTAAATTGCAATGGACATCCTAGTCCATCCAGTTGGCTGGCTGGCTGGCTGGCTTCCTGCTGAAATCATTTTCAAATTGCACAGGCTGCACACAGCAAAAAAATACAGATAGAAATGGGGAAACTACACATATCTGAGTGGCGGAATCTGGACTGTTTGTCCTTGTCTGCATAGCAATGTGACATTTGCATGCGCCCAAAAGTATGCAAGGCACAGACTTCAGAGACTCGTACTTAAAGTGACTCGCTCACACTCCAGGACAGGAAGCGAGTTGTACGTACGAGTAGTTGTAGCTACAGCAGGACATTCTCCTTCCTCTCAGGTGGGCCTGCGAGTTACGCTTTGCTTTTAATTTCCACCTGGGAGTTAACTAAACATTTGAGTTTATTTGATGTCCCCAGGGGGCATAACAGGGCAAACAGGATGTGGCATGCATGCCTTGCCATTTTCGGAGGTTCTATGGTCCATAACTAGGGGACAGTTTATAAATGTGAACTTGTTGATGTAAAAGAGTCTGCAAAGCCCCAGGAATCATTTTAAATTTATGAATAAAAACCTTTAAGAAGTATAAAGTATGCTGAGAATAAATTAAATTGAATAGAATCCTCCCTCCCCAAAACAAAGTTTATTAATGATTATGGAAAACTCTTTTCAGTTTGCGATTGAATCAATGAACATCTTGCACGGTTGATGCCATTGTTTGGTCACCCGGCAGCTGTGGCCTCCGCTCTCCTTGACCCAATCAACAGCGTAAAAATATCAATAAATCAGCGCCAAGTCGCATCTCTACATAAGTATTATTCGATAACTTCAATGAATTGCAACACGTGTTGTTGATGTTTCTGTTTCTGTTCTACTTTTGGCCCCGTGTCTGCGTATCCCCTGCCCCTTCCACGGTTCCAAAACCCAACTCAGACCCAAGACAAAAGCCGGCTATGATCGCGAAAGATGTGGAGACGATGACGACAACGACAATGAGATCGTGGCCATTGTTACCTCAGCCGAAGACGACAACGACAACGACGACGATGCTGCTGAATGGAAGTTTTCTCCTTTATGTTGAGGAATCTGAAGAGGTTTTTCATAGAAAATTTATGATATTTATATTGCGCACACGCGGAACAGCCGAAAGGTGTGGCCGAGGCGCAGCTGCCCAGAATTGCGGATCCCAACAGCCGCTGCCACATGCCATTAAGGGGTGCCACAAGGGGTGGGTTCCTATCGATCCTTGAATGAAATATATGTTGACATATGTCCACATGAAGTGGAGTGCTGGGAGGGAGCAACCAAGGACGGGGTGAACCCCACAAATTAAAGTACAGTTGTGCAGGGGAGAGCTGAGAGTTCCAGCCAAAGAGCTTAGGATTCCTGTCATGTGGATGGGTTGCAGGTACAGTTGTGCTTGAAGAAATTAGCTCAGTCTCCTGGTATTATTAAGTATTAAATATTGAAGTATTTTGGCTGCAAATTTAAATTTAAGAATAGCAATCAGAAATTATCCATCGACTGACAGCCATCAAGTCAATTCGGCTTAAGACCGGCAGCAAAGGACACAGCCCACAGGACGAGATCCTGCTACATCGAGACCAACTCAATCTCAGGCACAGTTTTTCGCTCTAATTCGCCTTAAGCCTTCAGAAAACTGCCGCTCCAAAAATATGCTCCGAAAATATATATTTTTTTGCTACACTGAAACAAAGATTAAACACACACACACACACACAGGCAGGCACTCGATGTGTATGTGTTTGTGTGTAACGAAATCAGAGAGGGAGAACAAAACACGACACCGCGCGCATCGTTTTGGCAGGAGCAAGCAACCCTCCTGTCAGAGAGGCTCAGATTGAGGATCCAGGATCCAGGAAAAGAGGGCCAGGTGTGCCCGTGTGCCGTTGCTGGTGCGCAATCAGCTTTGTAGGCGATTTGTGAGGATTAAAACTGCGCACCATGCGCAGAGGGAGACAGCAACAGACACAGAAACAGGGACAGGGACAGGGACAGGGACAGAGATGGAGAGATTCAGGGACTGTTGCCAGAGAGGGACAACTGTGTACCTGCTGGACGGGTCTGAGGATAGGATCCCCTGGAATGGAGTAGGAGTAGGAGGATCAATTTGCTGACTAAATACGCATGGAAAGGTGTAGCCGTAAAATCTGTCAGATACACACACACACAGCCAGGAAGAAGAGGAAGGAGTTGGGGGAGCGGAGAGGATAAATCTTTTCCATTTTTTGCGTTTCAATGGGCACTTTGAGCCGAGAGCACACCGACCGAGCAAACTGTAAACTGAAATTAGAAAATTGAAATGCCCAAGCACAAATTTCATGCTTCTTGGTAATTGGCAAACAACAGAGCCGAACATCTCAGAGTAGATCTGAAGAGATCTGAACAGGAGTCCCGAAAACGGGCAACAGGGTGCTGAACAAGTTGTGGCCCCTGCCCCCCACCCCACGGTGCTACAACTACCAGGTGGCTTTTAAATGGATCTCCTTCTCCTTCTTAGGGGTTGAATTTCGTTCCTATTCCTCCCCAAAACCGCCTCTCAGATTTGCGCCTTGATTTCCCTTTGATTTCTGCAAACTGCGCAGTTTTAACGGGTTCTGTTTGGTGGATTGTGGAAAATTACAATTACAATTAAGTGTCCAAAGTGGCTGTCACAATTGTTGCTGAGCGGTCTCCGACCGCTCCTCGCCGACAACTTTAAACTTCAGTCCTCGGTGTTGCATTGCAACAGACCATCATCAGCCGTCATCGATCATCGTCAAGCGCTGCTGTCTGCCTCAGTGTCTGCCCTCAGGTGTGCCGCCTCAACGAACAGATAGAGATACGAGACACGTTAGATACTTGACAAGACGCTTCCCTCTCCGCCGCCGCCTGCCTTCCTGTCATCCAAACTATTGCGCAGTGTCTGCAATGCATTTTCATTTCAGCACATTCAATTGGGTTTTCCTCTTTTTTTGCTAAAGTGCTGAAGGCTGATGATTTGCGCGAAGTTGCAGTGCCTGGGGAAGGCCTTTGGGCAAGTCTAAAAATTATATAAAATGGTGAGAGGCTTTTGCGAGATATTCTAGGTTGAATTTTTTAAATTTCAGTGCGAAAATATTTATTTTAAATTTATTTATAGCATAAATTTTAATATGAATTAAAACGAAAGCCCTCAAATTCACTGAGTGATGAATTCCTATTATTATTCTGCTGATCATGACCGACATGATCGCCATGAAACCAATTTCTCACTCATCCCATGTGTCTTTCAATAGAATTTCATTAGTTATGTTACATCTTTGGCTCTGCCCAAATGTCATTCAATGACTTGAACTCCGAGCTGGCAGATCTTTATTAGCATTTCCCACACCATCACCACCACCCGCACCGACAGGATATGCATTTTACGGCTTTTGCACAAATTTTCCCACCAATCTGCGAGGGCATGACACTGCCACTGCCACTGGCACTGACATTCCCAATAAGTACCGTACCCCAATTGCCATTTCCCATTGACAATGGCAAGCCGCAGGATATATTCGGCTTGAGCAAATAATACAATAAAAATACCTGTTGAGAGAAATATTCCATGGGATGGTTGCTGCATTTACCTATATCATTATAGGGACCATTGTCGGAGAGGGTAGCCAGCGATAGGGGAAGCTGCAAGTGCCCGTTCAACCCGAAGAAGAACAGTTAGCGAAAACAATAATAATAATGCCGTGTCGGTGTCGCTGCCGGTGCCGGTGCCGCTACTTGAGAAAACCGAAATAATGCGAGCAGAGAAGGAATGAAAAAAAAAGAAGAAAAAGATTGGGTAAAAGGTAACCCCCCGGGCCAAGAGGTCGCTCCCATTGTCCATCGATTTTTTTTGCACTTCGAGGGAATTGCACAAGCAGAATTCAGAATGCAATTCATTCTCACACGACGACACACACACCACCCAATCCCTCGAAATAATGGAAGAAGTGTAGCAAATTTTCGAGGAACGTTTCTTATTTTCCTCTTCTATTTTTTGTCTTGTTGGTGGGCGTAATTTATGGCACTTAATGATTTGCCTTCCTGGCCGGGGGATCGTGGAATCGATAAGTGAATTCCCAGACAATTTAAATGTTCGGAGTAGCCAGCCGAGAGCCCAGAACTTTCACCCGTGCGGCTTCAACTTTTAACATGGAGTTGCACAATTGATGGCCTCAGCCATAAATCTTCCGCTGCCGCTTGTGCTCCTTAGCCCGTTCCCGTTTTTTACGACCTGCTGCCGTGTCTTTTTGGGGGGTAGAGGTGCTGCTGGCTCTGACCCCAGGTTGTCTGAGGGTCTGGGACTGGGGTTGATATTGCCTTTGCCTTTGCCTTCGACTTCGACTTGGCGTCGAATTGTCTGGGCCTGCCCAAAAGAATTCAATAAAATATTGTCCGCTGTTGCTCTCAAAGGATTCCACAAGCAGCACAAAATCGGGAACAGGAATTGAAACTGAGAAATCGAGTGAGTTTAATGATGAAAAATCCGACAGACAGCAGCAAGCAGCTGGTTATCTCTCACAAAAGGATTCTTCCTGCAGGGTTTCTTAATTTTTATTGAATTTTCAGCTTTTATGACATTCCAGTAAGCAGAGTAAATTTCAATTTGATTTTTTTATGCATTTACCGCCGCCCCAACCCCAGCAGTAAATTAAGCGTGAAATCATAAAACCAGGCAAGGTGTGAAATTTTATGCCAACTTTGATTTATGCGAACATCAGTGCTTCCCCCTGGCTGGAGCACGGGATTAGCACTGATTTAGTGTTCTCAGGAGTGCAGAGAACAGGACACTGCATATGGGATTGTAATTAAATTTATATTTCCCATTTTAATGGCTTTACGGCTAGGACCACCGGCCCCAACTTTATGATTTCGGTCAAGGTTGAAATGTTTCAGATGAGAAATTATAAAGAACGTAGATATAAGGCCTCTTGCCAGCTGGGGAATGAGGAAGGGCCGTCTGAATAAGTCACTCAATTGAAACCAACTTTATATATGATATGACAATAAATGTTAGTTATGTATTTGCTTATCTCCCATGTCAGTTAAACTCCTCTGTAGCCCTTATCGATGTTCTCTTTTCTGTGCATAAAATCCTCAACTAAGTCCTATTTCATTTTCTAGTTAAATGTTTAACATACGAATGATTTATATTTCCAATTAAACAACAAGTTAAAGGTCATATAATACCAACAAAGATCTCATAATATTGGACGATTCCCTCGTCTGGAAAGTTTCTCAATTATACTCGTACTTGTGTCTCTCCCTCTCTCTCGGTCTCTTTCCCAAAAAAAAGAAACAATTGCAGAGCAGCGTCCTTTGGGGTAGAGTAACCTTGATGGGACCCATGGGACGCATGGGGGACACCAGATCATCCACTAACTTGTCCTCCACTCTTCAGGTAACTCTCTGGCCCCTTGAGAACATGTCTAATTGCGGCAACTTAAACTCCAAATAAGCACTTCATTTACCAGCCAAGTGCACTGCGTTTCCACTTACGACCGCCATAAATCTCACAAAATACAAAAAAAAAGCATAGAACAGAGAATTATATATGGTGGATGGGGCGCCATATTTGCAAGTAGACGGAGTGGCAGAAGAACAGAACACAACAGGCATTGGGCAGGGGAAGGCAAAAGATGGCAGCGACCAAGGCGAGAGAAGACTCATTGCCAGCCCAGCCCCAGACCAAGACCAAGTAAAAAGCGGAGAGGGTAACAGACTATTCCCCACAGTGCTAAGCCACAGTGGTTCAGGTACTCGATATTATAGAGTACAATAAATGACTATTTAATTAGTAATAAAATAATAATAAGAGTCAAAGAAAGGAATAATCTCTCTATGACTCGCTCCTCCTCCTACAAAAAGTAGCTTAGCAGTTTCAGAATCGACCTTGTACCACTGTGCGTCGACAATGCTGACTCCGAAACAGACACCGACGACTGGCACGACGACGACGATGACTCCGACGACAGACAAACAATAAGCGACAGTAGCACTGATTACTTGAGCACTGCATAACAACAGTTGCCATTCCCGTGTGCCCCTGGCAGCCAGCTTCTGCCACTGCAGCTGACATTCGAGCCACGTTTGGTTACAATTCTAGACAGGATGGCGGGAGGGTGGGTGGCGGGTGGCGGGTGGCTGGTAGATGCGAGGGCCATAAGGTGCATGCGACTTGAGAGTGCAACGTTAGAATGCAACAAGAACTTAAGTAAAATAACTCATGTGCAAAAATAGAATGCGAGTGCGAATGCCAGCAGCAGAAGCAGAGGCATCAGAGGCAACAGTGGCAGAGGCAGGCAGCAGAGGATGAATGTGTCTAGTTATGCTTATGTGCCCTTGCCTAAGAGTGAGAGCGAGAGAGAGAGCCTCTTGCCAACAACCGTTCGTTGCACTTGGCTGGGCTCCACAGTGGTCGGGTTGGGGAAGTCACAGTTTGACATTCACTGAACGTTATGCACCACGCGATACTTATTTGCACATTTACTCAGGCAAAGTGCTTGGCTTACTTATGATGAGGTGCCCCACTTGATGATGTCGTTCCTTGGGGTTGGATGCCGCTGCTAGATTGGGGACAGGGTTCCGGCTACAGCTGGGGGTCTATCCAAATGGACAAAGTGCTTTTTCCACCAGCTTTAGGGATAGCAATAGGGATGGTGATGGAGAGAGGGGAAAGGGGAGGCACCAAGTTGGCTCTTGGCTCTTGTATCTTTGGAGTTTGTTTGTTTGTTCGTTGTTTGTTCTGTTCGTTCTGTCCGTAGATTGCTTTCAAATTACTTCGAATCAAAAAGCAAATGTCTGAGATTTTTGATTGATTTTGTTTTGCTTTCTTTTTTTTATACTTCCTATTTTCTCTCCATTATCCTGCCCTCTCTTAGTTTTTCATTTTTTCTCGGATATTCTGGGATGAAATTGCTTGGAAAGTGCGCAAAGTAGATTGAAGTAATTGCAGGGAGATGGGAGATCCGCCAAGCCAGGTGTCTGTATCGTAATGGAAGTGGAAAATGCATCACTAAAATAAGCAAAATTTAAGGTTGAATAAGAGAAAGATGTTTTCATTGAGAATTTCGTTGGGTATGTTTTATTTATTCCCAAAGTTGTTCTATCCAATGTCAGCCAATCCCTAGATATTTATTTGGTTTAAGCCCTCCCAGCAATTAGCTGATCAACTGGGCTTTAATCAAGCAGAAAATTAGCGCATTTCGCTGCTGGCAATTAGAATCCGGTCAAATGCAAAGCAAAAGTAACAAAACTGTGTGCAAAATATACACGAAATAAATATATATCTGTAGTATCTCTCTCAGTCTCTCTGTCGAAATGTGGCAAACAAAACAACTGCCGAACTCAGCGAAAAATGTTCATCTGCCTGTCGAACTTTTCGCCTTTTGTTCGGAGCTGTGCCGGATTATTGGTGGTGTCAATTGCCAGTGGCCATTTCTTTTTTTCGGTAATTTGCGCTGAGCAGCATCTCGACCATCTCATCTCCATCACCATCTCCATCACCATCTCCAGCTCCAACTGCCCAGCCAGCCATTCCACTTTAACGAGCTCAAGTAATTTCAAGACTTTCAAGACTTTCGGTTGGATGCTGAATGCAAATGCTGATGATGCATTTCCTTTCAGAATTGAAGACGAAACTGCTGAAAACAGCAGATTGAAAATGGCTCCTACACATGCACCATGTACATATGTATATGTATAGATATATACATATATGTATATAGCGAATGTATATATTTGATTTGTATTATTTGTCTTGCAAGTTAATTGAATAAAATGGCAAATGGCGGGGAGTGGAATGGAATGGAATGGATCTAAAGTGCGACAATTTCAGCTGCGCTGCTGGCTGCTCTGGCTGCTCTGGCTTTTTATTTTAGAGAGACATTTCGTGGCATGGACTCGGACTTGGACTCAGAGTCTCAGACACGGACGACAACGACAACGACAAATTGGCAGCCATATTAATAACATCTACGTGCAGTTGGGGGCTGCTCTGGTGCTCTGCTGGTTAAGACTTGGTGCCTGCCTGCCCCATTGTTCAGTGACCGGCCGGCATGCTTTTCGTTCGCATTGTTCGCATTTTCTGTTACTTGTAACAGCATTTCAATGGCAATGGCCAAGGCGATGAGATGACTCTGACGACAACGACAACGACGACGACGACGGTTTGCTTATTACTTGGGGATTGCAGATGGAACCGCACAGCATCCAGAGTCCCATTCCCAGGGCCGAGCGAAGCGAACGCCACATGCTATGCGGTCAGCAAGTTCTTTGTTCCCTTAAATGTGCGTGCGCGCATCTGTGGAGTAGTCGCAGTCATCTGTCTATCCCCCCAATGCCCCCCACCCAAACACAGTGGTTTTGGCAAATTAAACTGAGACGGGGATTAACTTTAGCTTATGGTTATACCATTGATACATGGGATAGTCGTACTCAGAATCATTGAGAAGTAGGAAGGGTGGAAGCAGATGGATTGTTATTTATTTTCCGACTATCTCTGTTATTATTTACTAATATTAAAATATTAGAAAATATTTCTTTGGCAAAACTGGACTGCCTGCAGCTTACCCATTTATTAACCTGAAGCTTTCTGTAGCTCCAATCAATTTCCACTCAATTTACACCTTGATGTATCACCATTTGAACCCACTGTGCCGCTGTGACCCCACATCTAATTTATGTTTGACAAATCTCACACTCCGCCCGGCTACGATGCCAGGCCCCAGAGCAGAGCTTCAGCTGCGGTCCTCTAGTCGAACGAGATCCAACGACTGCCCATAATTTATGCCCCAATCACTGTCCACTTTTGTTTGCGAGGCGAGGAGCCCCATGTCCCATGTCCGATTTTTGGTGTGTGCCTAGCGGCGCGGCGTGAAGTTGCCTAATTATGAATTAATTTCTTGAAATATTGGCAAAGAATTTGAATGTTTTCTAGAATTATTTATGGCCACCATTAAGAGTTCTTTCTGCTGCGTTTAGCTTCGTCTTGTCTTGGACTGCTCAAAGTGTTTTAGGCAGGGAGAACTTTTTCGATTTGAAACTGAATAAAGACATAATCGAAATTATTAATATGTGTCGCCATGTGGCAGCCAAATTAATTCATACTTCATTGATATTTATACAAATTTAGAAGAGGGAGAGATCCGCTCGTGCTGAAAACAATTGATGTGACAGGCTCCCTCATATCATAGGCAATTTATGAACCCCAACGGACGACGGAGTTCTTCGTCGAACCTTTTACTTTTTGCATTCTTAATCACACAATACTCCCAGTCTTAAGTTATGCGAAATCTTTGGATACGCATCTCTATGCTCTATGCTGTATCCAGTCCAAATAAAGTCCATAATATATGACCTTTAAGCTTTAACTGTTTGCGTTGTAAATTACAGGGCCACGTCAGTCAGGCCCATGCGAGCAGGGAGTCAACATATCGGTTCATTTCGATATTTTATCAATTTAAATTAGCATATGAACTGGTCTGCCAGTTGCCATCCGTGGAGCATGCCACACTTCTGATGGGTCACTTGGGGCAAAAGTCGTCACGATCTTGTCGGGTGTTTATCCGCTTGATTGAGTTATGAAATTGTTTAGCTAGGCAATGTGGAATGCCATTAATTGATGGAATAATTATTCATTCAACTTATTTGAATGAACCTGCAACGGACTTTCTTTGAGTATAATCTGATAAATGAACCAAATCCATAGATAAAATAATTATTAGGTTTCGATACAAAAAACATTGTGAAATTCAAAGACATTCTTTTTGACTTCTACATAAAAGTATTTCATGCATCCCATTTGAAATCGAAATATAAATTTAATATATTAGATTTGCTGAAAACTAAGATATAGTAAGAAAATATTTAATTTAAATACTAAATCTATTTCTTGTAATCCATAATTATATTTTAACCTAAATTTCATATATTTTTTGCGTTTGTAAGCCTTTAATATTTTAATATTATATTATTTATATATTTAATATTATGTCCTGATTTTTAATTTATTTTTTTTAGCTATATTTTCTTGAATATTTCTCTGGTTCCATTTCTTGTCCCGGAACCCTAATCTCGGTTTTCTCCCCTTTTAGAAACAATTTATCTTCCTGCCCCACAACAATGCAATATTTTGAAATACATACACAAACACATATGCGTCCGATTAGCTCCAGTTTGCGATGGCAAAATCATGAAAGCATAACCAGTTTTGTGCGGAATATGAAAACAATAATTCACATTGGCCGCAAAAGAGTCAGCGGGCCAGCGAGCCAGCGCCAGCCATTAAAAACTCATCACCGGCCAACTGGAATGAGCGGTGGGGTTGTGCGTCTTCTCTTCGATACGATACGATGCGATGCGATGCGGATACCGATACTCTCTACTCGCACGAAGGGGAGTGTCCAAGAGACTTGCCTCCGTCTTCGTGGCTCCGAAACTTTGCGCTGCTTGAGTGCACAACGACACGACACAGTGCCTCGAGATCTCTATTTGGTTTGCTTTGCTTTGCTTGAGATGCGCCATTTTTGTAGGGGATCTAATTTGATTATAAAGTTCTGGGCCAGGGTCTGGGTTTGGGTCCCACTCGAAGATTCGGGGTGGACGCCCACAAAATTTACAAAATATTTAAAACCGAAACTTCCGGCAAATTGAATTGTCATTCAAATGATTCTAATTTGTAGGGTAAATGTGGGATATGCTTCTGCCTCTGCTTCGGGACTTCTCACGAAGGGGACTCTTCTACATAATTACAGGGAGAGAGAGAGAGAGAGAATCTGTGTAAGGGCAGAGAGAAACGAAGAGGAGAAGCCCTGTCGTATCGCTTAGTACGCATCTTGCGATCTCTCTTGTGATCCTTCGTCTGCGGCTTCGTTTTACTTTACTTTTGGATCTAATTGCAGAGCGGGGCGACCTTTTTTTTGCTGCAATTAAATTGGAACCACGAGCAGAGAGGCACAGAGGCCGAGGCCGTGGCAGTGGCAGTGGCAGCCCATCCAAGCATCGCATCTAGACTGTGATTTCAGACGAAGCAGCAACAGCAGCAGCAGGCAGGAGGAGGAGAACAGCATGCCGGAAAAATCGACTCAAATTACACGCAGAGAGAGAGAGAGAGAGAGAGAGAGAAGAGTTACCCATCGGGTCGGCTACTGGCACAGCTACTGGGTACTGGGCACTGTGTTACCCTCTTACCCTTACCCCCAGAACGGGTCGGGTTGTTGGGTTTCAGAGGGTTTCGTTTCGTTTCGTGTTTTTACTTGGAAGAGCAAAATTTGCGTGTCCTAATTGCCAGCTGTCAGTCAAGCTGATTTCTGCCAGTGTACCCACAAATTTCTGCTAAATTAGAGCGATTCCTCTGCCCCTGATTGATTTCGATCTAGGATACCATTTCCATTTCCATTTCCATTCGGGGAGTCTTGGGATCTACGTAGATGTACGCATGTACGTTCGCCCATGTTTGTTGTCTACAATTTCATGCGGTCATGGGTTTCGGTTCGGGCATTTAGTCTAATGTTACCCCGTAAACGATGCTTAGGGCCACGTAATTTCATGTCTTCATTGGGGATAAAGAGATGCGATCGCAGAGATAGCCACAACACAGGTGGTCCAACATTTAATTGCTGCTTTAAGAGTCTCCATTAAACGTAATGGAAAATCCTGCTGCAAAATATTCTCAGGAATATCGCTTTGTATGCCGGGGACCCACTGACCTCTTGCCGCATTTTCCCTTTTGTGGAGTTTACGCTTCGGTGCAGAAATAATTAAATCACTTCATCAAGGAACTAATTATTTATGAATTGAGTAAGCAGAAGACCAAACAATATCCAACTGACCTTAAATCATTTAATCAGCAAAGGAAAGCGGCCTCGGGCAGCCTCGAGCAGCAGCAGCAGCTTGGAATATGAATATTTGCAAAACTCAAACTCAAACTTGGGATGACAACTGTTTGCAGATTATAATCTTTCACAAAAAACTCTCTCGCAGCCACCCGAAGAGACTGGTGTCCGAGGACTGGGCCCTGGAATTGGAATGAGCTTCCATGTCCAGCAAAAGCAGTTCAGTGTCCAGCAGAAAAACTTGCTGTGACACTTGTTAGACGGGCTGACAGCTGCTGGACTGGACCTGGACTCTCTGGCAAAGGCCCAGGCTGGAGAGGGGAATGGACTGGACTGCTGCCTCTGCTACCACGACCCAATGCAGATGTTGTCGTCATCATTCTCGTTGTCCTTCAGATGCCTCTCTCTCTCTGTCTCTCTCTCTCTCTCTTCAGCTGCCGGAGCTTGCCGAGAACTTGGACCGGACAATGCGACGGTAACTTTTTGCATGCGAAACGACTTTGACAGACGCCATAACTTGGACTAGAGCAACGCCTTAACCCAGGGGCAGCTTCACAGTTTCTCAGCAGCCTCCTCAGGCTGCCCTGCTCTCCTCTCAAGTAATGAGGACAAAGTTTTGCATTCGTAATGTGGATTGCAGTGCAACTGCGACTTCCACTGGACGGACCCGATACTGCCTGCTTCCTACTGCCTGCTTCCTACTGCCTGCTGCCTATAGCTATGGCTTTTTCGGTGGTGGTCAGGCGTGGTGCAATTTGCAAACTTCATTTATTCACGCCCGAAGCGAAGCGCTAGATCCCGGTCCTACTTGATGGCCTGGGCCTGTTGTGTTTGCCTTCCCTTCCAGCAACCAAGCAACCAGCTTTGCCCAAGTAGAAGTTTCGACGCTTTCGACAAGGCAGCAGAGCCAAACAACTCAACAGACCCTCAACAGACACCGGGCCGTCTTCCCTCTGGAGTCTTAGGGGGGGTTTGGCTTGGTTTCTGTCTTGAAAGTCACCGATTTGTCACTTGCCCGTTTAACCGGACTTTGTTCAAGGCAACAGACGGATCTTGTCAGGAAGTTGACTGCCAGTTTAAATCGCAGAATGGCGAATCGATGTTACGGGGATTTATTAGAGCTATTTAGGGAAACATTTTCGAGCCCATCCATCCATATTTACTTCCTATTTTAGTTTATTTAGTTTTGGTTTTGATTCTGGGCGTGAATGATTCACACCCTTGAGAAGCTTATTCGATCCACTGCTGGCATCTCCTCTGCATGCACACTCTTTCCTCCAATTGCCACAATCAAAAGAGAGGAAACGAGGGGGGAGTAGCATCTAGAGATGCTCTCAACTATAGTTGATCGCATTTTAAATTTATTTAAATTGAATTAAATGGCTGCAATTTGTGCGGCACCGCCAATAGGAGGACCCAGCGACGGTCCCACCACATCCATGAGGTTGATAATGATGCGATAAATTACGCCCCAGAGTCCCAGTCCCAGTCAGAGTCAGAGTCTCCAGTCCCCAGTATCAGAGGAACAAAGAACTTTGGCAGCCAAGAGCCAGTCCGTCATCGTCTCACTCAATTGGTTGTATCCGCCCGCCCGAGCATCTAAATGGGAAATATGGCGATTGTCAAAGCGATTTTCATTTTCCGTCTTCGCCACAGTTTTATATCACATTTTTGTGTGTGTCTTTTATTTTTTGAACCGTCTGTCACACAGCCACTGAACAAGTTGTTGACTCGCTGATTAGTTTTATTAAATGAGCAGTTTTTATGGCAGCTAAAGGAGCACTTTATTAAGTACATACAACACCCTATAGAACTACAAAAAGCTGACTTGGGATGCACCATAATTTTGAGTGACTTTAACTAAAGCCAAGAAGTTCCACTGAAAAGCAACTGGAACTCATTCGAATGGAAAGAATCCAGCTGCAATATATGTAAATCGATTTGCATTTAAGATTTATAACTTTTACAAGCTTTAAAACATAATTTTTAATGCTAGCATTTAAATGCTCAATTAATAATAATCTAACGAAAATGCTATTCAAGGTAAAGGTAATTATTTTGGTATTCATCCATCAAGAATGTTGCTACAAAGGAATTCCATTGAAAGCCACCAGTAGCTGGAATCAGTCATAGTTCGGAGACTTCTGCCTGGCAGAATATGGAGGAAATATTAAACGCCATGAAGTGTTTATAATCCTAATTAAAGCAACTACTTTTGCTACAGTAAATCCTTTATACAAACTGAAGCAAAAACAATCAGCCTTTAAGCAAAAGGACCCTTTAAGAGAGACTTTAAGTCTTTCACAAGTGGAAAATCAATTTCCTAATCGAGAAATCTAGTCGCCCCCGCCCGCACAACTCTTCTGTCTGCCATTGCGTCTGCCTTTGGGGGGCGGAGGCAGGGAGCTGGGCTCTGTGGCACAGTTAGGTTCCCATTGTTGTCGCTCAATAACCGAAACCATTCAGGAAAGTAAAATACAAGTGGCAAAAAAAAACAGTAACAACCAAAAACAATTGCATTCTTCTGATTGATAATGATTCCCACTGCCTCTCCGTGCACCTCGCCATATCCCCTCCCCGCCCTGCCCTGCCCAGCCCTGCACTGTCCTTCCATTCATATTCTGTGGCTGCGGCCTTACTCACGTTTTCTTTCTTTCATGGCAAAATAAGTTCAATGACACAAAAATAATACAGAATAACAATAAGATATAATATCTTTAGCTCTTTGTTCGCTGTGAAACACGCCCCGTCTGCGCTTGGAGACTCCTTTATTGTAAGGGCGTGCGACAGAGACACAGCGAGACCTCTAGAAAGGGACAGAATGCGAGAGAGAGGGAGAGAGAGGGAGAGAGCATTTGCTTGGCTATTATTTGCATCTTTCACTTTTCAACTCTTTTGGGGTCTCGTCGCCGTCGTCGTCCCTGTGGCAATTTGAATGTGGGGCAGCACCAGGCCGCCTCTCTCTCTCTCTCTCTCAGCTCTCTCTGAGTCTGGGCGCTCTCTCTCTCTGACCGCATAAAATCGATAAGAGGAACTGCCTCTCTCTGGCTCTTCCACATCCACTTGCACCATTGTTTGGTCCTGCATCAAGTTCAGAGCCCAAAAACTAATGCCATTTGATTGTTCCAACCAAACGACGAACAAACCGACGAACCACCCGACCCCAAAGCGACTTTCACTTTCAGCCAGAATAGAATAGAGAGAGGCAAGTGAATGACTGACTGACTGACTGAATGAGTGAATGAATGAATGGCTATACTCATCAACACGTTCACAATTTCAATGGCCAGAACTTCGCGCTTATCATCATCATGCAATCAGGATACACACACCCATATGTATGTACGTATATGTATATATAGAGAACTAGTAGCGGCGGCGGCGGCACTCCTCACCCTAGCCAGCAGATCCATTTGTTCTTTGTCTCCTCCCTTGTGGCAAAAATTTCAAAAGCTAGACAGAGCAGCAGCAGCGGCAGCAATGGCAGCAGTGGCAACCTGTTGCCACACACACGCTCGTCTACTGAAACTGAACTTTGCCATGGAATGCAATTTTCAACAACGTCATCATCATGAACATCATCAACATCATATGGCAGTGGCAAGAGCCACCACATGTAGTATGTAGGAGCAACAAACACATCGCATGCCACCGCTTACTCTCGTTCCTGTGGCAGAAGCCGCACAGCACAGCACAACGCACATAATACTTTCAACAAACAATTGAAATTTCGTATACAATTGCGAATTGAATGAGGAAATGAATGTGTAAAATGAATAAGTCTGAATAGCGTCTGTGTCTGTGTCTGTATAGCCATCTCTTCTTCGCTCCCTCTCTCTCTCTCTCTCTCTCCTGTGGCTGCGTGTGAGCTTCCGTGTGTGTGTGTGGGGGATTCGTCTACAAGTGTCGAGACGGGTCGTATACGTAATTTTTTCTCTGCACTTTTTTTGTTCTCGACCTGGCTCTGTTCTGTTCTCCCTGCTGCCCCCTGAGTGTTTGCAGATTTTTCCCTTTTCATTCTCCTCGTGTTCTGTTTTTTTTGTTTTTTTGCTTGTTTTTTGGGCGTTGTTAAACGGATAAACTCGTAAAACAGTTGCCGGCAAAGTTGCAAGAGCAAAGCATTTAGAGACCGTTTGAGATTTGAGCTTACAGGCAAAACACACACACAGAACGGCACAGTGGCAGAACGGGAGTGAGTGAAAGTCTGAGAGAAAGGCCTAATAAGTAGTGGGCCAAAAAAAAGTACGCAGCAAAAGCTATTGATAACTCAAAATATGTCTGTTGAATATAAGCTAGTAATAGCGATCAAGAAATCGATAATTCGGGTAGGAAATGCTTCTCTTTATTTACCAAAATGAAAGCTTCCTATACCATTTGTCTGTCTTTGAAAATAGAACATCTTTGAGGGTATAAGCGAAATTTGTTTTAAATTTGTTACTAGCTAATAAAATAATCTAACATTTCCAGATATTCAAGTCATTATGAGAATATTCTACTCTATTCCATTCAGAAATTACACCATTTAGTTAATTATTATTTTATTATTTGCATAGGAATAGGCAAAGGTATAAGTCTGTAAATTCTGTGAAATGGATATTCTATTCTACATAAGGAGATAACAACATTTGACGGAAGAAAAAGGGCAAAAGTTAGTGTACAATAAGACACCCAAAATATATTTAATTATTTTAGATGTAGCTGCAATAAGAAAATGTTTAAATGAAATTCAGTAGATCCGATAGAGAGGACAAACATATGCAAGTATCATTCAGATATCATTCAGATTTTGTTGTTGTGGTTCGACTTGTTGACTTGCCAATTCTGTCTTTTATTGTGGAAATGGCAGTGGAAGTGGGAAGTGTTTGTTGCCGGGCACGGGGCTGCTCCTCTGGCTGGCTGGCTGGCTGACTGGCTGGATGGCTGCTGCTGCCTTTTTGCCATTGTCCATTGTTGCTGTTGCGTTTTTATTTCTTTTATTATGTACGAATGTTTGTTTGTGTAATGCTCTCCCGCCCATTGTTGTGTGTGTGCGTGTATTCTGTGTGTGTGTATGTGTGAGTGGTTTTTTGTGTATGAACAATTAAAACTCTTTACAATGACCTTGACTTTGTTTTTGTATGGCTTCGGCTATGGCTCTATGGCGACGTGAGTGTATTTGTGAGTGAGTGAGTGAGCTTCCTTTTCATTCACACGCGCCCAGCACGCTCAAACGTCAAACATAAAACACACAGAAATACTACAGAGCCAGCGCCAGCGCCAGGCCAACAACAAAGCCGTCTGAGTGTCTACTCGTCTCTGAGTCTGAGTCTGAATCTGAATCTGAATCCCCGAGTCTGAGTCTGAGTCTCGAGTCTGCTTCTGCGTCTGGTTCAGTTTTCGGTTCAGTTTGTGTTTTTTAGGTTTATTTTTTTCTCCCATTTTCAAATGAATGGCGAATGGCTTTCTGAAGAGCAACAGTCAGTCGGGCGCCCCTGTCCCCCTCCACGCTCCTTTGAAAATTCCATTATAACACAAAACACCAACAATAAAAACAGGAACAAGTACATTGATAATGAAACAAGAATTGTACATATACATTTTGTTGTTGTGTGTGTGTGTGTTTTTGTTGTGTTTGTATTTGGCATTATATTGTATTGCATGCACAATGGCATCAGAATCAGAATCAGCCTCAGCATCAGCATCGACTTTTCTTTGGCCAACTTTTTGCGGTTAAGATTTGCGTTCTTCTATTGTTGTTGTTGTTGTTATTGTTGCTGTTGCCCAATTTTGTTGTAGGTCAGTTTTTGGGGCAGGTTTTTGCATTGTTTGATGATCTGGCTTCTGGCTGTATTATTGTTCCTTGTGTGTGTTTTCTCGTTTCATTGTCAAGTGATTTGCAATTGGCCATAAATTCATTAAACAGACGAGCCCCACGCATATCGACTTATTCTGCTTTATTGTATATGTACATAATATACCGATTTTTATGGGTTAGTGGCTCGCATCAAGTGTGCGAGATGACGATGCAGGAAACGAGAAATCGATTCGTGCATAATTTCGTAAGGCAAATAACGAGAGATGTGGCGAAACGGGCGCTTAACTTTATAAGAAGAGAATGTTTACCTCACAGATATTGGAATTTCGAGTTAAAAGGCATTCATTGAAATAAACAATTAATATTTAAAGATTTTAAAATACATACCATTATATATTGACGTGAATAAATTCCTTGTAAAACATGTATTTATATTTGATTTCAATATGCCAGACTTTTGCGTTGAGTGTTTTTTTTCCGGTTAAGCTTCAAGTGAAATGAGCAATCGAAGCCTTAGCCATGCTCGTGTCGATGGCTGTGCTCTAGTTTTATTGTAATTTTAAAAACCTTTAAGAGCCAGTGAGTAGTGCGGGCGAAACCCAGTGAAAATGCCAGAACTAGAATCCATCACTTTGCGCTAATGAAAGCTGAAACAAAAAAGAAACCAAAAGTTAGTCATGAGCCCCAAACCAAATAGGGGGCCAAAACGTAAACTGAAACAGCAGCAGCTGAAAGAAAGGTCTAGTACCGGAATATGCATTAATCGACGAGGAGGAGGAAGGTTGAATGAAAACACCTGTGGACGAGAGCGGAAGGGGTGTGCGGCGGGGAGGATGGTTTAAGACAATGGCAAGACCTTTTTGCACATGTGATAGATATGCGAGGATGCCAGACCGCATCAAAGTTTTACACACACACACACACACTGGCAGGCATGTGGGGAACGGTATCCGTGAGATACATGCCAGAGATAGATGCTGTACGTGTGTAGTTGGCGCAGTTACTGCAATGCACTTGCATGGAAGAGCACTCGCTTAATACATTTTTTTGCCATCTGCCTGCTGCCTATACACTTATTTAGCTGCTACCTTGACGAAAACCCATTAGGTTAATAAGAAGAACTACTGCAGAAGATCTGGGAAAGAATGAAAAAAATACATATGTATGTATGTAAATATGTACATGTGTATGTACTATAAATACATATACGTAGAGACTGGCAAAAAACCAAAAGCCCGAAAAAAACAGAGAAAAATAAGAGGAAAAACTATGCGCGTGAGACACGCTCTAACGGCAAATACGCCGCAAACACTGCTGCCCCTGGGCAGCCCATGCTCCACGGTACGGTACGGTACGCGACTTCTGTCGGCCATATTTAAAGCTAAAATTTATATGAGCACTTCGTTTGGGCTCGGTGTGGTGCGCGGGGGGAGGCTATAGCGAAATTCCTCTAGAGTTTCAAGCGAGCGTGAAGTGCGGCAACGTCGCTTGCCATAAAACCGCAGCTACACACAGCGGAAGAAGACGACGACATTTTTATGGCAACACACGGCCAGAGTCACACGGCAGCAGCCACAGCACAGCCACAGCTGAAGGCGCAACACGGATCGATATAGAGCTGTGGCGAGCGAGATGGCCTGATATATGGCTGCACCACTCGCACGCCTCGTTGATTGGTGTTTCGGGCTGCGCAAAATCCAACCCAAGGCATACAGCTGCAGCCCCGCACACACACACACACGCACACAGAGGCGCACAGGCAGATACTGGCGAGAGTCATGAGTCCGAGAGCCGAGAGAGAGACGGAGAAGAAATGCGTTTATTTGATTTATTAGCATGAGGCGAACGAGTCGAGTCGGGTCGGTCGTGCCTTGGGCAGCACTATGGTTGTCTCGCTCTGGCTGCCGCTGTGGCGGGCCTGTCAACGGTTAACTGGTTTGCACATGCCGACACACATGCACACTGATACACACAGATGCACGGCAGAGACCCGTTTTTAGTCAGCCAGCTAGCCAGCCAGCCAGCCAGCCACCCTGTCTCGACGGCAGGCAGGCAGGCCGCTTGCTCGAGCCACCAGCGACATTCAGTCTCTCATTCGACTCTCGTATTCGCTGTCGTCAGCACACGCGCGCGCACGCAACACACCGCACACGGCAACACGGCAAATACACGACGTTACGATACGATACGATACGATACGATAGTACACGGAAGGCAGGCAATAGTATCTATAGCACTGAGCCCCGCTTCGTTTCGGTTTCTCGTTTCGTTTCGTTTCGGCTCGTTACCGCCTCCTCGTCGGCCCGGCCAGCAGTTGTTCGTGCCTCGTCATCTCAGCAACATTATTCAGGGCCCAAACCAAACCAAACCAAACAACAAAAAGTATAGAAAATAAAAGAGTGTGGCCCGAAATCAACGTAGAACGCACCTCGAACAGGTTTCGCCCGCCGTCCACAGTTGACGGAGAAACAGAAAGGTGCTCAATTCCGCATAGTGTGGAGGTATTTTTTCCCGGAGGTGTTACCGCAAAAAAAGAATAATAACAACAATCCGAAAGCTACAACAAATTTTTGAGGCGGCATTGAGACACATTCCGTACCGCGACGGTTTTTTAACAAACAAATTTCAAGTGTTTTTTATTCGAGCAGAGATCGAAAACCAAATAGAAAAATAGAAATTTGTGACTGTGACAAAAGAAAACCCAACAAAACGCCATACGAAAACTCCAAAGAGCAAACAACAGAGAAAAGTGTCGGCTGCCAAAATAAAATTAAAGATAAAGAAAAGAAATTATCTTGGATATACAAAGATAAATTTGTTATGCTAAAAACACTTCCGAAGTAGATACAGAAACAAAACAAAGTAAATTATTAGTAACAAGTGCAACATGGTTTCCAAGAAAATGTTCAAAAAATCCTAAAAATCAAACAAACGTATCTGCAGAGTAGTAAACAAAAAGTATCTCGTAGAACCAAAACAAGAATCAAAAGTATCTACAAACGAGAAGAGGAAATCATCAACTGGATGATCATCGGCATCGCCTAGGACCAAAAGAATCGATAGAAATATATACATAACACAGCCAACAACATGCTGACCATGGAATCGGATATGAAGGGCAGCCTGCTGCATGCCACAATGCCGCCGCATCACACCAGTGCCGCTCTGCACGGCCATGCCGCCTCGCCCTACTCGGCGCTGGCGCCTCTCATGAATCTCGGCCAGTCGCATCTCACCCACTCGCAGCTGAGCCACCACAACCATCATCACCATCACCACATGAGCGCCCACATTGCGGCCAGCCAGAGTCCGAATCCGCTCAGCTCGCTGCAGACCAGCATGGCCAATACATTGAACGGCACCCAGGTGGGGCAGCAGCAGCAGCAGCAGGGCCAGCAGCAGAGCTCTCCGCTGCACAGCTCCAGCGAACTGAGTCCCACCCAGAGCAGCATTGGCAGCCATCACATGACCTCGCCCGTGAGCCACCAGCAGCAGCAGCAGCATTCCCAGCAACAGCAGCAGCAGCAGCCGCATCCCACGCACATGGCCGCCGGATCCGCTCTGAGCAGCATGACCGGTGGTGGCAGCAGCAACAACAACAACAACAGCGCCACGGCCAACAAGAATCAGGCGCACGCGGATCGTGTGAAGCGGCCAATGAATGCCTTTATGGTGTGGTCCCGCGGCCAGCGCCGGAAGATGGCCTCCGACAATCCAAAGATGCACAACTCGGAGATCTCGAAGCGGCTGGGCGCCCAGTGGAAGGATCTCTCCGAGGCCGAGAAGCGGCCGTTCATCGACGAGGCGAAGCGCCTGCGAGCGGTGCACATGAAGGAGCATCCGGACTACAAGTACCGGCCACGCCGCAAGACCAAAACCCTCACCAAGACCAAGGAAAAGTACCCAATGGGTGGCCTGATGCCCGGCCAGACGGTGGGGGGACCCGGCGGTGTTGCCGGCGATCCCGTCACGCCCACCCGCGTCCAAAGCCAATCACAGAACCAGTCGGGACCCTCAGCGGCAGCCGCAGCGGCGGCGGCATCGGCCCAACAGGCGCGCCAGGACATGTACCAGATGAACGCGCCCAACGGATACATGCCCAACGGCTACATGATGCATGCGGATCCCGCCGGAGCGGCCGCCTACCAGAACTCCTACATGGGCCAGCACTACGCGCAGCGGTACGACATGGGGCACATGTACAACAATGGGTATGCGATGTACGGCACGGTGTCCGGGGGCCAGACCTCGCCGTATGGCGGAAGCCTGCAGCAGCCCGGCTCCCCGTCGCCCTACGGATCGAGCAGCCTCCAACAGCAACCCGCCTCGCCCCAGCCCTATGGCGGAGGAGGAGGAGGCGGCGGCGGTCAAGTGTCCTGCCAGAGCCACAGTCCCAGCGATTCGAGCATCAAGTCGGAGCCGGTGTCCCCCAGTCCCAGTGCCATAGCGCTCAACAACAACAATAACAACAACAACAATCACATCATGAAGCGGGAGTATGTGTCGGCCACATCAGCGGCGGCAGCAGCAGCCGCCGCAGCGGCAGCCGGTGCCGGTGGGGAGCTGAATCATCTGATGAACATGTACCATCTGCCGGACGAGCAGCGTCACTTGCTCCACTACCAGACTGACTCGCCCGATCTGCAGCAGCAGCACGCGGCGATGCACCAGCATCAGGTGCATCAGGTGCACCAACAGGTCCAGCAACAACACCAGCAGCAACAGCAGCAGCAGCAACAGCAGCAGCAACAGCAGCACCTGCATCAGCAATCCCTGAGAGCGATGGCGCCGCTGGCACATATGTGAGAAATGGCCAGCGCCTATGGAGCAGCAGCCTCAACTGTGAGCGTTTCGCCGCCACCGCTGCCGCTGCCGCTGTCGAGTGTCTACATGCCGTCGGCGGCACAACAGCAGCAGCAGCAGCAGCAACAGCAACAACAGCAGCATCAACAGTTGCTGAACGGACGGCCCAGTCCAACTGCGTCCGGTTCTGGGTCGTCGGGTGGCCGCTCCTCGGCGCATTCAAGTGGCCATGCGGCCGCGCATTCACCCGCCTTGGCGGCCGCTGCCATTGCTGCCGCCGCCTATCAGCTATCCTCTGCCTCTGTCTCTGCCTCCGGTTCTGGCTCCTCCGTTTCCATTACCGGATCCGGATCGGGCTCGGGATCATCCTCCTCCGCCTCCTCGTCGGCAGTAGCGTCCGCAGTGGCTGCCTCTGTGGCGGCGGCCGTTGCTGGTAGCTCTGCTTCCCATGTTTTTACGGCCGCCAGCATGCTGGACATGCACCAACAGCAGCAACATCTGGAGGAGCAGCAGCAGCACCACCATCAGCATCTCCACTACCAGCAGCAGCAGCAGCAGCAACAGCAGCAGCAACATCAGCAGCAGCAGCAGCAGCATTATCAACAGCAACAGCAGCAGCAGCATCAGCTCTACCATCACTATCATCATCCTGGCCATGAGGCGGCAGTTGTTGCCAGTGCCGCCGGGCTCTTGGATATCTCCACATTGTAAATTATTGAAAATATTAACTAAAACACACACACACCACACACATACACATTTTAGCTTTAGTTTTAAGGAGAAAATTCCAAGGAAATATATAAATAAATGATTAGAATTTAAAGTATAGTAATTTAAATGAAGCATACGCACTGTTGTACCCCCACAATAGGAAGACGACATTCCACATGGCATTCCATTCCCTTTTCTTTTCTGTTCTCTTCTTTCTTTACCCCCCCACGACAATTGTGTGATACAAATAAATTGTTGCAAATTACCCAAAAAGATGCACAAATCTTTTTCACAAACATTTTCATTTAGAACTTTTCTTTCTGTACAAACGACATTCTTAGAGAACATTAAATGTGTGAGTTTTGCAGAAGAAACCACAGAATGGAATAGAGGAAAAACCACAAGAAGATTAATACAACTAAAAGGAAAAGCAAAGAAAAACCTATAAACAACAAGAAGCAAACAAAAAAAAGAGGAAAATGAAAATATTTCAAAAAAAATAATGTCAAGACACATTCTATTTTATAAATTCTCTTATGCATTAAGTAATTATAATTATTATCTATTATATAAACAATTTAATTATTAATTATGCTTACAAGAAAATACAAGACACGAGACAAACATAATTATAATTGTAATAAAACCAACAAACAAAATTATTATTATTAAACAAATCGAAAGGCAAGAATCTACTGTTAGAAACCCTAAACAAAAATTTAGTAAAAGAAAAAACCAAGAAACGTGCAACAACGTGAATGTGAAACATGGAGCTAGGCAACAACAAGACCCAGAGACAAACAAAAAATATATACGGACAACAAACAAACTTTGCCAAGCACCTGGAAATAATAACAAACAAAAAACCCAAGAAAAAAATTCACAAAAAAACAAATAAAAGAAAAATCTTTACAAAAAAATGAACAAACAATTTATTTATTACCCTTTAACTTATGATTTCGGCCTCTGGCCTGAAAGCCGTCGGCAAACCATAGAAACCTCGAACATACTCGCAAATGTTGCACACATAATTTCGAGATGCAGGTTGAAATGCTTCGGTTCGGATGGGTTTTATAACCCAGTTTTGCGTTTTATGGGTTTTATGGGGTTGCGTCAGATGCGGAATTCTGTAGACAATGGGCGTTTCGAGTAATAAAATTCACGCATTGTCAGAATAAACATATAAAGTTTAGTGGAAAGCCATTTAGCACAAGCCTTGACAAATTAGAACGAAATACCTGAAAGAGTATACGCCTGAGAAAAAACTTCTCCCTCTCAACGGGTCGTCCGACTGCCGGCTATTATTAACAATGTATATGATATCGCTGTCATGTCATCTGCAGGTCTCTAATCTACTCGTAACTACACCTGATATTTCAATATTTATTTAAGTGCATTTTGTCAATGATTAGCTGTGGGTTTTTTTATATTTTTTGCGTGACCGGAAGCGGTAGCTTTGTAGGCTACACCGCACCGCCGCCCGATGCTAATTCCCATAATCACTGCACTGCGCTCTCGGAGCAAGGTTAGAGAACAATTACAAGGGAGACAACTATTTGGAGATTGTCCAATCACTCGACCCTCAGCCTATAGCAGCCTAAAGCCATCCATAATATCCACTTAATATGGCTAATTTATGCTGGCCCAAAACACACATCTGGGCCGTCCCACACACAGCTCGTAAAAAATTATGATATGTATTATTAATGAAAATTGCAAATTCAGAGCGGCACGGGCACAAAAACAAACATCACTTTTGGCTACAAAACAATTTATTTATTATGTGCAAATTTTATACACAGTTTAGTACAGTTTTTTTTTGCATTTGTTGTCATTCGACCGATGCTCTTGCAGATTATTATAATTTCTGCAAATGATTTAGCTCAAAAAACGAAAGCTGCTGAGGAATTTCAATTAAAATATTTCGATTTTTTTCCACCTCTTTTTCCTGCAAATATTTCACTTTATTTGAGTGTTTTTTTTCCACAATTTTCTGTGCAGTTTTTTGGGATTTGCAATCAATTAGCGGGTACAATTTTTAATTAAAAAATTTACCATCTAACTTATTTGTTGCCCCAGGTTGCTTAAACCTTTTTTTTTTTTTGCCCCTGGCATTGATTGCAATATTTTATTGGCATTTTGTGAGTTGAAAAGGGTATTTGCATTTAGGGATGATGTTGGTTTTACGGTGGAGGAATATTTTGGATCTATCAGTTGGTCTCTCTCGCCTAAAAATAATATTCATTCAGCTGTAAAGATATGCCATATCTTCCTTTTTCCATAGCTTCACTCTGGTAGTGTATCTAACTGTTCGCTAAACAAAATCTCCATTTTCTTCTTGTGCTCTTAAATTCCCATCTCATTTGTCTATGCACAAAATAGTTTGGATACATAAAACAGAGTCAAAACGAGACACGATTTGCATTTGTTGCAGATACTTATGTGTTTTTGGTGGCTTTGCTGCTTATCTTTGATTTTGAGGCCTGTTTCCGAGCCGTGTTGAAATGCGAGATTGTCAAGATACATGCATAATTTGGTCACCCAAAATGGTATAAGCAAATGCAAAACCAGAAATTTATTAATGCCATATGGGTGTCATTTTGAACCGCATTGGCACTGCGTAGCAGCCGATACAAATCTACCTCAGCTCTAAGACTCGGTTTCACATGCAAATTGAGGGAGAAAGACTGCGACAGATACTCGTATTTGATTTGGATTTATGTATATACATTTCGTTCTGCTGACATCCAGCTGTGTTTGCTTAGCTTCTAATTAGCTTCTAAAAATTGTTTTGGCTCCGTTTCTGTGTTAATTTTCTAACTACTCTGGCAATTTGTTGCAATCAGCGTGAAAATTAAAGCGAAACCCCAATGACAACATCGTTTATATTGTTTGGACATTAATATTAAGAGCTAATCACGCGTTTAACAAGATTTTTATTTTTCGCTTGCTGGTGACTTTTCTGACTTGGATTTGTTTTATTTTATTTTATTTTTTGGTAGCCTGCAGCTGAGTCAGCTCAGCAGCCGTGATGTGGATCGTGAGAGTTTTTCTGTGTGGCTTTGTTTTGGGTTTTTATTTATTTTTATTTTTGATTTAGTTCATTAATTAGCCATAATAGTTTCATTTTGAATTCGCTTGATACTATAATTTTATGCAATGTTTTGATTGATTTTTGAACTTGAAACTTAAGCCAAATGCTGACAGATTAGGCTTTTGGCAGCAGTTCTACTAATAAGACACAAAACACTCTCGATTTCTGTACAAATGGCAACATTTTCAGTGCTTCAACTTCCTGCAATAGATGGAAATAGATAGATGGAAAGATTAAGCCCAACAACTAATTAAACTTTGAACAATGGCCCAAAAAGTTGGCAAAACAAATGCCATTACAGGGACTCTGTCTGTCTGACTGTCTGTCTGCTACTGATTTTTCGAGTCTGTGTGTGTGTCTATAGTGTGTGGCCCTGTTTTGACACATTTCCGTGTGTGGAGTGGTGTGGTGTGGAATGTAGGTTAACCAAGTGAGACATGCAACACGAAATCGAGTTGATTCATAAGCCTAAAACTGTAACCAATCTTGAGACGGGCGGCGGCTGGGGGGGCTGCCCTCCCGTTTGTAGGCCTCGCATATTTCCGAGATGCGAGTACATCGGCAAATCGGATTAGTTGACAAAAATCCAATTAGTTGTGGGGCCAGTAACACTCTTTTTTCCGAACCGGATGATATGTTTTTATTTTTATTTTTTGAGTCCAACATTTGATGGATGTGTGTGGCATGCGTATGAATTTGATCGATAGCCACGATGATGATTTACGAGGCAGAGCGCGGTACACAGGTACAGGTAAAAGGTACATTTAAGGGCACTCAGGTGACGGGGTGACAGTCACAAAGACAAACACACACACACGGGCCACATGCAAATTGTCAGACTGCCTGGCGGCTACCCATTCCATTCCATTGCGTTCGGTTCCGATCCGATCCGACCTCCGGGGCTAAGCTGACACTAGGAGGATGGCAGCACCTGCACCGGAAAACTGGGAAAACCCCGAAAAAACAACCTTCACCATGGATAAGGTGACACGGATCGTAGCGGATCGGGCTTGGGTTCGGTTCGGTTCAGTTCGGCATACCTGTTTGCCGTATGGATAATGAACCTCTAAAATCCACGCCTCGCAAATCCTCGCCAGCCAACGCTCGTTTTTGTGGCAATAAAGGGCTAAACAAGCATTCCTCTCTCCCTCTGTTCGCAGGGCAAAAACAATAAGTCCCAAAAGATAACAATGCATATTATCATAATCACCAATAAAATTCTCCAGTTGCAAAATTGTAATCCATGGCACAGATCTCTCTGTCAGGCCTCAGAGTGCAGTGCCTCAGTCCAACCAAAGTTCAAGTTTATCTGCGTAATACTTCCTCCCCAGGGAGGGCCTCTCTGTAAATTCTTGGTATTCCTCACCCGCATTTTTGCTTAGTGTAATTCAATCACAGACGGACCGAACCGCATTCTGGTAGAGGGAACGAGCCGAGCCGTGCCGTGCCGGGCCGAGCCGCCTGCATAAAATGCGCAATCGACATCCGAAATTCCATGGAGCCATTGGCTAATCGCTGTCTAATTATAATTTTGCATTTTTATCGCTCTGTGGGCTTGGGGGAAATCGGAATCATGCGAAGGGACGAGGGCAGGCCGACAAGGCCGTTTCTGTTACGGCTGCGGTTTGCTTTGCAATTAGGCGATTTGTCACGCCCTGATTTGTCATTGATACACCCATAGTCATAGGGCCTTCGTCTCTCCGTATCAGTATCAGTATCGGTCCCAGTCTCCGTCGGCGAGAGTGTTATGCAGATGGAACCAAAATCCTCCTCTGTAACTATGTGCATAGCATGCGGGTTCAGGCAAGCACAGGGTGCCAGATAACAAGGAATGAATCTGATACTATGGCCTTCAAGTAGGAAGTATCGCATTGCTTTGAAGATCTCAGCTTGTGCTTGAATATTTGGAGAACATCAATTGATTGTCATATAAATTTATAGAACAGGCAAAACGAGGAACTAGAATATTATAGAGACATAACTTGCTGGAGGATGCTCTTTAATACTTATCTAAAAATATTCTGGAACTATTTGCCATCTTTTGTGTAGTTTTATGGTCTCCTTTCTCTTCTGCAGCATTCATATAAAGATTTCTGAAATTCCTTACAATTTTCCCCTAAGCGGCGATGTGTTAGCCAGTTGGTCATGCCAAAGGCATTTAAACATCTTCCCAAAACCAGCAATAAGCTCTATAAAAGCTCTACAAAATTCTAGTAAGAGAACTTCTGGACAACCTGAAGTCCTTTTTTTCTTAGTATTTCAATCTCATAATTCATAATGAATTTTCCCTTATATTTATGATAAATTTAATATATTTATGTGAGAAAGCATGAATCAGTGATTACTTAGCCAGGCGCAGGCAGGTAGGGCTACAGCGGGTGAGGTGGGACAACAACAACAGCAACAACCTGAAGCACTTGTGTCACTTAATTAAGTTGACGTTTTATTGTCGTCATCACAGGCAGCAGCAGCAGCAGCAGCAGCAGCATCGTTGCTCAAGTTAATTACTCAGGGAGAAAGGTAGAAACGAATAAGAGGGAGAGAGAGAGAGAGAGCTGCTGCTGGTTGCTGGCTCCAACTCAATCCTGTCGCTAGTAAATCTCCCAACCTCCACTCTGCTACAGGCACTACTTTTTCCACTGGCTGTTTTGGGTGGCTCTTAGGGCTGGCAAGTGAGCAGCAGCAGCGGCAGCAGCAGCAGCAGCATAACAATTCCTCTCCTGCTCAGGAGGATGCCGGAGTCCTGGGCTGCACTTTGGCGCATTTGTTGATTCGCGCACTTGAACAAAATGACGGAGGGACAGTGCGGGGGGCTGTCGGCGCCACCAGCACCGCCGCCGACAGGCAGCAGCTCTTATCTTAATGAGTTTTTATGCATCTAATTAAATAAATTGCACACTCTTGGCGCTGTTCTGTGCTGGCGCCATGACAACTTCCAAAGTCGTCTCCACAAATCTCTGCCTCTCCCTCCCGCTCTTTCCCTTTTTGCCGCCCTTAGCTGTTGGTGGGGCGTGGCCAGTTGTCCACCCCTTCACACATGCAATTGACCATGTCCATGCCCCCGATCTGATGGGGGGTCAGAGACACACCCACAAAATGAAATTCAATTTTAATTACAATTTTTTTCGATCTCTCTCTCACCCTCTTTATCGCCTCTGCCACAGCAGTCAAATCGATTTTGCTAACCGATTTTTTTTGTACCAACAATTTGTATATAGTCTATGGTGTACATATGTACTGCTACACACGTCTACATATATATTTGTATATGTATATATTTTTAATCAACCGCGCCCAGACACAAACGCTTAAAAACATTTTCAGTTGCTTTCATTCCGGAATGTCCGGCAGTTTGTTGAGCCACAAAGCAGCTACAGATTGTTTTTACATATATATGTACATACTATATACATATGTATATGTATGTATGTATATGCCACAACACACACTCTCTCTGCCCTCTGCCATATGATTCGTATGGATTTATTTACTTGATGTGCAGCTTCAGGTTTGCCCCGTGCACCACCGCTCATCACACATTCGTCATCGCAGTCGTCGCATTTTCAATTTTTCGCTTGCAAATTGGAAAAGTTCAAACGCACACACATAGCCCCACACACAGCCACAGAGCTGGGACCGGAGGGTACCCAAAATGGTGACTGCGACCTGACCAGACTCCAAACCTCAGACTCCAGACTCGCTAGACCCCAGACACACGAGAGCGCACACACAGAGAGAGAGACCCATGAATGAGTGCAAAAGCTGCTGATAAATGCGACGATGAGGTGGAGGACGATGATGCAGCACTGCAATCATGCTGACCAATAGTTACAGTGGTTGGAAAATGATTCAACTGGAAAAATGAATTGGGGATACATTTTAAAAGCCATAAATTATAATGGGAAATTCAAGATTGTCAAATGAAAATGTGTTCGATGCATTCAAACTTGAGTATTGTATCTAAGAATATTTAATATTTAAATTCACAAATTTTGTAATGAATCTTAATAGTTAAGTGACTTTTAAAGGTGTTCTTCTAGTCATTATTAATATGAATGAAAGATTTTCTTTGAATATAAATCAGCGCCCCTCGGTTTGCAGCAGCCCTTCCTGCTGCCTTTCACTTTACAACTATTCCTGCGTCACTGTGCAATGGGGCAATTCGGCTATATGTAGTTTACGTTGCATGAGGGGCATGCATGTCAGTGTATGGTGCACATTTCCATACGCATCGCACTCACACACACACAGACACATCCACAGGCATACTTATTTTGAACATTTCGCCATGTCCATGTGCGGCAAAAGCAGCAATGACAGGCCTCAATGAATGAATGAGAGACTGACGGAATGACCACCTGACTGACGATATTGCTGGCTGGCTGGCTGTCTGGCTGGACGAGTCTGTTCTGTCTAGATAGGGCGGCGTGCAGCTTTTTGCAGAGAGAGAGAGAGAGAGAGAGAGAGAATGTATGTGCTGTGTGTGTGTGTGTAAGCTGATTGATTGATTATTTGTTCCGCATCACTCACCTGGAAAATTCAACTGAAGTGGCAACTTTAATTAATTTGCTTATGCTCAAAAGCCAAACCAAACCAAGCCAAGCCAAGCCAAGTCATGGGTTGCACGTAATACATACTTGATACATACATATATGTGCAGACTACATCTGATATATGTATATGGACATATGTATGTATATAAATAAATCTCACATGCGTGTACATAATCCCACAAGGCAAGAGAAAATACTGTGTATATAATTGTAGGGCGTGGGCTTAATTATAGAGGAATATAATTTAAATTAAATATACACTCCCGAGCACATGCTCGTGTGTTCTCAGCTCATCGGTCTGTGACCTGATTTCGCATCGGAAGTCAGGATAAACATATAAATTTAAGCCACACACAAAATGATGTCACCGCCTAAACGGGTTTACTTGCAGGGCACGGCTAGGCCGGGCAGGAAAAGGCATGCAACAAATTATACATACAGATATCTACTATACATATTGTTTCTATTGCCGGACAGACACAGCATCGTAAACTAACTCTGCTAAGAGTGCAGCATCAATGGGTTAAGTTTAAGCCCCTACTGCCATTGATCGTACATAAATTTAGAGTTCAAAGCCTGAGCCTGGGGAGTGAAACAAACGATCAATGTTCGTATATCGTTTATTTCGAGAACACTCGAAGACTTCGGAGCGTGGTAAACAAATCCACAAATCAAAATAACCGTTTTCACACATCTAGGCCTACGCCACACAATGGGAAACCAGAAAACAAAAGCCTCAACAAAAAATCAAGCGTTGCTGCGATGACAAGAAAATATTTTAAATACCAAACGAGGGAGACCAGAGCCCTGAGACCTGACAAAAAGCATAACAAATTAAGACTTATAATTTAGCGTGCGCCAAAAATACCGTTGCCAGATGGATCTACGACCCAAGACAATGGGGCCCCGGACCGACGTAGAGATTTTTGGTTGATTTGTTTATGAGAAAACCCGACGGGGCTCCGGATCTCTCACCCTTCGCTCCAACCTGCATTGAATGCCACAATTTCGATGTCACTTTATAGCATTTTAAACGCCAAATTTATCATCTTTTCCTCTCTAATATCCACTTTATATGTTTTCAACTTTCATTCCAGCTAAATGGAACATGATCCAAGCTGCGCTCAGTGATTGTGTCTCTCATTAATTAAAGTTTCGATGTATTGCCTCCGCCTGACAATGATTTCTGCCCGCGAGTCAGAGTTTGGGGCCAGAGATTTATGGACTCAATGCGAGACTCGATTGGAGTTTGCTACTATTTTTGGGCAGATGGGTTCATAGTTGGCAAATCAATAGATATATTTTAAAAATGGTCAACTAATTAGCAAAACTCTCGAAAGAAAGATTAATGTAAATAAAATAGAGTTTAAGCCATTTATTGCAATAAACTTTGTGGAACTGAATCCGCCAGAGAGAAGATTTAATTGTAATGGTAAATAGAATGAAAAAATGTATAAAATAAATGTATATTTATGTACATGTAAGGGAATATTTTACACCCAGTCCAGTCATGGATCCCTAAGCGCAGCGCCTCTCGCACCCTCTTCTAGAGTGTCTCTGCACATTTTGGGTGGGTTTTATTACACCAGATTTGCCCTTAAAATGTACAAAAATATCACACATAAAAAATACAAGTTCATTCGTTAATTCTCCGGCATCTGTTCACTTGTCTTCCCTTCGCTTTCCTAAGCAATTATCCACCCAATCGATCTATCCGCTAAACAATAGTTGTGCCCCTACAAAACCAAGCATCACAGCACTCCAGATACGATGCTCAGAGTGGAATCCACTTAGGCCAAATTAGTTTGCCTAGTGGCTAGTAGTTGAGTCGTCGTTGAGTGGAACCAATTAATGGCCCAAACGATCGGTTAATAAAAACAGTAGGATGAAAATTTAGCAATTGCCCAGCAGCAGCAGCAGCAGCAGCAGCAGCAAAAATGGGCAGCCGGCAGCTGCATGTAGCCAGGGGCTGGAGAGTCTGTGTGTGTGTCAACAAACCGCAGCACATAATGAGGCATGCCACATACCCCGAGTACATGGCTGGAGGGTGGAATCTGGGGGAGGGAGTGGGCTGCTGCTTTTTGATTGACATGTCGCCGACGGCTGGACGTTGACTTGCATGTCAATTAAAACTAACGACGCGCGATGCCCGATGCCCGACGCGAAGGCGACTGACAGTGACAGGACGACAGAGAGCGAAAGAGAGCGCTGAGGATGAGGATACACGGATGTGGACGTGTTCGGTCACCCAGGGAGAGCGGAAGAGCGGGAGATCGGATGAGCGGTAGAGCGGGAGACGAACTGCTGGCACACTTTAATAGGCTCAAAGTGGATTTTAATTTCTGTTTGATTTGATTTCATTCGATTTGATTGCACTGAACACGAACACGAGCACGACCAGCGGTGTCAGGCAGGCAGGCAGGCAGGCACAGCGTGTGGCCACGGGGGAGGGTGGCGGTTACCACGGCCTTCGAACGCCCTCCAGCCCACAGCCAGGGCGAGAGCGAGAGACGGAGCTCCGGAACGGACCCCTTTTCCGGGCTTGACTTGAGAGTTGCACGCCTGCCGCTGGGCGGATTACAACGTGTTCTGCGGCAGGCGGCAGGCAGCGGAGACCCACAGCGACAGCAGCTGCTTCGCCCTGCACTGCTGTGGACAGTAATTCGCATTATTAGCGCTAGACTGGTGGCCACTCGGCAACCCAATCCCAATCCCAATACCAAAGCTCAATCAATGCAGCCCCTGCCATTCCAGAGATCTACTTGGAGCGACGCTCGCACACGTCCATTTGGCCGCGTTCCCACGCACTCATCTTGGGAAACAAAATCTTGGCCTGCCTCCGAAGCGAAGCGAAGAGAAAACCTGCGGCGACAAATGCTCTCCTTTGATAAATTGGGTGCCAAACCGTAACACTCTCCACTCTCGCCAGTGCACAAGTTGTGAAAAGTTAAACGTTCCCCTTATGAATGCCCGAGAGACACGCAATATGGCACATGGGAAGGTATCTTACACTGAGGGAAATGGGAGGGTATTTTATAGACTTATAAAGTGAAATATTAAGGAAAGGAAAATTATTAGTTGGGTGTAGAATCGATAGGTAGAGCAATTAGTCTAAACTTCTTACCAAATCTGCACTCGAAAGTCATTGAAAAAATAACTACTGCTCAGAATATTCCTTAAAATTATAAATGATATTCTGCAGTGCAGTTTTTATATTGCAAATTATTCGAATATATTTTGTAGAATTTTTCTCAGTGCACTTCGAGTCATTATTTTATATGGCAATTAATGTACGGGCCGTGGGAGTGCAAACATGTAACACATGTAACACACATTTGGATCAATGTTCTGTTCCTGCCACCGCTTTGTACCACATATGTCCAGCGTTTCGGCCAATTTTTGAGTACCAAGTCTGAGGGCAGAGCCTGACAGTTCGTGACTGGGTCTTGGCGCTATGTGAGTTATGGCCACGTCGTCTGCACGCCAACAACGAAATTATATTTAAAAATACATAACTCAGGAGATTATCATTAAAAGCTGTGGGCGCGCAAAAGGCAAAGGGCCAGGGAGAGGGCCCAGCCAGATACCAAGATCTCAAAATCCCAAATGAGGACTCGAGGCAATTCGCGCGTGCGCAAAGCTCAAACGGAAGTCGTTAGCCGGTCGAGACGGTTCGACGATACGAAAAGGAGCTAATGTGCCAAGAGATGTGCCGGCCGCCTCAGGGGCACACTGTTACCCATTCAAGGATTACGCAGGACAATGCAGAATGAATGAAACGAAATGCCCGCGCGTTGACAATAAATTGGAGTTGCATTTAAATAAGCCAAACCTAAGGGACTGTGACTGTGTCTGCCGGCGGCAGCAACTCGTTTTGGGTGTGAAGTTGCTAATGCGTTTTTGAAGAACCATTTTCCCGGTTACTGGTACCCCGCCTTATGTGTGGCCAAAAGGAGAGGTGATGAGGTGAAGAGGTGAAGAAGTTAACCTTCTTGCCTTGGGGGTAATAATGCCTTCACTTGGGTCACGTTTCAGTGCCACCTGACATGCTGCTCATGCTGTATGCTCATTTCTTGGCCCAATAATAATTGCAAATTTCTATGGCCATGTCCATGGCAGAAGTTTTGCGCAACCGAAACTGTGGCAGCCACAAGTTGTCGTCTTACCTGAACCATGGACAGACAATGGCTGACAATACACTGCACAGGACAGGACAGGACAGTACAGGCCAGGAGAGGATCTTGAGCTGTGGAAAGACCTTTTCATAGCTTTATTGATACCATCAATACAATGGCTTGGGGCAGGGGCTGGGACAAGTATGGCCATGGGCATAGCTGGCTGCGAGTCAAAGTCGAAGACGCTGAACACAAACAGTTGCATGTGCAATTGTTGGTCTGAGTTGTGTATTTGTTGTGTGTGTATTTGTTTGCTTGTTAACAATTTGTTTGCTCTGTCACACGCTTCATTGTGCCGAGGCAGGGCTGCTAATTGCACTTGTTGATTGTGTGATAACAGGTTGCCTGTGAGTCTCCCCTGCAAGTCCAGTTCAGCTTGCATAAGTGCCAATGCATAAGACAAACTTTTGTCCCCAAAAGCCATGCACACACACACACACACACAGAGGATAGACAGGGAGGGAGGCGCACTTAAGTGGGCGTGTCAGCCACGCAACTAACTGGGCCGACAGCCCAGCAGATAGCAGCAGCAGTCGGCAGTCGGCAGTCAGAGTCTCCTCTAAGCGACAGAGAGAGGAGCAACAACTGTGCACATGTTTGGATGGTGACGTTGTCTGATGTCCGATGGCAAACACAAACTTAAGTAGGTAATTTGCAACTAATTTTCAAGTGGGGAAGCCAGCATTGCCCCAGACATTGCCACAATTACACAAAATGTCACATCTTGCATTGCTCATACGCAGCATGGTCTGATTTGCACGCCCCTCCCCCCACCAAACACACCCACCGACCACCACTCGATGTCCATCAGGTGTCAGTGAAGGTGGCTAGCTGCTGCCCGCCTGTAACGAGTGTGAGTTGCACTCTGATTGCACCCTGATTACTCGCGCTCTGAATACTGAATAACTGAATGCAAATCGGGAAAGTCAGCCACGAAATTACTCAACCTAACGCTTGGCACTTGGTGGCATGGAAAAGGGATAGTAAAAACAAGGAATTTCAATTTTCCAATCTATATATTCTTCATCTGCCGCCAGTTGTCACGCCCAACACTCAATCATTTCTACCGCAAAGCCACCCATCAATAAGCGCAAAGCCCCCCGATGAAATTTGAGAAATATGCGTGACAAATAATTTGCCAAAGAATTGGAAATTCTTGCAGGCTCAAATTTGGTTGGGGGGGGCTAATAAAATGTTTTTGAAAAGCAGCGCATAAAATTAAATAAAAATTTCACGCAGCTTCCACAGACGACGACACATCCCAGAGACCTCTCTCTCTGCCTCTCTGTGGCTTCTGTGCGTGATTTCCGCCCAATGATGTCGCCCATGTACGCGCCATTAAATAATTTCCGCCCTCGCCGGCACCAAAAAAAGTTTCCAAAAGAAAAAAACATATTTCCAGTCAAGTTCAGAGCGAAGTCACGCGCCGATGAATGCATTTCTCACACAAAAATGAACTAGAAATATTTTGGCCACCAAATCCGTGTTTGGAATCTCAGTCTGAGTTCGAATCTGTATCTGGATTGGAATCGGACAAAATGCTGATGAACTTCTCTACGATTTCTCTCTGGAAACGAAAAATTGGTCTCGTTCTCCCTTTTCGTGCCGGACGCCGAGAGATCGAACTCGAGGCTATTATGCATAAGAGTAGGCCATTAAAAAGCAGCCAACCAGTCGGCTATGCTGCTGCTGCTGCTGAGTCTTCACATAATTAGGGTACATAGCGGTACTTATTATGGGTGTTAACGGTTTCGCAGCGCCATGGCCGGCAGATCAGAGACACAGACACAACATCAACCGAAAAGCGTCCATCGAGTTTGCAATACAAAAATTCGAGAAACCCGCCTGTCAACAACAAAGATCTTTCTCAGAGTTCGAGTCAAGCTTTAATTTAAAACAGAAAATAAACGTCATTCGCTGGTGGCTGCTTTTAGCTTTGAGAAGAGCCAAAAAAAATGTATATATTTGTATTTAAAATTATGCACAACACTTAAAAATCAACGCGCTTATTTATTTCAGTCTCTGTGTGGATCAGTTTGACAACGTAGACGTAAACGTCGCGCAGCGTCGCTGGGCCAAACTGGTTTCTATGAAAATTTCGAAAATCTTTCGGCTCCGTTGTTGGAAATTTAATGCTCATAAATCGAAATTGGTAGTTGGGGGTTTGCTTTTTAGTTAGTCCACAGGTCTAGCTGCTGCTGTTGCAATGCCCCTCGGCTGGAAAAGTTTTGTTCGTCTCTTTTTTAATGGAAAGTGAAAATGGAAAGAACAGTTAGTTTGTCGTAGGTCCGATTGAGAAAGTAAAACAATAACTGACCTCGGCTATGGGAAATTAATATGTGAACGGCGCTGCGCACTCTGTCAAAACTCCTTCTTCACGGCTAAGCTCCCTGTGAGAGAGAAAAAGGCGAGAACTGTGTTTGGTAGTCCTCTTTTTGGCGTGTCGCATCCAATCAGTATTTGAGTTTCAGCTTCGACCTGACTTTCGCTGCATTTGTAGCTTATCTGCCGTCGTGTCTGAACGCCTCTGACCCACAACAGACCTCCTCTACCCCTGCAAATCCCTTACCGCATGAATCCTTTGCCGCAAATTTCAATAGAAAAAGCGACAGGCAGTCTGCATTTTTTTGTTCTATCTTTCGAGGCTAATCTTATCGCCTCTGACGATGCAACTAACGATAAGCAATCCAGCGGACAGATCGATGAGATCTGCCGAATCAAACGAACCGCAAACACACACAGACACGGAAACCCAGATCAATCGATCGAGTGCGAGTGCACAGTAGTCCAATGATTACCCATGCAGACCCCGACCCTCCGACCATTGTCCCATAATTCAAATACCGCAAAAAACATAGAGAAAGAGCAGAGGGAACGGGGAAAACAAGCCCAGATAAGAATCAAAATTGTAAAATGGTACGTAAAAATGCTAGAGAGAGCGGGAGAGAGAGAGTGTGTACGAATAGTTTGGATTCTCAGAAGTGAGATAGGACAGGACCTGGGACCTGGGACCTGGGACACGGGCACCAACCCTCCTCCTCCCTCGAATCCTCCAGCGGCACTCCTACGCTACGCGCTGCCGGTTACATCCTGTGTGTGTGCAAAGGTGGCAAAAACACGGATGAATGCTACCTGCGGGGCAGCCAAAAAAATATATACATATATGTGTCCCTAGGAGTCTCTTCCCTGGGAGTGTACGTAAAAGATTTATTATGCTATACATTTCATGAATGTGAGTGAGAGCCTGTGAGCCTGAATCTCCCATGTCTGTGGCTGCAACTGTAGCTGTGGATGCTGCGTGTGTGTGTGCGTGTGTGTGTACATGAGGGTTTCCCTAGAAAAACTACTGCCAGCAACAACAACATTCAGGAGCAGCAGCAGCAGCACAAAAGGTGTGCACCATAATGGCTGACAAAAAGTCGGCCTTAGCCTTTAATAGCACCAGAGTTTAACAGCCAACACAAACATGGCACAACTGTCATGTGCACTGAGAGAAACCCATAGCAGGACCATTGACTACTGCCAAGTCAGTGGAGAACTCGCCAGGCAGGAGCCAATCTCTAGCCAAGAGGCTGATGCTGACAGAGCTGAAAGGAAGTCGCTAAATATAATTGTTTCCTCATTCATCATTGTTTTTTCTTAACCCTTCTTGTCTCAGTGTAGCCGCAGAACCCCCCATTTGCCGCAGAATCCAGAAAAACGCCAACAAAATGGCAACATTCACTTCTCACTTACAACTGAAGCTGGAGCTGGAGCTGGAGCTGGAGCGGATTTCGCATGGAGAAGTAAAAAGTGAAACTATTTGCTGTTGTTTGGTTAAGCGTTTTAAAGTCTGTCTATCCCTTCGTGCCCGTTTGCACACTTTTCTGGGTGAATGTGTGACTGCATGTTGGACCCTGGAAACAGGATGGCGATGGGTTCGTTCGCTTTTTAGATCTGGGTAAATGCCAATTAGCATAACAAAAACTCAGCGAATGTCTGACAGAGCAGCAGCAGCAGCAGACAGGAGTAGGAGTAGGAATATTCTACCGTCAAAGCCCCTTTTACTTACTTATTATCTGTCGGAGTTCGAGCGGTTCGAAGGTTCCGCCCCCACCCACGAACCTTAAATGCAGACTCAGGTGTCGTTCTCATGTGGGCGAGACGATAATTTGGTGTTGCTTGGGGGCACAGCCACGTCGCCATTGATGTAGATTATGTTGGGACACTGCCACAATCAGCCAGTCAGACGTCAGTCGTGTCAGTGTGGGCGCATAAATTGTTTACTTTCCACTGATATGAAATGTGAAAATCGTGATAATGTACGGATAGATGGTACGGGGCTGCTAGGGGGAAATCCCGTGAAGAGAGTGTGGGAAAATGCTGAATGCTGAACCCTTCGAGGGTCTTCTTCAAGTGTGTTGATCCTCATTAATGGATTCTTGAAGACTTAAGAACTCAAAAACGCATAACGATCTTTGGAGTGGGTGGATTATTCAATGGTTTATCTCCTGAGCATTAAAGAAGCAAATTATCATTTATCATTTAGCTACAATTTATTCAGTAGATCTATGAAATGGTAGTTCTGAAAACTAGTTTCATAAGAACTAAAAATAAAAACCTGAAAGTCTGGCAATATAAATTTGGAAATCAATTGAATTTTTGTTACTCAAAAATCTATTTTTATGTACTACAGATGTGTGCCTAAAAAAACGTAAATGTTATTAATAAATGGGGAAAAATTCATATCAACCCTCCACAGATATTATATTTCGCAGTGCCAAAATATTCGAGATCAAATCTGTTCGGGAACGTTTCGTTTTGTTCGGTTTGTAATTTACATCTTTCATCATGTATTCCTAAATCATCGAATGGCATTAAAAAGAAAACAAATAAAATAGAAACACAAATTTAAATTTTTAAATAGTTACCGAAAACTCCGGCAAAAAAAAAGAACTATTAAATTTGAAGAGAACCGAAAAAACCAAACAAAAATCTGTCAAAATGTTTATTCATACGAGCCAATTTATGGGTGTCTGTGTGGCTGTGGCAGTGGCAGCCTCCGAGAGGAAGAGGCAGTGGCATTGGGCACAGCCCACAGCCAAGCCCATCATCATATAATTTGGTTTCTTTTTGGGGGGTTGGCACTTCGGCAGGACGATGAACGGGGACACGCTCTGTCCGTTTTTGGTAATCAATTTTCCTCACAGCCCGTGACGTCATCATGACGAATTAACACTTTTCCCTCTATCTCTCTGTCGCTCTGTCTCTCTGTCTCTCGCTCCCTCTGATATTCACATTTTCAAATTTGGTTCGGAATCTCGGATGGACATTCGATTCGTTACGTTTGTTATAACATTTATTCCACAAACATGTATTCCTCTACCCCAAGAGCCCTATCCCAAAAACAGAGCCCGGCTCTACACTCTACACTCCACTTGAGTGCATACCTCTTGGCCCCCTCCCCCACTCACTCTCTCTCCTCTCACTGATGATGGTCTCGTCGTACTACTATGTTCTCGAGTGCCACCGAGGTAAGTGCTTTGTGCCTGGCATATATTTTGTTTTTTTGAAGGTTTTCTGCACGCGGAGAGTGAGGTGGAACTTTGATGGTGACTCGTAGTTTTTTGTACCCTCCCCCTCAATTTGTGGCAAAAGCGTAACAAAAATTCTTATGAATATTAATTGGCCTGCCCTGCCTGCCGTTTGCGTTTGCGTTGGCGTTCATTGTCACTGTTTGGGTTTTGTCGGGCGGCTTGTTTGTTGCTGCCTTTCTTTGTGGGTGGGGCCGGGCAGCTGGACAGGTTTGGGAAGCGATCGGAAGCGATGTGAACTTGGCTTATTAATGGTTAAATCTAAGAGCGAAAATCTATAGTTTTTCCGTCAAATTTGAATTGAATAAGAATCTGACTTTGGTTCCCTCTGGAGTGTAGACCTCGTGACCCTCATTGTCAGGAATAGTTTATTCGTTTTTGTGCGTGTTCCCAAATAGTTTCACACAAGAACCCGCAAAAAGTTTACAATTCAGTGCCTCTTAAAGGGAGAAACAAATAAAGTCCCGAAAATATTATTTCTAATTCACTTGTCAATAATTTGCGTTAAGCCCATAATTATGCCAACAATGCCAACGTGACCGATAAAGGCTAGAAAAATACATAAATGGAATACTTAATTGCTGGCAATTTCAGGTTAGGCCGCAGCCGAATGGATGGATGGACTGACTGACTGACAGCAGAGATCCCTGGCCGGAAAAAAAGAAACCCCTGACGAGACGAGACGAGACCGAAACGTTTAGCGAAGTAGAAAGATCGGGCAGCAGCTTTGATTGAGAGCATGGCACGAAGTACGAACACCCGAACCGAACCCCTAAGATTCGATTGTAGAAGTAGTACTTGGGCCTGGGCTTCGAGGGTTGTTTGTGGTCTCTGGGTCTGGGTACTCTGTGGCCTGTTCCCTGCGATTGCGAAACTGCTGGATGTGTGGCGGTGGCGGCGGCGGCTGTGCCCACTCGAGCATCTCTCACTCTCTCTCTGGGGCATAATTTCAAGTGGACCACAGCAGCACTCAATGGCCTGGTCTTTCGTCTGGGGCATCCATCCAACACTCCATCCATCCATCCATCCATCCATCTATATGTAGGCATATATATTTGTGTTTGTAGCTTCCAATCGAGCGTCGAAGAGTGGTCGCATTTGCGTATTGCCGCTCAAAATCCGTTTAATTGGCATTGCACCTTGGCAACAACATGCGGGGTAGTACCTGCCAAGTGGAACTCTGACTGATACTGGGCAGGGTTGGGTTGGCGTAGGTGCTAACCATGGCGACACAAATGTCTGATTGGCCTCGCAACATTTGCCATCATTTGTATCGAGTTACCAAAAAAAAGAACCAAAACATGTAACCAGCCGCAATCCGCTTGTCAGACAGCACAGACAGCACGAGTTAGATGTCGTGTGCGCCTAATTAGCTGACAGCCGCAAGGATATTATCCTTTTGATGGTGGTGGGGTTGGGCGCTGTCCAGAGGCCAATTAAACGCACATTTCTGCATAATCAAAGCATTCCTCTCCAACCCCTGATGGACCCTTTACCAGACTGCATATCGTAGTAGTAGTTTTGTGCTTTAACAACTTGTTTAACGATTTCTCCTTGAATTAATTTCGAATGCAGAAAGTTCCACTAAATCAATAGTTGGGTTTTTGGTTACCTTTTTTTCTTTGATTTACTCCTGTGTCAAGTGTCTGTGGCGTGCCCTCAGCGACCTTTTCCCCCGAACACTTTTCCATTTTCATGATCTATTTGCTTTGGACAAACCCACTGCTGACCTTAAACAAATATCACACTAATAATATTGGGCACTTGAGAAGTGTGAATGTGAACCTGTAGCAGGAAGGACAAAGTGGGAGTGAAAAGGAGAAGGAGTTTAAAGTGTCAAGTGATTTACTTAAGTCCAAAGGTGAAGGCCTGGCGTTCATGTTACCAGGATCTTAGTCAAGTGCAGTTAGAACTCGAAGAGGTGTGAAGGTTACAAGATATTTGGACATATTTCAAGGAGAGAATTCAAAGGAGAAACTGAGTCTTTGAGATCTAAAAATCAAAATAATCTACGAATGACTAGAGCCAATCCCTTCTTAGGCATATCTACAGCTACCATAAACAGATTCCTCGTCTTAATACCCTTTCTTGGATACCCTGAGGACCTTTTCCTTATGTCCCCCCTTGGCTCTCAGTTATTTCCAGTTACAAATCTTTGGCCGTAAACCATTTGACTACCAATTCGATTAGTCATTTATGAGCAGCTCCCCTCTCCCTGCCGCACACCTCGCAGAGAACCCCAAAGCAATCCATAAGCAAATACAGTCTGCCCGCATCTGCATCTGCAACTGCAGCATTTCTGTTCTGTCATTGAGAAGATACTCGCACACACACACGCGGCTACAGATACTCGTTCCACATACAGTTGCTAATGATGTTGCTGCCAGTTTGTCTGGTTCTCTGGCTCTCTGGATCTCGGGAAGAAGGAGCACGAGAAAAAAAGTAAATAAACGAATGCTACCTACAAGACCCTGGGACCCTGTCTGCCTACCTGCTGCAGAGTCGGCGGAGTCAGCGGAGTCGGCAGTGTCGAAGCTGAAAAATATTTATCGATCGGCATCGGCTCATCGGCAAGTTATGAACAAATTTACTTTCGTTACAACGGCAGACATTAAGCGAGGACGTCATGAAGTCTGTGCCGACCAGACCAGCAGTCAGACCCAGAACCAGACTCGGACTCAGACACAGACACAGACACAGTCCCACTCACAGCATGAGGTTGCCCCGAAGGGAGACAGCAGTGCAGTGCGGCTGCAGGAGGAGATGCATACGTTATTTTTATAATTTTTATGGCCTGGTCAGGTATCTTATTTTTATTTTTTTCTCCTTCTCCTCTGGCGGCTTGGCTCGGCTCTGCTTTGCACTGAATGAGCATTGAGCCGTCGTAAACTCCTGATGAACCTCATAAATAATATGTGTGTTCGATTTGTATTCCAGTTTTTTTCACACTTTACCCACATCCATATGTATGGGGGAGAGACCGATCCATAAAACCCATGTCAAAAAGTTAACCCACATCTCCTCCAAAAGTCAAGAAAGTCAAGAATGAAATCATGGAACTGGGCAGGGTACGGTGTCCAGCCTACTTAACATTTCCAAGCAATTTCCCCACCCCGAGGCAGAACTATGAAACAATACGGAAAATGTCAACCAGTGCTCTTAGGGCAATAAAAATCAGAGGATACCCCGCAGAGTTGTGGGTCAACCAGCTGCATTTGTCCAAGCTGTTTTGGGATTTTACTCTTTATGGGCATAATTTCCGCATGATAATGTTGTCAAATCTTGACGTCAGGACTCGTCTTGGTAGCCTAAAAGTTGCTGGAATGTTGGAATTATTTGAGAGTTTAGAAAAAAGATTGATGGAACATCGAGTTGAAGATATTTAGAGATGTTTTAGAGGGTAAAATATTTGAGGAAATATATTTTTAATTGTTTTTCTTATTATTTTATTTATTTTTTTTTTTTTTTTGTGTACCACCAACTAATGGATGTCGCTCTTTGTGGACTTTCTAGTTTCGTTGCATTAACAACATGTCATATTTCGATATACAATATACTAAAACTAGTACCGTTACAAGCCGCACACAAGGAATGCCAATAGCGAACACACACCAAAATCGAGTTCAAGGCAATCTCTAAGTCATCGCACCTCATAAAAGTCGATCATAAAAATGTTGACGACATACAACAAAAATATACAACAAAATAAAAGCTCAACTTAAGTCAACTCCACCGGAGAGCCGAGATTGTCGTAAAAAGCAATATCTTATTGTAAGTTTTGGAAATCGGCAGACATCGGCAGGGCGTGGCAAGAGAGGCAGAGAGAAGGGCTGAGGACCACCGGCACAGATCTCTCTCCCGATTGATACGATTCTAAGTAGTCGAAAAGACATTTGGAAAACAAATTACAAAATTACGCTAAACGACAAAATCCCTTCGCAACGCAGAGAGAAAAAAATACGTAGCGGGTTCGGCCTTAACGATCAATAATGTCACATAAGTCAGATGATTATTGGGGTGGGGGGCATGGACTTGGCCCGAGAAGGTGGCTCATGGATTTTATGGATGCCCAGAGGTCCGAGAGGGTCGTTAAAAGTTTTCAATCCATCCACAGGTGCGAAATGTCTTTGGAAGCAGATGTGTTGTGACTTTTTGATACGATTTTACGACTTTTTGGTCGACATTTTGGTGTCTGGGTCTGGGTCTGGCCAGTCTGTCTGTGTCGCAACGAACAAAGATCGCTCTCTTGTATCTCGAGTATGTTAAATGTTTCTGTTTTACGATCACACGACCGATCAGCGAGCCGTCAGGTCTGGCCAACAAATCGTTTAACTCCGACCAGGCTCCAGCTCCAGCCTGACCCCGTCCCGAACTTTGGATAACGCTTTGGGGATTATGCAAATTCATCAGAGTAGTAGAGATAATTCTTTTTGGCAGGAATTCCAATTCCAATTCGAATTCAAGAATGGTCATAAAAAATCAATAAAAAATCGTTCAACATTTCGGTTGATTTTTTATATTTTATTATTATTTTCGGGAATATATTTAGTCCGGTTTGTCCATGTTCTAAGGGTCATTAAAAAATTATAAAAATTGAATTCAAATTAAATGAACCCCCAAAATGATCATTGATAGGTTTTTTTTACTTTAAATTTGCTTATCGCCCGAACCGAACCTCCCGTGTGGCCCCGACATTAAAAACAACAACGGAAAACATTTCATATGCCACAGAATACAATAAATGTTTTGCTTTCCAAACTTGCCACACACAAAGGCTGACCGAACTCTTCCTACACGACTATAAGTAGCTAAAAGTCTTTCTTTCTATGCTGATTTTATGGCATTTTCATTATGATCTATTAGTGGCCATTAACCGATAAGGGAAATGAAATGCCTGACTCTATAGGCTCTCGGGGAGTATCTAAAAATGGTTAACGGTTTTAATAGACCCCAAAAGCATGGCGCTAATGCTGTAAGATGTAAAATGGCAACTGGAAAGGTTTATTTTGGGATCACTATTAAGCTAAATCCATTCGGCGGTAACAAGAAACCTTTTAGATACAGATTTAGGTCTGCCAGCAAGTCGCTTAGATTGGCATTTGTTTGGACACCAATTTATATTTTTCACAGAAACTTTTGGGTGGATCTTTGGCAGAGCATCTTTCAACATTTTAGGACCTGTTCTCTTGCCTCTCTCTGATCCTTGACCAATTTGCAGACGCCTCTATGTCTGGCAGTTAGCCAAAGTCAAGCATATGGGCAGCATTTTTGGATGGTGCCATGCCGCTTCCAGACAGATAGTTGCCGTTTTCCCCGGATGCATAGATCACAGCGTGTCCTCGCACCAAGGTCGTCGCACAGTCGGCCGTGCTGGCCGCTGGCAGGGGATCTTTCGCACTAGACAGCTAGACGCCCCGTTTAAAGTATTTTAGCAAGCGAACGAAAAGTCCAGCGGCTCGACGGCAGTTTCGCTGCACAGCATGTGGGTTTGTTGCACAGTTGCAACTGCGTTGCAGGTGTGTCTCTTTCGGAGAGTTGAGCAGCGTCATGTTGTCTGCGGATGCGTGGCCTGAATATTTCGAGTATTTGTTAAAAGTCATGGTCATGGTCAGGGGACCCTAATGATGCTTGAAACGAATTGTCATTAGTTTTGCACGGTGCAACATTTGAAGTGAAGCCGCGCGGCTGTATCTGAAGGGTTGCTGCAGTTGCAGCTAATTCAAGGTTGAACAGCGGAGAGGAGTCTGCGATGAGTGGCAACAATAATTCAAGGGATTTCTCACTCGCAATCGCACTAAATCCCAATCCCAGCTGAGTCGCTTAAATTTCCCCCGCCCTCAGCTTTTGTTTTGGCCCAGAAAACGCTGGGAACTGAGATTCAGCAGAGGCTGCTATCGATTTAGGACTCACACCCAAGTGGGCACACGCTGGATCCAGCTGACACATCAAATGTCGATGCAAGGATGCCCAATGCCACGCCCACACACCCCAAGCGCCCCCAGAAACAACAGCAACAAAGATGAAGAAGAGCTAAAAGCGATATAAAAATTGTTATACATATGACATGGGGACTGGCGTGGAGCGGGGAGTGTGTGTGTGTGTGTGTGTGTGTGTGTGTGTGTTGAAGCATTGAAAAAAAAAAGTAAAGAACTTCGACAGACGGAAACAGGAAACCGGAAGTCCATCTTGCTCACAGTGTCGACGACAGCAGCAGCGGCAGGCAGCAGCAGCAGCAGCGCGAGTGGTGGAGCGGCAGCGGGAGTGGGTGGAAAGGCAGCCTGGAGGAGGAATGAGGGGAATGGGTAGCCACGTCCAAGATATTTTTATGCGTTGAAATTTTTCAGCTGGACCAAATCGCATACTCATATATCATAAATATATATAATGCAGTGTGTGTGTTGGGTAAAAATCAGTGGCGCAACTTCAATAATCATTATCAGCAGAAACGACAACGTTGTCGTTGTCCTACCCCGGCATCATCATCATCATCGTGGTGGTCGTGGTCGGTCGGTCGTCTCACTCTTTGCAACATCATGTTGCGGAAACAGATAACGCACGGACACGGACACGGCACGGACATATGCTCTGCGGCGAGTGTGGAGTGTGGGGGGCAACGCATGCAGCCACACACATAACATTTAATGCTGATAGTTCGGTGGGGTCCTGCTACTGCTACTCGCAAGACGACAACGGCGACAACTCGAGCTTCAAATTGAAATCAATGATGCGCAAGTTTATGCCACAAAAAAAATAAAAATAAATATGTATCTGAAACAGAAGTGAAGCCAAAGCATAAGCTGTTACTGGTACTGCCACTGGAGTGAGAGGGGGGGAGCGACCGGGCAACAGAACAAATGATGCGAAAAGCGTAGCAACTTTGCCACCCACCAGGCACGGCACGGCACTGACGCCGGTGTCCTGTCGGGACTGGCAAGTCCAAAAACCGGATCATAAAAAAGTGTTAATGTATTTGCAATCTCGCCAGGAAAGGTACCAACACAAAAAAAAACTCAGCAAGAAATTTATGCCAAGAAAAAATATGCACAATATGAATGGTAAGGAATTTCCGTTGCTAGAAGAAATAAAAAGAAGCTTAGAAAAGTTTTGCAAAGAGATAATCCTTAAGAGCCAAATGGAAAGTGATTGCCAGTGGAAAAGCAGACTTTCAGCTCTTGGAAGTTTAAGTTCAATAAACCAAGAGTAAAGCAAAAAACTAAAAGCAAAAGAGTTTACCATTGAATATTCATGCGAAACATAAAACATTTTGTCACTCCCCAAGACCATGAAGTATTAAAATTTGAGTGAAGTCAACATCAAATCTAACAAATCAAACTACAAGCTACCAGGTAAAATGGTTCAGCCACAGCCCACGCAGGAAACACACACGGCTCTGAAAATGGTCTACAAATTAGTGCGAAATACGATAACTTATCTATATATATCCCAGCTGTCATTAGCATAAAACACACGCACGGGTCTTGTCTCCAAGACTTGCTTCGCAAATAAAACACAAGCCATAGGAAAGCGATCAAAATTTATGCAAAATCAACACTTTACGCTAATGATTTGTGACAAGCCACAAAAGCCGAGGAGAGAGAGACAGTTCCCGGACTTATCTGCATTAGAAATATCAGCCAGTATCAGATTTTTATAAGCCAAACTTAATGGAGGAGCCTCTTCGGAATGGTATGGGCAACTGGAGCAACGCTTTTATGAATGATCGAACCAGAAAGATGTTCATAGAGAACATTTTGCAGCATATTTTTCTTCAGTCCCTAAAGTTAAATATTTAAATTTAACTGTTACTTAATGACTCGCAAATGATGCCCAAGATAAACAATACAATTTGTATAAAATCTTAATCCGCAGACAGGTTCCTAACCAGAGAGAGGACTGACTGAGAAATCTTTCGCTGGCTACTCCCAACTCTCGCCACTCACCTCACCATTTGTGTTGTCACATAAATTCTACTTAAAGAAGTTGTTTGGCTGACAACAATTGTGAATGGAGAGCCTGCTTTCAAAAGTTAGTTACGAAGAAGTGGAAATATCTAAGCTTAGACCATCTGCCATCTATACCCCCTATGGGCAAAAGTATTAATCGATTTGTTAAACATATTGGAGGAACCAAATACTTGAAGAAATCAATAGATAAATCATCACTCATGGGTCTTTAAGCATTATATGTTTATTTTCCAATAATAGCCATGGGTTTGATAGTAGTCTGCCTTTGCTATTGGGTGGATTTTCGGATTGTTTCTAAATTTCAGACAACGATTTAAAATTGTATAATTTATTGGAATGGAAATTGGTTGCACGTGTTATTTTGGTGAGCGATTATTATATCTATTCTAAAACAGATAAAAAGGTGAGCCAATTTATTAATATTACACATGACTCGCAGTTGGAGTATCTGCAATCGTTAAACTAAAATCATTGGCAACAAAAGAGAAGAGTAAAATAAAGACAGCCTAGATTTGATGGTTGACTTTTTGCATGATTTCTTTGCCATTTCGCATATCTCTTTGATATGCGTATTCCCAAATGATTAATCAATAATCCAATATTACATGTACACTTCGCACCACTCCTGAACCACTCTGCCATGGACGTTTAGTAGTGCTCAGATCAGACATCAGGTCTTAAGTCCTTGTCTGCTCATGCTCTTGGCAGGCTTTTATCTGGTTGTCGACGCTGTCCTGTCCCGTGTAACGGTGTTTGGTTACACGACCACCAGAGGCTGTCCGTTCCGTCCATTCCCTGGCCATTACGCAGAAGCGACCCTGTCTGGGGTCTGGGGTTACCAGTGAGTAGTAAGTAACACATTGTGTGTGCGTGTGTGTGGTGTGTGTGGTGTGTGTGTGAGCATACATACTTATTTATCGATGGACGCGTGTCTGTTTATTAATTGAAGTATTTGTTCAGTGTGTCGTCTGTTGTCTGTTTATTTTTTCATGGTTCTTCGATGGTTGTTGTCTCAGTGTCGCGTCAACACACTTGAAATTTGAAACATTCCCTTTTGCGGTGCGACATCTACTCGTACTGGGCCCTTCGATCATCGGACGTGTTGTGCTACTTGTTTGCATTAACCAATTAGCGTGTGGGCTTGTGTGTGGCAGAGCAGAGACCGAGTGTCTGGTCTGGCAGGTTGCGAGGGGCCACGGGACCTTTGACATTTTTGGTTTCATATTTGTTTTGACAGTCTCATCCAGTTCGTGTTGTTGTGAGGGTGTGTGGAAATGAACAACTGTTAGGAGTTGGAGTTGGAAGGGGACAGAGACAGCAATTTTGATAAATACTTTCGGGCAGGATTATCCGAGTTTGGGATTGAAATTGAAGGAGTAGTAGCATTCAGGGGAGCCATTAAGAGAGATATTTATATTCTGACCATTAATAGAATCTTTTCAAAAGGATAAACCTGTCCAATATCTTGAGGAATCTTAGCTGCCAAAGGGAATATCCTCTGAAAGTTTTTGTCGTATTTAAAAGAAGTTAATGTTAAGGTAAGAAAGTTTTCCCAACCGATTAACTGGTTAAGGACTTCCCCCCGTCATCTTTCCCGCCTTCCTCTCCATCTCTCAATATCTCAACCCCACGCTCTGAACTCTGAACTGCCAGAAATGTGTGCTGTGCTCTGTGGATTGGTTTTTGTGTGTTATCAAAACAAATTGCACTGCCAGCAGCAGGCACAGTAGCATGTAGAGACAGGAAATTTTATTTGGCAACCCCACCACTTAACCTGGACCCACGCCCAAGACCCAGAAGCAAACCCAGACCCAAAGCCGAGTCCAAAGGCAAGCCACAACCCTCTGGTCCTGTCTCTTCTCACCTTCTCACCTTCTCGATGTCGGTTCATCCCACATAATGATGATGCGCAAGTGTCGCGTGCACCTTTGCGCCTGATTTGGTGGTTGGAGCACCACCACCAGCGGAAGCCATGTATTAGCCGAGAGAGTGTGTGTGGCTGTGGTTGTGGCTTGTGTCGTGGCCGGGGGTGTGTGAGGTGTGGGAATGCCTGCAAGGAGATTGCCCATAAAAATTCCATAAAGATAGCGATTTATGTATGAAAGCAGCAATGGAGAAAAAAGGGTTGCCCTCCAAGTCGATGCGTAAATTGATGTGGCTGCTGCCACTGCCACAGCCACTGCCGCTGCTTCAACTCTTCAGTGGATGCTGCCACACTGCCGCTTCTTCTTCGTCATCTTTTTCCTCTGTGGATGCCCTGTAATGGCATTTCTCTGCTCCCGCACAAACGAAGGAACATCAGCAGCATCATCAGCATTTGTTGCTGACATTTTTGCTACTTAGGGGGGGGAGTGCGAGAGATTCCATTTTTTTTTATCAGTTTTTCTGGAAGATGGAAAGGGCACGGGGTGAAGTTCTTTTGTGTGGGGTTTAGTGTGGAAATGATTTGCAGGTGGTTATTAATCAAATTAATGTGCTTATTGATAACACGCTTCTTCTGAATGCCTTCCATAATGTTTGTCGCTTCGCTCCACCCGTTGCCGTCGTGGATGTTTGCCGCTCCCTCGATCCCTCACCTCGCTTCAGTCTCTGCCACTTACGAGTGGAAGAGACATCCACCCGGACAGGTTACACGCACATTTTACAAGCTTTTAAAAGCAGATTATCTTATCCCATCGGATAGCCCATGACTGTACAGGAACACGAGGCTGCACTTAATAGAAAACCAATTCTAGAGTTACAAATTTAAATTCAAATCAAAACGAAATGAAATGAAAGCGCCGCTCGTGGAAAAGGGGGAAAGTGTATGCAGAACGATTCCGAAATAAAACATTGGTAAACAAATTCCAATTCTGTTCCACTCTGTGGAAATTGAGACATCAAATTGTGGTCAGAGAGATCACGGAGATCCCGAGGAGAAAACCACTTAAATCACCTGAGCGACAAGCGGGAGATAACACACAAAAACACACACAAAAAAAACAAACCCCAAATGACGTAGTCAAACCGAAATAAACCCAAAAACAAATCAAGTGCTGCCCCGAGCGACACCGACCTGTAGGAGAACCTCTTCGAATGCATTTCCCCTCCACCCCACAACGAATCGGAAGGCCGACTGATTTATTTGGAGAGACTAATTATATGAGACGTCTGTCGTCTGTCGTCTGTGGTCTCTGTTTCGGAATTAGATTCGAAGCCGGACAAAAGGTTAAAACAAATGACGACATCAGGCCGTAACTGGCAGGCGAGGCACAACACGTTGACAGCCAAAGTGCATCTTTAATTTCTGGATCGTTGTGGCTGGTTTGTTGATGATGATATGACCATGATGATGGTCCACGGCCCAGTGAGCCCAGTCCAACTCTGACTCCAACTCCAGTTCTACATATCTGCATCTACAGGTGCAGCACGCGAGGCCCAATTCAAGCGCCAGTGGACTAGCAAATGCAACAACTCTTGGGCAGAGTTGACAGTGCAACACACACACACACACACACACACACACGCTGCAGCGGCAGTGGCAGTGGCAGGCAGGTTGACAACTCAGTCAAGCGTTTGACAGCGAGGTGGGGCTGCTGGCGGTAGAAGGAAGTAGCCGTGACAGATGTGTAGTTGGAGCGCTACCTGCTATCCAGTGAAAATAATTTATTTAAATTAAAGAACAACTGTGAAATCCGGGGAATGCCAAATATGGGCTTAGGCGCATTTTCCAACATTGAAACCGTTCAGCTTTTGTTTTTATTTCCATAGAAATTCAAAGAAAAGTGGCTTTGGAAAAATCAAAATAAATATTCGGTTATCAATCAAATTTTTGCAAATATAAATATTTTGCAATTATAAAAATTAAAAATAATGTTTAGAAAAATTAATTAAGCAACTTTTTTTCTCTGGCTTTGATGCATTAAATACCAAAACTATATTATATATGGCTATGGAACTCGATTCTCGATTCTAAAAATTATTCATCATAATTCCTGCACTTCCCCTGTGGACTGCATTGCGGCACGTACGAGTATTCGGGTAGCAGACAGCAGTCCCAAATCAGAAACGAGTGCTCCGCGCCTCCACCCAGGGCCAGTAGGATAGGCAAGCCCTCGGTTCAATAACTCAAGAGCGCAAACAACTTAATTAGCAAACACCAACAGCAGCAGCAGGAAAACCGGCAACACCAGCAACACACGAGAGCGAGAGCGAGAGCACACACCAAGAACCGGCACCCAGAACCAGCACCAAGACCAAGAATGTTGAGGGGTAATTAATTTCGAACGCATGCCAAAGCACCAATCCAATCGAATCCAATCCTGGTTGCTGTCCACCCGCTGATTATTATGTGAGTCCCAGTCTCAGGTCTGAGGCAATTTTTTGTAGCCCTCTTTTTTTCGTGGGCTCTCGCCTACACGGCGGCGACGACTCTCGTAGGGGTTTTGGGGGCAGCTCGAAGCGTTGGCGGTGCGTGCGTTTTTTGCCTAATTAATGGCGGCAATTTGTAAACGTCGCGAAATGCGCGAAAATGTATTTGCCAAATGTGAGGCAGTCGACTGGAGCTGGGGCTGGAGCTGGAACTTGGTAATAAGAAACTGGTATGGAATGGGCCTCCAATTGGGGTCTGGGTTGGTCGACTGCAGTTGGCTTTTTAAGGCGTTGATTGATCAGCAGCCGGGGCAGAACCCAAGCAGCTGAAGTGATCATCATGATGGGGGGGTAAGATGATGATGCGTTGCATGCTGATGAATGTTCGATGGAGGATCGGTGATCGGTGATCGCTGCACATCGCAGATCGTTTGCCACGTAGCGTGAAATTATTGGCGACTGGCATACATAAACAGCACGCGAGCGCCATAATCCATAATCCATAATGTCACCAAGTGTCGATCCGTAGATCGTCCATCGGCGATCGCTGATCGCTGATCGTTGATCGCTGGATGCCTAATAATGTTGTCTGTCGCTCGTCAGTTCAATGGCTTGGGTGTGACACATCAGAAAATATGAAGTAAAAAACCCTCTGGAGAAATGGGAATTGAAATGGAAGCGAATGATTTACGAGGCAATGCGCTCGAGACAATGCCAATGAATAATCTTGTAGGTGATTTTGGTATACTCGTATAGGGTTCCATTGCCGCTTGATCTTGCCCGCACTTCAGTCCGAAATTTATGGCCCCACCATAATTGTCATAATTCTCTGTATATCCAACAAGTAGCTACTGCTCCGGCCCGGAGAGCCGGGGAGAGAGATCAGAGATCCCACAGAGGGACACCAGCTGGGCTACCGTTTAAATTTGTGATAAGGGACAACGACGCCACATGTGGGCCATGGGTTAAGAATACGAATGCCGAATCGAAGGCGAAATCTTTGCAACAAGATCGCAATTAATTCACGCGGATAAATCTTCAAGTGCTAACTACATGACAACAACAAAGTAGTTACACTTCTTTTTAACCCACACAGAAAATCACGAACTTCCACGTCGAGCGTCGGATTCTTCTTTTTTCGTTATTTTTGGCATCCCTCTCTGATTGCATTCTGCGGCTGCGCAGGAGTCGACTCCGGTCTTGGTCTGCTATGCTCAGAGGAGGAGTCTACTGCTGCTGCTGCTACTCCCCGTCTGGTTCGTCTGTTCGTTTAATTTCAATTTGTTGCCGCTGCAAAATTTATGATGGTTATTAGCAAAAGACGTGCGGCCAGCACATTCCTCATCATGATGTTGTTGCCTTCTTTGGGTTTCCTGTCGGCATGCCACCAGGATCCGCTCCAGCATTTGCTACCGAAAAAACTCCATTTTCTGCACGCCTGCGCAACTGCTGTTGCATGCTGCATGCTGCATGCGGTGGCAATGTTTACTTGCCACAGACAAATTTCATTGTAACTTGAGTAACTTGGTAGTGGGGCGAGCTCTTGGCTTTTGGTGTGGCACATGTAGTCGCCTTTGTTGGCCGACTCTGCCTTGCCCTGCCTTGCCTTGCCTCCTTGCCTGCCGTTTGTCTAGGTAATTGCGTTTATAGTTTGTCATGTTGGCTCTCTGTTCGGTCTGTTCGAGCTGTTCGGGGGCCGCTTCTGTTACAGTTTTATTTGGAATTGCGAGTGCCTGGCGCTTGTTCAAGGCTTATCAAGATCCAACCCACCAGAGATTGATGTTCGCTGTGATATTTGCGGATTTTATCGGAGAATAATCATAAATCTCTTCTGAGAGATATTCTTCTGTGACTGTGACTTACGGTGTGTCCCTGCACGTTCGAATCTCCCAAATCTGATGGTTAATAAATTATTTAATTAACGCTAATTAACATTTCCGAATGCCGCTACGTGGAGGCACAACCAACTGAGGGATCATCGCTCATAGACATATGTAGACGTATGTGTCGTCTTTCGGCGATCTCCAACCGATTTACAGAGTGTGACAAATTTTGGATACACAGTCTTGGGATACACTCTTTCGGCGATCTCTGTGTGTGGCTGGCTGGCTGCAGACGATCGACAAATGCGCTGTTTACCTGCAGCAACACGCACGCGGAGAGACAGAGCGAGAACTCCATCCGAGAATCCATTAAGTTGTTAATCATATGCGAGCGCGAGCGTGGCTCCAGTGGAGCTTAGGTGGTATCCTTGTTGCGTTGGTTTGGGTATCCTTTTTCCTCGCCAACGCCACCGCTGCATGCCACAATTAATATGCGTCCAGCGATCGTAATCAATTCTCCCCGGACCCAGCCCGGGCCCAGCCTCATAGTCATCGTAGTCCAGGGCCCAGGGCCAGGGCTAGGCTGCTGCTGGTAACCCGAACACGTGCGGGTCATTAGTCGCAGTCACGCATTTTGAGCTCACTCTGAACCGAGCCGAGCCGAGCCGAGTTGTCCGGTGTCCAAGTTGTGGATGGAGTGTTGCCAGCCAGCGCCCCCACCTTCCATAACCATCTCCACACTCCACACACGCCACACACTCTGCGGCATGTCCGTTTCGTTCAGTTTTAGTCGGAAATGATTTTGTACGCTTCGTTCAACTTGAATTTTTAGGCCGCGAAATTTTTATGAGTAGCTGGAACTCGGAAACTCTTCTTCGGCTACGGCTACGGCTACGGCTACGGCTTGGGCTTTGTTTGATTTACCTTAATGGGTTCTAATGAACCATGGCTCAAGCAGCCATGCAGGCGGCCCAGTCCAACAGTCCACCAGTCCAATTATTGACTACTGATTCAGTGCGACGGTACAGGAAGGGAAGGAGGATCAGTGCAGAGTTTTTCTCGCTGAAAATTGGGTGCACAATTTCTTAGCAAACTTAAACCCATTAATACATTATCCAAGAAATATTCCACCATTTAATGAGTCTGCCATAATATAATTTAGTTCCCCAACCCAACCAGCAGGTCACGTGTGAGGAAATAACGCAACTAAAAGCAAACAATTTAGGATCTCATGGAACCCCTTTTTCCAGCTAGCAGCCAGGGGAGCCATCAATGTCATATTCAGGCGACTGCTAACAGAGATGAAAGGACTGCCTGTGGCAGGGCATTTCCTTGCGCATTTTCACGACAACCTGGCAACCTGCCAACGTCGGGTGTTGTGGGGTCTTCCTCCCGGCCAGCACCATCGTGACGTCGGGACGAAGCTTTTAACCTTTAAGTTAGGTATTTTTTCGTAGTTTTCGATTAATGGACACACTAATGCACGCATTAGACCACCGTCTGCCGCTGTGCCCTGTATCGAAAATTGTTGGCACGTGCGGCGGACAAATAGCGACAAATGTGTGTACGATGAATAAACAATTGGAGGGGTGGTGGCGGGGGGCAAAAAGTATATGGAATCAAAAAGCATATTTGTACACTCACACATATTTATTAGCCATATCTGACAACAATTTATGCGGCCATTAACAGCGGCAATACAACGTGTTTATTTCAACATTTTGAAATGCCATCAAAAATATACAAATAAATAAATAAATATTATAAACAGTCGAAAAATCAATCAAAAATTCAAGACATGTTCCCCCGTTCTACGGCTCCTCTCTTGAACGAGTTGCAAAAATAAAAGGCCATAAACTGTTCATAAATTCAAACACCCACAAGAGATATCATTCACCCAGAGAACCGAAACAAACAAAAGAAGGTCCAACAATGAGACCATAGATCGTCGGAGGGGCTCCGGGCGTTGTGCGATTTTGTGTGTGGGATTTCTCAGTGGGTCAGTGTGGGAGCCCCCCTAGGAAAGTGATAGTAATTGATTCGTAAATGGATGTTTAGATGGGAGATAATGCAAAATTTGCATTTTAAAATAAATTTAATGTTTAATTTTTAATAAGTATTTTCATCAAGAGAGCGGAAAACTCATCCACTGCTGATAATCTACGTTGTACTATGGATATAAAAAACCTGCAAATTTATGGCCACCAAAAGTAGATTTATTCAACAATTGAAGAGGAAGTTCCCCCCAACTCGCCCAACCAGAGACAGTTGGCATGAAAAATATGCCACTAATAAAAAACAAAAAGTGTTGTAAAAATAAATTAGCAAGCGAAAATCCGGAAACTTGTAACAAATTAACATTAGCACAATTATATGTACAATAATTAGTAACGCCGTGTCGGACAGGGGTGGAAGTGAGTGGTAAAGCATGTTGCACATTGTTAACTGTGGATGGTACTAGTACTCAAAGAACTAATTAGAGCACCCTGACCCCAGATCGGAGGCTTTAAGTGCACAGTAAAAATCTGTAGGAATTTTTTGGGTATACTTTTTGAATGCATTTCCCGCATTTACACGGCAGCAGGTGGCATTTCACGCGTTGTAAACAATTGTTAAAAATTATTAAATGTATTTTTGGAAAGACATCTGCACCGTACAGTGGGTGTGTCTGTGTTTAAACAGCTTTCCCCTTCGATTATTCATTTATTTAGATACTCGGGGAGTTCGTTTTTTATTGTGCTGACGATCTAGGAAGAGAGTAAAACAGAAGCAGCAGCAGAAGTTGCCGAATCAGAAGGTGTTATACAATAACTCATAAATAACAGCAGCTAGGGGACAGTGAACAGTGGGGAGTGGAGCGGTGTGCAGGGGCTGGCTCATTAACAGGCAGTCACCGCAGGCCAGAGCGAGAGATAAGGGAAATGCCAGAGAAAGTCATGCAGAACTTCCGTTTTTGTTTGGGCTGAGGGGGAGGGAGTTGGACATAATTACACGACTTTCCTCCTCCCCCTCCACCACTCACCAACAGATGCAAGCTCCATTTGAGTTTCCGTTTCGGGTTGAGGCAAATGCAGTGAGCCCCGCGGAGCCGCTGCTCCCCCGAAAATTGCATTATTAATTGCTTGGGCTTTGATTTATCTAAGAAGCAGTTGGCCAACAACAAGTCCAACCCCTATCCAGGCATGTGGGGGAGCAACCCTTGGAGCCCTCTACAATGTTTAATTGTGGAAATGAGAAATATGCGGAAGCGTTGACGATTCCGCTCCAGCGTCTGCTGCACTTGTCGCATCACTTGATGGCGCAGCCCCACTCCCCGGCACAGGCCCCGCCCAACTCTCCCTCCCCCTCGTTAGACCGGCACATGTCAGCAGCATTGTGGGCAGAGGGTCTCTCTGGCTGTGCCCTGTGCTCCGTGTCTGTGTCTAGCCATCAGCATCTGTAGCTGTCTGTTCCACTCCCACATGCTGTCTAGGCACTTGCCTCTGCACCGCTCCCCCCTCAATCCACACACTAAATGACACAAAAATATGGGCTTAACCGGAAACGGATGTATTATCTGCGCTAACTGCGCTGCCACACACAACAGTCAGTCAGCCAGTGCCAGTGACGGGGCTGGGTCCGCTCGCTCGATTCTCGCTGCTGCTGCTGCTGCTCGGGCTCGAGCTCGGGTCGTGGAACTAATAGAATATTATAAATCGTACACCCAAAAGCACGTAGAACGAGACAACCTGTATGTATGCCTGTCCGTTCGTCTGTCTGTCTGTCTGTCTTCTCCACTGACCCACGGATGACAGTGGGATGCCGTACCCCTACTACTTCTCCATCTCCTCCTCCTCTTCGCTGTTCTCTGTTCTCGTTCTCGTTACGCTTCTGTGAGCTTTTTGGCTTGTGCTTTTTGCGGCATGCAAAATTCCCAAATAGAGTTAGGGCGCTGCCTGCCTGCCAGCGGATGGATGGGGATGTTGGGGAGAGGAGGCGAGAGCGAGTGCGAGGGCGAGACGAGAGGCGGTCACTGCCGTTAGTTTTCTTGCATGTGGGACATCTGCGTGCGTGCGTGCGTGTGTGTGTCTCTGTCCCGTGCCTCTGCTTCAGTGCATTCGATTGCATGTCGTTGTCAGGCACTTGCCAACGCTTTCACTTTCGGGGCCTCTTCTTTATTTATTTGTAAAAGTTCTAGAGGAATGTCATTGCTGATATTTGAACTATAATTTACTGCAAGGGAACTCCATCAGATTGGTTTACTTATTGGCACCACATTGGTCTATATTTTCAAAGAAATAAAAATGAAATGGCAAACACTTCAGACAAACAATAACTAGGGTCCAAGCTGCAACTTTCTACACAGAAAAGGGATATAGAAAATCCACTGAATTGTGCATTTATCCCTACATTTAGCACCCAGTATGCTCTCTGTAGATCAATAATCCAATCAAGACCAATCATGAGAAGTGGCGGCAGGAAGAAATTTAACAATTTGATTGGCAAGTCAAGGGGTAACCCCTTCAGCTGGATAGTAGCCATATCTATTGCATTCAGGGGACAGCTGCCAGACGAGCAGACATTTGCATGTCTTTAGCTCAGGGATCCAGGGGATAAGCAGCAGCGTAGCCAGCTGATTGAGATTGAGTCATTTTATGAACAAAGCCCTTGCAATCGGGATCGTGATCGAGGCCGCAGATGCGGCTCGTAAATGTATCTCAGTGATGCCTTCTTTTTTTTTTTCTCTCTCTCTGCTGTATCCTTGTATCCTTTGCGTGTCACTCAAGCGATCAGGCCAAACAACAACAAACAATGTCAGCAAAGGGAAGGGGAACGCAGAGCAATGGAGTTAGGAGCAGCAGCAGCAGCAGCAGCAGCATCCTTTGTGGCTTCCGATTCTCTGTTGGCTTTGATCGCAGCTACCCAGCTACTTAGCATTTTCCGTTCCGTTCCTTTCCATACCCTCCCTCCTCCTTTGTGCGCGGCCTCGATTTCTGCATGCCTCGCTGGGTTTTCCGCCCGTACGGACAATGGGGCTTAGCTTTACGGAAAATGTGCGAGTACGAGTCTGTGTGTCTGTGGTTCAATATTTATGCTCTAAGCTGGCAAACAGCGGGGAAAGTTAAGAGATCGCTGATAAGAAATATATTTTACAGGCATTTTTATAGATCTGCTGAATATATTTTAAATGAAACTCTAAAATTCGTTACCATTCAAACGAAAACCAGTCACACATCATCTAGTAGTCCTGCTGAAAACACTCCACACAGCAAGGCTAGACAAATCCAAACGCAAAATTACAGTTGAAGTTTCCTGCTCCCCAAATTTATTTCCGAAAATGTGTCCAACAAAAGTCTGATTTGGAGGAGACCAGTTGGGTCCGTTTGTTCAGCAAGCAGCGCCGCAACGAGTTCTTCGTATTGGTGGCCGAGGAGTTCGTGAGAGACAAGTTCAATCTTTTATTCCTGGACATGGAGGAAAAGAATTATCGCAGGAGCCTTGATGTCATCTTCAACGAGAAGTCCGAGTCCGATGCTGGAACCGACGCCGATGTGGAGGCCGGGAAGCTCTGCGGGCGGATCCACGCCCGCTTCATTCTCACCGGTCGCGGCATCGAGCTGATGTACAAGAAGTTCCAAAACTGCAATTTTGGGACTTGTTCAGGCGTCTTCTGTCGGTGGCGGAACGTCCTTCCCATTGGCATGAGCGACACACCTGGCAACGAAATGGTGCGTCTCTTCTGCCCCATGTGAAGGGAGGTCCACACATCAAGATCTGCTCCCCAAGCCAACACGGAGCTACTCAAGGCGATTGCTTTGCTGTTCCGCTTACAAAATTTTGAAATTTTACAATGTGAAGGTCGAATTTGGGAGAATACTCGTAGATGATTTCTAGCTCATGGCCAGCTAGATGAAATATTTTTGAAATAAATTAAATATTTGGCTAAAACTGATGCAAATTTTGTTATCTACAGTAAAAAGGAACTTTGCTTTGCTGTTCCGCTCACATAAATTTGGATATTAATAGGACTATGTATGTCAAGAACCTGCCATTCCATTCGGATAACGTTTCGGAGTAGGAACTCTGCTTTAAGTGTCAAAATTGTGTGTTTTTGGTTACATCCCCAAAGGAAAATGCGTAGAGCCAGTCCGAGACGCTACGGGGTGGCATTGAGGCCCATTGGCCTCCACCATCTGCATCACTTTCCATCGCCCGTGCCACAGCCTCAGCAGAGTTGTCTGAATCGACGACAGGCGGAGCAGGGTCAGCGGAACAACCAGTCCATGGCGCCACTGCCCAACAGACAGGTTCAGTTTCCAGCCAACAACCAAGAGACGGCCATCGAGGAGAATGAGCCTCGAAAAGTGGAAAAGTTTATGCGGCGCTGCTACATGACGGCTGGAATGTTTGTGTTTGTCGCATCCTTTCACTTGATGCTCATCGCGGAGACCCTCAAGCCGAATGTGAACTATGTGCTGGCCGGATTCCTGTGCCTGCTGGTGGCCTTCTTGACGCTCTTTGTGCTCAGCTTTTGCGTGCGGCTGCGCAGGAGCCATTGGTTCAGCTGGATTGTGGCCTGGCTCTTTGTGGAGCTCTCCGCCATGGGTGTGGGCCTGGTGCTGGTGGAGCGCACCCTGAAGACCGTGTGCCTGGCGTGGATTGTTTGCCTCACAGTGCTCTTTTTTTGCTACTCGCTGGGCACCTGGCTGCCCATGTGCCTGCTGCCCGGGGAGATCACAATGTGCATATCCCTCATACTCTTCACGGTGTCGTGTGTCATTGTGATATCGCTGTACATGGCCACCGATGATCCTCTATATCACACCATATACTTTTCGTTGCTGTGTGCCGTGCTAGTGCCCGGCAGCATCTATCATGCAGAGATCGTGCATGGCAGACGCTTCAATCTGCCGTCACACGAGTTTGTCTACTGTGCCACTACGGTTTATGTGCACGCCCTAATGTTTTTTGTGTCCATTTATTATCTGATGTGGATACACGAGAACTGATGCGGAAATAAACAAAGCCCAGAGATATCACTCTTCTAGCAGTCTCTGTTCTTATTGTCAAAGAGAAACCTGCAAGCTGTATTCAAATGTCCGCAGAGATCGAAGAGAATTTACGCACGCAACGTTCCCCGAGACGCCGGACCAGTCTGTACCGCTCTGAGGAGGAGGATGCCCTGACCAAGTTCATTGATAATCTCTACAACTACGGCGTACCCATGATAGCCGTCTCCGTGCTCGTGTGGATTGTGGTGGCCAGCACCGATGGAAAGTACATCTACAGGCACATGCCATTTCCACCCTACATACTCGTCATTATCGTTTACCTCGTGATGATGCTGCTCCACTGTGTGCCCATGATCGCCCACGTGGCACTCTGCAACTGGATGTGGGCCTTGGTTGTGTGGCTCTGTACAACACTGGCCGTTTGTTGTGTGTTGCACAACTTTAGCGTGCTGACGCTGCTCTTGCTGCTCGCACTGTCTGTGGTGCTGGTTCTGGTGCTTAACTTTTCGGGTGCCAAGTGTCCGGTCGAATTCCTGCCCGGCGGAGTTGTCTCCAGTGGCTTTATGATGGCCATGACCGTGGCTCTCATCGTGCTGGGCATCGTACAGCTGTCCACGGGCAGCATCAAGGTGCTGGACGCCTTTGTCAGTGTTCTGTTCGTCATGCTGATTGTGGCCATACCGATACAGGCGCAGTTCTGTCACGGCCGCATGGAGTACTTTCAGGTGGTGCCTCGCCTACATCAGATGGTCAGCATTCTGACGCTCTACCTCTCATCGGTGATGTTCTTCTGCTGCCTGCTGTACTTTACAGTGGCTACGGATCGTCATGAAACAGTGACAACTGCAGCGACAACAGAGATTTATATAGTTAGATGAAGATGCCCCTCTGTGGATGGGTTTTCTGTGACTGAATCAATTGATAAATAGCTTTCAGACTTTTCTCTGGATCCAGTCCGTCGAGCACTTTATTGTCAACACCAAATTCGGAGTTTATAAACATTTAAAGCAGCAGCAGGATGCAAAATATATCAAATCGAAATGAATTTCACCCACAAAATTGGCGCCAAATCGCCAGACGAGAGGGTCTTCCAGACGATGAGATTGTGGTTATCATCGATAAGTCCGTCTTGAAAGTGTTTCGACGGAATGTGTACTGCCTTGCGGTGGCCTTTTGTCTGGTGACGGTGACACCTTGGACCATTATAGAGGCCGTGGATTATAAGTTCACCAGCTTGTGGAATATTCCCTTTTACATTTGGCTCTTCATGGCCTTCTTTTGCCAGGCGATGCTGGCATGTTTTCCACAGACGCGATACACTCCTCCCTGCAACTGGATACTGGTGCTGCTCGTGGTGTTGCTCCTGACTATGTTCGGCAGCTACTTCCTGTACCTGATCAGCATTGAGACGTTTCTGGTGGCTCTTCTGACTGCGAGTGTAGTGCTGGCTGTGCTTCATGTTTGCGGCGCCTATTGCCCGCAGGTGGTGTTGCCCAACACTGTTTGCACGGGCTGCGTGCTGCTGGTGTGCCTCATCACACTCTTGGTGGACGGCCTACTGCTGCTCATGATGGTTGATCCCATTTACCGACTTGTGTTCTGCATAGTTATATTCACTCTGGTGCTCATGATGATACCCTTCAACTCGCAGTACATTAACGGACGTCTCAAGTTCACGCCCATTGCCGACACTCTGGTCTGCGCCCTCGCCATCTACACACACTTTATCATTATGTTGCTCTGCCTGTGTGCCTTTAAGTACTACTTTGACTTCTACATAGATCAGGTAGTCATGGAATAAATCTCAAAATATACCCAACAAAAAAGTAAAGCCAGAGAATTATGGAAAAGAGAGTTACTACACAGGTTTATGGGATGCCGCACGATGAGCTGATCACCTACACGACTCGCATCTATGGACTGGGATTTATGTTCGCATTGATTGGCCTCGTCCAATGGATAGTCATCGCAGCATTAGATTTTCGTGTGGAAAAGCTAACCGCAGATCGCTATGGCTGGTGGCTGGCGTGCACCTTCTTTGCCATTGCCACGCTCGCATGGACCGAGTTTGGACGAAAGTTTCCCATCAATATAGCTCTGATAGTGGGCATTGTGGAGACCTCGACGTGGTACATCGGCTTTGAGCAGTCATTCATTCAGAATCATTTGGCTGACTTCTATGCTCTGGTCATTGTTGTGTCCATCATGTTCTGCTCCATCTTTTGGGGTGCCTACTTTCCCATGTATATTGTACCGGGCGATCTGGTGCTCAGCGTCCTTGTGGCCACGGCCAACATAATGTTGTTCATATTCTTCTTCAATGCCTACATCACGGGTGCCGAGGCCATCGAGGTTGCCGTACGGAATTTCTTTGCCATTTTTGCCATTTCGATGGTTATTTATACGGCCACCATAGTGCACGATCGCCAGTTCAATGTGCCGAAGCACGAGTATCTCTTCCTGAGTGTCATCATCTTTTTCTGCTACATGATACTCCAAGAGCGTGTCCTGGCCCTGTCCTATGAGTATTCCAACGATATGGAATGTACCTCTATGATTAATGAAACTTATTAAATTGCTTCAATAAATTATTATTATTCCTCTGAGCTTTTATGTAAATTGTTTGATGTACATTTTGAACATTTATATGTTATAAACAACATATGTTTATATTAGAAATCGAAGAATATTTTTTGAATCTAAAACACCAAATTAGGTCCTAGTAATTCTCCTCGTCCTATTACTTATTGTGGATGATATATAATTAATATTTTCAGAAGAAGTCATTGCCTCTCATTGATGTAGAGTCAATCAATGTGATATGACGGGGTCATTATGTTTATTTTCCCATTAAACGAAGGGTGATCCCTTACAAAAATTACCTAGAAACATCCTGCATATTCCTACATATTGTGATTGATCTACAAGATGCAGATCCACTTTCCATTTGGCTTGTTGATGCATTTATTATATTATTGAAAATCTTCTTATTGTTTGATTTTGTAGCGAAATTCCTTACCCATTGTCTTGTGCACTCGAACGGAGTTTTGTGGCATGCGCCACCCAGTGGTGCACGGACAAAGGGGGAGGAGTCGTAAGGTGACATAAGTAAATAAACGAATAAACAAATGAAATGCCAGTGCAACGTGTGGGAAGGCTCTTTGTCTTTTGGCGGAACAGCTGATTCAGCAGCAGTGCAAAATTGATGAACTGCGTGGAGGGTAAACAGTCAATACTTTGGGCAAAGGCAACCCAGGCTGGCCCTATTATGTAAATTACATTTAATATTTGCTTACAGAACTTCAAACCGGTAGGCCATAATTACAATAAATTTGGTAATAATTTCTGTTTAAGGTTCGAATCTTCCTATTTACCATATTCCATGTGTATATTTAGTCATTGAGGGCATGATCAGAGGCCCCTAAGAGGCCCTAAGAGTTGTGAGCATGAGAGGCCCTTTCGATGGCCCTCCCTTGTGGATGCTTTAATAAGATACTCGCGCATCGATTTAAACTGGATTAAGAATACTCCAAGAAGGGGTAAGGAAAAGTAACTATAACATAAAATTTACATAAAGTATCCTTTACCACTCTCCTGGCTCTGGCGCTGGTTCTGGCCTGGCCTGGCCCTCTGATAAGCCGCCGTAACCGAAGGCCCTGCGAAGTGCCACTCGGGAAACAGGATTATAGATAGAGTAAGGAGGACTGGACTGTCCAAGAGCGAACAAAGCGGCAGCTGTGGCAGACAAAGGATCGCTGAGGCGCTACAACAATACGCTGCAATGCGCTATGCCATCCACTTAAGGTCCAAGCGGGGCGAAAGGAAACTCGTTATGAGTCACACAAATCTCAGACTACGTACGCCTTTTCAGAGTGAGGGTCTGCGATCTATCTTTCTTGAGATACGAAGCACAGCCACCCCAACATTGAAAGGCAATCCCAACCCCTTCATCTGGTCAGTCGCGAAAACAATCAGCGGCCATAAATGTTGATTATAACGATGACGAGTCCGAGGAGAAGGAGGGGAGATGATCAGTCCTACACCACCACCACCACCAACCATCATCATCATCATCATTATCATCTCTGGCAGCATTAGCTGCAGCAGCTTTTTTCGTTGTTGTTATCAAAGCATCTGGACCGTGAGCTACTTACCTTTCTAAATCTAAAACAAAAATCGTGGGAATCGTGGGAAATTTACACAGAAACGCATATCGAATGCAATTAAATTGCTCGCGCGGGGAGGACTCGCTCGCTGGCTGGCTGGCTATCGCGGTGGTTACTCATTTCGCCTCCCTTCGGGGGTTGCTGTTGCGCCGCTTTTCACCCCCAAAATGTGGAATAAAACGGTGGAAAATGTTATGAAGAAAAATTCCGCTTGTTGCGTGGTCAGCTCGTGATTTACCTTTCCGGTGACAAAATGCGGAAGTATCTGAAAATCGAAACGCATACCGGAGGAGGGGGTCCCAATATTCTGCTAACGACTTTCTGGTAGGCGGTAGGAGGTAGAAGGTAGGCTTTACGGGGGGCTACGAAGTGCGTAACGTGGGAAACTTGAACCTCAACATCAACTGGTAGCGGCATTTGCTTAATTAAATGCAACAAAATGTGCCAGCAGCAGCAGCAGCAGTTTGATTTCTCTACAGATAAACAACAAAATGCCACCAGAGGGTGGTGCAATTTTCACATAATTTTCCTAATGGCAGGGTCGAATTATGGACTGGTTTTTCGTTTAGATTTAAGCGTAAACTCTTTCGATATTTCAGTTGATTTTGGTTCTTACTCTCGTTCTTGATTTAAAGTTGCATTCGAGACATTCTTCGAGGTGATTATTCAACTCAGTTTCGGTCTCCTTCGCCAGTTGCATTCATCTTTGACATCTTTGGGCTCTGCTCTGCCAATGGCAACACTCCATTCCGTTTCGTTTGGTTCCTTGGCTTAATGCGAAATAATTACAACTTGTTCGCACATCGTTCAACATCATTCAACAAGCAGGCAAAAAAATGTACATAAAGTATCTGTCAGCGTCCCCTTCATTTGTTTGCCCAATGACGAATGTGAACCGTCGCTGACGACGACGTCGGTGATGATGACGATGATGATGAAAACTTGAAAACGACACTTGCCTTATTTACTTTTTGTGCAAAAAAATAAAAAATAAAACCTCACTCTTGTGGGCGCGTCGGTAAAATTTCAAAGTCGGCATCATTAACACCCAAACGCGCCATTTTGGTTACGATGTCGATGTCGATGTCGATGAGTGCTGATGGTGTTGATGGTGATTGATGTAACTTTAGAGGCAGCCAACGAGAGAGAGAGCGAGAAGAGGCCTCCAAGTCGAGCTTCCAAGTGAGTGTACCAAATTGGTAGCCCAGAGGCCCAACCCGTCAGCCCATCCTCAGCCCAACGCCCAAGGGCTGGCTCTCCATCTCCACACTCTGAATATTTGTTGGTTTAGTAGTCTGTGCCCTCCACTCTCTTCCGACAGTCAGTCAGTCCCCTTGGTCTATGCTAATTTGTTATTTTAAGCATGTTTGTTTGCCCAGCCCCGCGCTCTCCCCTGTATGTATGTGCCCTCTAGACAACAGACTCGATAGAAAATATTGACAAATGCGACACGAGAATGGCAGACTGGTAATGGGAAGGGAATGGTAACTGTGTCCTGAGGCACCTGAGCCGAAAATGTGCTCTGAAATAATAGCAAACAAGTAAACCAATTAAAGCAAAAGATACAATTTGAATTCGTAATGAATTTTACCTACCAACATCCTTGAGTAAATTAATTTGAAAATAATTTGTAAGAATTCACCCAAAAAAAAAGGAGAGAAAGAAGAGAAGAGGAGAGGGTTAGGGGATAGAGTTACCATCCCGTTGATTGCCTAACGAAAGCCTTTTGAACTGCATGTAAACTTTAACCAGGGCTCTTCAATAACCTCATTAACCCACTCTGGAAAGTCAGTCTAGGACTTTGACAAGCATAATCTGGTTATAACCAGACCCCCCCGGGGTGCTACATCGACAGCGAGGCCGAGAGAATTCACCCAAAAATGCAGCTAAGCAAAGATAACAAGTTCTAACCCCAAGTAAACTATAACTCAACAGACTAATTATGAACTCGGGAGACAAAGGTGGTTGAGTCCCAAAACCAAATGGCAATTGCACATTGACTTCATCACTCGGCCAGGAGCAGGGAACAGGGAACAGGGCCAGTCCCCTAATCCAGTCCGAAACCAGACTAGAGAGCCCAAGCAGAGAGCACTGAGGCTCAAAATATTCAATTACCACAAATTTGTCGGCACAGCATAAATGCAATAATTAAGAATCAAGTTGCCGCAAGAAGCAGACTCGGACTGGACTGACTAGACCCCGACCCGACCAGCCAGGGTAAACCGACCCTCAAAAAGATACAGATACGAATGCGAATGTATTCCTGGCATTGGCATTGCCATTGCCATTGGGGTGTCCAACTTCCGTTTTGGAAGTCACATGTAGACATACGCGCATGTAACGTAACTTATTTTCTTGTTACGCTTGAGAAATTTTTACAGTTGACATTGAGACGACGGGCGACAGTAACAGAAAACTCGAAAACTCGAAAACTCGAAAACTAACCCAAATAGGTTTCGGAAGCTGCGGTCGACCGACCCCTTGGCAAATCCCAGCAGTCAAGGGAGGGAGCGAAAGGTGACAGGCAGACGCTGCCCCTTCTGCCTCCGCTGGCTCTTATGGCTCTCTGCCTCTGCGGCTGTAACTTCTTTTGCTGCGACGATGGGACTTTTGTTTTAGTGGCTGAGGCATTTAAATGTGTTTCCAATTTGTATCCCATATCCTTATCACTGCATCCTGCCCCTGGCCCATGGCCTCGCTACTGCCACTGCTGGAGTGGCACTCGTGAGAGAATTTCCAACATTCGTTCGCGTCTCGACCGCAGTCCCCGAACCGTCCCGACCCGCTCGACTGCCTTCTGGCCCCGCGCGACGGAGGGGAGGACATCCTTTTAGAGGCGAATGCGACACCACCTCAGCGGGCACCCAGCCCGTCCCCTTGGTGTTTCGGGGTTTTTGTGGATTTTAATTATGGGTGACAATGGTTACGGCATTGATTTTCGATATTTGAGATCATTCGCTGCGGTTAGTTAACGCTCTTTAGCGTTGAAAGTGAGACAACCGCCGTGCACAATGCAGACTCGCATATGGAATTACATGAGGAATGAGGAGCACTTGAGAGGAGAGGCCAGGTCCAGGCACTGGGACCCGATTTGCATGACACTCGCTGTTGGAGAGTGATTTATGAAGGTGAGCAAAGTTAATCAGGGGACAGAGACGGAGTGAATAAATTTATAGGCAGACTTTCCAATAGGACACTGCCAAAGTATGTCCTGAAATGTAATCTGCGTTTAGCGGGCCAACCTCCTCTTGGGCTAGGGTCCTTCTGCTTGGTCAGAGTCCATCCATCTTTTAGCAGCTTAGTGCAATTCGTGGAAAATTATATAGACGCCGCTCTGTCTGAGACTTTCCACTTGGGCAAACGTCCAAAAAAACAGGTAACCAACAGATTTTCCCTCTTCCTTCTACCTGACCATGAAAAACGCCTAAAACTAATTGAGACCGCCCTCATTGAATAATTTCTGAAATGTTTCTTTCCTCCTTCTCTATTTTTTGGTTTGGCTCGGTTGAGGCGAAGGCTGAGATTCGTTTGCTGTAGACAGAAAGGTGCCACAGGAGAGAGGAGGTGCCACAGCGCAGAGGAGCGCGCTGCTGGCAAGAGCGCTGTGGGTAATGATGATGTATGGGTAATTTGAATGATTAATGGCCTGCGCTTTATGTCAGTGTTCCGGTCACAGTTGAAGGTTTGCTTGGCCCTGTCCCTGTCTCTCTGTCCGTCTCTCTGTCGGCAAAAGGATATTGTGAGCCTACTTGTAGATGTGAAATTTAATTAAAATATTTTTATGGTAGCCCAAAACGAAAAAAAAAGGTGTGTGTATAAAGAAGGCATGCGAAAAGGTGCATCAGGGGTCACTGATTTGATTTGGTGCAAGAAATACGATTACATAGAAGGGCATACTCAAAGGGGGACAATTTTCGGGGAAAATGTCTATTTTTGGAGTATATTTTCAGTAGGAAAAGTTACCTTTGGTGGTACCAAAGATGCAAGATGGAAAAGGCCACTGAATGTATCTATTTGTGAGACTCTCTCTTTGCCTTTTTCGCAGCTTTAATATTATGATTCATTCTTCCATTACCTTTCCTCTTATCACACTTAAAGCTTACAAAGTAACCTTACAAACATAACCACTAACAAATTTAAAGCTCTCCTTTAGTCCTTTTCAACATTTTCCTCGCATATCAGCTTTAAATCTGTGGCAGTGAAATTATGCTTCCCAAGTGTGCTGTAGCTGTCGCTGTAGCTGTAGCTGGCTTTATAATCGTTTTGAACTATCTGACCATAAGCCCTGGACCAATAAGGCGTCGCCGCATCCTTTTGGGTGGTGGCCACCCAACCAGACAGGCTGGACCGGACTGTGGCCATAATCAGCGCACAATCAGGCCAACGGTCCGACGGAGCGGATGGTAAAAATTAACTTTTTTAATGAATTACGTAAAACACACACACAAAAAGGGTTGGTGGGGTTTGGGGTGGTGTTGGGTCTTTGGTCTCTCGCCGGCAGACAGTTGCAATGCAACGCAATGTAACGTGACGCCCCAAACGCATTATGTCATATCGCTGATTGAACCAACGAACCGAGCCGCCACCGAGCGCTGAACTCTTCTCAACTGGCGAAATGTTGTTGGCCCTAGAACAAAAGGCAACAGAGAGAGAGAGAGAGAGAGGAGAGAGAGGAGAGCACAGGCGAGTGGCAAGAGCCGAGCGTCATCCCAGTGGTCATTAAAATTGTATATTTTAATTTGATTTTCCTCTTGCAATTTTTCATTGGCAATAATAATCATGTAACGAGACCTCAAACTCCAATTGCACGGCATCTCTTGATCATGGCTAAGCGGATGAGGAGCGAGCAGCAGCAGCAGCAGGAGCTCATAAGGCTATTATATCAATCGAGCCTAAGCCGTGATTGCGCGGAAATCCCCCTAAAAATCCTCCTCCGTCTCCACATCTAACCCCTTTTTGCCGAGCTGCTTGGCGCAATTGAAAAAGACAAATCCTCGTTGTCCTCCTTTGATGCAACATCAGCAGCAGCAACTGCAGCAGCAGCAACAGCAGCAGCAGAAACAAAACGCGACTGCAGCTAGCATCTAGCATCAATTGTATCTGAGTGGATTGAGTGGAGCGTCTTTGTATCTGGATATCTGTATCTTCAAGCTGCTTCTTGTCCGTGGCCTGTGCCCGTGCGGACGACATGTGCGGATTTATTCTCCTTTACTTTCGCGCAATGAATGCGCGGCTTATTCGATTATTGTATGTGCAAAAGTCTGCTTTTCATTTCCTTTTCAGCCACGACAGGCTGTGATTGAACGCGAGTTATCTTTCAGGACTTAGGCGTTGTCTCTCTGCCAATCCGAATCCCAGCAGCAGCAGCAGCACCAGCAGCAGCAGCAATCGTATGACACAAAAGGAGGTCACACACAAGAACTCAGCGACTGTCAGCGGCTTATCCAAACTCCCTCTCCACCTCTCCAGTCTCTCCGTGAAGGATGTGTGAAGATAATTGTCAAGGTTCACGGCTGCCTGACTTGATGATTATGAAACCTCTTTTTCTCCTTTTCCCTTTTCTCTTTTCTCTTTTCACATTTGCCATTTGCCATTTCATATTTCTTATTACTTTTTTTTTAAATTAAATGTTTTTGTGGCTTCCTTTTGAGTGGCTTTCGGAAGACAGACTTCATTTAAATGGATAAATGGAATTTCCCCACCTAACATCACGAGATAGGAGAACGAACCCCGCCGTAGTTCCATAGTTTCCATGGAAAGTATGTCAAGTTCAGGGCTGTATATTGAACTATATTTATATGCACGGTTATGCCCAAATAAGTTTTTATTTGCGCCGTACAATAACCCTCTCAATGAGCTCTTTATTTGATTAGAGAACAGACAGACAGACTGCTCTCAAACTGTATCAACAATGGAGAGTAGCGGCACGGGACTCGACATATTTGGAAGTTTTCGCATGTTCAAATAAAGAAAAAATAAACACAAATTGGGAGATGGAAAATAAATAAAGGGTTTATAGTTCTGGGATCTCTGAGATCTTTCAATCTCCTCGATTATATAATATTCAAGCTAGCTAAAATGTCTCCGTTTCCCTTTAGATTAATTAAATTAATTTGTCATTAATTGGTAGACCAGGGAATACATTCCCCCAAGTAGATCCACGCTTAAATGCGAATACAATTAAATATTTGCAACCACTTTGAATGTGCAGTTAACCGACCCTCATATTGGCGTTCATCTTCTTGTCATTTGTTGGTGTTTATTTTGGTCGGTTTTTCGCAATTACTCACAGGGACACATTCCGGGAATGGCAGCGAGGATGCGCAGGATGGGGAAGGGGTGGTCGGAGCAGTTGGTCCGGTAGCTGCCGCCCGGGGGAGATTCGGATATTGACTTAAAGCGTCGGCACCGGCACCAGCCCCCCAATGGCAAATGACAGATGCTGTCAGCCACAAAATGCATAAGCAAATACACACAGAGGCACACACACACACACACACACACACACACCGGGGGAGGGGGTGGATTGGGTAGTATTGCCTCAATGTTGGGCGACTTTTGGCTCTGACTGTTAGGCTGTTGGCTGTTGGCTGTCGGGTGTGTGGCATATGCATTTTGTGCACGAGGCCGCAGCGGAGGCTCATTAATTATGAAGGTATTAATATTGGACCAAAGCACACACCACCCATACAGAGAGGCAGCCATCATTGACAGCCATGCATACACAAATACACACATACATATATGCATCTGTGTGTGCAAATACATTCGTATGTGTACATATGTACGCATAAATTTTGAGCAAACATAATTTATTACAACACATATTTGTTGTTCCTGCTGCTGCTGGTTGGGTTGTGCAGCCTCTGCTGCTGCTGCTGCTTGTGACTTTGTTTATTTGTTTGTCGGTTTCAACGCTCAAAATATTGTTTGGGTTTTTGAGCGCAAAAAAAATAATACACACACATGCAGCAGCAGCACAAAAGTGTGTTTGGGGTCAGCGCACTGAGGCGCCATATTGGTCAGCCATTTTGTTTGGGGAATTTTGCCTTTACGGATAGGAAATATAATTTATTTTTAAAAGGCTGCAATGGAATGTCCCGACTAGACAGATCACTTTGAGGAAGATATAAAAAGAATAACTAAATAAATTCCAATAAACACCCATTAAAATTTTCTATGGCAAAATCCACCACCCAAGAAAGTATTTTTAAATGTGGAAATTCGAGAAAAGAAACTCGAGTGCATGGGAATTTAAGGAATACAACATTTGTCTTGAATATTTGGCACAGCCTCCCTCCCGTAGCAGAATTTCCCACACCAGGTGGGTCCTGGTCCTGGTTCCTGCTTCTAGGACACACAACACGATCGCAGCGGCTCCAGGCCGCGGGGGGGCGTGTGCAGTTTCGGGCGAAAGGAACCGACAGGAGGCAGAATCGTAAAATCTTTCACACCTTCGGCGCGGCTGGATGTCCGAGACAGAAAGATAGAGAGAGAGAGAGAGAGAGAGAGTGGTGGAGGGAGGGAGGGTTTTTGTCAAGGCGACAAAAGTCGACTGATTAATCGGAATATATCGATCAGGCCCCGAAGGCAAATGCAGCAGACAGCCTGGCGTTAATGTTCCGCTCTACGACCTAGCCCCGAGGCTGCCTGCTGATTCGAGTCCCACACCCGGTCTCGTCTCTCGCGTCCCTAAACCCGAGCCTGCACCTGTGCGCATCCTGCAACGTTTCAGGTGTGCACATTAGTCACAGATACAAAACACTCGGAGAGAGAGAGGGAACAGGGACACTGGTACGGAGACAGGACGCAGGCAAGGACAGCGGCGATGGGAACGGGAGGACATTAACGAGCCAGGCAGTTAGTCGTTGCCCCCTGCCACCGATGATGCAGCACTTTGCATGGTAATTTCGTGTCTGCCAGGGGGGAATTCTTTTCGGTGTCCCCCGGCTGGAGCGGAGTCTCCTCTCCGCACACACACACCAAATCCCACTGCACGTTCATAAATGACAAATGCCTTTCAATGCCACACCAAATGTTCACAGTCATGGCCATTTAAAGCGAGTCCCCCCACCCGTCTGCCCCTCGCCCCGTCCGCACTCAATGCACCCTCTGACCCCTCGGTCGGTTCCCTAACGATTTGTGCCAAATCATTTGCCTAAAATAAATTAAATATGATTTTGGTTTGTCAGCCGGCCGAAAGCTGATTTATGAGGGGCCACAGCCCGAAGGCTGAACCACAGGGTCCTGAATTGGTCAGGGCAGGCTGAAGGCACTCCCACGTGTTGCTTTAAACAAACTGTGCTATAGGCAAGTATTTGCTAAACTCTATAAATTGTGGGAAATTAAAGAGCTTTAATCAGTTCAAGGTAATATAATGTTTCTCCGCCAGTTAGCGGAAGGAAGAGATTTTGTTAAAATTGAATTAGTCCCTTATTTTAGTGGCAATTTGTGTGTAATATTTTCAGTTATATTTCAATATATTGTATTATAGCTTCAACCCAAGTCCTGATCTGATCCTACAGCAATAACTAATTGAGACAAATAAAATTCCCATATTCCTGTTGTACGTCTGGCGTTTGTTCGTTTTGTCATTTGATAAATTAATTATGACACACATCAGTGAATTATTAAATTCAATTACAATCTCTACCTACACTTCATTAGGGAAAGCTTTAAAAAATAAATATACACAAAAACAAACGAACCATAAAGTTAAACGCAGTCTGTGTGAGAGAGTTTTCCAGTTTACGGCTTTAAGTAGTTATAAGTATTTGTGTGTGTACAATTTACGATCAATTTTTAATACATTTTATGTGAATTTTTAATTTGTCTCGTCAGCTCACACCAGAGAATTAGGATTATGCATAAACGTTGCGTTGCGTTGCGTTTCGATTTGGTTTTATTTTCCATTTAGTCGGCTACGCTTGTTGTGCGCGTACATTATTAATATTTGGATGTGAGTGACGCTCAATTGAATATTTATTTATATACGAATATTTAATAAGCAGCACAGCAGCAGCACACATTAACTAATTAATACTGAAACAAGGCGAGACGAGAGACGCGAGAGACGAGGCGAGTGGAATTCTAAATGCAGCAGCAATCCCCACACAGAAAATATACAATATTCAAATATGATCAGAGGTCTGTCCAGGCGGTAACCGATCCCACACACCCATCCTGTTCCAGTGCCTGTCTCTCCGGTTTGTCGTTTAGTTCTTGGCTTCATTTTTGGGGGAGCTCGTTATCCGCAGAGCATCGTCTGATGTCTGGCCTTTGGCTCCACTTCTTTTTTCGTTTTTTTTCTTGGACGCGTTGACTAATTTTCATAAAATAACAATCGATTTGAAAGCCGTAGAAAAAAAGGTGTGAAGTATTAATAAGATGTCAACGAGAAAATGTTAATTTCGTAAATAAGTCGATTTTTGGGGGCTGCCTGCTCGCCGTTGTTTTGTCTTGTTTTGGCTTTTTTGGAGCTCACCTTTGTGCTGGTGCCAGAAGCCAGAAGAAACTGCCATTCGGAGTGTGCATAATTAAATATATGAGTATGGATTCCACATTAGAAGGGCCCAGAATGGTTATAGAATGAATGGAATATCAACCACTTGAACCTTAATGAACATCTCTGCATACGCAGCGAATCGATTGCCAAGATTTGATATGAGTTTTGGCATACAAATCTCAAGACTGTTGACCAATATTTGCATACAAAGATTAGTCATACATTTGATATCTACACATAAGTTTATCCCTCTAAAGCAAGTGTTATCTTTGGGCGCATGATATCACATTACGAGTACCCATGGGCCATGGCCATGACTATGGGTTCAATTCCTCATAACTGCACTGACAGCAAAATTAACATAACTCCTGATCCTATGACATATCCATATCCATACGACTAAGATATATCTGCTCAGTGTGTTTCGAGCCGAGAAAACCGCATTTCTCATTTGGTTTTTGGTTTTTGGTTTTTCTCTTTGGTTTCTCTTCTCTGGTTTGCCTTCCTTTTCGGACGACCATCATCAACTTTAGCTTGCACTCGATGTCTCACCTTTCGAATGATTTATTAAAGTGTCATTAGTGCACGAATGTTGGAAAAATGAAACGAAACCGATGCCCCGACCGACGCCTGATGTCGATGCAGACTCACACAGACACACAGAGCCACACAGAGCCACAGACTATTGAGTAGCTCTTGAAGTATGGCCGGGGGGAGACAAGCCAGAAGAGAAGCTGTTGGGGCTTGGAGTGCGGTAATGAAGTTACCAAAGTCCCCCACCACACCCCATCCATATCCACAGCCTTTGGGCATCATCATCGATCGTGTAATGGCTGCGTTAAGTAGTTGATGTCTGAGGTGGTTGGGTTGCCTCTTGTAAATTTAAATGAAGCACAGGCATCCATCTCCAGCTCCAACCTCAATCACACTCTCGCTCTATTACCGTTAGCTATGGTTGCCTCTTCCATGATCTCTTCTTCCCTTTCAACCCATCGTTATTTGTGGCTGTACAGCCGCACAGCCCAATGATTTATTTCCAAGCATAAACTTTCCTACATTTTCCATTCGAGGCGAGAAAATTAAGTTGTTGGCGACTATCTGATGATGGGTTTCCCCCTACCGCCCAGATCCGATAAGAACCATTAAAAGTGACCATAAAAGTTATATACGACTCAACAGCACTTGACCTAACAGATCAGCTGTCAACGGTTTATCAGATGCAAACAAGAGACCAACTTGGATATGCCGATAAGAGACTCCACAAACATATGTAAATTGTCCGAAAATGTTGCATCTAATTCAAGCAAAATGAAAGCTAAGAGAAGAACTGACTCTTAATTTACTTAAGGAAATAAATGTAATATAAGTATTCCTTATAGAACAGAGAAGAGAAGAATTTTCCAACTCATTTCGTTCGAGGATCAAGTTAGTGTTGATTTTTCCTGGGTACTTTTAATTCTAAAATCTATTCTGGCTGCTTGATCATTATTTTTGGCTTAAAATGCTTTCGATTCATAAGTTTTGGTTCTGTTTTAATTTGAGATTTTTTAACGGATAAAAAATTACAACCTCTTTCCAGCCATTCACATTAGTCGCTGTCAATATATGCCCCGCTACAGCACCCCAGCTCGGATCCCAGAGCCCAGAGCCCAGTCCCATTTCCATTGCGACAAAACACACACACAAGAAATTGAAATGCGCATACAAAATTATTCAAATGCGTTAAGTTATGAAGTTATCACGATGGCACTTCTGCTCCAACATTCCCCAGAGTCACCCAAACACATTCCCAATCCGTGCCCAGGCCGGAGAGTGACAATGGGTTTCCCTCACGTAGCGCACCACAAGGGGGATCGGATCCGAGCGGTCAGTAGGAGGATCGCCCCTGGCCCTGGGCCTAGGCCCTGGACTCCCATTGTCAGTGGACATTTGTTTTTGTGCGCTACAGTTTCGCTGAGCGACTGCTAAGCGACTCCCAGTCGCAGCGTTTATTTATGGGGTATTAGGCAGCCCATTGCGATCCCAGCTAGATCCCTTCTCCAGCTCAGCGATCCCCTGCCCGCTTATTTTGACAGTAACAAGTTGGCCAGCAAATATATGTGTGAGGTGGGGGAACGGACAGCCACTAACTGTCGCCGTTCGCCACGCCACGCCACGCCGCTCAGCTTGTTTCGTTTTGGTACATATTTCATCGATTCATTTCCAAAGATGAAGTTATGAACGTCTAAGAAAAAAATACATATACCATTCCAAAATTTGAATATTTGATTGGGACGCTCGCCAGCCATCCAAGCCGATCCAAGCCGAGGCGAATGCTTCCCCTCCAGCAAGCACAATCATCAATGTATGCGGCGTGAACGGTTATCATTTTGCTGTTGTATTCACTTGTCTTTTCGTTGCTGTTGTTGGAAGTTTGGCAAGAGGAGAGATACTACGTGACATGCGCAGGTGTTCCACCCAACGATCGAGCAACTAAAACGGAAGTTGGCCCAAATGGGTCGTGGTCAAGTGTGGCAGTGGCAAAATGTGAGTGAAGGTTTTATGGGTAAAGTTCGATCAGAGATCAAAATTATTTGAAAATATAAATGAAAGATGTTAAATATTCCGTAAAATGGCTGTGTGAAAAATATGGAATATTTCCAATAGAATTTGACATTTGACTTCATAAATTTCAATCCTTTCCTCAACCCACCTCCAATTTCCATATGTTAATGGCCCAAACTGAGTTTTATTTTTGTCCCATTGTCTGGGCGCGACAGCAACAAATGTACGCACATTAATTACGAAGCAAAAACTAATAACAATTTTTAAAACCTAACATAATTGTCAACCAACAACAAAAAATAAAGAACACTAAAGTGTAAAGAAAAATAATATTCATATTTCGCTATAATGAAAACAAAATAAATCCGAAAAACTGTAACGGTTTGTGAAGCATACATTAATAAACATAAATCATACGCACAAAGATGTGTGCATAAATTTCTGGAATTACAAAAAACTATTAATTTACGCCCTGAGAATGAGGCACAATTAACGTGGCAAATGGGAAAGCATATCAATAAGCGATTTTTCAACACGCAACAAAAAGAATAAAGCAAGAAAGAAAATACACAACAAAAATAGCCAAAAACAATACCAGTTTATAGGAACTTTAGCGAAACGAAACAATAACAAATTGACAAATTAGCAAACATTAAATAAAAAATGTTGAAATGCTTTCAGCATTTACAGATATATTTAACTGGGATTTAAGTTAATAAAGTTGACTTGGGTTTCGAGAACCGTTTTAAAAGGCCTTAAGCGCTATCATTTGCAGCTTCTTCAGATGTGGGCCCTCGTTATCTGTGGCCATTTATCAGTCAGGCAGTAGACAAAAGTCTTGACAGCCCCCACAAACTAGTAGCGATTTATATTTTAGTTAACAGTTAGTTGGACTAACAATGGGTTGACATTTTTGCAAGCATTTTTGGCAAAAAAAAAAAAAAATACATCAAAATATTTGCAAAAGTTCAGCCAACGATTTTAATGAATAGTTTAACCCATAAATATAGTTTCACTAATAGAAGGAAATTTGTAGCCATTAGAGGACTCCCCCGTTGGACTGCTGAATTAATTCAAACTGAATTTAGTAGAATTTTAAAAGTAGAAATTATGTTATGCTTATGATCATGAGCATTAAATGTTAATTTCTTAAGTTTTCTTTAATTATACATTTGCCTGAGAGAACCGCCCCTTGCCCTGCCCCTTGCCGCAGTCGAAGAGATCCCAAAAATTCATAGCCAAGCCAACAGCGTCAGAGAAAGAGCAAGAGCAAGAGCCATTGCCGCCATTAACACAAATGACTGTGCAAAATGGCGGCCATATTAGGCAAGAAAAGCAAGAGAGGCCAAGAGCCAAGAGCCAAGAGCCAAGAGTTGGTCTAAGCCAACCAGCCAACAACTGCGGCGCAGAGAGGCCCATAGAGCGGGTCTGGTTTGACAAGCGCATGTTGATTGGGGCAGCAGATTGGCAAATGTCTGATGATGATGGGGCGGCATGGCTATGCCCACAGTTGCCGCCGTTGCCCGACAGTGATGACTGTCAAGAGCAATTAAAGTCAAACTCGAGCCAGGCTGGGGGACTTAGATTTTTCACCGACACAAAACGCAGCTGCGCATGGTCAGTGGACCATCCATCCATCCATCCATCCATCTAGGCACAGGCCCCGGACGTGAGCTGTCGCTCGCCAGCCAAATGCAGCAGCAAAAGCAGCGGCAAAAGCAGCCTCTGTCCAGCATATCCACAACCTACAATTAACAAAAGCAAAACCCCACCAACAGCAGCAGCAGCAGCAGCAGCAACAGCAGCAGCCTAAACTTAATTTCTTGAGTTTTTCCACTTGAAAAACTATGTAATTTAGTACTTGAACAGAAAACGATGTGTTAAGGCGAAGGTGGGAGATGGAAAGAAAGAAAGGTAACTGAAGGTGTGCGTCATCAACATCATCATTGTCATCATTATCATCATCGTCGGGTTGGACAACTCAATCAGCGTATAAGTTTCTGCCGTGCCGTCTGCATTTTGTGTCTGTGACATGAAGTGTGCCCAATAATGAGCAATTAACGCCTTACTCCTACTTTTCAACCATCATCCGCATCTACACACATCATCATCATGTGCTCCATGGCGTTTTTGATTGCCAAACGGTAGTTTCCCCCCAAGCTCTCTTTACTTTTCTTTACTTTTAAATATTCCGCAGTCCATAGCCAAATGAATTGATGTCTGGAATCTCATGCAGGGCATCTCTTTCTGGCTCTCGCCTCTCCCGGTCTGCCATCTCGCTCTTCTGATGGCGGAGACGCGGCGGGTAGAAAGCAATTTTGTAGCGCCTTTTATCTGACACCGCCAGGGTCTTCAACACCTCTCGAGTGCCTCACGAAGCACACACACACACACACACACAGTGAGAGAAGTAAAGTAAAGTAAAGTTGAAGAGGAAGAAAAAATGGATAAAAAAACAAACTGAAATAACTAAAAACTCGTTGTAATAAGAAGTTGCTTAAAAACAGTAATAATAATAAAGAAAATCACCAAATCATCATCAACATCATCATCAGCATTCAGCATCAGGCATCAGCGATCGCCGGGCACCGGGCAAACGATGAATCGATTTACACATCGTTGTCGGTCTTTCGGGTTTGCTTTTGGGATTCTTACTGTATGACTGTATGACCCAGAGATTGAGTGCGAGATGGAGTTCGATGTTTCCCATATTATATGTGAAGTTTAGCAACATTTTTCCATGGTTTCACATGCTCCAATCCCATTAATCTGCAGCAGTTGAGAGCTAAACTCTTTAGAGTTCCAGCAGCTCCCACAAATTCCCTCCCAGAACCTCTCGAACAAGTTTGTTTTCTAAGTTATTCGTTTTTTTGCGGATGAAATATTTGCCAGCGCCAATCCAATGGATTTGGATGAAGAAATGATGAAGTGATAGAGCAGTTGACAGATTGCTAATTGCGCTGAAATTAATGTTCAAGAGCTTCATCTTTGATGAGCTGTTAATTAAAGTCAAACGTTTGAGCACTGCCAAGAGCAGCAGCAGCTAAGGCTAAGCCTCTTAGAGCGAAAACACGAGCGTGACTTTAAAAATTGGCAAACAAAATAAACAGATTGAAAACGTCGCACAGATATTGTCATTGTTCGCACAGAGGAGGAAGAGATGGAGTAGGAATGGAGGAGTAGGAATACGTGTAGAGAAAGTAAGTCATTGGGGTTCTGGGTGCCCCCTGCCCGCCGAACTCTAATTGGCCAACGAACGAATCACCTTTTGGGGGCCACTTGTTGGTCATTGTTTAGTGAGGAGGCCGGCTTAGAAACGCTCCAGTGACACAGTTATTAGCGTGATTGGCATGAAATTCGCTCAAGAAACCGCAGGGCCAATAGCAAAAGTGTCTGAGCCAGAGCCCCGTAGCTGGAGAAAACATCCAGCAGCTGGTTGTGGCCCAGAAAAACCGCAAACCGACAAAAATACAGTGGCACAGACGCAACATAATTGCCATGACTGTGACAGCAGCTAAAAATCTAAACTTTTAAATCAAAAATCAATGTGTCGGCACTCTGATCCTCTGATCCTTTTGCTCAGCCCAACAAGTGCCACGTCCCAGCCCAGCTGCTGCTGCTGTTGACCGCAAATTATGAACAAATGAATTGGTCTGGCCATGGCATGCAACCAAAAAAAAGGGTTTTTGCGGTTCTCTTGCGAACCCTATAATATATGACATGTAACCCTGAACCGCAAGGCCAACAGATTGCAAATTGCGGCCCAGAGAGAGGCCTTAGTTCAGCGAATGTCAAGTGCGTGGGTGCCGATGAAGAGTAGTCCATAAAATCCTAAGAGTGCAGAAGAGTGAAATTGAAACCTTTACAACTTTCAATTTGTGGGTTTTCTTCTATTAAAATCGAATACAAAACGATGCACAGATTAAAAGCATATTGTGTGCAAGTGAACAAATAATTTGATTACTTTCAAACTCAGAGAACAGATAGAAGCTCCCCCCATTTGGTACATGAAATGTATTTAATATTCACAGTTCATTCTTAATGGAGTGACAACAACCTTAACTAAGTGGGCGTTGAAGATTTTTATTTGATTTTATTGTTTTTGTCGCTGCTGATGATGATGAACGTGCCAAAAGCTAACAGTTAATCGGAGGGTCGCAGTTTCTACCCTCGTCGTACATGGGCTGTGGCATGTCCATGGGGCATGGCAAATTAAATCAAATGAAAAGTCAAACCCATAAGCACATGCTACCCGAAACACAGCGCCCACACACACACACACCGCCCAGACAACCATTTCCACCCTCTGCAGAGGGTGCTGTGGCCATTACGAGGGGTGAAACAATTGCGATACATTTTTGGCTAAATTTATGCACCCCGTTTTCACCTTACACTTGTCATTTTTTACGGCCCATCGACACCGCACCGCACCGCACCGCACCACGATGAGGGTGTTACGGAGTTGGGTAAAAAAGCAGTAACCGAACCGAAGCAAACCGAAGCGAATAGAGAGTTAAGTTAAGCTCTTCTCTGCGGTAATTTGAGCGGATCAGACCGACTGTTGATACTCCCAGGCTAAGGCACAGCACAGGGCTAATGCCAGTAAATGACCCCCTTAAGCCGCTCATCGATATATCACTTGATTTTTAGTGTCGAATTCAATTTGCGAAAAGTCAGTCTCTTTTTTACGTCCAACTGAGGGAAGTTATTGTGAACATTTGTGGACTGATTTGTGTGGATTTTCGTTGGATTTGTGGCAACTAATGTCCGTGGCAGATGGAACTTTTGTGATATATATTTCCCGTATTCCCTTTTGCCATGCCCATAATTACATTAATTAAAACATCATCAGATGAACCAAACAAAAAACCAACATATAACCAACCAGAAATGAGTCAAACACTTAGATTAATGTCTAAATTACAAAAGGCAACACGAAAATGTACGAGAAAAAGAAACCAACAACAAAAACTGAGAGAGGAAAATGTTTCTTTAAAGTTGTGGGCGCAAAATGCAAAGAGAAAGAAAATGCTGATAAATGAGCAAAGTAAATGTTGAAATAATGACTACCAGTCTCCGCCTCCCTCTCCGTCTCGGTCTCCATCCTACAGCCTCCAGTCGTTGGCTGGCCACGAATTTTAGTTGAAGTTGAGATATATTACACTTCTGAAGGTAGGGAAAAATAGTTCTCTAGAGCCGCCAAACTGATTGATGAACTGACATTAGGGCAGTAGTGGTACGCAGAGCGGCAGAGGTAGAGCCACAGAAAAAGTGTTAAAAAATGGTGAGTGATGAGGCGCTCTAATTGCACGCATAATCAACCTTCAGTGCAGTCGATGCTGTGCGATGCAATCAACCGCAAGTGCTGCATCTGTGGGCTCCAGCAATTAAATGGAGATGGAATCTTCAGCGTGTTCTCTATCGCGTGTCAGACATCTGAGAGTTTGAACATTTCGTAGATAAATGCTGGCGATAAGGCCACGGATAGACGTCGGAATGTCTGCACCAGACAGACGCTTCGAGTGGAGATTGAGAGAGCCCCAAACAGTCTCTCACGCGCGCAGTACGCGCCGCTAATTTCGGTTATCGCGGCGCATATAAAAATCGGTATTTCTACTCATCTCTTCTCGCACTCGTTCCAGTTCTTCTTTTTTTTTCTGAATATCATCCTAAATAATTAAACATACCAGGCACGTCGCTATGAGTCTGTCTGCTATTGGAAGGAAAAAAGATGAAAAAAAGAGGAACGTACTCATATTTAATTTCAATTTCATGTCACAGACTTCGGCTGATGCTGCGTATAATTATTATGCCGACTGCATTAGAGCCAAAGTTCTGCTTGAAGCTTTTGCACATACATCGGCTCTGTTCCACCCATTGGCAATCGCCAATCTCCAATCTCCACCCAAATTGCAATTAAGTCAAGTGACAAGCAAAATGGGGCGTGCTGGCAATAAAAAAAAAATCCTTCATGTTGCGCGGAGGGGAAGCCCCAGAGGAAGCGTTTCCTTTAAAGTTTAAGCACTTTTTTAACTGCTTTAATTGCTAAATTAGTGAGAAATAAGTTATAATTTCATGAATTTATTTGGCTTATGTAGTTGCATCGATTCCAAGAAAGTTCTCTCGGAAACAAGTTTAAGCTCAAAAAAGTTTCCCCTTCCATAAACAACAAAATCTTAATTGCAACCAGAAGCCATCCATATAAACGAACACTCGAATTAGCTTTATTTTATTCAGATTTGTGGTGCAACAAGTGAGCCGAGAATCATGTCATGCTCCAGCTCTTGCGGAAAGCAGAAATCTTCAAATTAAGTGGATGCGAGGGCAAAAATGTGCAACAAAGTCAAGGAAAAGCACAGCAGAACAACAACAACAGCCATCAGGCTGCCAACGGAAAAAATGAAGAGTCAAAATGGGAGTGGGGGAAAGGGGAACAACTCCTCTAACGCAGGCGGGAAACACAAAATTGACAACACGCCGCAAAATTCAATTACGTATTCATGTATGCAAAAGAAGGAAGCGCCAAATACGCAGCCAGAGAGGAGCAACAGCAGCAACAACAACAAGCAGAGCAACGCCTCCCAACCCAAGCCAACACACGCCAACGCCCCAGCCCCCAACCACAACCATTCTCAGCCCCGAATGAGGGCGGAGACCTAGACAAGCCACAGTGGACCCGAAGCAGACGAAAATCAAAGTGATGAAGACATTGCCATTTCCTTAGGGTGGTTCTGGTTTTCGATTTCTAGTCGTATTCGGACAACGAGATTTACTTGATTAGAAAATAAATAATGGTTAAAATGCCTTAACAATTAAGCAAATAATTTATTAATTGGAATAAATAGATTTGTGTTTATAGAAAAATACCTAAATTAGATGCATGTTCGCATAGAGGGGAAAGTCCTCAACAAAACATCCTGAGAAAATGTTTGGCAGAAGAAAATTTCTAATACTTGACAATGTTTATTGGCAATTGAAATTATTTGCAACCCTCGAAAAATGTATGCCCCAAAGCTGTTTATTTGAACCAGAACACTATTAGGTAACTTCTGTCCCACTGTGCAGAAAGCCTTGGCAGGATGGCAATGGCGACTCCCCTCAAGAACGCCCTTTCTTGGCACTAGACGACATTTGATTGTTTGTTGAATGTCTGAGAGTGTGTGTGTGTGTGTGTGTGTGCCTCGCCCTGTGTTTGTGTGTGACTGTGATTGTCATTTATGCAAAATAGCTGACATGCCAAGGAAGTGGGGTTTGCCCTCAGTCCGCACACCCACACCCACACCCCACTCAGCTACTGGCAAGACCCCAGAGCTTATCTGTGTGTTGGCTTATTGATAAAGGCAGCGGAAGAGCTTAGACACCAAAAAGGCAGCCGACGGAAGAGGCCACAAACAAAAAATAAAAATGTGGAAGACTGTGGAAGAAAAAAACGAAAGTCAAACTGAAGATGGAGCTGTAGGGGGAGGGCAGCGTGAGATGGACTCTCCCCCGATTATTTGATTTGTGAGCCGCCAGACAAGACAGACACAACATTTCTATTAGAGATGCCGCCGACGAATAGATCGAATCGGATCTGGAAAAGGAGTTTTGCGCGTGTTTATGTATCAATCAGAGGCGCGGGATCCATTTGCATGATGCGGCACAAACCGAAGTAGCTGGAAATGGATCTGGCATTGAAGAGAGAAGAGAGAGAGAGAGAGAGAGAGAGTGCGAGATTGAAGAGTAAAGATTGAAGATTGAAGCGGGAGATGCACTGACTCAGCGTTGGGTTGCGTTCCTTCGATCATGAGAAAGACAAGATTAGCGCAACGAATTATGAAATTGAAATTACTCCAAAAAGTGTTTGGCGATCGATACAAAGAGTCAGCATATTTTTCTCCCCCCTCCAATAAACACGAGTCATCATGGATCAAATGCGATGTGCCGACCCGCGTTTGTGTGTATATATTTTCTTGGCCCCTGCCCCAACAACTGATACCGTGTCATGCCTCTCGAGATGCGCTAATCTCTGGAGGAGAGCCCAGCCACAGACCCTCAGCCCGATTCCTATCCCCAAAGCAATCTAATTAATCAACATTCACCAGCGAAATAGTGTCAAATAGTTCGGGGGTCGCATTGTAATTGCTACCAATTGAAATGGATATTGAATATTGGAACTTGGAACTGCCTCGCCTCGCCTCGCCCAGTCTCTCGATTGTGTCAACTGGACAGATGGTGATTGTCACACCACACCACACTCCCCCACACCCCGACACACACTGAACTGCGACTGCAATCGATCATATTGGGCCTCAGCCTCTGTCTCTCTGATTAGCCGCCGCATTTACACGGCATTCCGCGTTTGACATTTACTTGTGGAGTAGAGCAGCGCAGCGCAGCAGCCTACACGACCAATTGTTAGCCAATTAAACGGTTGACCAAATTGGGTTAACTGCTCTGATTGTGGTCCACAAGCAAGAGAGAGAGTGAGATGGTGATCAAACAAACGATTACTACATGGCACATTAACTCTCAGCTCACAGCTGATTTGATCAGATTTTAAACATTAATTTGTGGAAATTATTCGAATTATTGGGTAGAGCCCATCCATCATTAAATGTAATTCTTTCTAATGCCCAACACCGTTTATATTAATTTATTTTAATTGAAATCAGAGCAGCGAATGGCATCGTATGCTATGGTTTCCTGACTGAAACTTTGCCACTTTTCCTTTCGCTCAAAAACTGTTTCAAATTTGAAATATTCTTGAACTTAAGGCCCCACACCGCACTCCGCACTTTGCTGTCCCTTTTGGCTACGAACCCAAATGAAAACATAAAACCATTCGAGGTTCGGACAAACATTTTTGTTGGCACCTCTCTGCTGGCCATTTAGGTTGGCGTCACCTGTCCAGCGCACGTTCAGAGCTGTCGCTGGTGCGTTAAAAATGATTAATTAAGGCATTTGAAAATCATTTGTCATTCTTAATTTATTAATTAATTAGAATTGCCCAACACGTACATTGACACCTGAGGCGGACCCCAGGCCCAAGAGCCAGACTCAGACCCCTCAGTGTCCCTCATTTGGGGGCGACTGGCTGTTGATGTTTTGTGTATCCAACGCATACGATGCCAAGTGTTCGATGTTCATATTGATAACAGGTTTTTGCGTTAAATTTTCAATATTAAATGCATTCTTCTACAAATTCTCCGGATGAAAAGAATGGTGCAACATTTTTGAATCATTGATTGACGTGTCCCTGAGTCATTTATTGAATGTACATATTTTTCTGTACATTTTTTTAAATTTAAACTTTTTCAGTTATTCCCCATTTTTAGTGGCGCCAAAAACGTACTTTACATGGCAGTTTTTTGTACTAATCGACTTACATGCATTCTACACTCTACATGCTGCAGTACCATATTCCACCGTATGTAATTATGGCGGCGTCACGTCAAGTCACTTCAACCAATAGCGACATTGAGCGCCACCTGTTGAGTGGTAGCTGTACTTTGTACAGTGGCGCTTTGCAGCATTTGGTAAATTTTCAAGTACTCTCAATGGTATTTTTTGTTCGGTATATATTCGTTATTCCAAAAAAAAAACCCAAAACAAAAATTCACTAAAAGCCAAGTTCAAGTAGATTATTCATGATTATGATTATGACTCAAATTATTCTCTGAGTCAAATAATTGGAAAAAGTTTCGACAATCCCCAATTTAAATGCAGCATATTAAAGGATACAGCAAGTACCCCTCTGATCCTCTGATTAACCAAATAAATTATTCTACACTTAATCTGAGCTTATGATGGCATCATCAGCAACCTGAACACTATAGAGACTCCTCCCAGAAGACATTCAGTCACGTTCTGTGGCTCAGTTCTTGATGGCTGAGCAAAGAAAAATATAATCGAATATTGATTATGCACAATCACAGATAAGTTCCATTGTAATGCTCGTATGCTTTGATTCGATTCGATTTACGATCTGACCACCACACAAAGGCACTTTGATGGCCATAAGGAAGTCCACGTCAGATCTGTCAGCTGCTGCCCGGCACTCTGAATGATTGTGTCCATATGCAATATTTGTACACATACTCGTGTGTTTTTATAGCTAAATGATAAACGTGACCGGGCATGCTCGGGGGAGGTCTCAAGAGTCAAGTTGAAGGCCCTTCATCGGAGATCTCTCAAGTCAAGTCTCTCCCTTTGTGTAACTCTGTTTCTGGTTCTGTACTGGGTTTCATAATGTAATTAAAAAACTAATAACAAAGAGCATTTTATATCTTAAAGTTTGAGCATGTACAGAGTGCAGAGCCAACTATTACTTCATAATATTTCGTTGAGCAATTCCAAATGTTTACGACTTTACGAGTCGATTCAATCGCCTTAAAGAACTGTCAAATCATGCAAATAAATGGTCCCCCCACACCACACCCAACCACACTCCAAAGTACCCATGGGCTGCCCCAACTACAGCCGATTGGCGCTGTTTGGAGAGTCGTGAGGCATTGCCTGCGTGATTTACACAAAGAAAACCCAACACAACATAAATAAATATTGAAAATCAATAAAAAGTGTTATTTCTTGACTTGAATGCACATAGTAGTGGTGCTGAGAATTCTGAAGAGTTTGTCTACGCTCTGAGCATACAAAATAGTGGTTAATTAATTAATTAACTAATGAATGAAATCATAGATATTTATGTTCTTTTAATGCCTTTTTTGTGTCCAAACTTAATGAGATTGATTGGAAATAGTTGGAGTAAAATATCCATTTGTATTCTATAAATTTCAGATACGATTCCCATAACTTTTGGCTGTTTTTTCCTACAATTTCTTCAGTGCTTCAACATTCAAGGCTATCATTAATCTTACTCAGTCCGCAACATTGTTCAAGTGCAGCGCTCAATGCACAAATTAAAGGTTAAGTTAAGTCCATTTGACCACCGATACACACAGGTTCGACGAGTATCTGTATCTGTATCTATGGACTCGTTCTGTTGACTCTCTGATTTATGACTAGTTAACATTTGTCAGAGTCTCTGTCTTGGCCAAATATGGCCAAAACAAGGTAATTGGACATTAGGCAATCGAACAAGAAATTTTGACAAATAGATGCAAATAAATTAGAATTTAGCCAAGTTTGTGTGCGCCAGCACTCGCGATAGGAGTCAGCCAGTTGCTAACAAGAGGCTTTAGTTAGTCGTCCGCCACAGTGGTGGCAAAAAGTGTGTTAACGAGAGGAATAAAATAAATCAACATGTCTAAGTTAAAGTTAAAGGTTCCTCAGTGTTGGCCAAACGTTTCCATTTGATGTTTTGATGAGTTTTAAGCTTCTCTGCTTGTTCTGTGCAAATCAACTTATTCCCACAACTGTACGCAGTCGTGACAGGCTTTTAGGGTAGGCGTTAAAGCCAAATTCTTGTCTTTAAACTTTCTCCCATACTCGTATGGGCTACAACCACACAATGGCTCATTAAAGACACACGTCTCCAGTGCATCCATCGACAGAGACAAGATGTCAGCTGCAGTCTGCGATCTGGAGCCTCTGACTCTGGCTCTGACTCGTGGCACGACACAGTCCGTGGGCTGGGGCGTGCGATGATTGATGTGATGATGACACCAACAGCCACGTCTGGGATCTGGGGATCAGACAAAAGGCGAAACCGTTACGAATCGGCATTAGCAATCAATCATCGCTGGCTGGCTGCCATATCGATACCCGATACGATACCGAGCGTTGGCAGCAGACCAGACGAATCGGTGCCAAGTCGTACAACATCGATTTGCCTCCAAAACGATGCCCCATAAAATTCTGATCTTTATGGACACTTTTACATCACAAAGAGAGCGATTCCCATTATGTTTATGACAAATTCAAACATTTTGTTGTCCACTTTTTAGGGTACCTGCTTTGAAGTCAGCAAAACGATGCCATTATGGATGTGGGTGGGTGTTGCCCGAAATCTCCTTTTATTTATTTTTATTTTACTTGTTTTATTGAAGATAATTTTGCAATATACCGGTGGATGTTTATTTAACAGCTTTCCGACCAAAAGCCATAAACTTTTGTGGCTACTCGTACGTTATGTTTTGATCAGCTTAAATGGGAAATCATTGATTAACTTCAAAGGTTTTATTGCTGGTAATAAATTGTTCATTTAAGTATTTATCCAGGAACCCATGAATAATAAAGAAATTTAATTGAATTGGATTAAATCCACCCATCCATCCATCTATCTATTTCTCAAACATTTTCTTAAGCTTATTCCGATTGCAAGATCTCCTCGGCTTCAATTGCAGACAATTGTGTAATCTCTGACACCTCACACAATACTGCACCCAAAACTTAATTATTAGGAAAAACTCACGCAATGCAGTTTGACATTTTGGCCAAATAAGCTCGTTAATGTTAAGGGATTCGATACCAAAACAGATGCAAACGCAATAAATCATTAGCATCTTTTCAGAAATGAATTCCTCTCTTTTTATTGTTGTCATGACTTTGTTGTTTCTTTCGTTTCTACGGATGCCCACGCTATACCACACGCTGCCATTATGTCTGGGGCATATAGAAAATTGAATTAAAACGTTGTGCAGTGCAGTGTGGTGTGTGGTGTGTGTTTGAGTGTGGCACGCATACAATTAACACAAATGAATGAATAATTAAATGGGAGAAAGACTTAAGCGACGAACTTTGAGAGGAGTTTGAGTTCGAGGGAGCAGCCAGCATCAGTCAATCAGTCAGTGAGTCAGTCAGTCAGTCAGAGAGCTTCCCACCAGCCTAAAATGTTAAATTACAAAAGAGCAAGCATTGCATGTACTTGCGGATTCGTTGAAGCTGCTGAAATGATGCCATCAGCGCAGACCAGAGACAACAATAGATCTAGACAGAGCGAAGAGACAGAGAGACTTCGGAAGATCTCTCTCTCTCTCTCCACTCGGGTGTGGGCTGCATACACTGAGGGTTTTAGAGACAATTGTCTCATAGAGTATAGGGTATTACCCAACCATCACGGCCCCTCCCCAACCCTAGCTACCATCTCTCTGCCTGCAAGGGGAGTATCTCTCGTATTCATTGAGCTTAATGGGGCGCATAATTAACCAAATGTAGGTGAAACAGCCTCCAAGACTCGTGGCACAAATGAAGTGCGCAATTGTAACAGCTCTTGCCTCGGACCTACTCGCCCCATTGAGTAACCCAAATTAAAAGTGAGAGAGAGAGAGACAGAAGAGACGCCCACTTTTGGCCCCCTTTGGCTTTGACTTACAACTGCAATTAACAGTGTTTAATTATGGACAATGCCGTCTGGTGGGGTTACATTTAATATCGCCTTAAACCCAACATTTCCACATCTTAATTGGATTATATAACAAGGCCTTAAAGTAGAGCGGGGCATCAGAAAATACACAAGGAAAGTGCTCATTACGTGGAGATGAATATTTGCATTGTAAATAAATCAATTACGATAGAAAATGAAGATTATTGACATTACTTTCGAATAGCTACTGACACCCATCAACACGATTTCTTACTCTTGGCACCACTTAAATATGGCTAAAGTCATCATAAGAGAATCCATTGTCATAAAGAAGTGCGTTCTTTATGGTACCATTACTTTTCAGATCCATCTCCATGGCTTCCTGCCTCAAACCGTAGGCCATGCCTAGTTCAATGATCTATTTCAGCATTTAGCTTATCGATTAGATCATGGAGCATGACAGAGCCAGGCTCTCCTTCTTTGTTTTTCCAACAAGAAACAAGAAATTCGCATTTACCCATTTAACAATTGAAGTATTTTTTCCTGACCATTTACGGAGGCCTAATGAATAACTGACTGCCGGCCTCACTAACGACTGACGACTGACTTGGACAGACTTTATGGCATGCTGTACTCTACAGTGTGCAGTGTATGTGTAGATGAAGAAACTTTGCGGGGCCCCCAATGAAAATGAGTTGAATAATTACACACTGAAGACAGATAATAAAAAAAGTGCATAAATAAAATTGTAGATTGGTGTCTATGCTGCTGCTGCCCACCGCTTCGAGCATACATCATTTGAACATCGTATATCTGCGTCTTAAATGATCTGTCAGTCAGTCTCCGTGCTCGATAACTTCTAGCAGAGTTTTTGACAAGACAACTGACACATATTTGCCACATTACTGGAAATGTTAAAGCTCTCTCTAAAGGATATAATTTATGTTTAATCTTCATTTATCCCTTTCAAAGTCTATCAGGCAGCACAACTCGTGCTGTTTAGCGCATTAACTTGCATAAAATTAAGAAACTCCATTGATTAATTGCTGACATGATAAATACGCTGCCTCTAAATGTGATACAAGTTGCGCGCCCCAAACTACAGAGAAGAATAAAATTAAAAATTACAAAAACTACTCGTATGCGACAACAGTAATACCCACAATGGTAGGAGCCACACAATGACAACGACAGGCCACAGGCACCACCACAAACAATTTGTAATTAACACGCGTGGGGGCCACAGACTGAGACTGAGAGTGAGACTGAGACGAGTCGAGCCAAAGGCTTGAACAGTTTGAGATTCGAACTCGAATTGAAATTCAGTTTTGCCACATGGTCCAGTTGCCAAATAAGGCACAGATCGATCCACTGGCAGCCTATACGAAATATGCACTCACACACAAAACTGTAAGGCCTGTTAATAATAATAGAAAATACTTTAAATGATGTTAAAAACATTTGAATTCCAGTTGTATGTAATTATAGTTAATTTGGAAACATAAATAATGCACTTTGTTGCTGTTGCTATGAAACGCACTGTAGCTTGTATTTGTCGCATCCCCACAGCAACTTGAACTTGTCCAAAATCGTTTGACTGACTGATTTATATGAATTTTATTTATAGAATTTACTTAGAACAGAGCAGAACAGAACCAAACACCGATTTACATGGCATGTAAATTGGCTGTGTCCGTGTTGGGCATTTGGCGTTATTTAATTATTTATTTATAATTTAATTGTTTGAATTCAGACATCTACTCGTATGTTGTCTTGGCCATTTCGGTTGGCCAGCAGGAAGCCAATTTGCCAGCCTCTATAAGGCCTAAACTATTTGACTTTGCTCGATGGTAGCAGCATCTCTGCACGTCTCTTGAGATTTGTATCGTTCTTTTCAGCTTTGGTAGGAAATCCATAGGAATGTCATACAGCCACAATTTCAATTAATTAAGTGGTCGAACTGCGTAGACAGGACAGGAAGGAAGCTCTTCGCTTGGAATTTGTGGTGTTGGCGAACAACTTTTAGTTTCACATAGTTAGGGGAACTTGCTGGGAAAGCAGAAAGCATTCCATTCAAAGCTGAAATCATACATAAGGACCCTTGTTTAACAAACTCTAAATTTTTTGTACCATTTAGTCTCTACTTTGTAAAGAATCGTCAGTGGCACTCTTGTCTGTCACTCAAGCAGACACTGCGCTCGCCTGCTCTGCTTGTCTAGCCTGTTTTGGGTGCACCATTTAATAGTTTTGGGCCGCAACATGTAATGGTAGCTCTTTAAAAGGTTGAAAGCCCAAGCGAGTCTCAAATTGGGTCAGCAAAGTGTTGTGTGTGCAACAAAGTATTTGCTTATAAAGCATGTGAGCTGCAACAGCTTTGGCGCAGGCCTGCCGGCTGGCTGTGGCATGCCACACAGCCATACATCAGGTCTGGAGATGCACATTGATTAGCTTGGTTCAGAGTTTAAGGGGTTAAGCGTGAGTTAAACCACACTACTTGACTTGACAGCCAATTTCTTGGCAAATAATCTTTTGGCACAATATCGCTCAATTTGCGAACATGAAAATATTTTTAGGTTTTCGATGTTTTACACCTCTACTGCTCCAGTTTTAGGATCCATATAACGTATTATATAACAATGGCTCTGCATTGTATCCCCACCTACAAAAATCTCGGTTAAAGCTAGAGCGTGGCCAAAGCGAATGGTTTTCTTGGCGATGTCTAATTAAATATTCAAAACATTGTCCCACCATAAATGTCCCATAAACACACGATCTTTTTTTATTTGCTTTGACAAAAAGGGCACGTACCTTGAGCAAATGTTGTCCATGCAGACATAAATCAATCATAAACTCGAATATGACATAAAACACTTGTGCCAAATGGTGCAAACAGCTGAATACTGGAAACACCCCGTCGTGTATTTGTAGATGTGAATCCCAGAGACATCTCCTTAATCGTTTCATATGCATATAGCTTATATTTAAATGAATTAATCTTTGGCTGGACCATCTTTATTGAGAGGCGTCACCGGAAGCCACGAGCTTCAGCAGTTGAACCTTTGCTCATTACCAGGGCGTGTCTCTATAACCGACATCAAACGAGAAGAAAATAAATATGTTTGCCCATTCGTTTTGCTTTGCGGCTAATTAAACATTTTTCTGTGTGTTTCCATACCCATTAAAGCGGGTATTGTGGGATTGCACTACATTTGGCAACGAATCTAAAGAACACAAATAATTATTTTATATTAGATTAATTATTCCATAAAATATTATTTGGTCAACTCTTGTATCAAGATATTCTACGCCTTTTATATTATTTATATTATACTCTCTCTTGAGTAGTTTCCCATTGCCTTTCAAGGGTATTTTACGCTGCGATCAGCATCTTCTCACTCATTATTTGTGGTCTTTTTGTGTGTGTCCAACAATTAGTCAAGCATGCACCCTCTGGTAAAATTCAGGAAGATTGTCAAAACACGTACAACAATTTGTTGAGGAAGCGCACCAAAGCGAACATACAAAAATATTTGCTTTTTGGTCTTTTCGGTTATATTTAAATATTTTTGTGATGTTTTTTTGGCACGTGGACCAAGTGATGGTGAGTGATAGAGATATGTAGTCACGCCCATTTGGTGCCCATTAGTTGATGCATTAATGTGTGACGTTTCCTCATTCATTTTGGGTACTTTGCCCGCTTCAAATGTTATTGACTTTTGAACTCTTTGGCTAAAAAGTGGTCCTTTGTTTCGAAGTAATTTAAAAATATATTTTATAAATAGGGGAATGGGAAATCAAATTGTATAGGAAGCTAAGACCTAATCCTAATTCGAAACTTCCTGAAGTAAATTAAATGAAGTTGCTTTTTATTAAGCAAAACTCCTAAAACTACCAAAGGGAATGATCATCAAATAGAATTAGGACAATTAATTCAATGCAATTTGTTGGCCTGCCACTAGCCACAAGCAGCAACATTTTGTGGCATAACTTTCAAATGCGATTTGTTCCAAAATTTGTATCCAGCCACAGAATGAGAGAAAGACAGAGATCCAGAGAGAGCGAGAGGGGGAACGGCATGACAACATTTGGACATGGTCCCAATGACTGCAACGAATCCCAACAAAAAGGCTTCCAAATCGAAATCCAAATCCAATTTCAATTGCATTGCGAATGCGGCAGCCGCAGCCACGTTTTTGAACCCGCAGACCCCGAAAGGGTCAAGTGGCGCGTGTAGCGAAAGCCAGGGCTAAGCCTCAGGGCAGTGAACCAAACCGGAGTCTTGGCCAAGTTTCTGTTTCAGCTTATAGCTGAGCTAGGCTGAGCTGCCACCCACTGAAGGGCTCTTAGTCTTAGCCAGTCGTAGTAGTCGTAGTCGTAGTCGGAGGCTGATACTTTGAGCTGCTGGAGAACTGATCTGAGGCGTTCGATCTTCATGCCCGAGTGCGTGGAGAGACCTTACTTGTGCCTGCCTGAACTTGACATGCATATTATCTCCCTCTCTCTCTCTCTCTCTTGCCACATGTGGTGCCTTGTGCTGTGTGCGTGTTTGCCGCGAGTGTTGGTTGGAGGTAGGGTTGTCAGCCCCAGCCCCAGCCTCCCCAGTAATCAGTCTAGACTGCATTGGGCTCGTCCCACGTTCAGCATTGAGCGTATATTATTTTGCTTTTTGTGTGTGTTGACTGGTTGTTCTAATTAATGGCTTAATTTGTTCACAGCTGAGAGGCACACCACACACACACATGGCCGTAGGTCATAAATGTTTTTATTAGTCAAAGCCAAAGTCACGCTCGAAATTAAGGCACAAAATTATGTATTTAATAATGCCAAAATTTAAGTACAAGCCAGGCTTATAACGTTTGGCTCAATGGCAATCACGTTGGGACGTTAACTGGCTCTACGTTACGCTCTTTTGTGGCGCGTTTGCTGTGCTTGCGTTACGCTACAAATGCCGGTTTTTTAGAGCCCACAAAAAGCCGGCCAAAAGAGAGCGGTGCTCCGAAAGAGAGCGATCTCAATAGGGTTGTCAAGTTGCCTCCATAAATGTACAGATAGCTGAAAGAGTAAGCAGATAAGGAGATAATTTACTGAACTTTAGTTTTGTATTTTTTGTTTTAAATATATTTCAAGGTGCAGTTAAACTGCATATAAAAGACATGGGAATGACTTCATTTATAAGCATTTACAGGCATAGAAATGTCCACAATTGTTATTAAAACTTTTATTGTGCAGCTCCTTTTAAAGCGAGAGACAATAAATCAACATTTATTACAATGCCTTAAAACATTGTATGTGGGTATGGTTATCATTGTACTTGGCCATAATAATAAATTCATTTAACTGAAACAAAGAGCGAACGGAACCCCCAGCTAGATTCTCTTTTAACTTTAAGCTCTTAAGGCATAACTTTGTGGCTCTCGCACTCACTCTCTATCGCTCTCTGGCTTGCTGGCTCTCTAGCGCTGACATCATCCCAGACACAGACTCAAAGCCAGAGCCAGAGCCAGACTCAGACTCAGACACAGACCAAGCTAAAGGTAGAGCCAGGTGTCAGACGGCGGCTTATTTAATGCGCGGCCACAGCTCGAAACTCTTTTAGTATAGCGTTGGCGTGCGAGACAAACGGTTCGGTTCTCCCAAGCAAAAAGTAAACTTCCACACACCAAAACGAGTTCGTCTAAAAGAATATATTTGTACATACTGTGCACATATGTACAGATGTATCTGTGTTTATACGCGAGTAGATACAATATTAAAACACATTAAAAAACAAAAGCATAAAAAAGGGAACACAACACAAAAACAAGAGTAAACATTAAACAATTGTAGATTGTTGTGACTGATGTCTGAGAGCCCCCCGACCCAACCGACGCGAATTCAAGTGAAGCCAAGCGTTGAGTGTGAAATGCAAAACGGAGGCAACTCAAGACCCCTCCAGGCAGCCAGGCAGCCAGGCAGCTAGGCAGGCAGGCACGGCACTCATTTTAGTCGGTCTCAGAGACTAAGCAGCAAAAGTTCCGAATTATATCCAAAACAATTGCAAAGAAAGTGAAAGATCAGAGACAAGACACCGAGAGACACTGAAAAAGAAAAGAAAATAAAAGAAAAGGCCCAAGCCCAAGAAAAGGGAAAGGTTACAATACTCAGACTTGCAGACTTAGACTCGTGTTGCATGCTCCCTCAAGTGCAACGTAACGCAGAGGCTTTCAGGCAACAGCTGTTGGTTGGCCTGCTACATCGCCCACTTGCCCACACAGCACAGCACAGGGAAAAAAGTCATTGAAATTTATAATAAAATATTTTCAATAATTTTTTTTCCATTGCTTAGCTGACTACGCGTTTTTTCTTTTTTGAGATCGAAGCAAAATTTAACAACAACTAAAACTCCCCTATACCACGCGTTTTGTCGAATATTGCCATTGATTCATTGAGCCCCTTGTCTGTGTCGCTGAATGCGTGTGTGAGTGCTGGTGAATACATTCAAAAAAGCAGCCAAGCGACATTGATGTTGCCTTCTGCTGCTGCTGCTGTTGCTGTTGTCGCTGCTGCCGTCCGCTTTTTGCATCGGACCAGAATATAATGAAATAAAGTTAAATAAAATATAAGCTGAAACGCCTTCAGTGGACGGACACTGGGACCCATGCTAAAAAGAGATATCAACACGCTCCACTAACGCGCGGACAGGTACGGTGCAATTCGTCTCTTTTTGATTTATTTAAGCACACATTTTGTTTGTCAGCATCGAGCAATAAATTATTGTCTATTACTTTACGTATGGGCATTGTAACTGGCATGGAAATTGTCGCTGATTGGAGATTGGATTTTTTTAGGGAAGAAATCGAGACGAAAAATTGGTTTATAAAATCAGAAAAAAAAACTGAAACTAAAACTAAAACTAAAGTTAATTTAACGAGACTCGATGATGCAATAAATTTGGTAGCAAATTATGGCCGAGTGTGCCGCTAATTAGCCGTTCGAGCTCTTGGATCAGTAGCTAACAAATATCAAACATTTTAACAGAAGTTTCTGGTTAAAGTAAACGTAAACAATCACTTTTAGTTACTAAAAATATGGATTACAGAGGTCATTGGCTACGGCAGATTATGTATATCTTGAAAATGATCTGTATAATCTGTAGAATTGGCCAGCACAACAAAGGAAAGAATTACATTCTCTTTTTTTTGGTTGAAACCTTTTCCCATCATTCTCATAATTGTGATTCGCAAAAACCCCATTTCTTTTTGCTCCATTTTAAAGCCAATAACAATGGAAAAGAATATTTTCTTTGTCTGACTTTAAAGCTATTTCTCTCAGTTAATTATTTGGATCTTCATATTATTCAGAGTGATATGAAGTATTCCATCGCAGCGCTCATTAGGGCCTATATTGCTTTGGTTAAACAAAAACCCAACACGATTCCATGAATCATTAATAAAAGGTTCAATGATTCTAGTGCCAGATCACATCGCAGACTGCCCATTAGTCATCAGAATGTCCAGACACCAGACCACAGATCACAAACCAGGTCCAGTCTTACACTCCATATGCGGATAGTTGTCTCCATTCTTTTATTTTTTACTTCCTTTTAGAACTGAGTTCCAATAAACTTTCCCCGGAGGAAGTATCTATGCTCCACTCTGATTTATGTCTATATCGAATTGTTTGATTGCGAGGCCCACAAATGTCGCATTAGAGGCTCAGTAGCGTGCATTAGCTAAAATTACCATTTGGAGCTGAAAAGGTGTTGGCCCCAATTGTCACCTCTGAAAGATATTGAAACGAACACAAACTGGGCGCGGAACTCAAATCTTATGGCATATTGCATTACCACGTCTCGTCAAACAAAAAAAACAAACAAAACTCAGCGATAATACTTGATTTCTTTACATATATATGGGCTCTACAAGTATATACTCGTACATATGTATATATTTATGGGCACGCGCCTGCCTTTTTGTCAGCCTCTATCGGTGTGCAGCTGAATGTCAGAGAGATAGAACTTGTGGCACGGCATGGCATGGCATGGCTGCAACCGTAGGTTGACATTAAAACCATTTCAACACCACAGCGAGACACTTTTTAATTACGTTGATGCTTGGTTTCCCCTCTGGGCAAACCGTTTTTTTATGCCTCAAGGAATAACGAAAGGATAAAATATATAAAAACAATTCCATACATTTTTGAAATATTCACTCTCTCATTTTGTATGCCAAAATCGCGTCAGACACTTCATTTTGCACACCCTTTTTATCCCCAAAAAATGTTTTAATGTTGACCAAAATTATATTTTTGCTGGAATTTTGTTTTGTATTCTCACACGATTTTTTTAATGATATTTTTGCACTTTACTTTGTGCACAATTGAAATTTATTTCTATTATTGAGTCAAAATATTTGTGTGTTGTCTGGACAGGGGGAACGAATCCATACCGAAAACGTTTCAAAGTCATAATTATTAGCTTTGCCTTTTATGGCTGGTGGTAAAATAAAACAAAAACTGAAAAAGCATAATTCCTTATAATTCATTTTGCTAGGCAGCCAAGCCAAAGCGCTTCCAATGAACTCTGGCAGGCAGGCCATTTGCAATTTGTTTGCATTTCGAAACGCAAAAACAAAATATTTATCATGTGGCATTAAGTTTTTTAGGGGACTGAACAGGATGTCCAACTGTGATTCATAGAAAAGGTGGTCGTCGGGTAGCAATTTCTAGGCTGGGCCAAGGCTACGATGAGCTCAACCAAAAGGTTTTCTTCTCCAGCGAATTTGAGCCGAAGGTTAACTGATTGGCAGGCATCCCACTGGTATTCGGTATTTAAATATTATTCTAGTGTTATCTGATTTCGGTCCTTTCATTTTTCATCATTCAGCAGGCCTAATTAAACCATAAACACCTCAGAACATGCTACCATACTTAACAAAACACCCCACACAGTGTGGTGCCCGTGTGGTGCTGTTGATGGCTGTGACCCACCCATCATCAGCACAACTGCCAAACGACCCACACGAGCCGAACCGAGCCCAAGCAGCAGCGTTTTTCTTGTTTCATTTTTCATTTTTCATTTTTTTGTTTGTGCCAAGACAATGCCAAAATCAAAGAGCAGCCAAAAAGTGCAGCAAACAAACACCTCCACAAAAAGACAGAAACCACACAGCGGAGATGGAGTCGGAGTCGGATACGGAGACGGTGTCGGATGGTGGATGGTGGGCCCAACCTATAGACATGTTTAATCAATTTAAATTACCTTCAATTAGGCTCTTTGTTCGGTCGCATTGCGAAAAGTCTTTGACTCGAAGAGCAGACAGAGCTGCATGCAGACATGCAAATGAGGAAAAATTCCACTAATTTGTTCAAGAGATTCCTCAACACCGAAATGGATGCATCTGCATATCAGCCACTCTAAAGAGTTGGCCAATGCTGGCAATTAAACATTTAATGGCTTCATTCGATATGCACAATGGCCAAAGGCTGGAGGGAGTAACTGTGCTGTGCCGTGACTGTAACTGTGACTGTGACTGTGGTGGGTGTTTTGGGTATATAAAAAATGCAAATTTCCCTTTGAGTCATAAAATAATTTGTGAGAGAATCTAGTTTATCTGAGGGGCAGGGCGCCACGCCACGGATATGTGAATAGAATTTATTGAGAGCCTTTGAGCGATATTTTGATGGCTTCTTAATCAGATCATAAAATAATACAATCCGACACAGCTTTACATTTGCCGATTACATTTTATTCCGTCATCGAGGGGCGTATAAAAATGTAATAAATTGCATTTATTACTTGTAGACGCTTGATGCGATGAATCATCGAATAGATTTTAAGCCATGCCCGATCAAAAGTTCATTGAATGCCAGATTAAAGTTGTATTTTCTCAGCTTGACTAAAACCCCATCAGAGTTAAGAGTTTTTTCGTTTTAAAATCCTCTTAAACAAAGCCATCAAATATGTTGGTTTCTCTTGCAAATCAAATTCGAATGACTTAGCACACAAACTTGGTCGAGAAACTGCGGAGACATTGCCACTGCCATTGCCATTGAATGCATATAATTAATCTCTTTATCCTGGCAAAAAACGGTGAAAGTGTTTGCATATCGAAACGTCGGCACTCGTCAGCTGTCAGTCGAAGAGTGTGCCCCCATCCCAGTGTTTCAATTTAAATGAGCTATCAAATCCAGGCACCCCAACCAACCACTGTGTCTGTGTCATTGAACCAACAAATCAAAGCCGCTTACCGAAAGTCACACAAAAACTTATAGTTTACGGTCGCCCGACCACGATCGCGCGGTGCTCAGGATTGATGACAACTCTGGCAATGCCAAATGACAATTATCAACGCGAGGCGGCAGCGTGTCATAAAAAAAAAGAGCAGATATAAAATGCCACACAAACTTCAAGTAAAAACCAGAAACCCAGAGCCAAATGACAGCAAACAAAAAGCACAAAATGTGTTTATTGACGTCATTCCATAAAGCCAACCAACAGGCAACAAAAAAAATAACTCTTAATGTGGAGAAAATCCAGGCACAGAGGACCTGAGGGACAGACAAACGCCTGCCAAAGTCCAACTGGCAACTGGCAACTGCCATCCGCCATCCGCTGCCACCCGCTGGGCCGTAACCAAAAGCAAAGCCTATGCCAAAAAGTTGCTTGCGAATTGTAATAATTGCTAACAATTACAATGGCAATAAAGAGAGCTGCAAAAAATGAAAGCTAACAGATCATAGACCATGTCGATACCCCGTGAAGAATTTTGCCATAGAGAAAAGAGAGGTAGAGCAAATGGAAGCTAAAAATAAACAATAAATACATAAATAAACTATTAATTACAGTGAGAACTATTCGATGTATCTACGCAAATGCCTTTGCTTGTTACTTTCTGTTCCATTACTACTCCATTTACCCCTCGTATACCCTAGAAAAATCACTCATTGCATGCCATTTCTCGGACATCAAACTCTGGCCATTGTCTTGTCTGAGATTTTGCTTTGGTTTTGGGCAACATACTGATCAGGGGCTAACTTCTGCTATCATATGTACGAGTTTGCCGCGAACGAATGGGTGCATGGAAGCCGTATGAAATCTCATTAGCAGCTAAGGGTTCAGTTCAGTTCAGTCCTGACTCCTGTCGCCTGTCCCCTGTCCCCTGTCGGCTGTCCTCTGTCTCTGTTTTTGCAGCTTGCATAAATTATGTTCACGAACTTCTGCTGTTCTGCGGCGAAGGGGAAGTCACCTTTGGCTCTCGTCTTTCGCTCTTTTTTTTGTAGTTTTTTGGTGCCTTTTTTTGGGGCCTGGGCTTAAGTATGCTGCTGCCAATTACGAGCATGAAGGTCTTTGACTGCGCAATCTCAGACCGCCCCGACAACTACAAAAAAAAAGCCTAGAAAATTTGTAACATTTTCTGTTGTTGTTGTTTTTGTTGAGGTCTTAGTTTTAGTTGGTATTCGGTATTCCTCTTTATGACTCGTTTTTCATGGTTTTAATTTGTTTCGTCGCTGCTTATCCCATGGGGGGAGGCGAGCAATTATTTTATATATATTTTATTTCATATTTTTTCCACGCCAATATTTTGTGAATGTTTTTCACGCTGTTGAGTTGATTGGCTTGCAAAATGTTTTGTGCAATGGCAATGAAAACTGTTGTACAATGTGCAACAGATACTTATAAACGGGATTTTATTTGTCTCTCAAATGCAAATCAAAACGATAGCCAAGGCCCGTCGCAAGATTCACAGTAATTGGATCGCTTTGTTTTTCATTTCCACATGATTTTCATTATATTTTTCTCACACATTTTTCCACTTGCACTTTCTGCCATCGGTTCGTGTAAATTGATGGCCAGCAGCTACTGTATTTTTTTTTTCAATTAACTTCGATTGGTCCGCCGCTGGCAATTAACTTTTACACGATTTCTAAAATGAAAACACTGCCTCTCTGCCTGTAGATGTCAGGCGCTTTTCCACCTGCTAACCCACATCCAGCCAGCCATCGTTCAGCAATGTCTGTTCAATTAATTACCTTGTTTTGTTGCTTACAATTAATGTTTTAATTAGCCATAAGCACTGTACATAAATCAGCAAGAATAGTGTCCAAGCACCATCCGTTTGTTGGCTTCTAGCAAATGTTATTATTTGCCAAACTCTATGATTAATTGGGCACTGAAAACAAAAATGGGCACTAAAAACTAACAAATTGCATGCAGCACGCGCAGCATTAAAGAATCAAATATAATTTATCGTTGGCATGCATTCGGCATTAAAAGAAAATTTAATTAACATTATGTGAGAATGCCACAAAGACTTGAGAAAGAGATGAAGATACAAAATTAAATTTAAGATGGAAGAAATCATTTAAAATTTGACTATAAAAAATGGAAAATCTTTCCAAGCAAACAGCGCGTGTTCAGTATTTATTCTTGGGTTTATTAATAACTTGAAATGGTAAAACAAGAAGCAGCTCTGCAGTCCAGAGAATTCTTCATGGTGCCTAAAATATTTTCATTAACTTTGCCTCTTCCTGTCCATTTAGGCCTGGACCCATTAACCACAACCATTTAAACTTGACCTTAACATTTATTTAAGTGAAATCAATTTTCTGCTGCTGCTGGTGCTGCTGGTGGTGCCCAAAAATGCTGTAACAGGAAAACGCCCAACGTTTCAGTGCGTTTATTTTGTATTATTTTTGGAGCGCTGTCTTGAGCGTTTTTTGATAGCTCAATTTCCTCAGAAGTGGTTTACTTTTTGGCCACGTTAGAAAAGGTTCAAGTTGAAACATAATAATGTGGGCTAATTGGGGGCGAATTATATAACAGTGTCTATATGGCGCGATATGTAAATTTGTGTCGGTTGTGTCGGCCTGACCTAGAATTAGAGACAGAAATGGCTTTTGTTTGCCCGACTATTGAGGTGCGATAACTGGGTGAGGAAATAAACAATTATGAAATTTTCGGTTTATTTGCTGTGGCGCTGGCCTTGAAAATTAATTGAGTTTTTTTTGCTGCGGCAGGGAATACTATGAGCAACTCTCTATCTCTCCATCCATAATATTATTTATGACTCTATTTAGTCGGGGGCAGGGCTGCACAGCAGCAGGTGGGTGATGGGGGATTGGCTTTTACCGCTTTAATACAGCTTTTACTGCAGTTTGTTGTTTTCTTTGGTCAATGGCCAAATGCGGAACTACAAAATCTATGTTTTCAAATAGATAAAACATCTTGTGGCACACAGACACACAGCCACACAGCTTCAACGATAATTTCCTTAAACTTTTTCAACTTTATTCTCTGTGTTGCTGTGCGGCTTTCACTTTTCCGTTTCGCTGCTCACTTTTCCTTAACAACTTACTTTTGTATCGATTATTGATTATTGCTCTCATTTTGTGTCCATATTTTTACTGGTCTGACTCGGCGGCTCTGTGGCTCTTCGGCTCTTTGCTCTGTTGAAATGAAAAGTTTTCGCTCTGCTCTGCCATTTGTCATAATTAATTTCAGCGCCTTATGATTTAATTGTTTAAAAAAAACAACACACAACCGCGGGGGGGTCGTCGCTGCCTCTGTCTCCATAGACTGCAGAGGGTGAACATTTTGAAAGTCATTAAGTTGGGGCTCGAAATATCGGTTATGCCTGCGCTCTACTTAGACCCCAATGCGCTGTGTGATTGAGTGTTATTTCAGGTGATAAATCGACCAAAGCGAAAGCCTCAATCAAAGATATCAATTTGCTGTGGGAAAGGTTTCGCAAATTGGGTGTCAAGCAGTAGTAAGAGATTTCCAGATAGGGTTTTCGTTGCCGAAGTCTACAAATTCCATGTTTAAATATGCATTTTTGGTTTTCTTACCAGAATAAAATCTTTTGTAGGGTTTTATATCCCCTTAAATTCAATAAGTACTCCCCAAAACATTGATTGCTGTCCAACATGCAGTTAAAAGTCCCCAGTCATCGACAGTTGCCATATTTGCATTCGGACTGGGTCTGGTGCCCACAATTGTTGCAGCAACCATCTCATTATGTTGCGAATGGAGTCGGAAAATCCGAAAGTATTACTGTGAACGCATTGGTAATGACTAAGCCCTCGCGCTGACTGCCGTCCGTGTTAATCAGCAATTTAGAATATTTTGTTCCCTCTCGCAACGCACACAAAAGGTCCAAGGCATGAAGAAGGAGGATGAGGAGGCGGAGGTTTCGCACAAATTTCATTTCCTGTTTCTTGGACATTTTGTTGGTTTTGTTACTGGCACAGCTGTTGGTACAATCCCCGTTCCGTTCCCGCTCCCCTTTGCAGATGTTAAGGTTGTTATTGCATTGCATTGCATTTATCATGTAACTCACACAAAGACGGACAGATTGAGCGCGACCCGCGTACGGGTGGGAGAGGAATGGAGTGGAGTGGAGGCCCTTAGGAGGCCCGGCAAACAAGCTGCTGCTGCTGCTGCTGCATTGATTTCCTTTCTGCTATCTTGACAGCATTAACTTTGAGGCATACTCGTACAGCATAGAGCAGGACAGGAGGCTGGGGCTCTGGGGGCTCTGGTGGGGTTGGGGCAACACTTCGACAGAGACAAACGAAATAAATGCGCGATCGGGCGATAAACTATTTTTAAAGACAGCCACCAAAGGAACAGCAGCAAAAAGCAACAAATAAAGGGAAAATCATTGGAAATGATTGAGCTTAGAGTTTGGACACGGAAGTGCCCTGTAGGTGGGTAGCAAGGCTATCTTTGAGGCTGTTCATCGTAAATATATTAAGGAACAAATTAGAGAAAACTTTGAGCTTTTAATTTGTTAAAATTTGTTAGTCTGATTTCGTCTTGGATTTTCTACATTTCTTCCTTTGGTTCTGGTTAACCTCAAAACCAATATACCCATCGCTATCGCTTGCATACAATGGGCACTCCAAAAGACACCTTGAAATGATTTCTCACACAGCGAGACAGAGACGGCCAGAGCTGAAGTTGGAGCTGTAGCTGTAGCTGTAGCTGGAGAGTTTAGGCCCTAACAAGCTGCAGCACTTAGGATGCTGGATGCTCCACGGCTGTTCTATAGAATCTGCCTTTGCAGCGATTCTTAGCGGATGCGCGAGGAGGAGGGAGGGAGGATCGGTTCTGGTCGTAGTCCCAATGGCTGTTTGTTTAAGGCCTTGGTTAGCTCTAAAAGGAGCTGCGCAGCTTATTTCCTGCTGTTGCTGTTTTGCTGTTTGCTGTTCTAAGCAGTCTGAAGGCAGGAGGCATCCTTTTGTCTTCTGGCCAAAAGGCTGGAGAGCTTGTTAGTTAGACTCTAGCTGCTAGCTGCTGGGCTGCCGGGCTGCTGGGCTGCTTCTGCTGTCTGTTTTCTGCCATTTCAAGTTTGTCGCGTTGTACGTACCACATCGTAGTTGTGTAGTATTGACCATTTTTAGCCTTTTAAGTACACTTTGGTCATTGTTAAGTACTTTTGCGTGTCAGGGGCGCATTCGACTCCTCTTTGGTCTTTGGTTCTGACTCTTTGGCTGTTGCTCTGCAGCTCTGCGGCTCTGTGGCTGCCTTTGGGGGCACATGTTTTACTTGGTTATTTATGGGCAAAGTGTCAGCGCTAATCAAATGGCTGAATCACAATCTATTTGGTATGTGTCTTGCATTGCATTGTCTGCCGTTGTACGTATTGGTCCACAAAAGGTCGAGGAACCACAAAATTCTATCAAATAAGAACCATCATATCACAGCCGCAGAACCTAGACAGATTTGTATCTGTAAAACGCTAAAGACGTGCAATTTCCGAGTATTATTTATGTGTAATTTTTTGACCAGTTGCCAGTTCCTTGTTATGGTTTTTTCCGCCAGTTGTGGGACCCCCAGACGGCAAACCATAAACTGCAGTTTTATGGCCAGAGCGTGTGGCAACCCATGCGGAATGATCCAAATGACGCAATATGGCGACATTTACAAAATGGAATAAAAAATAAACCTCATTCGTTTGATCTTTCTGCACACGTGTGTGCCCCGAAAACCAAAAATTTGTCATCGCCCACGCCGGCATGGATTAACAATAGAACTCTTTGGAAATCTGATCTTAAGCTCTCGTTCAATGACTGACATCCATCAGAACCACATCAGACATTACGGGGAACTCTGTCCAGCCACAGCCTAACCTTACTCAATCGCAGAGATCCCACAAACCGATGGCAGAGCGCCTCACAAACGTGTTCTGCGGGTCAACGCTTCACGACTTAACGGAGAATTTGCAAAGAGAGAAAAAAACACACACAGAGTGCGGACAATCAATATGGAAATTAGCCAAAAGAAAGAAAAGTGGAGAATGAAATCGCAGCTAGCCATTGAACCGGCTTAATGATCTAATAAGTTGAGAGCGGCTCATGGTGTTCTGTGCAGAATATTACAAATTGAATAAAAGCCGGAACCAATTTACTAATCTGCGGAGATAATTTAATTGGATTCAGAATCCATGCGATGGAAATAGTCAGAAATCTGTATACTGTATTTATTTCAATTTGAAGTTCGGTTGCATTCGGAGTGTCAAAACAGGAGGAACATTATTTGTGTACTTACCTCCTCGTAATATATCATTCGAAGCGGCTTCTCCTTTTGAAATATACTTGAGTGGGTTCTGTTTAAAGCTCCAAGTATTTCTTAACGTACAAATGAAGCTGTCATCGATTATCTTCGGTCATTATTTCCGCATGCAACTGTGAAACAACCAAAAAGGTAAAATAAATAAATAATGAAAATTGAAATTATTTTTTTTTTTTGCATTTTGGCCAAGACAAAGAATGAACAAAGAGCGAAGCGAAATTCACTCAGAAACAAAAATGAATTCCAGCTGTCAAAAGGCTGTCAGACTGACGAATTGCCAGACCGTTTTTGTCTCTTTTATTTTTCCCCCTTTCGGTTTTTCTGTTGCTGTTTTTCTTTCATTAAATGCCCTTTTGCGCTGGTTTGTTTCGTTATTTTGTGCAGACAAACAAAACCGAAATTACACACAAAACATAAAAAAAACACGAAATTAACCGTTAAGTTGTGTAATTTCACCCAAAAATGCTAACGGCAAATCATAATCATTGTTTTGTTGTTGTTTCCAACAAGTCATTCCGTTTTTTCTGAACAGCAGAAGATTTTGCAGCAATTCTCGAATGAGTAAGTGAAAAACGACAAAAGACTTGAGCAACGAACTTGTTGAAATGGGAACAAGAAAGTTGTAAAACGCCGAAGAGGAAGTTAAGGCATTAAGGCCGAAGCTTTGGATACCCTTTAAGAGTGAGCAGCTGCAGGCACAGCATTTATTTACTTAGTTGTGTATATGATAAGCAATTAGACCTTTCTGTAGCAGAAGAGAATACACAGCTTTACTTCTGCTGTTAGCAAACATTTGATAACAATCCACATGCCCTCTGCCCTCTCTAGAATAAAGAACAAAATTATTTGTGACTCAATGGATGCAGAGGGGGAAATTTCATGACAAAACAACATTTGTAGCCTGTGTTGTGTCTGTAGATGATTTCCAGTTTCCAGTTTTAATTAGCATATTGATGCGAGTGAGTATCCATGAGGGCGAGAGCCAGGCAGTGGCAGTGGTAGTGGCAGGGGGAAGGGGTTCTGTCTGACGCCCCCACACTGGTCGATGAACAGTGGAATGGGCTACAAAAATTAACTTTAATTTTCAACGAAGCAGCGAGCTGCTGTGAGTGACCATCAGAGCTGGGTCGACTCTTGAGAAACTGAACTGAACTGGAACTGGTTTCCAGCTGGCCAACCTACAATAGCAAACTCAACAGATGTGACTCTGACTGTGACTGCGAATGCGAATGCGAATGCGTTTCTCGACTGACGTCGAGAGTGTCAGTTGACGAGGATGGGTATAGTATGGGTAGAGTGTTGGGGGTCTGAAGATCTAAAGCTAAACATGGTATTATAAAGTGGAACGCCTTCAAAGTCAAGTTCAATGACGTACTCCAATGTGCCATCCGAGTACTCGGAATATATTCACAACAAATATCAGAAAAGGTTCGCTTCGTATGGGGCGATAACATTGGATTGGTTCGCTGTGTTGTACATCCTATGTATGGCAATGACAAGCCAAAACAAAACAGAACTATGGGCGGAGGGGGGACCCTCTGCTTAGTTTAAGCCAAATTAAGCAGAAAGAACAACAACAACAACAACCAACGACTAAGCGGCCAAGCAGCAACTTGTTAAATAATTTATGTGATAAGGCTGATTGCAAATCGTGTTCAATTTGCATATCTAATAGGCCATAAACTGCTTCTGTTGCATGAAATTAATTCAGCAAAAAAAAGGGGACACGCTGAAAGGGTTTCCCGATCTGCCTGCTGCCCCTCATAGAACACTTGAATAATGTGCGAAATTTTACTCTGCTATTGTCACGGCTGACAAATCTTCTAACTTTCTTCTGAAACGACTTTCGAGCGCCTTACTATAGTGTGCATATAATTACGGCCACTGCTGCCATTCTACTCTGCTTTCTGCCAAAGTACTTTTCGCTTTTGCTTTTTGATCCGAGCACCATTGTTGCTGCTGCCTTTGCCACTGCCATTGCCGATGCCACTGCCATTGACAGCTGAGCAGCAAAAAAAAAAGCAGCAACACGAAGAATGTGTCATAAAGTGGTGCAAATAAAGTGAACAGAAATCAAAAGAAATGTCAGAGATTTCACACAGCACAGCAGCCAGCAAGCAATTGGAATCACAGCAATTGGTGGCAGGCCAGCTGCCAGCTGTTTTGGGGTGAAAGTTGTTTCTCCTCACGGAATTTCGACGTTCAGCTTTGGTACTTTAGATCGTGGATACTTAACTCGGGCATATAATTTAGCTGTAATGAACTTGAAGCGACACAATTGGTGTCGGAAATTGAACAATGAAAGTTCTGTTTTTGGGCAAAATGAAATTAGAAACTCCCGAGAGTAGTTGTACATGCTGTAGCTGTACTAAATGGATGTAAATTAGGTGGGAAAGTAGAAGCTTCCCATGCAGCAAGAAAGCAGCACCATTTTGGGAACATCTCTCTCCATCTGTCAATTAAAATTCTCAGAGTAGCGTGGGTGTTCCGCCTGCGGGCGCCTTTAACCATAATCAATTCCATTTATGTAAATCCCAGCCATCGATCTGTCTTAGACTGCAAACAAAATTCGCACACCTCCCATGCCAATTTATGGGGGGAGTCCATCAGCAACGCCATCGCCAAGTTCGTATGTAAATTGAGGCAAGTCTTTTCATTGTTTCCATCTATCGCGAAACTTTTGCATGTTTTTTCCGCAGACCAATTAAAGACCCCAAACCGAACGACAAATGCGCGCTCACCCGCTTGTTTAGTGTCTTCAAACGCTGAAGATTAGCTGGAAATCAATCAGCTCCAAATTATTATGTAAATGATAATTTCTTTAATGCAAAAAGTCGTCTATCTGCCTGGCCAAAAAAGTAAAAGTGTTAAATTGATAAACATTGTGGAAATTATGTTTCGGTCCAAGTAAAAAGCCATGAAAAATGCAGTAAACAAAATAATATGTACATGTTTACAGCTCATATTTCACTTTCGAACAAAGCGACCAAGCGACAAGAAATGGAGACCCACAAGTCGGGGTGGGCCACACAGCCAGCTATCCAGTGACTTCCCTTGTAGGCGTCGCTTGTAATTAACTTTAAGCCCTGCAGCCAGAAGGCAGCAGGCAGCAGGCAACAGGCAGTCAGCCCTGCCACACTGTGTGGCAACCTCTTTCCTGTGCTCGTTTTTCTTTCGTTACGCTTCATTTAATATGCAGTTCCTGATTTTGTTTTTTCTCTTTTTTTTGTATTTTTTGTCGGTCTCTCTGTCCGTTCGCATTGCCAAACGGCTCATTTATTTTGTCACATTGAAGCTTGAAAATGCATGTGGGAGTTGGGGGCTGGAATTGGGCATTGGAGTGGGAAAAGGGAAGGCCAGGAAAGGCATGTACGAGCGTGTACATTTTGCGGCTTGATTTTTCAAGTCTGATAAACCCGAGATGTTGGCTTTATTTATTGGTTTGTTTCACTTTCCGTGGCAAACCGCTGCGAGGGCGTATTTTTGTGGCAAACTTTGTCTGTCTGTCTTTCTGTCTGAAAATTGCAACTCAATTTACCTGGCTTCGGTGGTGGATTTACGATATTAACTAAATTTTAGTCCACACTGCCAGACAAGAGAGCAAGAGTGAGAGAAAAGTGAGTCATAATTGAATTTATTTCGCCAGAAAGTGAAAGCCGAAAGAATGCTGATTGAGTATCGGAATGCCTTCAAGCAATTCTCAGTTGAAAGTTTCTCTTTAGGCAGAAACAAAAGCATGACTATGTCAACCGACAGTACCATTTCACAACACAAATTGTTTAGTCAAATAGTAAAAAAAAATGGTTTCATGTTGATTGTCTTGCCATGCTTATCGCTTAGGCAAATATTTAAACTGGCCAAAGGCACAAGTGCAAGTGTTAAAAGTAACAGTCAAAAATTATATTTCAAATGTAAATAAATTTGCAACATTTTGTAGCGCATGGGAGAGATGGCATCTTTCGCAAGATTAGCTTTCAAACTTTTCCCAGATTACACAAGATGGGTGCCAAATGGCATCTTACGCATAAGCATCGCCATACGCAATGGGTGCAGCTAGCGGAAAATTGCGATGCGATGTGTCTGTCGCGGTGTTTCTGGCGGTGGTGGTGGTGATGGTGGTGGGCGTCAGCAGGAAATCATAAAATTACAATTTTCATTGGACGGAACAAGTAACTACGAGTACATGCCAGTACGAGTATCTCTATCATTATGGCATACATATACTTATATCCATATGATATGTCTGAGACAACGAACAGCAATAACAAGCAACGATTACCTGTTCCGTGGGCAGAGTGTGAATGGCTCAGAGGTTGGAACCTGTCGCTGCTTTTGGCCCAGGTCTGCCCCAGGCTATAATTATGTAATTGTGTAAAATGAAATGCTCCAAGGAGCCATTTAGTTGTACAAATAAATTACAAACCATAAATTTCTATTCTGTTCAAATGTCAACTCGATTACACGACAATTGGCTCATTTGCCTAATTAAACGAAACAGGCTAAAACGCCCACGGGACAAGCAAAAGTGCGGGTGCTGATCAACAAGTCTCGTTATAAGATTTGTTTTCCACAAGGTATATAATTAAACGATTTGCGCATTTGCCTATCTCCACCACCCCTTTTGTCTCTCTTTGTCTTACACGGAAGTCATAGACAGATGAAAAGATTACTTCTGCGTGTGACTAATAACAGTTCTAAACGAGATACTCGTACGTACACTTCATACTCTCTTCAAGTAATATTTCTACCAACAAAATTAGATTTAAAATGAATTATGTTCCAAGCCGCAAACAAAAGAACCCCAACAGAAACCAATGTAAAGGTTTACTTCTGTGCGTTACTTATGTACAAACTGTGCACAAATACAATATACCCTATTTACTCTTCGAGTACCGGGTATAAAATTATGCAAAGAGAGCCAGGGAATGGGATGATGCAAGAGAGGTGCAAGTGTAAGAATTGTTTTTGGTTAATTTCGAGAGTGTAAAGCCAAAGGGTACGGTAATAAACAAAAACAAAATACCTAAAGGAAAAAAATACGAGCATTTGCGAAAAAAAAGTATAAACTGTAAAGCAAACATAAATAATCAATTTTCACTTGCCTTTTACATTCTTCTTTTCCTCATTGCGCTTCTTCTTTTCGCATGTGTCGTGAAGCACTTATTGTCCTCTTCACACACATGCATACGTAACCCGCGCGACGATACGACAAAACGAACGAAACGAAATAAATGTAACGGGATCGAGCGAGAGATTCTAATAAGAGCACAGATATTGGGCACATTAATTTAGGGTGAGGCATTGGGACGGAAGTTCGTATGCACACACTCAACGAGAGAGAGTCAGCCTAGCACGAATTGGGTTGCCTCACCCTATTAGGAGACACTTGAAATGAGAGCGCTGACACTCGCTTTTTGCGCCTCTTCTTTTTTCTTGCGCTTTTATATGATTGCAGGGTAAAGGGAGGGGACAACTTCGCGCCTTTTTTATCACATTTTCACACACACACATTGCAAGCCCTTGGTGCAAATTTAGAACATTTTTGCTCTATGTACGTACATATGTACATTTGTACGAAAAATAATACACTTCTAACACTTCACTTTCACATATTGCCGCATATTTCCAACGCCGATCTGCTTTAGCCTCGTTGTGCTCCTCGGCATTTGATCTCGCATTTTTTGCCCATTAAATGCTCAACCATTTCACCATATTTCACTGCACTTCACTAACACACACTTCACTTTCACATATTGTCGCATATTTAGAAAATGATCTCGCATTTTTTGTTCACAAAATGTTCAACCATTGCAGCACATTTTATTTCACTTCACTAACACACACTCACTTTCACATATTGCCGCATATTTCCATCGACGATCTGCTTCTAGCCTCGCTGTGCTCCTCCGCAATTGATTTTGATTTTTGATTGATTTCACTACACACACTTGTTATTTTACACTGCACATTAACATTACTCCACAACGATACTTTTCCCGTTTAGTTTCCCGATTTTGCCCGAATTTTCCGATTTTTCGCGGACCAAATCCGTACCGGACCGAACGCGCTGACATATTTTTGACTAATGGAATAGGGATGAAGAAGCTGCAAAAGAGGTCAACTGCGTAGGTGTTGGTGTCTTAGGCCGCGCTCCTCTATGTTTATGACTGTTAATGTTTATGTGTATGTATGCGCCGTTTTTTTTATGTTTCATTTTTCTTTATGGTTCTCACTGCTTTCGCTTTTGTTTGCGAGTGAGAGAGCAAAGTAACTGTAAAAACAACACAAGACTGGGCTCTCTCGTTCTTTTTGCTTTGTATGAGTGAATAGGAAAGGCAATTGGATTCTTGGTGTTGGTGGCTTCTGACTCGCTCTCCTACTTGCAAATCGAATGCACATTTATTATTTCGAGCACTTTGACTATCCGTCTCTGGAATTCCGCGCACGCCGACTAAATCAGCGTAGAGTGATTTCTTATTTTTGGTATGTACAGTCTCCATTCGCTTTGAAATCTATAGATCTAAAATGTTCACTCCCTTTGCATTTGACAAATTGTCTGTAAAAAAAAGGTTGTGGGGAGATGAAAGAAGATGCGCTGATGGAGTGCTGACTTGAATTAAATTTAAAGAAATTGTCCCGGAAAAGTTTTGTGTCACGAGATCTCGATCGGGAAATGCTTAGAAAAATGTGGAAATTGTAAAGGGAGTTAAAATTAAGGCTAATTATGCCAAAACCAACATTTTTTCATGCTGTTCTTTTTTTTCTTTTTGGTTCTCTGTGCGTGTCTAGACTCTAGACACACCGTTGAAGCTGTGAGAGCGAGAGAGCAAATCAGTGTAGGGTGATTTCACATTTTTGGAGCTCTCTTTGCATTTGAATGTGTAATTGTCAGTAAAAAGGGGAGAGAAGAAGAAGATGCGCTGCTGGAGTGCTGGCTTGAATCAAAATGAAATAAATCGTCTCGGAAAAGATTTCCTTAACTTGATCTCGATCGGAAAATGCTTATAAAAGTTAGGAAATTGTAAAGGAAAATAAATGTAATATTTATTATCCAGAAACCATCATAAAACGCCGTTGCTTTTTTTTTTTTTTGTTCTATCTGGCTTTCGTTTGAGAGTGGGAGAGCAAAGTAACTGTAAAAACATCTTTGCAGAAGCAGAGTGTGAATGAGAGAATGTTAAAAAAACAAATAAAAGGGGACGGGGTGGCTTTAGCTACAGCAAATTAATTTCTTCATTCTTTCTACATATATACTTTATGGGATCGGAAACGTTTCCTTCTTTGCGTTATATATGTATTTATGTATGTACATTTGTACATCCACTTTGTGCACAAATACAATATACCCTATTTACTCTTCGAGTACCGGGTATAATGACGGAAGCCGGCCTCAGTTGTGGTTTCCATCTTATGTAGATACATAAATATATACATACATATATACAAATGTATGTACATATAGTTTGATATATCAATAGACATTTAGAGGCGTACCCGCTCAATTGTGGCGGCAATCAATAAAAGATTTTTACCTCTGATATATTTTCATAATTGAATTGTAGCAAAAATAAAGCAAAAAATGTTTATTTCTGTTGAAAAATTAAGCCAAACACATCAAAAGAGATTGAGACACACAACACACACACAAATCATAAAGATTAATGTTGAAAGGTTTGAAGCGAGATAAAAAGAGAGATAATTATTATGGAGAGACCAGAACAAGGAAAACCATTAATTGAATTAATATGAAAAAAGAATTACAATTAATTGCAAGGAATTACAATTAAGTGTGCAAATCTATAACCAAAGAACTGTCCAAAATGTTGACAGCTAAAAACTGGAATAAATTTGTAACCAGATTCAGCAATTCTGAAAAAAGAATTCTGGAGAATGGAGAATTTTCGTTTATTGAAAGGTCTTCTAAATTGTTTTACATAAGTTTTCCTTATGGCAGACAGCATTAAAACTAAGAATCCACAAATTGTAATCCCAAATGCCATCCAATTAAATATTTCACCTCCTTCTGCTTCTGTCAAACCATATCCAAGCATTGAAATCCGACTCTCGACAGCTGCCCATACAGTTTTGTAACGAAATGTAATACGTTAAGATCCCAATTTATCGCTGGTGTTCATTCACACTTGCTGTCCAACTCTTGGACTTGGATTTGGAGCGTGCTGCTGCTGTTGCTGTTGCTTCTGTTTCAGTGTCGCACACAAATCAAATTCAAATTAGAACACACGAAAAACACACGCGAATGCGGGCCAATTATGCAAATTTTGGTTAAAGTCTGTCTCTGAAACAATTTGCATATCGGTCAATTGTTGCACGATTTTCGTGGTCTGCTCTGCGCACGCGTTGCAAATACGTAAAAGTGTTAAATAAAATACAATAATTGTTGGTGTGTAATGTTTGGTACGTACTGCTGTATTTATGTGGAATATTTTTAGTGGTGTAACGTAACGCACGTTCAATGCCAATATGACACCCCCACTGTTTTGCATACACACTGCCATTGTTGCTGGTCGGTCTTTTTTTGGACTTATGCGTACAAATAAACATGGTACTGGTACCGTGGTATGTATGTTTGCTTTGTATTTTTTTGTATGTGCACCCACACACTTTGAACTATTTTTAAACAAATGGCAAATCAATCATTGCTGTGGGGGAAGTCGAAAAAATGTAATGCAAAACCAAAAAATGAGGGATTAACCTACATAGAAACACTCGGACTGTACAATAGTTTGAGGCAACAATTTCTGCCAAATTACGCATCCGATTGATATGGAAATAACTGGAAATCGATACCGAACCAACCGCAGAAACCTCTCCATACAAAACGACTTTCGTTTTGGGCAATTATTGTGGCAAAAAAACTATTTCGAGCAGTTGTGTTGATATTTCCTTACTGCGGTTGGGTGACAGAAAACCCGTAAAGAAATACAATAATCATAATAATTACACTGACCTTCGGTGAAGTGTCTTGGGTACCGCTACATAGCCACCACAGTGGACTTGAACGACTCAGTTTGAAAATCATTTTTTTTTTTCTCTGTGGTTATTTTCGCCTTGCCATTCGTAGTTGAAGCTGTGGCTAGAACTTGACTGGGAAATGTAACACGAAAAGTTACTTTCAAAAGATTTGTTCGCAAAATACGTTTCCAGCATTTCCATGACCATTTTTGCATATACAATTGTTCGTCAGATGCCTCTTTAAGGGATAGTTATCATGGACAAAGTGGACAGTTAATTTAAAATATATATTCCAAATATTTTAAGCCAACTTGTTCTAAAGAAAAAAGATATATTAAAATGTTTAAAATTGTAAATCAAAAGCTTTAAGCAGCAAATATGATATTTTAATTATTCAATAATTATAAACCATGACTTTTAGTTATTAAAACTAGAACACGGATTCATTTTATAAGATTTAAAAATACTTCAAAGTTGGATAATTCAAAAACTAATTCCCAAAAGCAAAAGACTTGGACAACAAACTTGATTTGTGCATCAATTAAAGTCTTCTGTGACTTGCAAATATATCCTACCGATTTCCGTATTCCTCACAAACAATAAGCTTGATCTTCGAATTAATTCCCCCGAATTCCCTAGCAAGAGTCTAATGCATTCCCATTCGTTTTCTCCCATATGCAATCAGCGCAACCTTTTGGCCACAAACTACACCAAATAAATCAAACGATAAGAAAAAACAAAAAATAAATTGGCAAATCGGGCACGACTCCCTTTCGCCTTTCGAGTGCCTTCCCGGCGTAGCATTAAATTTATGCCAACGCTTAATTATACAAAATTACGCTTAATTAAATTTTAATTAACACAATCAACTAGCGCACACACTGCAGCAAAAAGTTAAAGAAGAAACCGGCAAAACGTGTCCAAAATACGAACAACCAATTTGTGAATGTGGAGTACGCCTGCGTGCCATGGCAAAAAATTCCAAAAAACCAAAACGAGACTACGAGGCGGGGTGTTTATTTCTAGGCAAAGTGCTAAAAGATTCAACGCATTCGCCAAAACCAAAAAAACCGAAAACCAAAAACCAAAACGAGTGCAAGTTCAACGGCGAAAACGGGTTTTCCATTTCCCTGCCGGCCACAACAACAGCATCGCACATGAGGAAGTTAATGCCTGAGCAGCCAGGCTAACTAAAGCAAAGCAACGCGGGCTGGAGTGGAGTGCAGGCAGTGGAAAACTTAGTAACAGTTACTATTTAGCGGTGGGCCAGAGCTACAGCAACAGCCACAGCATAAAAAATGCACTCAAATGGCTTTGGCTCTCTCTCGCTCTGGGGTGGAGTGCATCTGATGTGTCTGTGCTGAAAATCAGACCTTTTCCTGTGCGGTTTCAGTGTTAATGCTGTTCAGCACTTGTTTTGACAGCTTTAATGGGTGTAACAGTGGAACCAGAGCCTTGAAAATGACACAACTTCAAATTTTGAAGATTTATTTTAATTGTTCTGCTGAACTGACAAGTCTGAACTCTCAACCACTGTGTATCCAACAAAAAAGAGAAAAAATAAATGAAGTTCTTTCACAATTTGGACAATTACAAATGATGTGAGTGTCATCAGGCGACACGCGTACGGGGAGAATCCTCCACCTGACTACCTGAAATAATAGCGAAACAACAAATTAAATTAAAGCTAAGCAACAACACAAAAAAATAGAGCTACAAGAGCTACAAGTGGACACACATGTCCGAGATGTGCTGAGCGCCCCGAGCTCTGAGGCGGAAATAGACTGTGACATCCGCTGACAGCGAGAGGGAGAGAGGCAGAGGCAGAGACAATCAAAGAATCTAAGAGCCGCTGCCGCTGTATCTCTGACTCTTTCCATATCCGCTGGACGTTGGCCGCAAAATTTAATTAGAAATCTGCACGACGCGTCCGACTGGAGGACTGCGGAGGGAGTCAGTTCAAAGCACTTTTGCTTCCGCCTAGAAAATAACAACAACAGAAAACTACAATAATCTACTCCTATGTATCCCATATCTGTATACATTTTCTCACTTTTGCCAGAGATAATTAACTAACAAAACTTCTTTCAACTCTGCTCTTGTCATTCCAGCCAGCAGTCAACAGTCACAGCCGCAGCCTCATAGGAAAGCCTCAAATTAGACCGTGAAAGCAATAAAAATCAAAAGAGAGGCAAATAACCAGCAAAGCGTGCAAAAGGAAAAGCCAAGAAAATTATAGTCTGAGGGCGCGCGGGGAGCTCTTTTTTGTGTGTGTGCCACGTGCACACACAGTAGCAGCGGCCAGGGCCTAGAATAGCTAGAAAATTATTATTATGATAATAAATTAAAGTTGCCATTAATTTAGCCAAAACGAAACGCGAACGATCGCAGCAGAGCGACCCTAGGAACAGCTTGGACTGTAGACGGTAGACTGTAGACTGTAGACGGTAGCATAATAACAATAAATAATAATTTGAAATAGGCGAAGCAACCAGAACAAAGAAGCTGTGCAAGTAACAGAGGCATCTCCGCCTCCAAATCCTCCAGAGAAAGAGACCCGAGCAGCAGCAGCAGCAGCTAAAAAAGAAAAAGAAAAATAAACCCTGAAGAAAACCGAAAAGCAGCTCGAGCGCATCGAGCGTGCAAATTAAAAGCGCACAACAGTAGCTCCCGAGGAACAACCAGAGCTATAGCAACAGCAACAGCAACATGGAAGTGGCTACAACAAACAATCACAGTCAGAGCCATCATCATCATCATCTGCAGGCAGCAGCAGCCCAGTCCCATGGCAATGGTGGGCTGGTGGGGGCCGGGGGCACCGGCTCCCGTTCCCCATTCCAGCGTGAGGTGCGTGAATGGCAACGCATCGATCCCAATACTGGAGCTCTGTTTAGTGGACGTTTGGAGGCAGATCGCTGGATAAATGGACCACTGAACAGCTATGGCAAGGTGAGTTACAACATCTAGAGATGGCCGCGTGATTATTTATTCTTTATTATTTTTGTGAGCACTGAACGAACAAACGACTGCAAAGGGTAGACTCTTGAGCTTCTCTCAAACTATCGTGTATGTGTTGGACCATCTCCAAAACACAATCCCAAACTTAAATGCGATTACTTTTGGCTCTGATTGATGGCAGCCCATGGCTGGTCCATGCTGCTGCTGCGGTCTGCTCCCGTCTAGACCTACTTGCTGTGGCTCTTTGTTTGTCCATCGTCGTTTAAATGAAATTGAAAGGTCCGCTCTATGCTATACGCTCTGCGCTCTTCGTTCTGCACTCTTCCAGACACTTGGCACTAGACTCTGGACTGGACTGCGCCCTAAATGGAGAGGCGTTCACTAATTTAGTAGAGACTGTGGCAATTGCCGCTTGATTGCTAGTTTGGGTTTCCTTGCTGCCTTTGATTTTAATCAGTTAATAGTTTATTTAGTTGAATACCCAAGGCTACCCTGTGAGTAGGCATAAAAGAGCAGGCAAGAAGCAGCAACAGAAGTACGAAGGCAGAAAATCGTTGAGAAATCAATTGGGATATTTATGAGGCAAAATCAAAATAATAACTGAATGCTAAAATATTATTCTAAATATTTTGGTGTAACTTTCAACAATTGGAAAGTGCCATTACGCTGTGCAACAACTTTTCCAAATGTCTGGCATTTAACGATTGGATTGGGCAGCACCGTTAGCAAACCCAATAACTTAAGAACCTGAATGATGTTGGCCTCATGGTGGCTAGCGAATACCACAAGTCCAATTGGACACTGCAAACTTTCCTCCCCACCAACCCAAGTGCAACACAAACCACAAGACATGGACATGTGGCCACAGATCCGAGTATCCACTGTAAACGTTGACCGTTTTTACTCAACCATAATTAACAGGTCACACGCACACTCGCACACTCGCACATTCGCTGTGAAGCGAAACAATCAGAGAAATAAAATGAATACGATTCCGAATTGCTGAAATACAGCAAGAGAGAGGGGAGAGACTGTGCGCTGTGTGCCACTTGTGCAGAGATCTTTTCCATCATTTCTGTGGCGGGGGGCTTTCGGTTTTATGTTTTTGCACACACACTCTTGGGGCGAAACCAAAGATGATAATTAATTCGTGCTATTCTTCAGATTTTACTTGTCTTTGGGCTACGGCTTGTCTTGTCCATTGATTGCTCTAGAATTTTGTCGGTTAATTATAAATGGTGAAGCACTTCGCGGTGCCTATCGTTAAATTTATGCCTGTTCATCCACTGGCAGGCAGGCGGGCAGTCGGTCCAACGAGCCGTCATCATCACCCATCATCATCCACATCATCAGCTTGGTCGTGTGTGGTGGAGTCTTTGCGCCTCGAGTGCCTTCGCAAAACAAACAGAAAACCAAATAAAATCTCCAATGAAATAGCAGCAGATACTTAAAACAGATCTGAACTCTAAGATACTCTACCACATTCTAGGCGATTCGATTTGCTCTGCTCTGCTGGGAGAACTTCCATCAAATGTAATGACATCATGGCTCAGGTATTGGCGGTACTCAGGCACCAACTTGAGAGATTGATCCAAATAATTATGTGATTTTTTTTACCTTTGATGAAATGCTGATCGGCTTAAAAAAACAATAATAAGTAATAATGGAGTATCCCTACCCTACCCTGTCGTGCATGAGATCATGGCGGAATATCTTTAGTGCTAGGATCTTAATGGTATATGAAAATATTTCAAATTGGCATGGTACTTTTGGGTGTAATTATTTCTAGAATATTTTTAGAGCGGCTTTCTATACTTTTCTACACAAACGACGTATTTTAGATGGAATACTTAGACTCCTCTTTACAGACCCTTAAAAATGTATTATATATTATTTCCGTCTTGCAAATTCCTCTCCATATATCAGGCTTACCTTTTTTGAAGATCAGTTAAGGCTCCAGCAATTGTAATGATCGACTGCGGTTCAGTTCAAAGTTGACATTTGAAATGCAATCTCCCTGGTGCACCCAACCAGAAATTGGCGGCTCATTTAATGACCGAACAGTCACTCAATTTGGCGACTGTTACATTCATCCGATCGCTGTTGATATGCCTTTTTGCAGCTGATAGCTTTTATGACTGCAGGGTATTCGAGGCAACAGGGAAACACCAGACAGCAACGAAGGAGAGAAAGAAACAGAAACAAACCCATTGAAAGTTGTTTCATTCGGCTGACTTTGTAGCCAGGGCTTATCGCGATTGAACTTTGTTGCCACTGACGACGCGGCTGCGACTGACCGAAAAGATGAAAGAGGCTTGCGGAGAAGGCGATCGAATGTACAATCGAGGGGAAACGATCAGGCAGTAAGAATTTGCCAAAGAGTAGTCAGTCCTAGTGCCGCCTTCAGTCAAGCATCAGCTTCAGTTTCAGTCTCAGTTCGAAGAGGTGCTCGGAATCGAATTTGATTGCCAAGTCCGGGATACGGTCAACCGATGTCCCGCTGCTCCCCTTGCTTGCTGTGCCGGCAAAGTCAAAGGCAATGCGCGCCTTGCTTGCCGGCACAGATCACAGATGAAATCAATTTGGCAATAGTCAATAAACGAGAGGAGAGCAGAGCAGACGCACCCAGCCAGTCAGCCAGCCAGCCAGTCACCGTTAGGCAACACACAGATGGATAGCTCCATGACAACTTCTTCATTAGCATTATGGATTGTTGCAACAAGCAAACGAACAGAACCGAACCGAACCCAAACCAAACCAAAGAGCAATGGCAAAAATTTACATTTTCCAAGCGATTTTTGCAGCATGCAAGCGCAACAGCAAGCTCAGACCTCAGCATTTGAATTATTTGCCTGCAGTTGGAGTTGTGGGCACTGTCTCTCTACTTCTGGCCGTGTTGCCACAATGTTGCAGCCGTCTAACGGTACAAAGCCGCTGGCAATGCCGCCGCCGCCGCCACCTTTGTGGGTCACTAGGTTGCCACAAGCACAAGTCTAACCAGAAAATAATAAGAGATGCTGCAAGTACCAGGGGAAGATGCAACCAGCCAGCCAGCCAGCCAGCCAGCCAGCCACTCGAGAGATTTTCTTTACTTGTGGTCAAGGTGTGACGACTCTCTGGCGAGTGTTTGTGTGCCTGAGACATAAGTGTGGCTATCCTCTGGTGTGTAAGTTTTGCTCTGTAAGCCATTAGGCCATTTGGCTCTGGCCTGACACACACGTAAATTACTTGCAACTAATTGAGGATGTCAACTGACGTGTCTTACTTCAATTAAGTGTTTCCTCTGCCCATTAATGAACTCTCCACACACAAACAGACTGCGGAGAAATATGTGGAGATGGTTGGTTGCGGTTGGTGGACACTCCGGGAGCGTGGTGGGGCGACTTGGGGCTTCAACTTCAATGACGCAAGCCGGGCTACATATACATACCGCTCCGCTCGTTTGATTTACTACGAGCACTCGCCTGCAGCCCGACTATATAGAGATATAAAGCCAACGAGATCGTGACAGAAATAATGCATATAAAAATGTATATTATTATAGTTTAGGCATCAGGCGGGCAAAAAAAGCGTCCAACAAAATGGCCTGTGTGCAAAAGGAAGGGCGCAGGAGAGCAATTTGTTGGCAGAACAGTGGTGAGGAATATAAAGGGAACAGGGAATGGATGTACCATATCTAACATCTATAAGATGCAGACTTTAATTCCATCCAATTTCTAACAGATTCCCTTTGCATACCAAAACAACCTTCCAATCTCTTCAAGTATTCTTCTCACTGGTAAATTCTCTTCTTTAACTGCAATATGCAATAATGTATGGCCTGCACATCCCACTGTGCACAGTACCAAAGTCAGTGCCAGCTAAAAATAAAAAAGAGTCAACGCTTTGGCATGTCTATGCAGGCGATCTGTGTGTGAGCGAGCTGCCAGCCATGCAGCCATCCCAGCCAGAAAAGGCGACATGCATGCCACGGACTGAAGGACTGAGAGACGGAGAGAGACTGTAAGACAGGCGGATGGACAGACACACAGACATGGGGCAGAGGCAAGAGACAGAGTCTGCAGCAGCAGGCAGGAGATAGACAGTCAATCTTATGGCCACAGACAGGTAGACAGACAGCCACGACGACGAAGACGATGTCGACTACAGTGAGGATGATAATGATGATCATCATCATCATCATGGTGTAGCATCATTAAATTCGTTTCAGAGCATGGCCCAGGCATAGGCACAACATATTTTGGCATAGACCAAAAAGCAAAGAAAAATAGAAGGAAAACAAAACAAAAACCGAAAGCAAAGCCAAAGTCTCTTCCTCTACATCATCACGACTTTGGCTGTTATAATATATGCGGGGAGCGCTCTGTGGCAAGTCGTGGCGAGGTCTGCATTTCATTGAACCTTCAACTTGACTTTGCAATACGGATTTGGGATTTTGGTATTCAGCAATTTTCAATTTGGTCTTTGGTACACTGCGAGGCTGCCTGCGATCTGCTGCAGGCTCTCCGGCTGTAGCTTTTATCAGCATTGCCTCAGCGACTGCAGTGGAGTGTGGAGTGTGGAGTGTAGCTGCCTGGCTGCCTCAAGTTCGAGATCATGACACTGATCATGTGGCTGATCATTTTGGCCATGCTAAAATAATTCATTTACAGTTGGCTTTCTTTCGCCAGCTGCCGCTGCCGCTGCTGGCTGTGGCTTTGATTGAGGCAACCCCCTCTGGGGGACAGCAAGCTGTGAGTTTCAACAGCCATGCAGATTGGCACAGCTTAATTAGCTTGAGCAGACAACGAGACTCCAAGATCAAGACCAAGACAACAACCAGGCCACGAAATAAAAAACTTGCCAGCCAGCCAGCCAGCCAGCCAGCCTACACATGGCCAACAACAGAAAGCTAAAATGGCACACAGCAAGAGTGCAGAACGGCGAACAGCGCACATCGAACAGCATTTTGGTTAGAAGTAAAAGAGGTCAACGATAGACAGGCTCACACTGCAGGAACTACAGCGGCTGCAGGCTCACCAAACAAAATGCAGAACCAAAAGACAACAAAAAAGAGTCTCCTCTCCTCCTGACTCCATGGCAATAGTATGGCGTGAGAAACTCTGGCAGAACGTGCATGGCCCAAGGGTTCGAAACTTTGCTTATGCTCAATAATTTATGTCTGCTGTCCCGTCCCGCGACTTTGTTGTACGTACTCGTACCCTTTCTTGGTCACAGTCTGTGCTCAAGGATGAGAGTGTGACTTTAGGGAGCCGCCAGAAATGATTGCTATGCCGCGGCCATTTCGGGGCCTGCGGTCATTGGAGAAGCTGAAAGCTGCAAGTCAAAGAATTCGAATTCGAGGTTGAATGGAAGGGCACAAATGAAACGAATTGATTGAGAACTTTTCGAAGGGATATAGCCCTGAACTGAAATACGCAGAGTACAGTGCATAACAGAAGCATAAGGAAGATGGATATTGAGATAGAAGAACCACAAAGATCCCTGAATGAAGATGATTCGTGATGGAACAGAGTAACGAAAAAGAACTGATTCAACTTGAACAAAATTAGCATAAAATTCTGCAAATATTTCTATGAATCTAGTTCCCATTATTGCACACAGAACTGTACCACCACCCGCTGAAGTAATACCCTCAATTTTCCCATCTAATGAAGCTAATTATAAAGATCTCACCACAGTCGCATACTGTGGCCCATTCTCCAAGTCAAAACAAAGAGACAAACAATCTAGAACCCAAAAACCCCTGAAATGACTCAACCGCAGAACTAAATTGCACAGAATATGAATTTTGCATTGCATTTTTCATTGTTTATTCCACCGCCCTGCGGGACGGTAGAACATTCAAATTTTTGTGGGTATTATTCTATAAAGACAATGCTGGCTGCACTTTGACTCTGAATCAGCCGTTTCCATTTGGTCATTGACACGAATGGGCCACAAAAACTGGACATGGACACGGGGACACACGGACAGGCGTGTCATGGAGCGGACTAAAGTTTTTATTTGGGGCATATAATACATTTTTAGCACTATAAATCATCAAAGCAATCGATTGCCACAATCGATCTGTGGCCATTTCAAATGTGTTTGTTCATTTTGCAGTTCTTTATATTTTTCAGATACTCTTTTGCACATTTTTGGGGCAAATAATTTATGATATTTTCTAACTTTGAAGTGCAACAAATAGTTGCCTTAATAAAACAATCAATCTAGAAAGGGTGTGCCAGACTTCGGTTTCCGCAGTTCAACATTTTCTCTCCACTGTTTTAGTTTTTCTTCTGTGGTGTGTCACGGCACGACCCAATGAACGGATCTGCTAATTGTTCGAGTGCAATGGGTGCAAAAGGGTGCAGTTGCCGAGAGTCTCTCGTTTTGATTTGTAGCTGGCTGGCTGGCTGGTCACGTGTGCCGTAAGCGAGCGAGCAACAGCTGTCCAGATAAGAGCCGCCACGGAGCACAGATCATGAAGCACGGCGAAGTGATCAAGCGGCTGGGCGAGACGCTTGACGGTCAAGTGTTTCGTCTAGCAACTTTCATACGCCCCGTTGCCGAATGCCGAATGCCATGCGACAAACCAAACACTTTAAACGCCCCACACGAGGGACACACCCTCAAAAAAGTAAAACCTACACACATGCGCACAGAGATTTGTATCTGTGTGCTACATACAATCGCCATCGGTTGGAATTGCTTGTTTAATGTTTTATTTATATCATTTGCAAGAGATTTGAATGTTTGTTTAGGCAGGGAATGGCCAAGAGCCAGGCATTTATCGGCCCGGTAATTGAGATATAAATTAGATCAAACGAAATCGGATACTTTCGAGTGTTTGCATAGGACTGAAAATAATGAGAATGTAATGATAAAATAATAAATGAATATACAAAATAATTGTGGCAATACTTCAAACAGAAATCTATCAATAACAATAATAAATAATACAACTTTTTTATTAGACATAATTGAGTATTTCTTGGACTACAATGGATTTTGCTCGGTTTCACTCACTAGGGATGTGTCAACACTTTCAGTTCCCCGCAATCGTCCAACTAAATTTATGAAAATCTTACTAAAATACCAAAAATACCAAAAATACTAAAAAATACCACAATTAATTGTAAAACAAAAATCCTTTGATCCACTCATTATCCTGCCATTCACTCAATCCCGCAACTCTCTTTCTCTCTCTCCCATCTCTTCCTCTCTCTCTCTCTCCCTGCAGATATCCGATTCCCAAAACATCTCACAGCCGAACGGCACACAGCACACACAGCGCAAACAGTTGGAGGTGCTGAAGGCACGCACCGCCAACGGCGCCATGCAGGTGATACGCACACAGACAGTACAAAAGACCTCATCCACCACCAGCAGCAGCACATCGCGCGGCTGGGCCGCATCCTCCACGTCCACCACGACCCGCACCAGTGTTCCTACTCCGCCAAGCATTTGGTCACCGCCGGCATCCAGATGCAGGCCCAAGCCCATGCCCAGGCCCAGGCCCACCTCTCAGAGTGTTGACATCTGTGAGCTCAGCGACGATGATAGCAGTCTCAGTGGCAGTCTTAGCAGCGACATTGGCATCGTATCCCCGGCCATGTCGACGCTGCGCAAGCTGAGCAATGGCCAGGAGCACATCGACGATCATGTTGATTTTGTTGTGATTAATGGTGAAGGCAGCGATCAAGACGCTGACGTCGCTCATTTGCACAAACTCGGACACAATTTGTTACCCGATACGGCTCCAAGTTTGAAATTGAGCAATCTAATGGTAAGTCCGCAGTCCGCAGTCCGCAGCCCGTCGTTGCCCATTGCCCATTGCCCAAATGCCCATTGGCTATTGGACAGACTAGACTCCGAATACTCCTCCTATGCGGTAGTCCACCAGCTTTTGTGCCTCTACAATTTTTCACTCGCTCGCTTCTTGTGGCTTTTCTTTTGGCTTTTTGTTTGTTTGTTTGCTTATTTTTTTGTTGGCTCATTAGCATGCGCTGAGTCGATGTTTGCTTGTGTTTTCTGTGCCTTTGCCTTTGCCTTTGCTTTTGCTTTTGCAGTCATTTTTCTCTCCGAATTGGCTGGAGGAGTGCGGAGTACGAGTAATCTCCTGCCACGGCCATGGCAATGACCGAAAATGGTCAGTTGTTAACGGTCTCTGATTGTTGTTGTTATTTAAGGGGGAAATGCTCATGCTCTGCGTTTACTCTGAGCTGCGGGAAAAATCATCATGAAAACTTGTAATGATCCATGGATGAGAGGGTGGGAAAATGTTATTGGCCGAGCAGATTGATGTGAAGTGGGGAACCCCCTACTGATTGTGGGTTACAGACAACCAAGAGGAAGTTCACGATAATGTGTGCCATCTCATGGGCAGAAGCTTGAGTATAAGCTTGAGCTTCTAGAGTACAATATTTGCTTTATTTTTAATTCTATGTTAAAGATTTCATCTGCTAACAGAGACTCATTTAATAATATTTAATAATTATTTCAATTTTTGCCTTGTATTAAAATATTTTTAAACACATTTCGATCTAAAACTTCAGTTCTTGGCACCATAAGTGATCCAATAATATTTTGTACCTCTCTAGGTAGGGGATTTACTTTCAAAAGTTGAGCTGAGGTCATCTGTCACAGCCATAAAAGTAATATCCATGGATTAATAGCCGCAATCATAGCAGAACATCAGACAGGCTACCAAAGAATATTAACAAAAGTCACAGCTCGTCGTCTGCAATTGGCAAAATGCCATACATCACAGTCTAGAAAGAACACCAGACTAGACGACACACCTCCACACACGCTCTCTCTCTCTCTCTCTGTCTGGTTCTAATGAACGATTGAGTCAGCAATCGAATCCGATCGATATGGAAAGGCATTAAAATCGATAATAATAGCCCAGGCCCAATTAGGCGTTTGCTTAGCACTTCAATCGGGAGAGGAACATTTGGGTCATGACCACAATGGAAATTTCTTTGGCAACTCTCTCGTCGCTCATTAGGCCAACCAGTAAAAAAAACTGTCTAATTATTGAGCAGCGCTAACAACAAAAACTTAGCTGCGAAAGTGTCTTGCCGCCAGACACAACCGCCCACAATCAGCAGCCAGTTCGGGTCCATCAAACTTGACACCAAGCAATTTCTTTGGCCAAGTTTTTTCCCCTATTTCAGCAGAAATATAAATGAAAGAGATGAAGTAATATACGAGTAGAGAGTGGGAAGAAGATTTCTATGTTGTCCTGAGGGTAGAAGTTGGAGATGTTCAGGAAGCTATAAAAAAATAGTTATTGCAAAAAAAGTTAATTAGTTTTTGGTTGGTTGGAAGACTTTTAACTGATTTTCTGAGTTTTGCCTTGGGAAATAATTACAGCCAGAGATGATTAAGTGCTTATCTAGTTATATAAATAGATATAACCATCGATCCATGCCTATGCCTATAGCTTTTCGATATTTCAAATTGTTATTCCATAATCTAAGCATTCCATATTCATTTTATGTATTTTGAGATATTATTTAATCAAATAACGAGACCATAAACTGTATTATTTTATGCATATCATACACCCAACAATCATCGATCATTTGACATAAATTCGTGCAAATGCGGAAACTCATTTAGCCAAGGCTACAAGTGACACACAGACAAATATACAGAGTCAAATGGGACTTAAGTGCTAAGCACTTCCTTAAGCAGCTCCTGTCAAATAATGCACCCACTCCTTTGGGCATACAAATAACAATTACAGCCAGCGAAAAAAATGAATGGAAATAAACAGAACGAGGGGGAGACACGACACGAGACACCCGCACTCGCACTCGAGCTGAGCTCAGGCTCAGGCTCTTCTTTTGTGTTTTTATATGTTTTATCTTATTTTTATATATTTTTACGTTTGCTTCGCCATTTACAGAAAAGCAGTTCGAGTATTTCCAGCCAAAGCAGCAACAATTCAAATTTAACAACTGCAGCAGCAACAGCCACAGCCACAGCCACAGCGGGCAACACCCACAGAAGTGCGGGCAAAATAAGCCTACATGCAATTGTTGGACCAGAATCATCATCATCATCCACATCCACGTCGTCCGCTTGGGCCAAGCAGCAGCAGCAGCAGGCCGACTTATATGGCCAGCCACCATCAGCCAGCAACGGCAGCGGCAGCAGCGGCAGTCGCGTGGGTGTATCCCAAGCTCAGCCTCAGCCTCAGTCTCAGCTTGGTACTGGATCTGATGCTGACGTAGCTGTTGTTGTTGCTGTTGCTGGTGCTGGTGCTGGTGGTGGTAGTACGCCAACGCGACTTCGTCGTGATTTGGAAAGTTTCCGGCATTATAACGATGACGCTGCCAACGACGATGATTTGCGGTGAGTGAGCAGCAGCAGCACAAAATACTCAAAATTTCATGGCATTATCCAAATGGAACTCTGATACCAAGCACACACATTACTCGTACTTTTATTTCACTCCTCGACAGGCTCAGCGCACGGCATCAGCGTCGCCAGCAGGTGTCCCAGTCGGTGTATGCCCCGCCGTTGCCAGCCATTGGCAGTGGGCTGCTCCAGCGCTCACGCTCGATATCCACGGACGATCTCAGCCAGGATTGGGAGCGCAACGAGGAGCAGGAAGAGGAGCCGGGCGAGTGGCGACGCGTCAGCAAGCTGCGTCGCTCCTTTCAGTCACAGGATCACTACAAGACGAACGTCACACGGCCACGTCCCTTGGATTTGCCCAGCAACTCGGTGAGTGTGGCCCGCATGCGCGCGGAGCTGGAGAACGGTCGTCGCTTGCACACGGCCATGCGGAATAATCACGTGGATCTGGCGGCACTCGACACCATATTGAATACCCAGACGGCCAAGCCAACGGTGGCCAAGAGGAACACGTTCCTAACGGCCGAATCGCTGCAGGAAATACGCGGCAAGCTGAAGAAACTCTCGGACGAGAGCCTGTACAAGGAGGACTTCCTGGCCTACCACCAGGCTCGACCCAAGCTCAGGGAACAGTCCGAGGAGCAAGTGCAAGTTCCCGTGCAAGTGGCAGCTCCACTGCCGGCACCCTCAGCCTTTCGTCCCGTGCACAATACCCACAGCCTGGAGTCGCGTCAGCGGCAGAAGGACACCAGCACTGAGTGGCATTTGCGGCGTAAGTCGTACGGCTTTGAGAAGATGTCGCCACCCGAGGATAAGAGCATCTTCCGGGTGGATGCCTCCACGGACAGTGGCCTGGGACGCTCCGGCGAGCAGCTGGGCAATTGGTCGCCCACGGAGAGAGAACGGGAGCGGGAGAGAACCGCTGCAGCAGCAGCAGCTCATCTGAATAATGGTGGAGGCACCATTATACACTTTGGACGTGTGGCCAAGCCACCTGCAAGTCCGGTCAATGAGGGAGAGTTGAGCAAGCGGCACTCGATTGCCGTGGAGGAGACCTGGCGCGACATACGCAAGACATCGCAGGTGCATGTGAATGGAGGGACGGTGACTAGCAGCAGCAGCAGCAGCACCACAAATACCAGCAGTCAACTGCAGCGGAACAGCGCCCAGAAGCGTGTGGAGTTCTGCAAGACAGAGGTACACTTTGCCGCCGAGTCGGGACGGGTGAACATTGTCGAGACAGATGGCAAGCCGCCGCCCACGAACAACTTTCGCCGCAGACGACGCAGCACTGCCAGCGGACCGCTTCAGAGTCTGGTGAAGTCAGCCAGTGTTGGTGGCAGCACCACCACGAGCAGCAGCAGCGGCAGCGGCAGCAGCAACAGCAACGACAATGTGACCCACTTTGGGGATGATCCACAGCGACGCAAGACGATAGCCACCAGCACAGTGGCATATCGAGCCACACTCATGGATCCCCCGGAGGTGGTTAGCCAGCCCACAGCCACATTGACATCAACGTCCACATCGGCAGCAGCAGCCCAGACATTGTCCCAGGTGACAGTCACGCTGGAGCCACGCTACAGTCTGACGGAGTCAACGTCGCGGAACAGCTACACCTCGACCAGTGGCGTGGATACGACAGACAACGAAACGGATGAGCTGTCCAACATTCGGGGCATCCTGAAGAACAAGCCAGTGAAACCGAAGCCCTATCATCTGGGTGAGAATATCGAGAGTGCCGATGTCCTGTGGAGTGTGCCGGCAATGAAGGGCGAACGCGAGAGTCCCTCAGGCAGGGATAGTGGTAAGAGTCTTTCAATATCTCAAGAGTATGTGTATAAATATTTGTACCCCCCACACAGGCATCACTAGTGACTCTCCCATCTCTGCCAAATCGGTGGCCGAACGCATAAGAATTGTGGAACAGCGACAGCAAGTCCAGAAGCAAACCTCGCCCGCGGGCAATGGCTACTCGACGAAGATCAATGTGAGCCTCGGTGCAGAAGAGTGGCCAGAAACAGGTTGGTATACGGGTTGTACCTTGGGTTGTGCCTGTAGATTATTGTTTAGTAGTTTTGTCTAGCAAAAAATCTAGCATTTTGTGGTTATTATCTGTAGTTTATTTATGGGTTAATTAGCCAATGGACTCCTCTACTCGAACTCTACTGCTCTCCTGCTCTCTGATCTCTGATCTCTCCCTCGTAATGCATGTGTGTGTCTGCTCCACTGTCAACGCTGCTTCCTCTACTCCTACCTCTAATGCTACATTTAAGCTCACTTTGCTAACTGAATAACCAACATCTGCCACCTGTGGCAAGCGTGTCTCTCGACTAAAAACCAAATACCAAATACCGAAACCACACCAACAAAAACACTTTCCGCACATTTCCCATACAGGCACACATCATTATCATCATTATCGTCGTGCCAGTGCCCAGGAGCTGTTGCTGGAGGATCTGCGCAATCACCAGCGCATCCTGGATGAGGGCCTCAAGTCGACGTCGCTCATCATGAAGACCATGCGCTCGGCCAACGAATTCGATGAGGCCATGCGACGCCTGAGCATAGCCTCGATCGAGTCCGCGCTGATCCAGCCCACCATTGTGGTGCCCACGCCAATGCTGCGCTCCCACAGCTACCAGGAGGAGACATCATCCTCGCGTCGCACCTCAACCACCTCCATAACGAGCAGCGACTTGTTCGGCAGTGCCCTGTACGACTCATTGCCACGGACACCGCTGGCCCCACTGGCACCGCCGCGTCTCAAGCTGCTCGGCAATACACAGATACCCGTGAGCCAGCAGTTGACACAGCTGCGGCGGCTGTACGATGCCGCTGAGCAGGATGCGGAGGAGGACAGTGCCGATGAGGAGGTGAAGCGTTACTTTCGCGACAACAGCAACAGCGACAGCGGCGGCGGCACTCAGGCCAGCTCCTCGCCGGAGACAGTGCATCATCATTCTCAGCCGCTGCCGCAGGCGGATGTGTTCAAGGGCAGCGAGTACTCGAGCAGCTGGAGCCGCTTGAAGGCCAAGCGCACCATCTGGAAGATTGAGGCACAAGATCAGATGCTGCAGCGAGCAGGTAAACCCATCCCGGTTGATCCATTCCGTGGGGGAGGAGGGAGGGCTTGGCGGGTTAGAGGAGTTCATTTTAGGTTATCAGGCAACAAAGAGAGATCTCCAGGCAGAATACTTTTGCAATCTCGTCTAATCGTCACTTTCTCCCGCTCACTTTTCTTCTTAGATCTACCCAAATCGAATGTCATGAACATTGCTCTGCATTCTCCGCGTGTGGAGAAGCCCAAGGCCACGCCGCCAACTCTGCGCATTGGCCAGCTCATTCCAGTGGCCAAGCCGCGTACCCTCTTCATTCAGCCAACGTCTGTGGAGGCGCCTGACGATTCCGGCAGCGAGTCCCTGAAAATAGTCAAGGAGGCGCGCGGTGCCCGCAAGCTGCGCGAACACGAACTCTCCTACTTTGGAGTCCAGCAACTGCAGCAGCAGCAACAAACGAAATTGTCGACGACTTCAACGAATCCCAGAAGAACGCTGCCTTCGCGCAGCAAATTGAGCCACACGGAGGAGGCTGTGGCTCCCACAACGACAACCACCAAGTGGCAGCTGCTCAACGATCGACCCGACCTGCTGCGGCACAGTCCGCAGGACAACGACTACGACGATGACGAAGATGATGCTGACAATGAGGAGCATTGCTATGAGAATATTGCCAACGAGTTGACAACAACATTCCGGGTGAAGTCGCCACCGCATTCGCATTCACCTTCATCGCGTTCCCGTTCGCCCGGCAGCTACGAGCGGAAGACAGACCTGCAAAGGGATGCACAGATACTGAGCGAAATGACCCGCAACGCTGATCAAACTTTGAAGGTATGTGCTGAGGATTTCCAAGTATGTTTAGCCCTAAATTCGAATGCTTCTGCAGTCACTCTCCGATGAGGCGGCCATCAAGGATCAGCGACGAAGATCGTGCTCACTGCAGCGCCGCAGTGGCAAGCCCCTGGAAACCATCGACGAGAAGGTCTACAACGGGGAGCGTCAATCGCTGAGTGTGGCACGTGGCACCTTCGCCTCGGAGGCGCGTCGCAATTCGCGACAGTCCACGCCCTCCCCAACACCCACACGGGCACGCAGCTCCTCCCAGTCGTCCATCGAGTGCTGTCCCCGTGACCGTTCCCGCTCCAGCTCCCGCGAGTCCAACACCCAAGGCGCCGGCTCCTCGGACGACCAAGCCAGCAAACATCGGGCCGAGCGTCTGCGCATGCGCACCCCCAAACGCGAAAAGTCGCGACACGAACCTGTCGAGCAGCGCACCAGTCGGCACACCAGCAAGCCCAGATCGAGCACAGCTCATGCTGCGGCTGCTGCTGCCACTTCTTCGCTGGAGTCCAAGCGTAGCTCCCATCACAGTCGTCACCGAGATGTGGAACACGTGTCCAGCGAGAGCAAACACAGCTCGGGCAGTCGTCTGCTGCGCTCCTCTCGTGTCAGCGATGAGAGTCGTCCACGTCAGAGTGCGCTACGTGAACGGGAACGCTCCCGAGGCAGTGAGAAGCATCGCGAAGAGCTGACACGTTCGCGGGGTAAGTGCTCTTAAGGGTATAGAAAAGAAACTCTACCACAAAGGATCGACTGGAAAGAACGAAAGATCAATTGCTTATCTCTTGCAGAATTACTCGTTTTGGGCTTGCTCATTATGGGTGCCACACAGCCCCAGAGGATGAGCAAACGCTTTAGGTTCGATAGATCAGATCAGTTCAGATTCGTTAAACAAAACTAAACAGCACACACAGCACACACTTTATCTTTATAAACACAAACCACAGACGAGGAGAATTTAATTAATAACACAGTTCCATTAGCAGTACATTTATGAATGTCAGTCCTTTCGCTTATGGAACATTTGCACAGCGTTTGATGAATGTCTGCCTAGGCACACGTTACACAAAAATATATCTGAAAATTAAATTGATAATTGAGAAGTGAAAAATAACTTCTTTCCTACAAATACTTACTCACAGCACACACCCAAAGTTGATTCTAAAACAGTTAACAGTATTTTGTTAGCTAGTAATTAAACGTAAATAAAATTTATTAAGAGCAGGCACCATAGAGAAAATTGAGTGGCACTTGGAAAGTCCCATTAAATGTTCCCAGTCCCGTGACACACTTGAATCTAAACCAAGTTAACAGTCGTTTATAATTTCCATGCAACGAAAGCTAAAGCTAATCTCTTTCGTAACCCTCCTGCAGGTCACTCCAGTCGCTCTAGGCACAGCAGCGAGCAGGCAGCACAGGCGGCGGCTGGAACGCGTGAGAGCAGCAGACCAAGTAAGACGAGATCGAGTCGCAGCACTCACGAAGCGGCAGCGGCGACCACACACAAAAAGTCCACAACAGCCACAGCAAAACCATCGAAATCCACAACGCATAAAGCAACCACAACAAACACCAGCAACAGCAACACCAGCAACACGACAGCTATAACCCCATCCACTCACAACGAACTGACGTACGTATACGTAACGAATTTAGCACCTACAAAAGCCGGGGAGGAAGTGGCAGCGGAAGCGGCAGCTAAGGCCATCGATGCAGATGCAGACTATGCCAGCATTGAGGAGATATCGAATCCAAGTCCGATGGTGCCACTGCCACCGCCGCGTCGCAAGCGCAAGAGATCCCTCATACCCGTGCCCGTACAGCCCACCGCCTCGTTTGAGTACCGCACCAAGCTGGAGATGATTCCGCCCAGCTACTCGAATCAGTCGACGCTCAGGTGTCGCAGCATGGCGCGGCGACCTGCCATGAGGAAGCCCTCGCTGAAGGCCACCCAGTCGACCAGCTCGAGTTTCGCCTTTCTGCCGTATCTGGCGGCCGAGCGGAATTCGAGTGTTAGCCATGTCTATGACAATTATTTGCTGTACACGGCAGCAGGTGGTGCCAGTGGCAGTGCCAGTGCCAGCCAAAAGCTGGAAAAACTTCGTCCATATCAGAATAATCTCAGCAATGATCATGCTCAGCTCTTTGGCGGCACGGCTGGGGGTGCGGCTGCTGGTCGTGGTCCGGGCGCGGGTGCGGGTGCGGGTCGGTTGGGCGGCTGGCCAAAGCGTCTGAGGATGCGGCAGGTGCGCAGCAGCGTCTCCACGCACCAGCCCTTCGGCATCTGCACATGTTCATAGTCAGCGCTGGAGGCGCACACAGCACAGCTCAACTCTGCACAGCACACACTCGTAGAGAAATGAAACCAAAAATAAGCAAAACAAACAAAAAATATTGTATCGGATGCAAGGATCTCGTCACACACAAGTTACATTTACAAATAATCCCAATGCACGAAAAATGTTTGATAAATGTTTGAATATTTCCCCCACATATTCCGTATTCCTAATCCCCACCACTCCCACCCACTGTGTTCCCCCTACTAATACCTAAACAAAAACCAAGCAAAACTACTACTGATCCGTGAGAGAGATTTTTCGTTGTTCATTTTTTGAATATTGTTTTTTTGGAGCGCACACAAATCAAACAAAAACAAAAACAAATCAAAACAAAAACCCAACCCGGCCAAAGCACACACGCACAATAAGGGGCAGGGAGAATGAATCCATTTGTTGGATTCGTTGTTCCATCTGGTTCTGTTTTTACTTTTCACAGCGTAAGCGTTTTTATTTTTGTCAAAATTTTGTTCTCTTTTCTAACACCCCAAGTAGTGGCATGTTGGGTTGCAGCTAAGGCGTAATGTATTGTAGCAGGAACTAAAGTATTGTATTGCATGGCATGGTTGGAACTAGTAGTAATAAACTTCCCTCAAAGTATACCCAAATTCTGCTAACATTTAATTCGAATAACTATCTCTTTTTTCGTATTTTATTGGTAATTTGTTTAACCTTCGACTAGTGGAATTGCATGTTTGTGTGCCATTAAAACTCTATTAATATTCGATCCTAACTCTCTATCTGACTATCCCCACTCATGCACTCGTCCCACCCACTCTATCGTATCAGTAGTACTCGACTCTAAACACTGACTATGAACATGTTGCTGGAAACAAGAAAAGAAAATGCAAAACGAAATCATCAAATCAATGAAATTAGATCTATAAAAAATACGAAACACCACCAAAAAACCACATCAAGTCTAGCTCTGTTCTATTTTTTCTTTAGCAACCTTGAAACTACGTAGTTGAAGTAGCATTTTGGAAATACTCGTACTATCGCCTAAGAACAGTAGAAAAACTATTAAAAATACAATCTACATTTGTTCTCAAATACTCAATACAAAACTAATCAATTTATTGTGTATGTTCCCATTTAGACACGGTAAAAGCACACTGAATGGACACCACCATCATCAGCATAGCAGCAGCAGCAGCAAGCATCATGGATCAACTGGGCAGGGCCATCGGGAACAGCCCCATCATGTGCACAGCCTGACAACGACGACCATTGCGGCCTCCAGGCATCAGCGGGATCGCCATGGCAAGGATAGAAAATAATGTGGGGAACTACAACGAAGCAAACGAACTACTAAAAACATAAATAATTAATTAATTTAAATCACACACACATACAATATGTAATACTTACGAGAGTACTAACCCCTTCAACGACAACCCCAAATTCGATGAGACTTTATTTGTTTTTTGGTAATTTTTGAAATTTTCTGGCATTGTGAACAAAATTTCAAACAAATTACAAGCGGTTGATAAAAATACGATATGAGAACGCCCCACTAACTGATTGATTAATACGCATACACATTCGATTGGACAAATTGTGACTTTGAAAATGTTCCAGCTCCAGTTACAGTTCCTGTTCGCATTTCCACCCCACATACTCGAACGCGCTTTGGCATTGCACTCGAAATTCAAGTATTAAAATTATGCCAGCAATTTCCCCAAATGAAAACAACTAAAAACTAAACACTTAAAAATAACAAATGATACTCATATATATTCTTCGGTAGCATTTAGTGTACGACAAGTGGAAGTGAATTAAAATAAATACATCAAATATATTTCGATTATACTCATGCATAAACTGAATATATTGCACAATAATTGAGCTTTGTGTTTTGATTTGATAACAATTTTGGAATACTCTCTCGAGACTGGTCGAATTTTTTGGACTTAAGAAATGTGCGGCATACTTTTGGGGTATGCTTAGGCCTACAAAATAGCATTAAAAAGTCACAGCCTCTCAGTTATTGACGTCCTTAACAGACTCCGACGATAAGGTACACTCTCCCGATTAGAGCTTCTGTGCTAAAACAACGTTAAAGTGGCAACCAAAACCAATCTGGTTTTGGGCCGTTTTTGCGATGCAATTCGTAACTGTATTAGTTTATAGCAGGCAGCTTTTGACCGAGTGAAACAACTTCATTTGATTGCTGTTCGCCTGGTAGTCGGTTCAAACCGAGTTTCTAGTTTTCGGCCATTTCAGCGATTCAATTTGAAAAGTTTTTAAAGAAATTTCCTTTATTATTTGTTAAAATTTTTATAGCTACAAAAGGATTTTATACTTTTTCTCCTTAAAATATTTTTTAAAAATAAATTTTAATGAAAAGATTTCCTTTCAGTAGAAATTGAATTTAATAACTTGCTTAGTTGCCTAGAGCTAATAGAGCAGCCTGTACTATCAGGAATGCTGTGGAGCTGCTGAAGTAGTTATCCTTATCGGCGGGTTCCAAACCAAGAAAAACGCCAGTGAGTGTGAGTGGTGTATCATCAGAAGACGCTGCAAAAATAAAGAGCTTGACGAAATCGTAATTTGCATTGGCCTACCAGCTTCTACACCACCATCTCCTTCGTTACCAGCTGAAATTATCAAAGGAGAAGCGATTAGTGATCAGGAACCACATTGACATGGCTGCCACCTCGGCCAGGGCCAATGATGCCATTGCCTCCGACACTGCCCATTCCGCCCACACACACACACCAAGACCCGAAGCGTGCTAACTGCGGAAAAAGCTTTTTCGCAGCTTTTCAACCAAGTATTCCACATGTTATTTTTTATCACTAAAGTCACCCACACCTCGACGGTCTTGCAAACATTCATACATGGTATATAGGGGGAAAAAACTACGATGAGTACATACATATGTGTATTTCACATTGATAATCCTATAATGTGAGCACCGGCGAACGTCAATGGTAGACAGCGCTCAGTTGTTGTCCAACCGTCGTCACGTCAAATAAGAATTGTCCACTCAACCTGCTGTGCCGTGAGTAAAGCGAAACAGAAAAACCAACTCAAGTGGCAACTGCATTCGCTATCAACGAGGGCATCGATAAGGAAAAACTGCTCAGTTCGAAAATATATCTTACAATAATTATGTATCGTGTTGGCAGTGTCTTGCTAAACACATAAACTCAAGTGCGAAACTGTTCCAGCCGCGCAGGTGTTATGACACACGAATGAGTCATCGATCTGATAAGACGATGAGCCCACAACTAGTTAGCTTTCCTATCTAATTGCTGATTGATTATCAAAAATTGCTTTGTTTATTGAATTGCAATGGTGATAAGATTTTGTCTGGTCTGGATTTGTGCTAAAGTTAAAGGAGAAAGTGTCAAATTGAGTCACATTCGTATTTGTTTTGCAAAGAGGGTCAATGCTGTGGGTTTCTGTACCCAATCGAACCAATTATACCAAGTGCTTGTGACAAACTTTCAATTTCCATTTGATGCTGCCAAAAGTAGCAGATAACACAGAAGACTTTAAGCTGTAAGCTTTAGATCAGGACAAAATCATAGAGTGGGGCATAATTCGATCAAATTAAATCTCAACCACATTTCAATAATCTGGATACAAATATAACATATTTCAGAGACTAATTTCAGGAGCTTCGTTTATAGCTGTAAGGCTGACAATTGTTTTGCCAATAATAAATTAAAAAGGGGCGGTAGTAAATACATAAAATAAAATATAAACAGCGGTGACATTGGTTGAAAAGCTCTTCGGTTTCGACTTGATACGCCTAAAAAATGTAGCGAACGCTCTTTTAAAGTTATCATATCTATTTTTTCTAATGAATGTAGACGCTTAAATTCATCAATTTCAAAATATTTACTTCGTATTTGGTATAAAATAAATTGCCCAGTTTCTTTTTGTGCGCGCTCTTATCTAATCGCGTTACCAAAATTTTCATTTATCTTGTCTGAAATGGCGGGCCTCAGCAACACCAACAACAGTAACTACTGCCGCAGGGGCTTTGACCACATCTGGCTTCAAACAAAAGCATTTTACCATATCATTTACCGATAAGACTACAACAAAAAAGTTTTTATATGTGTACCTACACACTCGTATATGGGTTTGATTAGAAACGAGCCAGTAAACTGTGCCGTGGTGTCTTTGGTTCACCTGCAGCGCATTTCATTAAACTTTTGAAATCAATTCGCTTCGGTAGTGTTGTGTTTAACTTTCTATCCGCCCAAGCAGTTAGTTAATCTCCATTCCCTTTGTTCTAGTTTTAATAATTATATTTTGATTTTTACAGAATCTAAAACAAAAGCTTCATCATGTCTATTCTAACGGGCAGCGCAAATGCTGTCAAGTACACGCTATTCGGATTTAATTTGATCTTTTTGGTAAGTAAACGAATAATTTATGGGCTTGCATGAGTCATAGCCAGCTCCAGCCATAGGCTAGTGCCACTGCTATTGGAGATTAGATAGGCAAAGTGATTCTTTCTCCTATGTACATAACAAAGAGGGGAATCACGTATGTACGTATGAGATGTGTACATCCGTTCATAAATAAATAAAAAATAAAAATAAAATATAAATACCCTTCAGATATAATCAATATATATCTAATCGCAACAAAAATAGATACAAATGATATCATTTAAGTTCTTAACTCTCCTGTAAAGGAAGGGAAACATTAGGCCCATCGATAAGAAAATCATTGGCATTCCCAACTATCTATCTTATCTCGCACTGTAAGGAAACCTGTGAAAACAGACTTAAAATGATTTGCTATTCCTCTTGCAGATCACGGGCATTATCCTTATAGCCGTTGGTGCTGGCGTCGGTGCCGTTTACACTGGCTATGAACTCTTTTTGGCCGGCAAGTTCTTCTCGATCCCAACATTCCTCATTGTGATCGGTGCCTTCATCATTATCATCACGTTCTTTGGCTGCTGGGGTGCTCTCAAGGAGAACTACTGCCTTGTGCTCAGCTTCTCGATCATGCTGGCCATCATCTTCATTTTGGAGCTGTCCGCTGGCATCAGTGGCTATGTGTTGCGCAATGATGCTGCCTCATTGATAAAGACATCGCTGCAAAGCTCGCTGAAGGACTATAATTCGTTCAACCAAAACCCAACCACCGCCCTGTGGGACGACGTTCAGCGCGATTTCCACTGCTGTGGTGTGACAGACTACACGGACTGGAAGACGCCCTTCGAGAACGGCTCGCTGCCGATCTCATGCTGCACCATTCCCGTGGGAGCAGCCGGCACCTTCTCCTGCTTTAACAATTTCACGAGTGAGATTGAACGTCATCCCTATGGTTGCCTGGACGGATTCTCCAGCTACATTGCCTCGCACGCGGTCAGCCTGGGAGCAGCTGGCGTTGTCATTGCCGTCCTTCAGGTGAGTTGATCAAACTTCTGCTGCATCTGTCCTCTCCGACTAATCCTCACTTCGAACGTCCACAGTTCTTTGGTGTTATCTTTGCCTGCTATGTGGCACGTGAGATCAAAATCCGTAACGGCATTACGGGCTTCATCTAGAGGGAACTCAACTCAGAGAGTTGCGGATCAGATGCCCTTGGCTGGTAATTTATATTTAAGTCAATAGTTTGATCTTTTCCATCAGCTAAAAATATATATACATACACATACATATATATTGCATGTGTATAGCATATGAAAATTGGTAAATAAAATTTAGCTCTTACAAATATTCGCTTGCTTTTAAATAGGCTTTGCGCCTATCAGCGATGTTGATTTTATATTGAGCAGATTCTGGGAATCTAATCTAATCGAATGTGGTATAAGCTCACATCTAGTTGAAAACTGCAGTCTGCCACACCTGTAAATCGATCGGACGTATGCGGCTTTCAATACTAACCTAATTATTGACATTTTTTAGTTTTATTTCTGCTCTTAATTAAACATCACAAGATTAAATACGTTTAAAATAGGGAAAAGGGTAGCAATGGAAAGGTTATATTGCGGCAGTTACGGATATTTATTTGTGGTTTTTTAAGTCAAGCAGTGCACTGCTTAACGAAGCAGTATAGAAGCAGTGCCACACGTTCCATGTCGATCAAGAGAGGTATCTGGGCAGCCGCAACTATTAATTTTGTTTCTAATTCAGAACCATGCGAGCCAGCGCACACCTGTGTTTGCCTATGAATAATTTACACCTATATGGAAGTGCAGTATGATTAAAAAATCGATAAAACATAGCGGTTGACTCATTTATAAAATGAAAATCAGATCGATAATGTGTACTCGATGCTTGGCCTTGGGCGCCCTGAACTTGAACAGTAGGCAATACTACCGGTAATTGGAGCGGGGGGCACATGGCCAGGGAGAAACCATCTGGTTAGTTGGGATTTGGAGACATTCTATTGCTGGATTTTAATGCTTTTTATAATATTGCGAAATATGTACATATGAGAGCTGTGGCAGCAGCGAAAAACAAAGGAACCATTATCTTATCGCTAATGTTTATCTAACTGGAAAACTGTGAACAATTACGGGGACCTGATAAGCACCGCTTGGAAAGCTGCCCAACGAGCGTCAGAGCACTCTCAGAGAGCGAGAAAGAGAGGCAGCGACAAGGCCGCAGACGTTTCACGTAGAGTGTGGGAGAGCGAGACCGACCCCCAACCAAATCGAAATTGGACTCTCGCCGATTCCGTTTTACCGTTTTGCCCACTAAGGGGCCCCCGCTCAGTTCACGTGTGACTAGCAAAAGTTAAAGTACGTTCCACCGCTGCTCGTGTCGCTCGGTGACACAAACTCAAGTGACACAAAAATACTATAATATCTATCGGGTAGAGGCTGTAATTAACATTTATTGTAAGTTGTATTTGTAAATTGCAGTTGAGCGACCAAAGAGAGACAGGGAGTGTGTAAACAATAACAGAGGAAACAACACCGAACAACCAACAGTATGGCAAATCGGGATTTACAACTGAATTCTGGCATGCGGTGCGCCAAATATATGCTCATCATTGTGAGCTTTATGTTCGCGGTAAGTCCTGCGGATCGGTTTTTCGTGCTTCCCATGAATGAATCGCATCCTCCATGAATCACAAAGGCGGCCATTTTGATTCGATTTCATTCTATTTCGCGTTCCTGCCTTCATTATCGTTATCATTATCACTCATTGAGTCTGACTGCTTATCAGCTTTCGGTTTTTCCCTGTGTGTGGGTGTAATACCTTGTTTTTTTTTTTGTTTTGTGATTCATTTTATGCCTACGCAAGTCGCAGATAGCAGGAGAATAGTGAGTGCAAAGACTAGAGCTAGAGCTCTAGAAATGCCACAAAGAGAGAGCATTCCGAGACACTGCGAGAAAGAGAGAAACGGGTCAAGTACAAAAAGCTAAATTCGCCTCTTTTCGGTTTCGTTTTCCTTGTCTTCTGTTTGTATTTTAAAACAAATATCGCCAAGAAGAGAGCAACAACAAAAACCACTTTAGATAATATTAGTAGACACATTTACTGCTGATAAGGCACAGAGTGTAGAGAATTTTCAGATATTTAATACATATTGAGAAGGTGGGTACCTGGGTACATTTCTGGGTACATTTTCTATAAAAATTAAATTCAGTAAAGCTGTTGCGACATTTGCTGGAAATTCTTAGAGCTTGACATTTAATGTAAATTCGATCTGACACTTCAGTTATGTTCGGAGAGAAATCTACATTGTCAGAGATAAACCAGAATATAGTTTACATAGCTAGATAGCCCAAGGCCGTGGTGTAAATATTTTATAATGTGCACAGGCAGCAGATGATATTCCCCTGAAGATCTACACTAAGAAAAACGTAACAGAATTCTTTTTAGATTACAAGAAATTATTAAAGAACAACTCTCTTCTCTCTATTACCTTTTGGGATGTGGTCTTGTGTTGTTGCATTTTGATTGCCGCATTTTCTGCAAAGAGAAAAACATAGCCAGATAACCAAATACCATAATCTAACGATGTTACCTTTTCGGGGTATTCCTATCTCTGATCTATGTAAATATTCTATTGCTGTTCTGTTTTTTTTTCTGCTTATTATTGTTATCGATAGCTGAGTCCTGTATATGTCCAAAAGGTTTTTACTTTCTAGTAAATTTTAATGGCAGTGATTCCGGCTCCAGTTCCGATATATCTTTGAGTTTCTAAAGTGCGGGCACAGCTGTCCCAGTGTATATTATGATTAAAATATAATTATTTCTAACATTTGTCGTCTTACCGTCTTTGAAAAAGTACAACAGCCTCCCATTCGTCTCTCCGGCAGCGGAAATCCCTTTGGTGCTGTATACTGTAATGCCAGATTCTCGCGAGTTGTTGAGCTCAAGATCGCTTTGGGTCCCGCATGTTGCTGCTCTGGCACTTTCTTTTGAGGAAAAGCAAATGAATTTTGTACATTTTTAACTTCAACTTACCTTCTTCTTGGCAAAAGCAATTGCCTTGATCACTCTGGCCGGGGCTTTCTTCGTTTTATCCAGCTTGCGACCCGCAGAGACCTTCACATTGCTGAGTATTTCGTGGAGCATGCGCGTGCGATTAGGGTTCTTGAGCTTGGGGAGATCCTCGAAGATGGTCATCTGCTTGCCGTTAATCTCCAGGGGATGCTGGACATCGGGGGCTTTGTTGCTGCTGTAGTTGATCTCAAAAGCTCTCTCGAACTGACCCGTAGGTGCCAAGGGATTCTTGGCCAGATCCACCACCACTCGTATGCAATCCTTGATGGCAGCGGGACATATCTTGGCAGTAACCTCCGTCGAGGGTGACAGATCCGGCGTGGCATTGACCTCAATCAAGATGGGATTGTAGTGCTCGTCCAGCATAAAGTCGCAGCCATACAGCTCGAATGCGTTCTTCACCAGCTCCGTCTCATCGAGGCTTGCCATCACCACGGCCACCAGATTCTGCTTAAAGCCGCTGTAGATCTTTGCCCACGTATTTTCCGGAGCACCCACCTCCTGCAGATGGTTCTTGAACTGATCCAGCGACCACATGTTGTGCGACGGCAGACGGGGATCGCGGCTCAGCCTATTCTTGTAGCGTTTCTGCACGGAGTTGTTGGTCAAATGGATCGATTCCCGCAGATCATCCATGGTGAACTCTTGCGAACTGAAGCGCAGATAGCAATTTCGATATGTCCAGACGGTAACCTTCGACTCCCCGATTGTCAGCAGCATGTACTGTCTTATGTCAAACTTTGTGCGATGAACCAGATATGGACGTTCTACAAAGGAAACACAACAAACCTTGAGGGTGCCTCGTTTGAATGCTATCACTCACCTATGTACTTCTGGACAATGTACTTTCTGTTCTGATTGCTCGATGTCCATTGGAGAATCTCATCCAGGCTGTTGCGTATGACAATGCCAATGCCTCGCGACTGATAGCCCGGCTTGAGGATCCACAGATTTCGGCTGCCATCCCAGCGATAGTCGGGACGCAGGGCCTCGATCTGGCCGATGTATTGGGTGGCCAGGCGAATGTACTCCTTCATGACCGTCTCGTTGACACGGAACTTGGCCATCGACTTTAGCACCTCCGCGGACTGCACCATGAACGTGTGAGTCTCCACGACTTCGGTTGGTGTGGGTGGCTTGGCCCGAGCATCGTCGAGGGAGCAATGCTGCGCCTGTCTGACCATTTGCTTGACCTTGGTTAGGGCTAAGTCCAGGTGGCTGCTCAAGATGGTTCCATTGTCGGTGTCTATCAGCGCTTCGGGCTTGTGCTCCATGATGTAGTGCAGCAGGGAGCGGGCCTGCGTCTGCTGGTAGTCCTCTATGAATGCCATGCGCTCCTCCACACTGTTGCCGCCCAGGCGATAGAAGCGCGGATAGCTCATGCCGCAGACACCGTCCTCGCGATACCAGCTCTCCTGCTCCGCACACCCGACCAGACCCACCTTGGTGGAAAAGTCCATGAAATGGCTGCGCCTCACCCGGTTGCGAAATGGCCGCACCTCCGAGAACAGATCGCGCTGACCCTTGCCTTGCCATATGAAGAAGGAGGGAAAATTGTTTATCATCTTCGATATGATCACCGACTCGTAGTCGTTGCCTTTTCGCGCATTCTCCAGCAGCGAATCCTCAGACATGCTCTGCAGATTGGTGTACCGCGATGCTGGGAGCTTCTCCAGCCAGCCCCGCCTCAGCAGCGCCCTGCGCACTGTATGATAGTTCCCGTGCACCGTGAATATCTTTCGGTTGCGATAAGCATCTGTGACCCGCTTTCGGTACACGTTCCTCATCTGACGCTTCTGTGCATCGGGTGCCAGTGGCATTCGTGTTGTTGTGACAGAGCCAGAGGTCGATGTGGAACGCGTTCGTGCCAGTAATTTATTGATGCTCTCCTGGTAATAGTGGCTGCTTATCCTCTGCTGGGCATGGGCTCCTGATCCTAGTTCTCCTTGGCGTTTGTTGTGGATGCTGACGCTAATGTTGCTGCCAATCTGCGGCGTCTTTCGCACCGAACACTGGCCACATAGCAGTCCCAGCTCAGAGTCCAGGTTGTGGATGAGCGAACGGATCTTCGTGACTGGATTGACGTACCGGGTGCGTTTATTCGAGGTGGAACCACTCGGCATCATCTGCAGGCTGGTCTTACTGCCGCTGTTTACAGGGTGACCCTTGGTGGCCATGTCGGGCTGTGTGTTGGTCTCTTGGTTAATCTACACCCTGTGTTTGTGTGTTCGTTGCCAAAGCAGTTGGCAGTCCGCCGGCCTGCAAATGAACGAGGAATTTTGAAGCAGAAGCCTAACCAATTTGGAACACAAATGAAAAGTCTGCCTTTTGACACAAAAAACATTGGCAGATCTTTTGTTTGAGCGTTTCACCACTTCTTGAAACAGTGCAGTGAGCAGAAGAGGGTTAAAGTACTTTGCACGTGTTGGCCTGTGGTGGGAGAGAGAAACTTCGTAGACACAATGCACTTATTGAACAGTCTTTGGACAATTTTCATTCGTAGTCCCTGCACATCACCTCAGTACATAACTGAGCGACAATTTTCCCGTATAATTTTTACCATTTTTCGGATTTTCTGCACCAAAACGTGGAGCTTATATTAAAAACCGGCTGTACAAATGAAAGTGGGAGAGTAGATTAGTGTTCGCTCATTTCAGTGTTCCATTCCATTGCATTTCAGTGAGTATGAATTTCAATGAGAAAGCAATTTGGAAGAATAGCAAAAAGAGAGTATGGAATGAGCGAGCACTAATCCACCTATATACACACATACATATGTATGTATGTATGTATGTGCATATGTTTGTACGTCAATCTTCTGCTCTCTCAGCTTTTTCAACGCCAGCGGGAAATATGCCGCTCAGGTGGGCAGGGAAGTGCCCAACAATTATTGTTTATGGAAGAAACAATTTCGGAAAAAAGTGCAACATATCAACATCTTTATGATGCATCCCTCCGCAAAAAAACCTGGTTTATTTTGAAATATTTACTACAACGCAAAATGATAAGATAACTTGTAAAACAAGCAAATATAACTGGCATTAAAGCGGCTGTCAAAAGTGCAGACTTATTTGCTCACAACAACCATTTATTTACACACGTAAAACAGTTGAGTAGACGCTTAAAAGTATGAGGAAGTGAAATAAGTGGAATAGGAGAAATTCCATCATTTCAAACAGCTGGGCGTAAAGCAGTTTACACAATGTTATGATATGTAACATGCCGTTACATTCCGTCACATTCCGTCCGTAACGCACCACATTACCAGAACATCACTCACAAAAGTCACATAAAATGAGCTTTGACATGCAATTCATGACGTCGACACTTTCCACTCCAGCTGACGGCCATCCTGCTAATTATGGTGGGAACAACGATCCAAGCGATCTTCGGTGACTTTAGCATTTTCATCGATGGACACTTTGCATCGCCGCCAGCTCTGCTGATTGCCATTGGATTCATACTGATTGCCGTGGCCACTTTGGGCGCCTACGGAGCTGTCAAGGAGAGCGTGATGGTTATCAACCTGGTGAGTGTAGTCTGAACACACCCAATTCATGTTAATAATCCCACGCCTTTTTACAGTACGGTGTCTGCCTGTTCCTGGTGTTCATCCTGGAGGTATCCGCGGCCATTGCTGCCTTTGTGATGCAGACCCAGGTGAAGGACATGCTGATGCGTACCATGTACCAGTCGTTGGCTGACTACGAATCCGATCCCTATGTTGAGTCTGGCGTGGACTTTATGCAATCCGGGGTGAGTAAAAACTCTGTTGAAGATCGAGATCCATCCACTAATCGCTCATCAAACAGCTGGAATGCTGCGGCGTGAACAAACCCGAGGACTGGAAGGATTACTACAGCCCCAACAGGAACGAAACCCTCGACTCTGACGATGTGGTGGTGCCAAATTCCTGCTGCGGCAGCCTGGCCCAGGACCTGAACGATGCCAGCCAAGTGACCTGCCTGGACACCTTCGACTATGGCTGCTTCCGCAAGATGAACTTTATCATATCGCAGAGTGCCATGCTGATTGCCACCGGTGCCACCACAGTGGCCTTTGTCCAGCTGCTGGGCGTGCTCTGCGCCTTCATGCTGGCCAAGACGCTGCGTCGCAACAAGTCGATCCGCGAGGCTCGTCGCTGGCAGCTCCAGCAGAGTCTGGGCGTACTCATCTCTGGCGGCAAGATGGCTCCGCCACAGAACTCGGCGGCCGCCGGCTACCAGCAGTTGGGCAACGGCGAGCAGGGCAGCCACGAGCCCTACACCTACACACCACAGAGTCCCAGCGTAAACTAGGATCGCAGCCCCACCCCCAGCGAGCGAACTAAATCTAAATCTAATCAATTAATTATCCCCCGCACCATGCTGTCAATGTAAATCTTTTTCATTTGTTAACCGAAAAAAAACCAAAGCCAAACGCAACGTTAACTTCAATAAAGCGCCTGTGTTCTAGGATTGTTTTCGCAAATCCTTGACAAAGTTCTTCAGCAGTCGCAGCTGCTCCTCAATGCTGCCCGTGGACGTGCCACCAATCACGTCGTACTGCTGCACATTGTAGGCGTAGTCCGCCACGCTGGCAATGTCCGAGCCAAAGGCGGGACAGATCTGTTGCAGTTCACCCAGCGGCACCTCAGTGATGCCCACACCGCGTTGCTCAGCCAGCGCTACAACGCGTCCAATGAAGTGATGAGCCTGTCGGAATGGGATGCCCTTTTTCACCAAGTAGTAGGCCTAAAATAGAGACGATATCAGCACAATATACCCCATGGAAAAGGGTTCCTTCTGCTCACCCAATCTGTGGCCAACATGTCCGGACTGAGTGCCGCCTCCATGGTGTCCCGCTGCACTTGCATTGTCTGGATAACACCCCGAGCTATGTCGAGTACCTGTGCCAGCTTATCGAACGACTGAAAGCAGTATTCCTTGTCGAACTGCAGATCCTTGTTGTAGGTGGACGGTGTGCCCTTGATGGTCATCATAATGCCAGTCAGATTGGAGCTAATCACCCCAGAGATGCCGCGTATCAGCTCCAAGCTATCCGGATTACGTTTCTGTGGCATCAAACTGCTGCCGCTGGAGAAGCTATCGTGGAGGCGTATGAAATCGAACTCCTTGGTGCTGTAGATGATCAAATCCTCGGCCAAACGGGACAGATGAAGGCTGACCAGAGAACAGCAGTAAATGAAGTCCACTAGAAAGAGATAAATAAACTTTAAAGCTGAGCGACTGGAGGGGTAGAAGGGAGACGAATCACCCGATTTTTCATGTTCCCTTATCATTTATTCCCTGTTGAAATAATCGACTGATTCTGAAACGCTTGCTGATAATAAACCAATCCAATGCAACGACTTTGAAATGACTTACTCGAAAGTTGAAGAAGTCTTGCCACTCACCCACAAAATCTCGATCTCCGACAGCATGCATACTGTTGGCCGTGACGCCCGAGAAGCCCAAGCGTTCGGCCAGCCATAGACGATCGATGCCGAGAGGATTGCCGGCCAGTGCTCCACTGCCCAGGGGCAGAACATTTGCACGAACACGCAGCTCAGCCAAACGGAGGCAGTCTTCGCGCAGCGCAAAAACATGGGAGAGCAGCCAGTGGGAGAACTGCACAGGCTGGGCACGCTGCATGTGCGTGTAGCCGGGCATGAGGACACCGAGATGGAGCTCAGCCTGCTTGATGGCCGCCTCTATGACGCCATTCAGGCGACCGAGTGTCTCGCGGATGCCCCTGCGCAGCCAGAGCTTCATGTCGGTGACCACCTGGTCGTTGCGGCTCCGACCGGTATGCAGTCGCTGGCCCAGCTCCCCGGTGATCTCCACCAGCAGCCGCTCGTTCACCGTGTGCACATCCTCGTCGCTGGGCAGGAACTTGATGGTGCGCTCAATCCAATCGTAACGAATCAGCTCCAAACTCTTCACCAGCTTATCCGCCTCGGCGGTGTTCAGGTAACCCGCACGCTGAAGTGCCTCTGCATAGGCTTTGCTGGCATCCAGATCGTCCGCATAGAGTCGAGAGTCATACGGCAGACTGATGTTCAGCGCCTGTAGAGCCTCACTGGGCTGCTCGCTGAAGCGTCCGCCCCACAATTGGTAGTTGGAGTGCTTCGATGTTGCCATGATTCCAGATAGAAGACTACTAGAGGCAGTCCAGCAAGGGAAGAGCGACACAACTACAATTATTTTTCCAGCGCTTATCTTTAAAAATAGTACAGGTTGTTATATGAACTTTAAATGATTAGAACAAGCCACAACGTTGCGCTTCTGCCACATGCAACAGTGGTTTCAGCTAGCTTGCTCTTTGTACAATTAAATTGTATTAAAAATGATATAAATTAAGTTAACTTTAGGGGCCAACTAGCACCACTGTGCCTCTGCCTCTCTTTTCATTTGACTATTTCGCTCATTGCTATTGTTTTTTTTATAATTTAATTGACTTGCGCCATGGGCAAACAAACCAACGCCGGCGTAGCCTCTTATCAGAGTTTAGATTAAAATCAACGAAACATTTTGTAGCCTCTGACGTGTGTTGGCTATGACGAGAGATCCTCCTGAAATAGCTTGTTCAGCTCACGGCAGAAACGATTCAGCGGCAGTCCCAGCACACAGTAAAAGTCGCCATCGATGCGTTCTATCATGGCGCCACCAGGTCCCTGAATTCCATAAGCGCCGGCTTTGTCCCTGCATCAATGGAGAACAGTTTTTAATACATTTAAAACTTATATATTCATGAGACTTACAGTGGATCCCCGGAGTCCACATAGCTCTGTATCTGTTCTGGCAGCAACTGGCTAAAATAAACGTCTGCCGTGTCCGTGAATTTGCGCACTCCTCCGGCGTGCTTGAGCACAACGCCGCTGAACACTCGATTGCAAGCTCCAGACAGGCTAAAGGACAAATAAATTGTAGATTGAAGGGATGTCTCTGCTGGCATTGAACTTACTTCTTTAACATGCGCACGGCATCCTCTGCATTCTTTGGCTTGCCGTAGACCTCCTCACCCAGCGTCACCATGGTGTCTGCTGCTATTACAATGAGATTTTTATTGTCCCCCTGTGCGCTCAGACGCGTGAAGACCTCCTCCGCTTTTCCCAAGGCTGTGGCCCCTATGTATTCCGAGAATTCCTTGTAGTCTGCCATATTCAGGTTCTCCTCGAAGGTGGAGGGGCAAAGCTCTGCATTGAGGCCCTAGAACACAAAATGTTTGGGTACATTTTGCAATTTGCTGTACTTTCTATCTAGGCTCACCAGTATTTTGACCATCTCCTGGCGACGAGGCGAGCCACTTGCCAGGACAACACGATAATTGCTTAATAAATGCTTAATTGGCGCCAACATTGCAAGTTATTTACGTTACGGAACAAAACAAAAACATGTGCTCAGCAGTGTGACCGCGGACTATACCGAAATATACCTTCTCTTATTCAAAATATACTGTAAATATACCGTAAATCTTATATCATTTTCCTCATATGGAGTATGGACACAATAATTAATGATATCTTTTATTGATCGGACATCATATTCACCGATATCTATATTCGGTTTATGTAGCTTCCTCGTGCCCTTTCTACACGAAAGACTCCATCTATTCGATTGTTTCGGAAAGACGTTGGTGCTCAACAAGTGCTAATTTACATTAAATATCGATATCGGGGTAAGCGCTGAACAACATAAATAGCGCCTTACAGCACATTTTGCTTACACGTATTTCTCAAAACAAAACAACTTGTGCAAGGAAACACAAAAAATCCAGAAAAGACGAACCAGTTGCTGGGCTGTGTTATTTTAAGACTCAATTCACGTAACAAATCGTCCGTACCTCTGCTCCGTTTATTTTAAATTAATTTACATTCTTGCAGGTCGATGGACGATAAATGCAGAGTGTGCATGGGAACGTCCAGACCATTCACTAACATTTTTGATGAGACACAAAAATGGGACACTTGTCTTGCTGATATGATTGCCCAGTGTACCGGGTACATAGTTAAGCGGGGTGATTCACTATCAGAAAACATATGTCCGCCTTGCCTTGAGGATGCAGTTAGTTCATTCGATCTTAAGAAAACCTGTGAGCAGAGCCATCAACTCTATTTCACACTGATGGAAAAGGATAAAGAAGACCCATCTGATAATCAGGAAGGCGAGACCATAGAAATATCAGAAAGTGAGGAAGAGCGATCTGGCGATGAAAAAATACATAGCGACAAGGATCTCGTTCTTCGGTTCAAGTGTCCTCAATGCCCGAAGTCTTATATGCGAAAAAACAGTTTACAATATCACATCCGTATGCACTCTGGTGATCGCCCCTACAAGTGCTCCTTCTGCCCAAAATCCTTTCCACAAAAATTCAGACTTGATTCGCACACTCGCACTCACACAGGGGATCGACCCTACCATTGCTCCGAGTGTCCAAAGTCGTTTATACTAAAAGCAGAACTCAAAGTACACATCTATTCACACACAGGTGGTCAACCGTACAAATGCTCCTACTGCTCAAAGTGCTTCTCACAAAAATCCACATTTGATATTCACACCCGTGCTCACACAGGGGATCGGCCCTACCAGTGCACCGAGTGCTCAAAGTCGTTTAAACACAAACACGAACTTAAATTGCATATCCGTACGCACACGGGTGATCATCCCCACAAATGTTCATTCTGCACAAAGTCCTTCGCACAAAAATGCAGACTTGATGCACACATCCGTACTCATACAGGGGATCGACCTTACAAATGCTCCGAGTGTCCCAAGTCGTATATACATAAACACGAGCTCAAACTACACATCCGTACGCACACAGGTGATCAACCCTTGAGTTGTTCCTTCTGCTCGAAGTCCTTCGCACAAAAATGCAGACTTGATGCACATGTCCGAACTCACACAGGGGATCGTCCGAACAAATGCACCGAATGCTCAATGTCGTTCATATACAAACACGAACTCAAATTACACATGCGCATGCACACTGGGGAGCGACCGTACGAGTGCAATCAATGTTCAAAGGCGTTTACACAGCCTAACATCCTCAAAGTTCACATGAAAACTCACTCTGGGAAACATCTTTAGCAGCTGAACTACTAACTTCAAAAACACACATGTAAATGGAAAAATGTACATATAAAAGAACAACGAAAGTCAGAAAAATGTATTGTTAATACCAAATAAGTCATTACCGTACAGATTCTCCGAATTCTGTTCGAGGATAGTCTATTTCCATTCTTTTCATTAGGCCGTTGATCCGAGTTAGGTCAGCTGTGAAGGCCTGAACAGGGTTATAGCCGGATAAGCATTTGTCACAAATTATGCATGCAGCAGTTTCCGCAAGGTGGTTCGAGAAGCTCACGATCCTTCGCGCCTGAGATATACGCTAGAGACCTGTGTACGGATTGATTGTACAGTACAGGGTAGATAATAATATCTAAGTGTAACCTAGAAACGGCAGATGGAAGCTTAAGGTACAGATGCATTCTAATACTTAATAAAGTCAAATTAAATTGAAAGGGTTCAACGACCAACTTCGTTTCCCTGATTTTATTCATCCAAAGGATCCATAACTAAACATAACTTGTATCACTTAAAATTACCAAATGGAAAGTCCCAGAAATTAATAATTGAACCATTTGTATTCATGTGTTGTATTTTGTTTGTATGCATTATTGAACTTACAAATTTATTGAATTACAAATGACTACATCATTCGACCAACCAATTTCGCTGTAGCGATTAAAATAAAAAAATATATATATAATTTTCCTCGATTTTGCTTTTCTACTTAATAGTACTAGCTAGTCGGAATTATCAGCGCTATACATAGCCACTAACCAAATAGTATAATAGATATCCAGCTTTGAAGAAGCAAAACGTATACAAAATAATAAGTACGCGGTGGGTCTATGCAGATTTTAGTGCCTTGCTTGGGCATCAAATTTGAGGTCAGTTGTCCAAATCTCGATTTGCCGATGGGAGACGGAGGAAAATGTGCAAGTGTTAATGTGTGTGTACATGTGCAAGGCAGCCGCCTTGCCATAAAACATGTCTCCATGTCCCGTTCCGTCAAAACTTCTTGCTTGTTCACACCGTGACTCTGAATACTCTAATGGGAAATATTTGTATCGCAAAGTCGATTGCCGCAATTCATTATTTGTATACATATTCAGATGTTAATATCCGTTACCCCTTTCACCATAAATTATATAAAGCATATAAAGGTCACACAAAACAAATTTATTTTGATATTGAGGGGCAAGCTACTTCATAAAGTCTTGAGGGTTTTCATTTTAAATGGTATGTTAGCTCACAAGCAAAAAAAAAAAAAAAAAAAAAGGTTTCAAGCGCTAACAATTAAAGCGCACATGAAGTCGAGAACAGAAACGACGACGAGAACAGCAGTTGAAAAGTTGTATGAAATGAAATGAAATGAAATGATTTGTCTGTAAAAGATGGATTTGGTAACAATGTTGATAATACGGCAGCAACGAAGTCGAGAAGCGACGGCGTTTCCATAATATGCATACAATTTTGAATAAAGCAGTATAAAATCTGCATTTAAAACAATTACAGCATTCAAATACAATAACAACTTTTATTGGTATATTTATTTTTGCCAACCCCCAAGGGTCTGGCCACCAACCCCCACCCCTCATTCTGCACATGTTGCGGCAGGTCAGGTTCATACGCCAAGCCCCGAAAACAAAATCAAATCATCAAAACGAATTTTCGTTTCATCACAGTTTAGGAAGTCAACGCACCAACACATACATTGCTTGCAGTGTCCGTGTGAAACCGGTTTGGAGCGCTACAACATAATTGGCTACACGAACTTATACAAATGTAGCTTCTAGCTGCGCGCTCTACAAACACTAATACCCATGTAGCTTGGGCTTCTGCTGCGTGTTCTATACGCACTAATACTTGTAGCCGGGACTCCAGGCAGAGGCCTGGGACTCCAAGGCGCACATTTTGCGGTGACGTTTTGCTTCTTCAAAGCTGGATATCTATTATACTATTTGGTTAGTGGCAGAGGCCTGGGACTCCAAGGCGCACATTTTGCGGTGACGTTTTGCTTCTTCAAAGCTGGATATCTATTATACTATTTGGTTAGTGACATAGCTATAATTTTATCCGATTTCATCAAATTTCGCACGTCTGGTCATACTCAGCATAAGCAGCTGGCACCCGTTTCATGCCTGCGAGTTTCAGTCAGAGAGCGACTATTTGGTATTTTAGCATTTGCCCAACACGGCCACAGTGATCCGAAACAGCTGACTCCCTCCAACCTCACCCCACCAACACCCGCGTTCAAGAAAAATTAAAATAACCCAAAAATCAAGATGTGCAGTTTTATATTGTGCAATTAAACAACAAAGCAATGCAACTTTGTCGTTGCTCGGCGGGCATCGGTTGTCGGTGTTAATGGTGGGTCGATCGGAAGGAACGCGCCTCACGGTGAATAAAACTACGAACAGAGCAGAGCATTATATATTAAGGGAATTCAAAAGTGCATAGAAACAGCCGCAGTATGCACCCAAAGCTGTTGCATAAATTTCGTTAGTAATTCTAACTATTTGTTTGTGCTTCTTCCCTTGTGTGTGGGTGTCGGTGTCTGTATATTAGTCTAGTGTTATTTATATTCCTAATTACAAACGTCGCGGTTCTCGCATTGTGTTGTCGCATTAAAAACTTTAGTCTGTCGTTGGCGGGCGCCGCTCTTAGTCGCTTACATCAAAACGGGCCAGAGGCAGAGAGAAAGGGGATAAAAGAAACGTGCCGCTGCTTACGTGCCACAAGACACAAACACACACAGTTACAGTACAACCGAATCGAACAGAACCAAACCCCCGTGCCTTCTCACCTTGAAGTGTCGCCTGTCCGTATCGCGCTTCCTATTTATTTGCCCCTCAAAACGGAACGGAACTTCTTTCCTAGTGGTGTCAAGGTAGAACAGAACAGTTCATCCTCTACACATGTACATACATACATACATACATATATTATGTACACGGACTGTAAAAATAGTACAAACAGATGGGGTCAATATAATAGGTACACCACTACCACAGAGGGACTGCGTGAAAAGAATAGAAAGTGGTCATAGTATAGATGGCTCTGAAATACTTTCTATAGAAAATGCTCTCGAATACACATACAAATGGTAGTATACACACCACACCGATGGGCAACATAATAGGGTCTTTTCATAGGGTAGACCTTAGACCTTACCTTAGACGTAAAGAATGGCGACTGGAACGAACCTTTACCTTCTCGGAATTTCGAATTGTTTCGAGGGAGGATATCGACATTTTCCCTTGAACCAATTGTTCTTAAAATTGTAAAAGTTGCCTCAGTAAACTGAAGACGGAGCTAGCGCGAGTACCTATTATTGTGATCACAAGTATAGACATTTTATACACACATACATTTTATGTTTATACGGCTGTCTGGGAAGTGGGACGGCAGCTGATAAAGCTGTATTTATTGTTTGTTTTTGTCGTTAATTGCACTTTGAACGGTACAGTTCATAAATATTAGCAACAAATTCGGTAATTCGCAAATGTGTGTGTTTTGGCAGTGAATATTCGATTGTAAAATGCGTAAATTTCGTTTCGTTTTTAACGTATAGAATTCGATTCAGTGCTATTAAAACAGTTTGTGAGCCTAATGCTTTTAAAACTGTAGTGCATTGCATTAGCTGACTTATTCCATTGTAACAGCATTTTCATTTATATGAATACTGTTAAACTTTCCATTCGTGTCATTTATATATTTAAAGTGACAACTAATTGATTTTAATTAGTGCTAATGAGAAGAAAATTGACAAACGAAAACCAAAACAAAAAGCGCTTGACTTGCTCCAAAACTGTTAGCCCAACACTCATAAAACTGTATGAGTTCATGATACAAAAACAATGCTAATGGATTTGTTTTCCCTCTCTTTCACCCACAGGCTTAACCAACGACATACACACATCACGTGTCTGACGCTCGGCCCCCAGTTTTGTAGCCAACGATCACGCGCGAGCAACAAGCAGCTGCTGCTCTTGCTCTCCGAAACAGTTCTCTTGCGCTCTTTCTTTCCGAAACAAAAAGTCTCTCTGGTGCTCTTTCTCTCCGAAAGATGTTCTCACTGCAGCAAATAATCAAAGCAGCGACCGCAAATAGCGGGAACTGCTGCGTGGGTGGTGGCAGCGATCTCTACAGGCTGCTCAGGCATCTCGGCAGCCTGACGTCAGCAGCAGCAACTACAGCAATAACCACAACCACAACTACAGCAATACCAAAGCAATCTAGTCAAGCGACAACGGTGTCGAGCGACCAAAACTTCAGCGGCAACGGCATTCGCTCGCCCCATTCGAACCCCAACGGTTGCTGTTACGGAGACTCAGATTCGGAGTCGGCGCACAGCGTGAACGTAAACTTGTCAACGGATTTCGCCAGAAAGCTGCTGCAGCAACGCAGACAGGACATCCAGCGCCTCATACACACCCAGCCGCCCAGTGGACACGGAGCCAAATCATCGCAGCAACAGAATCAACAACAGACGACCACAAAGTTCGCCATGTCCTCGCTAGCAGCTGAGCCTCTACCCCAGGCCCATAAACCAGATCAAATCACAGCAGATGCCAGCAGCAAAAGTGATGTGGCAGCAGCAGCAGCGGACGCCAGCAGCCCCAGCAATGGCCTGGGCGCCTCCTGCCACGAGGCTGCCTCCAGCACGGGCAAGAAGCCCTGCTTCAGCACAGGCCTCGCCGAGATTCTGCAGTTCATGGAGCTTATCGGAAATCTAAAGGTACAATATGCCAAAGAAATAAACCCGTTTTCTTGTGTGCTTGTGTTCTGTCGCGTCATACATGTGTTCCCATCGATTTTTCCCGACGCCAAGCTGCGCGCGGGAAGTGCTTGCACCCGGTTGCTGCTTTGATTTCACCGATTTCCGATTTAGTCAGCAATTTGTACTCTATACTCGTTCGAAACCCCCCGACATCGCGTGACAATCAGATTAGGTTTGGTTTTTAAAATGACGGACACGTCTCGTCACTTAAAGTCTTGAATGGCCGTGAAATCCATGCCTTATATGAAGGAGATTATATTTTGTGTTCGCAGAGTGTGTGTGGGGCATCAACCTTGAGGCTTTGGCTAACACCATTGTGCTTAGAGATTAGAGAGAGCACTGGGTATATAGGGTCGTATAACAAATCATATATGATTGGCACAGTTTACTTTAGATAGGAATCATTATATTAAGTCATATAAAGGGGATAGAGATTCTATAAAGATATTTATTGTAGATATATGTATGTTCCATCAATTCTATAAAAATATTTACTCAAAATCCCCCAAATTCATTCGCAAACAAAGAGCCACAGAGAAAATAAACAAAAACGAAAGCAAATCGAAAGCTAAAAGTATATTTATTTATTTTTTGTATGCTCTTTTCTATCGGCTCTCTTTTCGTTCTTTTCTGCGTTCTGTTTTCGGAGAATATTGTATAATCTGTGAGACAACCTCGCTCTTGGTGTCCCTCTTGAAATGAATTTGTATAGTCGGTTGCCAAAAAAAAATATACATAATATTTACATAAATATCTACAATATATCGTGTGTATTATGTACACAGATACACTGTAATTTCTGCTTGAAATTAGCTTAGTAATTCTGTAATATTTTACACAAGCATGCCAAATGCAGACAGTGGGCAAAGTTCAACGCTAAACTATAAACAAAGACCTAACTAGAGGCAGCGAACAGCTGTTTTAAATCAACAAAATCCCAAGCAAACAGCGCAAAAGTCAAGAGTACTAGCTGCACACGTTTCATTCGAACCGAACCTTCTGCCAGAGACAGCTTAGCTTTTATCTAATCAGAGCTCATTTGAAACTTTCAACAAAATGAAGAAGAGAAACACCTACGACACGGGACTCATTTCCTTATCGACAATAAGGCCCCCAAAAAACTGAATCGATTGCAGTTTGAGCGAGCTGCCCCGCCGTCCATCGGTGGAAATGCCACTCAAGTGAAAAGAATTTCTGAACCCGAGAAGCTTCGGAACAAAGAAAAAAACACAAAAATGAAAAAGCAAAGTTCCAAAACATTGGCTCACGTGAGCACCCATGAAATTCGCATTTGTTTTGCTGAAATATCTTGGAAATAAACTTGAATTTCAGTGAGCAATACAGTAATTCTGAAACGTCAGCATTGACGTACAGAATTTGACAAAGGCACAAACTAAATATTCCCAGTGGCAATTTTCTACATTTTCTTTATAGTACATAGAACGGATATAGAGCGCGACATAGTCGCAAAAAAAGAGAGGCAAATCAACGCGTGACTTTGATCTTGGCCTTCAAAATATAGACGCTATCTGGGAGAATTTTGTGGTTTGCATCTGCACAATGTGGGTTGAAGGAGAGGGGTTGTCTGAGTTGATAGAATCGTCGCTGTTTTGTTTTCATAACAACATTGAAACGAATAATTCTATATGTTCAGGCAGTGCGAAGTGAAGCCATTAGCTTAGAAATACGAGAGAGAATGATGTGATTTCCAACTGGTTCCCTATTTCAGTGACGCATTTTTGTTAAGGAATACTTTCATTACTTGATACTCGATAGATAAAGTCAATATTAATTCCACAATACAATTTATCATTCACCCTACATGTTATTGTTATTAGTAGGTATCTATTGTTATCTTTGCTTTGTGCATCAATTTATGCATGTTGTTTCAACCTCAGCGCTCATTCTGATTGGCGTTGGGGGAGCGTGTGGTTGTTGGGACGCTGATAAGGCAAACAATTGCACTTCATTACGTGGCTACAACTCGGAATTGGCCACAGATAATCAACAAAGCCCGATAAGTCACGGACTATGAGCTATATACTCAGGTCATATAAGACTTTGGTTGTAACAGGAAACTCGATTTACCTTTGGCAACAGACAGGCGGCTGTGGGCATGCAACAATGTGTCGGGCACCTACCGCATACCGCAGCAGCGACGGTTGCTATAAATACAACCTTTTTATTGATCAAATAGCAACAGTCTAGAAAACGTGTAAGCGCCCTCGATGGCAGGTTTAAGTTGAAGGCCTGAATGGTCCGATGGCATCAGCCTTGATGTGTGCAACGACGATGTCACCAACGTCGCGCGCGCCATCGAATGTTTTTAATTAGGCAGAGTGCTTAGTGGGGGAGCAGGCATGGAATCAATGGAAAGATGCCAAAGTTCCAGCAACAATACAGACATACATTTCCACTAACCCAGTACCTGTCGTTCCTCTATTCCACAGCACACCAAACGCACTGGCTGGGTGCTGCGTGATGTCAACGACTGTGAATCGATTTCAGGTCACATGTATCGGATGAGCATGCTGACCTTTCTGCTCGATGGCAGCGAGGGACTCAATCAGATACGATGCATGGAACTGGCGCTGGTGCACGATCTAGCGGAGAGTCTAGTGGGTGATATAACCCCATTCTGTGGCGTGTCCAAGGAGGAAAAGCGGGCCATGGAGTTCAAGGCAATGGAGGATATATGCAAGCTGATCGAGCCACGCGGCAAGCGGATAATGGAACTCTTCGAGGTAAGACAGCCATCAGACAACTCTTAAATATCTTTAATACTAATTTTCTTAACCATCTTTAGGAATACGAACATGCAGAGAGCGCTGAGAGCAGATTCGTCAAGGATCTGGATCGCTTGGACATGGTGATGCAGGCGTTTGAGTACGAGAAGCGCGACAATTGCCTGCTGAAGCATCAGGAATTCTTCGATTCGACGGAGGGCAAGTTCAATCATCCGTTTGTGAAGAAGCTGGTAAACGAGATCTACGAGCAGAGGGATGTACTGGCCAAGGCCAAGGGCGCCACACCGCCGCCGGCCATTGTAGTGCCCAAAATGGAGCTGCCGCCCCCCAAGTTGGCCACGAACGGTCACGACAGCTCAAGTTGAGCATAGCATTACTTCTAAGCAAAAACCAGTTCTCTAGGCTAGCGCATTAAACACATCCTCACACAAACAAAACACGCTCTTAATTTGTAAGCCAAAACCAAAACCCAACCACGGACCTCGACACGCTCCAACAATTATCACACGTAATTTATTGCCACAAAAAAAAAAACCAAGAAAAAAGGATAGAAAGGGACTAACTAGACGCGACACCCATCCATTCATTTATTGACAGACACTTGTTAACAATTAATGACGATTCTCCTTTGGTAAATTTCCTTCCTCTATGTTAAGCGTAAAGTTTGCAATTCGAGTCTTAGCTAAATATTCAATTGATCTTTGATTAAGTAACCAAAACCCAATTGTACATAACTAAAGCGAATTGTAGTTAATTTTTAAATGTATGAAATGACGAGAGAGGACCTAGAACAATTTTACTTAGCCCGCAAATCAAAAGTTAACCAAAAAGAGTAGAATCAAAATAGTTGATTGTGCGGCACAGTTCCAGCTGCTGAAATTTGCATTCAAGCAAGACAAAATACCTTCAAAGCATCGTATTACATCCAACGTTTGTACTTGTATTCTATAGTATAAAGAATTTCCTTACTATGTTCAAAGTTTCGAATGATATTTGTGTCCTTTCGCTTAAGGGAACTTTGTGCCGCAGTGGAACGCTGCGCTCGTAATTGTATTTTATTGATTACCCACTTGATTGTCTCACACCTGCATTACTTTATCCCGGCATCGGTCATTGTACTCTGTAACCGAAATTATATTTAATACTTAATATGAAATTGTGAATTAGGATATATACAGATAATATAAATGAAGCAGTCACGCCTCAAAAGTGGCTCAAAAGACAATTGTTTGTTGTTTAAAAACTGTACACTTTATTCACAAAACACAAAAGTATGAGCCAAACGGAACTGAAACTGCACAACTGATGAGCCACATTCGCCAAGTACTCTGAAAGATATAAAGGTGCAGTTGAGAGAATATTCGAGAGACTCTGAGACTGACTGGCAGACCTTCGATGACAATGAATTGACTTTCATGCGAGGAAGTTTGATGTGAATGCTGTCCGTGCTTCTTGGCCTTATCTGTAAACAGAGAGAGAGACATGAAAGATAGACCTTTAAGCATCTATGAAACAACTTACGATGGACTGTGATACTTCGCTCCGTTTCGCCCAGTGCATTCTTCGCTATGCATTTGTACTCGCCAAAGTCACGCTTGGTCACCGGTCGCAGTGTGATGCGCATCACAATCCGATAGGCGTGATCCACAGAGACGGACTCGTAGGTGCCGCCCTGCAGCAGCTCAGTGTCCTTCAGCCAGAAGTTCACGGACGACGGCTGCGATTCGGTGATGCATTCCAGGCTGACTTTCTGGCCCAGGCCCACATAAATGGTATCGTAACGTGTCCAGATGGTGGGCGCAACTGGCAAGCATTAAAATGTTATAATTTATCCAAAATAAATCTAATTTTACTTACAGTTAACCACCAGCATCACGCGCTTGCTCACCGTTGGCGGCACTCCATTGGAGGCGATGCACAAATATGCACCCATGTGTGTCCGCTGCACTTGCCACAGCGTGAGATTTTGTCCTTCGACGCTGTAGATCTCTCGATTGCCCTCGTCTGTCAACCAGAGCGGTGTGGACTCCTCACGGCGCCAGGTAATGGTGGGTGTGGGCACGCCAGTGGCATAGCAAGTGAGTGTCACATTCTGCCCAGTGGCACGCACCACATCCTGGCTGGTGTGAAAATCAACAATATCGGGCGGCACCACAACATCCAGGTAACCCATTTGACTCTTCATGGGATCCGTATTGATTTGGCACATGTACCTGCAAAGGCAAATATTTAAGCTATTGTTTGTCTCTCTCGTAAATATGTACAAACCATCCGCGATCCGATTCCTGGACATCGCGTATCTTTAGCTGCCAGATGCGATGCTCCGTGTGGGAGATGGCAATGCGATGATTCTTCGTGATGACATGATTCTGTATGCTGAGTATGGTCTGTGTGTCCACACGCAGCCAGGCCACCTTGAAGCTAACCAGCTCGTGGACCACACAAGTGAGCATTGCGTCGCGTCCCACGGGTACGGTTACATTGTTGATGGGACCACTGAACTTGGGATCCGCTAGAAACGAAGGTTCACATTTATGGCTCTGCTTATTAGAGTACTAAATGGGGCAGATATACTCGCAACTGTGCCATGTGGCAGGGGTAGCAGTGGGCTAGTAGGGTGGCTGCTTTATGGGCCTTGCAAATGCTAGATGTTGCCCTTTGCCGCTGTTCGCATTTGAAGGAACTCGGGCGAGAAAATATAATTGAATTTACAATCATTTGTTTTGGAAAATGTTCGGCTGCCTGTCCTCGTCCCAATCCACAATTTTAAATAATAATTATTTAATTTCTTTTCCGCCTGTGTCTGCAGAATGTCAACGGCCTAAGGGGGGAAAAATTGTCAACGTTTGCCAGATGCCCCGCCAAAGTGGTCAAAGATATTTCTAAAATATTGTACAGCGGCCATAAATTTGGCCAAAGTTAACATTAAGCGAAGCAAAACAGCAAATAATCCAACAATTAGTTAAATTAACTGAACCCACTCCAGACTTTGAGGAGAAAATTGCCTTGAGAAGGAAAATGATGAGCAGAATTGTTATTTTCTGCTTTATCCATTTGTAGAATTTAAAGAACAATTTTCTGAGGATTTTTTAAAGCCTGTAATTATTCCTAGCTTCCCTTTTGAAGAGTTCAAACACCTTAGCGTAGCCCAAACTGATAATTTCTTAGGGTTGGGAGGGCACAATGGAATTCAACTCAACGCGCAATCATTTCCAGTCCAAGCTGCCCAACCGCAAGACTTCGACATTTGGCCGCCATCCTGTAAGCACCCACCCCGACACCCAACCCGACACCCAACCGCACACAGACCCCTAGGAAAAGCGTAAAAAAATTGAAATCACATCACATGCCTAACAAGTAGCATGATTTTGTGGCTCGCCCCGAGTGGAGCCTCCTTCCTCACTCCTCACACACAGCAAATACCTAAATTACAATTATGACCAAATAATAACCCGAAAAAATGCAAAAATCTAATAGAGCAGCGGGGCAGCTGCTAGTACCTGGAAAATTGTAAAAAGCTGGCTGCACAGGCTTCCCAACCTTTACATTTACATTTGCCACCGCCACGACCGTCCCGCCACCTCTTTACACTGATTGCGGTGCGGAGTGTGGGCGGGTTTTTTCCACCAAACTAGCATCAAATTGGGGTGTAGAGTGGGGTGAGGCCTACGACGATGCCATGCTATATAGCCTATAATTTGCGATTATGTTTGGGTTCGGTATGCCGGGACACACACCACACCACAGCACTCCACCACTGCCCATGGTTGGGGCGTTCGGTTAGGAATGTATGAGGAGCCATTGTTGGCTGGCTGCCTGTGGTTGCTGCTGTTATTGCGATTTGGTTATTGCATGTTTGCATATTGAAACATTCCAAAGAAAGGGACAAGCGAGACTTTTAACCATAGGTGTATTACCTTTATGTATGTACATATGTCTGCGAGTGCTACGTCTGCCATGTCTGAGCGGGTAATGCAATTTCGCATTTAACTTTTGTGGCCGCTAAATGGTTTTCCTGTTGCTAACTTTGTGCCAGGAACTTCACTTGTAGTCTGCGTAGGGATACACTTTTCTATATTTTCCATAGGCCGATCTTTCCTTTCTATATTCCCTGTAAGTTCATCCTTCCAGTTATTCCCGCTTTACGCTTCGATCTTTGTTGCCTCAGGCACACAGCTGGAGTCCTGCATTTGTCTTGCAGGTTCCACTATATCACCATGGAGCAGGCGTATTCCCCACACTGTTGAACTTGAAACGGAAAGTGAATGTCCTGTCTGTTAGACACTCTCAACCGTCTGCCGCTTGCAGGCGTAACGGAACGCCACACAATCAGCACGCAATGTCTGCCAAAAAAAAAGAAATAAAACAGAGGGACTGCAGCTATCCTTAACACTTCAGCGACAGCAGCAGCAGTAGAAAATCAGTGGCACGACCGCCACAAAAAAAAAAAGTGGAAAGAAAATAGCGCAGAGTGCAATAGGAAGTGGAAAAACGTCGCCTTTCCGCGACTGTCTGTCTGGTGGCCTGCTGGGAGAAGGAATCGAGCTGATGGAATTATGGTTTGGGGTTTCGGGACATCATTCTTCTGGCCCGAACCACTCAGCACTCACCACTCACTTCTCACTTTCTTATCGCACACTGCGGCTAGCCTGCCAATATTTCTGTTTATTTTGCATTTGGCACATTGATTTAAAAACAATTTTCTGATATATTTATCGCATTTGGCTTCCCAAAGTCAAGGGAAATTTGTTTTGTTTTTACTGAGTTGTGTGCGAATTTTTGAGCAGGGTTTGGGCGCTCGATTTTCCAAGCGGAAGTTGCTCCTTCTCGCTGCTCCTCTCTGGCCCTATCCCTTTCTGTCTGGGGAATATGTTGGCCACAGTTTATTCACTTATGGACTCGTTGGACTTCCGATTGCTGGGGGTCTGCCCAGCCCTTTCCCACCATTTTGGCGCCCACTGCTGCTGGTATTTATAGCGCTTTTCGTTAGCATTTTTGTTTCGGATATTTTCCACGTTAAATGTAGTCAATTAGCTGCAACCTTTGCGGCAAAGTTTATGCTGCCGTTTAACTGAGGTTCCCTCAATGTTTTTACTGATGTTCGTGGGTTGGCAATTTAAGGATCGAATTAAAGGTTAAATGATCGCGATAATAGAACACTTTTTAGATGATTTAAAATCGAATTATAAATATTTGAAATCTTTTAAAATATATTTATATTTTCTACACAGATTTCAAGACAAATCCATCCACTGTCATACCATTTTGAGCATCTTTTGCTATTTATTTATTTCCTTTATTTGTTTTTCTTTGATTTCAACCCATTCCTGACATTAAACTTTTGCTGTTATTAATTGTAATTATTTTTCCCTTTAGATAGCTACAGCTTAGAGCCAACTTACAATTGTTTAACTCCGAGAAACTGGCCCGGCTCAGGCACACGCAGTGCAGCAGTAGCCAGATATCAGCGAAGCCTCTTCTCATATTCCCTGTCCTTGGACATCCACTAAAGTGCCAACCAAAGTGCAAAAGTTTTGCCTAAATGTTGTACTCCTTTCTTGTATCCTTTATTCTTTATCTTGCACTTTCACTAGCCTCCCAGGCCGAGTTTCCGCTGCACTAATGTGAATTTCTTTTTTTCCGGCAAAGTTTTCCGCTTTTGCCTGCCGATAGATGCCCGGGGACGAACGTCTGCACACAGTTGGAACTGGCCGCGAACTGCGAGCGCCGCTGATAATCAAGTGTCAAAATTCATATTCAAAATTCAAATGCTGCCTGACGCTGGCGATGGCGATGGCGTTGCGCATGTGTCTTGCGGGCAGGCGACGATTGGGTGTGGAGAGTGGGCGTTTGCGGCGAGTAGTCAAGGTGCCCCAAGCAGTGTGGCAGAAAGTCGAGTGGATATTGCAGAGGGTGAAGCCAAAGGCGATGGCGAAGGCAAAGACGAAGGTATGCAATAGTAAATGTTTCATTCATAAAGCGCCCAACGTAATATTTTCATATGCACGTGACGCTCGTCGCAGCATTTGCCATTTGCTGTTGCTCTTGCTCGTAGCACGAGTTCGAGTACGAGTCTGTGACACCGGACAGGCGGTAAAGGACATACCATAAATGCCAGCGAATGAAGGCATCCCCTGGCAACTCTCCCTTTTCGAACTGTTTCTCAATACCCATTCTAATTAACCCCAACCAAAATTCCACACATACTCCAGCGTTCGCACATCTTTCCGTCCAACTTCCGCTAAACTTTCACATTTCTTCGCATCCTTTTCTGCCTCTCCAGCAGTTTCCCAACAGGTTTGCATGTGTGGCTCATTATTTGCGCACAATTAGCGCTTTTCAATGGCGATAACAATTATGATAATAACCAAGCTGCTGTTCTACTCTTGGGGGAAATCTTTTGCTGGCATATGCATATTTCTCTAGGTGCACAAAACTGAAGAGTTTGCTCGAATTTTGATAGTGCCACTACGAGTGTACAGGAGTATAATAAATACGTAAAAATAAATATACTCGCATGGGGCAGCCATTAATGCTTATAAAAGAAATACTATTTTATTGCTTTAAGTTACCCAGCTCGTGAGAGAATTAGCGGAGTTAGTAGTATGACAATTTATTTAAAAATCGATTTGAAAAAGTTATGAAAGCACAGATCATATTCCTATTGTGTTCAAAATGCATGGCTGCGGGTGTCGCAAAACGAGGAGAAACCTGGTAACCGATTTCTGCCTTGAGCAGTCGGAAGTTGAGGCAGTAACGCATAAAGGATAAAGATAGAAACGAAAAAACAAAAGTGAAGCGACCGGCCTTCTGCTGTTTTCTGTGCGCCTGGTGTCCCAGAATTGAATTTAACCGATTTAGAGGCAGAAAAGGAAAAGCATATGTCGATGTAAACGAAAAACCAAAGAGAAACGCAAAAAACCAAACACCTTTTGCAGGTTTACAGTATCCCAGAATTCTATTTAAGCGATTTCTGCCATTCAAGCAGAAAGGACAGCACAACAATAAGACAACGATTCATTCGGCTGTGGGCGAAGTTTCTATTGTTGACGAATAAGAACTGAAACTACTAACATTAGGGAATCTCAAGCCAAGCCCTAAAGCTCACAATTCAGCGAACGTCTCTCACACGATCGCTGGCCCTAGTACTTGAACAATGGCTAGATGGGATCCCTCGGAGGCGACAGAGCTTGTGGACTAAGTCAGCTTAATTAGTTATTGCCACGAGTATGCAACATTTTTTAATAACGTTAATAAAGTTGCCTTCTGCTACTCTTTCGTCGCCGTGTTCTCGAGGCTACTCCGATGCAATGCTTACCATTGATCAAGGATAAATTCCCCAGCGGCGCGGCTGGCAAATAATTATATTTCTTACGCTTATTGAGGGGCCCGCAGCGTGGCCAACGAACCATGAGCGAAACGCGCCTCTAAGCTTACGAATTCCAATTTTGGATATCTATTCCATTTTTATTCTAGTCCGCAATGTCGCTACCAAAGGTTGTTTGCACATTCATCTGCTTGTCAGCAGCGCTCTTTGGGATGATCTTGGGAGAGGAGGAATATAAAGAGGTTTTGATATACACAACATCCAACCGGGCACTTAGCGAACTGAGGGAAATGGAAAACTCCTACGTGGAACACTTAACCAGCTACGTAAAATCTCTACAGAAAAAGGTGGACACTCTACGAAAGTAAGTGGAGACAAGCCGATTTGTTCCACAGCTAAATAACTTATATAAAACTTAGATACATCAACTCTGTGGCACTCGAGAATTTGGAGAGTGAAGTGAGCCGCGTTCAATACGTGGCAAATCCACTGAACTCGCTGGGCCTGCTGCGACGTGCACACGAAGACTGGCCCAAGTGGTTGAACTACATCAAGGAGCAGCAAGATGTACTGCAAATGGGTGAACTTGTGGCACTCATGCCCCATGCCGTGGACATGAATGAAGCCCTGATGGGCATGGAGCGTATAGAGCGGTTCTATGACTTGCGGGCATACGACATGGTCAATGGACAAGTCGCTGGACGACATTTCGAGTAAGAATTTGTAAGAACTATCCTTCAATTTGGAATACAGCGTATCCCATGATTATGCAGCACCCGAATGAACGCACCCGAGTGCCTCATGCTAGCGGACTTTATGTACAATCGAACGGAGTATACACGAGCCGCTGAGTGGTACAGACTGACATGGAATAACATTAAGCTGCCATTAAATCCAGTTGCACGAGAGTTCTATCGCCCCAATCGAGAGGAAGTTCGTAAAAGGTTTCTCATTAGCAGGCTGCAAGAGGGTTGGACCCATCCAAACATTTGTTGCTGCTTTCTCTGAACTGATATTCTGCTTCCAGGCTCCATCGATCATATAAAAGATTATCTGGAGGAGCTGGAGCAGCATCCGGCTGTACCTTTGGTTTATCTAAAGCCAAAACCCGCAGCGAGTGTCATTGAACGGGGTTGCCGAGGCGAATTTCCACCTCCTCCACAGTTGGTTTGCCGCTACAATCACACCACAACTCCATTCCTGCGCCTGGCTCCACTCAAGGAGGAGGAGATCAGTCTGGATCCACTCATCTGGCTATATCACGATGTCATCTCCGATAGCGAGATTGCAGCGCTGACAGCAAACCTCACCTACGAGGACATGACTCAGGGCTACACGGATAACTACACGACGGTGGAGAAGGAGCGTCTGTTCCATGTCAAGGTATTCGAAGGCAGTGGCGAGAAGTTGGACAGAGATTTGGTTAATCGCATGGAGGACATATCGGGTCTGAATGCCGGGGATCACACACATTTGGCACGAATGAACTATGGGCTGGGCAGCCATTTTCCGGAGCATGGAGATTACTCAGACATCAAAGCCAATCCGGTGGGTAAACTGCAAAAAGAATAAGAATAATTATTAACTATATAAATTAGGAACTGGTGGAAGAGGGCGATCGTTTGGTTACCTTTCTGTTTTATGTGAGTATTTGCAACGTTTCGAGTTGAGTATTTCCCTTACAATCCATCGGTAGATGACTGACGTGCCGCTGGGTGGTGCCACCATATTTCCCAAAATAAATCTCACCATTCAACCGAAGAAAGGCTCCGCCTTGTTCTGGTACAACATACACAACGACTGGGAGCCACATTTGCTGACACGGCATGGCGTGTGTCCCATGATTGATGGCAACAGATGGAGTGAGTCCAACCCCAGCTGCTGTTTCCCTGATTCATAATGTTTAAAATACATTTTCTCCTTTTAGTTTTAACCAAAAGTCTCATGGCCTATGATCAGATGTTTGTCAAACTCTGCTTGAAGTAAACCCTACCCTACTCTCTCCTCGCTCTACTCTGGGTATAAAATGGCATTTTATTATTAAAAATAACTTAAAATTTAGACGAGTATTCGTTAATATATTTACTGGTTATAAATACTGCTGAGAATTGTAAGTTATTTCGAATGGATTCTTAGCTTGTTTTCTACTCATATCTGCTAAATGCTAAACCCCAGACAATACGATATGTGCCCAATATGAGCCACAGGGTCTGGGTGGGTTTAGTAATTTGATTTTTGTTTCAAGATCTTCAAATATCTTGCTTGCCATGGGCACTGACTGGCTGCTTGCTGGGTGGCACATAGAACAGCCAGGCGCACAGAAAGAAGACGACGGATAGAAGCTTGCAAATCAAAGCCAAGAGCCACATGTAGCTGTGGGAGAAGAGGAATAAATCATGGATCATAGGTAAAGGATCATCCTCCTGCAGCTTACCGGCTTATATAAAAATTATCGTAGACAAGACAGGCTCCACCTGCCTGCTCGTCGCAGGACTCGTGCCACAAAATGCAGGACTCGTCAATCAGAGCACCGAATATAAGCGGAGCGGGTATGGTGCCCAGCAGGCGTACCTTGATCCACTGCAGGCCCAAAGCGAAGGAGCGCTGCTCATCCTGAACGCATCTAAATGGAGGAAGGGAAAATATTACTATAAATTCTGAGCAGAATAACTAAACAGCTTACCTCAAGGTGGCTGACAGTGCAGGCATGGTGGCCAGAAACGTGAAGATCATCAGAACAAAACACAAACCCACAAAGTACGGCAGACTGTGGCATGTGGAGTCGCACTTCAAGTTGGTGGCATCCGCATGGAGAGCGGCGGCGACACCATCGTCCACCCAACCAACACTCTCGATGCAGCTGCAGTTGTGATAACGTTTGAGGCTCTCCACATGCTGCTCCTGGCCACAGCCGGCGTGGCAGGGACTGTAGTACATGACGCCATTGATGCCGCAAATGGGATCGTAATTGCTGTGACTGCAGCCACAATTCGCATTGCAGTTGGACAGCAGCTCGGGTGGTCCGCTTCTGGCCTCCAAATTGTAGGAAGTCGTGACGCCTGCAAACTTTGGATTGGGACAGGAGACCAGAAAGCAAAAGGTGAAGAATGCAGCCACTGTGGTGGCCATGAGGCACATTTTGATGATGCCACTGCATGCCAGGTTCCACTTCTTCACCAGATAGCCGCCCAAAAAGGTGCCACCGCCGCCAGCTGGCACCGTAATGAGTCCCATGACCAGTGCCGACAACATGGGCGAAATGCTGAATTGATTCTCGATTTGTTTGGGCAGAAAGGCAGCGAATCCGGCTATAACCAGACCCTCAGTAGCCCCAGCCAGATTGAGGAAGAAGAATGTGGGATTCTTCAGGAGACTGAGCACCGCCCGAGGCAGTTGTCCCAGTCGCCGATGGCCACACGATCCCTCGGAGTCCACCGATTCCTCCAATTCAATTTGTTCCGCGACTGTTTTGGTTGCATGCGCCTCCGAGACCTTCTCCAGCTGCAGCTTATCCGCGCCCGGCAGTGTTTTCGGATAACCAAAGATGGGTATGGCGATGAGCAGACACATTCCTGCGGCGAAAATGAAGCCCAACCACCAGGCGCCAATCCACACCTTGCTGTCGCTGGTCAGGCTTAACCTGCAAGGATGGGAAGTCGATTAGAATCTGCGCTGGGATGAAGCCTTGTAAATTAACTGAAATGGGAATTTATATTTTGCCACGCGGCTAACAAAAGGTCGCCAAAAAATCTCGCGTAAACATGCAAAAAATCATAAACAAAATTTAACATGTTTTTCACATAATTTACGGAGCTGTTAGAGGTGGAGGAGCTGCTGTTAAAGTAACTCCCGGAGTGGGTGGGTGCTGGAGCAGAGACATTGTGACTTATGGCATCACCTTGACAATAAGCCATGCGGTCGAGAGTCGACTCTTTTGTAGCCATGTGGATGCGGAAACCTCTGCCCCCTGGCTTGGCTTTTGCTTGGCTGCTTGTTGCTTTGGCTTCCATCCACTCCGTGGACTCCACTCCCCCTCCCCACACATTCTGCTCCAGGGGTTTGTGAATCAAACAAATGCTCATTCTCATTCGCACCTTATTTTGCTTGTTGTCAGCACGAAATGTTGTTTTATTACTCTCCAGAGATATTTACACGGCACAACGTGCTTCTGTGGCATTTGCCCGTTGCCAGAGTAACAAATAAGCCCCGCCAGTACCCAGCATATCCCCCACTCTAGCTCTCCTGGGAGCAGCACAAGCACCGCCTCCACCTGCCGCGCCACGCTACTAAAGTCCCGCGATTAATAACAATCATTATCCAGCTTAAACAGAGAGTTGCACACTTACTGCACGGGGTCCACGGTCAGCCAGTCCGTGTAGATGAGCAGCAATTGTCCGCCGAGTACGTAGCCAATGGCAGGTCCAACTGTGGCCATTGTATAGTAGATGCCTGTCAAAATAACCAATAAGGAAACTCTTTAATTCAACTTTAATTTGAAGTGGTTTTAGGATGTATGTAAGCGCTAGAGCTTCCTTGCTTCTAGCTTAGCTCTTGGCATCTTCATTTGCATGACAAAAGTCTTCAACTGCGACAAGGCAAATGTGTACAGTACGTTGCGTAAATTTAAGGCACTTGCTTACCGCACAAACAGTGCCACATTTGATGCCATCTTGCTAAGAAATAAAATGGCAAACTATTCCTACAGCACCTGCTGTAGATTCCTTACCAAATGTCTCTGTATCCTGCCTCCCAATAAACTCTCAATAAAGACACAAGAACGCCTCAGCCAAAGCGAATTTCAATTTTCTCAAAGCCCAGCCAGACAGACAGACGCAACAGCGAGGCTGGACGGGCTTTGATAATTTCACAGTCGTCTTTGCGGATGCCCCGATAAACTTAACTAAGAGGCAATAAATTTCCGCTGGCTGTTGGCTGTCTAAGTCTGAACTGAGTCAGCAAGAATCAGACAGGCAGCGAGCAGCCGGCTGTCTGCTCTTTAAAATTGGGTCAACAAGGGGTAGGATGGCACGAGACCTCCGTCACAGGATTGGCATCGAGATTTGCTGGGAGCTGGGAGCTGGGAGCTGGGCTCGAGGCTTGGGGGGCGCAAACAGTAAATACTATTTGCCTTCCCTTTGTAGTCGACGTTTGGCAATATGGCAAATAAAAATAAAAATAAATATGCATGTGTGAGAGCAGCAACTAGCTGATACTTTGGATACTCCTGATACGCCATCTCCCCCCGAGGAGTGTGGGTATTTGTGCATAGTCCTTCATTTGTTGTGCCATTCCAGACAAAAGTTTTTGCGAGCGCGTCTTATCAATGAGAGTTGGAGTTGCCGTTTGCCGTCTGCCGCTGCGTCGTTTGAAACTTACCCAAGTAAACAGATGACATCTTCTTTGAGACATTCTCATCGATATATGTGACGCCCAGTGTGAAGAGGGGTGCAGCGCCGGCTCCATGGAGGAGTTGTGCGCCAAAGAACAGCCACACGGTCCACGTTAAACTATCGTACTCCTCGCGCTCACCAGTCCCAGCATTTAACTCGCAGGGGAAGTGCTGCAAAAGGAAGGATATCAGCGGTTTAGTCTCCATGGCAGCTGCAGCTAAGTATTTGCACCTTTGTCTGATTCGGATTCGCATTCGCATTGTGGCCGCTGCTCTCCAACTCACAAACATTCGCCTCGGCTATGGTGGCGCGGTAGGGAGATGCCACCAGAAAGTTGGGCAACATGAAGATCAACGAACCGAGACCCATCACCATCAGTCCGATGGCAATGAAGCGCGGCTTGGAGGCACCTTTCCTGCCGCCATAATAAGTGACGGGCACCAGGCAGGCGAACGATGCCAAATCATAGCCGCTGGCCACGAGGCCCATCTGTCGGGAGCGCAGTCCAAAACGCCGCTCAATCGTTGAGATGGAGACATTGATCAATCCGTTGACAATCAGACCTGCAAAAGGAAAGTATTTTTTGAACTCTAAAACGATTTCCCCTTGCGCTTCCTTCCCTTGCAACCCCAGGGATCATCCCTCAACTTTGGTTTTATGACTGCCAGCTTAATAGATTTTCATACAAAATATAGGACACAACAGGACACAACAGGATGCGACAGGAGCTGGTACACAAGGGCGGAAGCTAGTGGTGTGTTTTCTTCTGATGTTGGAGGTGTTACCGGTCGGCGGTTCATAAATGAAATATCTGTGCGACAAATTGATTTTGATTTTGAGCTTAGACGAATTTTTCTATCATAAATAAATATCTGTTAGTTCCTCCCCGCTCGACCCACACTGCCCCATTGTATTGCTTAGAATATTCTTTTTTTTTGTGGGACAACAAATTCAATTTATTTTCCAATAATCGTCTCGAGTTTTGAAAGCCGGTGCCGGTCCCTCTGCTGGTCAAAGGTGTCGAGCTGGGACGAAGACTCTTACAAGGCATTTACCCCCACTAAGTGCAATTATTTAATATTTTCCAGAGACTTTGAGGCTTGTAGAGTCGTCTCTGGAAGGAGACTCTGAAGTGCGTGTGTGACCTTTGACAAGTGAAGTGAAGTGCCGACGGCTGCTATGACTACGTGACAATCTGCTATTTAGCATGAACATCGATTAAAATAGCTCCTTTTGTGGCTACATATTGGCTGCTAATTAGTAGCTTTAAGTTGCGAATAAATTACATATTAAATATATAAATCAATTCTCCGGAAAATAATATTTGTAACATTTGTGAGCCTCTTAGATTGATGAGAATTGGGGGATTTAGAGAGCTCTCCAAATCCCTCCTAATAATGGGTAAAATCTATTATAGTTCCAGCAAAATGTCCATAAATATTCACGTACTCAACTCTGCCATTGCCTGCTTATGTGGGATCAACGTTTGAATCCAAACACAACGATGCCTGCGCGTCACTCCCCCATTGCCAGAAATGCGTTTTGTTTCGTTGCATAGAAAGATACTCGGGGCAAACAACAATAAAATCATTTCAACTTGATGCAAGCGAACGCGACAATCCAAAATTGTTGCGGATGATTTATGTTAATTCCGTGTCAACTGATTAATATTTTCGGTCACGTGCCGCTCGAAACCGTATCCGTATACAGCAAACACAGCGGGCGACCCAATGAATGGACCAGGACTGACGGTACACACTGCTTCTATGCGACACCCAAAAGCCGGAAACGGAAGCATTCTCACGTCGTGGGTCAGTGGGCAGCAATGTGCAACAGATGCCGGCAGTTCATCCATGCAGCAGCATAGGCTGCATGCAAGTATCCAGTTTGCTTACAGCACACGGCCAAGACATAAATACGGCCAGGGCCAGGGCACAAATTTCGACCAGAGATGACCACGTGATGAGATGACCTCAAATTTGTAGAAACTTTTCGATGCAGCATATTAAATATTCAAAATTGATGGTAAAGGGTGGACATTTCAAGAGGAAAATAGTGGAAAATACTTCTACTCTGTTGAGCTAATAAATAAATATTCATTTCCCATTGAATATCAGAACTAACTAAAGCTACGCGCTCACGCGCTCATCTCCAAATGTGCTTTTGGCAGTCTCCCAAAAATTGTATTGCCAAAACTGGACTCCATCCAGGGAGAATGCACTTTTGCGAATTTCATCTCATCTAATCCCTGGAACACAGCCTAATCCCTCGAAACAGGCATAAACGTGTCGACAGTTTTAGGTAAATTGGCGAATTTTAATTAACCGCGTGAACCCGAAGCCGAGCCCGAAGATGAAAGCTACCCGTAGCCATGGACACCATGGACTCTGTGCAGTGGAGGACGGGCTGTGGGTGGTTGGATAAACAGCGATTAACATTGTTTTGATTTATGCCACCAGCCCCAGTGGAATCTCTGCTCCCCATCCTACCAATAATGCCTATGACAACGTCGAGAGAGATCCCATTCCACTCGGCCGCCTTTGGTTTCTTGTGGCGAGCCGTTTACACTTCACCGGGGCCTTTCAAACTATTCAAAGTGAGTGGATTTTTTGAGGTTAATGCATCCTCGGGCTAGAAAAGCCAACTCCCTCGACTGCTCCGGGCTGATATTAATTTTTAATTTGCGTCTATTCATTGCAACTTCAAGCTGCTACCTGGCTCCAGCTCCAGCTCCAGCTCCAGCTCCTGCTCCAACCTCAAACCCTTTTTGGGGCGAAGCGAATTCTTATCTGTTGCACACAGACCTGTGAGCCGGGGCTCGGGATTTGCTTAGGATGCTAATGAAGCGATGCGGATGTGCTCTCCGTCTTTTGCATGGCATTGTCTTGCGGAGTACAGAGGCCAGCAGTACAGGCTCCTGGTTGAAAGTTTGTCCAGGAAAGTTTTCCTTTTATTTGTGTAATAATTCAAAGAAAAATATGTTTGCTTGGCAACAAAGTATTTAAAAGGTGGGCAAATATTATTTTCTATAAATATTATTTCACATGAATTTAAATTTCACGATTAAATATATCTTAATCTGGTTTTTTCGGTGCTTCAAGTGTAACCTTCAGTACGTGACAACAAAAATGAATAAATAAAATGCGCGCGTGGGTGGAAAATTCGCGCGAGACAAACCATTTAAACGAATTAAGTGGCGAGCCTCCACAAGAAATAAGAAACATTTTTGTGGACTACTCACCCTGCAAAGCACCGCCCCAGCAGAGCCAGAAAAGTGCCCACTTGGCGGTGCAGAAGCGTTGCAGCCACTGCGGTTGGAAGTTGCACCATCCAAATCGTTGGTCCACCAGCGTGTCCGTGTCCTGGTCTGCACTGCCCAACCGGCTGGAGCGGGCACTGTTGTTGTTGTTCACATTGGCGCACTTTGGCTTGACGTTGGCCTCCACTGGAGCAGGAGCAGCAGCAGAAGCATCCGTATTAGGTGCCACAGTTGCCATCGTTTCACTTTCTCCTTCACTAAATGTACCAAGAGACAGAATTTAACGCCTGCTGCGATCCGCACCGAACGACGCTCGAAGTGGAACTGAACGCAGATATTCCATCCGCAACACAATGAAGCTCGGCCTGCCGCCTGCCTGCCATCTGTGTGCGTGCGAAGCTGGCCCAGCAGCGAAGGACTTGCCACAAACAGAGCTCTGTTAAGAAGCCACCCCCACTGTGTGGCAGCAGCCCACCCGCACCCAGCAGCACATTTACAGCGCGACATTTCCATGAATGAAATTTTGTACGTTACCCTACCCACTCGTGCCTCCTCTTTCACCTGTCATCTGTGTAACATTTCCCCCATATCAACAGTTGTCATGACGTTAACATAACATTTTTGAGTAGAGTTTTAACTGGGAGAGAATCTCCAGAGATAATCCTTAAGAATATAAATATTTTCATTACAACTTTCAAAAGTTTATTCAGTAAATTTATCGGTTTAGTAGGGGTTTTGCTTTCTTTACTAATTTATAAACTTAGATTATGAAAAATACGTTTCATTTGCCAATATTTATTCCAAAATCATAGGGAACAGAACAGTAGATGAAAACCGTAAACAACGTATAGAAAATCATTTAAAATGGTTTTAAGTTTCGATTGCCGAAATTAGCTATTAAGGCATTGAAAGCACCAGAAATGTTCTTTTGTAAATTAAGTACGTTAATGATGATCAAATGTTTAAGTAAGAGGAGAAGAAGAGAACGTTCGGTGCATGTTTGGAAAAATATTAGATATTTGAATGAAAAACTTTCTCGTTTTTGACTACTTAACGCATAGAGATGATATACATATACATACATATCTATATAGTTTACATTTATAGTTTTAAACAATATGTGTGTAAACAAAAACAAAAATCATTAACAAAGAGCAAAAAAAAAATAGATATCTGTTTATATAAAATGAACTCAACGTTTTTTTGGGTGTAGCTCCCCGTCTAGAGGCGTTTGATCCCCTCACACATTCTATAATAGAGAGTACACACACGCGCGGTATTTACAAGATCTGGGCATTGAATCGTTATATATATAAATTATATTATTATTATATGTGGTGTGGGTCTATTTAGGGTTTTGGGTTTTTATGTTGTGTCGCCTCAGTCGAGTGCTGGCATTGCTGAAAAGTTGCAAGTTCCTCAAATAGTTGCTGCCATGGTGGAATTATCTACAAGGTGAAGTCTTCACCACAGTGCAGACTCTTAATCGCGGTGAATAATTTAGCGAAAAACGTCACCATGTTAGTAATTTCACCATGGTTGCTGCTGTTCAGGGGATCTGTTTCAAAGGACTTTTGGGTATTGGTTTGTGTATTGGGTATTGGGTTTGTTGAGTAAGTTTACTTAGAGCAAAAAGTGTTTCCGTTTCCGTACCACCATGTACTTAACTCGTATGTTTTGGTTATATGTAAGATACACGTACTACAGTGAACGCTTTGGGCACTACGACAAATATCACATAATGAGATCAATTGGATTTATTTTGGGTACTTGTTTTTGTATCGTTTCGTTTTGTTTGTATCGTTTTGTTTTTTGTTTTTGTTTATAGTTTTCGTTTGCGCTTCCATTTCCGTTTTGTGTATGTGTGTGTGTGTGTATAAGAATGTACTATTATTAATTGCACAATGTCATTGAACTTAAGATCGCCTACAGGATTGGGGGTGTGTGGTTTAAGTACCTAATTTAAGTGTTTGTTGAAAGTTATTCCAATTCATAATACTTGGGCTGACAACCTAACCAAACTTCCAGTTGAAAGCGGCTGTGGGTTGACATTCCATATATGGTGGGAGGATTTCCCTAATTAAGTTTCGTTTCGTTTCTGTTAAAATTAACTTAAGTAAGCGTGTTTTTTTTGTGGCTCTGTCTCCTGGTTGATGGACTAAGTACAATTAGGTTTTCAAATAAATTTTCACATGTCTTTTCCCTAGTTAAGATCTGTGCAACTTTTCAATAACCAGCAATCGGGGCGACACTTTGCTATGCGAATGGACATTTTGCTTTTGCTTGGGGGGTGTTTATATGTGTGTTTATGTGTGTGTACAGGTTTTCTGCTTGTTTTTTTATACATTCATATTTCCGTTTTTTGCATTTCATATGCCATATAGTTTTCATAATTAAAATATATTTATATTTTCTCTCTTTTGTGTGTAATTTGTTTTCTGGTCGATAATTATTTCTTTTCTTTTTTCTTTCAACTTAAAACGAATTTAACCAAAAATAAAACAAAGTTAGCAATAACTTGTGTGTACATACTTCTTCATATTTGTTGTTTCTGTTAATAGTTACAGTGGGTTCCACATGCTTCCATCATCATCATCATCATCATTTTTTCAAGGCGGGTGGGCTGGTTTCGGTTCAAGGAGCGCCATGGGAATGCTGGGTGGTGGGTGGTTCTTTAGTTCTTTAGTCGATTTTTCCTTCCTTTCCTTTCCATTTCTCTCTGCCGCTCAACATTGTCAATTGCACACGATTATTTAGCTTAGTTCCTATGTTGGTTTTGTAAGTAGCCGATCCTCAATTCTACTCAGTGTTGTGCGAGGCTCGAGGACTCCTGTTCCGCCTCCGAGTTCGCCTTCTGCTTCTGCTCCTCGGGCAGGCAATGCGCCACCTCGCTGTACATCACAATCTCAATGTCACCCAAGTCTGTGGGCACATCATCCACTCGCGATAGCTTCTGCAGCGTGTGCAGCGTCTCCTCGTTGATTGTGTGCTCTGGGGAAATGTTCTCTTTCAGCTGACGCTTCAGGCTGGGCGGCAGCATATGAGCCGCATTGCATTCCGGCGGCGAGGCCGACTCTGTGCTACTCGATGACGAAGTGGTCGTCGTCGTCGTTGTCGTCGTACCCGTTGCTCCGTTTCCATCCAACTGGACGGCGGCTGAACCCGAGCTGGCTGCACCATCGCCGCTGTTGTTGAACGAAATGTTCTGCCGAAAGACCTGCTTGCTGAAGTCACGCAACTGACGCGAGGCCGTGTCCAGGAATGAGGAACTGCCTGTGCCAGCAACGCTGTCCAAATTGGAATTTGAGTTTGAGGTGGAGTTAGAGTTGGAGTTGGTCAGAGAGGTCCAGGATGAAGGAGAATTCTTTCGCGACACCGACAGAACTTGTGTTGCTTGAGTTGTGGCATTGCCATCGTCTGCTGCTGCTGAGAAAGAATATAAAATGCATTAAAATCATGTGTCCAATTGCCATAGTCCTTTTGGATCTGATTATAAACGAATTGAATGACTAACTCTGTGCGTTGTTCGGTGCGCTGTTGGTCACTGCAGCCTGCTGCTGCTGCTGACTGGGCTTTGGCTCTGGCGAGGAGCTGCGCTGGAATATCGTGCCCGGATTGAAGAGAGTGAGCAGCTTGTCCACCGCCGAGGGATTGGCTATCCACGAGGTCTTGCGGCAACGCGCCGCTGGCTGCGGATTGCTAACTGGCGCAGGCTCTGGTTCTGTCGTTGTCTCTGGATCTGCCTCTGGCACTGGAACTGGCACTGGAACTACAGCTGATGGCACAGAGAGTGCAACCACAGCAGCCGATTCCTTGGTTAGGGTTATATCATTGTCGCCAAACATGGCCAACGGACATGTCCGTGGCACTGTTTCCGAGCATCCCGATGATGGTCCAGAGCTAATGGAGTCTGTTATGTCGGTGGAGGTGCTACTGCTGCTGCTGCTGCTGGCACAAGCGTTGGTGCTGCTGTTGCTGCTGCCACTGCTTATGCTGCTGCCGGGAGATGTTGAGCATGAGTTGGATGATGGAGGGGAGTTGTGGGAGAAATGCGGTGAGAGTTTCTGTCCCGCAGCCTCGTCGGCATTTGTACTATTTCGCTTTGCGTCGCTGTCCTCTGGCTCGTCCACGGTGGGCTCCACAATCACTACGCTGCTGATGGTCACTAAAGTGCTGCTAATGGCAGTGGCAGTGGCAGCCGCTGCTGCCGCTTCGACCGCCTCCGATAACTGCACCGCCTTCCGGGATGACTTTAGCATCGGTGTGGGCGGCAGATCGATGGGTGGCGTATGCGGCGTTATAGGTGGCAGCTGGCGATTGGCCATTGGGACCTGGGGATCCTCGTAGATGCGCGACACATGAAAGCGGGAGCGGGGCGAAACCGACAGCCGCTTTATGGTCTGCGTTGAGGATGTAGCCGAGGCCATGGCCGGCAGCGAGCTAGAAGTGGGCAGAGTGCCCACACCCACCGAATTGAGACTGCTCTGGCTGCCGCTGGGCGAACAGCCTCCGATGGTGGGTATGGACATGCAGCTGCTGGCCGTGCGCGGCGTAGGCGGATGCTGGGGTGGCATCTGAGCGAGCGGCGAGATCAGCGGACTGCCGAGGTTGTTGCTGCTGCTGCTGACCTCCGCCACACGGGACACATGAAAGCGGCTGCGATTGGGCGAGGACGACGGCGAGATCGTGGGCGGACTGGGACCCGGCGAACGGAGACGTGTACCCGTCTTCCGTTTCACCTCCAGTAGGACGGCGGCCGATGTGGGCATGGCGACGGTTGCTGCCACGGACGTCACAGTGCCTGTGGTGGCATCCACAAACGGCCTGCTCTGGCAGGTAAGTGAGATCTTCCGCGAGCCCAAGTAGTAACCGCCGCGACACCGATAGCCGCTATAGAAGCTGCCGCTGCTGCTGTTGCTGCCATTGCCATTGATGCCGGCGCCGCCCACAATCGCCGCCGCTCTCTCCGCCAGCTCCTGGGCCTGCATCTTCTCGTTGCGCGAGCACATGGAACGCACTGTACCCAGTACACGTGTGTAGTCCAAATGCGCATCGCTGCCAATCTGCAAGAAAGGGGAGAGAGAAAACAAAGCACAATCAGTGGGAGTTTCCTTTAGAAAATATAAAGAAATATCCTAAAAAGTAATTGTGCCACACGTTAGCTTGTGTTTTTAGTTCTGGAAAAGGAGTACGGAACCAGGCAGCAAATGTGAGCGAATTTTGTGGCTTTGTTAATTAGCAGAATTGTTAAAACTTTTGATGCACAAGCCAAGCTGCTACGAGTGGCAGAAAGGAGAGGAACAGCAGCAGCAAGAGAGATTGATTTGGGTTTCTACTTACGCACTCCTGGGGCAATGGCGATGGCGGTATAACATTTACTATCGGCACTATGGGCAACTTTAACAGAGAGTGGATGGGAGAAGAGAGACGAGAGAGAGTGTGGCGACAACGACACGACACGGCACGGTGTCCACAAATGAAAATGATTTAATTAAAAATGATTCCAAAACAAATGATCCACAAACGCAATCAACAATTCTACAAATTCGGGCTAGCCGAAACTTACATTAAATATCCTTGCAAATGCATAGACTTTTGTGTACTTTTGCAAGGATACAGCGTTTAAATGTACATTAAAAGTGTACAGAACCTTGTCGCATATCATTCGTAAAGCAAATTTAAACTATAAAATAAAATAATACAGAAAAGTGGAATCTCTTCCTTATAAACGCTATTTCTGCACTATTTTCGCACTCCACATATGTATGTATGTACAGTTATGTCTAAGCTAACACATTTAAATTTGCTTTACAACATGAGAGACCGAACCATGGCAACCACATAACATAACACATAACCACAAACTCAAATTCTACTTTACTTTCGAATGAGCGCTGAGCACATGAGAATTTATATGGTTAAATGAGGAGTGGATTCTATCAGTAAAGCGTTTAAAGCAAACCTACCGTCAAACGCTTTGGCTCATCATTGATGTCGATCTGTGTGAGGGTCTTGTTGGACTTGAGCACCTCGGCGATTATGTTCAGACTTTCGACCTCTAGTTTATTGTCACGTATATCGATGCGCTGGAGCTTGCTGTTGCCACCAAAGCTGAGTATGGAGGCCAGTGTCTCGATGCCTTTGGCACTCAGATGGGCGCTCTGCAGCCCCAGCGTCGTGAGGGTCGTGTTCTTGGTGAGGCTCTCCTTGATGGTGCTCACAAAGTCATTGGATAGGCAGTTCTTGCCAATGTTGAGCAGCTCCAGCGAAATGGTCTTCTCCAGCAGCTCGGCCACGCTGCTAGCGCAATCCTTGGTCAGGTTATTGTTCCACATGGTGAGGGCCTTCAGACCGCTGGGCGCCCTATTCGCTGCCTCAAGGTTCGCTGCCTCCGCCAGCTGCCGCCTGGATAGTGTGTCGTTCTTGGTGAGCTTCTCCGCGAAATCTGGATCATTGGCGGTGCTGTTGTTGCTGTTATTTCCATCCAGCGATGTATCGCTGCACAGACTCTCCGCGCTGTGCGACCAATTGCGCGTGGACTGATTGAGGTACGCACAACTCGATTCGGTGCGTCGCATTCCGATACTTGCCCCGCCCGGCGATGTCGATGGCGGTGGCGGCGTAGGCGTGGGACTGGGACCGGTATAAGAATATGTATTTGGACGGCACTCCTCGGCAATGGTCACCTTCGGCTGCTGGAATGAATCATTGATGACAGGCGTCGCCGTTGCCTTTGGCTTTGCAGTCGCCGTCACCGCCGCCGCCGCAGCCGCCGGCGCAGCCTCCTCTGCCACCAGCAGACACTCTGTAGACTCTGTGGCAATGGTGGCCGTCTCAATGCCGCCCATCTCCTTGACCATATCGTCCAGTCGCGTGCTCTCCAGCGACACGGACAACCGGCTAAACTCCTCAGGCAGATGGCGACTAATATCACCCTCGGAGGCACTCTCAAACGCCGAGTCCATGCTATGCGTGTCCTCAAAGTCATCGGCAGCACTCTTGGCGTTTTTATTCACATCGAGTGGTCGCGATCCGCTCACCGCCACTCCATTGCCGCCGCCATTGATGCAGCAATCGCTCTCCTCGGCAGTTACCTCATAAATAGCTACTGGCGGCGTGGAGCTGCCGCTTGGACTGGGACTCGCAACCGTAATTTCAGCATTTTGTGGCGCTGCAACTGCTGCTTGGGTAGTGTTGTTGTTGATGTTGTTGTTGTTGTTCTGTACACAGGATTCATTGGGTTTCGGTTCAACGGTTTTAGCCTCTGTTGAGGGAGTTATATCTGCCAGAAAATCGAATAAATACGTTTAAGAATGAATTTATAAATTGAATTAAATCTTTCTATAGTCACCACATAAGTTGCGTTCATTTTGGGAACTTTGCTGCTGCTGCTGCTGCTGCTGTTGTTGCTTCTCCTCCGTGCTCTGCTCAGCTGGAGAAACCATCGTTGTGGCATCCACAACTGCCGAGCTTTCTTCTGCTGCTCCTTCAGTAATTTCTTTTGCTTCTGCTGACTGTTGCGATTGTTGCTGGTGCTGCTTTCCGCTGCTTGCCTCAAATATCTCATTGCTGTTCTCGCTTATATCCTCAGAGCAGCAGGCAGCCAGTGTGTCGGTGGATGGCGCCTCCTCCATGCTGCTGCTGCTGTCGCTATTCATCGAGAGCAGCTTGTCCAGCATTGACAGGCCGCCGCCGCTGCTGCTACAGTTCTTTACAGTACGCACAGTATCGTCCTCGGTGTTGTCATCCTCATTATCATTCTCCACCTCCACCAGGATACCCACAGCTGATTCGCAGATGCTCGTGGATGCCGATGGCTGCTCCACCGCTCCAGTTGGCTCGCCAGCAGCAGCAGCCGACTCCCCGCCACCGCCACTGCCCGTGTCAACGACATCTTTCACATGCTCAGAGAAAGCAAAACTTGTCTCCGTTTTGGACACTGATGATGGACTGTAGTCTGTCGCCTCCAGCGATTCATCCACCTCGATGGCTCGCGCACGCTTCAAAGCGCCCATTCGACGTTCCAGCTCTGTCGATTGCAGGATCAAATCTTGCACCAAATACTTGCAGCCCTCGTCTCGAATGTTGTTGTTGCTGATGTCGATGAGCTCCAGGCTGTGGTTGTAACGTAACATGTCGGCTATGTGCTTGGCATCCGTACAGTCCAGATCGTTGTAGCCCATCCACAGCTCCTTCAGCATTTTGTTCTTATGGAGCCCACGACAGAGTTCGGTGAGTGGTGGTCCCCTCAGGCCGCAGTGCTCCAGCTTCAGCGTGTGCAGATTGGACGATTCCAAAGCGCGGCCTAGGCTTTCGGCACCCAGTCGGGTGATCTGATTGCTCTCTGCATTAAGCAGTTGCAGCTCTAGACTGCGCTCCACCATGTACGCGCACAGTTCCCAGCCCCGCTTTATCATCGTCGCCTTGTTGTACGAAATGTCCAACTCGAATGCCGCCTCATAGTACTCGATCATCTGGAAAAGCGGACTCAAACAGCTCTCGTCCAGATTGCATTCCGACAGATCGATGGTTTTATATTGTATCTGAGAATAGAACGAAGAATGAATAAGAATGCAAGCGAAATCTCTCAAGTTTTTCATACCCTTTTGAATATCTCCTCGAGGGCCTCGCAATTGTCGGGCGTCAGTTTCTCTCCTTTGAGGGAGAGCAGCGGTTGCCGCGTTTGCAGCGTCAGATCCAGGCCATTTAGATGATCCACGATACTTTCCAGCGGCTTTGTGCTGTGCTTTACACACGACTGTTTATACTCATCCACGATCTCGGCAATGCTCCTCACTTGGCAGGCTGCAAAAATGCAATGGATTTTTGTAGAAATCTAAGATCAAAATATCTGAAAGATGAATTACTTGTAGCATCTATGATCTGATTTTTATGGAAGGGGGTCATTGCAAATTCGAGTTTCAAAACAGTAAGTAAAAAAGTAGGCAACCATTCGCAACGATCGACTGCTCCTATTTATGTGAGAATAATGCTCAACCGCACAAGGGAAAAGTCAAAAAGAAAATCTATGAAATTTCAAAAACAACATGAATGTCTTGTGCATGATGCTCGCAAACCGAAAAGCGTGCCGTAATTGATCAAAAAGTGGCTCTGGCTCTAATGATTACGTACATCAAAGAGCGCTTAAAAATTGCAAGATGATATCTGTATCGATTCCGTATGCCACACAACAATTTATACAAATTGTTGTTGAGTCAATAAACTTGTAGACGTCGGTCAGGCTCTTCCGATTCTTACGTTCCGCCCAATCAAGTGTCGCCATTTCAGACGGCAAACATACGAGATATATTATACTTGTATTTCTATGGTCAAATAATGACAAATACTCGTAACTAGAACTTATGGCGCGTGCGAGTGTGTTTGATTCTATGCCCCCCCGGGTACTACTCCTCCGCTTCCATTATGAGCCAGTCAAGCCATAGTCGTCATCAACAATTTGCCGCCGTCGGGCATCAAAAATATAGCGACGGGGCGACATAGACAAATTGTCCACACAAAAAAATAAAATTAAATGAAATTGCGGCGGCAATTTCCAAACGATTTTGTTGCCCGTTACTGGGTCTGGAACTGAATCTTTGGAGGGGGATGGATAACATGAAATCGTGAACTTGTAATTTGCAACTCATTCGCGTTGGACATTTCTTGCTGCGGGGCGGAGCGGGCTGACTGTCTGTCTATCATTTCGGAGCAACTAAATATAGAATATAGAAACTACAATAAAGAGATGGATGGGCTCTAATTTGGCGAGAGTTTGAAGGTGGCACTTTTTGGGCAAGCCTGCCAAAGGGAAAATAATTGATTTTATAATTTTTTCTGATCATTGTTGAGGTTTAAATATAACGTAAAAATACCTTTGTTTGGTTACCAGTGAATTAATAAATCCTGTGCCTAGGGAGCATTAATGGGAAGAGCTTTAAATGGTTCCCTCTGCCAAAGTAAAATCTTCCAAAAGACGGGACTCCTCCTGGTTCTTCAGAGAATCTCAACTAGCAAGAAACTGATCTTGAATATACCAATAAGAATAAGAACACGAAACCCCCAAAAGAGATGTGTGCCAAATGCCAAGTGCACTTTTTTTTATAAATAGTCCCAAACACCCCGACACAAACACGAGCACGAAATTCATTCGAATTCGAAAAACGTAAACAAATTAATCTATCATTGCATTATCTAGTCACATCGGTGTTAGAGGCAATTAAACGATTCGTTTTAGATCTGCCACAAAGTTTGATGTTGCCAACACATACACACAAACACACACACATACGAGTACTCGCAGAACGTGAAATTTTGTCAAGAAATCTCTTTGTGAGTGCAGAAAAAATTTTTCTTTTCATTTTCTTGGCAAGAGCTCAAAAGTGTTTTTCGAATCTATTCCATCTATATAATAGTTCCGCTGCTCACACACCCATTCCACCCCAATTGTGCCTTGGGATTGAACATCTGTTAAGTGATTCATTAGCGTTGAGTCGAATACTTCAGAATATTCAAAGATTTATGAAGAATTCACACACCGACACGAATCGAGGCAGACAATGTGACGACCAAGTGACATTTTCTTTGGCTTGTTTCTCCTTTTGTTCGGTTGGAAATAATTATAAATTATTTCATATTAATTAAACTATTTATTTCTGAGTTTAAATTCCGGTCTAAGAAATACGTGCATACATTTTCTATCAATAATAAAAATGATTTACACTCTTCGCATGTATTCCTGAGAGGCATCTATAATTTCTTTTTGTGTTCCTTCTGTCTCCTGGTGGTTCTTTCCACCTTTATTATACTACCTTGGTTTTAAGACCTGTTCTATAATGTACCTAAAAGTTGTTATTTATGTATTTATTATTAAAAGTTGTTATTTGCGATCTATTTATAATGATTTCGTTTGGGTAATGACACAAAATATAAACAGAAAACAAGCCACAATCCCCACCTGAGAAATGTATGCAAAAAGATTCCTAAATTTAATCTATTTGTCATCGCTGACTATTCCGACTGTTTCCCTGTTTGCTTGCTGTCTGGCATTAGGGAAATGAAGAATTGCCGTCAGAAAATGTTAATAATTCGTTGGGGTGTATTTATATAGTATTTAGAGGCATCATATGGGTTGTGTATCCCTTCGCTTCTGGGAAATTGGTGCAGCAGCGAAACCACGTCATTCGCAGTACAACAGAAGGAGTGGGGCAGTACTTGTAAGTCATTCTCTGTAGACATTGTTGCATCGCGTGCCACTGTCCTACGTCTACGTTTAGGTCTATTAAATGCCTTTTCAATTTTTTATTATTCTATTGATTTTTGTGCCATTTCTATGGCTATTTGCTGACGTCGTCTCTCACGCAAAGTCAAAGCAAAAGTCAAATGTAAGAGAAAAACCAAAGGTAGGCAAAAAAAACAACGTACAAACAACAAGCAGCAAAATTGTTCAATTAAATTGCTGTTAATTTACTGCTAAACATTTACAATGTCGGAAACTTGTTCTGGCCGCCAGTACGAGTGTTTTTGTGTTGATTTTGGAGTGCCAACATGAGTATAAAACTCTGAACCAGAGAGAGGAACTCCAAAAGACAATCCGACTACAAACAAAAAAGTGGCATTAGGCTGTTAATTTGTTTGGCAAAGAAAAGTTGTGGAAACTGCACACACACCCTAAGGATTCAATGGTTGATTAAAATATATTTAAATGGGGTTTGGAACATAGCCTAGCCTGGGTGGCCTGATGTTGTTTAAAACTGAAGCACAATGGTAGAAGAGTTTTATGCAGATTTTCGTTCCTCTCCCACTGGTTCCAAAGGGTTTCCACAAACAGCTTGAGGGCAGAGTATTCAATTAGCGTATTGCCTTTGTTGTTCCTCCTCTGGATTTCCAACCTGTTTTCGAAAACGTATCGCGTATCTTTGCCCTTATCTCGTTAATGATATCAAACCGCGGCGGCTGCTGCTGCCTGCTGTTTACTTGAATTGACAAATTGGCTGACGCCATGACCGACGCTCGTTTGTCATTATCGAAGCCTAAACTTGGAGCCGCCTCGAGAGGCAGAGTATTATGGGCCAAGAAGATAAGTGTCTCAGGTCTTTGGCCAGACAAATAAATATATAAATTCGGTCATACCTCAAGCCAGAGCGCACGCACTCAATAATATTCATTAAGCATATTGTGAGGCGACTGACATTTCAACTCGAAATGCAATCAATGTGCTTTATTTGCAAAAAGTATATAAAAGCTTACTCATACATTATAAAATATACAAATAAATATATAATATGCCCATTCTGTTCTGTATATCCGTAAGTGTGTTATGTCGGATCAGGCTCTATTTCCCTTTCTTTGCTTCGCTTTGCTTTGTTTATGGATTTTGAATTGGAATTGCATTAATTAATTACTTCGGAAACGAGCGAGCAAGCATTAATCGAGCTCGTGACATTTTTGCACCGCAAGTGTTCCTATAATTATTAACTTTTATGTAAGAGAGTTTTTTCAGGCGAGGAACACGCGGGGTATACGCGTATTTCAGCGAACTAAGGTTATTTTTTTCCAACCATAAAAAAACCCTATCCCAAGCCCAGAAACAGTATCGATTGGCCACTCATATAACTCAAGTTCCCTCCGCCAAACTACTGAAATGCACGGAATTTGTGTATTTGCACAAATGTCAATTTATAGTTATTTGCTTTCTTTCTTTCATTATCTGTCTGTCATAATGTCTTCTCCTATGGGGAGGAGTGGGGGGCTATTGTGCTTTTGTTTAAATGACAAACGATGACATCACACACTCATAGTGGGGCACACGAACGGAATGGACAGAGTAAGAGCAAACCAAAGGCAAAAAAAAAATACAAAACACACAGGCACAAAGACATAAACACAAAAGCAAAAAAAGAATCGAAATAAGCAAACAATCGTACCAGAAAAACATAAATATATATCATTTACATACACATGTTTGTATGTGTGTGTGCATAGGTATACAGGTAAACATGGAGACAAACAAAAAACAATCAGAAAGTAGATATTACGCGATATTTGAACAAACTGATACCCATTACTTTGATTTCAACTCTTTTTAGTTGCCATATTTATTTGATCAGTGTGAATTTGGGTAAATCGATGACTTTAATATATTACGAGCGAAACGATTTTGGTGCGATTAAAAGAAAAGAAACCTCCTACCATCTTCAATCTCTACTTTCTCACAGACATGGCCGCCTGTCACATACCTCTATAAAATACAGATAAACCCTTTAAGTATACGAGTACCGAGGGTACTATAACAACCGTAATCGTTTCAACAATTGATAGACAATCCGACGCAGGGGCGAATAACGAGCACAAAGCGAGCCTACGATTGCCGTCGTAGTCCAAGGCAATGGCAAAGTCAAAAGCACAGCGCAAAAGCAATGCCGGCTAAAAGAAGCACAAATACAATTGCAAATACAAATACAATAAGAAATAAAAGACAAAAAGAATGTGAAGAGTGCGCAAAAGCAAACTGGAAATGAACGAAAAAGAAAACGAATAAAAGCAAATACGAACAGAGCCATAATCTTATCAGCGATTTCTTTCCTTATCGCTGACGTGAAAATAACAAATAACAAAATCAAAAGAAACTGAAAAGCTATAACTACAATCCGACACACAAAATGTTGTGGGGGGGAGAACAATATAATCGTATCCAAAAGGTATTTTCTAAGAGCTTTATCGAAATGGATCCAGACAGAGTTGATCTACAAATAATCATAGCACTATTAATATTTGCTACAATTTCCCAAGCGTATTTCTCAAGGGCCTTTCTCTCTTTCTCTAAGAATGCAGTTTTGAGCAAGGAATCACTGTCAGTTCTTTGCATGACCCATACACGTGCATGATTGTGTTTTTCTCTTCCTGAATGGGGCCCGTGAACAAACAACAAATGGCGCCTTTGTGCATAGCAACAGTTTGTTGTGGCATCTACACGTATGCATGTAATTGTGTAGATGTTCAGGCATTTATCGACTGCAGCGCCATAACCATCCCCATCCACATTCCCATAGCCATTCACAGCTCACTCAAAAGCAAATAAATATTTTGCGCACTTTATCGACTTGGCAGCCCCATAACCATGCCCGACAATCATGTGGTGGGTGGGGTGTCCACCATTCTTTCCTCTACCTCCTACCATTCATACTATGACGCTGATCTCTGTCGTTTCTTTTGCTGTTGCTGCTCTTGATTGTATCTCAATTAGCTGTAGGATATGTCTTCCTCTTGCATTGCATTTCAATTTGCAATCAAATTAATCGCTTTAATTGAATTAAATCACAGGAAGTGTGCAATAAATGAGAAGTGTTAACAAAGTGTCTCGCTTTTGGCTTCCGTGTTTGTACGATTGATCGTTGTATCGTTAGCAGCGATAAGATCCCGGGCACGGTTCCGTTACCGTGCCCGCAACTCGATTGTAGAATGACAAATTGAAGTGGGAGATCGTAGATGTAGGAAATTGAATGGGGAATCGGAAATGGACAAAGCTGTGTACGGGCATTTTTCGATTAAAGTAGAATAACCGGAAAATGTGTGAGCTTCTCCCCATTATATTTATCGATTGTCTTATCCACTCACCTTGTTTCCATGGATTGGCTGGTTCCAGATACCCGGTGACCAAGGCGTTGTCCGGAAACGAGACCCGGCGTGGTATAGCATTCACCAACGAGCTGTCCGACGACTTGCGCTGCAATATACTGGGCGCTGTAGACAGGACGACACCTCTCATGGGTAGCCCTACCACCACTCCTGCCGCTGCCGGTGTCAGGGAGGAGTCGGGGCACATGGTCGAGTTGGGATTGGAGACCAGTGAATCGGTGCGCCATACCGCTGTTTGCTTTGCATCGTGGTAGCTCTTTATTTTTTGTCTTTGGTGCGTACGCATCTGAACGTCGAATGCGGGCTCCGTTCGCGGTGCCGCCGATGACAATGGCTGCTGCTGAGCAGCCGCAGCTGCAGCGACATCAGCTGTTATGGCTAATTCGGTTCTCTCGGCCACAGGTGACAGCGGCAACAACGATGTCGATGGTGGAGCTGTCAGAGCATGACCCTCGGCTGCTGCTTCTGGCGATGCTGCTGGTGCGGCGGGAGGCGGCGAGGAAGCTGCCTCTGCCTCTGCCGCCACTGTGGCTGTTTCCGTTACACGGGCCACCACAGATGTCGCGGCGACGGCAGCGGCGTCCGCGACTGCTGTTGGCGCAAAGTGCGTTGAATTTGTTGGCTCCGTTTCATGGCCCGTAATCATCTTCTAAATAGACAATTGATTACAGGGTATGTTTCAAGTGGTCGTCGAATTATGTTGAGAGGCAAAGCAATTCTGCCTCTTTCTGCTTCAATTTCGTATTCGCAGGTGTTGTTGGTTTAATCAAAAGGTTGTGGTTGTAGTTTGTTGTTCCACGTATGGCTCGAAATTGTAATTTTTCCAATATCTATCATCAAATCACTTTATTTATGTACAGTGTGTGTGTGTGTATGGCACCACCTTTAGTGTACTCCGTGTGTGTGTGCGCGCTTCTCCTCTGCGTCGTTTTAGTTTTTACATTTTCGGGGGTTTGTTTTGAATCAATTTGTTGGCTTATTTGAAACACACTGCAATATGAATATAAAATAAACACACAATTCTGTATTCAACGCACGATTCGGATCGAAGCCAAGTCAGCGCGACATTATTCTGCTCGACATCGGCAAACGCTTGGGCTTAATCAGAGCAGTCAACTTTACAGAAAACAAAAAACACTAAAAATTTTCCGCTCAAAAAATTTCCACCGCCAAACGAACAGTGGAACTACTAGCTAGAATATTGGGGACACTTCTGCATTATTTTTCAATATTTAAAATATTGATTAACTTTAATGTGTTTTCTTTTAATTTATTTATTAGTTTTTATTGTTTAATTTTTTATTTACATATTTATTTACTGCGACACTTCATTTTGAACGCTTTATTGTCCCACTGTTCAATGTAATTTTTCAAAACAAGAGGCAAACGAATACAATAGAGAGAGACAGAGAGAATGAGTAAGAGAGCTCTACTCTCCGTCTCCGCCAAAAAAAATTACCTAATTGTTATTGTATTTGTTTGCTTTTGCTTTTGCAGAGAGAGAGAGAGCAGTGCGATTTATATTTCCCCTTCTTGCATTTTCCCGTATTTTTTGTTTTCACGCGTTTGTTTTTGTTTGTGTGAGTATGCGAGTGTAGATTTGGTGTCTATGTGTTTGTGTAACACGCGCCCTGTTGCATGCAAAACTCAAATTAAAAGGCTGAATTTAGTTTTAGAATAAATACAAAAATTACGTCATTGTTTGCGTGGGAAACTTCGTGGAGTTTGCAATTTTAAATGGATAGATAGTATTTTATCAGCTCTCGATTGACAAATTAGAAATTGTTTATATCTTCGATTTACATACGTATACATGTGTATACTTTCTCACACATCACATCACATTTGCATTGCATTTGCTTTTCTACACTTTGGCATTTAATGGCCAACACTGGGTTTGGCGCATTTTTATGCACATACTCGTCGTATCTCTATCTCTCCCCTCTCTTTGTTACACAATTGCGGACAACTTTCGGTCCATTCAGTCAAATGGATTGGATTTTTATTTTTTATTCGCCTGCATACCACGAGATTATCAGTTATCAATACAGCTAGCATTTCATTCAAACATTTAACATTTTAACCATCATTTAACCAAAACCAATTTTAGGCATCCGCGACCCGATCAGTGTGACCGCGGAACTTACGATGAAATATACCGTCAGACCCTCAAAAATGTAACTTCTCATTTTAAAAATATACCGTATATCTATGGTATATCTACTGTAGTCCTAAATCATATTCCTCGACTTTGATGTTCTGGCTTGCAAGGACTTTTAACACTGAAACAATAATTTAATCCGATTGAAGAATCAATTATTAATACTCCTTTTATTGGATTGTAAACCTTATCCCTTATGACATTACTAATACATATTTTCTACATACCAAAAACATATTTAGCAGAATAGCCGAATATTTAACAGAATATTTGGAGGATTCAATTTTAATCTAATTAATCTGGGAGTGTGAATTTATTTTAAAATAACAATCACACTCTAAAGCCCAGTACCCGGATGCGCTAAATGTATCAAAAGAAGAACTATTTGTTTACCCCCAACTACTGGCAAACAACAACAACTGCATGCGGTTCCCCTCCCTCTCTCACACACACAGACAGTATGTTGGTACAAACACAAAATACATATGATGTCAGAAGAAACCTTTTTCGTACTCCTCCATCGCCAGGGCAATAAAAACTTAAACTGCAAAGTGGGTCCAACAAACTTGTACTGATTTTCAGTGGGAGAGCCCCCCAAATATGGAATATATTTGGCAGATTTACACGTTCTGCGAGCATAATATTATGTACGGTGGAGTACACACATTGAAACAAAACTTCAACTTTCAAGGTCACTGTTGATATTCTCCTCGCAGAGTTTTAACTTGTCTCTTAACACATAAACACAGCAGGTACAATTATTATCAGATAATTGTTATTCGATTAATGCATCAACTCGCTTACTTCGTACTGCACTTAATTTGCTTTTGGGTTTTAAAAAAAGGTTCGTCCGAGCCGCGAAACTCCCCGTTCCGCGAAACAACAGTCTGACCCTCACAAATATACTGAAATATAAATTCTCATTTTCAAAATATACCAATTGTCCGACATACTTTGGTATGTCGAAATCAGTTAAAAGTATATTTCTGTCAGATGGTATATTTGATCTATAAATCCGCGGTCACACTGGCAAGCAGCTGGAAAAGCCAACTCAGCTAAAACTAAAAATTTTTATACACAAAAAAATAGCTGTGCAGCAGGAGTTTCAATCAATTTTCCATACTTAAGTGCGCGCCACACACAATGCAAAATGCGGCTGACAAACGAGAACGTGAAACTCCACCCAACGCTGAGAGATCTGGCCATTTTCCTCGGCCTAACAATCTACATTTGTCTTCCAACGACGTGGGCCGCAGAGACAACGACTCTCTCGGACAAGAGACTGTGCGCTGACCCAAAATGTGAACGTAAGTAGACAATAAGTGCGTGGCCTTTGAGCTCAGTTTGTAATCTACTGGAAGGTGCTCGCTTTGTGATTATTTTAGGCCCCTTTCCAACTGGAAATTGCATAATTTACATTTTTTATCGTTATCCGGCTTTTGTTTTTAGGAATCATCTCCATGGGCAGAACGAAGATAATGTACAACTCTGGCGGCAAGGGACTGATACCCTTCAAGATCAACAGCCCAGTGCGCATTTTGTCCAAAAGCGCTGGCACGAATAAACAGCTTTGGGGCGTGGATATTGCCGGACGTCGTGGCTATGCCAACAAGGATTTCATATTGGAAGAGAGGATTCTTATAAGTGAGAAAGATTTGGAGCATGAAGTGCCAGTGGTTGGGCCAGGTAGTCCACCAGCAGCCGCGCCAGAAGCCCCCCTGAAAGCAACAGAGGTAGAGCCTCCCGTTCCCAGTGCCTCTGAGTCAGCCGATGAGGTGGCAACGACCACAACCAGCCCGCTGGATGTTAAAGGCGATGCTATTGTCACGAAAAAGGACACGTTGAATGACCAACAGGTGCCGGATGTGCCAACAGCGTCGTCACAAGTGGAGCAACTGGTAGATGGCACTCGGCTGCCCATGGAGGCAGTTCCAGCTGTCACCGAGAGGACACAGGATCAACAGGTCGATAAATCTCAAGCAGCCTCAGCAGCGGTTGACACGAAAGAGCCACAGCCGGTGGCAGCAACGACTGAATCGAATGAGTCACAGCAGCAGCAGCTACCAGAGAAAGTAGTTGCTGACCAAAAAGAGCCAACGCCAGCAGTGACGGAACCTCCGAAGCTACAACAGGTGGAAGATAAACCCAAAGAGCCAACTGAAGCAGCGTCTGACACCAAGGATTCGGAGCCAGTTACAGTTGCACCGGTGATGGCCATCAACGCTGATATTGACGACGACTCTGATGATTTCGACTACGAGGAGGACGACGACGAAGAAGTCGATCAATATGATGAACTGAAAATAGTTAGCAAAAAAGATAACGAAACATTGAACGAAGTAGCGAACGATAAAAAGCCAATTAATGTTAATGAAACACACGAATTGAAGCCCAATTTGGTGGAGCAAACGTTAGATAAGAGTGCACCCCCCAGTACTGTCGAGGGAGAACCTATAACTGAGGAGAAACCAGTGGAGCCACAGGCGGAGGTACCAGCAGCGAAGCAGAAGAATGAGCAGCCAATTCCATCTATCCTTGAGAGCATTGCGTCCGCAAAGGAAGCCCCAAAGGAGGACACTACTGAAAGACAGTTGGAGGAGATTGTTGCACCAAAAGGAGTTCCTGAAACAGCGACTCCAGTAGTGCAGGAGGTTGTTGCACGAAAGGAGTTGCCAGAAACAAAGACACCATCAGTGGAGGAGGTAACCGAAGGGGTGCAAGTGCCAAAAATGGCATCGATTGAAGAAACATTGAAAGAAAATGTTGTTGAACAACCAAAAGCAGCAGAGATTGGAGTCCAAAGTGAGCCAGAGACAGCAAAGGTTGAGCCTCTGGTGTCAGTCGAAGCCAGCACCACGGTCAGTCCCATCGTGGAGCTGCCTCCAGTCGCAACAGAGCCTTCAGTTGGCCTGCCGCCACTTTTCAATAATCAAAACTTTGCCAATCCAAACGAGTATTATAAACAATTGCAAGAACGGCAGGAGGCATTGAATCGGCAGCCGAGTGAAGCCTCCATTGATGATCCAAATGATTATTACAAGCAGCAGCAGGAGAAAGCGGAGGAGGAGCAATTGAAGCAGCAGCAGGCGGAAGTTAAGGAGCAACTGAAGCAGCAGCAGGCAAAAGTGGAGGAGCAACTGAAGCAGGAAGAGCAAGCGAAGGTTGCGGAGCAACTGAGGCAGCAGCAGCAGGCGCAAATTGAAGAGCAACTGAAGCAACAGCAGCAGGCGGAAGCTGAAGAGCAACTGAAGCAACAGCAGCAGGCGGAAGCTGAAGAGCAACTGAAGCAGCAGCAGCAGGCGGAAGCTGAAGAGCAACTGAAGCAGGAGCAAGCGAAAAAGCAGCAGGAATCCAATCATCAATTGCCAGAGCAAACTACACCCACACCTTCCTACGAAGCGCCCTATGCAGCAGTTGATGATGAACCGACGGCAGCACCACACAGCGAGGAGGTATCCTCGGAGAGTGCGGCAGTTGGTTCAGTGGAACCACTGGCCCTGCCCTCGACAGCAATTCCCGCCTCAGAGTCTCTCATAAAGGAAGATGGCCTAGCAGGTGGTGGAGGTCTCTTTGCCACCATTGTCGACACTGTCAACACGTTCATCTCTAGTCAGGGTTCAAAAACGAAGGAGAATGTGCCATTGGAAGAGCGCAGCAGCGATGAACTGCAGCGAATTCTGTATCCGGGAATGGTTGAAAAGCCATCAAATGGTGAGTGTTTTTTTTTCTCCTTTCTCCTTTCCAGTAATAGTTATTACTTTGCCGTGCAGATGTGCCCCCAGCCGATGTCGATATTCATGGTGATGCTGAAGCCCAGTGTGCTCGCTACCAGTCCAACGATAATGATCACTGCCATCGCACAATTTCGCTGGACAACTTTGTGGAGGTGCTGGCCGCTAAGCTGGTGGATCACAGCCAGCTGCTTTTGTGTGTTGTCATTGCGGCTGCCTCTTCGCTGTTCTTTAGCTTTGGTTATTATTGCTTCTGCAACAGCAGCCAGGAGGGTGCACTGCTGTCGAAGCTGAACCACTTGGAGCGCAGCCTGCTGACCTCACACAAGGAGAATCTCATCATTAAGAACGATCTGATGACGACACGCACCAAACTGGCCAGCATTGAGGACAACTCCTTTGGCTCCAACGACATGGTGGTGGCACTCAAGAAGCAGCTGGAGATTGAGCTGTACGAGAAGGGCAAGCTGCAGGAGCAGGTGAGCGGCCTGGAGAGGGATTTGGATAAGGCCGCAGAGGCTGGGCTAGAGCTAAACACAATGTTGTCTGATGTGTTGGGCAATCAGAATGGCAATGAGGCCATAATGTTGACAGCCGATGAGCTGCAGCGGCAGATAAACGATCAGAGAAGTGAGTATCCGTGGAGAGCGTGCAAACTGCTCTTGAACTAATTTCTATTCCTCTTTCCCAGTGATCATTGAGGACATCAACTCGAGCCTCGCCGAGAAGAGCCGCGAGAATAGTGAGCTGCAATATGCGTACACCGAGTCCACGGCGCGTTTGTCGAGCGAGCTGAAGGCTTTGCAGGAGGATAACTATGAGCTGGATATGGAAAAGTCAAAGCTGAAGACACGACTTGAGGATATCCAAGCGGAGAACGAGCAGGAGCTGGCGAAGGCTTTGGAGGCTCGCAACTACGAGATGCAGCGTCTGCAGAATCAGATACTCGATCTGACCACCAAGTGGGAGCGCGAGCACAGCGATCTGCAGACCAGTCTGGCCAAGATCGAGGCACTCGAGGACTGTCTGAAGGCTGTGAAGAAGGATGCGAACCTCAATGTCCACGAGCTTATCAGCTCGGCCAAGACGCGAGGAGAGCTGAACGCTGCCCAGAAGAAGTTTAGCGATTTGCAGTCAAAGCTGGAGCAGGAGCAGGTCCACAAGGGCAGGCTGGAGAGTCAGCTGAAACAGTCGAATGCCGACGTGGAGCAGCTGAAGCAGGACTTCAATCAAGCGGAGCGCGACAAGCTGGAGGCGCAAACGCGTCTCGAAGTGCTCTCTGGATACTTTCGGGAAAAGGAAAACGAACTTAAAACGTAACTCAATCGAGTGAGAAGAGGGAGGAGATGGTGCCATTAATTGACTTCCATTTTTGCAGGGAACTCAGCCTACAGGAGACCAAGTGGCTGCAGCATCAGGGCGAGAATTCCAGCACCGTGGAGACGCAAACGCTGATGAAGAACGAAATTCAAACGCTCAAGTGAGTCGCAGCCTGACAGCCGACATGCCACTTGCCACATTCCACTGTAATTATTTCCCTGTACTTTCTGTAGATCTCAGAACGATGAGCTGCGCGCGGAGATTGAGGCACAGATTGCCTCACACAAGGCACAGATGGGCACACTGGAGAATCGTGCGCATGAATCCTGGCTGGCGGCGCGACAGTCGGAGCGACGCTGTGAGGAGGCGCTGGCCGAGGCCGCTGGTTTGCGACGCAAGCTAACCACCATGGCCGCAGGTGGTGATCCAGCAACAGGGGAGTCTATTTCCTCGAATGGGGGAGACTCGAAGGCAACCACAGCTCCTTCGCCGCTGCCACTGCCGCTGCCTTTGCCTGGCTCGCCATTATTAAACATGCCAAATCCACTGCCATTCCTGGCGGCTCCCTTCTCACCATTTATGGGCCTGCCGCCGCCATTCCTGCCACCAGCAGCAGCTGGTGGAGCGCGACCACCGCCGCTAGGCCGCATGCGTTCCCCGCCGCCGGCTGCGTCGGGTTCACGAGGCCATCGTGATCGTGACCGTGAAAGGTATTCGGACTACAGCGACTATGATGACTATGACGACGATGAGGAGGATGATCGCCGCCGCAGGCATAGTGGCAGCTGGGGTCGGGGACGTCGCGACTCCTACTCGAGGGATTCGCCTCGCACATATCGCTCGCTATCCCCCTCGGACAGTCGATACAACTATCGGCACGACACAGAGACGGACTACAGTCCGCCGCCCAGTCCGCCGCGTCCGGTGGCATCGGGACATCGCAACGGACCGGGCCCAGGCACGGTCGGAACGGGCACGGGCGCTGCCTCGCGGACATACAGCGAAGTATGAGAGATGCGGATTTTTGTACTTCACGGCGGTGGGGGGCTGTACCGACCAAATCCTATCATCCTACCAAGTATATTATGTACGAGTAGTTGCTTAAACTCAAAACTAGTTCAAATATATTTATTAATCAACGACTAACGAAAAGTGGGCGGGGCGTCACGACTCTGCTTCTGGCGAACCCGCAAAACGAACGGCGGAACGATCTTAAGAAGCAACCACAACAATAACGGCAGTTTACTAGCTCAATGGTGAATGATGAATGATATTCGAGGAAAATTAAACAGAATTGACAAAAACCCAAGAGAGGTGATCGTTTCTTTATGTTTGGCAATCGAGGCAATCGATAGGCATGTGCGAAGACAGCACGCAAAACGGTGCATTGGTATTAGTGCAAATAACTGTAAAACAAGTGCACGTGAGCGGCAAAGCCTATTCATATGCCCTGCATTATAAGCATTTGTTCCATATTAATGTTCGACTGAGGATCGTTGTGCAACACTGGTGAGGAGCGTATCTCGTTTTTACCGCGGAAAGTTAAAAATTAGCTTATTTCGTGAAATTGAGCCTAAACTGGCTTATAATAAGCAATAATCCGATCACCAGTGGTTACCCCACAACCTGCTAAGACGGCGGGCCAAAATTGGCAGTAGTTCCGTAGTTCTTTCGGATAACCTTGCCTCGCCGTAATGGCGGCCCAGAAAAGCCAGTAACGCGGAGTCTGGGGCAGCTTAATCCGGAACCATGGCTGGCATGGGAAGGACCAGGATGGCCACGGAGAAGGCGACAGGATCAAGGATCCTAGTGGAGACTCTCAAGAAGAGAGAAGAAGACGCCAGACGGTCTACTACGGCAGGCGTGAAGAAGGCGGTAAACTCTACAGCGACCTTGGTCTCAAAACCTACGCAAAAAACCATCTTGAAAAGGAAAGAGACGGATAATAAAACCACCAAAACGATTACGACGAGTGAGAAAGAGAAGTCTCATGTAGAGGTTTGTCAGACGTCAGTGAGTACTAGATCAACAACAACAACTAACAACAACAACAACAAGAACAACAACAACAACATCAACAACAACAAATACTACGAGGGCCACAAAGGCCCTTATGTCGTGTACATCGACAAAATAAGCGACATTAATTCCAGAAAGGCCATCAACCAGTTCGAGCTATCCGAACTGTTGGTAAATTTGGGACTTGGCGGTATAGAGGAGGTCGCGAGGATAGGCTATGGCAGGTGCAGGATTGCTTGTAGGTCGGCCGACAGCGCTAACGAGGTTGTGGAAAACAGTGCCTTCGCCGCCCACGGGTACTCTCCTCGAATTTTGCGACACTTTGTGCAAAGGGCGGGGGCTAATCTTTGGGATCCCAGGCCACCACTCGGAGGAGCAGCTCGCGGAGCTGATCATTTCAGACGTCCCCATAGAGGGAATTGCACGTATTTTCAGGAAAGACAGAACCTCGGGGGAAAGGGTACCCACCGGCAGGGTCAAACTCTGGTTTAGAGGGGAGCAGCTGCCCAAGGAAATCAAGTTCCTGTATGCCAAGGTTAAAGTGAAACCCTTCGTTCAGTTTAGCCAATGCTTCAGGTGCTTTAGGTTCGGCCACATGGCGAAGCACTGCAAGAGCGGGCCGAGATGTTTTAAATGTGGTCAGGACCACAGCAGCGGCACGCTATGCTCGGGGTTAAGCTGCTGTGCTAACTGCAAGGGTAACCACGCGGCTACGCACCCGCAATGCGAGGCGAGAACAAAAGCGTATGCCATTCAAAAAAGCATGACGCTGGAGAACCTATCACGGGCGGAGGTCAAGGCCAGGTATCCGACACTCTTTGGTAGATCTTCTCCCAACCTTGGAGACCCAGGGGAGTTTCCCCGACCCACTTGGCAAAATGTCACCCTTCCCGAACTACTGAATAACAACACAGAGGCAGCTAGGGAAATTCACTCGGTTGCTTCGTTCGCCGAAGTGACCAAAGCCAAAAGAGCGGCAGCACGTAATTTGGAGTCGGCTAAGGCAGCTGCCAATATGGCAGAATGGAGGAACGCGATCAACGCTAATAGCCCTCAATTGAGTGAGAAATTTGTGAGAACATCGTCCGTGGTCTCATCTGTGGCCCAGGAAAAGCTTAACGCACTGGGATCCATGCTAACAGCGTTCTTGGTGGAACCGAACATTATGTCAAAGGGGGAATTGGTGCAGAAGTTTTTTCAACAGATCTTGGAGTATGTTAACACCTCCAACGCTGAACTCGACCGTTTGCAGATTGTGCAGGGGTTGGAAGCGGGATATCCAAACAACAAACAATGAAGATTCTTCAACTAAACATTCAAAGTCTGACTTACAACAACAACAACAAACAGCTCCTCAATATGTTTCTAATGAACAACGAAATAGACATTGCAATCCTTTCGGAGATCTGGGTTGTAAACAATGCTGACTGCAGCATCTTAGATTATAACTTCATCGGTAAGCCCAGAGAAGACGGCTACGGCGGAGTTGGAATCTATATTAGAAAGAAAATTAGATTTAGCATTCTGAAAATCGACAGCGATCTAGAGATCGTAGGTATTAAGACCTTGAACCTCAAAAACAACCTCAACATTCTTAGCGCATACGCTGCGCCCTCAATGACACTTTCCCAATTCAAATCGGGCATTAAAAAGGTGTTCGAGCTTGCAGAGTCCCTAGACTACCCTTCGGTCGTAGGAGGAGATTTCAACGCCAAGTCTTCCATCTGGGGAAACTCTTCCAGTGACCGCAAGGGCCGCAGCATCGAGAATGCTACCCGTGAGGCGGGTTTCATCTGTCTAAACGACGGCTCTCCAACTTTCTCCAGGAACCCCTCCCAATTCTCAGTTCTTGACCTCACCTTTTCCAATCACAGGAACGGTAGAGTTGACTGGCAAGCCCTTAAATCCAAAATAACCAACAGCAACCACTTCCCAATCGTCATAACAGTCGAAGGTTTAGATGCCTCCATCCCAGAAAAGAAAGTGCTGCACAATAGAATAAATCGTATTTTAGGAGCAAGCAGCTTTACCAATCTGCAAGAGCTCAACGATAAGGTCAAATCCCTGACCAGTAAGAACACAGTTACCATTCCCAGTAACAACAAGTATATTCCCAAGAAATGGTGGAACGAGGATATAGAGAGACTATTTCGCGTGAGAAATGCGTGCAGGCAAAAATACTATTACACAAAAAAATTGGAGGATGCCAGAGCCACAATAGAGGCCGACCGCAACCTGCAAAAGGAGATTAAAAATTGCAGAAGGTCAAACTTCTCTAAGTTCATAGAAGAGGTGTCCTCTTCGCCCTCCATGTGGAGCAGAGTAAAGAACCTAAAGAAATACGGACAAGTCAAAAACGTAGGGAACACATGGACAGACGAAAACGACAAGGGCTTTCTAAAAATGGTCAAAGACATCCCCTCCACTGTAGGCAGTAGATCCCCAGAGACCATTCCACCTCTGATTGGACCAGGTGACCCTGAACCTTTGGACATGGGGGAATTTCTGTCCTTCCTGAAAACCAGGAACCCAAATTCGGCGAGAGGCCCAGATGGCATATCTTTCAGGATGCTGCAGCAACTTCCTGTGGGGAAAAAACATAGCATCTTTGAAATTATAAACAGGGTATGGCTCAGTGGCGTCATCCCAGAGGTCTGGCGTAGAATCAAGGTGGTACCGATTCCCAAGAAAAATGCGGACCCCGCTTCCTTCCAAAACTACAGACCTATTTGCCTAATAAACACCTTGTTTAAGTCTATAGAGGGTTGATAAAATTAAAGCTGGACGAGCATATTTCAAGGCAAGAGCTTTTGCCGGTCAGATCCTATGCCTTCAGGAGGAACAGGTCCACGGCGCTCTGCATTAACGACCTGATCAACGAGGTCCTGGCTCTGAAGGCGAGAGGGAATCAGGTCGTGGCGGCCTGTCTTGACCTACAAAGGGCCTTTGACTGCGTAAGAGTGGACACGCTAGAGCAGAAGATGAATGTTATGCAGTTCGACCCGAATCACACTGCCTGGATTGCCAGCTTCCTGAGCAGGCGTCTACTAATCAAAGGCAAGAGTGAGGTTGAGGTGAACAGGGGAGTTAGTCAGGGCAGCTGTCTCAGTCCAACTCTGTTCAACTTGTACACTGCAGAACTGCACGAGATAAACGATGGCAATTGCTTACTGTTTCAGTATGCGGACGACTTCTTTATTATTTGCTTCCACAAAGAGATTTCCATTGCCAAACGTATGCTCGCAGGCAAAATAGACAGCTTTGAGGCAAGATGCAACAGGCTTAACCTTGCCTTCAACCCAGCCAAATCCAAAGTGATTCACTTCAGCATCCGAAGAACCGAGCTGAACATTGATCACCAAGGAGTCGAGATTAGGCAAGTAGATCAGATCAAATATCTAGGCAGAACAATTTCAGCGAACAACTCAGCCTCAGTGCACATCGAGCAGGCCATTTCGGAGTCAAACAGAAACTGTGCGTTTCTAAGACTACTCAGTGGGTGCCATTACGGTATCAGCCCAAAGAGAGGGCTCATAGTTTACAAGGCCTTTGTCAGAAGTAGACTAGAATACGCTTGCTCGTCTTTCAGCAACTTGTCCAAATCCGCTCTAGCCAAAATCAAATCTCATTGTAACCACCACCTCAGAAAGTCACTAGGCTTAATCGTTTGCACTCCTATCCCGATTATTTACCACATGGCGGGAGAACTTCCCCCGGAATACAGAATGAGATTCCTAGCGGCAAAAGAGTTAGCCAAGGCATTTGCATACAGCCTCCCAGCGAGTAGGACGGTGTCCCTAAACAGGGACATAAACACGGGATACGCCAAGGCATTTCGCGAGTTCGGTGATATTCTGGAGAGAATCGAGGTCTTTGAGAGTACAACTTCGCATTGCACCAAAATTAGGTCAGACTTAGACTTTTTTAAGGGGGCTGCTGATAACAAGCACAGCTTAGACCAGGCGGGCATATTAGTTCTCCATAGGGAAAAAAGGTCACTCCCGTCGAGGGGTGGCTTTGAGATCTACTACACTGATGGTTCAGTAGCTAACAGACACTCTAGCGCAGCTTTCCTACACGACAGCTCAGGTTTCATAGATAGCTTTTACACGCACAAAACCTTGTCATCTCTGTCCGCCGAGTTGCTTGCAATTGAAAAGGCCTTGGACCATGCTATCTCGCGCGGGTTTTCTCGAATCGCCATCCTAACGGACAGCAGAAACGGGGCTCTGATACTGGCAAGGAGCATTCAGGATAATTTCATCGCTTATAAAATCAGGGAGAAGATCCGTCAAGCCCAATACCTAAAGAAGGTAGAAATCCATTTCATACCCGGCCACGCAAACATTCCTCAGAACACGGCAGTAGATTCAGCAGCCAAAGAAGCACACAGACTGGGAAAATATACAGTCGTTAAATGGAATCTTAAAGATGCAATATGTGAGATACACCGAATACTGAAAGAAGAATGGGAGAGAGAGTATGCCGAGTTTGCCAGCGTTAAACGCAGAGGATACTGCTCACTTTTTCCCTCTACCTTAACAAAACCATGGTTCCTAAATAGAAATAAGCTAAAAGCCATTGACGCTAAAAGGATCAATAGACTGCTTAGCGGCAGTGCATTTGATAGGCACACTCTTGCCAAAATGCACGTAGTCGCAAGTAACATTTGTGATACTTGCGATACTATCGATGACGCATCGCATATAATATTTAATTGTACAAAGTACAACACAACAAGACTAAGCTACCCATCGCTAAGGAAATATAATAATATCTATAAATTCTTCGAAAAAGAACAAATTAGCTCGTACCAAACATTAATCGAGTTCATCGACAAAATTGGAGTAAAACTGTAACAAGTTACATATCTCGACGTGGCGATTTCCACCTTGTAAAGGCGGGCGGCCAAATAATCCCCCTCTACCCAAGGGTAGAGCGGTAACATAAAACCTCAAAAAAAAAAAAAAAAAAAAAAATGTTCGACTGACCCGTGAATTAATTAACTATTTTTTTTGCCTTATGTATTTGAACTGCATCCAAAATCATAAAATGTGCCAGATCAGTGTCATTTGATTTGTGTGTTGTTTGTTTATCAGTTCATTTTATCAAAAGTTTAGTGGTTTATGCACATGAAGGACATCGAGAGGGTGAAATTACTTACAGGGGACTAGTCTATCTGTGTCCCTTTCTAGAGCTTGTCTTATTGAGCGTGATGAATATTATAACGGATAACGTCACCTTGTTAGTAATTTCACCATGGACATCGCAGTCAAACCAAAAACTTCACCATACTTTAAAAGTTTACAAAATTAGTTTAACAAAATCCATTAAAAATACTTGTGCCCTTCACGCCTCCAGAGGCTGGAACTCAAACTCGATGGCTTCCGAAGGAACAGGACTATATTCTAAAGCCTCAAAGGAAATTTTCAATTTGGGATGTTTAAAAAGCTGAAGAACCTAAAGGGGGGGAGAGGGAACAGTGAGAAACGTCTGAGAAACAGAAAGAGCAGTTTTACTTACCAAATCTTCCGCGTTTGATTCAAAGCATTGCAGCACCAAGGGCTGCTTCCGCTTGTCCAGGACGGCCACCATTCTAGCTGCATCGAACTTGAAAAAGCAATTGTTTAGAGTATATTGGGACATGGTCAGTCGTGTCAGGTGTGGGCAGATGGACACCAGGTCCCATAGCTCGTCGGCTGTACCGAAAATAGGCGAATTCACCAGATGAACTTGCTCTAGCAGTGGAAAGCACTGGATAATTTTTCTCAACTTTGGCCGTCTGCAGCCCTCATCATCGATAATCGTTAGTTTGCGCAGATTGCAGCACGGTGTCCAGGTTCTGGCTGTCCACAGCCAAATGCTGTCATTGAACGAGGCGGAAATGATGTCACTGCCACGCAACTGCACAATATCCCCAACCAGTTCACATTCGTGATTCGTGATGACGCGTAACTTGCGCAGCTTGGGCAGACGCATTAGCTGGGGAATTGATTCCGACTGGATCACCTCAACCTCCAGCTCCTCCAGTTCCTTTAGCTTGCTAATGGCATCCACGTATACCTTCTCCTCCGAGCGTCGCCACTGGACACACAGCACACGCAAGCGAAGATGCGCGCAGACTTTCAAAATGCATTCGAGGCTCAGGTTCCAGCACTGAGCAATGTCCAAGTGCCGAATGTGCTGCATCTTGTACAGGTCGTTGCCTTTGCACATGCCAGTCAATTTCAACGATTCCAGCTGAGGAAAGCTGTGTACAAGAATCTTTATGTCCGAGTCGTCGAGCCAGTCATCGGTCTCATCTGCCATATAGTCGAGGACGCGCATGTTGGGAAACACGTGCCGGCTAAAACGTTCCATCTGATCCGCGGGAAGATATGTGATTGTCAGATGCTTCATTGTGCCCTTCATACACTCCAGAAATCCATCCAGTGCGAGTAAGCGCCCCTCGAAGGTATCTCTGTACAAGCACTTTTGGAACATGCGTTGCCAGGTGTAGACCACCGCCAAGCGTAGGCGGCTCGTGTCCTCGGTTGCCTCCCATAGGTCCAATTGCTCATCAAAGTCCAGGTATTCTATAATTTTTCTAACAGCAAATGTTATTCCGGTGGCCGCAAATGCGCAGGAGGATTCTATACTTACAACAGACAATCGTCATTCAATCGTACAATGCTCATTTTTAAGCTGTTTTATGGCACACGGGCCGGCACTAGATGGTAAAGAGAATGTTAGGAATCCAATTTACAGATAAATATTAACTTTTTATTACTTCAACTGATGAAAAACAAAATAAAAGCTTTTTGTAGTGGGTTATTCCGAACATACCGAAACATACCATCACCTGTTAAAAATACTATTTATGTTACCAAAGCTTAACCGACTTAAGCCCCCCTTTAAAATAAATAATGAAAACCTTGATGTAGACCACTAACAAGTTTTTATTTGCTAAGATAAGACAAGCTTTATCAAATTGTACAGTCAAATTGCATTTTTAATCTATGTACACAAGCGAAAATGTTATTATTGATTAATCCCTTCCAATTAGATCCGATTAGATTCAGTCGATTTCCAGTTTACGGAATGACCCAACAGCCCCAAAGGAGCTGCGATGGCTGTGCTGCACCCGATCCCCGAATTCGCGCAACTTCTCATCGGTGCCAAAGTGTTGGGCGGCTTCGAAATACGAGCCATAGCTGTACAGCTTCGCTTCCATGGCCTCGCTTATGTCTCGCATGGTGCCACGAGTTCCTCCGTACTCCTGGGGCAGATATTCGCGACGAACTATTTGGAATATGGCCTCAGGGTCAGAGCTAACAGAAATCTGCAAAGGAATTTCGATAGTGGTCAATCCATGGCGACTCCCTGCGACCTTACCCTTGACTTGATCTTTGCGGGAAAGAAGGAACGCAACGAGTTGAAGCCCGTTTCAAAGGCCGCGGGCACATTGATAAAGTGAATGCCCTTCTGGCGCGTGGGCATCGCCTCATCGGCGTAGGTCGAGAATTTGCTGAGCAGCTGCGGCTGGAGGGCAAACAGATGGGATCCTGTGACGCCAGTCATGTCCATGATCTCCACGTAGCCACTAACCGTGGCGTTCTCATCCTCGAACATCATTATCTCCCCGAACATGGAGCCCAGCCGTATGATGTCCTGGAACTTGTACTTGCTGGTATCGTAGGAGCCGGCACGTATGATGGTCACGCATGGCCCCGGATCGTCCGCAGCCAGCGGCAATCGCAGCAGCACGCTGCAAAGAAACAATCTCTCAGACCAGTGCCACGCCAATACCGAAACTCACCCCATCCTTAGTATCTCGAGCACCACGGGATCTGTGGCCAGGCGCCGCGCATTGAACACCTCGGGTATGGAGGATTGCAGCGTGTAAAAGCGATCAAACTTCTCCTTGGCCCGTTCCAGGCTGAATTTTGTGCCACGCAGAAAAGCCAAGAGGAAGCGTTCGTCGGTGCAGGCACGCAGATGCGGCTGCTTCAGCACCCACTCCCTGAGCGCCTCAATGTCTGCGGGCACACGTTGCGGCACCTCATTTAGCTCCTCGATGGCAATCGCCTGCAGTGCTGGCTTCAGGGGTCGCAGCCCACTCATCGCTACGTTCGCTGGCTCTAGAGGGTGCCAGAAATGTGCTCTAGAATTCGTGTAATAAAAGGTGAAAAATCGTTAATTTCTCCCTCACACGTGCCGAACGAAAACTGCTGTGGTTTCTGGTGCTCCAACTGTGAGCGGAAAATGCGAAATGCTTGCCGATTGAAAATACCTCATCGACTGCCAAACAAAGCTGATATAACATGTAGATGGATGGATGGGTGGATAGATGGATGGGATGGGGAATCAACGAACTTCATTGAGTTTTTGTTTTTCTTTTTTGCTTTTCTTTCGGCCCGGCCGCTGCTGATCATAAGCCGATTAAACAATGCACGAAGACATTTTATCAGCGGCGTCGGCGGCGGCGGCGCTAAGGTGGAAATGCGTCGACTGATGGTGCGAATGGGAAATGGCGGGGTGAGACGTGTGGCACACCCAGCCGGCGCTTGTATTTCATTATTTGTTTATGTGTTGTGTGTACGTTATGGGTGGCTTTTGCGATTGATTGTCTTAATTGGCTTTGGATTTATTTTTTGAGTGCATGCGGCTGCGGTTCGGTTGAGGTTTGCCCCAGATATGAGCATTGTAATCGCCTCATTGCATTGATAAAGAAGGTTAATCGAGTGCAATTAATTAAACAAATAAAGACTGGCAATAAAATTGATAATATTCAGGCAGGCAGGCGAACTTTGAGAACTTGTGATATGAGAAATAAGCGAGAAATTAATTAATGGAAACATTTTCCGACATGCAAATAGGGCGGCAAGCTAAAATATTCAAACAAAAACATTTTACAACACTTATGTACAATATAGGGGGTTTTCGATAGACTGATAGATAATTAAATTTTACATCGATAATGGCATTGTGTCATGAAATGTGGCCAATCTTTTAGTTGATTCATCAATTTTGATTTTTATTTTGTAGGAAATCCAATAAGAGCAAGTCATGAATACTAACCAATCTTGTGAAAAATTGATTGATGAACTGGTTAAAACTATAGTTTTAGAGCTGAGAATCCTAACTAGCTGGTAATATTAAATAGAACATCAAAGTCGAGGAAAATGATTTAAGATTACGGTATATTTGCGGTATATTTTTAAAATGACAAGGTATATTTCGGTATATTTTATCGATAAATCCTGGTCCAACATCTGACCAGGAGTTGGGGGAAAAAAATATATATTGGGTCCGAAATTTTAACGCGTTAATTGTAACTAGAACTGGTGCTTGAAAACTAAAAGTAATTGTACAACTGTTTGGCAGGATGACGAGCGTTCAGAACCCGTTCGCAGCACTGCTGCAGGAGGGCTCGACAGCCGATGGCGTGTCACACAAATTGGTGGAGGAGATTCTGCTGTTTACGCTGAATAAGGAGGGCGGCGGCAGCAAACAGATTCTCTGCCTGTCTGACGTGGTCGTGGATACCAGCGAGGAGACGCTGTGCGAGAACCTAGTGGCGCATGCCCTGTTCGAGCGACTGATGCTGAGCGACACACTCGAAGGCAATGGCGAGGCTTGGGAGGCGCAAGCCATCACTTATCTGCACGGAGCCTTTGCCAGGTGTGAGCGCCTGGAGGGTGCCAAGAAGACGGGCAGTGCCAAGATCAAGGAACTGATTTTGGACAATGCTAGCACCTGTATGCGCCAGCCGGACCTCTTTGCCCCCCAGTCGTTTGCCACCCAATGGCTGGAGCTGTTCGAGCAGGCGAGTGAGCATGATACCAGCACGCAGGAGTTTCTGGTGCTTGTGGCCTGCAAAGTGGTCGAGGAGGATGAGCCCATTGAAGCTCTCGGTGCGCTCAAGGCCATATTTTATCCATTGCTGACGGAGCTACAGAAACTCATTGCCAAGGATAACTTGATAACGATCAAGAAGAATGTTTTCTGGGTTCTGGGCTTCTTTGTGAAGGACAAGCGGGCTGCGGTACTTGGAGAGATCCTAATTGACTATACCACACCCAATCCACAGGCAAAAGGTTTGCTTTGAAGTCCCTTTCTTAGCTTATTTTGTTACAACTCTCTCTCGGTTGCAGGCGGCGAGTACATGGACACACTCCTCGGCCAACTGCTGTGCATATCGATCCTGCCCAAGACCCAAACTGGCAAATACGAATTCTTTCAGCAGTTGTCGATCAATCAAACGGATCCTGCCCTCTGGGGTCTGCTGTCGCATCATCAGCAATCGACTTTTCAGCTCTTCAAGCAGCTGCTCGTTCTGTCGCCGGAAATCAAGAGGAAGACCATGCAGTGGATCGCCAACTGCCTGGATGCGAATGTGTCGCGTGGCCATCTGTGGAACAGCATGAGCTTGAATATCGAGCAGACGATGTACAGCACAGCCAGCGATGCATTTATGACCAGCCTGTGTGCGGTTCTCACGCGTCTTTGTGCGCCCCTCTGTGTGCCCTCGCTGAAGGTAAAGTTAAAAGCGTTTCGCCTCCAACATCCCTAAAGTCTTTCCTGATTGCAGGTGCTGCTGGTGGATCCCACATACTGTGCTGTGGCCGACAACGATCGCCAGGCGAAGGGAGTGAGCATGCTCAAAGCGCACGATGAGACCTGTCTGCTGCCCACCGCCGAGGGTGAGGAGCGACTGACGGCTGAGAAATACAACTTTGTCACGGAAATCTTTTACATGACCCACAAATGCTTCGAGCTGGCGAATCGCCCCTGCATTGAGCGCCTGTTTCGCGTGATGCGTGAGCTGCAGAACACCCAGACGGCCTACGAGGATGTTCTACGCAGTGACCCGAACAATGATCTAACCAAGAATCTGTACCGCATGCTAATGGAGCAAATGCAGCAAGTGCTCTCCATCAGGAACACACTCTCGGAGCCCACAAACGATAAAGAAATGCTCAAGTTTTTGGAGGCATCGGCCATTTGGCTCACAGAGGTGGCCTTGATGCCGCGCGAGAGCTACGAGCAGGCGCTGGACAAGCGTGACTTTGCCCCACAAATTCATCGCAATCTGGAGCTGCTCTCGGACACGCCACCCTTTGTCGCACCCTACATGCAGTCGGTGCCGGAGAGCATCATTGATAATATTTCGGCATATTTGAATTTCTGCCGTCGCTTGAATGGCGATCAGTTCATACACATCTATTACTCGGTTCACGATGCCTTCTTCAAGATGATTCTGCTGTTCATGGGCAGCTCTGGGCTGGTGAAGAATCCCCATTTGCGGGCCAAGCTGGCGGAGGCGCTGGAGTTTCTGCTGCCCACGCCGAGCATTCACAGCAATCGGCAGGCATTCGTCACCCATGTCTTTGACAATCACCCGGATCGCTTGAAGGTCGTGCGGAGTCTGTTGAATGTTTTTGTCAGCATCGAGATGACCGGCCAGTCGGTGCAGTTTGAGCAAAAGTTTAATTATCGCCGACCCATGTACGCCATCATGGAGTTCCTGTGGACCAAGCCGGAGCATGTGCAGTGCTTTCGCGAGCTGGCCATCGAAGCGGAGGAGAACATGGAAGCGATTGAGCCACCAATATTCTTGCGCTTCATCAATTTGCTCATCAATGATGCCATCTTTCTGCTGGACGAGTCGCTGTCCAACCTGGAGCAGATCAAGCAGCTTCAACAGGCTCAGGACAATGGCGAGTGGAATAATCTGGCGCAGAATGAGCGCCAGCAGCAGGTGACCAATCTGCATCATCTGGGCATGCTGGCACGCTTCGACAACATCCTGGGGCGGGACACCATCAATCTGCTGAAGCTCCTCACCACCGAGATCAAAAGCATATTCTGCCACAACAGCATGGTGGATCGCATTGCTGCGATGTTGAATTACTTTCTGCTGCATTTGGTTGGTCCGCGCAAGGAGCGCTTCAAGGTGAAGGACAAGAAGGAGTTTGACTTCGATCCGGCCCAAACCGTGCTGGAGATTTCACACATTTACATCAATCTAAGCACCGACGATAGCTTCTGCCTGGCTGTCTCACAGGACGGACGCTCCTACAGCGATCAGCTCTTTGGCTACGCCGAAACCATTCTCATACGCATTGGCGGCGGACAGTTGATCGGCGACATGTCCGATATTGCGGCGAAGGTGAAGAAAATGGGTGACCAGTACAAGGAGGAGCAAGAGCTGCTGGCCGATGCACCCGAGGATTACCTAGATCCGATTATATCCAGCCTCATGACAGATCCCGTCATACTGCCCAGCTCAAAGGTCACCGTCGATCGTTCTACCATCGCCCGGCACTTGCTGAGCGATCAGACGGATCCGTTCAACCGCGAGCCCCTCACCATGGACAAGGTCAAGTCGAATGTGGCACTCAAGCAGGAGATTGAGCAGTGGATCGAGGGCAAGCGGAGTGCAGCACGCTGCAAGAGCTGAATGAAGAACGTTCCAATGAATTAGTTAAATGTGCTGGCACAACCAAAGAGTGTGCTCGCCAGGACAGGTTCGGGCTATAGTCAATGTTACATATATATATTTTCCATTAAGATATCGAGATAATTCCATTGTGTGTACAGTTTAAAGGTTCTTTTTTGGTTGCATAAATCTCTACTCTACTGTCTCTGCTGGTAGCTCTCAAAATGCCGACGTCCAATGATGTGCCACACTGTCTCCTGGAAGCTGTGCGGCACCACCTCCTTCACCTTGTGTTCGCTCATATATGTGAGGTGAAAAACATTCGTGTGCATCTCCGTGAAGCTGTTCGCATCGAGTACCTTTGCAACGGCCATTAGTTGCATATACTGCTCGGAAGTGTACACCACATACGCCGTCAGCTTGAGTATGGAAGTGACGCGCACAGGCTGAAAGAAGGCCACATCCGAGAGGTACTGCAGCAGCGGTCTTCGACCGGCATAGAAGCTGGCTGTTATGTAGCAAATCTCGATGGCATTGCGCATTATGTAGCCGCCGTAGATGGTGTTGTGATAGTTGCGATTCTCTGGAAATGGCAGCAAAACTTTGGAACGCTGCGTGCTCGCGATCCAGCGACAGTCCAGCGGCTCCTCGCTGGTCGTTTCCCAGAGGATATCTGTTCCCGTGCTGCGCATAAACAACTCGTACATGAGATGCTGTTCCGCTTTGGTGAGCGGCCTTTTATCCAGGCACATGGATGAGGTGGCTTTCTTTTGGTGACGCTCCTTGGCTGCCTCCCAGTAAAGCTGCTCCTGCCCCAAGGTCGGCTTTAGCGGATTGACGGGAGCGGGCGCTGTGTTTGTGGCATTGCGGGCAACCATCAGGAAGATGGCCTTGGCAATTGTTTGTTCCTGCTGTCGCACATTGATGGAAATCTCCATGGAACTGGTGCCTGTCCAGGACACATGGCCCGACAGCTCAAGATCAATGTCTGCCTTGGCGTCGGCCAACATCTCCACGCAGTCCACCAGCAGAGTCACAAAAGTATATGGCAGTGGGGTGTTCCGCGGCAGTGGCAGCTTCACATGACAATGGCATATCCAAACTGCATGCAACCGAAAATTAGTTGAAATTTTTTGCCATCAAAGGAATTTACTTACTGGCGAACATGTCCAGCTCTTCGACTAGCCGCCCCCTACGCACCATTCCCAGATGATTGACGTGATGCTCACGCACTCTCTCATCGGAGCCCAGTGGCAGTACGGCCGTTCTGTACGAATCCTTCATGCTGCGCTCCGGCAAATCCTCCAGCTTTGGATGATACTTGAGCAAGCCTGCGCGGCACTGGGGAATCGTGTGATAACCCGGCTTCACGCCAACCTGCTTCTTGATCTTCTCAGAGACTGTAAACACACAAAGATTGAAATGATGGTGGAACGATCTCCCAATGCTTACTTTCAGCCATCGTGCCCGACGAATGGTCAGCCGAGTCCAGATGCAGGTACTGCACTCCCCACGGCCCTCGGAGGCACTTTGCGTAACGGGTAAGGAAATTCATTTCCAATTCTTACAAGAACAAACAGAAACTCTGTTCTCGAGTTTCGTCTCAATGCTGATTTGATTTGAAACATTTTATCACATAAATTCAGTTAAGTTTTTTAAATGGAAACTTTTCTCTCGTTTCTCCAGCGATGGTACCGATTCTTGCGCCATCTCCAATAGTTCAAAATCTTCTCACAGGTCGCTCTAGCATGTCGGTCCAAGATAAAATCTTTATTAATGTTTAAAAGTAGCTTGGGAAATGGAATTATTAGTTAATGGAAATAGGGTATACAAAGTAACGACAAGCAACAAGTTGCGAAACAGGTAACACTCCATTCCCCGCTCAAGTAAAGTTGTATGCTTTTCTATTGATCCTTATTGTGTAAGATTTCATTCAAGAGATGTTATCAGCCAATCTTACGCAGAATTGATTCATCAATCGAATAAAATTGTAGTTTTGTAGCTGAGAGGGTTTACTAGCTGGTAATATTAAATAGAAAATCAAAATCGAGGAAACAATTTAAGATTTACGGCATATTATGTTTTGAAAATTAAATTATATACTTCGGTATATTTCTAAGGGTCGGTCGGTATATTCTATCATAGATCCGCGGTCACACTATCTATCACAACGAAATAGGGCTGTCAAATATTTAAAAAATATCATGTCAGTGATATAGATATATATCAATATGATATAGAATATATCACAGCAAAATATTGATATCTATATCGTATATATCACATAGAGTCGCGGAGGCCAGCCTCTCTGATGGCAGTGAGCTACCAGGTGTAATCAGGTAACTAATTGCCACCCTGTACAGATTAGGAAGTGTTTCTTATTGGGAAAACCAAAATGACAAGGGACCGCTCTTCCAATTGATAAGCGGTAAGCTAGGTATAATGACAGTTCCTTTTGAGCCGTGTTTTCTGGATGCTTTTGGGTCAAAATTGAACGAATTTGTGACTTCTGAACACTTTCGTTGACATCCGGCTAATTTTTTTGCGGTGCTCATGTCGTTTGTATTAAGTACATAAAACACCTAATATCAAAACATCACAAAAAATATCAACATATTAATATTTTGGCAAACAAAATATCACGATATAAAAATATTTTTATTTTGAAAAAATATCGATACATTCCTATTTTTATATAGTTCTGACAACCCTACACTGAAATGAAATGCAAAAAATTTAAAAGAAGAAGTGTTTTAGTTGAGAATTTGAGAATAAATTGCTAAAAAATACAACAGATACGACAGCCATTCGACTGCGGCCTGGCCTAAGCGTGGCCTGTAGCCAGCACCTGCTCCAAGCCCCTTTCCCCCTCGCACGCTTGGTGTGTTTGTGTTTTGTTGTGCGCGAAATCAATTACAGCCGCAGGGCCAACGTCGTAACGTGAAAATCGATTTCGGTTTTCTCGGCGCTGTGCAAGCAGCTGCGTCACAATATGTTCAAGTGCAATGTTGTTACAGAAATAGAAATGGCATCGCTATCCGCTGAGAGTGAAATTGCGGTCCGTCATTCTCATTATCCCATGCACACATCATCCTGGCGACCACAGGAACGTTGGAGGAATATGTTCCTGCTGGCTGCCGTGGTGGCAACAATATGCGCCTTGACCACCGGCTGCAGTGCCACGGACACGGATATTACTCTGGACGCCAAGGCAACGCTGAACCATCGCATCCAAAGCCTCGATCTGCTGGTCTTCGTGTTCCTCCTGGCGCTGACAGTCCTCACCATTTGGCTGTTTAAACACCATCGCGTCTCCTGGCTGCACGAGACCGGCCTAGCCGTCATCTACGGTGAGTCAGTGGGGTAGGGAAGGGTAAAGGGCTCCTTTCAGAACTCTTTTGGGATGTGTGTCACCTGTTTGTCTATTTGTCTGTTTCCCCCACTCACACCCATATGCAGTGTCACCTCTTTGTCGTTTGTCGTTCGTAATTACGCTTTTGTGTGCACCGTAGTCGTGCCATTACGTGCATAAGGCAGGCAGGCGGTATTAATTAACGGGAATCCAAAGTAAAAACACCCGATAAACCCAACTTACGTATGTATGTACGTATATGTACATATGAATGTATGAACAGACAACACAGACAATACGTTTGATGGCTGCATGGATAGGAACGGAAAACATAGCAATGAAAACAGAATTTCTTATTTATTTATTTATTTATATACGCGCACGTGACCTTGTCGTGTTTAGTCATGCATTATCATTGGATTGGGATTTTCCGCAGAATACATTTCATTTTCGCAAACGATTTGCAACCACAAGCAAGAGGAAGACCTAAACATCTTTTTGTATTGTGAGCGAAAATATCTTTAAAGTTTAAACTAATTGAAGCTAATGAAACAATTCAATAAAACGGGTTGGAGCAACAATAACCAAACAAAACCCAGACAGATCCAGTACGTGTGCATATAATATATTCATAAAATTTGATTATTAAGTGCGAGTTGTTGCCCCGACAGACCCCGGGAGCGAAACCTTATTCGGTGCCTATCTACATTTTCTAAATTTCAATTGTAAATCACAGATTCCGTGTGCAAATTGCTTAAAACAGTCACCAATATAATGATAAGCAGTTTTTGCCGCGCCTAAACACTTGTTGAGCGTGGGGTTCTGCGCTGATAAGGTTTCGCTGCTGGCAGCTGTAGGTGTTCTTATCAGTCAGTCTTCTAATTAGTCATTCTCGCTTTTGTGATAGGTCAGGCAGCATACAGACATACATATATTAATGTACAGCAGTCAGCAACGAAATATGTACTGAAAAACCTTTATTTTATCTTCTTTTAGGCTTAATTGTGGGTGCCATTATACGGTACGCGGGCAACTCCACGCCTCTGGTTCACATACAGGTCGAGCCACAGGGCATACCAGCGTACAGTGATAAACTACCACCCGATACGCTCTGGTTTAAGGTAAGTCTTACATTTCATTTCGCTATGCTGCTAAAAGTTTTTCTATGCATTTTTAGTATCCGGTTAATCAGACGAACAGCAGCAAGCTGCCAGAGGGAATTAAGACATATGCGTATGTGTTTCGTGGCCAGGTGTACGATGTGGATGAGAATGAAATCGATTTGAAGGCAACCTTCGATCCGGAGGTGTTCTTTAACATTATTCTACCGCCCATTATATTCTATGCTGGCTACAGCTTGAAGAAGGTTTAACACTCTTTCAATCACTCCTTTAATGTGTACGAATTACTCTATATTTATTCTTGCAGAAATATTTCTTTCGTAATTTGGGTGCCATATTGACATTTGCCATTGTGGGTACCACATTGTCGGCCTTTCTGATTGGCGGCTTCATGTACGGCTGTGTGAAACTGATGCCAAAGTACTTGAGTAGCAGTTTCACATTCCTGGACACGCTTTATTTTGGAGCCCTCATATCGCCCACAGATCCGCTCACCATTCTAGCCATATTCAATGATCTGCGGGTCGATGTTAATCTCTATGCGCTGGTTCTGGGCGAATCTGTGTTGAACGATGCGGTAGCCATTGTCCTCAGCGGGTAAAACAATCAACAATTAACTTATAAACAATTGTATATATTTATAGTTTATTCCCTTTTGCAGTGCCATTCAAAACTATGGCGAACATTACTCAAATTCGGGAGAGTTTGAGACGACAGCCTTTCTGCGGGCAATGAGCGATTTCTTTTCAATATTCTTCCTTTCGCTGCTGATTGGTGCCGCCATGGGTTGCTTTACGGCTTTGATATCCTTTTTAAACAATAATTTATATAATTTTATAGCTGTAGGTTTAATTTTTTAGCTGATTAATTCCTTAACTCCTGCCACACTTGACCAAGTTTACGCGCGTACGTGACTTCCCACTGCTGGAGTCTGCGCTCTTTGTGCTGATGAGCTACAGCACCTTCCTGCTGGCCGAGGCCACTGAGCTGACGGGCGTGGTGGCTGTTCTATTCTGCGGCATTTGTCAGGCGCACTACACGTACAACAATCTGTCCGAGGACTCACGGCAGCGCACCAAACAGATCTTTGAGTTGCTCAACTTCCTCGCAGAGAACTTCATCTTCTCCTACATTGGCGTCTCGATGTTCACGTTCCCCAAACATCACTTTGATGCTGGCTTCATCATCACCGCTTTCGTGAGTCTATTGAATTTTCCTCGCGACATTTCTTTGTAATGGAAAATTCTTTTGATTTATGCAGATCTGTGCCGCCATAGGCAGAGCCGTGAATGTTTATCCCCTGTCCTGGCTGCTCAACATTAAGCGGAAGCCAAAAATCTCATCAAATTTCCAGCATTTGCTGTTCTTTGCGGGTAGGTTAAAGGGAAAACTTTGCAAGATCTACAGCAAAATGAATGACTTCTTATCTATGTATAGGACTACGTGGCGCCATGTCCTTTGCTTTGGCCATACGGAATACAGTTTCGGATGCACGACAGACCATGCTGACAGCCACATCGTTGATTGTCATCTTTACGGTCATTATACAGGGCGGAGCAGCCAATTTTCTGCTCAATTGGTTGAAAATACCGTGAGTGCTGCAACAAACTTACAATAAATGAATTTTAAGCATTCATTTTTCTCTCTCTGTATTGCAGTGTTGGCGTTGATGATGAGACTGAACAATTAAATAATTATCAAGTGCACAGTGTGAGTATTCATAGATATTATTTGTAGGGATTTTGCAAACTTTAAGCTTTGGATATTACCTAAAAGCAGGAAAATTACAAATAAGAATTATTTAACTCAAAAGTCTTTAGAGACAACTTTTCAAAATGCAAAAATGAATTGAAATTGAATCGTTCCAATGCCAAACATTGATTTATTTCCCCCATTTCTAACAAGTTAAGCTTCCGAAAGAATAGATTTTTAACTCATAATTTTTGTTGTTTGTACATTTCTGCGCAATTATCACAACATTTAACCATCCGTTGAATCAAAAGGTATACAATTCCATGGACAATTCACATCCGCAGACGGTACGTTTGGAATATGCTTCACATTCAGTGTACACTCTTCAGTTTTTTTTTATACTTAATTTGCCATTGTAGCTGCCATTTATTATTCAAACCCGTAATTGTTGGCAGGTCCCTGTGTGTATTTTGTTGGCTTAATATTTTGTTGTTTTATATTATCCTGCTCGACGTAGCGCTAATTTCATTTGATTGAATTCTTTCGTCAGTCTGATGGTTATTTGCAGGACGTGGAGAGCGGTGGTGGCGGTGGCGCCGGAGGTCGTGGCAAGATTCGCTTATCTGGCGGCGGCACAGAGCCCAGTGTGGACACGCCCGTGGACGGGCCGAATGGAAGTCTGGGCAGCTCAGGTGGCGCACGCCGGCGCAATAGTCATGAGAAGGCCATACTGGCCAGGATCTGGGGTAGCTTCGACACCAAGTGAGTGATTTAGCAAGAGACTTAATCTAAAATTTAAATGAATATAATAATTATTAATTTAGGTACATGAAACCCCTGCTGACGCATTCGCGGCCAACGCTGCTGGAGACGCTGCCCGTTTGCTGTAATCCGATTGCCAGGCTGCTCACCACAACGCAGCAGCTAACACAAGTGAGTCGCGACTACAATTCATTTATCAGATAATACTGTAATGCATTCCATATTCTGCAGGATGGTAGCGAGTTTAGGCGCGTCGACTCTGACTCGGATATCTGCATAGACAACGATACTGGGAATGGTCTCAGCCAGGATGGCCTGGCAGGAGCTGCTGCTGGTGCCCCGTTGGGGCGGCGCAACTCGTTAAGTCGCGTAAGTATCCATTACACGGGCGATACTCACAATCTACTGGCTAGCTACCGCAATATTGAATGAGTGCACCCCCACAACCAAAGACTAAACTAACAATAGCCAGCCATAGGCAAGCGAACCACTAACCCAGCAGTTGCCAATTGCCAAAACAAAATCCAAATCAGATAAAAAAGAAGCCTCAAACCAAAAAGAATCTGACAGCAGATCATACAAAATGTGATTTAAGTTATTATGTTGAACACTTTTTATGTTGAAAATATAATTTGTTGATTTTGTGGTGCAAAAGCAAAAGGAAAAGGAGAGAAGAAGGGAAGCTGGGACTCTGCTTTGTGCCTGCTTCCACTACTATCTATTATGTATTGTCGATAATTTGATCTAGTCTTAAATTGTACGTTGTATATATTGATTTTTTGACTGTTAACTACTGTTTAATGCATGCTAACCAAAAATATACAAACAAAATGTAACAACTCTTCTAAACAGCGATGAATATTAATTTACTTATTTCTCATTTCTGCGGCATCTTTCTTTCTTTCTTTCTGTCTTTCCTTCGAACCAAAACATAAAACCAAAACCATCATCTAACCAACTCATGTGGACTCTTCTCGTTTATCAATATATATTTCTCTTTGGTTTGCTCTAACAATCTACTTACCATCTATCAAACAATCATCTCTCTCTCTCTCTCTCTACTGAAAACTAACACGAAACTTATAAAATACTTAAATTGAAAGTCTATCCAATTGAATGAATCCAATCGCATTGCAAACGAACTCAGTCTGGTCACAAATAATTTCATGTAAACATTTTCCAAAATAAATTGGAGAGCTCGTAAAAATATAATTTACTTAATATTATTCTACGCCTGTTCTTTGTCTATTTTTGTTGACCATTTTTCCTGCGTTAAAACCGTATATTAGCTGGGCTGTCTGTCTGTCTGTACATGATATATCTTTACCTGTTTAATAGTGGCTTTCTTATAGCACACAGCAAAGTGATCAAATGTTCGTTGGTATTATTCTTACACTTTTAATTTCTGTATTTTGTTTCTCGTAATCTAATTTCTTAGATTCTAACACGCGAATAAACATGTAAGTACAAATTTTCAGCAATTTACATTTGTTTTTTCGTTTCTGTCTTTCATTTAATTATCGTATGAAATTATCGTATTATATACTCCACATAATCCATTCACTGCTTTGATGTCCGCTTATTTATAGGATTTCATTTACACACAAAAATAATTATGCTTTTACGTCTATTTTTTCTTTTTTGGATTATTATTTTCAACAGGCTACAGGCGATGATCATTGAAAAGTTTATATATAAGTTTTATTATTAAAACATTTTATCTTTTCGTTTGTTATTTATTGTAATCGGGTCTCATTTGAAATGGTAATGATAGAAACATGTACAAATTAGTTAATTACTCTTCAGTTTATGCTCTTTTTACGAGAAATGTGATTCGGAAACCTAGTTCTAAACATGAATAAAACACACCTCACTCAACATTTGTTAATTTATCAAGAGGTTTTTCTGTGTAAAGAGGGACCTTGCAGCTGAATCTCTATACCAGACCGTCTCTGAGTTTCTATTATTTTTAATATATATATTACTTAGTTTTGCCATAATATATCTGTATACGAATAAAAAGTAAGCACTTGGATAGTGATTTCTTATGCAAATACTCATGGACATATTTCTTCTCTTTTTATTTACTTGAAAATCGCTGCAACATTTATTAATAAAATGTGCAAACCCTTAATAATACTCAACTTCGAATAAATATATATCTAGATGGAGATTCTGGAGCACGTTCAAAGTCCGGTGTCGACGAGAGTCCGACTTTTAGGATTTTATGGGAAAAAGTTATAAAAAACAACAAAAAACACAAGCAGTCGTGTTTGATTTTTGAAATGCGAGTCTTTTTACACAAAATAAAATTATAGGAAATGCTTTTTCGATTTCGCGAACAATAACTAGTGTATGTATTATATATTTTCGACAGCTGATGTTTGTGTAGTCAGTTTTATTTTCAAACTTAAATGCTGATCGAGTTGCTGATCTATTCCAATTGACGTATTTTTTTCATAATATATCTACGGAAAAAATTCTTATTATTATATATACTGTATTTAAATTAAAGCGAAGCTCTCTGAATATATTAATTGTTGTGCTGTTAATTTTTAAGTCGAAAATCAATAAAAACAAAACTACACAAAAACCAAAAAATGTGTTGTTTAAACTCTATTTTAGAGTAATAAAATTAAACTGTCTGAAAATTAAGTCATCAATCGAATAAAACTATAGTTTCAGGGCTTGGAGTCCTATCTAGCTGGTAATAATAATCGGAATATCAAAATCGTCGAATATTTCTGGCCATGGAAAGTAAACTTTTAGCCCATAGCTGATCAGTGATGTGTATATGCATATATATGTATATGTACGAATATTAGAAAACTTGAACAACTTTACCGCATTTAAGGTAGAATATTTTGATGAAAAAAGAAGGATAGGGTCTACAAAATAAATTTACAAACTTACTTACTTTCAATAGTCTTAGTCAGGGGTTTTAGTGGGTTAAGTTCATAGTTTACTCTTGGTATATTGTGAAGGTGAATCTTTTAATGCCGTTTTTTTGGTTTACCTTTTTAGTTTTAACCCTATTTTGCAATCAATCCAATAGAGATAAGTCATGAAAATCAGCTAATCTTGTCGAGAATTACATGATGATTAGAGTAAAATTACAGTTTTAAAGCTGAGAATTCTAACCAGCTGGTAATATTAAACAGAAGATCAAGTCGAGGAAAATTATTTCAGATTACGGTATATTTACAGTATATTCTTAGAATGAAAGGGTATATTTTGGTATATTTGATCGATAATTTCGAGGTCACTGATTTGTAAACAAACTGAATATGGAATTGGTAAAGCGCGCATTTTTACGTGCTTCGAAAAACTACAGCGCCCTCAGCCATGAGTTGATAGATCAAATATTAACACCGCTCTGCGAAGTCCATAAAGTAGACAAGCCGTCCAACATGGAGGCACTGAAAGCCTTTGTCAGCGAAATCGACGCCTCCATTCGAGGTTTTGATCAGACGCTGGTCTTCGTAAAACATGCCCTGAAGAACGAGGAGTACTTGGTGTACGCCAAGACAGATGCCACTCCGGACACCATAGCCAACACCGGTCTGGTGGCAGAAGAATGCCAATACTTTGCAAAGCTGCTGGACAAAATAGCTGGCGAAGAAAACTGCTGCATGGCCTGGAACGGTGCCTACCGGGATTTGGGCATTGAGAAGCCGCTCAAGAAGGTCCGTATGCAGGAGCTGATCCAAAAGTGGTGCCAAATGGGATACTTTCTGGAGGCGGAGGACAACATATACCTGGGGCCACGAACGCTTGTCGAACTGAGTTTCTATTTACGCACCAATCACGCGGAAAACATCGACAGCTGCAAACTGTGCTCTAACCTGGTGCTATGGGATATTCGGTGTGAATCGTGCGACATCCAGTATCATCGAGACTGCATACGCAAGTTTTTGCAGAAACGCTCCAATTGCCCGTCCTGCAACGAGCTGTGGAAAACGCCTTTGCGGGCGTCCATAGAAGGGCGGCGTTCGTTTACATCACAGCCATAAATAATAAAACGAGTGTTTAGCAAAACCGACAACAGTTATTCTTTCGCGGCACTGCACAGACAAGAACCGTTTCACTTTGGGTGAGAGTGCACCGCACTGTAGTTTAACTGTAGTTGCTCTCTTTGTGGGCAGCAACATACCAAAATGGCGCGAGCCTAATGCAGTATGCTAGGCAGTAATATTTAAATGTTCGTCGAGATGAGTGTGTGTGATAGTCCTAATAAATGTGCAAAAATGGACAAAAAGTCCGTAACACCATTCACAAAAGTGCGACGCAAGACCTGGCAGCAGGAGGCCTATAAGGTGCAGTAATAACCGAAGGTGGACGTCAACTGGTTCACTTATTTGGTTTACTTTAAGCAGAGCGAGAAATCTTTAGGCATCAAGAATGGGCAGCAAAATGTCTCGTATTGCGGCGAACGCTTCATACCGAAGCGATTTGAGCGGGAGAATATTGACTTTAATCTGAAGTACGTGGGACGCAGGGAAGAGAAGGATATTCTGGAAACGGTGAGGATAATACTTTGGATTTCCTTTGAGGGACTGTAAACTGATTCCGTTGCACACGTAGGGCATAACCCTAACCTCTAGCTATTGGCGTCAGAGCAACTTCATTTCGACCATCAACAGCGCCTTTCACATTCAAGAGAGGCGACTGCTGCAGTTTAGCAATCTGCAGAGATCCCGCTCCCAGATGAGCGGCATGGTTAGCATTGATGCCGACTGGCCCTGTTTGCCACGCAGCAGACCGACAGCCTTTCAGAATGCCACTCACGATATGGCTGGCATCTGCAGCCCTATCGACTATAACATGATGGACTGGGCCTCAAATGATCTGGTGGCCATTTCGTCCGGCGAGGACGTCATGATATGGCGCAATCTGGAGGAAAGTACCTTGATATTCAGTGTGGAGTCACCTACCGCGCTTAAATACTCACCCGATGGCAAATACCTGGCCATTGGCTGCATGGATCGCACTTATCCAGTGCTGGACCTGTGGGCAGTCACACCTGCGATGGAGTTCATTGTCTCTTATCGCAAATACTTCCTCAAGTCAATGGGCTGCATTCGCTGCATTGAGTGGTCACACGACGGCAACGAGTTGCTGTGTGGCACCAACTGTGGCATCATTGTGGTGCTCACCCGCCCCAAAATGAAGTCGCAACAGCTGGAAGAGCACAGACATCGGATATCCATGATCAAGTTCTCACCCAATATGCGATACTTTGCATCGAGCGACACAAAAGGCACCATCTTCATATGGGATGCGAGCCTAAAGAAACGACTAGTGAAATTGGGCTGCAGATCGAAGGCCGTCATCTTCGACTGGCATCCCTGGACGGGCGTGGACTTGGCTGTGGGTAAGATCATAGCCTAAGAATGGGAAAACCCTTAGTATCCTTAAAATACTTATTGCAGTGGAAAGATGTCCCGCTTCCATTTTCATCTTTAACATTCCGCATCGGCAGTTTGTGGCCTCGTACAAGCGCAAGGACGACAGGATCAATATCAAGACAGTCACATACAGCAAGATCACAGGCGAGTTGCTGGTCAACATCATCAGGGGTGGTACGTAATATATCCGCTCATAATTGAAGCAACTTGATGACATCGTTATCTGCAGATCCAATGGAATGTCTGGTGTGCGAAATTCTGGTTCTTGCGTCACTGAATCGAGTGGTTGATCTGTTGGCCCACCAAGATCGCGGAACTCTGTTCCTGATGTGGAGCCCGGATGGCACAAACATAGCCACGGGTGGTCTTGATGAAACCCTCTCGCTGTGGAGCTTCTTTCCCACCCACAAGAGGGAGGCCGTGCTGAAGAGGCAGGCCCAAGAAGCCAAGGAAAAGTGCAGTTCCCTGAGTCTGTTTCGAGGGATTCGTTGAAGCTAAATGTACCCACTGAGTGATGCAGCAAAATGAAACGCTAGCAATATTTTATGTGTAATTTATTTCAATGTTTAAACATATCTATTGGCTGGCTGGCTAGCTCTTTGTTTTCATTATTTATTCAATTCATGTTGTTTGCTTCCATTAAAACTCCATAAAATACCCTAATGCATTTACTCAACTGAAACAAGACGAGGTCCCCGTTCCTCAATGATCAATTTATGAAACTTAAACTTCACTCACTGTTCCCTCAGGTTTACGTAAAAGGATTTTTGGTTATATATTGATGGATGTGGTAAAATTACTGGGTCACAGTGCTCGCTCTCTGCTGCTGTACCTCCTGCTGAAACAGATAGTCCGCACAGGCTTCTGCTTCGAGGCGTCGTTGCTTGGATTGGTAGGGTTTCACAATAAACCGATGGCCGGCAAAAATAAGGACTGTGGACCCGATGCCTATGGCCATCAGACCCACGGTCGTGGTGGCGAACCTCTTGAGTCCGTTAATGAAACTCATCTGCAAGAAAAAATAGCATAATTACTTAAAAATCAACACAATTTAGTCCAGAGTCGTTCGAACTTTGTTGCTGCCGTTGGAGACTTCGGTTCAGAGTCAGTTTTCTTTTCGTCTTTGAATTTCAATATCAGTGGCTGCCAAATGTATATGCCGCCTAGTACCCCAAGAGCTGTTACCACCATTAACTGAGGAATTGTTACACCACGAGGACGACGAATTTGCATTTCACGAGAGTCGATTTTTAATATTAAATGCAATGCTTTCAGCCGGTTACATGAGCACAAAACAGCTGTTACCCAACACGTGTTTCACAGCACTGTTCACAGCATTGCCAGATGTGCTCAATTAAACTGGCGAGATATTACTTAAAATTCAAATAGCTAAAAAAAAAACAATTAATTTACTAGCATTTTGTAATTATTCCGCCTAGTTTTGGGTATTCTCCACGGATATCATTCACACAGCTCATGCGTTTGGGAAAACAATATGCAAATGGCTGACATCGAATTCTTGTGGGCAAAAGAGCAGAAATAAAGAGAAATGGGAAAAAAAGAACTGCCCATGTTCAGGAGACTGTGACGTGCGCTGCTGCCGTTTGGGACTCCCAACAAAAACACACACGCGCGCAGCCACCGCGACGCCGACAGCGGCGACAGAAGCAAGCTCTGAAGCTGGTTTTAAGCTTGCCCGCTCAGACTCTTGAGTCAATCCAATTGGAATCGCGGCGCACAACGGTTATCGTCGTCCGTCATTCCAATCAGTCTCTCACTCTTTCGCTCATCTTCTGTGTTCTGTGTGTGTCGGTGGAAGTCTCTCTCCCGCAGCAGCAGCGCGCATCTATTTAACAGTTGGTTCGGTGGCCGAGAAAAGGAGAATAATAGACACAAGAAATCGTATCGATCGCATCGATTGGAGAACATTAACAATAATAATGATAAGCAAAAATGTGGATTTGAGCAGATTGCTGGCGAGTCTTTTGCTGGTATTTGGAGCATCAGCATCGGCGAATGGCAACTCTATACCGACGATAACGACGCCTCAGGGCGTGTTTGAGACGCGGACGGACAAAGTGCCGATCAGGCCGGTGGCGCTGCCAGCAATGCCCAGCGGCTATGATGACATTGACACCTTTGTGCCATTCAGAAGCGACTCCCACGACCAGTTCTCGTGGCAGCTGCTGAAGACAGTGCTCCAGAACGAGACGGCAGCAAAGAATGTGATCATATCGCCGTTCTCCATCAAGCTGGTCCTGGCCCTGCTCTCGGAGGCAGCCGGCGCCGATACCCAGACGCAGCGGGAGCTGGCAAACACCCAGACAGACATCAGGTCGCAGAACAATGTGCGCGAGTTCTACCGCAAGACGCTCAACTCATTCAAGAAGGAAAATCAGCTCCACGACACACTCAGCGTGCGCACCAAGCTCTTCACCGACAGCTTCATCGAAACACAGCAGAAGTTCACGGCCACGCTGAAGCACTTCTATGACAGCGAGGTCGAGGCCTTGGACTTTAGCAACGCCCAGGCGGCAGCCGACGCCATCAATGGTTGGGCCAGCAACGTAACAGAGGGTCGACTCAAGCAGCTGGTTGTCCCGGACAATGTGCGGAGCAGCGTGATGCTGCTCACCAATCTCATCTATTTCAATGGACTGTGGCGGCGGCAGTTTGCCAACACCTACCAGGGCGCCTTCTTCCGCAGCCAGAAGGAGCAGTCGCGCGTGGAGTACATGGAGCAGACTGACTTCTTCTACTACCACAACTCTGAGAAGCTAAAGGCACAAATCCTTCGACTGCCCTACAAGGGAAAGAACTCCATGTTCGTGCTGCTGCCCTATGCACTCGATGGCATCCACGAGCTGGTCCACACGCTGGAAAACGACGAGCTGAAGGGCGCCCAGTGGGCCATGGAGGAGGTTAAAGTGAAGGTGACGCTGCCCAAGTTCCACTTTGACTACCAGGAAAACTTCAAAGAGACTCTCAAGAGTCTGGGCGTACGTGAGATCTTCGAAGACAGCGCCTCACTGCCAGGACTGACGCGAGGCGCCGATGTGGCTGGCAAGGTGAAGGTCTCAAATATCCTACAAAAGGCCGGCATCAATGTAAACGAAAAGGGTACTGAGGCCTTTGCAGCCACCGTTGTGGAGATTGAGAACAAGTTCGGTGGCAGCACAACCATCGAGGAGTTCAATGTGAATCGTCCCTTTGTGTTCTTCATCGAGGAGGAGTCCACCGGGAATATCCTATTTGCCGGAAAGGTTCACAATCCCCAAGCCTAAACCTAATCCTAAGCCACACATTCGTCGCAGTGTTTAATCTTTTAATATGCAATAAACAACTAAGAATCGAAACACACATAAATTGTTGCTCTTGACATGCTTTCACAGTTCCAGTCAGTAATCGTGCGTGGCGGCAATTCTCCAAGCCAATCCCCCATAGTCATTCCAATTCCACTTGGTTCGCTGATAAAGCCAGAGGCACTTGTCGTTAATGTTTGTTTTTTTCGTTATATATGAGACTCTGCCTTATGGCAGACAGGCGCATGCCTTAAACAATTGAAAGCAATCATCTGAGAGTTGCCTTTTCATTTCTACCTCTAGCTCTAGCTTGGGGAATGTCCCATGTACGTAACGTTCAACGATTTACTTTACCCTCTCCCTCTATTGGTAGATCAATTGGTAAAGTAAATGCTTATGCACAAACACGACTTATGACTCATGGGAATAAGATGTTTTGCCCAGGGGCTTAGTGGTTTGCACAGCAAATTAAGATCTGTGCACAAATAGGGAAGCTATCGGCAGCTCTTTTTAAATATTATCAAAGATTTCAAATATTCCTATGATAAATTCTAGTCCTAAATCCAGTTCCAAATGTCAAGTTAATTCAGAAAATAAGCTGGAATCATTGAAGCAGCTTGAGCCGCTTTCTTTGTCCTTTCCTGTATGCATTTTTCGTGCAAAACTTTCACACATGATGCGACTCCAGTGTACAAAAGATTGTTATAAATTGTTTAAAACGATACTAAACTTTAGGAGGCGGATACACACTCTGAATCAACAGATACAAACGATCCGAGTTGCGAGTTCCCCATGCATTTTGCGAACACTTTGTGTGGTTTGTAATGTTTGCAGGCGCATCGCGAGAAAACCAGTTTACAAACAATAAATACTACGTGAAAGTGCACTTAATGAATATTTGCTCGGCTTTCGAAGGGAATAAAACGATTGCCCTGACTCAGACACGGCACCAAGGGGGGGGCAAATAAAGAGAGGCAACACAGCATTATGTTGCCACTTCGAACTCTTATTTATTTTATCACTTACCTACGCCATTTGGCAATGGCATGGCCATGGGCGGTTGGGCCTGCATCTGTGCTTTCTGGTTGTTCTGTTGGCGATTTGGTTGTGGCTGCTGCTGCTGATAATATGGATTGTTATTGTACTGTGTCGCAAAGTGAGGCTGCTGCTGCTGCGTTAGCTCATCAGCGGCACGTCGAGGAAGCTGTCCTCCTCCCAAGATGGCAATGCCAGTTGGGGCCTGCGACCCGTTGCCATTACCATTACCAGATATGAGTGCATTGAGCAAAGCATTGGCCGAGCTATCCGAACGATTCTGACGCTGCTGCTGCTGCTGCCCGCGAGATTGCTGTTGCTGTGCCGAATTCTTGGCTCCAACGGCAGCACTTCCATTGATCAGCATGGATGTTTGTTCCTCCATTTTGCGCTTCATCACAGCATTTCTCATTATAAGATTGGCATGAGCCTGCAGATCCTCCTGCGACAGCTGCTGCGGCTGCTGTGGAAACTGCTGCTGTTGCTTCTGTTGCTGCTGTTGCTGCTGTCTCGCGGCCAGACTCTGCTGCACAATGGTCAGGTGATGAAGATTTTGCAACTGGCTGGCAATCACCGTGCTCGAGAGCATGTCCAGCTGCTGCTGATGCTGCTGTTGCTGCTGCTGTGTATTGGTGAACTGCAGCACAGCCGTAATGGCCTCCCGATCAGTGTTGCAGAGACGCGGATTGGCCAACTGCACCAGCAAGCCATGCTTGGAAATTTCACCTAAAAGGGTTGATATTTTATGCATTGATTCTACGTCCAAATATTACTCCCTACCTTTGGTTAGACGTAGCAAGAGCAACTGGGTATCGGCGCGTCCGAGGATTGCCTTCAGCTGAAGTCCAGCCAGAAAGGCGGTCTGCTGCTGTTGCTGCTGGATGAGCATGTGCTGCTTCTGTTGCTGCTGCTGGTATGCCTGCTGCTGTAAAATGAATGTGGAAATGGCATCAGTCGGCTGCGGCTGTGCTGCTGCTTTCGATGCACTGAGCGAGCCAATTAGCTTTTGGAATATGTCAGTTGGATTATTATTCTGTTGCATGGTTTCCCCAGATGCAGCAGCAGCAGAAGTGTTGTTGGTTGTGAGTGAATTGCGACGCCACTTGGCCTCCAATTGATCCACCGATGGCATGTGGCCTGGCAGGGACTTGGGCTGCTCTTTGTGTGTATTCGGCTGATGGGTCATGGCCTGCTTGAAGAATTCATTTAGCGATGACGATGAGCCATTTCTTTCACGTTCAAAGAAGGGCATAAACTTGGAATTGGTGCTGTCTGCTGACTGCGGCGTCTGCTGCTGTTGCTTCTGCATTGGAATTCCTTGTTGTGGCTGCTGCTGCTGTTGGTTGTTTATGTAATTGTTGTTCTCGTAACTCTGATTGAATTTATCAAACTGGAAGGAACGGCCGCCGCCAGAACGCTTCTCCTCCTTTGGCATCTGTGAATGCTGATGCTGATGCGAATGCTGATCAGCGCCCATCATCTTGTTCATGTTCTCCACACTGTGATTGTTGTTGGTATCATGTTTGGGCATGAATTTGTTACGTGAAATGCCCGCATCCGAATGCGACCACTTGTACTTGTGCTGATCCATCTAAAAAAAAAAAAAGGAAATAGAGAGAGAAAATATAAAGATCAAGAGCAGTTTGGTCATTCTAGGCCCTCTTACTTTTTGCTTTTGTGCATCCCTGTCCATTTCGGCATGGTGATGCCCCTCCTTGAGCATCTTTTCCTCCTCCTCATCGAAGCCACACAACTCAATAGTGTCCAGCCTGGAGGTTGGGCCACAGCTGAACCATTCTGGTTCCTCGTTTTGGTTCCTGTAGCGACGGTGGTGACGCTCCTCCGTTTCACGGGACTTGGGCTTGGACACAACCAGAAAACCGGACATCACACGCTTCACATAATTCTCGTTGGCACGGCTGAGATCCTCGCTGGACTCATTGGACATCATTGTCTCGTTATCCGAGCGATTGTTGGACATACCCATAACCGGTGTATTGGGTCGACCATTTGGCTGGCTCATCTTGGAGCTGGATATTTCGCCGTTGTCGAAAAACTGCAAAACCGTCATGTTGCCGCCGTTCTGATGTTTCAAGTTTGCTTCATCCAGATGGGGTTTGGTTTTATTGTACGGATGGTAGTCCGCACTGCTGTAGGGCCACTTTGTGGAATGGTTGAAGCGGCCGCTGCCAATACGTCTTTGATTGACAATTGCCGGATCCTTGCAGGTAAAACAATTACAAATTTTAATACAAAATAGTTTTAAATTCAAATTTAAAATTCGATTGCAAATTTGATATGCCTAAAGAAACGGTAATCGCCTGAAGCTCATCCCTAATTTCTCGCAAATGTGCTCACGCACACATCCACAAAAGTACAACTATTCGTATGCATAGCCAGCTGTGTGTGGCGATGTGTGGGAGAGATAAAGCTAATAAAAACAGTTCCACCAACTGAGAGTGGGAGAGAGCAAAGAGGAGAGAGCATTAATAATGCAAAAAGGGAAAAGTGCGCTTCGCGAATCAAAAAAACTCAACTGTGCTTGCTCCAGAAGCATGAACAAACCGCCGCAGCCAGCGTAATCGTAACTCGGTCAGTTACTTCACATTGCGCGGTCTCGTGGACCACCCCAAATGCTGAACAGAGCGGACCAGAACAGAACGGAATAGCGCAAAAGTAACTGTAAACAGTTTTCATAATCTGATTTGAGGCCGATACGAGTGCGAGAGGTTCGACACGATGCAGTTTGTTGCCACTGGTAGGCACCACGTGAGAAAGGGACACGGAATCTTCTCTCAAGTCTCGTTTTTTGTTTCTTTTTTTGCAGAACACCAGCATAGGCGGCTAAATCCCCTCACCGGAACATGGGTACTTGTCTGCCCTCATCGCACGCAACGACCCTGGTCGGGACAGCAGGAGAAGGCACAGAAGAACGAACTTCCCGACTTTGATCCCACCAATCCCCTTTGTCCTGGCGTTACGCGACCCAACGGAATTGTAAAAAACCTTTAAATCCTACTAAATAATTGCCTATCTGACATGTTTTTGTGTTCCCTGTTCTAGCAAACGCCCGCTTACGAGAGCACCTACGTCTTTGAGAACGACTTTCCGGCCTTGGTGGAGCAGGTACCGGCACCACCCAACAGCGATGATCCCCTGTTCCAGGTGGCGCCAGCGCGTGGGAACTGTCGCGTTATGTGCTTCCATCCCAAGTCAAACCTCACCTTGCCTACGATGACTGCCGCGGAAATTGTCGTTGTTATCAACGAGTAAGTTATATGGCCTGGAGATAAGACAATCCCAAATGCTAATTTCATAATTTCCCTCCCATCAGATGGATCAATCAATTCAACGAGCTGAGCTCCAAGTATGCCTGGGTGCAGATATTCGAGAACAAGGGAGCTGCCATGGGCTGCTCGAATCCTCATCCGCATTGCCAGATCTGGTCGTGCTCGTTTCTGCCCACAGAACCGCAGCTGAAGCAGGAGCGACTGCGCGCCTATTATGCCACAAACGACAGACCTCTGTTGGGCGACTATGTGGAGCGGGAGCTGCAGCGGAGAGAGCGCATTGTCATCGAGAATCCCGACTGGCTGGTGGTCGTTCCCTTCTGGGCCACCTGGCCCTTCGAGACGATGCTAATCTCGCGCAACAACAACAAGCGCATCAATGATCTGACCCTGGATCAGCGATACAATCTGGCCGTGACCATCAAGGAGCTGACCACCAAATATGACAATCTTTTCCAATGCTCGTTCCCCTACTCCATGGGCTGGCATGGTGCACCGACGGGACCCGAGCATGCCCACGCCTCTAGCGCACACTGGACGCTTCATGCCATCTACTATCCACCGCTTCTGCGGTCCGCAACGGTTCGCAAATTTATGGTTGGATTTGAGCTGCTGGCTATGGCTCAGCGGGATCTCACGCCCGAGCAGGCGGCCCAAAGGCTACGAGAAGTTGATGGAACGTGTCATTATCTAGACAAATGATTGGCCACTGACCCTTGTGCACTGCAGTCGATATATTGTATGGTGCAACAAGCAAGGGAACAAAATCTCATAAAAGTAAATACTAAAGAAAAGTTACGGTTGAAAATAAAAAGTTCTAGAAGAACGAAGAAAAAAGAGAGCGATTGAACATGATAACAACGACCCCTGGAGGTCAGCAGCCAATAGTAATCATTATTTGATCAGATAAGCTGCGAAATGAGTATATGTAAGTATGAGATTGAGAACTTTGTTTTATACACATATAATATATTTTGAGTAAATGTTTATTTACCCTTGAAGTGGGGGCAGCAATCACTCTTCCCAGATGTTTGAGAGGCAGAGAGTAATCGGATTACCACACCCATCTTTTAGTTGGACCCGTAAAATGTTTCACGGAAGGAACGATCTCCTAGATAGCTATGCCCATGGTGAAATTACTAACAAGGTGACGTTGTCCGCTGTGCAGGACCACTAACTTATTCACAACGATCAAAAAGACAAGCGCTAGAAAGGGATAGACAGAGTAATAGTCCCCGCAAAGAGCGCCTTGTGGTGAAGTAATTTCACCATGGCCTTGCCTATCATATTTTTCTATATTATAGTCGCTAATCTACTTTTAGAAGGGCTCTTGCACTCACCTGGAATTCCGTTTGCGGTTGCGGGGGCTGGCTCTGTATGATAGACTCGTCACTGATCAGCTGCGGCTTGTTCTTGTTCTTATAGAATGCCGGCATGCACTCATTATTGTTGTTGTGGTTGTTATTGGTGTGGAGATTGGACGTGGGATTCGAGCGAGACCTAAAGCGAGTGGAATCTGCAGTGGTACGCCACAGGTTCATTCGCCGCAGGCGAGCCTCCAACTCAATGTCGTCGCAGGTGGCAATACGGGGCATGACAAAGCTCTCCTTGGAACGATGCATGAGGGCATTCAACATTTCGCCGCGTATGTCCAGCAGGCTGGCACGCGTGTAGTGGGTTCGATGCGGCACTGGCGAACGCCGAACTGGTGCTTTGTGAGGATTCACGTGTCCTGGCTTGCTGGCCGCTAAGGCAGGAGCACGTTTGTGCTGCGCTGCAGGACGCTGCTCCAGAGGGTCGTCTTTTTTGGGCGAGTCATGCTCCAGGTCGCAGCTGACAGCCGTACACGACAGCATGCTCGTGGGCTGAGTATATGGGGTGGAAGCTCTAGCCGAGAGCACCTGCAATGTCAGTCCCTCATCCTCGTGGTGCGGCTTGACGGCAGCATACAGCGGTATGGCCTCTCGGGAAATGGCCTTTTGGGTCTTGTTCTGCTTTTCCAGCAGGCGATGCACCTTTATAATCCTCTCCAGCTGCGCAAAGATGGCCGGCTTCTTGTTATTCGGGTGCACCATCACATCCATGCAGGGAGCCATGCACGAAGAGGCGCCTCTGGTATCCAGCATGTCCCACGAGCATCTTGGCAACATTTCAATTGCCTCCCATTTTACTTTATCTATCTGGTGAGATGGCTACACAATAAAAAATGAAGGATAAACAAATGTTATAAGTAAAATGAACAGAAAATACAAGCTCAGGGGATGTGTGTGTGTGCGCGCTGTGATAGACACTCTATAAACAGTTTCATGTTGCATTTGCATCGATGTGCGTAATTGTTTGCATGCACATTTGCTGACACTCACTTCGGTGGTTATCTTCTGATGGCGCTTGCTGGTCTCTCTCTTGGTTATGGCCTCCTCCAGGGCATCCTTCAACTTGACGGCCGTCAGCTTTATATAGCCCAAGCCGCTGGACAGGAAGGCATGCGAGGGCATTGGAGGCGGTGGCGGCGGAGCACAGGGATCTTCCCATTTTTCCGAATTGGCTTCATCCTCTTCGTGGTCTAACGGCATCGCCAGGGGAGGTGCTGCTTTGGACGGCAGCTTCGCCTGCACTGGTGTTGGCGGAGGCGGTGGCGGCGGATACACAAACATTTCCTTATCCTTCTCGCAGGGTGTGGCGACTTCTTCTATGGACGGCAAGTCAGTCATTTCCAGAAAAGAGTTTTGTTGGCGAGCAGTTTTTGGCTTCTCCGGTCCTTCACTCGAAATTTTCAGGGCGCCAGCGCCATCTTGGTTAGTCTCAGCCATTTGCATTGCACTTTACCTGCTTAGTTTAGCTGCTTAATTCACTTCGAATATTTAGTATTACAAAGTTTTTACTTACAAGAACGATAATTTATTGTATTTAAAAGTATTTAAAACGAGCACTTTTTGGATTTTATCAATAATTCCTACTAAATATTGAAAAAAGAACGAAATCACGTTTACACAAGATCGGTCTAAGTTCCGTTATTTGGTCTCCTGGGCAGTGTGACCGCAGATTCATCGATAAAAATACTGCAAGACCTCAAAAATAAACCAAAATATACCTTCTCATTTACAAAATACAAATGTATATTGATATTATATATTAATTAATATTAACAGAATTTCTGTCCCTCAGGAGCGGATTCATCCAATAATACAGGGATCTATCAATGTATTTTGCAAGCTAAAGTGTTTTCAGAACTGATTACTAGTCTTGATACTAAGATTTACACCAGCTTATTGCACGAAAGTGTCGATATATTATGCACCGAAAATATGAAACAAAAAATGCAAGTATAATCAGGGTCCGCGTTTAGATATTTATGAATCAACTATAAATACAGTCGAATATTTTCTGAAATCTAAAAAAGTAGTTTCACAGTCGCCATGTATGAGCTCCGAAAGTGAAGACAAACTTATCGATATACTGATACGTCCGATGTATCATCCCTAAGACACAAGCCAGGCGAAAAAAGTAAAGAAAATTGTAAAATAATTATTGAATATTTGATTAAGAAGTTTGTACTTAATTTAAGTACGCTCAGCTCTACTCAGGCCAGGCGGATGGATGCTTAAAGTTGGTTCCCTGCACGATTTTCATGGTAAACAAAGCGTAACATAACCTAAATGTTTTTTTTTCTCATACAGGTCTGAAAACGGCGAGACGCAGGAAAAGGTAATAAAAACTACTTAAAATGACCCAATATCTACCGCCGAATTTGTTGGCGTTATTCGCCGCACGGGATCCCATCCCGTTTATGCCGCCGGTGGATAAATTGCCACATGAAAAAAAATCCAGAGGCTACTTGGGAGTGGCCCACTTCATGAGTGATTTCGAGGATCCGGAGGACACGCCGCTGCCCAAGACGGTGGAGACGCGGCAGGAACGTCTGGAGCGAAGGCGTCGCGAAAAGGCCGAGCAGGTGGCCTACAAGCTGGAGCGAGAAATCGCCCTGTGGGACCCCACCGAGATAAAGAACGCCACAGAGGATCCCTTTCGCACTCTGTTCATCGCGCGCATAAACTATGATACATCCGAGTCGAAGCTACGGCGTGAGTTTGAGTTCTATGGGCCCATCAAGAAAATAGTCCTGATCCACGACCAGGACTCAGGTAAACCCAAGGGCTATGCCTTCATCGAGTACGAGCACGAGCGCGACATGCATGCCGCCTACAAGCACGCCGATGGTAAGAAGATTGACAGCAAGCGGGTCCTGGTGGATGTGGAACGGGCCCGCACAGTGAAGGGCTGGCTGCCGCGTCGCCTGGGCGGAGGACTGGGCGGCACTCGGCGTGGTGGCAATGACGTGAACATCAAGCACTCTGGCCGCGAGGACAATGAGCGAGAACGCGAGCGCTACCGCCTGGAACGTGAGCGCGAGGATCGTGAAGGAGCGGGCGGTCGCAGCAACAATGGCGTGGAGCCCAGAGGCGGTCCCGGCGGACGTCCTGCCTTTGGGGCAGAGAGGCGTCGGTCTCGGTCCAGAGACCGCAGAGATCGGGAGCGTGATCGTGGACGCGTCGCCGTGGCTGGCAATCGTTCCCGCAGCCGGTCCCGCGAGCGCAGAAAACGTCGCGCCGGCAGCCGGGAACGCTATGATGAGTTCGACCGCCGCGACAGGCGGGACAGGGAGCGTGAGCGGGATCGCGATCGTGACCGTGATCGTGAGCGTGAGAAGAGGAAGAAGCGTTCCAAGTCGCGCGAGCGCGAGTCCTCCAGGGAGCGACGCGAACGCAAGCGTGACCGTAAGGAGCGCGAGCGCAGCGGTGCTGCCGGCGATGTTAAGGAACGCAAGCCCGATTTCCGTGAAATGGACATTATCAAGATCAAGGAGGAGCCCATCGACGATGGCTATCCATCGTTCGACTATCAGAACACAGCCATCAAGCGCGAGATTGAGGATGAGCACGAGGAGAAGTACCGTCCTCCGCCTGCTCATCACAACATGTTCAGTGTGCCGCCGCCGCCCATCATTGGACGCAATAATTCGAATGCAAACCCAGCACCCAATCCCGACAATGGCCAGCAAAATGCCAACGAGCAGAGCTGGTGGCGTCAGTAGAGCGAGCGAGCGAGGATTCATCCCATTCATACCCAGACACTTTCACGCTGACTATTTTCAGGCCACAGTGATGCGGAGTTGGAACGAAGGTTAATAATTGTAAAAAAAAATCAACCGTCTATTGGTTGTAATTATTTATTCAACTTTACTTGCGAAATTCACGGCAGAGATCCATTCTGGTTGGATTAATATTATTATGATTATACATGGTTCCATTTTAAACAACAATTTTGCAGTGCAGAGAGCAGCGCGACATTAGGAAAACACCCAAAATAACGATGCAAAAAATCCAATCCACTAATGTGCATAGCTTAAAAACATTTTAATTTATAAGTAACTCTTAACAAATTGATAATGAAAGAAAAAAGTAAGTAAAAATAAAGCTAGCCCTACATGTGTTTGTTTCCCCACCTTTGGTAAGGGGGTTCAAAGGGAAGTTTGGAAGTCTGGAATTCGGATTGAGGTCTGCGGTATTTTGGTATAAAATCAATCCCATGGTGGTTCCTGGGACACACACTCTTATTACTTACAAAAACAAAACAAAAACACCAAAAAACCTCTTGTACCTTTTGCACTAACCCGTGCCTTTTATTTTCTCTTATCTTTTTGCAGTTTTCAATATTGAAAATCTGAAACAATGTGAAAACAAAAGCATAAGTATAATTATAAACGCAAAGAACACGCGGGAATTAGTTCCGTTATTTGGTCCGCTTAGAAACAGTCTTACAGGTAATTTAGTTTATGCACAAAACCAACTAATCAATGCGTTTACCGTTCTAGGACGACACTAGAAACGATAGCCTCTCCTCTCACCTCGTGCCCCGTTCGGGCTGAGTTCTGTGGTGTTCGTAAGTTACTTCCATTTTCCGACTGTAAGTTCTTTCCGGGTAAGAATCCGACGAGACGAGAGTGTGTCTTGAGGTTTGTGAGTTGAGTTTTCCATTGTTTGGTACACATTTGGAAATGCTTTTAATTTAATGGTGGAATGGAATGATGCAATTTACATATCAACTATGTTTGTAATCAATTTACAATTTCGATCGTTTCATGTACGTTTTTGCTGGTTCTGAATCGTACTGAAGAGGAGCTAGAGCAGCGGATAGAAAATGTAAGACAGCCAAAAACAGCACAAAAGGTTTGATTTGATGTTGGTAACTGGTAAAAAAAACAAAACAAGTTATAAGGGGTTGGCTCCGACAATCATAAGTGATTCGCTTGCATTTGGGGGAAAAATGTGATTCTTATTTTGTATTTCCTTCAACATAGCAGCCTTTGACAAATTTCGGTAGATCTAAACTACCTAGGTAACTTCGAATTGAATAAATTTATGAATAAGTAGGCCTTGTCAAATAGCCAGAGTCAAATGGTATGTGTTAACAAGCATTTCGTCAGTTAATAAAATTCATTCAACTGAATCAGATCAAAAAAAAGTGTTTCTATCGTGGAAAAAAGCTAGCAAAAAAAATATTCCTGGTGAATTATAAAAAAAAAAATTTAATTTGAATTCGAGCAATTTTTTGAAAAATAATTTTAATTTTGGGAAGTTTGCGGTTTTGTTTATCGATAAGAAGAGTAGTTTGAGCTCGCGAGAAATATCGTTAGGTGCGCGGTTGCATTTTCGAACTATATTACCAGGGCTGAGCGCGGTGAGTGGAAACTTCGGTAATAAACTAGCAACCCGAATCTAGAGACATTCAGAAATTGCATTGATGTTTCATACAAATTTAAAGTAACAAATGTGTCAAATTTCACGGTTGAGTTTTAAATGTATCGCTACATTTTGAGATGGTTTTTTTCAAATTGTAAATATTAATTAGAAATGAATTCATTTACAAAACTTGGATAAATTGAATCAAACAAAATTAATCCAGAATCATCAATGCAGTGGTTTCACATGAAACAAATTAAAATATTTACATTTTGCAATAATCGATAACAAAAACCAACCCTGTCGCTGCGTGGCGTCTCTGGTCATTTTTAGGCATTTCCAGCGTGTCCATCTGGTCACACTGAATACAACCATTTTTTGGCGTGTGTAGAAGGGAAGCCGCGGCGAAAAATTTTGCATTAAACCCTAAAAAGAGCTGCTAAACGGTAAGAACGCAAGATAAATGTAATTGCAAAACTCATTTCGTGGTTGCAATCAAGCCCCGCGCACAAAGTGTGTGATATTAAGTAACTAATTTGTGTGTTATTTGCAAATTTTTCTTGTACAGCACGCCGGCATCATTTTCTGACTCTTGTCAAGCGCTCAGAAACCGAACGAAAAAAACATGTCTGACGAAAAGAAAGGGGGAGAGACCGAGCATATTAATTTAAAAGTGCTAGGACAGGATAACGCCGTTGTCCAATTTAAGATTAAAAAACACACTCCGCTACGCAAGTTGATGAACGCCTACTGTGACAGGGCTGGTCTGTCCATGCAGGTTGTTCGATTCCGCTTTGACGGCCAGCCTATAAACGAGAATGATACCCCCACTTCGCTGGAGATGGAGGAAGGCGACACCATCGAAGTTTACCAACAACAGACCGGCGGCTTCTATTAAACCCATTAGTTAAGCTAGAATTCTTGAACAAAACAACAACAAACCACAACCACAAGCAGTAAACATAAAATAAAGAAGAAACACGAGCAGATGAGCTCGATACACAGAACATAACAACACAGATGAAAATGTATGCTATACAGAAAATAAAATAAAACTTTTATAATACTATGTAAACCATTGACCATTGCATGATCTTAATTTATTTGGTGGAATTCTTGGCATTTGTTTGGACGGCATGGGCTGTCTTCGACATGAGGAATTGCCGGTGGCGCGAATTTCCCGCTTTATGCGCGTGTAAAGACGCACGCATACACACACACACACGGGCTCAGTCTGAGAAGTTGTTCAGGGGGGAAGAAATGCAAGTGTTCGGGAGGGTAGGCATATGCGTGTAAATAGGTATACATACAAAATCGGTCCGAACGTAGCGCTCCATTTGCTGGAGAACTATGCACGTTGCATGGGCATTGGTGCATAACCTTAAAATTGGTTAGATGACGTCACTACGGAATTTTCTAGATAATATAGTATAGACGGACATAACCTAAAAAATCCACCATCTTGAAATATAAGTGCATATGTATGCGTGTGTGTGCATGTTGGTGTGCAATAGTATTGGTGATATCTACATCAGATGTAGTTGTGTATGTACACCATACTACCATGTATTTCAAAGTACAAAATTATGTACAGTCGCGACAAAACATATTCATGCGTAGATACACACACAGATGAATACTTGTGCATGTGTGTATGTGCACGTGCAGTTGCATTGCTTCGATTCTTCTGGAATACTTATTTACATACATACATATATGTATGTACATGTATGTACATATGTAAATAGGGATAATAGATCAGCTGAGACTTGTACAGCTTCTGACTTTACCGTTAATAAAAACTGTATTATGTAAAACGTATAAATTTTGTTCATATTTATTGGTAACAGTTTAATTATGTTTGTTTAAATATTGCTTTTTGCAAGGCACCATTTCCCCACTTAAAAATAAAAAAATAACTCGTGTCATGGGTTAGACCCAGTCTTTTGGGTTCTTCAGAACCTTCATTAGCTCACCCTCCTTGGACGTGGCCTTGGGTTCGTGCATGTACTCCCAGCGGGCATGAAGGGGCAGTGACATTAATATGCTCTCATAGCGCGCACCGGGCGTATACAGTCCGAACTTAGTGCCGCGATCGTAGATGAGGTTGAACTCCACATAGCGTCCGCGGCGGAGTAGCTGCCACTGCCGCTCGTTGTTGCCATATTCCCGGTTCTTGTGCTTCTGGACGAGCGGCATATAGGAAGGGATGACGGCCTTGGCACAGCCGGTCACAAAATTAAAGGCAGCCTCTTGGTTCGGGGAGTCGATGTCGTCAAAGAATATGCCGCCAATGCCACGACTCTCGCTCCTGTGCTTGATGCGGAAGTAGTCATCGCACCACTTCTTGAACTTGGGATAGTAGGTGGTATTGTGCTCGTCGCACGCAGACTTTAGAGTCTGGTGGAAGTGACGGGCGTCCTTCTCGTCTAGATAGTAGGGTGTGAGGTCTGTGCCGCCCCCGAACCACCACTGCTTCTTGCCATCTGGTGTCTCCACCTCGAAGTAGCGATAGTTGAAATGGATGGTCGGGATGTGTGGATTACGTGGATGGATCACAGCGCTCACACCGCTGGCAAAGAAGGGTAGCTTGACGCCCTCCGTCAGATCCTTGCCGCGGGAGCGCATCTGTTGCACAGCAGCCGGTGGCAGCCAGCCTGTGACCACGGAGATGTTGACTCCAGCCTTCTCGAAGACATCGCCATCCTGGATGACGCATGTAATACCTCCGCCACCCTCCTCGCGCTGCCAACGGTCTACCTGAAACTTCTTGCCACACATCTCCTCCGACTCCAGGGCGCGGCAGAACTCTGCCTGAATCTCCATAATCATCAGCTCCATTCGGTGCCGCATGTTGGCCTTGTCCCCCAGCAGGACTGTGGCATCTGTTATCGGCTCGGCCATGAACCTGGACGTATCCAGCTTTCTGTTGACCTTTGCGTTTTGGGCCTCCGCCTGTGCGTACGTGACCGAAGAAAAGGCCGTCAGCCCAAGCCCGGTGCCGAGCAGAAAGCCGCGGAAATGCTGGCTCCTAGTCCTTCGGCCGAGCTGAAACACGCCCAACGACACCAGGGACATCGTGTGCCGTATTACATTCATCTTGCTCAAGAGCCTACTTCAAAATTTTAGTGAGCAATCTGAAAAAACTGCAATTTGTTTGTTATCTTTTTTTCACCGGCATTTGAAGGTTGCAACCGATGTATCGATAAGTAAAAATAATTCTCCAGCCCTGGTCTGCTGGCAAAATATATTAACAAATATTGTGCGCGTTCTTTGTTAAAATAATGCTTTACAGCGTAAAATTAACTTGATTTTTACCTAAAAAACTGACACTATGTAACTGCAATTTGTTTTTTATTTTTTCCACTGGCATTTGAAGGTTGTCACCGATGTATCGATAGCTTAAAGCAATTTTTCAGCCCTGGTCTCCCACCAAAATATTTTAACAAATATTGCGCGCATTCTTTGTTTAAAAAATGTTTTTCAGTGTAAAATGAACTTGATATGTTTTAACAAAGAAGGCCTAGGATTAACAATTCAATCCACTTATGTTTTATTAATATTTACTAAAGAAGGCATCAAATTTAAATATACCGACCGCCACAGCGCGTCGTTCGATACCTACTCGTGAGTACCTTTCCGATCCGCAGCGCGTCAACAGGAAAACATTTAAAATTCGCTGGGCATTATAAATAAATTGAAGGTATGTTAATTGTTAAAAACTAAAGCCAATTACCTTAAACTATAGGCGCATTGAGTTTACTTGGAACGTTTACACTTGATACTCCCTCGATTTGTGAACCAAGGACGCTGCGACACTCAAGCACGCACACAAACAACAAAAAAAAGGCTCAAGAATATGTCTGGTCTAACTAAATTCCAAGACTGCGAGGCTTGGCGTCAGAAACTGCGTGATCACCTTATGGCCGATCGGTAAATACCAGACACCATACCCCCTTAGCATTGGATAGTGTTAGTGTTATTTTTATTATTTTTACACAATAGTTATGCGAATTATTATCATTTTCGGCTGTTTGCATGTAAACAACAACAAATATTCCCCTGTAAACCCATATAGACATAGTAACCTTGGAATTATTAGTTTATTATTGAGTGTATTGCTTTCTGAATTCTAACTAAGGTTCAACTTTTCAGAACTCCTCAAAAGGCAACAAAAATGGAACCTAAGGAACAGCGCTACAGCCTGGACATTGATGAGGATCTCAAGAGATTGCTGGAGGCTAGAAAGCAAAAACAGGAGCAAAAGGAAGCTGCAGCCACAATCAATATGTGTGAAGATACCATGTACGAGTCCATGGCCACACATGCTGCGGGGCATGGGGATGAAAGCTTTGATGTGTTTGAGCGCATGTGTGATAAGACGGCATCCGATCCAGATAGCACCTTGTTTCAGTACATGCACAGTGAGGATAAGAATTATGTGCTAGCCCAGGCCAAGGAGAATAGTGGCAGTCGAGATCGCAGTGCTGGTGAAGACAGTGAGTACAAAAGCGAATTATGCTCCCTTTATACTATATTTTTGTTTACTTTTCGTAGCTGCCCAGAAGGAGATTGAGTTCTTGCGTCGCATGTTGGAACAAATTGGCGCCGAGGAGCACTTGGACAACGAAAGTCCGCTCAAGGGTGTGGAATGCACACAGCTCGAGGACGTTGAGGCACCTTCTCGTTTTTGGGACAACGATCAGACACTGGCAGGCGGTGAGGACTCCAAAAAGAACATCTCGCCCGTCAAGATGGTGGGTCTGTTGCGACCCTCAACCATCATCGAGGCCAGTGAGCTGGAATCGGATGTGTCGTCTGAACAAACGAGCTTCCAGAGTGCCCAAACACTGAAGACAAATGCATCGAGCAGCTACGAAACGGCCACAGAGTCTGGTAGTGCCATTGGTGGAACTCTTTTGAATGTCGATGATCTTTTCTATGCTGCCATTGAGAAAGCCAAGCCGCTGAACATGTCCAAGGAAGAGAAGCTGGAGCTGCTGGGCGATTTGCATTGCAGCCTCATCGAGCTAGCGTCTCCCACCAAAAATGATGAAGAGTCGGATGATGTTGAGAATACAATAATTGAATTATCATCAACCGATGACGAGGAGGAGGAGGAGGAGAAGGCTTCTACTTTTGAAATCAAGGAAGAGGCTGCTGAAAACAAGGAGAATTCCATGCATTTCAATGATACCATCGAGGAAATGCAATACATGATGCAAAAGGGAATGGAGTACATGGCTGCCGCAGCACCAGTTGTAGCGCCAGCCAAGCCCAAGAGTCCATTGCTGCAGAAACAAAGCACATTTGTCATGTCGCCTTCCAAGCGGTTGCCCAAGTCAGCTGCCGCCGAATTTCTGCAGCCCGCCTTGCCACTGCGCGCCAGCAACAAGCCGCCACAAAGTGTAAAGCAGTCGCCAAGTAAAAGCAAAATTCCATCTCGCTATGACATTAATATGGATCTGCCCAAGACCACATTCTTTGGCACACCCACGGGCATACCCCAGCGTCGTCAGCGGCAACTCAAACATCCCTATGACGACATTATAAGTCCCATTCGCACGTACACGCAGATGTCCGGCACGGCACCGCTGATGAGTACCTTCCGGCAGACCAGCACAGATGTCTACAGCACTTTGGCCATCAGTGAACTGGAGCAGGAATCCCGTCTGTGCCACAGAATGCCGCCAGCCACAGCTACCAACGCGTCGGGAAGCAGCAAAAAACTGGACATTGACTCGAAAGCTCGCCTGCTGCCCAAAAAGGCGTACATATCATCAGAGCTGCAGCACGTAAGTTGAGCAAATGAAATTGTAAACGTTGAGTAGCTAATGTTAACCCTGAAATACCTTTGCCAGGTGATTGATGAACGCACGCCCATACCGATGCCCAATGTGCAGAAGATTCAAAAGTACTTAAACACTGCCGTGGAGCCTAAAGTATTCCGTCACGATGGTAAAATGAAGATGCCTAGTGATGCTGGCGCTGTGTCGCATATTCCACGGCGTGCCAATCAAAGTTTGGCCGATCTGTCGCTCGCCTCCGGCGACATTTCCATGTATACCCTTCGCGATGCTCAGAAGTTTACGAGCAAATAAGCGCAAGTTCTGAATGTTCTGAATAATAAATGTATTGTGTAACTAGTTGCTAGTAAATGCCATCGTTTGCCGTACCCAGAAGCGTGCCAGATCTGTCTACTGCCCCTTCCAGGCGCGATTCACCTTGGACTCGGAGGGGCGGCCCAGCTCGCCGCAGATGTAGCGCCCAACTTGTATGAGTTTGTCGAGATTGATGCCTGTTTGGAGGCCCATGCCATGCAGCATGTAGACCACATCCTCGGTTGCTGCATTGCCAGATGCTCCGCGGGCATAGGGGCAGCCACCAAGGCCAGAAACTGAGGAGTCCACCACTCGTATGCCGTACTCCAGTGAGGTCAAGATGTTGGACAGTGCCTGCCCATAGGTGTCGTGGCAGTGCACGGCCAGATTGTCAGCGGGCACAGACCGTGTAACCTCATCCAGCATTCGACGCATGCTGCCGGGTGTGCCCACTCCAATGGTGTCGCCCAAGGAGATCTCATAGCAGCCCATTTCATGCAGAGCCTCGACAACTCGGACCACAGCACTCGGTGCAACGGCTCCCTCGTATGGGCAACCAACAATTGTCGATACATAGCCACGGACACGCACTCCATGCTCTTGGGCTGCTTTCAGTACCGGCCTGAAGCGTTCGATTGCCTCGGCGGCTGTGCAGTTGACATTTTTCAGGGAAAATGCATCGGAAGCTGCGCCAAATACGGCCACCTCCTTGGCACCCGCTGCCAGCGCACTCTCGAAACCCTTGAGATTGGGCGTGAGTACTGGGTAGCTGATTCCAGGCACTTTGCGAATGCCACGAAATACCTCGGAATTGTCAGCCATTTGGGGAACCCATTTGGCGCTCACGAAACTTGTTGCTTCAATGGTGGTCAGACCGGTTTCGGATAGACGATCGATTAGCTCGATTTTCGTTGCTGCTGGCAGCAATTTGGCTTCATTTTGGAGTCCATCCCGGGGACCCACTTCCACAATCCGCACCTTGTCTGTTTGACTTGTAACCGCCGTGCGCTGAGTGTGTTATTGTAGGGTTAATGTACATATGTGTTTGGTCTATTTGGCCATGCAAATACCTTGGCAGTGAAGGAAGCCAGAGATCGGTGTGCTGGGCGGAGAATTCGTGTAATTGCCATTGCTAAAATGTAATGTTACGTATTTTTATGCCTCTTCCTTCCACTTGTCCAACAGCTGTTTCTTATCAGCACGATCGATAGGAGTTTCCCATAAATATCGATAGTAATAATTATAGCTGGATACTTGTGTCATCTCTAATGCACATGCATTTGGTTTTTGTTTTGTTTTTCTCGTTCGCGTGGTGATTTAACAAATGGAACAGTTGGAAGATTCTGCCCCGGAGGATGAGAATGTGTTCCACTTCGAGTCGGAGCACCTGGCGCTACGTGGCAATGAGTGCTATGCCAGCTTGCTGCGCACCATTGCAGTGCTGCAAGCCCAACGAATTCGCGTTCACCAGCAGATTGACGAGCTAGAAGCGTCTCGGAAAATGTACTTGAACAATCCGCAGCTATTGCTGGACAAACTGAGCAGCAACGAACCGCTGATATCGGACAACTATATAGCCATAGCCCCTTTGCCAGAGCTACCCACACTGATGGCAAAGGCGGTGGATGGAGGGGAAGTAGATTTCAAGTTGCCCACAAGTCAGATGGCATCATACACTCCTCAATCCTCCTTGCCGCCTTCCCCTGAGACGTCGAACGTCAGCAGCAGCGAACGGTCGACCAAACACCAAAACCGCCTGTGGACCAACGAGGAGCAGAGACATTTGGAGCAGCTGCTAATTAAGTATCCGCCGGAGGAGGTGGAAAGTCGACGCTTTGCAAAGATAGCCAAGGCCCTGGGTAATCGGACAACGCAGCAGGTGTTTAGCCGCATTCAGAAGTACTTCCAGAAGCTTCACGAAGCTGGAATGCCTGTGCCCGGTCGCCTGCCAAAATATCGTCGAACAACCCACACTAAGCCCAAGTTCAATATACGCCGATCAACGTTTTTTCCTGCCCAGAACATATCGCTGCAAATGCCCGAGGACGATATGACACTGGACGAGCTGCGTGGTCTGTCTCCCGCTGGTTCTTTGTCGCCGGCAGCGCCACGAGTCAAGCTGGAACCCAAGGCCGAGACCGATAGCCTGGATGGTGAGCTGGATAAGGAGGCCAAACGTAAGGAGCAGCTGCGTCTGAAACTACTGACGGCAGTGCTCGAGGAGAAGCAGCAAATCGAGGCTGGCTACAATCCCGATCCGCTGGCGCCCAAGTGCGCCGAGTGTGAGGCGGCGTCTGTGACGAGGACAAACTGGCGCTGTGACAGTTGCTATTGCCACTTAAATTTATGCGGCGATTGCCTGGCCGGCCAGTTGATCGAGGAACGCTTCGAGCATCTGGGCCATGAAGTGGTTGTCGATGAGGATTCATAGCAAGTAATAATAGTTTATAAACATTATAAAAAGAAAAGGAATAAATTCGAAATTAATTACGCAGCTGAGCAGCTGACTTGGGCAATGCCTGCAACCGCTGGCGCCGCTTGGCCTCGAACTCCGTCGCCAGCTGCCAAGTTTCCTTGTCCAGTGCATCCTTGCCACGTGCAATGCCCAGCAGGCGTGAGAGCACCAGCAAGCCGTGCAGATCATCCGCATTGCTCTTGGCATTCGCCTTGCGCATATCCACAAAATCCTGTTGAATCATCTCCGTGTGCTCGTCGCTGACGTTAAACGGACTGATGCGTGCCAAGGTCAAATATTTGCGGAATTGCTGCAGGCGTGATGGCTGCAGATAGTGATGGGCAGCCTTCAAAGATTCATCGAGCAGTTGCACGGCCTTGCTATCGGCATTAATCGGCAACACAAAGTCACTCTGCAAAGGGAGAGAGATTAGAAATCGAATCCCAAACGGATTATGGATAATGCCATACCGGCAACATGCTGCGTCCTTCGCTTAGGACAAGCACTGGGATGTTCACTTGATAGTCGATCTGATAGTACTGGAAATCACACTTTAATTCCTGGCTGTTGATCAAATGCGCCAAGTGCTGAACGGCATGGACGCCATTCGCCTCCAGTTTGCCCTGCTGCATGCACGTCTCGTCCAGCACCAGATGCGTGTGTGGTGCTAACTGCAGCATGCCAGAGACCAGCTTGTTCGTCTCGTAATCCTTTCTGTTGGGGGGTTAAGTTATCATCAAAGTTAAGAGTAAACCCTGGCTCTACTCACTTGGGTGCAAAGGCTGCCGTGTTCATTGTCTCCAGGCTCATGGGCAGGTAATGGCTGGCTGGCAATAGCAGCTCCAGCACTTGGTACAGCTTTGTGGTATACTCGGCTAGGGATTCCTTGGGCAAGTTGCATATGTTTAGAGCAAACTTTCCAATGCTCTGCATCTCGGAGCGACTGTAAACCGAGGAAATCAAATGGGAAAGCAAATACTCGGCCGCCAAGTCATCATCGAACAGGCAGAGCTTCAGTAGCATTCGTAGATCTTTGTGCACGCTGCTCTGTGATGGATCTTCACTGGCACCAGGGTCCGCTGGCTGTTGCAGGCTCTTGTCCAGCAGGGGATTGGCGTGCGGCAACTGTCGGACACCAAAGGCATGCAAACGCGGTATGAGGAACGGCGATGGATGTGTGGCCTGCAGTTCGCTTAAGCTATCAAAACCCTCTGTATCTATGGTTGCGGCATCCAGTGAAGGATCCACTGACAGGATACCAACAAAGTCGACCAGGCTGTTGAGTTTGTAGCTATCAAAGTCCTCGTACACTTTCACCATGCACGCCATGCTGGGTCGACTGGGCAGGGGTGAATTTATCAGATACTCAGAGCCAAGCACGGCCGGAGCAGCTGCCGTTGCGTCATCGGATGTCGACTTGGTCGTCTCCACACATTTTCTCTTGAGCGCCGCATCATTATCATCTTCCACTTCCATGGCTTCCTGGTCATCCAATGTGCGCTTTTTGGCATTGTTAGGCGATTGAGTTTGGCTGACCAACTGTGGCTGTGGACTGCACTTGCTCTCGTGCTGCTTGGTCCAATCATTTAGGCCTGGCACTGAGACCACAAACAGGGTTCGTCGCTCGCCATGCACATTGCTGTCGGCATTGTAGTCGATCGCCTCGCCCGCGGCTAGCTTAAGGCAATCGTGGTATTTGCCGTGCTGCAGCCGCTTGCTCCCGTCTGTGGATTTCACCTCATAGCACTCCAAGTAGATTTCTGGATCCATCATGTCCTGAATCATGCCGCGAAAGCGCACCAAAGTCTGATCCTTCAGCTTATGCAGCGGCGTGTAGTTGAGGAACGGAATGGCATGCCATGCGTCTAAATCCTTGAGGGCCTCCTTCAGCTCGCTAGGATCCCTCTGGCTGTTGAAAGTGCTCGCCACATCCATTAAACAGGGCATTAAAATGTATTTTAAACAAATTCGCAAAATAACAAAATAAAAACTGAGCAGCTGCTGCCGATAGCGCGCCAAAAGTGACAAGTATCGCAGCCTTTATAGCGATGGGAGCCAGCTATCGATGGCTCAACAAACAGGGCTGCAGAAGTTGCACACCAAAACGGATGTAGAGGCGGATGTGAATACATCCGCAAAAAATAAATGTTGATACAAAAATAATGAGCAAGAAAAGCAATGTCTGGCAGTTTTTCAGCAAGACCAGCGACACGGTGGCCACATGCTGCCTGTGCAAAAGAGATTACTCCCGAAAGGGCCGAGGCACCACCTGCCTGAGGAATCATTTGAAGAGCAAACACAGAGCGGAGTTCCGCGAACTATCCGAAGACGTTCAGGCTTTGGTAAAAAAAGAAGTAACGGAGCAGTTACCATCGCAAATAGAAGTCAATCTGCTGCAGGTGAGTTTTTTTTGGGTTACCAAAGATTTACCCTAATTAGAGAATACATTTTATGGCAGAAGATTGCAGCAGATCCCTTGGAAACGGGCAATGAAGATCAGTTGTACGCACGCTGCGACGAACATTTAGCACAAATATTTCTCAATCACTCCTTCGACTTGGTAGAAAGCTCCGGATTCGTCAACTTTGTGAAAGTTTTGCATTCGGGCTATGCGATCAAGACGAGGAGTTATTATGAGAATATATTGTGTCAGGATATCCACAAGAGAGTCCACACTCGAGTGAAGCTCAAGTTGGATCTGCTGGATGCCGTCTCCCTGAGCAGCAGTCTGCGGTGGGCCAATAACGATGGCCTGCTCAGCTTCACCTGTTTTGGCATCTCAAGTGATTTCCAGGCTCAGCGTTTCACGCTCAAATGCAAGGCTCTTAATTATGAGGATGCCGACCGAGTTGCCTACTGCATTCAGGATTTGATCTCTGGCTTGGAGCTGCCCAAGGAGAAGGTACATTGCATCATCAGAGATGAGGCCACAGTTCTGGCCGGCGCACCACCCGACTGCTGTGTTTCCCGCCTGCAAATGTGCGTCAGATTCGCCCTGCAAGATAATCAAATGCTACAGAATCTCATCGCGAAGTGCAAGCAAATTGTTGATCAGTTTGCATCCTCACCGCTGGCCCATGAGCATCTGAAGTTCATACAAGACATGCGCCTCAAGCAAGAGCAGTGCTCCATTCTAGACGAAAGTCCCATTAAATGGAACTCTGCCTTCAAGATGATGGGCCGTGTGCTCAAGCTAAAGGATGCCCTAATGCTGTACGCGGAAGAGTATAGTCTGGTCGAAATGTATGCGGATGAATGGCTGGACATGGATTTGTGCATGAAATTAATGCAGCCTGTCGAGGAAATCATCAAAATGTGGAGCCAACCTTCAACGACAGCGTCTTCGGTGATTCCGCTTGTGGCTGCCTTGAGGGATTCCCTTCAAGCAGATCTACACAACTTTGTTCCCTCCGTGGTAAGGTTTTATCAGTACAGAAAACTTAGAAGTTAATTAAGTTAGGATCTATTATTGTTACAGACCATTTGCAGCTTTTGCCGTAAACTGCTGGAAGAACTTGAACTGAAGTTCTCTCATATTAACACAGATATCAAATATCTGGTGGCCACATATTTGGATCCGCGCTATAAGCAAGCCTTCTTCAATGAACGCGAACAGCAGCTGGTGACCAACAACGTGCTGCAGCAACTAAGCAGCAGTCAAAGCGACGGCGTGGGTCAGCCTCTGCTGCAAAAAGTAAAAATATCCCCTACACAAATTAAGATTGAATCAAAGATTGATGCCATTTTGGATAACATACTGGCCGCTGGCTCTGGGCATAATCCAGCAGCCGATGGAGCTCACTCGCAGCTTAAAAATCTCCTTTATCTATACAACTCCGAGCCGAGAATTGATAGGAGCATGGATCCTTTGGTGTGGTGGAAAACAAACATCAAATTCAGTCCCCTGTTTGGCATTGTTCGGCAATTTCTTTCGGCTCCCGCAGCCAGTGCATCCAACGAGGCATTGTTGCGCGAATCGGCACATTTGTATAGAGATATGCAGGCGCATCTGAGTGCCGAAAGTGTGTCCAAAATTTTGTTTATCAAGGCCAACTCTAAAGTCTGAAGCTTTCTGCACTTTAATCTTAAAACTAAATGAATTCTTAAGCTGTATTTATTAGCCCCTGTAGTCGGGATCATTATGCTCCTCGTCATCTTCTTCCTCTTCGTCGTCTTCATCTGAATAAATAAGAAATTGTTTTGATTTTGTTGCTGAATATTTAAATGAGAGATAATTGCCTTTCTTACCATGATCACGTCGCTTGCGTACGTACGCACGTCGTGTGGCAACTGGCGCCGTTTGATCCGTTTCGCCATGTAGCAGGGAATTACGATACAAAACCAAGGGCTGCCATTCCTCTGCACGGCTGGAAGGCATGCCCGGTGGTATGATCTTGTCCAGGAAGCTCATAATCACTTTTTTGTCCTGCTTCAATAGCTTGTAGTTGAACTCGTTGAGCACCTCCAGGAAGAGCAGACGCGTGGGTGCACGCACTGGATCGTCGGGCAGCTTGTTGGCCGCAAAATAGATGCCACCACGATGGATGGCCGCCACTGGCTCGCGGTTCTTGAGCGCATCGAAGCCGAAAGTCAGTGCGAATCGCTTGGCCAACTCCTTGAGGTCTAGAAACTCTTGGGAACTCTTTGACACTGTGGCATCTTCGCTCTGCTCGAGCAGCGTCTTAAATACGGTGATTAAACTGAGGAGCAGCGTCATGGCAAAGTTCACTTTGTTGATCTCACGCGCCTTGCCCAGCGTGGCCTTAATTATGTCGCCATAATCATTGTAGCACTGAAAGAGGAATAATAATGGTAAGCAACTGCAAGAAGAGGGAAGGGCATATGGATTGGCTCACCTTGACATAATATTTGAATATTGTGGCTGCCCGCATGGTGGGTATAATGTTGTAGACAACCAGCTTGCAGTAGCAGGCTAAAAAGTTACGCTTCTTGTGCAACTCCTCAATGCGCGTCTCGTCCTGTACGGCATCTTGCTTCAGCGAGAACACATAATGCTGCACAAAGTTATCCAAAATGAGATGCTCATCCATGCGCGACTTGTACTCCAAGCTGCGTATGTGCTCGATCTCGCTGCGACCCAGTTGATCGGAGAAGATGATCAACAGATCACAAATGGATTGATAGGCCTGCAAGTAAAGGTATTTAAAATATGCTTCCCGAATCATTATAGAACTATATCTGCGCGCACCGCTTCTTGTATTTGCACTGTGGGTCCATCGCGTGTTAGCTCAAAGCAGGCGGACATGAAGCTATCCAAATTGCTGCGCAGCTCGGCCACCACATCGGCCACATTGAGCGCTTCACAGTCATTCTCCACGTAGTAGAGGCCCCAGCTAATAGAGAAGTAGCAAGCCTCAATGCAATAAGCCAGAGCCTCGTTGGGCAGGCAACGTTCGACATTTTCCTTGGACTGAGCCTCTTCAACATCCTGGAACAGGGACTTAAACAAATCCCATGGATTGAGATTGTGTGAAGAGTACAGAATGGAGAGCACCTTCAGGGCGATGGTTATGTTGTAGATATCATCCTCGTTGGGTGTTTCCTCACCTATAAATGGAAACAACATTTAAATTGAAATACGGCACCCTCCGGCTGTGATCAGCCTCACCCTGAATCAAATTGCGCCACTCTTCGATGACATCCTTGTACTTATTGACAGCGCTCTCGATTATGTTGGAGCGTGCAATGTTGCAGCGGGTGTAGGTGGCACTGCCCTCGGCGCAGAGGCATTCCAGTGTCTTGGCGCATGTCTCCAGCACATCTCTGCCCGTGTGCATGCTCATTACCTGATTGATTTTATCGAGCAGCGCCTGCTGATTGCCCTCCTGTCGATTTGTCGTATACAAATTGAGATCAAAGTACTGGGGAACGGCCAAGAGATTGGCCAACTTTTCGCTATCCGCCTGATATTTCTCCAGCAGAGCTGGCAGCGTGACAATGAAATGCTCCGTCAGCTTGGCCTTCTCGTCCTGAATGGCCTTGAGCTCTTTGGAGGTGAATGTGAATTTACGATTGCTTGCACGTCCCACTGGAACCTCGCCCGACGCCGATTGCTTGACGCTGCTGACCATAATCTCAATGAGCGTTGACTCTTGCTTGTTGTCGAGCAGTTCCTCATTGGGTCCCGGCTCTTCCAGCAGCAGATCCGTCATACATTCCCAATCCCTGACCATCTCGTTGCTGTCGATGAAGGAGTCCACCAGATAGGCGCCATGTTCGTGCAGCTCCGATTCAATGAAAAACTGAACCAAATCTCGCACCAAAGGAGTATTTGGCAGCCGTACCTTGCCACGTTTCGTCTTGTTCTCCTCCATATCGTTGGTCAGATGAAATAAACGAACATTTAAGAACTCAGCGGCTGCCTGGGCTACGCCACGATGCGATGAATAGACCAACTCGTACACAATTTCGCAATCCTTGTCGGCCAATATCTCTGGGTGAATTCTATAAACAAATTTCAATTAATTACAGTGACAATTAGCAGATAATTCGACTTCTAATACTTACTTTAAAATACTTATGACCAGCTTGACGGCATGAACAGACACTTCGAACTCCTTGTCCAGCGTCATGGCCACAATGCGATCCTTAAACTTTGATGTGAAAAGCTCAAGTTTGCCTTTGAGCTCTTCCTTTTCATATAGCGGCAGCAGCGACTGAAGACAGCGCAGACGCACCTCACCAATCTTGTCGTGTAGCGTCCAGCCAATGTATTTCAAGTACGAATCGTCCAAGAAGTTTTGCGGATAGTTCTCCATCCAGATGCCAATCTCAGCCATACAAATGGCCCGTATATCTGGCAGACTGTCCCTGTAGCGGTGCACAAACACAGACTTGAACATATAGGTCAGCATACTCTTGATTTCGTCCATGTTTTCCTCCAACTCGGAACGTTTTGTCATCAGGGAATCCAAGCGGTCGGAGGCGCGACGATCGCGTGACTAAAATGTGAAACTTTCTTCACATAAATGAATTTAATAAGCGTGTGCATGCCCACCCACCTTTACGCGTTCAGCCTCAAACTGTTTGGCAGCATTATCGAAATTATTCGAGACGAGCAGCGCCACATCCACCAGAGCAGTCATCAGCTTCATGGCTGCCAAGGTGGCCGTGTGCCTAAAGGCACGCACTTGCGAATCGGACAATCCCGTGAGTAGCGAAATAACATTATCCATCAGAAACTGATCGTAGATGATGGAGTACTGGCATTGCTTGACGAGCGTTTGTACAAAATCACAGAAATGATTTTTGAACTTTTTCCACTGGGTACCGGACATGATTAAGGGATATTCACCGCTTTCCTGCACAAATACAAATTTTTATATATTATGTGGCTGGTGCCCGATCGTCGCGATTGCAAGATTACCTCATCAAACTCTTCAGTCATTCTTCGAATGATTGCTGTGTGATCCACTGGATATTGTATATCCTCCGATATTTTGCCCTTGCAGCCGCTGGCATTTATAAAGAATTGCATCAATGCGACCAGCGCTGTCTCTCGATTTGTCTTGTATTGCTCGATCCATTGGTCAACAATGTTCTGTAATAGATAACAAATGTTAATTAAACATTCAATTGAAGGGAAATGAATCCTACCGCTATGGGACTTTTGGAGTGTCGCACGATGTAGTACAAGCTGTTCTCGTCTGTGGTTATCTCCCGTTCGTTGTCAATCCGTTCGTGGTGGGCTCGCTCCGCGGGCTCTTTGCGTGGCCTCTCGACGCGTTCTTTTCGCTCGGCGGGCGGCTTTCGGACAGCTGGTGTCTTCCGCTTTCGCGCTATTGGCGCGAAAAACTCATCCTCGTCGTCGTCGATAATTGGCGGCTTGTCCCGCACACCGCCACGAGCCCGCAACCTGGTCATACGCTTGGTGGGACTGTCTGCATCCGAAGTGCTTTCATTTAAAGCATCGCTGTATTAATTAAACAATTTCATTTTTAGACAAACAGCAGGCCAGGGGAGTGAGAAATTTGTCGAACCTGTGGAGTTCCTCATACTCTGGAGGCGGATCATCCATCCGAATGCGCTTTCCACCGCGGCGCGCCATCATTATATGATTTATTATTTATTTTATCGCCAGTAGGTTTCAATTGTTTATAAAAACACACTTTTTGTATATTTTCAGCCGAAGCGTCCAAAACAATAGGTGGGAGGAACTCAGGCATGCACTGGAAAATATATCGATAGGTGGCAGGGACAACTTAGATATAAGCGGAAGGTGAAAAGGCGAAATTTAGTGGGACGGTACCGTGAAAACCATCTCTTTCTAGAGATACTAAATTCATTTTGCTAAAGAACAAGGGCTTTTAAGTATATAATTATAAATGAAATGTTAACTGTTTAACAGATATAGGCTTCTTTTAATATATATTTTTTTTTTTTTTTTTTTTTTTATATTTAATCGCTACAGCGAAATTGGTTGGTCGCAGAGATGAGTCCGCATTGACCAGATACTTCAGTTTTGTGTTGAATATTATAAAAAAGTTACTGAAAATTTTGAACTCAAAAAAAGAGTTGTTTGCCCAACGAACACTAGAAATAGAATGGTAATATATTTCTAATGCAATTGTAAAAACATCGATGTTCCAGAAGAAAAATATCGATGACTCCGATTCCATCATTGATGTTTCTCATTCATCTCTATTGACAACAAAACAAGTTCGTAAATTTATAACAAAAAACATAAATTGAATTATAACAATGACTGATTTCGGCGGTGACTCGGGTGCTCGACTTAAGGGCGTCACCATTGTTAAGCCCATTGTGTATGGGAACATTGCGCGCTCCTTTGGCAAGAAACGCGAGGAGGACGGACACACTCACCAGTGGAAGGTCTATCTAAAGCCTTACTTCAATGAGGATATGTCCATTTATGTGAAGAAGGTGCACTTTAAACTGCACGAGAGCTATGCGAACCCCAATCGCATTGTAGTCAAGCCCCCATACGAAGTCACAGAGACCGGTTGGGGGGAATTCGAGGTTGTAATAAAAATCTACTTCAATGATCAAACGGAGCGACCGGTGACCTGCTACCACATCCTGAAGCTCTTTCAATCGCCCGTAGTTGATGGCGAGCTGACGTCCACCACCACAATGGACACAAAAAAGGGCCTCGTTTCGGAGTCGTATGAGGAAATCGTTTTCCAAGAGCCCACACACGCGATGCAGCATTACCTGATGCTCTCGGAACAGAGCTCCAATGGCCTGCTCAGCCATGACACTGACTGTAAGTAGTGACAACGTGTTTGTCTACACCTACTAAATATAATGGCTTGTTTTAGTTGAGGAAAAGAAGACTAAAACGCTGGACAACATTGTCAACGTTAAGAAGAAGGTTAAGGGAGAGATTCTAACACTGAAGGACAAACTAAAACTAGCACGAGAAACCATCTCGAAATTTAAGGTGGAATTGGCCAAGGTGCAAAAGACACCAGCGTAATACCTGCATCTCTGGGTGACTTCAAAGACAGTTTTTGGTAAAAAATCTCAAAAGAATTAATTGGGGATCTGTTAATATGAAGATAAACACAAGAGGCGGGAGCATCTGCGGCAACCGAGAGCCGAGACCCGTGTCTTTTTTATAGTAATTTCGTAGTAATTTAATTAGTAATTATGGAAATGTTGTAATTAATAAATCGATTCATAATTTTTTCAAAATACAGTATATAAAATATATACAGTAGATACTGTATATATGCAGTATATAAAATATATACAGTATATACTGAATGATTGGTGACTTGCCCATTCTGTGACTATCGATACAATCGAAACTACAAGCAATCGGTGGTGAGACAACGGACTCTTCCCGCGAATGCTTAGAACATAAATACATACATACATGAGGAGCTGAATGTTCTCAAAATCATAGTGCACAACTAATAATTTAACCTGCATATGCAGGTAAGTTTAAATCAGCTTCCTACATATGTGGGCTAGTACACATATTAATTTGTGACTAACAAATCTCTTTACATTGGGGCGGGCTTTCTTCCGCACAGATTCTGTGCAGAGTTGAGGCGGATTCAATCGAAAAAAGCAAAATGGCAGATGTTCCTGAAGAAAATAGAAAGATAAAAGCTGATGAAAAGATAGCCTCTGGCAGCGATGACTCACGCCATGCAACGGACACCAAGGAGAGAAAGTCTCATACAACCGTTTTCGATTTAAACCTGGAATGCTGGACAATGATAATGGATTATCAATGTGTGGAAGACCAGCTAAGTCTCGCTTGCTCGAATGTGTGGATTGAACAGATGTTCAAGGAATACGCTAGATATCGCCACAAGCATATTGATTACAAGGTCATGTCTCATTTTGACGAAGACGATGGGGAAAAACTGCTGAAGATGATTGGCGAGCATGTGGTTAGCTATGACTCTTCCAGAAATCCTAAAGCAATACAATACTGCCCGAATCTCCAACATTTACTAATGGAATTTAAATCGGACAATGAATGTGGTCCAGGAGAATTTGAATGGGGTTTACACAGCCTGAAAAAGCTTCAAACTTTCAGTGCTGATTTGAATAACGAATTCAATGCTGATGTGTTAACGAAAATTGTTGACAGCCTCAAGGAATGTACGTCTCTAAGGAAATTGCAGTTATGTGCTTTCTTCTTTAACGGAATAGGATTGCACCGTCTAGATCAACTGGAATATCTAGATCTGCTTATCTATGATGGATTTGAGGCAAAGAGCTTGAGGGCTATCTGCCAATCGATGAAGCAATTGCGGCGTCTGGAAATTAAGACCCACGTTAACAAAATGAATAAGAAGACTCTTGAAATTCTGGCGGAAAACTGCAAGCAGCTGGAATGTCTGATCCTTGGGGGTAACATCGTAAATCTAAGGTGGCCCTATGAGCTGATATGCCAATTGCCCAAGCTGCGACATTTGCAGGTGCATTACAGGAAAGGTCTGCGACACGAGTTAATCGAGGGATTAGTCAACAAAAAGGACTCCCATCTGGAAAGTCTTATACTCAAAGGTTGCGCGTTGTCCCTGCAACAGGTTCAGCATATTTGCAAAATTTCTACTCTCAAGGAACTCCATGTACCAAGCAAGATCGTGCCCTTGGCGGACTTGCAGAAGCTAACGAACCTTCTGTACCTGCACATAACCATGCCAGATATGGGGCCAAACCAAGATTTGGACCTCAAGAAGGCACTTCCACGTGTTCAGGCCTCTGTGACGGAACAGAAGGAGCATCTCGGGTTTGCATATTCATATGTAAACATACCTCCAACATTAATGAACCGAAAAAAAGTTGGTCTAGATTGGACAAGACCACGCCTCGATCACAAGTTAAAGTTCGGTTTTCCTTAATTTATGGGACTCTAATAAATGGTTATCCACTTAGTTTTCCCCAAATAGTTGTGTTATAATGTGCTTTCAGCGACTTTCGTACATGTATAAGCAAAACTCAGCGGTTTTCCAAATTTAGCCGCCGAAAATCCATCATCAAATCCATCATCCATCGAGGATTGAAAACGCCTGTGTAAGGTGTAATTTACCTGGCACCACTGGAATTTTTTGTGACGTATTTACCTGTTGTCGCAGCATGAAAGCTCCCTTTCTTCGTGAAGGGGTAATTTGAATGAAACATTCAAATACAAATTTGTAAAATAGAAGGTCATAAATAATACAATCCAATAAAAATTAGTATTTAAAATAAGCCAAATTGATTATTTGAACATATTAAATTATTGTTTCAGTGTTCAAAGCCTTTGCAAGCTGGTAATATCAAATAGAAAATCAAATAGAGGAAAATAAGTTAAGCCCACGGTATATTTTGAAAATGCAATGATATGTTTTGGCAAATTTCCGATAGCCTTATCGATAACTCCGCGGTCGCACTGGCAGAGAATAATAAAATGCTATTGTTTATTTGACTTGTTGAGTGCATGTGATGTCGGTGGCTTTGGAAATCGAGTTAAATGAATTAAAAGACAATGATTTGATGGCTCGAATATCTGATCGTTAACGTATAATGTGCATAAACAGCGTACGCATGCAAAATGGATACATACAGATACATATAAACGAAAGGTGATGCGTGATTCTCGAGAGTGAAAATTATTAACTGCGCAAACGCAAACGCGTTTCTCAAGCCACCAAAATATACAAAGTACAGTGAGTGTTATAGATTTCGATTGGTCTGTGGTAATATATTTTTGGGTGTACCTCTTGCCATTTTGCAGTCCCCCCTCAATGTCGCCGCTGACGTCGTCGCTTCTGCTTTTTTCGCTGCTGACGTCGAGCCTGGAAGCAATTCCGGTTTTACAGCCATCATTTCCTCCGTCGTCGCCATCGCCCGCGCCCTCGCCAGGCGTGCGAATACTTCGCGCACCCGAATCAATTGTGGCGCCCCTTGGAGATGAGGTGGTGTTCGAGTGCGAGACCAGTTTACAGCCAGAGGGCTTCGAGTGGAGCTATCGCCGCTGGCCGAATGCCGCAAATTCCAATGGATCCATGGGAGCCAGCCGATTTAAATACCTAAAATCGGGCAATGCCAAGCTGAATGTTACCCAAGAGTCGGCCATTTCCCGTCTGCGTGTCCTTGTGCGGCCAGACACAGTCGGCGAGTATAGGTGCATTGGTTGGTTTGGTCCTCTGGTGGTTACCTCCACCACGGCCAGGCTAGAGATGGCCAGCACCAGCCTCAAGAGCCGTCAGGAGACCCACCTGCAATGGCGCGTGGCCCCGGGAAACTCAGTCCTGTGGCCATGTGGGCAGCAAGTGCTCTCCAATCCTTCTGCTAGCTGGTCCTATTATCGAAATGGTGTGGAAATCAAGCCAGAATTGGCTGCCACAAATGGAGATTTATTTCTGACGAATGTCTCCACGGCATCCGCTGGAAAGTACACATGCCTGGCCACCAATCCGGCTTCCGGAGCGCGTATAGAAATTCCCAACTCCATGGAACTGGAGGTACTGTCCGGACGTGTATCACAGAATAAGGCACCTCATCTGCTCAGCGGTCAGCCATCATCGCAGGCAGTAACCATACGGGAAGGAAGCAACCTGCTGCTGCTGTGTCCCGGTGTGGGTTCACCGCCGCCCACTGCCGTGTGGAGCAGTCCGGATGTGGTTGAGGCGATACACAACAAACGCACCAGAGTGCTCAACCATGGCCTGGAAATATCCAATGTCCAAGCACACGACACTGGCACCTACATATGCTACCTGGACAATGGCGTACGGCCAACGCTCGAGCATTTTATCAATGTCACCGTTGAGGTGCCGCCTCGAATAACGCGTCCCCCGTGGGCCGATCTGACCAACGAGGGAGATCGCATGCAGTTGGAATGCGAGGCCAGTGGAGTGCCAGCTGCAGAGATCTACTGGCTGCTGAATGGAGAGAGCAGCATCTACGACACCGAAGCTGAGATCCTGCCCAATGGCTACCTCGTGCTGCACAGCGTCCAGAAGCGTCACGCCGGCTATGTGCAGTGCTTTGCGCGCAACAAACTGGGCGAACAGAGTGCCGGAACACTGCTGCAGGTGACACCCAAGCAGATACAGAGTGAGCCTGCAGGTGGTGTGGGCCATCGCTCAATGAAGCCCATCAACCATGGCCAAAAGCCAACCAAGATGATCCCACCCTCGCCGCCGAATGTCACCCGATTGTCGGATGAATCGGTGATGCTACGCTGGCATGTGCCGCGCAACGATGGCCTGCTAATACTCTTCTTCAAGGTGCAGTACCGCATGATCAGCGAGGGCAAGCGCAAGAACTGGCAGACGACCAACGATAATATACCCTACGGCAAGCCCAAATGGAACTCGGAGCTGGGCAAGAGCTTCACCGCATCGGTGACTGATTTAAAGCCACAGCGCACATATCGCTTCCGCATTCTCGCCGTCTACTCGAACAATGACAACAAGGAGAGCAACACCTCGGCCAAGTTTTATTTGCAACCAGGAGCGGCCCTCGAGCCGATGCCGGTGCCAGAGCTGCTGGAGATCGAGGAGTATTCGGAGACGGCTGTGGTGCTGCACTGGCGCCTTGCCAGCGATGCCGATGAGCAGCTAATCACGGGCTACTATGCCTACTACCGTCCCTCCTCGTCGGCCGGGGAATATTATAAGGCCACCATAGAGGGTGCGCATGCAAGGAGCTTCCAAATCGCCACCTTAGAGGCAGCCACCATCTACGAGTTCAAGCTGCAGTCCTTCAGCGCCGTCTCCGCCTCCGAGTTCAGCGCTCTCAAGCAGGGACGCACCCAGAGACCGAAGGCCAGCACCACGGAGGAGCCAACACTGCAGGGAATCGGTGATCGAGATACAACAACGCCCAGCCACAACGACACATTCAACATGAGTCCAATGCTCACGGGCACAATTGGTGGCGGTGCCTTGCTGCTCATTTTGCTGGTGAGCGCTTGCCTGTGCCTGTGTCGCCGCCGGAGCCCCCGTGGACGGGGACAAACGCAGAACAAACCGCGCATGGCCGAGTTGCGCTAGGATTTTGTGCCGCTGGGCAGCTGCTCGCCGAACAAACAGCGCCAGCGCACGCGGCACATTCACATCACGCTGAATCCACTGGCGCAGCAGCAGCAACAGCAGCTGGACGAGAAGAACCCACCAGGCCTTGACACTGACAACGATATGACTTACTTTCAACGACAACCGAGCTACGATTATGACCCGGGACTCCGGCGCATGTCCTCCTCCTCTCTACGTCGCTCTCAACGCACGCTGGAACGTGCTGGCGGTGCAAATTCCGGCGGCAACAACAATAATCTCAACCAGTCGTCCGAAGTTGGAACGGCGGATGGATCCAGCAAGCCGGGACGAGTCATTATGAAGCGACCGCGCCTCTCCAGTCGCTCGGAGAACCTCTCCTCCGGCAGCCTGAACAGCGTGGGCGTATAATCTCGTGATCTTTTTTAGTCTGTACATCCCTGTAGCCGATGTATCTAGCTATTCCTCTACCTCTGTTTTATCTCTGACTTCAAATGACAAAAACCTTTACAGTTTGTACTTATACGAATACGACATAGTCTTAAGGTACTTAATTAGAATTTTATTAGATTTATGCATGCATAAAAGATCGCTTAAGAACATAGCATATTGAATGTCCACCACCCACCTCTTCGTAAGTCTTCCAAATTTTGATATACGATCAAATTCTGTACTGATAGCTTCTTAATGATAATAAACGACAAATTCTTTTACATAAGACGAGTGTTTTTTATAGTATTTCCAAGTTATTTATAATTTTAATTCTTTTTTTTTTTGATTAAATCATCGCAGGGATGATCGGATTATTAAAAAATTTATTTAATTATAAAATTGGATTTATAAAATTTAAAATTTGTTAGTTAAACTAACTGCATAGTGACTGGCTATCGATGTGTACCAAACTCTACTATCGATAGCAACTCTCGAGTGATGACCAAAACCCGATAAACTAAATTCTCAGCTGTCAGCCAATAATTAGGTCGTCGTCAAAATTTCTATTAGTAGCATTGTACATATTTTGGCTAAAAAAAAGAAACAAACAATTAGTTTGAGCCAAGACGAAGGTGTGCTAAATTAAAAGCGAACGGTGGGAGCAGTGTCCAGGCTGCGAAATGGCCAAAGCCTAATGTTCTTATTGTTCTCTTGCAGAGAAGCAGGAGCCAGCAGCAAGGCCTGGCCCAAAACAAAAGAAATTTATAAAATTGCAGTTGGATTTGAAACGGGCCGCAACATGTCAAATCTATCAGTGGGACAGATGATAATGGACGCACAGCGTATGGCTAGCCGTGTCAAAGACTTGGATGCCCTGGGGACAGCTCTGCTGGAGGAGGCGGAGACGAACCATCGGCTGGTGGTGAGCCTGCGGGAATACCAGGACGACATTGAGACTCTCAATCGGATCTCAAACAACAAGACGAACGCGGACATGGTGAATCGCATACAGCAGCAAAACATCAACAGCTCGGAGATACTCAAAGAGAATCGCGAGCTGAAAATCTGCATCGAAGACTACGAGCGGGCCATGGAACTGATGATGCAAAAGTACCGCGAACACACAGTGACCAAGGTGCTGGACAGTAAAATAAACTTCAAGGAGCTGTACAACGAGCGCCTGTGGCAGGTGATCCGAGATCAGCGCGAGAAAATCAACGAAATGGCCGCCGTGATGCAGCGGGCGGCCACCGTGGACGATGAGGTCGTGCAACGGGAACTGCAGACCATATCGCAGCTGCGTATGGAGAACGAATCATTGCGGGAGCTGCTCCAGATCTCCAAGCAGTATGGCTCGGCACAGCGACCCATTCGTGAAAACGACCACCTGCTCGAGGAGAAGTCGGTGCAAACGGACTGCCTGGCAGACGATTCGGCCGATGATCTGTCCCTTTCGGGTGCTTCGGTGGAGAATGTGAACAACAATTCGGTCATACAGCTGTACAGCAGTCCGGAGCCGGCGAAGAATACATCCAACAATAGCAACAGTTCATTCAACACTGCCCCAGCTCAGAGTCAGCCACAGCCACAGCAACAGGCACAGGCACAGCCTTCGCCCACAGTAGTGGTGGAAGCACCAGAGCAAACGGAAACCAATGAGAATAACAACGGACCTGCAGCTAATACAGCCAGTACTGTACCAGCCGTAACGACGCCAAATGATGCTGGCGAGGAGCAGGCCACTGCCTCGGCTGCTGTTGTAGCCACCCGCGCAACATGATAGGTGCTATTACCACGCACCACCTGCCTGGTTGTCATTCTGGTCGCTCGTCAATCTCCATTGTTACTTCATACACACTTCATTTCGATCGCTGCGCTGCTGTTGCATCCTATTGTACCCTCCACACTCACTCACGCCCCAACACTTCCCTCTCATACACACACACACCAGCTCACACATGCAGTATATATATACAAAAAAAATATGAATGGGATTTCACCTGCATTAGCTCTTAGCGATTGATAATCTCTAAGTATTTATACAACAAAATATTACAACATAATGTCTATACACGAATGTAAACAAAGCAAAAACATGAAGTTCATCATTAAAATAACAACAAGAACACACCACACCATACTCATCGTACTCACACACAAAAACGAATGTACTCTGTCGATTTTATGATTTCGAAAATAAATTCCATTACAACTGAAGGATCTGCTGCCCAAGATGTGCGTGGCATGGATCAGTAACATATTGAATCAAAGGAGTTGTCTAGAAGAATCAATGGAATAGATAAAGAGATGATGGAGTGAAGGAGCTCGTTCAAGAGACATTAAATCCTATTAAGACTGAGGAGCATACCAAGATCAAGGAGTTATATGGATCAACCTGAATTCCCTTTGATAGATGCAAAAAAGATAATTTTGTTCGTTTACCGTTTAACCGTTAACCATTGTTGACTAGCTCTCCATCCCCTTTGTATCCGCTAAGCTCTTATTCTGCCACAAATTGCTCTCATCAGTTGGCTCCGCCGCTCTCTTCATGAGAAGAGTGTTTTGTGTGTGCCGGTGGCAGATTCTTTCTCGGTTCTCCGACGGGTAGTTGAAGCGTTCGTAAAATGATTTAAATTTAGTTTCTCGTCGATTTTCAAAACGTTCGCATCGAAAAAAGTGCGAAGGAGCCCCTCCGCCTCGATTCGACTGGGCCACCTCGATTTGTGGCAGTGTGAAAGGGATGCAGCTATCCGTATAAGTATTTGTTTCGAGTGCTCGGGCGATCGGCGGTTATATTAAAGATATCTCACAGAACATATGCAGATAAATATGTACATATGTATGTATATATGTACGTGCGGTGTGCGCGCGTGTGTAAGTGATTCGAGTGAACAAAAATCCAATTAGAAAAGCAGCATTGCATGAATTCAGTTCAAAATTGTTTTAAAAAATGTGTTGTAAACAAATATTCTGTAATCTGTGGAAAGCAAACGATCTATCGATCCATCAATATATCTAGGAGAACGCTCCACTGAGGAGATTTATGGGAAGTGCGCTGCCATTTAGGAAAAAGAACGTGTTCTATTTTTAAAACACAGCTAATTTTTGTGGTCGTAAATGTTTGTATTAAGTGAATATTCCAAAATTAAATAAAACAAAACGTGAGCGAAAACCCAGGACACTGGGTGTCCGTGAAAAGAAGGTCTACACCTGGATTCGCCCTGGATCCGGGAGATCTATCTTTTGTATGTTTTCATATCCATCGTGTAATAATTATCAGCTGGTAAATGCTACTAAATAATCGGATGCAAAACGCACATCGTCTGGGGCGGTTACGCAACGGATCTAGAATCTAGCAATCGTTTTTGGTGAATGAAAAAATTCCGCACGCCTTGCGGACGGACAACGTCATCGGTTGGAGCAAAAGGAGGAGTCGGAGCAGTTGCAGCGGATGCTGCCTCCTTCCCCAGCGGCGAGCCTTAAACCATTCTAAATGCGGAAATATTTTGGTAAGTGGAAAAACGTTTTTTATTGTGTTCACACACATTTTCGCAAGTCCCGTGTTGCCGAACGCACAATAAGACACAGATGAAAATAGGTTAAAACGGTGATAATTATTTATAAACGCGCTAGGGATTTGCAACAGGGCCAATTCTCCTAACGGCACTCAGAACGGCATGTAAAAGAAAATAGAGAGCTCTCTCCACTCTCTCTCTCTCTTTCTATCTCTGTCTCTTAAGGCAGACAGTAAAAGCTCTTTTCTTAGAAGTTCTCTTGATTCTCAGTCGTTCATATTTTGTTTGGATTTTTTTTCTTTTTGTCAGAAAAACATGCGCAGGCGGTAGAATTTTTCCTGCGCAATTTCCACCTGTGATCGTTTATTTCCTCGGCTCTCTCCCTGCCTTGTCGCTCTGAGAGAATTTAATGGCTCTAAAAATATATACAAATATACATACATGGATACTTATATGTTATTGTTTATATTTACAATTTCTTTTGTTAATATTTATACTTGCTTGTGCAAACATATTAGGCCTTTTTGGAGGAAACGAATGAGCCGTAGAAATACTCTCTCGAGCTTGAAGTAGATTAATTCCAATTGGAGTTCTTCCAAATGTATAAAAACGGTAGATCCCGTTAGAGCATGGCAACACTTTCCAGTGGCGCCAACGAGAAAAATTACTTTAGGTCAGTAAATTCCCGACGTGCAACCATAAAGCTAAAGAATCGAAATAATTGAACTTTTTTATGGAAATAACAAATGATTTCATTGGGAATTTTTCCTAAGTAAAAAATATTTGGAATTTGGTAATGTTTTATGCATGTATGAGTATAGGAAATAGATTTGCCTTCGCATGGCTGAACGGCACAATAAAAATATCTTAAACTATTAAATCAAAAAAAACAAGAGACCCATTAGCTCTGAATCTAATAGATCTCTTGTTGAATAGATCTAATTTCTGCTCTGGTACCAATAGTTAAGTTGGCCCCTGAAAATGTTCTACTTTTTGATATACTACAAAATTCTTTAGTTGACTTGGATAGATGCCAGACATTCCACCATTGTGTTTAGAATCGGTCAATAGAAAAATGCTGATGGTGGGATTAATAGATATGTATGTACGTACGAATATGTGTGGACATGCGAATGTATGTACATAGACACGAATAATTGTTGGCTGTGCAGTAACAAGATATAATCTCTATGGTTTCCTTGAAAATTACAGAAAAAGAAAAGCTGATAAGTTGTACAAGAACAGATGCATCATCTGTATCCATCGCTGAAAGGCGATCAGCTGTGCCCACTCGGCTTCCATCCCCAGACCCGCTATCCCACACGATGTAAGCGCTGCTTTCGGGATTACAAGGAGCATGGAGCCCGTCGACCTGGCGAAGAAGTGGCCGCCTCATCGCCAAATCTCTCCGATGCCCAGAGTTCGCGGTGAGTCTTTAAGCTGAAAATAGAATTTTGTATATATTATTAATTGTTTCCAACGTTTGCTTAGGCCTACCTCCCGAACATGGACTTCGACGCAGAATCTGAGCCTCAATTCAAACAATAGCAATGATATAGGTACGATTGGATCGTATAATGGATCCATTAACGTCTTGTTTCAAAGTAGAATTGTGTTCATAACATAGAAGTGTTTATTATTTTTTTTATTCATGGCTGAACTTGGCTCAATACAAACCAAAGATTTCGAGACCATTAACAGAGTATTTTGTAATCGAATATTGAACATTTTAATGTTAAATGTATGAGTGTTTGGTGTACTTGTGACTCAAATTAACGTTATCCTTTGCAAAAAATCTCTTAATAGATCAAACTAGATATTTATAAGTATGGAGTAGTAGAAGCATTCCAAAGAAAACTTTTAGCTTGAGAATTCGATTTTATTTGAAATTAACCCAATAAGGAATTCTTTTACCGAATTGCTGGTACATTGAAATAATTATGGATCACCGCTAGTGTTAAGCAAATGTTACCATACCGTTAATCAATGTGTTTGTTTACGTATCTCTTTCACACTCTCACGTTCTGCGCTTGCACCAAACAAAAATCTCAAAAAACAACTGCACCTGCACTGTGCCGTCTCTATCGCTCTCTCTCTATGTCTCTCTCAACACTAATCATTGCATCAATCAACCGTTATTATGTTTACTACTACCAACAACTATCATCAATACGTGCCCACGTGTGATCTTTGCTCGCTCCCGCTGGTTCAACGGTGCACGTTTACTATGTGTGAACTGTGTTCGTCCTGCTCACACTTTGTGGACTGACTACATACATGACTACTACATACAATGTCCGTCCTGCTCACACGCTGAACGTGCTGAAAACTGCAACTTGCTCTTGCATGCACTTTGTCCACGATGCTTTTACTGAACCCAGTTGTTCACTTCAATGTAGAGCTAAAGAAGCGTCCACAGTCGTGGGCCTCCACGCCGGACATTGACGATCCGGCGCAGGAACCGGCACGCCGCCCAGCGACAACGTCGGGCAACATTCGAGCAGCCGATGATCATAATGTGGCTGTCACAGTCAAGCTGCCGGTGGCGCCGCGTCGTCACACAACCGCCTTGGACATCAAGGAGGTAAGTGAAGAAGAATAGTAAGGTAACCATCGACACGAAGATAATTTCTACTTTATTTTTAAAGGTGGAACAAGCGCTCACACCATCATCATCATCAACAACCCGTGTCACATCCTCACCCAGTAAAACTTCAAGTATTCCAGATGAGTTAGTCATCCTATCGACAGACAGTCTAGCCGAGCGTGTCCGCAAAATGAATCTCCTCAAGAAGCAGCGCAGCCTAAACTCGCGGGAAAACAGTCGCGAGCGATCCGTGCCCAGGCGTGAAGAGTGAGTGGAAAAAAGCTTAGCTGCTGGCTACCCATTGATCATCTATCGAAACTCTCTTTCAGGGACAGTGATTCGGCGGCGGCAGCACCTCCGGCAGTTCCGGATCGTCCAGAGCGTAGCAAGTCGGGTACTTCGTTGAACCAGAATCCCCCACAGTCGGAACTGAAACGCGCCTCGCTGCCGCCCAAGAAAGTGGCGGCACCACCGACAATCACAGTCACAAGCAGCAGCAGCAGCAGCACAACCACTGCGAAAACCACAGCTGCAGTCTCCAGCGAGGTTAGGGCTTCTTCTTCCTCGAGTTCCACCACAAGCTCCAGTTCCATTCGTCGCAAGGGAGGCAGCGGCAGATGCAGTGCAGACCAGCAAAGAAATTAAAAGACAAACCGTACCCAGTGTATCCGCTCCGCACTCCACGAGCAACAGCAACAGCAGCAGCACCTCCTCCAAGGAGTCTGTGGCACTGCAGGAGCAAATGAAAACACTCCGAACCGAGCTGGATACCATGAAGGCACGCGCCGAACGAGCAGAGAGAGATAAGAGCGATATACTGCTGAGGCGTCTGGCTTCGATGGACACATCCTCGAACCGAACGGCCGCATCGGAAGCCCTCAATCTACAGCAGAAGCTGAACGACATGAAGGAGCAGCTGGACCGTGTCACCGAGGACAAGCGAAAGCTGAATCTACGCATGAAGGAGCTGGAGAACCGGGGCAGCGAGTCGGAACTAAAACGGAAGCTGCTGGCGGCCGAACAGATATGCGAGGAGCTGATGGAGGAGAACCAGACGGCCAAGAAGGAGATACTTAATTTGCAGGCGGAGATGGACGAGGTGCAGGACACGTTCCGCGATGACGAGGTCAAGGCCAAGACAAATCTGCAAAAGGATCTCGAAAAGGCCACCAAGAACTGTCGCATTCTGAGCTTCAAGTTGAAAAAGAGCGACCGAAAGATCGAAACCCTGGAACAGGAGCGTCAAAGTTCCTTCAATGCCGAGCTGTCCGCCAAGGTGAAGAAGCTGGAAGAGGAACTACGATTCTCCAGCGAACTTACAAGAAAGTTACAGGTAGGGCTTAGAGCTGCAAAGCCGTAAAGGGTTTTTTCCAATGGATAATTTTCCCATTCCTAGATTGAGGCCGAGGAACTACGCAATCCAGGCAAGAAGAAGGCACCCATGCTGGGAGTGCTGGGAAAATCCACATCGGCGGATGCCAAGATCACCCGCGAGTCGCTAACACGCGGCGGCTCCCAGGAGGATCCGCAGCATCTGCAGCGTGAACTGCAGGACTCCATCGAACGGGAAACGGATCTAAAGGATCAGCTAAAGTTTGCCGAAGAAGAGGTAATATAATGCCCCAAATGCCCCCCACCAAAGTCACTCGATTAATCATTCGACCATTTTACGCGAAGCTTCAGCGACTCGCGTCTAAGCGGGTTCAATTCAGTTGCGGCACTCAGACCACACCCGAGCTGCCACCTGTCTTTCCACGTGCCACCCAGACGGTGGCCATAGATCATTGCGATGCCGTCACCAGCATGGAAATGTGCGCACCCTCAGCTGACTCTCACAGCCAAACCGATTTCGAATCGATGGCGAGAAATGCTTCATGCGAACGAGAGACGACACCGTCGCCATTTGTGTCGCTCTTTGCACCCTCAACATCTGGGAGATTGGGTCGCCCGCGTTCTCTGCTCTTCCCCAGTGCCATTTCGCATGTTCTTCTGAATGGAACAGGTAGAAGAACTCCAGAAGATCATCAGTCCACACAAAACCGTTGCTGATTGATTGCTCTTTTATGTTCACTCGTATTCCTAGCAAAATGTTTTGTAGTGCAGTCTCCATGTACCATTCGAGCTTTCGTTATGTAGCAAAAAACTATTTTGATCCTCGAAAACGATCTGTAGATGGGTTCTACCATTCCGAATTCCGTAACCTTATTCCTTACCATTCAGATGCAATAAATGATACGAGATTTTTGTGTGTTTCAGGCTGAACATCTGAGGAAAAAGGTGACTCGTTTCGAGGATGAAAATGAGTCTATGATGATGCAGTTGAAAAAAATGGCAACGCGCTCAAGAAGTACGAACCAAAACACACACAATCTTTCTCTTACTAAGCTCTTAACCTTAGTTTATAGATCAACAAAACAATTAATTCATTTCAACTATAAATAACTTCGTTCAGTTGCATTTCGTTTTGTTTCGGTCACATCACAACGCTCTAAAATTAGAGTGACCAAAGCTGCTGAACGAACCAAAACGTTGACCTAACAAAACTAATTTGACTTTTCTCATGCGCTTTGTAAGATCCGATGATTAATTTCTTGCCATTTTTTTGCGGCTGCTCATTAATTAGTGTGGTTACTAACTAAAGCATTCAACTAACAGCAGCAACTAACTAAACCGAACTGATATTAATCTGTTTATTGTGTTCCCCGGCAGCACGGAAGCTGAGTCCCACACCACATGCTGCCCATCGATTGGCGCCCGAGGTGCATGCGGATCGTGATGAGGGCATCTCTGACGAGGATGATCCAGCCGAACTGCGCATCCTGCTGGAGCTCAACGAGCAGGAGGCCTCCATACTGCGCCTTAAAGTGGAGGATCTGGAGAAGGAGAATGCCGAGTCCAAGAAATATGTGCGCGAGCTTCAGGCCAAGCTGCGACCGGACGCTTCTTCGAATGGCAGCAAATCCTCGCTACTCAGTTTTGGAACCTCCTCCTCCAGTGCGGCTGAAAAGAAGCTAAAAACCCTTAACGAAGACTTGACGCAGCTGCGAAAGAGCCTGCAGGAAAAGGAGCAGACAGTGAACAGCCTGAAGGAGCAGCTTGGCAAAGTGAGCAGTCTGGAAGCGGAGAACGAGAAGCTGTCGAAGGAGAACAAACGTCTGCAGACGCTGCGCAAGGCCAACGAGAAGATGGGCGAGACAGATCTGTCCAAGATGAAGGAGACTCTGACGGTGGCCCAGCGGGAGCGGGATGAGCTGACGGCCAGGTTGAAGAGAATGCAGCTGGAGGCAGATGCCAAGCTGCCGGCCCGCACAGCAAAGCGGGTCAACGACCTCACCCCGAAGAGTCATCTCAAAAAGTGGGTGGAGGAGCTGGAGGATGAGATCAGCGAGATGCGTGTGATGCTCAGTTCGAGTGGCTCCGATCAGGTGAAGGCCCTGGAAGCAGCCAAAGTGTCGCTCGAAGAAGAGCTGCAAAAGTCAAAGAAAAAGCTGACGCTGGCCGAGGGAGATGTGCAGCGACTAAAGCTCCTCAGTGGCTCAAGCAGCAAAGTCAGCGAACTGGAGCAAAAGCTGAAGCGCAGCGATGAGGATGGCAAGAAGCTCGGCACCAAGCTCAAGGAGCTGGAAGAGAAGCTCAAGAAGCAGGACACACAGCTGAAGCAGAGCGAGACAAACAAATCCACACTGGAGAGCCAGAGCAAGCGGGAGAAGGAGAAGCTGTCCAGCCTGGAGAAGGATCTCGAGAAGCAGAGCAAGGAAAAGGAAAAGCTAGAGTCCAAGGTCCTGCAGTTGGATGCGGATCTGCTGTCAGCCAAGAAATCCGCGGAGAAGACTAAATCCGCGCTGGAGAAGGACATCAAGGATCTGAAGACCAAGGCCAGTAAATCGGACAGCAAGCAAGTGCAGGACCTCAAAAAGCAAGTGGAGGACATCCAGACATCGCTGAGCGTCGAACAGAAGCGCAACGAGGATCTCAACACTCACTGGGAGAAGCTATCCGAGGAGACAATCCTAATGCGGGCACAGCTAACCACCGAGAAGCAGAACCTCCAGGCCGAACTCAATGCCAGCAAGCAGAAACTGTCCGAAATGGACACCATACGCGTCGAGCGCACCGACATGGCCCGCAAGCTGAACGAGGCACAGAAAAAGATTGCCGAACTGCAGGCCAAGACCCTGAAGACCGGCAACAATGGCGATCACGAGCGCACTATGCTCAAGAACAAGCTGGCCGAGAAGGAGCACGAGTACGAGCGTCTGCGCAGGGAGAATGAGATGAACATCGATCTGGTGTTCCAGCTGCGCAAGGACAACGATGATCTCAATGGCAAACTGAGCGACTACAACAGGATTGAGCAGGCGCAGGTCTCGCTCAATGGCCATGGCGCCCGAAGGGATGCAGAGATCAGGGAGCTAAAAGAAAAGTAAGAACTGTCTGTGTGGGATCGTGAAATATTCTCCGATTGTGATGCTCATTTCTTCTTTGTTCAAACAGATTACAGAGCACCGAACTGCAGATGAAATCCGAGGTGGCCACCACACGCCTGAGATACGAGCAGCAGGTGAAGAATCTCAGCGGAGAGCTCAATTCAATGCAGGTAAAAATATTCAGCAAAGAATTACTAATGGAACTGAAATAATATCCGAAACCTTATCCCCAACTAGCGCCAATGCGAACGCTTCAAAAAGGATCGTGATGCCTTCAAGCAGATGCTAGAGGTTGCACAGAAGAAGATCGGTGATCTGAAGGCCAATAATACGGGCAGACAGAGTCGTGGATCCATGCACAGCAGCGATGATGATGACAAGAGCAAGATTGCCTATCTAGAGCAACAGGTGAACAGGCGATCCCTGCCATTGCAAATAGATTCTAATGGCATGTAATGGCATTTTGTAGATTGGTCATCTGGAGGATCAATTGGTGGAGTCACGCCTGGAGGGTAGCAAGGTCAAGACGGAGCTTGTGTCCGAGCGCAGTGCCAATGAGATCAAAATATCCGAGATGCGGTCGAAGCTGAATGAGTTCGAAGAGGAACGCGTGATTGGCTCTGGCAGCACAAAGCTGCCTGGCATGAAGACAAAACTGGAGCTGTCCTGGCAGAAGGAACGCGAGGATCAGCAACGTCTTTTGCAAGAAACCTCCACACTGGCCCGGGACCTCAGACAGACTCTGTTCGAGGTGGAACGCGAGCGGGACAAGGAGCGGCTGGAGTCCAAGCGTAAGCTGGATCAGATCAAGCGAGCTACCGAAGAGGAAATGGAAGAGGGACGCAAGAAGATCGCTGAGCTGCAGTGCGATCTCCTCGAGCTGCGTGACGTCCATGCCAAGCTGCGTACGTCCAATGAGAAGCTAAGACGAGAGGTGAGTACTCATTCCATTAGGTAGTTTCTATACTTTCAATCTCCAATCTCTTATTCAATTCCAGCGCGAACGCTACGAGAAAGAACTGATCAAGCGACGCATGGAGGCGGATGGAGGTGATCGCAAAGTGGGTGCCCTACTGCAGACCGTCGACGAGCTGGTAAAGATCGCTCCAGATCTGAAAATGGCCCGAAGCAGCTACGACAACACCCTACGGCCGGAGCAGCCGAATGTACGACGCAGTCGCAGTCCCTCGCCTACGCTGAGCAGCACTCAGATCAGCACCGTGCTGGCCCGGTTGGCCGAGGCCTCCGAGGAGCTGCGCAAATTCCAGCGTCTGAACGAGGACGAGCAGGAGCGTAGTCGCATTCGGAGGGGTAATCTGCGACGTGCTGCCTCGCAGGAGAACGATCATCATGGCAGCACCAGTTCCGTGGCCAGTGCAGCGGGTTCACAGCGTGGAGGCGGTCGTTTGTCACGCAATTCGGGCAACAATGGCAGCCTCATACGCAAGAGCCTGTCGCTGGATCACTCCATACAAAGAGATCAGGTGAAGACAAAGCATTTAAGTTGTTCTGAGGAAGAACTATAATCGGATCTTATACATTTCATAGAACATTTGGCGCCAGGACGATGGCAGTGTGTCTTCGATGCAGTCCATTGACTCTGAGCTGGGCGGTCTGGTGCGTGACTCCAGCCTAGACTCACGCCTCGATTCGCGCCTGTCTGGGGGCTCCACTCAGAGCGACATACCGCGAGGTCCACGCAAAAAGAAGAAGGGCATCATGGGCAAGCTACGCAGCCTGACCAAAAGCAGTCGCAATTCCGAGAGTGAAATATCGGTAGGACCCCACAAGTGGTATACTACTTTCGAGATTTCTTTAATTCTCCTTACCTATTGGCAGATTCAAGGATCCGACTCTGACATCAGCGTTGCCAGCGACATGAGATCCAGCAAGAAGGACCTGCGCGGACGTCTCTCTGGTATGTTCAAGCGCTCCGGGTCGAACTCACGCAGCGAGAGCATGGAGCGGCCTGGCACCGAACACAGGCCTGTGGCCGTCACCGTTGTGGGACATCCCGATGGGCCACAGCCACGCGAGCCGCCGCCTGCCAATTCCCTCACACCCAGACCCATACGTTCGGTAAGAATTCTGAGCACCATGATAATTCTATTCTATGTTTTCGTTCCTTTTAGATCCCAAAACCGCCCAGTGGCACCAGTCCCGCCACACCCAGACGCCGCGTAGCCAAGTAGTAGTCATCACATTGATTCATTCATTAATCATAGCAATAAAATATTTGTTCAAACGATTCCCCAAATGCAGCCCCCGATCATACCATTTCATTAGATTTATTCGTTGATTTTTAATGATTTTACTTCATTTTTAGTTGTTTTTTTTATCTGCAGCCAAAATAAAGTCATCTTTTTCAATAAAAAACCTTTGCCTTTTACCGCTGAAATTGAGGGAGAAAGTAAATAAATCCAATATAATCCATAAAGAAACACAAACATTTTTGTACACCAATCCAGCGGCGAGTATGCCCATGGCAATGGGACATGCGGCATCTTTGTAGCCCGAAAAAGATGTTGGTTTCTCCACATGGGCCACGAAAAAGAAAACGGAACTAAGTATAAATAATGCCACGACTTCTTGCAACATTGCGAAGAGTTTTACGAAGATACAGATTTCGAATTTACTATTTTAGTTTTGAGCAATTTTGAGTATAATGAAACGAAAAGTATAATTATTTTCTGTTATTAACAAAGACTCCTATGAACTTCATTTCTAACAATTGCTTCAAGTCCTATATTGAACCCAATCAATCAATGAATCTGTGTTAAATAAAAAGAGTGAGTGACATTTATTCTATTTACTTGCAATTTATGTATATATTCAAAGTATTTTGTTTTGCTTAAAACTTGTTGTTTTTTTTTCTTTTTTCTTTTCATTTTTTCTTGTTTTTTTTACACACTACATTAATTTTCTTTTTGTTAAACATAATTTTTTGTTGTTTTGTTGAATTTATAATTAATTTCTTGTAATTTACTTATTGTTTTTATTTGTTTCCTTTAAATGAATCAAAAAACGTTTATGTTACGTTACGTTGAACTTTCTTAGGGGGCAAAAACAATGTTCATATATTCGAGTGTATATCTCATGCGTTTTGATCATGTGTTCAAAACGTAAACCAATCCAATATGCAAAAACCAAAATGATGTTTGAAGTTGCAATTTGATGTCATTTTTTTGAGTACGTGGCATGCTCATCAGATCTAAACTAAATCGATTGATTGGATAGGTCTTGAGGGACGACTGGACTGGTTGGGTTGGGTTCGGGTTCGGGTTCTTTGCAAACTTTAAGGTGTTCAAATCTAGTACGAGAGACGTATGTAGGGGGTACGTTGTTTTCTTTTTAAATTTTGTTTTTGTTATTTTCCTAGCATTGTTTAATGTTTTATGGAGTTACATTTATACATTTATGCAAATTTTTGGGCTTGGGTATTAGTTTTCTAGTTATCTCAAGTGTCGGTTCGACTTCCGTTTCCATTTCAATTTCCTGTTCTCATTCCTCATTCTTCATCTTGTGTGTGACTTGTATTTGTTTGTATAAATTGTTTTATTATGGTTTTTTTATAGTTGCAAATGGCTTTTCTCTTTTCGTTCTGCATTTAAAAGTTGTTCAATAATTATATTGTTCAAGTGTTTCATTCGTTTCGTCTTAGCATTTTTCTTTCTTTAGTAACAATGTCCTTACATCGCTTATATTCGTTTTTGTATGTCTTATGGTTTGTCTTATGTATGTTTCCTTATTTGCTTTTTGTTTTGGGTTTTCTTTCCATTTTTTGTTTTTTTTTTGATATTACTTAGGCACTGTGTTCGTATTACATTAAAGAATTAATTTAAAGTTTAAATTTAGGTATGTATAAATACATTGTAAAAAATTTCTTTAAGTTTACCGTAAACTAAAATCCTTGCAACACTATATGTAAGTATGTACTTCGTATTTACTCTCTTGTTTTTTTTTCAGTTATTTCCTTATTATTTCATTAGCTGCTCTCTGCTGCATGTATGTAATGTATGTATGTATGTCCTTGTATCTATGTTTCTTGTAAGTTAGGTTAGGTTAAATCCTGTCCTCACTGTTTAATCCTTAATCCATGCTGTTTACGGCTGTGTTAATCGAATGGTAATGTTAAACTTCTACTACTATATAAGTGTCTCCCTTTCGGTAGCTCTCTCCTCTTACTCTCTCTTCCTCTCTCTATGCTGATTTAAAAGTACACGTAGAAAAGTCTAAGAAAAACCCAAATCCCCGTCGTTTGATCTCGTTTGGAATGCCTGGAACCGAAGTTTTACGAGTATGTTTATATTCCAATCCATTCCGTTCCATTCCTTTCAGCTTTCAAGTCGCAACAACACTTATATGCCTAAAACCGTTACAAGTAGCTTCCTATATATGTATGTATGTATGTATGTATGTATGTAAATGCAGGTGTAGGAGGCGTATGGCGTATGTCTATGTGTGTCTCTGGGAGGTGGCTATGACTACTCAGAAGTACAACTAACTGTTCAGTTTCATTTTCAATACGAGTAATCAGTTTAAGATTTCAGTTTTCTAAGTTTTTCGTTTGCTAAAAAATTCAAATTCATCGAAAGTTCTCTTCGCATTTGGCCTTACGAACATTTAACTGTCATACTACCAGGTTCGGACTATTCCATTCCATACTTGTACAGCCTACCGTTAGCCGTTTGATTTGCTTTTGGGTTGCTATTGTTATCCTAATACTTTGATTTGTTGGTTATCTGCTCATCGAAACAATTACAACGAAAAGTCCCTCATCGAATTTACAGAATAAAATATCCAAAAACAAAAGCGAATAATAATTTGTGTGTGTTTGTGGCGGTGTGAAACATAATCCTTCCACGAACTTATGCTGGTAGCCTATTTATTCATCTGAGTCTCAATCGAGTTACGAGTTTAATAGTTTTTTGGTTTTATTTTATTGTTTTAAACTGTTGTATGAATTTACGTTCAACTTCCCCGGGGGTCTCTCTCGGCCTTAAACTGCTTCATTTTGTTGCATTTTGTTAACAGTCTCAATTTTGGTTTTTATTTTATGTTCTTTTTTTTTTGGTTTTGTTTGGTTTCGTTTCGGTTATTTTGCATAGTTTTTCTCTTTTTTTCTGCGTTTTTTCCGTATTTTTGTCTATTTTGTAGTTATCATTATTATTATCATCTACATACAAATTAGTTTTGGTTTCACTATTCTCTGCATTTAAAATTACCATATACCATATACATACATACCTCGTTTAGAATTTATGCTTAAGAACGAACCAAAGTGTTGGGGCTTAGAAATGGGTGTGTGTGTGTGTTGGTTGGTTGTTTTTTAGGTTTAACTAATCAATAAACAATTTGTTGCACTATAACAATCATCATTCCAGCTTCGACCTGAACTGAACTGACCTGACCCTTTCCTTATCCAAGTAGATTTGTTTGTCCCCCAATCGTCATCATAAACATGAAAGTGTTGTCCCTAATTGTACGAGTATTTATGCGAAAAGAATCTTACAAAATCAATCAATACGAGTAAAAATACAGATTCAAAACATGCCACCCACATACTCGTATATACACATATATAGATGGTAGGTAAATATGCTAGTTGATCTTTTATCTTATTGAGTTTCTTTATCATTTATTGAATCTCTTTTGTTTTGTTGTTGTCGGTTGTTCTCGCATCTTTGCCCTATATAAATTTAGTCATTACAAAAAGGTGTCTTAGGTGGAATCGTTTTGTCTTAGGAATTTAGCTTAGATATCTGTTAAATCTCGATCTTATTTCAAATCATTCTAGTTTTAATGGCTAAGAGTTACTTCATTACATAAAAACAACGTTTTGCAGGAAGGCCTGGGGCTGGTTAGGGTTGGGTTGGGTAAATTGGTATTTGTATCAGACAAAACACATTTTAAAATTCTAGCATATTTAGAAAAAGATCGATTTGTTGCTAGCTCTCGTCTCGTCTCGTTCGATCGATCATTCAGTTTGTTCATCGCTTAGCTTAACTATGGGGTACCAGTCGAAATATCCGATTCGGAAACAAATTCGAGAGAACTTAAACGTTAGAACTATAGACCGAAAGCACACTGATAAGTATCTTTGTTCGTCTCTCGTCACCCTAGAGCCTATGTAGTATATAGTAGTATGTTTTGTTGTATGTTCGTACGTAGAGGCTATACAATGTACACAACGCATTTGCTTCATTGGTTTCATTGGGTGTTGCATTTTGGCGCATCTTTTCTTTCGTATATTAGCTTATCAGTAAGTACTCGTATGTTAAATAAATAACCCTTACATTATTGTTTCATTCATGGTTCTTATGATTTGAATCTGATCCTGCATTGGAAACGTCGAAAAGCGCAAAAACAACACAAAACTGCCAGCGAAAAAAACGATAACGAAAAATCCATCAAATCAATAGTAGAGCCGCCCGCACACCTCTTCCGATAAAGAAACCAACAATAATTAAAGAACCAAAAACCATATACACACCAAATGACATCAAAACGTAACTAAAACACGAACAAAACAATTCTATCATTTTGGTTCCATTGCTTCTGCTGTTCTGGTGGTTACTGGGTGCTCCCAATGTGAATGTACTCCGGATGTCTGGACATAACTATTCGTCGATTCGAACTGTTGCACTTGGACTTTGTTCTACAACAGTGTGTGTGTGTGTGTGTGTGACTGCTGACAAACATTTACACTTAATTTATAGCTTTCTCTTCGTATTTTTGTTTCATCTGATTTTAGCTTGAAAGTGCAACACTTCATTAATACAATATTTAGATTTATTTTACCTTTAAATTGTTATATATATAATTATATGTATATAGTATATATGGTTGTATATAGTAGGTATTCATATATATGTATATATATATAATTTTGTTTTCTTTTTACCTTTACGATGCACATATATTTTATGTAGTTTTCATTTTTCAATAGATTAATCAAAAACAACAAAAAAAGGTTTTATATTGTATTAAAATGGTAAATAAAAGGTGTAAATAAATGAAATTGTTTTACAATTAACAGTCAGTGTGTGTTTTGTCATCTAAATAAACGATTTCCCATGTATCTCTGGGATCTAAGATTTAATTTTACTCTAATGTTGGACAACTGCCTTATTATTCTTTCTGACAATGAGAACGGAAATTGTGTGTAAGTGTGTTATCCTCAGTATGTAATGAATAATAATCATAATGTTTCAGCTTATTAAATTACATCAGGTTTCTTTGCTTGCAATTTCGTCAACAAAATCTTCGACACTGCTCTGTCTACTGTCAATTCTTTTCCTTTTCTGCTTCCTCTTACGGTTCTTCTTTGATGTTGCGAAACAGAAATAATAAAACGCCAAAATAATTGTCCTCCATTCTTCGCTCCTACCTCACTTACGTCTCGTCCGTTATCTCACGACGCCTCCTCCACCTCGCCTGTTGACAGGCAGCCGCCTTCGACAAGCCAGGATCGACCACACTATAAACCTTCTCACGATCATTATCGATAAAACGATACACAATCATGCACACAGACAAGCACACACGCACGCACCGCACGCACACAGAGATGCTGAGGCCAAGTAAAAGAAAAAGATTCAAATTCAATAAGTGTTGTTGTTTTTTTCAAATATTTTGTTTTTTTTTCTTTCAAAAATCGAAACGTATTTCACACGTTCTACTTTACTTGTTTACTTGCTTATTGTTTTTGCATTGTTTGCTTTTGTTTTGTTTTTTAAAAAATTTAAAATTATTTATAAAATGTAAGCATATGTATTTGTAATTTAAACGAAATTAAATTAGGAATTTATATCTGTAGGATTTGTTTGTGGGGTTGTTTGTTTGTTTGTAAGATTTAAAAATTATACGAAGAACACTAAGCAATAAATCACCGAAAAATAAAGTAAAGTATTTGTTATTGTATATTGTAATTAAATGTATGTATTGTAAGTTTTTTTTCTTGTAAATAAACAAATTAAAAATTAGTGTATGATATTTTAATAGAAAAAATTACTTCATATTTATATAAGAATATATATAATATATGTGTATGGTAAATGTATTAGCATATAATATGTGTTTCTCCTTTTGCTTTTTTTACTTTCGCTTTTGCTGGGTTTTCTTTCTCCATCTTTCTTTTGTTTTGTTTTTTGTTTTGTAATAATAAATTGTAAAATCGCAATCATATAATCATCATTAAAATAGTTTTTGCTTTCATCTTGTTTTACACACACATCGCACGCTCCCCTACTAAGAGAGCGTGCAAAGTAGTTAAGAGTAAATATGTATAAGTAATTAAAGATATATATATATGTTATGTATATAATCAATCAAAGTTTTACTGCTTGCTGTTGTATGCAATAATATTTCTTTCTTCCTTTTTAATTTCTTCTCCTTCTTCATCTTTTACTTTCTTCTCTTTCTTTCTTTCTTTCCATTGTCTCTGCCTCGCTAGTGTGGTTTTCAGTTGTTGTTTAAGTGAATGGTGGGTGTTGCGCATGTTGTTCTTCTTTAGGCGGTGTTGTTTGTAGAGTGCCTCCACACACACTTTATCCTCCCACCTTCTTTCTGGTTGTCGTTAGATGATGTTCTTCTCTTCCGGCGGCTGTTGTTGTTCTTGTCTGCTTGGCAAACGATGAAAATTTGAAAAAAATGTGCAACGCAACTCCAAGCATCGTTTTTATCTCTATCTCTCTTCCTCTCTTTTTGTAACTTTTGTCCTCAATCCTTATTACTCTTTGCCTCCCTGCTTACTTCCCTCTTTTATTATCATTAACTGTAGGTTTAAATTTACGTTTCCTTTTGCTCTTTTTTTTACTCTTTTTCTCGTTTCTTTTGTGTATATACTCGTTATATATAAGTATGCATGTATATAGTTTTTATGTATATTTGTTAAGAGTGTGTTTCGTATTTTTTGTGGTTTACGTTTTCTCATATCTCATTATCCATTAAGCATTTTACTTCTGCTAACTTTCCGCCTGCCTTCTCAGTATCGGTAGCATTATTTCACTTTCTCTTTAACTAAATAATAAATCCAACGCACTATATAATTCTAGTTTCAAGTTCAACTTTCGCTTAGATGTAAACGACGACATACGCTTATCAATTAGGTTTCTTTATATATGTAGTTTAACTTTTAGCTAGTTTTTGTTTTGTTTACTTTAAATGGTAAATTTTTAATTTTGTAACGTATCTTTCTCGTGTCGTTCCAGCCTTCGACCTTATCCACCCGCGTATTCCTCTCTCTATCCACCCACCAAGCGATTAATCAAGCAATAACACAATTTTCAAAAAGAATTAGTCATGGCCTAAGGCTAAGGCAAGCCCCAAACAAGAGAGAGTTCTCGGAATGTCAGTGGTGTCGTCTCTATATTCCTTTTCAAACTTCCCCCCCATTGGGACTACACCTTGTCGCCTTGTCGAGTGATGGGGATAGGATATTTCTGGTGTGTGAGGATGGGCTGTGACGAGACCGGTGGCTGGCCGACTGGCTTTTGCATTAAAATGTACAATTTCGAATTTGTATTTACTAATTTTAGTAATAAAGGGGATCTCTTTACTTGTTTACGCTTTAAATAAAATTATATGTTCTTATTTTCCTTTGTTGGTATTTCGCACACTTTTCATCCATGATCTCTTGTGTCTAATTAGCTAAACTTTATACTTGTAAATCATTACGTTTAATTCTTCACATTTCTATATTCTGTTAATGCCATGTGTAATCGGTACCTACGGGCTCTGGGTTGTTAGTTCTTCTAGGTTTCTGTTTTCTTGGTTGATTGGTTGGATGGTTAGGTAAATGTTGGCTTAGGATACAGTAGGATTATACAGTACGTTTTGTGGTGTGGTTTTGGTGTGTGAGTGAGTTTTTTTTTTTTGGGGGGGAGGCGCATGAGAAATGTTGTGGTATGGTTTGGTGTGTTTCGTTGAGTGTTGGTGTTGTTTGTTGTTGCCTATGAATTATTACATACTCATTGCTATAGAACATACATGTATATATATATATATCTATGAATCTGACTTGTCGCTAGGTATTCTCTGGTGTTAAATTTGTGTGTGTTTGCTTTAAATTAGGGTTGTACACGAGTTAAATATTAATTTCAACAACTGATCTGATCTGAAATAAAAACGAACAGACGACGCTTTAGCTTACAATTACCACCATCTTTTTTGTCTTCTTCATCATTCACCGACGACGAGGACGACTACGACGACGGCGACACGACAACATGATCCTCCATCGCCTTAAACAGCCTGAGAGGCTGCGTACGGCGGCTGTGTGGAGCTGTCGTTGCCATACGCTGACCTAGGGCCGGCACCATAGTTGGATGCGCCCTCCTGCTTAACATAATTGCTATAGTCGTAGTCATAGCCAGAGCCATAGCCGCCATAATCGTACTCGGAGCCCGACTTTGAGGCCGAGTTGCCGGGTCCAGTGCGCGGCATACCGCCCACAGGTCCAGTGGTTGATGGACCGCCCGCAGCCCAGGCCTGGGCACGCGAGTACATGTCCGTGGCGGTACCCGCCCCAGCTCCAGGTGCTCCAGTGGGTCCAGCCGAATTGGGTGGCATATTCCACGAGTTCCAGCTGCCACCGCCAGACGGCCCGGAAGGAGCGCCCGTCGATGTCGAGTTGTACATATCGTAGCCACCGTATCCCTGGGTCTGCTGGGGTCCAGCATAGTTGGACCACTGTGGAGGTGGTCCCTGGGGGCCAGGTGGTGCGCCCCAGCCTTGGTACGATCCTGGACCGCTGTTGCCATAACCATAGCCCTGCTGTTGAGGCGAGGTGCCCCAGCCCTGATAGCCGGGCATCATGTTCGGCGCACCGATCGGCATATTCAGTGGCGGACCACCCATCTGACCGTTTTGGCCCTGGATCATGTTCATTGGGGCATGATGGGGTCCCCAGTGGCTGCACTCGCTGTTCATCTTGCCATAGGCACCACCCACCGTGCTGTTGTTCGAATTCTGTCCGCCAGATCCGTCACGGGGCTCGGCCTTCTTGATCTCCACCTGTGGAACGAGGCAAACGAAAGAGTGGCAATAATGAGGACAAAGGACAAACTAGGTGGAAATTGAGGACCAGTAAGGCAACATACCTGCTTGCCGTTCAGATTGATGTACCGCTCATTGGTCACATGCTCAACCGACGACTCTTCTTCAAAGGACAGGAATCCGAAACCACGGGATTTCTTCTTCTCCTGATCATACATGATAACTACTTCGGTCACTTTGCCGTACCGACCAAAAAAGGTACGCAGATCGGTTTCCGTTACGTTCGATGGGAGACCGCCGAGGAACACCTTGTAGCCGCCGCCTTTCTTCGGCTTTTGAAGCGTGCGTGGGTTGCATGGCTTCGGATCGATGGTACGGCCATCGAGCGTGTGCGGACCGTTCTGCAGCACATGGTTTACATTGGTTGGATCGGCAAAGGTGACGAAACCGAAGCCACGCGACCTGCCGCTCTCGTTGTTCTTCATCACGACACAATCGATGATGTCGCCGAAGCGGCAGAAGTAACGCGACAGATTCTCCTGCGTTGTCTCCCACGATAGTCCACCCACAAACAGTTTGCCCCTCTCGTCCTCTTCCATGATGTTGTTCTGGTGATTGTGAGCTATTGCGCCGGGTAGGTTTTCAATAATTGACGTAATTTTGCTGCTGTTTTATTCACACGGGTGTATAAGAAATAAAATGTCTTCTCGCTTGGGTCTTCTTGCACTTTTTTCTTAACTTTTTACACTGTTATAGTTGCTGGTTGCGTTGCTGTTATATTTTGGATTGATTTCAAAAGTTGCCAAAGTTCTTCTCTCCTTCAAAATAACTAAACAAAAGCCACGACGTTTACACGTAACTTTCTATAGGATGGAAATAGTTGAAGTAGGCATGGAAAGATACAGAACGATTTAAAGAAATTGTTAATCAAAATCACTTTTTTTTCTTGGCTAAAAACTAAAAGGGTGCGAAAAGGTGGAAGGCAAGAGCCAAGATGACAAAATACGCAGACACACCAACACGTAGGCACAGGGAGCAACCGAAATAGGCATAGATAATTATGAAAGGCGCAGGTAGGCAGCAGAGACAGCGGCAACAGCAACCGGCCGGTACGCATACATTCTCATGCAAAGGTATTTGTGAGCGAGTGAGTCTACATGTGTGTTTTTGCCGTCTAACTGCTTTTTTTGTACACGTTCACAAGTTGCTGGGTTGTTTGCAACGCTCCGCTTGCTCTGCTCTTCGTGCGGTTCACAAACTGTTTTCTGCTGCTGCTGCTTCCTCTTTTTTACACTGCTGCGTGAAAGTATTGTTTTCTTTTCGCTGTGTCACGAGCGTTGTTGTTAGTGTAGCAATGTCCCCAGCCTCAGCCTCTAACCCACACACACACTCACACCCACACAGATGCCGACTATCAATGAGAACAACGAACTTATTCCCAAGGTGAAAACAGAACACTGCCGGTCCGGTCGCACCACATTTGCGCGCCATTTGCTAGGTATTGCCAGATGGGTCTTGTAAACACCCAACCCTACCAAAATCCTAAAAATGTGAAAGTTCAGGTCATGTAATCCAATCCCTGTCCGATGTCCGAAGAACTGAAATACATTCTTTATTGGGCTGTCTCGTGTCTCGCGGAAATTTTCCCACTCACAAGTCCAAACATGTGGCAACGCTTTGTGGCGACGTGAAAGCGAATGTACAAGCGAAAAGGAACGTACCAAGAAGCAATGCCCTCAAAACGCAAGCCACATAAAACTTGAATTCTAAAATAAAAAAATTATTCACTTCTTTGTGGGCTCTAATTAATCGCAGCCTATATCTGGCCACGCACTTTCCGCAAAACTGAATGAATCTCTTGAAAAATGTGGGAAATTCACCACGGTAGAAGACAACAGCAGCGACGGCAGAGAAAAAAAAACAAAATGGAAGACGACGTGCCTGATGAAAAAATGCTTCAACAAAGAAATGTATTAAGAAATGCTTTCTGGGGCTAAATGCTCTTGATACAGGATAATTTAACATGGCCTTTAATGATTTTTTTAGTTTGAAGCAAATCGAGGCATTTGCATTAACTGATGCCGGCAATATTCACACAACAATAGAACACACGACACTTGTACTGCTTGTAGATTTACGTTTGTTGGCCGGATAAATTATAGTTGAATTAGCTAAGATTTCTACTACGCAATTTTAAAAATTTCGCATGATTTTTGTATTTTGCACCGCAATCTTTATGCACATGAATATACACATGCTTGTGTGTGGGTTCATGAGTTGGCCGCACGGTTGTATGCGTGCGTGTGTGTGAGTGTGTGTCGCGAATGGCCGCCGACAGACCAGACCGAACCGACCGATTTGTACTCGTGTGCGTATGTGTTGGTGTGGTGTTATACATAGCATTTTTTGTATGTATGTATAAAAATATGAAATTTTCCACTTTATTGGGCGAAAAAATAATGTTGTAAGTGGCACGGAAAAACTGCAGCCTTTGTACGCACAAATTGAAAATCACAAACTTGGTTTAAAAACAAAGAGCTGCTGGTCGCATTGCTTGCGGTGCTCAGTCGAATCAAATAAAATTTACACACCACCACACCAAGCAACGGCAGCTGCGTCAAGTATTCAACCTTTTTGGAAAGGCAAGGCAGAGGCAGGCATTTTGTTAAAGCACCGTAATTGTTATGTAAAATGCAGATTTGATTTGTTTTCCATGCTTACCGTTTGTGCCAAGTGTTCGTCTGTGATTTTTTAAAGATTTCGCACTGCAAATTCACTAAATTTAAGTGTTTTTTCCTTAAAAAACTAGCTTATAAATAATTGTATGATTTTGATGCATACGATATAACCTAACTTATGATAGAATCGTCGCCACCGCCACGTTTAATGTAATCGATAGCAGTGGTCGTGCCTGCCCCACGGTCACACTGTACAGTCACAATAGTTTATCGGATCATAGCGTCTCTGGGAGTTTATTTTCCAGCCCATCGCTAATCTGTCATTTGTTTTGCAAGCATTTCATATATCGATATCCCCCTTATTTTCTGCTGTGCTACGCTACCCGGTAAATGCTGAAATGGTGCAGAAATAAATACAATTCTCTGACTGAAATATTGGGAAAAACAGTCGCGTAAAGTAATGAAAAGCAACCGCCAGTTTTTCTAGCCGACAGTGTTTCCGTGAGAGCAGTGTAAAGTAAATTTTCGTGCCGCATCGATTTTTTCTGCGCCGCTGGTGCTGCCGCTGCCACATTAACAGCCCCAAGCTAAATCAAAAACTACATTCACAATGTCGCGGCATCCGAGTGACCGCAAGGTTTACGTTGGAGATTTGGGCAACAACGCCCGTAAGAACGATTTGGAGTATGTGTTTGGAGCTTACGGCAGTCTGCGCAGCGTCTGGATTGCACGCAACCCTCCAGGATTCGCCTTTGTGGAGTTCGAGAGCGCTAGAGATGCAGCGGATGCGGTGCGCGGTCTAGATGGTCGCACTGTGTGTGGACGCCGAGCCCGTGTGGAGCTGTCGACTGGTAAATACGCAAGATCTGGAGGCGGTGCAGGAGGTGGTGGTGGCGGAGGAGGAGGTGGCGGAGGTGCTGGAGGACGCGACCGCGGAGGCGGCGGTGGCCGTGGGGACGATAAGTGCTATGAATGTGGCGGCCGTGGCCACTTTGCCCGCCATTGCCGTGAGCGGAAAGCAAGACAACGACGCAGGTTAGTGCAATATTTCATTCATTTATGTTGCATTTTTTTCATGAAACATGGCGATATTTTCGCATACATACAGGGATACTTGTGTGTGTGTATGTATGTATGCGTGAGGATGTGCTACAAAACATTTTTAAATTGTTCTGAGTGTGGGGAGAAAATTTTCACTCGCCGTGCTGTTAGGCGCGCAATGTAAACAAGCATTAAAAATGTATGTTAAGTGGGAGTGTGTGCTGTTAGACGCAGAACTATGTTGCTGTTATGCGCAAACTGCGGCTTGGTAACAGAGCACACGTGCTCGTCACAAAGTACTGGGTACTCGCAACGAACACGGGTGTTCTTATGTGTTATTTGTTCGATGAAAAATGATCCATACATATGTTCACAAGTGCTTTGCCGAGATTCTGTCGGAAAAATAAGTTTTAGCATATTAATATTTATAGTAAAAATAATTAATGTGCCCATTCATAACATTAAAAACTAAAGAACGGGTATCTTATGATCGGGACGCTTGACAATATCGATCTATTTTCAAGTGAGTTTTTCGTGGTGAATTAGTCTACAGTGTGGTGAAGCAGCCAGGACGGTGCTGTTAAGTGCAAACTGTACGGCAACCCTGGCCGCTGCTTGCGCACACGTGCTTACGCTTCATTTTGGATTTTTCTTTTACACGCGGCATACAGAAAAGAAGGTTAAGTTTCGTGCCGACGTCTGGGTGTTTTATTAATTTTTCATAAATAAAAATTAAAACTAAATGAGCACAAAGTGACACAATGTTTGTGCTCTACGAAACGCCGGCGGGCTACGCTATTTTCAAGCTGATGGATGAAAAGAAGCTCGAACAGGTCGATAATCTGTACCTGGAGTTCGAGACTCCGGAGAAGGCCAACAAATTGCTGAAATTGAAGCATTTTGAGAAATTCAACGACACCACAGAGGCGCTGGCCGCCGCCACGGCAGCAGTCGAGGGCAAGGTGGCCAAGCCCCTGAAGAAAACGCTGAAAAAATTGCTAATCGACGAAGTGCAGGCGCCCTTGCTGGTGGCCGATGCAAAGCTGGGCACAGCGATCAAGGACAAGCTGTCTGTGCAGTGTGTGTACAACACTGGCGTCCAAGAGTTGATGCGCTGCATCCGCCAGCAGGCGGACAGTCTACTGGGCGGTCTGCCCAAGAAGGAGATGACGGCCATGGCCCTGGGTCTCGCCCACTCTCTGTCACGCTACAAACTAAAGTTTTCGCCCGACAAAATCGATACCATGATTGTGCAGGCCCAGTGCCTGCTCGATGATCTGGACAAGGAGCTGAACAACTATATGATGAGGGCCAGAGAATGGTACGGCTGGCACTTTCCCGAGCTGGGCAAGATTATAACCGACAACATTGCCTTTGTGAAGACCATCAAGCTGGTGGGCACCAGGGACAATATGGCGGCCGCCGATTTGTCCGACATTCTGCCCGAAGACGTTGAGGAGAAGGTGAAGGAGGCAGCCGAAATCTCGATGGGCACTGAGATCTCCGAGGAGGATGTCATGAACATCCAGTGCTTGTGCGATGAGATCATCTCCATCAATGACTATCGCACGCATCTGTACGACTACCTCAAGGCACGCATGATGGCCATGGCACCCAATCTAACAGTGCTGGTCGGAGACACAGTCGGCGCTCGTCTCATTGCCCATGCCGGTTCGCTGATCAATCTCGCCAAGCATCCCTCATCAACAGTACAAATTCTGGGCGCCGAAAAGGCACTCTTCCGTGCGCTTAAAACGAAGAAGGACACACCCAAATACGGTCTTATCTATCACGCCCAGCTGGTGGGACAGGCGAGTCAGAAGAATAAGGGAAAAATGTCACGTTCGCTGGCGGCCAAAGCATCGCTGGCCACCCGCGTCGATGCCTTCGGTGAGGAGGCGACCTTTGAGCTTGGTGCGGCGCACAAGGTGAAACTGGAGGCCCGCTTGCGACTGCTGGAGGAGGGCAATCTGCGCAAGTTGTCTGGCACGGGCAAAGCCAAGGCAAAGTTTGAGAAATATCAAGCCAAGAGGTATGTATTGCTCCTTAGCAGAGAGGCAGAGAGGGAAAATCTGTTGCAAGTCAATTTCTAATGATGATATCAAAAAGGTTTCGCATATATCTGATTACTATGACGATAAACCTTGGCTGTCTGAGTGAAATTGAGTGCTTCAGTCTCCCTTTAGACTCTCGTTGCTGCATTTTCTCTCAGTGTATTTATTAATGTGTTTCTATTCCCTGCTACTTTTGCAGTGAGGTGTTCACGTATCAACCCGAGGCGGATAACACATTAAATGTGAAGAAGCGCAAGCACTCGGAGGCCGAGGAGGAGGAGGAGAGCAGCTCACCGGTCAAGAAGGAGGTCAAGGAGGAGCCAGCCGAAGAGGAGGCTGAACTCAAGTCAGAGAAGAAGAAAAAGAAGAAGAAGAAGCAAAAGGATGAAGAGGCAACCGAGGATGAGCCCAAGACAGAACCCAAGGCAGAGCCCGAGCCCGAAGAAACGCCAACTCCAGCCAAGAAAAAGAAAAAGTCCAAGAAGGAGCAGCAGGAATAGAGAGAGAGAGAGAAGCTCTTGAAGGGGGAAATAATTTTAAGGCTCTTAACTTGTAGCATTTCATTATATAATAGGAGGAACCGTAGGATTCTATAAAATTAATCAGCAAAGAGTAAAGTTTATTTGTTTTATACATTAGCAATAAAATGTAATATTCACAAACCCAAATCAAGTTGTATTCTGTGTGTGTGTGTGTGTGCATACATCCTTCCATGTTTTATGTATGTTATGTGTTTTATGCTTGCTTGCAGAGGCATTTGTCTTAATGGATTTTTTAATTTCAGATGAGATTCTTCATTGAAAAGTAACGCGAGCTTCGCTTCACTTCACTTCAAACAGTTGCAGAACCCTTTATGGGGGATAGCATAAAGGAAGAGCAATCCATGTTATTTTGTGGCGCACTTCTAGAGCATCTATTTCGATACATTTCGGCTTCAGACAGGTCATGTTCGCAGAGGCTTATGTCATGCGTTCCCAGATGCATCTTCGTAACAGATGCTGCCGACTTGATCGTAGAATACGTGGGATAGCTTTGTCTTGCTTTGAACGCTATGCCAGCTCCGTCTTGGTCGTGGGATGCGTTTCTAAACCCATATTGATCGTTGGACACGTTTCCAGGTCCATGTTTTTCGTGGGACATGTTGCCAGCATCGTCTTGATCGTGGGACATGTTTCCAGTTTCGTCTTGATCGCAGGACATGTTGCCAACTTCGTCTGCATCGTTGGATATGTTGCCAGGCTTCGTCTGCATCGTTGCCAGCCTCCGACTTGGTCTTCGTTGGACCAAGCTTCATGTTTCGTCTTGCTCGCTGGACATGGTAATATATGTCGGAAGCAATGTATCAATTTGTAGAACAAATTTCCGAAAATATAAAGTCTTATTTCTGGCTTCCTGTTTTAACTTCCTTTGGCTTCTACAGCTAAGGATTGCATTGATTTGTTTCGAATCACTTTTCATATGATTCTTTTGATGTGGCAACATTTGCAGCAAAAATTAAATTCTTCAATCGAATCGATTTTGGAGGCCACTCTTTCTCCCTCCGAGAGTTACAAGAAGCCTGCGGCTGCTGTTGCTGCTGCGATTGATTGCTTGTGGTGTGGCGCTTGCAGCCAATGAAGCAGAAAGTTTTTACGTCAGCAGCAGCAGCAGCAGCAGGGTGCTTGCATCATGCGGCTCCATTCAGCGGTGCCCCAAATCTACAGTATAAAAGCGAATGCTGCCTTTGGGTAGTGGGTTCAGTGTAGAGGTAACCATACCAGGCGAAATGCGGGGCTATTTGAAGCTGCTGTTGGTCCTGGGCCTGCTGCTGACGTACGCGGCGGCGAAGAAGAAGGAGGCCTCCTCCGAGGAGGAGGAAGAGGGTGGCGAAAAGTACGAGAAGAAGAAATACGGCGATGAGGAACACAAGGGTGGTCACGGACACAAGGAGCACAAGGAGTGGGAGGAGGGCGAGAAGAAGCATCACGATGAGGAGAACGAGGAGCACCATCATGGCGAGAAAGGCGAGAAGAAGAAAAAGCACTACGACGAGAAGGAAGAAAAGGGGGAGAAGCACGAGCAGGGTGCACACAAGAAGGGTGGCAAGCATCATCACAAAAAGAAGCACAAGAAGGGCCACAAGGAGATGGAGTACCACAAGAAATTCAACAAGGACGAGTACTACAAGGAGAAGAAGTTCTACGACGACGAGCACAAGGGCGGACATCACAAGAAGTTCGGCAAGGAGCACAAGCACCATGCCGAGGAGCATGGTGAGCACAAGAAGGGCGAGAAGCACGAGAGCGGCAAGAAGAAGGGCCACAAGAAGCACAGCGGCCACTACAAGAAGGGCCATCACGACGAGGATCACAAGAAGTACAAGAAGGAGCACAAATACGGCGACAGTCACGAGGAGAAGGAGGAGCATGGCAAAAAGGGCTCCAAGAAGCACGGCCACAAGCACTACAAGAAGAAGGGAGGCAAACACTGAAATGGGACAGACTCTCTCTCTAAATATCTTTATCAAATTGTGATCTGTTGTTGTAGTTTATGCGAATAAAACTGGGCAAAGTGTAGGATTCATATTCTTTCTTGTAGCATCTAAGACGCACTTTATATATTGTTTATATCATTTGTTAAATCATGAATAATTGAGATCCTGGTCTTGGTTTCATTCTAGAAGCAACTCGTTCAGCAGATCTCGTAGCACATCCCGTCGCCGTCGCACTCGCTCCAAGTCTGGTGGCACTCGTTCGCGCAGTCGCTCCGCTGGCTCGGTGGGCGGTGCTGCTCGACGCTCTGGCCGCTCAAATGGACGCGATGAGAATGGTTCGGTGTCACGCTACAGCGACCACGAGCGCAACGGCAGTGGGGCAGTGGACACATCGCCGCCGCCACCGAAGCGCCGCTACGACGATGACGATGATGAGCGGGATAGAGGTTCACGTTCGGCATCGCCGCCAGTGCGTCGCGGAGGATCACCACCACCACGTCGTCGCGGCGATTCGTCGGCCTCACGTTCCGTGTCCAGGGACTAGCGACGACAAACGGATGCAGACGATGGCCGTAAATTCAAGAAGAAATAATTTAGTGGGGCCTGAGAGCTGCAGCCAAGAAACAAGAAGAATCAGCGCGAAAAGGGGAAGCTGGACAACAAATTCCCCTACCCCTCATTCCCCCCACACACAAACACAACCCCAAATACATAATATAACAAAAAACAAAAGAAGAACAATTCCCAAAACAACAAAAATACAAACAAAAAAACTTTCTTCACGAAGTATACACACCCACATACATATAAACAAATACCGTTTAGTTGTCCTCCCCCAAAAAACCATTTTAGCTTAGGGTTTTAATTTATTGTCTAAGGGAAGTACAGTCAGCATTTGTAAGTACTTTTTGCTATCGCGACAAGACCTGGGAAAACACACGAAACACTCACACATACGCGAAGAAAGATAACAGCAGAAACCAGAACAAAGGGCGCTTGAAATATCAAAAAGAAAACAAACATCAAAATTTATATATTAAATACAATAAAAAAGGATCGGGACAGAAGGGACAAACACCGCGAACCGAACATCGATCTAGTCACACCGTTTGCTATGTAAATTGATTTTTGTGCTTCTGATTTGACAACCAGCCGATATATAGACGATGCCTGGAACGATACTCGAATATGTAGAAGGCGGAACGACGAGTTCGTGTGTTTGTTTTATCAACTGGGGGGAATAAGGCGCCATCACATCTAGAACATCCCTGCTCCCATGTCACGTACCATTAAACATAACATCAATATGTCAATTCTCTTCAATTCATGTGTTGTACCGATCCGATTCCCATTAAATACATGCACCCACTCTTGATATTTCAACTTTCAAATACAACTTTGTATGGTGTTTTCTTTTCCAAATATTAAAATATGATTACAAGTCCTGCTACAATGCGAAATTAAACAAAATCCATGTTCATACATTGATGTCATAGTTAAGAATTTAAAAAATAAAAAATATGTATGAATTCTTCGATGTGTGTTTGAACTATATAAAGCAAATGCGCTGAAAACTAAAATACAAAATTATTCAAATCAATAAATTAAATGCCAAAAAACCAACACCATTTTTTGTCACATTTTTAAACCACAGAAAATGGTTAAAAGATAATATTAGTTCTAAGATTACTAAAGATATAGATATTCTGTGAATTGCTTAACGAGCATTATGCACATGAATTATATCAGTTGACGGATAGGGATGGTAGATTCAAATGTGTAGATGCCTGGTGGAGACGTTCAAGAGTTAGGTACCATCGATTGAACATGTGCAGGCCAAATATAATCGAATCGAGAGTGAGGCCAAAAAAACGCTAGAGCTCAAATGCAGAACCAAAAAAAAACACGAGATAAAAGAAAGACTGCTCTTAATATAAGTATATATTTGTGATCAATGATCAATGCGACAAAGTAGCTGCGATTAAACCCGATCATCCCTGCGATGATTTAATCGGTTGCTTTTTTCCCAGCACTATCTGCTTCACGATGCAATATTTTTCATCGCACAAAAACATCGATACATCTGCGAAAGTATCGACAACAGAAATTTAGCGTTTCGATTACTTTTTGCTGAGCAACCCAGTAGCCGCATTAATCGCATCGCATTCCTTCAGTTTAATTCCGTATTGTGTTTTGTTTTCATTTTTTTTTTATGAAAAGTCAGTCACCCCTTTTCACCTATAAGATATTGTTGTTAAATTTGTAAAGCCACATTGTTAAACTGCGCACAGAGACCAAAAGACGGAAGCTACAATGGCATTTCGCCAGTCGCAGCACGAAATGAGCGTCACCTCGCTCGAGCATCTCGACTCGAGTGTCGAATTGCGATCGCGTTCGCCGTCGCCGCAAGTGTTTAATCCACGCAAGCTGCGCTTCGCCGACGACGACTTTGACAAGGACCAGCCGGAGAGCCTGAGTCCGCAGCACAAGAAGAAGGCAACTGCAGACGTATCCATGTCACCGCCCTGCCAAAAGGTTCGTGCCCTACGCCTGTTCAGCACTCCTGCCACACCGAAGACGATTTTGCAGAAATCGCAGTGCAGCAATCATCTGTCCGCTGCGGCAGAGGTGGTCAATGCCAACCGCCGGGAGGATCTCTTCCGCCTATCAGAGCGCCCGCGCTGCTTGCCGCTGCACAATCGCAGCATGCAGCCCCAGGACACGGCCAATGTGAATCCCTTCACACCAGACAGTGAGTGCCCATTGAGAGTGCATCAATTGTTCATGTTGATTTATGGTTTGTCTTTCCTTTAGGTCTGCTGGCCCACAACAAGAAACGTTGTCGCACCCAAGTGGGACGCGAGAATCTCAACCTGAATGTGAATTCTATTCAAAAGTATTTGCTCAGCGACACCTGTGATGATGATGGGCCAGAGGAGGTCGGCGATCCAATGCGCGAGATACACCAGGCACCCAAGCGCCTGGCCCTGCACGACACAAACATCAGCCGCTTCAAGCGGGAGTTCATGCAGATGCGCGTGATTGGTGTTGGGGAATTCGGTGTTGTCTTCCAGTGCGTAAACCGGCTCGATGGCTGCATCTATGCCATTAAAAAGAGTAAGAAGCCAGTGGCTGGCAGCTCCTTTGAGTAAGTAAAAGCGCCCCTGCCCCATGCCGCCTGCTCATCGCCTAATCTGTGCTAATTCTCCTTACAGAAAACGTGCCCTGAATGAGGTCTGGGCCCATGCAGTGCTGGGCAAGCACGAGAATGTGGTGCGTTATTATTCGGCCTGGGCGGAGGATGATCATATGTTGATACAGAATGAGTTCTGCGATGGCGGCAGCCTGCATGCCCGCATCCAGGATCATTGCTTGGGCGAGGCCGAACTGAAGATTGTCCTGATGCATGTGATCGAGGGCCTGCGCTATATACACTCAAATGATTTGGTCCACATGGACCTGAAGCCCGAGAATATATTCTCGACAATGAATCCCACTGCCCACAAGCTGGTGGAGGTGCAGGCCAAAGATGATGACGGCGATGGCATGGACAGTGTCTATGAGGAGTTGCGCCATACGGAAAATCTGGTGACATACAAAATCGGTGATCTGGGCCATGTGACTTCCGTGAAGGAGCCGCATGTGGAGGAGGGCGACTGCCGCTACTTGCCCAAGGAGCTGCTCAACGATGACTACTCGAATCTGTTCAGGGCGGACATATTCTCGCTGGGCATCACCCTGTTCGAGGTGGCTGGTGGTGGTCCACTGCCCAAGAATGGCCCCGACTGGCACAAGCTACGAGACGGACAGGTGCCCTACCTGTCCACACTCAGCAAGGATTTCAATGAGCTGATAGCCCTAATGATGCATCCCGATCCGGCACAGAGGCCCACATCACAGTCCATTTTCAGTCATCCGTAAGTTTGTCAGACAAAATCATAGAAGAGAAATCTTGAATCGATTTGAATTGCAGTATACTGAGCGCTGTTGACTCGAAGACCAAGATGCAGCTCGGCCTGGAGCTGACCATGGAGAGGCGCAAGAACGAGATACTCATGAGCAAGCTGCGGGACGCAAAGAAGACGATAAAACAGCTCGAGGCGAAAGGTGAGTGAAAGGATGGCAGATCAAATCCCATGCCTTTGCTGGTTATTTATTCCGTTTTGTTCAATCGTTCCCCCACCACCCAGTTAACCTCTTGGCAGTGACAAACAATCCGGAGAGTGTGGAGGGTCAGCGATGCCTGCGCTCGTTCACGCGACGTATGCGCACACCCTTCAGCACCCATGGTCGATATAGCCTGGGCGATCGTAACAAAAATGTAATCACCAATGTTTGAGACACTCGAAACCTACCTCCTAATCATATCATTTAACATACGGAACTATCTACCTACAGACAGCCAAACTCTTCCGAATCGAACGTGAACAAAGCTCACATTGCGTTTAGTTTTTTAAGTCCTAATTTAGCTTCTATTAGTTTATAGTTTAAACCTCACTAACTACTTTATATATACATATATCGAGGCATTCGTAATAATATATCCCTGTATTTATCATTTTTTTGCAGCTCAATGAACATTTTCTTAATCGAAGAAAATCTTGAACATAAAAAAAAACAAAGAAAAATTTCAAAAATAATCCACCCGCCCTCACACGTAGCATCTAAGCACATCGTAGTAGCGTCTAAGGATCGATGCATCCACATGTAAAAAATGAACGAGCACTGTTTTTCGTAATTAAAACTATTTTATAATGTTAAATGGAATCGCGGGAACATTTGACACATTCCATGCGATCGAAATACATATAGCCAAATGGCTGGCTATTCAATAAATGTTTTATTTTATTGCTGAAGAAAGTGAATCCACCTCGAAGCAGAAAGTTTTTGATATAAGTTTAACAAATGATTGGTTGTGTCTTGATAAGATTAAGAACAAATTACAAATTAAGCACAAAAATGAAACTAATTATACAACAAAATAAGAAGAAAAGCTTATAAACGAAATATTAATTGACTTTTTATTTTTAATTAGAACTTGTGAAATGTTTTTAAACAGAACAATTAAAAGGAAAGCTTTCCAACACTTTTTTAGGATGAATCTATGTTAAAGATAAAAGATATTCATTTTCATATGGTATTCAAAAATAAGAAGAACACTCAATCGATGGGCCCTGCCAGCTAGCAAGCGATTCCTGAAATCATATAAATAAATAAAGAAGAAAACTCCAGACAGACTCGTACATCAGAAAATGAATGAATTTTTATTATTTTCTTAATTGAACAATTCTAAACAATTGCAAAGTGATGTTTTGATAAAATTGCATATGATACATAGATCGTTTTCTAGTTCCTCAAAATCAAAACCTAAATCAAAAAAAATTAAAAAGAACAGAATGTTGGCATCAGAAATTAATGAATAATTTATTCTTAATTTATACTTATTTGTTTTTAAGGTGCATTTTCTGTTGTTAAAATTGTAGATGGTATATGGTGGTTATATGATACCCCTAGGGATACTGTCTATTAATGGTATTGTACTGCTCAATATAGGCGGAGTTGCTACTATTTGAAGGTTGATATTTGTTACCCTAGAGGCACTGGCATTAATAAAGGCAGGCAGCTCCTTGTGTGTGCCAAAATCTTGTATATCTCATCTGCTTCTGATATACAATTTCTATTTTGAGGCACTAAGGTAACAATTAATGTTCCTGGGCTCCTGATGGTAGCTTATTGAATCAATTCAATTATCGTTTATTTTTGTCTTCATTAAAACTTGTTACTGCTACGTGTAAGATCAATGCATAAAATGTTCGTGTCTGTGCGCTTAAAATCTTCTATAGTTTTGATTTTGATTCTGTTGCCTATTGCCACCGCCACCGCCGCCGCCTCCTTGCTGCTGGTAATTCCTCTGCTGACCGTTGTAGTTGTTGTAACTCCTTTGGCCCTGCTGCTGCTGCTGTCCACCATCCTGGTTGTACCTTTGGTTCTGGTACTGCTGCTGGCCGCCACCGTACTGCTGGCGATTCTGATAGCTGCCCTGACTCTGGCTCTGATATCCACCACCTCCGCCGCCACCCTGGTGCTGCTGGTTGTAGTTATTGTTGTAGTTGTAATTGTAGTTGCGACTATTATTCTGATAGCCTTGTCCTTGCCCCTGATTATAGCCGCCACCTCCACCACCACCCTGGTTGTAGCCCTGCTGTCCGCGGTCTCCCTGACCATTACGTATGCCAGCATTCAGCATACGATGTCCACCAGGCGCTACGTAGGCCCTCGAATGATGGCTGTTGAAACCAATGACGGGTCCGTTCTTCTGTCCTTCGGGGGAGGGCAAAACCTGCGGCGGATCAACAGCATTGGGCAGACGCTTTGCCTCGAATATGTAGTCATCATCGTACTCGGGATCTATGAAGAATGTCGTCACAATGGTGTTTCCAGTAATGTCTGGAAGTCCGGCAATCGGCGACGGCAGGCAGCCATCGATGGCAGTGTCTATGTCCGAACGGAGTATGGTGCCGCGCATGCCATTGAAAGAGATGGCATTGCATTGATCCTCGGCGTCCTCGGTGCTCTCGGTTATCTTCTTCACCTTCTTGTAGTGCGGACTGGAGTTGCTGATGTACAGGAAGTTGTGGCCCTGCTTGTTGCGCTTTATCTCCGCGCCTGTCAACTGTGTGTAGTACGGCACGAGGGCCTTGAAGAGACGCTTCTCGTCGACAAAGGGCAGCAGGGCGACACCCTGCCAGGCAAACTTCTTGCCATTCAAATCGATCTTAAAGTCCTCCGGGTAAAAGTCGATGATGGGTGAGTCCGGACTGGACATTAGCTCTGCCCAGGGTTCGGGCACATGCGAGCTACTGGCCGCCGGGAAGACTCCCATCAGCTGCTCTAGCGGATTGAAGGGTTTCGTGCCCCGCTCAAAGGCCGTCGACAGGCCCTGGATGTTGACAAAATCCGATGCAAAGGGGGCATAGTGATAGGGGAAGTACCAGTTCCAGGAGGCACAGCCCTGATAGTAGTACTTTAAGACCCAGCACAAGCCCCGCACGTATTGCAGGGCCACGGCATAGCGGAACGAATGATTCTCGGGTGCCACATCGAACTTGGACTCGTAGTAGCGACTCTTGAAGCCATCCTCCCACAAGCGCACCTCGTCGTTGTCCTCCTCTTCCTCCTCGTTGGGTCGCTTTTGTCCTGTTCTCAGCGCAGCAGCTTCCTGCTTGTAATTGGCAATACTCGAGGGCTGGCCATTGCGGCCACCGCCAACGGCCTGGGCACCAAACACCGATTGATCCAGAGCGCTGTGATCCTGCCTCTGCCTCTGTTTATCCCTGGCCTTGAACTGCTGCTCGCGTCGCTGGCGACTCTTGAATATCTGATCCTCGGCATTGCCCAGATCCGTCATTATCAGCTGCACACGATCGAGATTCACGTCCCCAGAGTCGGTCAGGTAGCCCTTTGTCTTGTAGACGCATTTCTTGTACAGCTCCACCAGGCGATCAACTGCGCCCTCGCGTATCTCCAGACTGGGAAGATGGGGCAGGAAATCGTTGCCCACAAAGAAGCACATGAACACCCAGTCGTCGAGGGTGCGCTCAAAGTCATATTCGAACGGTAGATTGGGCATCTCGAGCGTCTGCTTCAGGTACTCCCTGAGCACGCTCAGGCGTACAAATATGAACTTCACCTCGGCTCCAATGGCCACATCTGGCTTGAAGTTGGCTCCCGATGAACCGACGGCACTGAGGCCCACACACTTGTCCATTTCGTGGCCGAATTGGTTGCAAATGTCGCACGGCCTGGGCTTGTTGGGCAGAAACTCCTCCCGGATGATGGTGAAGTTCGGCTCGTGGGTGGCCAGGCCCAACATGATCAGATCCGCATCGGCGCCGCACAGTACGTGCTGGGTGTTTGGATCGTGATCCGGCTGCGCGCGCTGCTTCCGTATGTAGTCCATTATCTTGTGCTCACCCTCGCCGGGCACATTGGCATCCGAGAGGATAACTTTGATGCCCTTCCATGCTGGGTTATTGTTCTGCCGATCGTGGACGTAGTAGTGCAGGCACTTGCTCAGCCTGTCCATGAACGGAGTGCCGGGCGTAATGCAATTGGAATCGAAGTGCTCACCCTTCTCCTTTTCGGGCGGCAGCTTGCAGCCGCGGGTCAGCAGCTCCTCGCGAATGCGTGCAATCTCCAGTCGCTTCTCGGTGGTCTCCTTGGCCGCACGGAAGCGACGCGACCGCTGCTGGTTCATCTTGGCCCTGGGCGCCACACCGTCAATGGCCATGTAGAGCACCTTTCGCGGTCGGACAATGCCAAACAATCGATCGATGCAATCGAATATGGCCACCATCATCTCGTCCTCGTTCTTGGGCGCCGGCTTGTCCTCCGGATGCGTACAAGGGTGTATAATACCGTTCATATCCAGGTATAGGTTGTCAAACTCCACTCCATTCGGATTGGGTAGGGTGGCGTCCTCGTAGATATTTTTACCGGTATCCGGATCGACCTGCTTGTTCTCATTGCAATCTATTATCACACTTGCGTATTTTCGGCTTAGCCACCGAAAGAATGCTGGTACTCCCATTTTGAGAGTTGTTGAAAATCTTTATCTAAATATTTTTCCGTTCCTTTGTGCTGCTTTTTCTATTTTTTTTTTCACCGTCAATACAGCATGTTTTCACTAGTGCTGAAAATCCATCGATGACACTATCGATAGTATTTATGGTTTTTGTGCAATTGTTACATATCTTTTCAGTGGAAAAGGTGAGATTTCGGAGTGTAGAAAATGAGTACAACGCACATAAAAAGAATGTGGATAACCAGTGTAATTTGTACAATTTTGTTGAGATCAATTTTCAGAACCTATTTTAAACTAGGGATGGAAGAAAATGGCTGCATCCTATCGTCACGAGAAACCATCGTCAGTTACACGCTTTATGTATCGATTGCCCCCTGCCAGAGAGATGCCAGACCGCAAATTGTAACTCATGTGTTCGACTAGGAGAAATAATTTGATTTGATAAAATGTCAAGAATATTACAGAAATATGTTAAGTTTTCACCCCAGGAGTTGGAGACGTACGCCAATAATCCCGAATCATGCGTGAAATGCATCAACACGGACATGCACCTGTCGATGGGGCCGTACGGCATGGCCAGTTTCAAACGTGCGCTCCACGAGCTGCTCATCCGCACCAAAGTGGGAATATACGATGCTAACCTGTCTGCCATAGTGCTGGGCATTAAGAACATCAAGGTGCTGGGCCAGACGGCTGCCTTGAGAGCGGACGATCCCACCTTGCACTTGCTCATCAACGCAGACTTCTACGTCTTCCAGCCCATGGAGGGGGCCGTCCTGCATGGAGTTGTACGGCACATATCAAAGCATCAAGTCAGCGCTCTCATCTACAGGGTTTTCAACGCAACGATTCGCTTCACCAACAACAAGAACACCAGGGAAGGCATTACCATGGATCAGGACATTAGTTTTCGGATCAAAAGCTTCAACATGGCCAATGTGATGCCCTACATCGAGGGAGAACTGTTACTGGATGAGGAGGAGGAGGGCACACAACCGGTGGTATGTTACTCTTTGATTAAAACCTGAGAGAGTCATTTAACTTATATTTTTTTTATTCGCAGAACCAATCCGTCCAGCTTGGAACCCCAGAGCCGGAGGAGGTTAAACCCGAACTGGAGCTGGATGCGATAATAGAATTGATTAAAAAAGAGCCCTGCATGGAGCCCACACCTAAGAAAAAGCAAGCGACAAAACGTAAAAAAACTGAAAAGGACGACAAGCAGACAAAGAAAGTGAAAAAAGTAATAAAAGCAGAGCCAATGTAGCCTTAAAATTCCCAAAACCCCACTCGTGTTTTCCACAATCCTCTGATTAGTACAAATTATGAGAATGTAATGTAACTAGCAACTCCTATTATCCCCCTGCTATGCTGGCCATTAGCCACTCGGTATACAAAAACAATGTACAATCAAATGTATATTTGATTAACAAACAAAGGACCGGCCAGGCTTGTTAACTAAATAAATGCAGTTGCATAGAAATACCAAAGCGTAAAGCAGGAAATTCAAAGAGATTGGATCCCTATGAATACTTAAGATATTCGGTTAACGTCTGTCTCCTTGAGCAAGGAACTAGTAGCTGAATGGAGCTGGAAGGCTGTGGCTATTGGTCGACATCGGTTCATCGCTTTCCCCATGAAGCTCTGTAATTGAAGGCACTGATTTGGAAACTTTCAACTTATCCACACTCTGGCACACAGGATCTACTATCTCCTGTCCTAAAGTGGCTTACTTTTCGTAGCGGAAAATATTTATTCCAAGCTGTCTATCAGCAGTCTGCCCTGGGATGTGATTCTTTTTACAATATGCACTCATTCCCTTTTGAAGGCTTCGCTTGTGCGTGTCGAGTCGAGCATTATAAATGAGTTTTCTGTTGTTTTTGAGTTACATATGTATTTCATACAAATAGAGTCAATATTTTACAATACATTTAAATACAGTATGCGGTATCATAGTTGTAGTTTATGGTTTTATAAATAATTAAAAGCCAGTTACATATACATATATATAGAATATATTTCCGATTTTGATTTCGCTAATTATTAAATAACAAGCAAATACAATATATATAATACGAGAATCCTAATCGCACGAGCACGATCGAAAGGAACGTAAAAACTATACACACAATGATACAATTATAATAACACTTTCGACAGAAATTAATGCCCTACACTTTTGAATTTGTTGTTATTCACTTATATATTTTCACATTCCCACGGACTGACTACCAGGAACATTTCCATAATGTACAAACATACATACACATAATACATACAGTTACATCGATTGCTTGCATCCACTTCTCACCATTCTCACCATACCAGAGCACATACAGGAAAGGGCTCTGCTGTAGTGGGAGAGAGAGAGAGAGGAGAGGCAGTGTGTGTGTGGAAATTAGAGATGGACTAAATCAAGAACTGATCCACAAAAGAGTAGAAGAAATCGAGAGATGTAATGAGTGTTGCTTACATTTGTGTTTTGTAGTAGTAAAAGGTGTAGGTAGTAGGGTAATGCATGCTAGACAGAGATTTCCTGAATATGTACACGTTTCTTGCTCCCGCTGCTCCCTGAACTAGTCGCCGCACTTCCCGCACTCCCCGTCTGCCGCAGTATACCCTGTTGTTGTTGCTGCTGTTGCTGTTGGGCAGCCAGAAATGATCGCGGCGGTGGCGGCGGTTCTGGTATGTCATCGTCTCGCATGATCTCAGAGTCTTGTATGGCCGCTGCCTTGACCGCCTCTTCGATGGCCTTGAATGACATCTGATCCGATGACTGCACTGCATAATCAAATTGCTGCGGACTGTTGAATTGCAGGCTGGTGTCCACGAAGGAGCCGCGCTTGCTGCTCAGCGCCGACGTTGTCTCCATCAGCGTGGGCAGGGCATTGTAGGAGATCATCTCCAGGTGGCTATCGCCGCCTGGCTTCGTCTTCAGCAGATCGAGTGTGCTGGTGGAGCAGGCGCCCCAGCTGTCCATCATGAGGGATGTTTGCCCGGGCACCGTCACCGACATTGACGACGATGGTGGCAGCTCCACAATGAGCTTCTCCTCCTTCAGCTGCTTGGTCTTCTCATCGTAGCAGCTGTATTCCCCAAAGACAACGCCCACACCGCCCTTGCTGTCCACCACAGTGCCGCTGAGGGAATAGCCATCCGCGGGATCACAAGAACCGCCACCACCAGGCCCTCCTCCACCACCACCACCAATCAAAGCATTCAGCTTGAGCATGCTGGAACTTTTGCTGGTGTCGCTCTCCTGCAGCTCCTCCTTCGTTTTGGCATCTCGCGCACGCTTCTCGCGCTGATGATAGATCCCCGCAAAGATGAGTACATTGAGGATGAGCAGGAAACAGCCCACAGCCACTGTGGCAATCAATGCAGTGGTGTAGCTCTGAAACTGTTTGCCACTCAGCCGCCGCAGCAGCTCCAGATTGCCAATGATGCCCGTCGAGGCGGTGGCCAAGTCCTTTTGCGTCTCCACGCGCGTGTGTACTCCCGTTCGATTGTCTTTCGGCGCTTGAGTTGTGGTCAACTCGGAGACGGACATGGCACCATCAATGCCGCATTCTGTAACAGATTAAATGTTAGCATTAAGTTTGTATTTCTTTGATCATAGAATTGAAGATTAACCTGTGGTGGTGGCTGTGCCGCTAATTATGGGATTCAAAGCTTGCGTTACGTTTGTACTTGGATTCTTTGGCGGTGGCGTCGTCGTCGTTGTCGTGGTGGTCGTTCTGCTTTTCTGTATAATTATAATGTTGTCATCTTCTGCTGGTTTCGTCTGCAACTGTGGACGCACGACGCCTATGAAAAAGAGAAATCAAAATCCTGCACAGTAGCTTAAGGGTGGAGAGTCTCTGACAAACCTTCATACAGATCCCTGTTGTTCATGTCATCCTGGAATTGATGATGCCTCATGGACTGGTCGTTGATGTTGAAATGGCGATGCAGTTGAGGGATGAGGTTCAACCACATGGACAGCTTATGGCCACGATAATGACTCTGAATGTTTGCCTTGTTGCCTGCAAAGGGGAATTGGTTCAATAAAATCAAAGCATAATCCTCTCCAATGGTCTTTAGGGCTTACCCAACTCCACATACAGCTGGTTGACCACGTCGTATGCATCCCAAAAGGGCAGATCATCACCATCGTAGCTGCCAACATCCCGCTCGCTGGTCAGCCCCAGCTGCGTGAAGGCTCCTTCGTTATTACTGCGCAAGCGGCGACGTATATAGGAGCGTTTCTCATGCATGGCATTGCTGCGTCGCTGATTGTAGAGAACCGCCAGAGTCATGGCATCGCTGAGATGTGAATTGGGGGCCAGAGATGCCGAGCGTTTCTTCAAATCATGCAAGGCAGCATCGTCTGTGTTACCCAAGGCGGTTTTTGCACTGAATTGGTTCGGATTGCTGTCAAATATGAGCGTTAGAGACAGATCATATCTATAAGATGTGCTTGGCTTACCCTGTTTTGGCAAAATTGGACAGATAGCGCAGCATTAGGCGACCAATTTGACGCTCCTGCGTCGTGTAGTTGTGTGGAAAGAGCGGGGATATGGGCAGGCCAAGCCAAAAAGGCACATCTTCGCCACGAACAGAGCCGGTTCTCTGTGAATGTATCAAGCAAAATGTTTAGCATAAACTTTATTGTGAGTCTGCCCAGTTGGAGACCGACCTGTGGGTATTCCTCTTCGACAGTTTTGTGCTTAAAGTGCAGGAAATAAGTGCGACCCCCGCGTAGACTGTGCATGTAGCCGAGCTTAATCAGAGGCGACGCCGTATGGCCATCGCTGAGGAACTGCAGGGTGGCATCGCGTGAGCTCAAAGGATTACGAATGGCCTTCTCCCAGTCGGTGTACTCATTCTATGGAATTTTAAATGATTATAAATCAGGTATAGAAATTATATGTAGTGTTTGTTGCACCTTTAAGACGGCAAAGATTTCATTTAAATGATAATGAAAATTGTTGCGCACAAAAGTGCGTAGAATGCGATCACGACGCGTCTCATTAAAGCCAAACTCCAGATCTTGGGCACTCAAATCCAGGTAGGATTCCACAGAGCTAAGGCAGAAGATGAGGTCTCGTTTGGGAAAGTTTGCATATTCAATTCCTGAAGTACTGCAGGAAGTGGAAGTACAAAAAAAAACATTAAAATATGTCGTTATATGTAACTTCGAGTGGCTTTACCTAACAATAGCAGAGCCCAAAGGCAAGGTGGTGCTGCCCAGGGGATTTGCAACGGGCGAAATAACAGTGCCATCCACAAACGGAGCAAAGCCAACGAGGAATCTGTTATGAAACGAGAAGGTTACATGTGGATAAGCTTAATACTTAAAACTCCCTCTCTCTCTCTCCACATACCGCGGATGATCCACCTTGACGGAAAGCAGTTCGGCCACGCTTTTGGTGCGCAAACATGGCGCCAGATCATCGTACAGCATATCGCCATGGCAGCCCGTCTGCTCTGCCACGCGACGCTTCACAAACAGCGGATTCTTTTGTATGGCCCAGGGCGACAATGCGGAGCCACTGACCAGAACTGTGCGCTGTATTAGATCTACAAGAGTAAAGGGTTGCAGCCACAGACTTTCTCTGAACTGAAAGTTCTTACCACTCGACACTGGAGACACAACCAATATGTTGGCCAACACTGCGCCCGTGCCGTAGCCCAGCAGCGTTATGCTTTGCGGATCACCCCCAAACGCCGGCAGATTCTCCTTGAGCCAGTGCAGGCCTGCCACCAGATCCATCAGGCCAAAGTTGCCCTGGGCGCTCTCCTTGCCGCCAGTCTTCAGGAATCCAAAGATCCCCAGGCGGAAATTGATTGTCACAACGATGACGTTGCCGTGGGCCGCCAGCTCGGACCCATCGTATGGATTGCCAGAGTTCCAGTCGAACGATTCGCCATGTATGAACACCACAGTGCTAAGCTTTGCTGTTGTTGCTTGTTCTGCATTGTCAACATCAGCGTCCGCATTGCCTTTAGGGATGGGGGAAATGGCACTCAGATTAATACGATAATTGAATAATTGGGTTAATCGCTATCGCTATCATTGCAGCTGTCCGTGTGTCCGTGTGTGTTTGCGGCTATCGGAACTGCCAAGTCCACAGCGCTTGCAGTACGTGAAAATTTAATTAAACTGCAATGCACTACGGAATTGAGAGCCACGACGCCAATGCAGTAACGACCACTGGATTAAATATTGGCAACAAGTAAAATAACCTCAAATGTCTGCACAAGCGTTTTCCTTTTATTTTATTTTTGGCAAAAAGTTAACACGCGCGTTCGGTCCGGCACGTCATTTTGCAAGGCGAACCAGAAAACCCAGACAAAAAGGGATAGCGGTAAGTAACTGTTTATCACTTTGTTTCACTTAAATTTAGCGAATAAAACGTATAAACTTGGCTTGGCACTTACGCTTGAAGCGGCGCGTCTCATAGGGCACATAGATATTAAGGTATAAGCAGTCTTCCGATTGGTTCTTGAGCAGCGGCAACAGACGCCGCAACTGGGCCAGACGGGCGCGCGGCACCTCCAGCAGCGCCTCCGGCCCGTTGGGTGGTATGGGCACGTTCTGTGGACAGACGGGCGAGAATCGATCCGCATTGCGAACCGTTTTCCATGTCGATGGTGTAATGGGAGGCATAAATCTGTGTGGAAGAAAAAAAGAAGAGGGGCAGCAAAAGGCAATACCCGTTCGGGCGCGCATAAGTAAATATTCAATTTTTGGCCACTTGTGGGGCAGCACGTTTTTATGCGGTCTTCGGGGTCGTGTGCATCTGTGTGCGCGGGTTAAATATGTGGGTTGAGTTAAGAGTGTGTGTGTTGGCGATTAAAGGAAAAAGGATTCGTTTGGCTCGTAAAACACAGAAACTAAGTACCCGCCCATCAATCAAAAGTGCAAACTGCCGTTGATTAATTGTGCAATTTTATTGTTTTGCGTTGAATCCATCGATCAAGCATCATCAGCGTCGAGTAAGTCATGAGCGGAGGCGGGGGGACAGATGATTGGACCAGGGCTGGCACAACGATATGCGATAAACGCTGCTTTGTTGTTGATTTTATGACACGCGATAATTGACGCGAAACGATTTGATTGTTTCTTTTTTGTTGTTGTTTGGCTTTACCCTCCCGCTTTGTTGCCTCTCTCCCCATCTTTGTTTATCTCTCACTCGTTCTCGCCCCTCCCTGGTGGCAAATGACAGACAATGGACCGCAGTAACAAAAAGCTCGCCTCCCCAATTTTGTGGCAAGCATAATTTTTCAGCCATACGTGATGCTGTTGGTGTCTCCCTCTCTCTCTCTCTCTCTCTCTCTGTGTGTGTGTTGCACGTTCCTAACTTTTCTAACCGCCCTGCCCGCCTCCCGCACATTTGTAAACCGTCGACATGCACCACGGTAAAAATTAATACTATTTTTTTTTGGGTAAAACCCCTCCAAAAAGTTTCACTTTAAACTATTTTTAAGCGAATAAAAAAATTTTTGTTTTCTGTACTTTTTCGAGCGTTAAAAGCAATCGTTTTATTGTGTGTGCGGATGTGTGTGTGTTCCGGTACTTTTTTCACTTCAACGCACAAACACATGTGAACGAATTGCGACTTGGCACGTTTTTCTCTTTATTTTATTTTATAAAGTAAAAAAACCTCTACGTGTATTCGTATTCTTGGTAAAAAAAAACATAAATATTCATATTTGTTTGACTACATGCACAATTTTATCTAAAATATTAAAAGCTTTCAATGGAATTCAATTCTAGTGTAAATATTTGTGCTTCCAGGCTGCAAGGAAATGCTCTTTAGAAGAGAATATTTATTCTAGAATTGCGAATAAGTTTGTTACGGACTGATTGAAGCATGTGCTGTGCGACCACCATAAAAAGTGAATCAGCAATGGGGATCAATTAGGTAAGAGTTTGTATTTGAATAGGGGTAAACACCTAAATAAATATTTATTAATAATTTTAGAAAGCTCAAACTAATGTTCATTGTCTGTCAAATTGAACCAAGACTGAACAATCTTAGAGGACACCCAATAAGCCTTAGGTCTTATAAGCTATCCTAATGCCATTTGTTTTTATTAATATTTTGTGAATTTTTTATTAGAAACTTTGGCGACAGATGCGTTTGGTCCCCCTACTGCCTTGATTTATATTGTTAGCTCTCTCGCAGCCAGCCAACCGTGTACTGACGGCTCGTCAAATATCACGTTTTATCAGCGAAACAAAAAAATACTACTCCTTACTCTCCATCTCTATCGTCCCACAAGCCTTATGGACTTGCGGTGGGTGCTTTTCCACAAGGTGGCCTGGCTGGAATTTGATTAAGTTCTGTTTGCCGATTTCTGGCATCTGTTGCTGCATGATAATGAACCGCATTCATAAACGACTTCATTTCACTCCCCATCTAACCCAATGGCGTCTGACGTCTGGCGTCACACATTCCTACCGCACGGAAGTAATTAAAGAACAATTTTCAGGAATTGTGGCTAAGCAAACATCAATGGAGCGAAAGGAGGCGATGAAGAGCCCTTTAAGTACTTCATCCAATCGCTTCATCAAACACACTTGTTGTTCATGCATGTCACACAAAAGCTTTTTGCTTTTGCCTTTGCTTTTGCCTTTGCCATTGCCTCCTACGGTAACGGTTTCGTGTGTACATGTCTGTATTCTGTATTGTACATGTCTCTGAGCGTGTGAGTGTGCGAGCGTGTGAGTGCCGTGTGCAAGTGTGAAAGTGCCCAAGTAACGGGACTTAGCTGGGCCCGGGGGGGTGTGCGGGGGAAACTTTTGTAATATCCCCCACAAAACTTCACTTTGGTCTCTGAGTTCTCTCTCACTCGTTCGAGAGTTCTTGCTCGAGTTCACCGTTCTCCGTTCCTCGGTCTCGTTTGCGCGCCGTTCAATGGCATCAAGTGCTCGAAATGGCTTATCGAACTTTTCTCTGTGTGTGTCTCGCTGGAGTGGGTCCTTGGCGGTAGAACTGGTGCTGCTACCAGCACCAACTGTCAACTGCTTCATTATTAATTGGGTAAACCAATCGCTTATTCGTACTTGCGAATAACAAAGCAAATTGTGTGCACAATTTTTTCATCCTTTCCTTCCGCTTTTCAAATCTTTCCACAAAAAACTAACCGAATAATGAAAACTTTTTTAATTGTTACCTATACGGTGGACGGTAGGAGCAAAGTTGTAGATTAATTCCAAGTAGCACTTGGTCTTCATTACGAGCTGTGTGCTGTGCTCCTACGTATCGTGTGTCCGTGTCCCCATGGAACTTTAAATCCTCAAACAAAGCTTTGGGATTTGCGCGACCAGAGCCACAGCCACAGCCAGTGCCAGTGCCAGACCTAGTGCTAGGCCAGAGGCCGAGCTCCGTAAAGTCCTCACTTGCGTTAGGTGGGTGTAAAAAGTACTAGGACCCCGGCAGCAGCAGACCCATCCACACACATATTTCATGAGAATAATTATTAAAATTGCTTTGGCTAAAGTTCTCTTTGCCGCCGCTCTCTGTGAAAAAAAGTTTCGTCTAAAAGCGGCAAAAGAGCCTGGAGACGACCCCCATGTGGCGTTCAGATTGCGTGCCCCGTCCTGCCATAGAGATGGGAACGTGAGAGCGTAATAAACTGCAGCCTCAACTTTGCGGGTAGAAAATCTTTAATTTAATTTCAAATTAAGGAAAACTTTGGGTTAGCAAAACACACACAGAATCTTTTTAAACTATCGATCAAAGAATTAATGCAGCTTAAACGCATTTTATTTCTCAATTTTTAAGTCACTTAAAACACAAACCAAAAGTGGACTATTTATGGAAAATATATTTTACACCTTGCCTACAAATGTTCTGCCATTTAATGGCCACCCAAAGGCGTGCCTCACGTTGTTGTCTCTATTTGTTGTAAAGATTTCACTTCAACCACGCCAACATCCAACCAGCCACGACCCGGAAAACGTAATCTTGTGCAACATGCCGTAGCCGTGGCTGACACACACACCCACACACACAACTCGATTTTGAGACTCACCTGAGACTGCCCACCGGCGCGGAGGCATAGGGTATGCCGAGGAATGCCTCCACCAGTGGCGTGGAGCGCACCACAATCCCTCGCAGTAGGCCATATTTAGTCTTCACCGTATTGCTGCCGCCATGCAGGCACTCGCAGCAGTCCGGCCAGAGGCTGCTGAGCAAAAGGAGCAAAAGCAGGATGCCTGGTGTCAGCTGGTGACGCCAACACGACGCCTGTGGATGATGTCGTGTATGCGGATGAGCATGAGGATGTGGATGTGTTTGAGAGTGTGTTTTATTTTGGACTGGAGCTGCTGCTGCTGTTGCTCCTGACGTTGCTGACGTTGCTGATTGCTCCTGCTGATGCTTTTGATTGTGTTCGTCGGTTGTGGAAATCTCTAGAAATCTTTTTAATGTTATCAGTCTTATAATGCAAATTCCCGTTGCCACGATGCGGGCATCCGTTCCCGTTCCCATTCCCATTCCCATGCCCATTGCTGTTTCCGTTTCCGTAACTGCTTTCCTCTTTGCTTTGGCTGAGGCCAATGCCACTGCCACTGGCACTTCCGTTTCTTTATCCGCTTCCGCTGCCATTTGCTGCACCATTGATGCGCAAATAGTTTTAATGTAACTCATCAAGGAACCGAAGAAAATGTAACCATAAATATGTAGAAAACGCGATTGAATTATCTTAGTTTGTCTTAGTTTGCTGCTAGTCCTAGTCCTAGTCCTTCTAGTTGTCGTCCTTGTCGTATTCCCTCTCGTTGCCATCAAAATCAATTGGCCATGCCCGCTTCCTGTTGGGGTCTGCGACTGCGACTGGGACTGGGACTGAGACTGGTACTGGTACTGAGACTGTAGCTGGTGGAGAGCAGCCGCTTGTGGGACATCCACGACATCCAGGGCATCCAGGACATCCATGGCTGCGTTCGCTTCATCTTGACAGCAGTTGTGCGCATGTTGAGCTTGTGATTCACGTACCACACTGACATGGTTAGACCCTAATGCTTTGATTTCAAATATTATACACTGAACGTGTTGGCCTCTGCTTCTCTATTAGAAATGCAATTTCAGTCGCCAACTTCCACGACTTGCTGCTGCTGCTGCTGCTGTATCCGGAAGTATCTGCAAAATGTGAGAGAAGCAAATTTTCAACATTAACTTTAGCTGACACTAAATGACCTGCAATCGAGCGCCCTGGCATAGATATAACTATATATGTGTCTGTGTCTTCTCTGTCCTCTGTGTGCTGTATATATTCTTTTTTTTTGATGAGATTGCTGATTGCTGTGCAGACCTTTACGCCGTCAGCTTCGGGTCTTAACTGTGCAACGCATCAGAGCGTGGCATCCTTAAATAGCCTTGGTCAATGCATCCAGCCAACTGCAAGTACAGCAGCTACAGCAGCAGCACCACCATAATGGGGCCTTGCCTGGCGCCCACTTTATGTCTGCCGCCACCTGAGGACAGGACACGTTTTGTGGCAGTTGGGGAAGGCTGCGGATGGGCACTGCCACTGGGATGGGTATGGGGATGCACGTGCAGGTGCAAAGCGTTTTCCTTTGCCATCGTTTGACCTCCTCACCTCCTGCCCCTGCTGCTGCTGCTGCTTGCCACTGACGCTCCTAAGGCTTGTGTGTGTGCGTGTCTGTGTGTGTGTGTGTGAGGTGTTCAAGATGATGATGGACGTGCTGGATCGCTGAGAACTAGTTCAGGTGTTCAGGTGCTGTTCTTGTGAAAGGTGCGAAATACACAGCACTGAGGCAACGTTGCACCGATTTATAGCTATTTCTAAAGAGTGTTTCCAATTAAGGGAAAGATGCTAAAGCGTTTTCGACATAATTATTTTTAAATTTATGCTGGAAAATGGCAGCTCAGAGGTAAACAATATTTCAGGTTACCTGTGAGCTAGTTCTAGGCGTGCACGTAGTTCATTTGAACCATTTAGAATGGAACGTCCAGAAACATTTGGGAAATCGCCATTTAATGACACACTGCAAATATTTTGTTATTGGTTTTTTGGAACCGAAAATCGACCGCGAAGACCTTTTGTTTCGTGGTTGTGTATGGGTTCGTGTGCCCTTCGCTGTTCTATAATTAATATCTCCCTTTCCCTTCCATTTAACCTTTTCCACACATTACAATGTTAATCTCAAATGCGAGCTGCCCTTCGCCACTGCCAAATGAGGTGAAGAGGTTTTATCTTGGGTTGAGATAAAAATGTGTAAATCTGTCAACCTTTTAGGTGTTAATTTAATGTACTCAACCGCAGCGTTGTCCCTCGAAAAAGAGAGGGAGACACACAGGCAAAAGTTTAGAGGGCAGCCTTCTCTTTGCCCCAACCAAAATGTTATGGACTCTGGTAAGCTCTTGTGGGTCTCATTAACAAATGCTTCCTTCGTTGTTATGCTGGTCTCTGGCCAAAACCAAAAACCAGGATCAGAGTGCTCTCTAAAGCGGCAATATATCTTGTGGGTTCCGGCCAGAGACAGAGACAGAGACAAACAGACACAGACAGAGCGAGAAACAGAGAGTGCTCTTCAAATCCGTATATTTTATAAGGCTAAACAATTGGCAAGAATAAACGAATAAACGAATGCTGCAGACCAAGCAGACAGGCAGGCGGAGGGACGGACTCATCTGTAGATGAGACGAGTTGAGCTAAGCAAACATACATTTCACTAAATTGCAGCCATAAAACTAAAGTTAAACTATGGAAGCAGCACAGGCAGAGCACAGGCAGAGCAGAGCCAAGCATCAGCAGACGGATGAACGGATGAACAGATGGATGGGGATGCCCATGGGCAGCTTAACATTTTTCCCGTGCCCCCTTTCTGTAAAGGGAAAGAGTGTGCCGCCTGTGTGTGTGTGCCTTTGTGTGTGTTTGTTGACAACCGAAAATGTCGGCACGTTTTTAACGTACAAAAAATGGTGTACGTATCTTTACTCGTGACTTAAGTCTCTCTCTCACTCTCTGTCTCTGTGTGAGTCATGGCCTCAAACAGAATGTTGGGATTTTCAAATAAATTTCCACTTTTCAATTAACTAAAAGCTGAAAAATGCCATTTTTCGGCGAACGTGGAGCAGCAGAGGAGCAGGACTTATACGAATATCTGTACAAGTTGTTCGAAGGATTTTTGTTGCAGCAAACGAAACGAAACGCAACGCAACGCTTCGTGTTTGCCTGTATGAAAAATATTTACATTTTGCTCGCTTTTATTTTTGTTCATTGGGTACAAATGTCTTTCATGCCCACATGCGTTTTCTTCGGGCCTTTTATGCAGTTTTGCTACTTTCTTTCTTGCATTCTACGGAGCTCGCTGCATGCTGCCTGCTCCCACTCGTACTTGTAAATGGGAAATCTGTAAGGACCGATAAAATTGCATATTTTTGCATGAAAGGCGTTGGCCTAAAGGGGTGTAAAAAAGAAATGGCGGCGGTAACGACATGCAGACATTTATCCAGGCACCCAAAGGGGAGGCGGTGCACACACACATGTGTGTGTGGGTGGGCGGGGCAAGGGTGGGATGCTTGGGAAGTGGCAGTGCAAACAGGAAATGTTACGGTCTCGACTTACTCAAGACTCTGCCTCGGCCCCAGCCCCTGCCCTCCTTGTATGCCAAGAAAAATGATGGCAAAAATAAGCAGACGAAGAAGGTGGAAGATGCACTGTCAAAGCCTCGGCCAGAGAGCCGACTAGTTGTTGCCCCGCTGCGGGGAATCGCAGAAATACCATAGAGGATTTTTTCCAAAAAGAAATTCTAGGAATCCTAGAGAGCATTCTGCTCCACGGTAAAAAAAAGGGGCAAAAAGCTTTAAAGCGGATCGTTGGTCTCTACGGGAGCTTCCATTTTGATGGAACTGCTGGCAAAAAGTAGCCAGACAAAGCCCTAGCCAGAGTTGACTCGTTCTGCAAATATCTGAAATACCAGAGAGAGAGAGAGAGAATTTTTCTGGGACGCCAAAGGTATGCCTGGGATTCTCTCAAACATTCTTTGGGGGCACTCTTTAAGAGATTGTCTTTAAGCATCATGCAGATCAGACTGTACCGTACTCTGTGTGCCATGCCAATTTTTTACAATGTAACGAGCAGTAAGAAGTGGCAAAATCTACCCACAGGATACGAGGGCTTGTACTGTCCGCCTTGTCATTGCCATTCGTTCGTTTGGCGAAAGTTTCTGCATTAAACTCGAAATAAAAGTTGCAAGAGGCATTAAAAATTGTTGCATTTTACAATTGTGGATGAAGGAATTGCAATGGCAATGGAAGTTCTGATTGTGGATGATGGTGATGTTGCTGCTGCTGCTGCCATTGGAATGGCTGAAATGTGCTGGAATCCAGGGACAACGATGCTGCAGCTGCTGATGATGCGGGATATAATGTTGGAGCGACTTTTAATAAGTTTCACAAATGAATCTCAGTTAAATTCATTTCTTTTCATTTTTGTGCTGCGGATCAAACGGCAGACAACAACGACGACAGCAGCTAAGAAATTCTAAGGAAATTGTAGAAAAAGAAATGCGAGAGCAAAGCAATATCTTTGGTTTAGTCAAGCATTCAATTGATTTTCTTTAACATGAGATAAGGAGACTTCAGGACTTCAATAAGCTCAAGGAGGAGCGTGGGGGCAGCCATCCATCTATTGTTTCTTTGAAACGGAAAGGAAGATATTTATGAAAATAAATACAAAAATTCGGTCTACCACGCTGGAATAAGTTTTTATTGCTCAGAGTTTTCTCTGTGTTTTTTTTTAACCAAATATTTTTTCATTTTTTGGGCTCTTGCTCGTAGATAGAGCACAAGCAAAATGTTGATAACAATCCGCAGACTGTTGGTATAATAAATTCAGCAATTTCAACAACTTTTGCATGTCTGATTGGTGCTCTCCCTCTCTCTCCCTATTTCCTCTCCCACAGCGCCACAGAGGTCAAAAGAGTTGAGAGTTTGGCTAAGAGATGTGTATCGTAAGCGATTGACTTTCTTCGAAGTTTATTTAAATTTGTGGGTTACCAGAAGGAGAGGCTTGAATCAATTCCAATTATTTCTGCAACAGGAAAACTATTCAGATTCCGAAGAAATATATTTAATACCCCAAATAAATAAATTCAGCCATCGAAAATTTACTCTTCACTTAACGAAATAGTTCGAAAAGATCGGTCACTATGGAAATCGGATCGCTTGATGGCATCGCTTTTGAAAGTAATTTAAATATGTTAACCAACCAATTGGGGGGTTGGCTCTCAAATCAAATAAAGTCCTCGTTAAATCAAATAAATGGAAGGCAATTATGGCACTGAGCCAAACAGTCGAGCATTAATCAGGCAACAAATAAATGCAGATATCAAATTGACATAATCAATTTAATTAACGTTGTTAACTCAGTTATGAAATTGAAAATGGTGAAATTATCAAAGGCAAAGCGAAGCGCCAACAAACTGCAACAAAGATTATGAGACTTTCGGGGGCAGATTAAAGGCAAACTTTTCAACAATTTAACAGAATTTACCAGCAGCCCAGCTCCTTTGTGGCATTTAATTCCTGGCCGTAAATGCTATAAATAGATAAGTATCGTGTAACTCATGCAGTTGATTGTGCTTGAGCTTCAGCTGCTTGTTGGAAAGTTTATAATTCCATAGTTACTCTCGAGCACCTTCTAATAAATCGATAAATAATCTTTCACGCTAAGCTGTGGAGTGAAATCCAACAGCAAGGGGCTTTTACCCACTTTTGCTTTGCCACTTCCACTTCACGCTCTTCTGGACAGCTTCAAGTCAATCTCGGGCAACGATGCCCCAGTGCCAGCTGCCCCAGCTGCCAGCTGCCAGCTACCAGAGCTCTTCACCGCCTCAGGGCTTTTGGTGGCGCAGCAAATTTCCCGTCTCGAATTTCATCATCAAGTGGAATGTACTTGACCCTCGTTGGGCGAAACGTTTGATGAACCCATTTGCTACAATCATGAAAATGCGATATAATTAGCAGAAAAGTTACAAGGACTCTCGCACGCTCAAAAGACCAGGCCAGGCCGTAGACAGACAAGGCTTTTGTGAAGGAACCAGAGAGTCAGAGTCGGAGGCAGAGCCAGGACCAGGACCAGTACGAGAACCAGGACCTATAGCAATTTCAATTTCGCACCAAAAGGAATTACTTTCCCCCCTTTCAGCCCACCCTTTCATGCTGTTCAGCTCTTTGTTTTTCTGTTTTATTTGCTATTTAAATTATAATTCTCATTTGACCTTTTTGTGCGCCTTGCCTGGGTGTGAGTGTGTGTGTGTGTGTGTGCATGAGGGTTCTCCATTTGCCTGACAGTCAGGAAGAGGACAGGTTCTCGGTGTCTGCTGGAAAATGGCAAGGCGAAAGCTGCGCCCAGGACAGGCGGAGGCCGGACCGAAAGGACGACGGCATCAGAATGTGGAACTACAAAACATTTCAAATGCCATTTAGCGCCAGCCGTCGTTGTTGCACCTCACTCACACACACATCCATACATGGACACACGTACACTCGCACACACACATCCATCCTGTGGATGTACTACTGCATGGCATTTGCCGGAACCATGGGCGGTGAAATCACAGAACTTTCCCCTTTCATTATGCTGCAGAATAAACGAGGTTACATGGCTGCTTGAATCCACAACCGAATAAGACAGGAAAGGGGCCGCAACTATAGGAGGGGAGCAGCGGGGCGGTGCAGAGGCTGGAGGAGCACTGGAGAGGTCTGGATGTGGGTCCCCGTGCCGTGCACGGGCACTTGGCAAGCTCTTTGGCTCTCGTTTTTGCTCTCATTTCATCCAAACTTTGTTATGTATTTGCCCATACTCATTTTTAACTTTTTTTTCTACCCTTCTCGTTTTTTTTTGCTGTTGTTCACAATGAAGATTTGTCGAGTTGGCGAATTTCATTCGGAAATGCATTTTTGCTGGCCCGCAAATATACAAAAACAACCAAGGGAAAAATTATATATTTTGGTGACAGAATATCCTCGGATACCCTTTAGAGCCCTTCGCCCAACAGCAAGGCTGAAGGAGGGAGTTGAATCGTACAAGAAAATATGCAATAAATAAATAGAAATAGAAAATATAAATAATTATAAAAGATATGCCAACACCCGCTGTAAAGGGTATACAACAAATGTATCAATAAGGATAATAAAATTGACTTGGTTTCCTTTCGATTTGGATTTGTGTTCGCACAGGATGACACAGTCTGACTGTCTGGGTCGCCCTTTCTGCCTCTCCCTCTGGCTCTCTGTGGACTGGTATTAAGGTCATTCCTTTTTGGTAATTAGAAAAAATATATTATTTGTGTGCCACAATTGTCATGCGGAAAGTTCTGAACAAGTTGACAAATAAATTTATTGCCCTGTGTGTGTGTGTGTGTGTGTGTGTGTGTGTGTGTGTTTGCAGCAGATACTCCATGATCCCCGACCCCTCTGGTAGAATGGGAAAGTGAATATTTGTGTGACATTTACAGTCACTCATATTAGTGCATGGTCATTGGGGATGGATTGGATTCCTGTGTACGGAAATCGAAAATAAAGTTTGAACAACAAGCTGAAGAGCAGAAGAGCTGAAGGTTAAATAAGTTAGTTTCCATTCTCAATTGCTGCTCTGCTCTGCTCTGTTCTGCTCTGTTCTGCTTTTTGTGTGCTCTGGTGGGAAATTGCATTTTAATGGACTTTATTTCGAATTTGAGGTTGAGGCACATTTTTGTGGGCATGCAAATTGAAATTGTCTGCCCAGTTTTGAGTGGTAAATGCACTTGGTACTTGGTTCTTTTGTGGATTACAGACAGCTAAGTGCTGTAAACCTAATACTTGAAATGGTCATTGGTAATGTGCCTGTCTGTTGTTGCCAACTCACAAAAACTCTCTGAGTATGCGTAGATTAGAATGTAATCTAGCTGAAATGTGTGTTTTGAATCAGCTCCTAAAATTCTAAACTGTTTCAATCCATAACTACTTAATCCCAATGCTTTGCAGTCCTTTCACTTATGAGGAATATTCAAAATGCTGAAGCAACAGCAAACATATTTAATTTACGCTCTCTCCTTGCCAAAACACTCGACAATGCAGCATTTGGAATCATTTTAATTAGCATTTCCCGCAAGACCAAGGAGAAATGTGCATCATGGAATATTCAAAATTAAAGCCCAAGGCAGTTTGCACCTCCTTTAACATACAACGAAATTTCTCCCCACAGACAAATGAAATAATTATCAATTATGGCCCTTATGCAGCATACATGCATGGGCTGTGCCGCAGTGTTGTGTTGTGCTGTGTTCTTGTCGTAGTTCCAAATTCTAATTTCTAATTACTCCCCAAGGAATCGCCGACGCCTAATGAATGACCTGAGAAGAGGACGCTGCTGCCGTGCCGTGCCGTGCCGCACACACAAAATGCAAATGAGGAGACAACTGTGTGGTCAATTGAAACATATTCAAAGTTGATTTATGCAAGTGTATACCCCATATTGTAATACAACATAGATGCCATGTAGGAGGCGATTAACATGGGAATGAAGATACTACAGATAGGCATGGAGTAGGAGGTCTCAGTGCAGAAGGCGCTGCGGGAGGAGGCTGAGTATGATGAGTCCTCTGGCGCAGAGCAAAGTAAAGTTGACCAAATTACGGGGGGCATAAATTATTTATGACTGCGGCAAAAGGCAAACAGGCGTGCAAACACATTCGGCACTCGACTCGTTTCGAGAACTGTTAATAGTTACGCTACCCTTGTAGTGCAGTGTAGTGTAGAGTGTACGAGTATCATGTGTGTGTGTGTGTGTGTTCGGGTTGAAGCCACAGCAGCCATCACTTGGGCAAATGTAAACATGAAACTACTCCTGCTCCTGCCTCTGCCTCGGTTCCTGCTCATTTCATCCTGGCTTTACCTTCCTTCCTTCCTCTTTGCTGGCACTCTACTTGTCGTATTTACTATGTACTTAGTATAATTAAATGGGTTTAATGCAAATGTTAAACCTCCTGCCAGTGCTTACACTCTCATCTCTCTCTCTCCCCTTAGACAAGTTTATTCATCATTCAGTTCGAACAGATTTCTCTCTCTCCCTCTCCTGTCTCTCTGTTGTTTTTGCACATTTCGTGCGACAGTCTCTTGTGTGCTGGAAATTGCTTTGGTTGGAAATATAATGAGTATATATTATTAGTAGTTGAGGTAGAACTTTCTTTGAGTATGGGAAACTTAAGCAATATCAAATCAGCAGTGGAACTGGATACATTTCTAGATTAATATTGCTTTGGAGAGATTGCTACTTTGATTGCTACTTTGTTCAAATATAAAGTAAAATATTGTTGCGGTATTTAAGGTACGAAATAAGGTACACAAGCTGGTTGGGTCCGTAGTGCTTTCTTCTCTTTATGATTCCATTAAAGGTTCAAAAGTAATTAACGTACTTCTCGTGTTACATCTTCCCATATATATCGATGGGATGGGGAGGTAAAATCTCTATGGCACACATTTGCCGTACATCGTACATTGTACAATCGCAATTTATTGCGAGCGAAAACTTTCAATCGGTGCCAATGGAATTAATTTGAGTCTGCGCAAACACACACAGACACACAACACAGCCCATGCCCAAAAGTCGAACGAGCGACTCCTTTGTGTGTGTGTATTGTTAATGTATTTATGTATGTATCTGGGTGTTAGTGCGGTTCAAGTATCCGCACACTTGTTTATCCACACATATCCGCACATACAAATGTACATACATATTTATAAGCTTATTCGTGTGCCGTTACATAGCCCAAGGGGCGAGTGTTCCTCTGAAGCTCAAGCTTCCGTCTAAGCTCCTCTCAAGGATATGGCTTAACTCCTATTTGAGCTCAACCGATTTGCACGCGGATTACAATTTATTTGTCGCTCCAAATTGTTGGATTGATTTTTACACACAATCTTCAGGGGCATATTTTTGTGAGGGTTTCTTTTTTTATGCTTTGTTCGATTAAGCGAAAGTTTTTATGTAACTCATAAAAAGTGTGTAGAAACGGGCATGATAAATGTATAAAAAATGCGAGTTAAACTATGATGGATGATAAAATAAAAATGTATCTTTATTTAAAGGATAACGAGACTTATGGGGCTTAAAAATCGCTTAAGGTCAGAGTCAAAAGCAGCAAAAGCAAAAGTTACGAGTACCAACTGATATTTCGTATGATTTCTTTTCCACTTGCATATTTTCTTCATTAAATTTACTCAAAACTAATGAAATAATTTGCAAAAAGTTGATGGAGATTTTATATTTAACATTTGAAAGTGGATAACCACTTGGGCCAACGCCGATCAGCGACCACAATGGCTGTCAGCCCGCACTTAATACGCAGCCCGGGTCCCGGACTCCCGGACATGTGTGTATAATATCTATCGCAATATTCCTGGCATTTATTGCTCTCGGCTGTAAATTTGCAAGGGGTTTTGGTGGGTGGGCCAACACATGGCAGTACAAAAGGCCAATTCATTACGGAATGATAATTAACATGTAATCAGAGTCGGTAACGACTTCGGTCAGGACTGCTGTTGGAGAGGCTCGTAAATATACGTATGGCCTGGGAGGGAAAAAAGAACGCCCCAGATGGTAATGGAAATGGAAATGGCTGCAAGTGGCATAATTTTAATTTGCACTCAGCTCGAAGTGTGGATGGGTGTGGGCGTGGGTTGCACTTCCTCGGGGAACTGCAAGGCATGATTGCGTAATAAAAACAAAAACAATAAAATAAAATAAATGAAAATGAAAATGAAAAAATAAAATTGAAACTGCAAAATCGAGTGCATAAATCCTTCTTTTTCCAGAGCTGAGTGACGGGACTACTGCATGGACGGGCAATGCTGCTTTCTGGTCCTTTGGGTGCCTGTCCTGTTGGCCAAGTAAATGGCATATCAATGCGTGATTACGTATACGCGGCATGGGCCCAACAAATTGCTGTGCTGTGCCGCCGCCATCGTCTTGAGTCCAATATGAGGCGGGGACTGGGACTGGGACTGAGACTGGGTCCCGCTCGCTTCATTATGCCGAAGGCCTACGTGCACTACTTATTTATCAAGTGATGGCGCAACGCTCCGCTCCTCTGCCACACTGCCACAACGGTGGCCTTCTTTATTTATGGAAGTGACTCCTCGCTGAGTGCGAAGTCGTTCTCCCCCCCACTTGTGTGCCTCTTGGCAGTGGGGGCGACGCGCGACTGCCCACAACCCGCTGGGTCATGCTTCCGATTGCTTCCGCATCATTGCACACTGGTACGAACAATTTGTTTGCCAACTTCAAAATAATAATTGCGAAATATTTCATAAAGTAAAAACTTTAATGGAACTTCATTGTGGAATTTTTCCAGACATTTATTTGATGTTTTAGCAAAGCGAAAGCTCTACAGACTGCTTTAAGCAGTGGCGTTAAAGCAGTGTTCCTGAAGAAATAAGTACAGTTGCCACAGAAACAGATTCAAGTTTATTTTAAGCAGTGAAATACCATCTAAAAATACATTCTGAAACACAAATTGTGTGGGCCTGTACTTAATACAGCTTAACCAACACAAAAAACAATTCAATCTCAAGGTAATTCAATGAAAAGATTCTTACAAATAGTTTGGCATGGGGAACACTGAACTCATTCTAGCGAATTATGTGGGAGTATAAGCTATGCCAGAGGACTAATTCTGTTGCCATCAATCCGTAGATAGGTTTGTGTCAAGCAGTTCGAAATAAAAGTACAGTCAGTAGCAAACAGCAAGCAGTTCAAGTGCAGTTACAGTTGCAAATGACCCATTGACCAGTGTATTTTGACTGCGGGGGAGACAGCCCGCGTATAAGATACAAAAAATAAGCACATGCAGAGACAGGATGGATATGTATCTATGTGGGAGTGTGCGTTAAACGTCTGCCACTGATAATGAGAAGCGTGAAGTGAGACGAGCGTGGGAGAGCCGGAGGAGGGGAGAGGCTGAGCGGCATCTTTATCCTGATCCGCCGCCTGCCGCCTGCTGATGATGTTTGCGTTTGAATAATTTATGACACAATAAAAAAGCAGGAAAAGCCAGAACCAAACACACACAGACCGATACACACACACACACACACGGATACACTGCAATAGCCGCAAGGTGCAAAGCCTCTGCCGCCGCAATGGAGTGGGCGCGCGAGTCAGAAACAGAATCAGCAACAGCAACAGAGCCAAAGACGGATAAGGACCTGGCAACTGTGGCTATGGAAATGCCATTTAGATACAGCCGTATATACACAATCGCTGCTACGTAGGAGAGAGAGAGAGAGAGAGAGTACGTGGCACACGCACCAAAACCGTGGACTGGGGTTGGGACGGGGACAGGCAACGTTTTTATTCATTTCAAAAAATGATAATTGGCTACTGACAGCCGCAGCAGCCGCGGGGTGGCCGTGGACTGCGGGAGTGGAAGCATCAGCAATGCTAAGCCGGCCTCAGCTTGTTGTATAGTTCCCTCCGGATAGGATAGCGTCCCGCAACGGATGAGTGGCCAGCTACAGCGCTCTAGCAGCGGTGGCAGCATCAGCTTTTTATACCTACTAATCGTAGGGGCTAATGGGGTATGCTGTTGCATTAGAGGAAATATTAACTGGTTCAGCATTAGTAACACCAGTCGTCAGGTCTATGAAAGTCGTGCCATGAATCACCTGTACAAAAATACACTTAAGGCTACATTTGAAAGAGTTTTATGTGTGGATATTATTCGAAAGGTAATTCAACCCTTGGGATCCATAATTTAAGGTAAATGTAGCAGCCTTTGGGTGCAATTAGATGGCCATCAATGGCGATTCAAAATTTAAAATGGTTTTTCTTGAAATTAATTTCATATTTTCCAATGAACCTAATGACATCTGACTAGTTTTTATTTATGGCTATCAGGTTAAGGTATTGGGTATCCTTTAGTCGAAGTACTCCCTATATGGTAGTACCTTTTCCACTTGTTTTTCTGTTGCGTTGCGTGCTTGTCGTTGGCGGCTAAATCAGAAACAAAATCCGAAACAGAAACAGTCGTGGAAACAGCCAGAGAAAAGAGGAAACTGTAGCTGAAGTTGAATGGCAGACAGATAGACTGCCAGACGGAGAGATAGACCCCAAACGGAAAAGAGATAGCAACAGAGCGACAGAGTAGAAAGAGAAGGAAACAGGAGGAGCAGGGAGAGAGAGGCTGCTTGCAGATAGAGAGTGCAGAAAAAAAGGGAATATAAATTGCCTCTTAAATATGGAATAAGTGCGGAAAGTGTACACCAGACGAAGGGCCGACCGACCACCAGCAAACAACAAACATGCACATAGATAAACTATATAGCTTCTGGCCAAGATAAACACACACACACACGCACAGTCAAAGATAGATAAGCATACATACAGAGGACAACACACACGCCTACGAAAAAAAGAAGAAAAAAACCAAACGAGAGAAAAGCAAAAAGAAACGAACCGAACGGAACGGAACCAAACGAAACGAAAGAATGAAAGAAAATGATGATGAAGAAGAAGCCAAGCCAAGTCAAGCCAAGCCAAGTTTTGTAACAGTTACAAAGATAAAGCAAAGTGGGCGTGTAATTGCATGTGTGTGAGTGTGTGTGTGGCACCCCACACCTCGCCCCACCTCTTGCTCCTCTATCCTTTTCCTTCCTTTATTTCTACATCATGTTTCTCCTTGTGATGTGTCGCCTTTGTGTCCCCTCTTTGCATAGAATCCTTTAGCAATAGACACATACATTTTTAGCCAACACAACATTTTCGATTCAGATCCATTTTGCCTCCCCACCCCACCATCGCCTTCAGTTACAAGAAAATGACTTCCAATGGGGGCAGGGGGCGTGGCTATGGCTGTGGCTAAAAGTGTTGGATCTGTGTTTATGTCCATGTAGATTTTGTCCACTGTCTCTCTACTGCTGTTTCCTTTCCATTATCTCTGGGCCATTTGTTAAGTCTTCGCAGTCAGTGCAAAAACAAGAAACAGATTTCAAATCAGCAAATGAATGGGAATAGAAATAATTATAATCATTAGAAGATGATTAAACAAAGTGGGAACCAATAGTTAAAGCTGTTACACGGGTTAATAGACACCAAATCGAATGCAAGTCGTTGAAGATACCCGACCATAAAAGAACATAAAAAAGATAATAATAAATGTCATCAAAATGTAATTAAAAGAAAATATTAATTATAGATTGAGATTGCCTGAAGTACAGCCTAGAGCATGTTTCATGAAAATGAATTAAAATTTTTTAACTTAAATAAACACCTGATGAAAATCAATTGAGATTTTAAATGTATTATTTTTATTATTTATGTATGAATGCAGTGTGAAATTGAAGTGGAAGCTGTACTGAATGGCATCATTAATCTACTACTTTCGTAAGTTGTTAGTTTCTCGAAGCTAAATTGTGTAAGAATAACCCCTGCCTCAAGTCCTACTGACTTTTATGAATATTAATGAGTTTCCATATTCGTTCAGTAACAACAGGCACGTGTGCTATTTTAGAAAATTATGAATAATTCATAATCTGTATTGTACCTACGTACGAGTATATCTCACAGAGATGTTTACCCTTTCTTGAATCTTAATTGCACATAATTTATTCGTTTACTTAACAATTTAGTTTAGGGGCAAAAAAATGATATAATGTATGCCAAGTAAATATGTAATGATGTAAAAAAATCAACCATTATTTTAAGTACATTTCAAATCCTATCAGTCAATTATTTGTATTCTTTTTTATAGCCGCAAAATGTGTGTGTATTTAGTTATTTATGCCACACATGACGTGTGGGCAATGCAGATAATCATTCGGCCTTTGTAAGAATTAAACTTCATTTATTATCTGTGTTTAAACGGTTTTTTGTTTATTTTTTATTCTTTCAAAAATGTTATTTAAACATAATTTAATAAGCGAAAATATAAATTTGATGATAATGTTGGCCAACATTTGCGTATGGGTAAATTAATATGCGTTTTAATACACATTTCATAAATTAGAGTGCGAAAAAAGAGATTTTCATTTGAGACTTTTCTGAACCAATTAAAAGTCTTTCGTTTAAAAATATTCCTCTAATTACTTTTAGCACTCGGGTGGAGATGCTTTCCCATGGAAATAATGTAGATTTACCTGGCGCTCCGCCCTGGCCCCCCTATGAAATCTGAAACTCCATCCTGAACCTAAATATTAAATTCCAAGTTAAGAGGAAAAATCTCTCACAGGTGTAAAATGCAATTTTTTAATCAAACATTTAACTCGTTCAACGCTTTCTTCCGTTCACGATGATTGCCCTTTGGCTGTGGGCATACTAATAGGAAAACAAAGTTAAGTTTCATAAAAATAGCAGGGAATGTGATACAAAAGGTAAAGTGAAGAATATAACAAAGTTGCTACCTTTATCCCCACCACACAGCTGCATGCATTCATGGGTAGCCGGGCCCAGAGCTCTCCATGGCAAACTTCCTACTCAGTAAGACCCCCACAGATCCGTTCACACCACACGACAGGCCACGACTTTTGCTTTTTTCCCTTGGCTGCCACACAAAGTTGCTTCCTCCACACACACGTACAAACATACATATGTATATAAAGAAATATATATGTGTGTATAGTGAGAGTTCGCCATGAACATCGCCTTTCATTTTAGGTGCCGCAGAAGACTAAAAAAGAATCCCCTCTGTACACATTTCAAGCAAAAATTTCAATTAAGACTTTTACTATGAATTCATTTCTGTTTGTTTTCGTCTATACTCCACTCCCTGTGTGTCCCCCCCACGTACCTACATACGTTCTTGTTTCCTTTTGCTTTGCCTTTGGCTGTATTCCCGTAGCCGTCCTGTATCCCTGTTTTGTCGTTATTTGTGTGCTTGAACCTCCTGGTAATTTCTCCTTGTTTTATGTTTAAGCGAAATTGGTCAACACTCTTTTGTTTGGCTCGCCGGATGCAATTTTAATCTGCCGGAATGCCGGAGACTGGGTGCCACAAACACACACACACACTCGCACGCATCTGCACCAACTAGGGTGAAGATAGATGGCACTCGGTGGGTGGTGGGTTTTTGAAGGTTGACTGAAATAATGACTACAAAACCACACCACGCCACAAAATACAACAAACATAGACACCAGCCAAGCGGAGCGACATACGCACAGAGGCTCACGAACACGCACAGGCTCTTCAGCGAAATGGCAAAGCAACCACATAATATTTTAGTTTTTTGACCCAAAAATGTCAGCGGGACATGAGTTATCACTGCCGCCATCGCCAGCCGACGACACAGCGAGGGGTGCTCCAAGGCTACACAACAGAACAGAACAGAATAGAAGCTAGATTGTACTGAAGGACCAATTTAAGCAGCGAAATTAAATTTGAATACATTTGCAAAAAGTTAGGCAGGGAGCAGCGCAGAGAGCAGAGAGCACAACCTGGAAAAAGGAAATTATACTTTTGCTAAAGTTTTGTAAACATTTTGATTTTGAATTTTGTTTTATATTTGTTGTGCATTTTGTTGTTATTATAATTGCGAAATGTCAACGAATTTAGATTGACAGAAATGACATTTTGGGCGTTCATAAATCAGACCGGGAATGTGTCTAAACTATTGAGAGTGTACTTTGGTAGTTGGTGATTATATTAATGATTATTTTCAGGTAGGTGGCAGAGTAAAATGTTTTTTATTTTTGTGTTTATGGATATGTAACAAAAATATGATAAAATATTGTTTATTTTCAGCTTAATGTTGCGGCTAAAAATTATGTTAGGTGAGTGACAGACTTATTGCTTATTGTTAGTAGTAGACCTGAGAGAAATGCAATTTAAATGAAGTAAAAAAAGGACGTGTAACTTGTAGGCTTTTATTGAAATGCAATCAAAACGATATTGAGTTAATTTATTTTTGATTTATTGCTCAATCGTTTAAATGTTCAAGCCATTTGTATCAGTTTCGGCTTCATAACAAACGAGAAGCACAAATAAATAAATTCTTTTGGGGGTGTCGTGTCTAATGCAATAACTGATCAAATCAATCTTAAATAACTTCATTTGGTCAACATTTGCATCGGTGTCAATGTTTCCCATGGCTTGCTTTCTGGAAGCTACCGCAATGGTGAGGGCGGATGTGTGGGATTTGTACATACAAATGAGAAATTCTTTTTGATGGAATTAACCCACAAACGTACGCCCGCTAACGTAATCTTGACGTGCGTTCCTATAGCATACATTTTGGAGCCAACACCATGACTAATTCCATCAGTCGAAATAGTCGGGACATTTGGCAGCGGGCTAATTTGATTCAGAGAACCGCCCTCGTTGCGGTTGTTTGTCCCAGCCACGCAGGTTGCTCTTTGCTTTGCTTCTGCTTGTTTGCCTATGTTTGCCTATGAATAACAAGAACAGCAACAGCAGCAGCAGCAGTAACACAACCAACAACACCCATCACTGAAGCGGGAGGGGGCGGGTTGGGGAGAAGAACCATAGAGAGCGAGAGCATGGCTCGCGAACTTTTACGACGCCCACCACGAACTCAAGGCGAATTCAAAAGCGTCAGCAACAGCAACAGCAGCAGCAGCACCATGACCAGGAGCGGCGGCAGCAGCAGCAGTAGCCATCCGACAGCCTCTTGAGGGCACTGCAAGGCGACGAAGACGATGACGACGACGAAGACGACAACGTCGACGACTGTCACTCTTCACGAGAAAAAAATCTGTTGGGGGCGTTCTGCTAGCACCCTGGATAAGGGTATAATGATTTATAGGACTTTTATTTGAAACAAGAGAATACTTGAAAAGTCCTGCAATAGGAACCAAATCTAATGCCCACAATTAATTTGTTTGCCATAGCAACAATTAGTCGCCAACTTCAAGATGTTCCAGTGATAAATATCTCAACTATATAAAATGGACTGAAATGGATAATGGCTCTGCCAGGGTATCAAAAACTTCGACCTTCGTCTCTCTTTTTTGTTTGCCGCCGCTGTCGCTTCTGGTGCTCTGGCAGCTTCTTCAGCCGCTTTGGTGTCGCTAGGAGCAACTTTTCTCCGGCTCCTGTCGTCTCAGCTTTGCTTTGCTATGTGTATTTTTTTTTATTTTGTGCTTTCTTCGCTTTTCTGCTTTTGCATGACTTATTTGCGCTCACCTTTCGTGCTGGGGCCCCGTCCTTGGCGAGCTGCTTAATCGCCTTTGTCCCTTTTAACTTTTGCGCCGCCAATTTTCTCCCCTTTTTCTCTTAATTCTTTTTGCTTGTTTTTGGTCCTTTTGGGGCTTCCTGGGAATTTTCCTCTCTATTGGGCTACTGGGCTTAGATTTTGTTGGCACTTTTATTATGTTGTTTTTGATTATCAACTTTCTTTTTGATTTTTTGTGTATTATTTTTTTTAATGGCTCAGAGTCCTCTATGTGTGTGTGTGTTAAGAGATTATTTTGCATAGAAAAACTTTTCTGGACATTTCTTGTGATTTCACTTTCGCTTTTTCTGCCTTTGTGTGGCGGTCCCGAGACGACGTATTCAACAAATTGTTCGCGCTTCTCCTTCAGCTTCACCTTCACCTCGCACTTGCTGGCTCGCTCACTCGCTCGCTCGCTTGCTCTTTTTCTATCGCACTCGCACCCTCACTCACACTCACACTCTCTGTGTGTGTGTGTGTGTGTGCCTGGCAAGCAGCAGGTTTTTACAGTTAATTGAGTCTGCTAATCTTTTTGCTGTTGCTGGTCACACTTTTTTTTCACAATTGTTTTTTTTTCCGTTTTTTTTTGCTGAGTACGTACAAGATTTTTTGCGTGCCTTGCAACTGTTACTTTGGCTTTCTACGCATTCATTTACTTTCAATTCTGGGTCTTTGTATTTGTTCTTTTGCGTGTTCTATCCGTGCTCCGTACTCTGTGTCCGTCTGCGTGCGCGTACGCTCTGGCTCTGGGGGCTCTGGGGGCTCTGGGGCCCGTTGTGATGCTGCCTTGCCTGCTGCTGCTGCTGCCGATGCCACGACGATGCTCCCCGACTCTAATTGCGTTAAAATATTTTCTGCTCCCACGGCAACAACAGCAACAACAACAACAAGAACAACGGGAGCGGCGACAATCAGGGAAAGCAAGACCGAGAGAGAGAGAGAGACAGATAGCGAGAGGAGAGAGAAGCAAGAACAACATGCATGTTGATACTACCTCTTCGAACTGACGGCACGCTCTCCAATTTGTCTGGATGCTGCCTGCCAGATGCTTCTTCTTCCCACACACAGTTCAATTTCAAGTTCTTTTCTTCTTTTCGGCCGAATATCTCTCGCACAACAACAAAACTTTGACTTTGAAGAGCTTTCAGTGAGAGCACAGCTTCGTGTCGTGTCTGCGTCTGTGTATGTGTCTCGATGGCATTGTCGTCCTCCGGCTCGTGTGAGAGATTCGTTCGGTTTTGCCTGCCCAACTACTACCAACAAATTTTCGTATTTCGCATTTGGCGCAAGCTCAGTTTATTGTTGCCATTCGTTATTAATATTGTTGTAGTTGTTGGTGTTGGTGTTGGCATTCGTTTTATATATTTTTTTCTTTTTGTGATTGCTGTTGTTGCTGTACTGGAATTTTGTTGTTGTTGGCTGTGGTCCTTGTTGCGCTCAGGAGAGTGGCAGGAGCATGGGAGTATGGGGTGCAGCAGCATCCACACGAGTCACTCATCGACGCTGTTGTTCGGGGTTTTCCTTTCTTTATTTTCCTCGCCTCGCTCTCGTTTCGACAGACAGGAGCGGATCTGAGGGGCAAGGACACGTTATTTTGATTCACATGAGTGCAACATAAATGTAAATATCTAACAAGATTACATTTACATTTAATTTTTGAAAATTATTACGAAAGCTTAGCAGAAATTTAACTATTTCTATAACTATTCCAAAACTCAGATAAACTCTTTTATTGCTGAACCGCTCCTGATCGGTGTCTGCCACTTCGTATTCGTTTGTTAAGTTGAAATATTTGATGCCATTCAATATGCTCTGGATACTCCTGCATTGCTTGGAAGCCAAAATAAATATGACAAGCGGAAAATTACAATCAATGAATATGATTTTCTCCTTCCTGTATTTTGAATCATTTTATCCTCTGTAGTTGTTCGGGTATTTACTCTTCTACAACTGGAATGACCTCTTCTACTGGGTAACCGCTCCTGTATCGCCTCTCTGTGCCACTCACTGGCATTGTTTCTCGTGTTGTTGGCTCTGTTCCACATTATACTCTCCCACATAGTATATGTATGTATGTTTGTATATATTGACACACGATATATACAGATATCTGTAGATTTTTTCGCATACTTTCCCCGACTGACTGGCGTGCTCTGTAGGGCCCCGTTGTTGTTGAGAATGCCACCTCCTCCGTGCATCCGTCCATCCGTCTAGCACCCCTTTTTGTTGACGTTGGCTCTGGCAGCCAAGCAAAAAGGAGGAGCTGCTCCTGCTCCGGCTCCAGGCGTTTTTGTCGCCATTGGAGGAGCGGCATCCTCGACGGTACCTGGTCTCGTCGGATGGATGTGGCGTGGCTGTGGTATGGTGTGGCATGTGGCAGCATGGCAGCATGGCATGGATGTGTATGGCTCTCTTGTTGTGGGTCGCCAGCGTTGCGGGCTGAGCTGTTTGCGTTGTTTTTCCTCGGGTGACTGTCTGAAGTGCAAATTTGCTTTAATTATTCCATGGCAACAGCAGCAGAAGGAGCAGCGGCAGCAGCAAGAACCACGACATCTGCAACGGACTCTGACTCAAATTCAGGCATCGCCTCAAGAAGCGCACGCCACACCACCAGCCCCCACTGTACATGCCCACACATCGCTCAGTAGACAGCAGAGACCTGGTGACAGCAACATTTACTTATGCACCAGTTTTCACACCTCTCGCTGCAGGTCCTCTTTGGCGACATTGAGTGACACCCTGGGAGTGTATCAGGACCGCAGTCTCGTTTCTCTCAGTGCACAACCCAGACAGGGACATTATCACAGTTTCCTCCAACCAATAATCCATGCGAACCAACCCACAAAACCATCCGAAGGAAGCCACTATCCAACCAACCAGCCAGCAGACGAGCAAGCGAACGGAACCACTGACCCCCTTTTCTGGGTGGCATGGCGTGGCTTCTCCCGTAGCTTTTGATGCTTGACATTGTTGGCAGTCGATATTGGTTGTAATTAGCTTTAATTGAAATTGCTCCATTCTCATCCATCCAATTCTCTATCGTACACACACACAAATATATATGTATGTGCATGTCTCTCTCTGTGTGTGTGTGTGTGTGTGGTGGTCCCGTGATTTGGGTTTTAATGCGGAAAATGTTTGTAATTTTGGCAAAGTTAATTTATGGTGACCCCGACCCAGACCAACACCGCCCAATGGCAAATTCCCTTTTACAGTTTCTGTGTCTCCCCCGCCTCAACGACCAGCCAAACACAGACCAGCGCAGCGCAGCCCTGTCGCATTTCACGGTTTTCATTTGCCACTCAAATAATTAGGGAAGTTCCATTCAAAAAGTTTCCACATTTCCTACAAATTGTATGGATTGTTTGAATTCAATTGATAAATGTTAAACGAAATGTTCGGTGTGTTGGGAATGTGAGGGGAGAAGTAATATGCAGATGTGTACTCATGAAAATAGGTGAATCTATTACCGGAAATTAGATAAACACATTGACAATAAATAATAAATGACAATATTAACAAAAACAAGAAAAAAAGAAAAACCTGTAATGGCATGCTAGATTAGATACATATCTCTATACAATTTACAACAATTTAAATTGCTTTGTTAAATTCCATTTACATTAAATTCAGGTGTCTAAGATTATTTTTTGTATCATAATTTATACAATAAACACGATTGCAGTGGAAATCTTTAAAGAGCTTCGACACATAAACATTTTATGGCACAGATATGGAATGATATTCCCCACCAATGCCAAAGACTTTTATCATTTTTTGGATGTACGGGTATCACGATTGATAAAAAGAGTAAGTAAACAAAAGTCACCAAAAACATTGTCATATAAGTCAGAGAGCTGGGAAATATTTCCATTAAGTCAACCAAATATTAATTCGGTTTACATTTGAGAGTAATAAATTATACGAAAAAAGTGTATGGAAATGGTAAATCAATAAGCAAGCAATTAAAGATTTTTATTCGCTTATTCCAGATGATTTATCTCAATAAATATTTATGGGAGTACTTTAGTAACAGACTAAACAGAGTGCGACTTAAATATGTTGTATACAGAAGGCAAAACAATTAGATTAAAAATTCGTTTCCATGTGGGATTTTCTATATTCTTTTACGAGTATGCCTGATCGAATGATAATCAACTTAAGACTGAAACCATATCACATCGAAATTGATAAGCGTGTGGCCATAAAACCATCAAATGCTCTCGATTTTCGATTGATTGAATGCCTCACACTAATTAAAGAAACACAAATGAATGCGATTATTAATCTAATTTTTTGTAATCAATCATTTTTATTGCATACTTTTCCGTGTCATATATTGTCCTACATAAATATTGTATGTACTCGTACATACGCATGTACTACTTTTCATATAATGTCCAGAATCGGCCACAAAGTACATTCATGACATTGCACTCGCAATTGTAAATTCTTGAAGCAGCGAGCCAACGCTGATAGATTGAATTTATAGCCTGGGGCAGTTGTCGAGTGGCTTGGGAATCGCCTAAGAAATATATTTTATGATAACTAAGATGTTTGTATACGACTGTTGTATATATCAAAGAGACGCTAGATTTAGATATAGAACTGCAGTGGGGATTTGGTTACCACAAGAATTGATTTATATTTAATATTATGTGTTTGCAAGTATAGCTATATTTTAAATAAATTTATAACTAATATGACAAATATTTATAGCTAATATTATAATTAATTCTAACATTTTGAATATAGATTTTGAAATATGAACCATCTGATGATGGATTTTTAATTTCAGATTTTTAATTTCTAATCAAGAAATTACCGAGAGAGAGCTGAGCAGTGCAGAACTAATAAGAACGCTCTATTCGAAGTTATAAATGTGTTAAAACTGAGTTTAAAGTATTTTAACATGGTTTCTAATAAAAAGTAAAACGAAAAGCTTTCGATTTCTGAAATTCACTTCCACTCCCCAGCATATGTAATTATGCTCAGGTGGAAGAGACAACAAGTGTCTGTTGCTTTTGCTACTACAACTTCGTGCGGCTCTTCGTGATCACCCGAGTGGAGTACTTGAAAGAGAGAGAACGATCGAGCGAGCGATCGGGAGTAATCGTACAACTTTGATTCAATGAATGCGATTCAATTCTTGTGCGACTGTGCACTCACACTTACACCCATTTAGACGCACACTAATTGCACGTGTGTGTGTGCCTATAAAACGCATGCAAGAATTTGCAGCGATTTAGTCGTGTTTAAGCAGGTCGCGCGGATCGTCTTCGTTTTGCCCCCACTTGCCCCCCTACGGATCGCGTTCCCGTTAACGTGAATATGAAAGTAAAAGTACGAAGAGTACTACCAGCACATTCGACTCTTAATTGATTTGCAAACTTTGGGCAATTCCGAGAAACAACTCAGAGAGAGAGAGGGAGAGCGATAACGAGGGAGAGTGACAGAAGCAGTGAGAAAAGTGACACGAGATTTGAAACATCAACGGAAAAGTTGTCCAATTTCCTGCCTGCTGTGTGAATACGAAAGTAGGTTTTTACCCCTTTGCCCCCCACACAGAACATCCAAACACGCTGCGAAACCATTTTGTCAGAGTCAAGTTCAACGCAAAAAGTCATTGGCTATAATAAAATAAATACTTTAAATATTTCACATTTCGTGTACGTTGTACGTGTTTTTTGGCCCAATTAAAGAATAACAAAACTCAAACACAAAACACCGAAAGCGAAATGCAAATTCAAATTCAACAATTATATTCGCTTATGATTAAAATGCCTTCTGTCGAGCTTTGAGCTTTGTTATTAATATATGGCTCAAATACTTGCCTTTATTCACATACTCGTACGTTGTTCTGTTATTGTTGCTGTTGTTGTTATGCATATTCCTCACAACGGAATATTAATGCCAAGTGAATGATTTCTTAATGAATGCACAAGTATATTTTACTGCACGAGGAAAACTCATTTGCAGTGCTACTTAATTTAACCATAATTTGTAATTTTATTAAACAAAAACGGGTTGCATAAATTAATATAAGCCTTCAACGTGCTCTGAAACGTATTAATTTATTTGAGAGTTGTGAAACATTTAATGGAGGAGACTTTAAGATAATGTGGTAGACATTTGTGTCTGCATTGAAGCGATGTTAAGAAGTTCTTTGTAACTAGATAAAGGTACTAAAAGGGGTAACATCATAGAAGATTTCCAAAGAATGCAATAAGAAATAAAAAAAATACTTCTGCTGAGTCGCAGTTTATCCGCCATGAGGAAACTTCCTTCCCTTCTACTAAAGAATTGCATAATTTTTACCAACATCATCATTAACCTCTAAGAGCGCTATTCAACTTCTCCTTGGATCTGAATAGACATCATAAACTATGACATCACAATGCACAACACTTTGTCTAGAGTCTAGACGTATCGCAGTGCTCCCTCATCCAAGTTCATCACTATTTGTGCGTTGAAGATAACCGGAGGAAGAAGAGTCATCCGGCGCAGCGTAGCGGTGTTGAATGTTGAATGTAAAACCTAACGATAGGAAATACATGGATAATTAAAAAAGAAACAGACGAAAGACCAAAGAATCTTATCGCATACCCCGAAAAGTGGGCCAATAAACACTCACCACAATTAGCAGTTGTCAACGCGACTAATGACAAAGCCAAAACGCAGATACAGACGACAGACACAGACGATGCGGCACGGGATCGGATGGGTTTGTCGAGTGGATCTGCCTAGGATTACACATATTGATAATGTTTTTTAATAAACAATCCTCGGAACGCAACGAGAGATACAAAATACCTTGTCCGATTGCGATTAAAATGTATTCAAGCGAAAACCCGAACGTAGCCAAAACAAAATAAGGGGAAAGGAAACCGATGATGATCGATGATCAATCTACTTGTGGACTTGTGGTGTGTGTTCGTTCATGGCTGATTGATATTCAAGTGGATTGGCCTGTTAATGAAACACTCGTAAGTGGAGTAATCACACAAACATTTCACGATGGGTGATCGCAATCGTGAAACCAATTCAGAGCGAACTCTGCAGTGCCCAGTCCCCACTGCCTTATTTAGCATTCGAAATCAATCACAATTCACACTTTGCCATACGGTAGTCGTAGTATTAGGGCAATACAAGCCAATTAACTCATCCGGCAAAACGATAAGGAGAAACCTCAATCCCCATACCGCCAGCTCCCCCCCCAGCTAGCCTAACCGATCCGACGATTCGTGGCACCTTCGATTTTTATGGTCAACTCAGTCAAGTGCTTTGTGGATTTTTATTTGTCACTTCTTTTTGTTCGATTTCTGGTTAAATCTTTTTCGGTGTAGCGAAACCCTTTCTTATCGTCGGCTGGCTCTGAGATAAGCCAAGAACATATTATAAAGATTTTCTATATATGCTGCGATCAATCATTGAAAAGCCTTTTATATTTGTAATAAATTAATGCAAATATACGACTTGAGATAAACTTTGTGAAAGCCGTGGCCCCGACCGGCTCCACTCAAATCCAGCGTCTAGCAGAAACGATTGTGTGTGCCCACAAATTCTCTATTTAAAGAACTTTACTTAAAAATGGAGTGTCGTGGAAACAAAGTGAAGATGTGTCCCAATAATTGATCAATTGAAGTGTGCAAGTGGAGCATTCCTTTGACGTCATTCCGGGAGTTTTAAATTCCAGACTCAGCACTTTAATTAGGCCAATAAACAGAGATATTTATTGGTGGTTTTTACGTACAGTAGAGCATAACATGACATTGTCTTTTATATACATATCTGCAGACACTTTGATCTGCTTAATTCCGCACAACATTTTTTACTTACTCACAATGAACTGACATTCACAGACGTGAATTCCAGCTTTCCGCCGGACACTGTCTAATAGAATTACCAATAAAATAAATATGTATGTATGAATTCCTGTACGAGTATTACTAGTGACACACTCAGAGATAATACTTTCAGCCAATGGCAAAATTTTAATTCATTTTATTGCCCACCGTTTCCATACTCCTTCTCCTTCGATTAAAAGTGAATTGTGCGCTGCAAGTGGCTACTCCGTGTGTGTGCCCACCCCAGCCCACGCTCCCCAAGTCACTCAAGTACATTGGGGATTAATTGTGTAATGCGAAACTTATTATCTACCTTGATTATCTATTCTTGAGCAGTTTTCCAGACAGCGGAATGCCTTTTTTTCGCTCTAAGAAATCGATTAGATTAACAGTAAAACGAACAACTGCTGCAAAATAATTAAAACAAAAAAGAAAAAACAAAATCAAATAGTAGAAAATTTCCGTCGTGGGCCGGGCCTGGGTCAAAATGAATCCACGTGACGCTGATACGTAGCTGATACGCAGCCGATACCCCCAGACCCCACACCATCAGGCACTCCCGGCACTACCTTCTCCCGGACACCTTACCAATTTTAAAAATCCGTGTAAAATGTAAATGCTTTAGCCCCTCGAATTTCGTTGGCGTTGGCCATTGTGCAATGAGGCTTGAAGCGTGCAAAGAAAACCTTTTTGGTAACGGCTGCGACCCCGTCCCCGTGCCAGATCCACTACCTCCCCACACTCCGTTGACTTGACCCAAAGCTAAATAAGTACGACAAATTTGCTTATGGCTTATGGCCAAGCCAGGCCGGGCCAGGCCAATTCGATCAGGGAAACATGTCACGTAGAATCGTTGATTCGTTGGCAATGCAAAATGCCTTTTGCTGTGTGTATTTTGGTGGGTGGCACAGCGTGAAACGGTGGGAGGAGGAGGAGATCCAACCTCCAGCAAGGTCAAGTGGCGGCAAAACTGAATGCAAAAATAAAAGGCAAGAGTGAAAATCGCTACAGGAAATCAGAAATAAACGCTGGCATAACAATTAACTAAAAGGAAATCTGGGAAAGGCTTTTTATGGGCTAGAAATTTACATTTCTTGGAGTCGTTGAGTTCTCTTTATAAAGAAAGAATGGAGAAATAGACCAAAAGAAAGTGCACAAAACACACTCAGCTATCAGGATATGCAATCATGCACTTGACTTGAATTTATTTAAATGAAACAGTTCTTCCCCGCAGCCTAAGGAGTCCCACAAACACATGACCTGCATAACGATGGAAATTTAATTTTAGCCATTTTTGTATCATATATCCACCATTGTTTAGACAAATAAATTGACTTAAAAGGCTTAAAACATTAACTGGTGTCACACGAATGCTAATTAAGCGGCTTTTGTTCGTCACTTGCTCGCATGACAGCACGTGACGATGATACGCCAACGAAGATAGTGATTCACAATCATCATTATGATGATGATGTGTAGAAAAGTTTTGAGACCAGACACGCGTCAATTAGTGTCCCCCCAGCTCTGCCCCCTGCCCAAATAAAACACACCACAAATATTTCAGGGTGCTCAAAAACTGGCAGGCCACCATGTGGCAGGCACCAGCTGACTCCCGACTCCTGACTGAGTGACTGACCGACAAAAGCCGCTCGCAGCATAAATATTGTCTAAAGTAATTTTTGTATGGCAAATTGCACATATCAATAGCCAGACTTTTGTTGAATCGACGTTAATTAGAGGTGAAAATTGACAACATTGAGCGTGTCTGGCCAATTATGCAGTTGCGATTGCAAATACACTTTTTACCGCCCTCAGCAAAAGGGGCTCTCTGCTCCCCCGCCTGCCGGCCTGCCACACTCTGCACATAAGTCTATATTTAGTGCTCCAATCAGAGCGTGAAAAGTGTCAACATGTTGCACATTGTTTAATGACAAAGTAATTGGAAACTCGAATGAATAATCGTTGAGAAAAGGTTTTCCTGCAGCAGGGCAAATATTTTAAAGACCTTTGCATAGTTTAGTCATGAAAAGGCGGGCTTCAAGTGTTAGTTGGAATCTTCCACTTCCACATGGATATATTTTCTATTAGCATTTTCAATTATTCTTCAAATCGTAAAGCAATCGCAAGCTTTCGAAAGTGTGTCCAAACTTTTCTCGTTTGTATCTACAATCCGCCTTTTTTTGTATCCCCCACAATTGAAATCTATTTCAATTTTATCTAGTACAACTATAGATAGACTTGTCACCTGCCATGCGGCTACCACAGCGCTGTGTTTGAGCCATAAATTAGCGAATTGTATAACCAAAACTGTTGAGCATCTCACTTGGCGAGAGCAAAAAAAATGTAAATGCTGCCTGCCCTGTGGCTTTGTTTGATTTCAGCTAACGAACCGCATGACTTTGTGTCACATTTTGTTCTCTACGCAAAAAAAAGAAGCGAAAAAGCTGCCAAAAACAAACAATCACAAATTGTATATGAAATAATCAATTTAGCCTCATTATTTCGAGACGGCGGCTGCGGCGGCACAAAATAAAAGACGGGAAATACTAAACCGAGCTCACGTGAATTTATTTAGATAATCTGCGTCATAATACGAGTAGTGTGTTGAACAAATACCACACCGCATGTCTGAACTGAAAGTGTCACTAAGCCCTGGAGTCTGGTGGCTTCAAAGCGGGAACCGACTCGGTTTTTAGGCACAGAAATTCACAGATCCGCAGACAGTCTGCTCCAGCAGTCCCATATACATATATTATAATTAAAGCTAATTGCTGTTAATTTTGATCAACTTTTATCATTATTACTTGATTGTAGCACATTTATTTATTGTTTACGTTAATCTTTAACGTTTTTTTCACATGTTCACAAATTCTTCACCAAACTCACTGAAAGAAATGAATAGTGAATAGTTATTTGAATAGTTCGAGGCATTGTACATATTTATGGAAGTTAAAGATATCCCTGTGCCTATGCAATCAGAATTTGCCATAGTTTTTAGGTACTGGAAACTGTAGTAATAAACTGTTTGATAGAACATGGCTTATATCCAAATTGTTCTTTCAAAGAACTCTTTGAAAATAATTTCTCACATACTCTACCAACTAGAGCCCCCTGCTTTTCGCTCGGTGTATTCATCAGGTTTCTCCTACAGCTGCCGGGTAGTACCTGCAGCTCGAGTCCCATTCCCATTCCCAGTCACCAGTCCACACCTCGTGGTAATGAATTTATTTCATTGCTAAACGTCGAACGAGATAGTTGTAAAAAGTCGCGTATCGCTGATTAATATTTCCATACCTCCGATTCGATTCGAAACGGAACGACGTTGTGTGATGTTTAGTGTGAGAGCTAAAGACAAAGCCATAAACGAATAAAACGACCATAAATCAATCTATCTTGTTGCAGATCCACAAGACGATGACGGCCATCGGTGAGCCAGCAGGCGCCAGGGAGGAGGGCTCCTCCGGTGCTCCAGCCACCCTAATCACAACACCCACGACCATAAATGCACCCACATCGATACCCGTGCTCAGTGATGTGCCCATGCCGAATGGCAATGGCAATGGGAGTGGAACTGGAACTGGAACGGGGAATAACTTCAAGAGCAGCATTGTCATTGATAGCCAACCCAAGCGGCGTGTGAGCATTATCTCGGATCCGCCTATGATGGCTGGTGGTGCAGGAATTGGCGGTGCCTCAGGTCCCGGCGCCGGACACGATAACCTTGCCTTCGAGCAAAATCCCAGGCGTAAAATTTCACAGGTGAGGAATTACGATTACGATTACGATCAAATGGTGAGATCGTAAATTGGGATTTTCTGTGAGTGTTTAGATTTACGTGGTAGCCAACTATTTCTACTTAAAATATTCGCTCATATTTCTACTTTTGTTGATTATCGGATGACGCCGTACGATCCGTGCAAAGATAACGACAGAAACTGATTGAAAATAATCTCGAATTATTGGATTTACAGACCTCCACACACTCGCACACGGACATTGGACCGGCGCGAAGGAAGAGCATACTGAAGGACCCAGCCACAACCACGCACGACAACGAGAGCGATCGGGTTTCAACGCACAGTTATGGTGAGTTCGAAAAGGACATTAAAAGTTCAAGCTTCAGTTTAAGTCTCATTTCTTAAGCCAGAAACTCAAAGTTTCCAATGTCCAATGCGCTGCACCTCAAATCTCTATTAGGTTGGAGCAAAATGTCGAACAACATTGACATGGGGCTCCAGGGACTTCATTACCTTAAAATCACACAGAAAACAATTATGAATGAACGAAATTAACGAATTATTTATGTGTGGTCGTATCCTTTCTCTTTAAACAAATGTTACCAGACTATTATGGAATTAATTAACAATTGGTCTGATCTAGTTTTGAATTGGCTATGGTTCTTGCCAATCACGGGCATGACATTGGAGGCAAGAATATTAATTCATCAACATAAACATTTAAAAACAAAAAAGTCACATCCTTGCCACAAACTCCCAAATGCGATGTACAAAAATTTTGAGGCAACATTTTTTACCTTTTCAACACTCAAAACTCACAGTTATGGTGAGTTCGGAAAGGATTATTAACATTCGCTTATTCGCATTACATTATGGAATAACATTTAATGTGTATACCAGTTCAGTGCCTTAGCACCTCTGTAAAGTGGTACAGTTGGTGTAGTACATAAAAAGGACGTATTGCATGGGCGCCACTGTGAAACTTTTTAAATGTAAGAAAATACGTGTGAAAAGTGTGCATTTTGAGACTTGAGTCAGCGTTTAAACATTCTTTGCATCGCTATGCCAAGAGGGCTTCAAAAAACGTGCCGGCATTTCCGCATTTGTACAGATTTCCATCCGTACCATGCGGCGCCACTAAGCAGCGCCACTCGCTATGACAAAAAACGTGCCGAAAGATATCTTTAAGTGCCGCCAATGTGTACATTCGGCGCCACTGAGCAGCGTAGTAGAGTTTCACAGATTACTCCAAAACCTTCTAAGGAAAAATGTCGGGTCTGATTGATTTCCTTTGATAGACTTCTGAATAAACCAGTTGGAAAATGCAAATGCAAATATCTTCCATATGTCGATGTCTATTTCGAATTCAATTTGCTGTGGCGCACGGTTAACATTATCAATTAGCATTTACCCGGGGGAAGTGGACTCTACCAATATTCAATCTTATTGCGCAGGTCTTGCCTTCGTTCTCTCTCCCTTCCTGCTGCTATTCTCCCCCGATAGTTATCACCTAATTAGAGTTCGATGATGACTGACGAGATAATTTGCTGCGCGTTTTGGGTAAACAGAACATCCATTCGCGCAGGAGGAGTGTGTGGGGAGTGCTCGAGTACCCTATTGATAGACATTTGGCATTTTTATTTTGCAGACAACTACCGACAGAGTGCGCTGGACGTGCTCAATGCCAAATACAATGGCCATCAGGCGGCCCACAGCTCGGCGGGTGGCAGCAATAGTGGCGCCAACTATGTGGAGCAGTCCTGGATGTACACATTCTGTTTGAAGTGTCGCGGCGAGGAGCCATCGGCATCGTGGGAGCCACCCTTTTGGCAGAAGATCTTCCCCTATCCGCTGTGTCCCACCTTCAGGACATTCTCGCGACTGGTGTCCATTATTCTTATAGGTTCGTAGCGCCTTTAGTTGTCCAAGAACGATAGCTGATCTCTCCCTCTCGCTAGGTGTCCTCATTTGGATCACGGCATTTGTTATCATTGGCGACTCGGCTGCCCCTGGTGGACAGCTGTTTAGCCTGGTCGTCCTCACTGTGGCCGCCAACTTTGGTGGCTATCTGATATCTCTGACCACCCTGCCGCGGCTCATTGGCATGCTCCTGGTGGGCATACTCTTTCAGAACGTGGGCTGGGTCAATCTCGACGGTGACTTCTCGAAGGTGACGGCCCACCTGCGTAAGTTTGCGCTGACCATTATCCTGACTCGAGCTGGACTCGAAATGGAACCGGAAGCCTTCAAGAAAGTCTACAAAACAATACTTAAGCTGGGCATCATTCCATGGTGCGTGGAGGCCGTCATTGTGGCCGTGATGTCGCACTTTCTGCTCGATCTGCCGTGGATCTGGTCGTTCCTGCTAGGCTCCATCATCGCTGCCGTCTCGCCTGCTGTGGTGGTGCCCTGCCTGTTCCGTTTGCGAACGAAGGGCTACGGCGTGGCCAAGGGCATTCCCACGCTGGTGGTGGCTGTGGCCGGCGTGGACGATGCTCTGTCGGTGGCCATCTTCGGCATCATCAGCACCGTGATGTTCTCGGACAAGGGACTGGCCTATCAGATTGCCCAGGCACCGGTCTGCATACTGGGCGGCCTCGGATTCGGCGTCGTCTGGGGAAGTCTGGCGCGAATCTTCCCCGAGAAGGGCGACGCCTATGTGGTGCCGCTGCGAACGCTGCTCCTCTTCACCGGCGGCTTGATGGCCATCTATGGCAGCGAGGAGCTGGGCTTCGAGGGTGCCGGCCCCCTGGCCGTTGTCTTCTCTGCATTTGTGTCGAATCTGTTCTGGTGCAAGGATGGCTGGGATGTGGAGGATAACCCGGTGTCCACCGCCTTCGAGATCTTCTGGATGATCTTCGAGCCCATTCTGTTCGGCATCACCGGCTCCACCATTAAGATACGCGAGCTGGACTCGCACACAGTCTCCATTGGAGCCGCCTGCATCTTCACCGGCGCCATTCTGCGCATCTTCACCACGGCTGGCATTGCCTTCGGCGATCGCCTCAACCTCAAGGAGAAGTTCTTCGTCGGCCTCTCCTGGATGGCCAAGGCCACGGTCCAAGCGGCCCTGGGACCGGTGGCCCTCAAGCATCTCGACGAGAACTCTACGGATGAGGAGCGCAACTATGCCAGCATTGTGCAGACGATCTGCGTCTTCAGCATTGTGCTGACAGCACCGCTGGGTGCCATTCTGATATCCGTGACGGGCACAAAGCTGCTGACCAAGACGAAACAGCCGCAGGATCTCACCGGCTGGCGACGCAGCCATCGTCCGTCCATACGCGATATCAGCATCATCGATGAGGAGGAGGAGCGCGAAGATCCCGAAATACCCGAAGACAAAGAGACGCACGACAACACGCTCAACAATGCACACATCCCGAGCATTTCCTATACGTATAACAATTGAAATGGAAAGATCGCTTTCCTTCTTGTTGATTGATTGATTGATTGTGTTGATTGTTTTCTTATTGTACACTAGCCGTAAGACTGGACTTTGCATTCCGAAATAAATGATTAAGTAAATCTGTTTGGAACCACATAAAACTCAATACCAAAACCCCATGAATTGGTATGAAAGGTTCCTCCAGCTCCTGCTGCTTCTCGGCTTCTCCAAGATGCAAAAATTCCATATTGCTATTCACTTTGTATTTGTCATATTTCAATTGGTTCCACCTTAATGCTGGATTTACAAATATTTTTGAATTGGTTCGCCTAGAATGGCTTCCAATTCCTGAACGCCATTGCGTGTGTTCTTCTCCACGCGCTGGTGCTCATCCTCCAGGAGTTCGGCCACAAATGGCACCGTCTCCGGCAGCAGGGGAGCGAAGCTTTCTCCCAGTTTACGGGCAATGGACACACAAGTGTTGAAGGCCAGGATACGCACCTCGGGCGTTGTGGTGCGTGTTTTGAGGAGCACCTGACTGTTGAGCTGCTTCCACATGACATCGTTCGTGGCCACGGCCAGCTGGGCAATGCAATTGCTGAGCGCCAGCTGCAGTGGCTCACTGCCCAGCACCAGATCGTTCTCCAGTTGATCCACCAGCGGCTGCATGAGTGTGTTGAAGCGATGCTCGTTGATGAACTCATCGGTGCAGTGCAAAAATACATGATTGAGGGTGCCCAAAATGGCCACCAGCAGCTCCTCATCATCCTCTGCATTATCGCCGGCAGTGAATGCCGGATTGAGTGTGTTGTGCTGCTGCAGCAGCTGCGAACTGTCCCCGATAAAGTCATTGGCAAACAGCACAAAGAGCGACTTGAGGGCCTCGGCAATGCGGTTGGTCAGCAGGAAATACGTGAGTTGCGTCTCCCTGGCACTGCTCTCCTTCGCCCATTTGTGCACCTTCGAATACATGGGACGGAAGCTGCTCTCCGACAGCTTCAAGATCCACGTGACAAATGCCTCGGAAATGCCGCCCTCAATCTGCGACACCTGCGACCGTTCCAGTCCTCGGCCACGCACCTGAAAACGGAACTCGAGCGCCTGAAGGAAGAACTCGCTCAGCGCCTCCTGCACCGGCTGTAGCTGGGCATTGGTATTGTGCTTAACGCACTGCAGCAAAAGCTGCGACATCAGCTGTCCCACCTCATCGTAGGCCTGCAGTTCAAGCAAACTGCTGTAGGTCTTGGTGCAGCTTGGCACCAGTATCCTCACTTCCACGCCGTGGGCAACGACAGACCAAAGCTCCTGCAGACGCAATCTCAGTGCCTGTGCGCGCTTCTCTTGTGCCAAGAGTGGACTATTCAGCTGCACAGAGAGACGGACCAGGGCAGAGATGATGTCCACCAGATAGGGACCCAGAAAGAGGGGCAAAGCCTTGAAGAGTTTGTGGAAAGCTGCAAAGGCAAAACGATTGTTAATGGAAATAATGAAATTAGAAATTCGAAACTTACCCGTCACGAGTGTGGAGCAGACATAATCTGGTCCCTGTTTGTGTGTAACCATTTGATGGACCTGCTCCTTGAGGAATTCCGTCAGTTGTGGCGCAAACTTGGGCAGCTGGGCGAGCGCGTGCGCCTTCAGGCTGGAGCATATCTCACCGAGAGTGAGCACCACATTGCCGACAACAGCCTTGGGCACATTGGAGCGTCGCTTGGTGATCCTTGTGAGTGTGGCCAGCAGGGAGCGGCACTCGTCGAGGAAGTCCCTGCCATGGCGATGGGCCAGTAGTTGCAGCGCCTGCAGGGCCGTCTGCTGGAGCTGAGCCTGCTGTGGATTACTGGAGCCACTGTCCAGAATGCCATTGATAATGGCCTCCAGCGGAGCGAAGAGCACACCAAAGTGCTCCGTCGTCGAGTGGGCAAAGTAGTCGCATGTGGGCGTCAGCTTCGTGACGAGCAGTTCGAGCACCTTGATGCGCACTTGGATCAGTGGATGCTCCAGCAGATCGGTGATCACATGGAGGAAGTATTCCGGCGCCAGCATGCCAATGGCATTGTCTAGCACATCCTGCGCGTGATTGGACAGCACCCGCCAGTACTTTTCCAGCGAGGAATTGCCCGAGGCTGCCTCCAGGGCACGACTGATGACATCCACAAAGGCAAGGGTCTGCAGTATGAGGGCCTGATAGTGAGGCAGCAGATCACCGGGATTGGCACTCTTCATCTTTGCCTGCCACTCGATGGAGCTGCTAATGCCCGACAGATAGTCCATGATGACATATTTGTAGTGCCTCAGCTGCTTGAACGAACGCGTGCGGACATCAAAGAGTTGCTGCTCAGTGGACAGCAGGGAGGAGGAGCCGCCTCCACTCGCTCCCGATTGATTGCTTTTGTCCACGGGCAGCTGGCCGAGATACTCCAACAGGCGTATGCACGTCTCTAGGGCGACACTTGGCTCCTGGAACATCAGCGTCAACTCGCGGGCAAAGTCTAGACGCGACTTATCCACCGCCACCTTGTGCGGCAACGATTCCAGCAGCACTTGAGACTCGAAGAGAATGCACAGGAACTGCCAGAGATGCGCCTTGGGATCGAGGACACGAAACAGCGTCGCATAGAGCGACAGTCTTCTGTGTACTGGCACATCCGTGCAGATGTCTGCGAATACCTTCAGCACGGGTATGACCAGGCGATCCCTTTGTCCGGTATTCAGCAGCAGAATGGGTATAATGGACTCCACAACATTGTGGATGATGTGCAGACTGAAGGCATCGTCGTGCCTGGCCACTGTGGAGCCGACGAAAGTGAAGATTTCCACAATCTTGTGCAGCACCTGCTGCGGATAGAGACCCGCGCAGTGGGTGAGAAAGAGTAGAGCATGCTGCTGGGTCTGTGGGTTCTTTGTGTTCCTCAGACACTGGACCACCTGCTCGATGCGGAAACAGGACTCGGGCAGTGCCTTGGCCAGCTGCACACCAGCCGCTTGGGCAGTTTGGCAGCAGTGCAGCAGGCTGGAGAGTATCAACTGCTTGGGATACTCGGCAGCGGTGTGCTCCTCCAGCGTGAGGCAAGACTGCAACAGCTCGAACAGGGTGGGTATCAGCAGCTCCGAGCCAATTAGCTGCTTCTTGCTCTCGAGCAGCTCCAGCAGCGTCATGCCCTGCTTCCAGGAGGCATTGGTTAGGTCCACCTGCTTGGTGGCTGTACTTCCACGCCTCGTCGGGGTCTTGGCGCGCACTCCCTTGCCGCACATCTCTGTTAGCATTTGCACCAGTGGCTGGCATTCCAAGCGACAGCGCTTGAGCAGCCGATGGCTGGCCAGGAAGATGCTATCATTGTCCGCCTTGGTGGCCGCCTCCACTATCAGCCTGATCAGCGACACTTTGTGCTTCGACTGCAGCCGCTCGTACGTTTCGGGTGTGAGTATGCCCAGCAGGACACAGGGTACGGGCTGCAGCTTCTGGTCCAGCTGAATGTAGGCATCGTGATGCGCAAAGCTCGCCTCAAACAGATCCCAGGCGAGTGGTTGCCGCTGTAGCACATTCAGCGCTATGTTCCCCTCGTAGCGTTCCATCACCGATTTGTAGATCTCACTGTAGGGCCACGGCAGCTGCTTCAGCTGACTGTTGGGCCCCTGCTCGAGGGTAATCTTCTCAAGTGCCGCAATGCCCAGCGGCAGGAGCGTCGTCAAGAAACTCTCATCGTTGACATGTTTCAGGGCACGCAGCAGGAAGTCCGTGCAAATTGGTGGCTGCTCGGGATCTGAGGCCAGAGCCAGCACGGATCGTCGTAGCTTCGATAGCAGCAGCTTCTCCTTGGGCGTGGCATGCTCTGGCTGCAGTATGGTGTACAGTATCAGCGCGTACTGCTCGTGATCCATGCCCAGTTCGCTTCTCCGCTTCAACAGCGCCTTCACCAGCTGCTGAACATGCGGCTCGAGCTCTCGCTGGCTCATCAACTGAAGCGTGTCCATGGCCTGCAGGCGGAGTGTCTGCAGTGGCGAGCCACAGGCGTTGGCCACACGCAGCACATGCAACAGGCTGCACTCTAGCTTGGAGTCTTGATTGGCCACCACCGCCTCCAGCAGCAGGAAGCCTTGCACACGGAGCACTGTATAATCCGAGTCGTTTGCCCACAGTTCTGGCAGCCTCTCGAATACACAGAAATTGGAGAGGAACTCCAGCTTATGTTGAGGTGCGGGCAGCATTATGCTGAGGCATCGCTTGAGGGCCTGTGTCCATTCTAGTCGCTCCTCTGCATCACATCGCTCGGTGAACACTTGTGCGCCCAGAATCTCCATCAGACGCAGGCAGAGGCGCAGTCCATCCGTTGGCTGTGTCCAGGGCGTAGCCACGAGTCCCGCCCATTTGGTATTCCGCGCCAAAGTGAGCAGAAAGTCGAGGTATAGCTGTAGCGGCACAAAGTTCTGATCGCTGCGGTGGCTTTTGTTGACTCTGAACTGAATGCCGCGACTGTACTGGCAGATCCTCTCCAGTATGGGCAGACTCTCTTGGGGCAGCAGCTGCCGCTTGGCATAGGCGGTGAGCAGGAGCAGCAGATGCGTCAATTGGGAGGCATCCTGCATGTGGGCCTCGCCCCCATGCTCTTCGACACTCTGCAGCAGTGCCTGCTCCTGGCTAAACAGCTCACGGCTGCTCCCGGCAATCACGTCCAGAAAGTGCTGACGATGTTTGCTCACCGCAAACTCTGGGTACTTCTTGCTGACCTTCACTTGTCCCAGGAATGGCACCTTCGCGCAGAACTCACTCTTCAGTATCATGAGCAAGGCACAGTGCTCGTGTTCGGCCAAAGGTTCGGACGGAAAGAGCAGCGGCATGAGGGCCAGCAGCACTAGATTCGTGTCATAATGATTGCTAACCGCAGTAGTTGTCAAATGTTGAACGGAAAGTGGCACCAAGGCACGCCATTCCTTCTGCTTTTGCTGGGCTTGGGCACGACGCAGCAGGCGACACAGAGTCTGGGCAAAGACCACGGGCTCCAGCATTTGCAAGAGCTCCTCAGTAGGCAGCGAGAGGATGGCAGCCACCACAGCACCACTGTCATCGTTGATTCGATCGGGCAGACACTCCTGCAATAGCTTGACGCTACGCTCGCGTTTCTTGCCAGTTTTTAAATTCTGCACAAGCTGCTGCACCGCGCTGAGCCGCCAATCGGGGCTGTAGTGATACAGTTTCTCATAAACACGCTTTGCCTTTTCATCCGAGGTGTTTAAACGGAAACCTAAAAGGGTATAGCAAAAATAGTACAAGGGTCATGGAATTCTAATCAATTCCCACTCACCCAAAGCCAATTTGAGAGCCTTCTGGCGATTGCTGGTCGTGGATCTGGCTCTCAGCGCCTCTTTCACACTCAAATCAAAGGCCTCCGGGTAGCGTTTCTCTAGCTTCTCAAGGTAAGCGGCATACCAGGTCTGAAAGCTGCTCTTCTCTGCCTCCATTTCATCATCTGAATCAATGACAATTGTATCCTCCTCTTCCATAGGTATGGGTGAGGGTGCCGGGGGCTCACTTTCGGTACTCACAAAAGTATCCAAAAAGCAACTGCAAAAGTGGAGAAACAAATGAATTAAATTTACCTAATAGACTGAGTCTGAGGGTCTTCTCTACTTACTTAATTAACTGCTGAGCTGAGGGCTTGGGCAAGGGCACATCTGACAGCAGATTGTCGAGGAATTGCTTGTACGAACCAGATGATGGATCATCCTCTCGTATGGCTGTTACAGCGCCCGTCATTAAGGGCATGCATAAAGATTGGATGGCAAAGTTGCCATTCGCCAGCGATGCCAACGCCGCAATGAGCCACTTTTGGCCAATGAAATTCAAAACAGTTTCCGGCTTGAGCTGTGGCCCGGCAGCCTGTTGCTTGCCATAGATGCACACCAGCAGCAGCAGGGATTCGGTTTGCAGACGCTCAAATGGACAGTTGGCCACACGCTCGAGCAGGGCATTGCAGACTTTGGTCTTGAGTTTGGTGCGGGACACCAGTTGGGCCACAATCACATAGGAGGCGGCCATGAAATCGATAGTGTCGGATAACAGGCCCTGCAGCAGTGCCTCCAATATGGTACTAATATGCCAATCCTCCAGTGGCTTGGCTGTTTGCAGTGCGCCCACAACGATGGTGGCATAGAAATTTATTTGCGCCTGCAGTTGATGGGCACGTGGACCCAATTCCTTGACGGCCTTGCGAGTGCTGCGGCAAACGAAGCTGAGGAAGGCGGGATTGCTGGCTGCCCGATTGATCAGGGCCGTCTTGGCCAGCGGCACACCTGGTCGCTGCAGGGGTCGCAGCCAGAACCACTCGGCATCCGCCTCGCGCAGTCTCATTGTCTGCAAGATCTGGACAAATATGTTTGTCTCATGGTATGGCAGAATCAAGGCCATCACCTCGCCCCTGTTGTACTCGTGGATTTGGAAGCGACGCAGCAGCCACTCGAATGCCATGTGAGCCGGCCTCAGCAGTATGTAAGGCGACAGCAAACGCAGAAACTTGGCTATGGCCGCATCCAGCATTTTGTTGACCTCCGGCAGCTCCACGGAGCGCTCCAGCGTGAGCGTGGCCTCATCGAAAAGCGTTAACTGGAACTCCTTGAACGCTGGATTAAAGTCGGTCAGCTCCTGCAGTCCAGTCAGTCCAATCTCATAGATGGCCCTCCTGTCTTTGGTGGCCGCCGTCTTCGGATCGAACAATATCGAGGCGCGACTTCGGGCATCGGCAAGCGTGACCGTTGTCTGGGGTGCTGCCAATTTCTGCAGCTGTTGGGCCAATGATGTCGTCATGTTGAATCAGTTTTTCTTGCACAACATATAACGAACTAAATTAATAATATTATCGCGGTGGAGCCCGCACGCTACACGTGTTTTGCTTATCGATAAATCACTTCGAAATATATCGAAAAGTGCATTCTTGTGTTGAAATATACCGTAAAAATACCAAAACGATTTTGATAATTTATTTAATATAACCATCTAGTTAGCACCTTCAGCACTGAAACTATAATGTTATCCGATTCATCAATCAATTATCTGTTGGCTGATAGCCTTATTGGTAGTATCTGTATTTGTAAATGCCACAATTGGTCTACATGATATCTACATGTATCGACTAGAAAAAGGAGGTGAGTCCATAACAACAGATATATTTGAATAGCTTATCGATAGCTGCAACAAGTTGCAACTGGCAAGGTGGTGACCTAGAGAGGGTTAATACAAATAGATTTGATGCTATAATTATAATTACTTTGATTCGCACTGTGGTTACCCTGTATTTATGTTGCATTTTCTCGATGGAAGCTGTTGTGAACCTGAGAGGAACGAGAATGAGAGAGAGAGCTAATACCGTACAAAAGAGACAGATATAAACGATCGACGACCAAAACGAATCTCTTGTTTTAAAGAAAAACATATTCAATATATCTAGTGTAGGCTTTACAAGAAGATAAAACACAACTCTTAATAATTTCTGTATGGTTCTTATATTTTGAAAATGTAAAAAATACTTTTGTATGTGTGTGTGTGTGCTTAATCTCACAGAGGTACAGATTGTTCAGGATTCTTGAAGCGAGAACAAACAGTTTAAAAGTAGTAATGATAATTTGTTGCTTTATGCATGGTGGGTTGATGTTGATAGATGACAAAGAGGTAAAAACGAATCTTAACGCAAAGTAAACATAACACGAACTCATTCGAATACTAAACGTAAAAAAGAACTTGTGCAAACGAACGTTTTCATGATGCTCTCTACATACTACGAGTAATTAAAACTATGGAATTAAAAGAATTAAAAGCACAACCGCTTCAGTGAGTTCTTCTTCTTGAGCTTGTAGTCTTGCCTCTGGTTGCGCGGCGGCGGAGTCAGCCTCTCGCTGGGCATCATCAGCTTCGAGGGTGTGCCCAGCTCCGTGACCAGACATCGCTCGCCCGGATGCGACTTGCACAGGCAGTTAATGCAGAAGCGAAACTTACAAATGACACTGGTACACTCGGCGAAGTTGTAGGTGGGCTGCGAGCCCTTGATCTCCTCGAGATCCAGCGACAGGAAGCGCGACATGGCTGGCCTCCCGCTGATGGCAAATGAATTTCTAATCGGTGGCAGTGTTTGCGACAGCAGCACGCTCCCCTCGCAGCTTCGATCCCGCGCAGCCTCGCTAACGAAGACGCGGCTGCCCTTGCCGCAGCGCGGACACTTGATTCGTTGGGTTTGCTCCTTCAATACGCGGCCAGCGTCTGCGTCCATCAGTTGAGGACTGTTCTGGGCTGTATCGAATAGGGACGAGTTGTGATTCGAGTTGATACTGTTCGAAGTTTGTAATGGCACTGTCGAGTTGGTTTTGAACACATTGTGTCTCCTCTTGGGGAGATAGGGATTCTCTTTGGTGAGGCTCATCTTGAGCCGATGATTCTGCAGGCGCTCCACGGACCGCTGGCTCTTGTAGACCGTCTGCTCCCAGCTTTTCGATACCTTGGTCATTACGTCCAGCGTTTGGCCATTCACATGCTTCAGTATGCACTCCAGAGCCGGCTGGGTTTGGCTCAGCATACTGAAGATGTCGCAATGTTCCAAGCCATCGAAGTAGCGTCTCCTGTTCAGTGGCTCGTCCGGCTGTGGGAACAGCAGCTTCTTCGATTTCTTTGGGCTGCTGTGCGGCGCCAGGAAGTGCTTTCTGCGTCGCTTCGGCACGCTCCGTACATCTTGGAGATTCGGCGTCCCATAGGGCTCGTCGAAGCTATTGGCGCTGCGGCTGGCGGGAACCGTCAGCGGGTAGTTCTTGCTCCAGAATTCATCTCTCGAATGGCTGTCGGACGGCGTTTGGTACAGCGACGAGGCAAAGCCTCTGGCGAGCGTTGTATTTGTTGCATTGCGACAGTTCTCGATTTCGCAGTCGCGTTCCAACAAAAATGGCGCCTCCACGGTCGAGTTGTGCTGCACTCGAAAGGACATGTAGCCCGATTCGTCCATCTCAGCATCGGACATTGTCCCCAGACTGGGGCTCTTCTTTTTCAACATTTTCCGATTGTATGCACTCATATTTGCTCAAATATGGTGTATTTATTCTTACGTTTTAGGCATTTGTTACTTATTTTTATTTATTTTTTTCGATTCCAATAATGCTACAGTGTGGCCGCGTATTTCTCTATAAAATAAACCAAAAGACCCTCGGAAATATACCGAAATATACACTTGCATCTTCAAAATATACTGTAAATATACCGTAGTCTTAAATCATATTCCTCGATTTTGATGTTCTATTAGATATTACTAGCTAGTTCGAATTTTCAGTGCTAAAACTATAATTTTTACCAATTCATCAATTAATTCTCCACAAGATTAGCTAGTTTTCATGACTTCTCTAATTGGATTTTTTATAAATTAAGGTTAAAAAAAGTTGTGCTCTTTTAAATTACAGGGTACCTACACATTTGCTTCATGTTAAAATCATATTGATGGGCAACGAAATATCGATAGTTGCATTAAATCAACATGCTTACAAAAGCTATTTGCTTGCACACATATTGCACTCTGTGGAAAGGTGAATAGCATGACGTTGCGACGGTCGGTTTAAAATTAAAAATCAACTCTTCTTCAATTATTTGAAGTTTAAAATTTGTTAATTTTGCTCTGAATTCTTTCCATATATTTTTGCAATAATCTCCTTAAGCTGGCGCTGAATACACATTCCAAACGCTTTTTGACGGAAGTAAACTAGCAATAATATTCTGAATGCAGAAATCTTAACCTCTGCGGTGAACACTGGGGATAATCTGGTCTTGCCCATTATCATTGTCATCAAATTAACAAAAATCCCTTCATAATTTATCATTTGTTCTTTTTGTGGTTTCCCTGTCCAACAGTAAATCCTGCCATGTCCTTTTGCCCTGTCTGTGGGCGAAGTATATTTTTTGTGCAAATCATGACGGGGCATAGATTTCGAATTCGTGTGGAACATCTTCCCCCACAAAGCGTGGCCATCCTTCGCCTGGGTGTGATAGTAGTTTCGTCAGCTGTCCATATTGTTTCTGTGCTGACAGCCTCCCCCTGGTGGCACATACACCCCCACCACAGCACCAAGCGTTTGGCACCCCATTTTATCCTCGGCCAAGGAATAGGTCTTCATCCACTTGCTGCTGCCAAAGGACCAACGAGTGGTTGGGGGGTGGTGTGAGAGCGAGTGAGAGGTCGAGAGTCAGTTGAGGTCGGAGGAGGAAAATCAATGAATGATATTTCCTTTATGAGGCTCAATTATTTGTTGCGGGGATTTGCTATTCTTCCACCATTCCTGTCATCTGGCCTTCGGTTTTGCGGGGCTGGGCTGGGCTGGGCTATCCTCGTTCGTGCCTCATTGTCCTTCTAAATGCTTTGGCAAAATATTTTGGGTATTTGTGCAGTCTTCTGTCAGGAGTCACAGGAGTCTCGACTCTCCACGACAGGGGCGTTAATAATTTATGAATATTTGCTCATTTATTGTTTTGCATTATTTATGCTTTTATTATTTGTCTATTTCGGCGGGCCACAAGGCAGGGGCGGGCAGGGGCAAAGATTTGGTTTTGATTTTAATTAAATCGACAGACGCACAGCGGCTTAATTTAAAGTCATTTGACTGTCCTAATCTCTTGCCTCGCTCGCTCGCTCGCAATATTAATTGTCGCTGAGGCTCAAAACAGAGGGAATTGGGATTAATTTGCGGTCCATTGGTTCATCCTCTGTCATCGTGGGTTTTATTGCTGCTACCCAAACACATACACATACAGAAGGATGTAGGGAGTTTTCAACTAATGACTTTGTCATTGTCAAGCTGCTCAAAAGGAAAACTCTGAGGTTAACCTTGGGCACACGCAGGAGAGTATTAAAATAGTGATTTTTGGTTATGGTTGCTGGTTGGAGCGAAAGTAGGTTCTATCATTTATTAATGAAACTATTTAATGACCATCTAGAGGATAATTTATACTTGCTATTGATCATCACTATTTGGGAGTGATATTTAAATATTTACCAAATATTAACATCATCGAAGGAGAAAGTACAAAGCCAAATAGGCTTAAGAACCACCAAACGAAATCAAACTATTGTTAAATATTGGTAGCCAATGTTTCGTAGCCTCTACCCACAATAGTTCCAACCCCTCGTCAAGCCTTTTAGAGTATCCTTTTCGGACATATTGTATGCTCGATATATGTACATATGCGTACATATGTTTTATGTGAAGCAATGTTTGCACGGATATTGATATCAAACTGATTAATTTGGGTTTACGCACCAGAACGTGAACCACAGAAATGATGACAAATGGAGGGCAGGCACCAGTCAATATTTGCACTCAATCCGTACATATGCTCTAATTATTATCCTTTTAGCTGTGTGTGGGCAGTGGCAGTGACAGTGGCCCTGTTTTGGTATTATGTTGACTGACTAACTGGAGAGCTGACATGGAGACACACACACCCCAGATCAAACATGGGTCGGTCTCGAATCAACTAATTATGGTAATTTACCGCGGAATGTCAACAAATATTTTGTAACCGGCTATTTTATCGCACGGCCGCTACACACGTAGGTCTCTGGTCAAATGTATCAGGATCCACCCCCCACCTGAAGTCGAAGTCTCGCAGTGCAACTGGAGTGCCCAGTTCTTGGCAGTCAAAGCCCTTGACAAACGATGTTTACCCCCAGGAGCCAGTTGTGTGTTGCGTGGATGTCCTTGGGGGGCACGGGCACACGAAATGGTCTGATTATTTTTAACCAACAATAACCAACAGGACAAGCTCCGAATGGCTGTAACCTGAACTGGAACTTCAGCTGAACCCAAGTCGCTTGATTGTGTTTGATTTGGCCCCTTTTTTTTCCTTCTGCGCTTGGTAATTCATTTTTAGCCAATAAATCGCTTGGTCGTCGCCTGGTTGGCTCTTGCCAGGGTGCGGCACAGGTAACAGAGAGCCGAGTGGCGCGAACCAGAGGAGCTGTATTAATTTGATGGTAATAGGGAAATAATCGCACTCATTTATCATTTTAATGCATTCGCAGTCATTGCCGACTGGGGGCGAGCCAGAAGTCAAGTCAGGTCCGCTTGCTAGATTGTATTTCTCCCTACCTGCCCCTCGACTGAGATCGCTTCGAATTTGCAGGGAGAAAGTAATTTGCTATTTTCTATTTTTAAATCGGGTGTCTGAGGGGTTGGGTGGTTCTCCTGATTCAAACGCTTTATGGAATGGCATATAAACACTCCTACCATTCCACTCTGTAAATAAAAATAGGAACGATTAAGGTTTTCATTCAATTATTTTGCCAAATACAACGAAGATTGATTCACTTTCCTTATATTCCCTTTCACTTTTGATCATAAATTTGTTATTTCATGCATTGCGGATCTATAAATATTCGCGAAATTTGATTGATTTGCACATTGCAAAATTTTATACAAATTAAAAATATAAACCATCAATCGTGCAATTTTTTGCTTTGACTACGACACGTGCGATACCCATGACAAATGGCAAAGAGCTCAGATGTGCAATATTATCAAATTTTTGGATTTTCAATTAGCATATTAGACAGTAAGGACAGTAAGCTACACACGTTCTAGATAATTTCCAGCTGATTGGATTTCTAGTTGTATACAGACCGAACTCTCCATCGCGCTGCAGCTTCGACTTGCATCCATCCTTTTCCCACCCACATTAAAGGCTTGTGCAAACACAAAAGTGTGGAGAGTGAGGAGTGGAGAGTTCGAGAAATGGAGAGAGGAAGAAGAAGCTCTGCAGAAACTTCGCGATCAAGTGCTAGTAGCAGACCACGAGGCAAAACGGTAAACAAAACAAAAGGCTGTCCAGTAAATATGCAAAGTGCTGTTAAATGTCCAAGTGAAGTGTACCGTACATGCATACATTCATAAACATATTAATGTTTGCATTAATTAATGCTATTTTGTTTGCGAAGCGCCCACGCTTTCAGTGGGGCAGAAGGTGTCTCATTTTTTTTCGGTGTGTGTGTGTGTAAGAAGTAAGCGCGAGAGGGAGCACCCCAAGACTCTCCATTCGAGTCTCCACTACAACTCTCCAATGCAAAGATAACCCTGCATTAGGTGGAATGATGCGCAAAAAGAAATCAGAAAATCCCTCCAATAGGTGAAACGAAATGTAAAGAAGGAATATGAGAGGTACCGGAGCATTATAATGGTAAGAGAAAATATAGTTTGTGCCTATTTGCTGTGTTTTTCTTGTCTGCGTGCAAATATTCTTTTTTTCAAGTGTAACTCATGTCTCCTCCTTTCTTACTCCCTTTCTTACTGCTTCTTAATCACATACCGTCTCGTTTTCGTTTTTATAATTTCTGGAAGCACTTCTTTGCCTCCTCACACACGACTACAATTTGTCAAAGAAGCAATTGGCCAAGTCAAGTGCCCAAAAAAGGGAGAAGGGTCTTAAACATAGGGTCAACTAAACCTAGAATTTGGAACACCCCGATCCCAATCCCAATCCGAATTGCGTGAATTAATCATGAGGCGGCAGTTCCAGTTTCGAGTGAACAAAAAAATGTGAAAAGTACCCAGAAAAACGGTTTCAGTTTGAATAATATGACGAAAGGGTGGGGCTCCAAAGGGTTGACAGCAGCAGTTAGTGTGGCAGCAAGGTATGTGTGCGGATGTGGATGTGGATGCCACATTCAGTGTCCGTTTTCAGGGTGTCACTGTCACACAGTTAATTTCGCATTCAGACCATGCTTCAAGGCGTCTCGCGGCCTTTTGCCAATTTCATTTAGCGGCATCATTTCTGCTCGTGCCTTTGTCATTTTTCCTCACTTTTTGTCTCACTTCTGCAGCGAAATGGAAAAACAAGATAAATGATTTAAAACTTGACTTTTCATTTCGTATATTAGCTGGAACGTGCCGCACATAGTTCATGTCAATCCCTGCCACCTGGTCCAACTCTTGCCGCACAAAACAGAAAAAAACAAAACACACAAAAAGAAAGGAATGTAGAAAACTTAATTGTTTTCTATTAACGAGCCTCGATTTGTTCCATGACTTTTACACGTTCGCTTGATCATATTATCACACACCCTATTCCTACTCCCTGCTCGTATTCCTCTGTGCTTCTCCTTCCACCCACCACTATTTGGACATATGTTGCTCTGTGCCCGCTGATGATATATTATAGCCCTCGGCTCTCGTCTCTCGTCTCTCGGTTGTTTCTGCTGATTATGGTGGCTACAAATGCTACGAACCATGAAGTGGTTGCTGGTACGAATCGGACTTGGATTTGGACTCGGTTTCGCTCTCTATAAATGCTCTGTTTGCATATAAGCTTAAATTCATAATTAATTGGATGAACAACAGCTGAGAATTGAAGGTTAAATGCGGATATATTTATGGGGATTTATTAACACAGCTTCTATACTGTTAAATTAACCAAATGTTGTCAAATTTGGTGGCTTTTAATGTAGATCTGAAAATATCTGTAAAGATATATCCAGCACTGTTGTTCTTGGCTACGCCCATCTATATTTTCAACACCATAATTATGTAATGCTTTTAACCAGCATATAGCTGGTAACTAGATATCGTAATCGCTTAATCGACAATGATTACCTCATTGGCTCTGTCTTCTTTCAATGGTTTTCGTTTCCCATCGAATGATTGTTTGCCTGTCTGATTGATAAACGCCCCACGAAGGGTCGTCGGGGTCTCACCTTAACACCTCCTTAGGGTCGGGTCACACGCGGGATTCACACTCTCCCTGCACAGACAGATATTCCCATAGACCCACAGAACATGGTGGTGGCACTTACACGTCTCGCCTTTCTCCTCTTTATTTTTTATGCATTTAATCAATTAAGTCATCAGTGCAATATTTGTATTTGTATTCCTATTGTTTTTTCTATTCGGTTACTTCCTCTTTCCATAATAATAATAATTATGATGGTGCTGGTAGTGCAAGAGAGAGAGTTCTGTTCCCTTATTGACTTTCCAATGACAGTCGAGCGATTGTCACACTGTCTTACCAATCCTCAATTCCCAATCCCATTGTTTGGTTCTCTGTTTTTTGTGTTTGTGTGTGTCTTGATCACGTGTCTGTCTCCTGCTCCTACTTAAATTCGATTCTTGGGTTACTCTGGAGTTCCGGAAAGTTTTTGTCAGCTAAACACTTAATTAAGACGAAATGCCGCTGTTTTATTACGAGTCTTGCCAGAGTAAATACTCCATAAATTTCCCAATGAAAACACTTAACGACACACGTCACAAAAAACAATGCGGGAATTCAATTTTTATTTACCCAAAACTATGAATGTCCTTTGAGGGATGGGAATATTTATGTCATAGTTTACCAAGGTACTTAATCGCACTTAAGGCTATTCATTTATAGAATTAACTATGATTGAGAGGCTGATTTAGTCTCATGGTGGTAGTTGTTCCAATCTCACACCGAGTGCCAGAGACAAGCAAATTTGCCCAACTAAAAGCTGAGAAAAGACCTGGCTGAAACTCTAGGAATGCCATGTGGGCCAATCTTGAAATTGTTGTGAAAGAAATAAAAATAAAGCGAAGCAGAGCCAAGCCAAATGGGGTTTTGGTTCAGCTTAAAATCCTTTAATTTAATTGTGTGTCATAAATTAAAATACCAAGTCGAGACGCTGGAGAAAGGACTGTCTGATTAAGCGGAATTCTTAAGCTGGCAAGTCCATGGAGTTCCTTGGTTTTCAATTAAAAGTTTTGCAGGTTAGGGAATTTCGTAAACTCATCTAATTCCAGCAGAAGTGGAGAAGCCCACTTTGAAGATTGTCTCTTAATTTATGAGTGAATATTTCTACCATCTCAAGGGGAACTCCTATTTATACTTTTTGTAATGTTGCCTTTGGTTTTGGCACTCCACAAGTGCATTTATGTTTATGCTTACAATTGGAAATCTGTGTCGGAACAACAATCGAGTAGCAACGCCATTCGAATCGAAGGCAAAGGCAATTTGCAGCTTGTGCAACGTCATGTAAGAAGTGTCATGCACATGGCCCCTTGATGCACTCTGTCTGGAATTGCATTTGGGCATAATTCTTAATGTTTTGCTTTCAATTTACTGAGACTACTTAGGCTGGCTCTAGCCTCTTCGAATGGCAAACAAATTTGCATATTTCTGCCTTCTCTTTTGTGTGTGCCCCAGCCCGACAAGACCCAAGATACTTTGATACTGGTTGGATCACTTGAACAAGATATAAAACAAATGCATTCATTTACAATTTACAACACACGATGACTCTAAGGATGAAAGACAATCCTCTATCGACCTCAACTGGACCACAACTTGTGTGGATTGAATTAGTGAGTCTCGCCTGGAGGAGAATCTTAAGTCATCTTTGGTGTCTTTTGTTTGTTTCTCTTGAGTTTTCTTATTAAATTAAGGGTTTTATTTGGCTTTATATTTAATTGATTAAACAAAATATATTTCGACAATCAAAATAGGGAAATCTAAGATAAGTTTACAGTTCTTACAGTAATTTAAATGGTTTTGAAATTGTAATTAATGTAAATTGCAGAGATTGATGAATAGTACATACATATGTACATACATATGTACATATGTATATGCAATTTATTATTTGTTTATTTGGATTTATTTTGTTTTTACTTATTTCAGAATAGTTTCTGTACAATTATTAAATGGGAAAGCAGTGTCTCTATAATTTTAATAAGATATTTGAGGCTAGAAATTCCTATTGCCTGAATTTAGGATTGAATAAAATTCAGTTTCACCTTTCATATCATTTTCTTTATAGATGACAGGCCAATTACTTATCCTCCCATCCCATCCCTCCCTTCCCCACCCCTCTTCTGTAAAACCCTCTCGCTAAACTCGAAAACTAATCTCCTTTGAAATCAATGTTTAATAAATTATGTGCAACTATTTAGCAATAAATTAATCTTCATAAATCACAAATCAACATCAGAGACGACAACCTGCACAAAGGTGAGGGGTGAGGGGGGAAAAACATCTCCAAGGTGTTCCATGAACTACATTAAATTAGAAACGAGGAGGCGTCGTCAAGATTCCGTATAATGACAAAAGCAATTAATTTTGTGTGTGCCCGGGCGAACGGAACAGAGCGGAAAGGTGAGGCTCCGGGCAAAGGGGGTGATGTGATCTCTCTTACCCCACTCCACCCCTGGCAGACAACCCCTTCTGATTGCGTTCACAAATCGTTACAGCCAACAGCGAACACCCATGCCCAGCCCCCTTTTTTTGGACACACAACACACAATCAAAATTCCACCGGAGAGAAGGTCGTAAGCTCCTCCTGGAGCTCCCATTCGAAAGCTTTGCAATTAATTATGCGAATCTGACTGACGAATCTTCCTAAGCGTCGAGAGCAACTCTTCGACTTGACACACACACACACACACCCATAGGCAGGCACACAGACACCTAGAGAACAAATGCTGTTTCCTGTCAACCGATTTGCATGGGCCTCCTCTGCCTTACAAAATGTTTCGGCAAGCAGGAGTTTGACGGGGGACGGGGCTGTGGTTCCTGGTCCTGGAGCCGGGGGTGTAAATGCAAATTTAAAGGCGTGAATAAGCCAAAGGCAAACTCCTGAACTCTAATTGTAGACAACCCCCGTAATTATCCGGAATGGAAAAGCCATTAATGGTATTACAGGGGATTCCGCACTCACTCAGGCAACGTCGCTGTGGGCTTGGAGGTGTGAGGTGTTGGCATTTTGGAAATCCATGGCTATTAATGGGCGGATATTATATCAAATTAGATGATGGAGGGGCTGGGATAGTGTAGATAAATAGTGGAAATTCGAAATGGCGCTTTTAAATGGTTCCAAAATATTTTATGCATTACGTAGTTCGTTGCAAGTATTAAACAAATGCAGTCTGGCATTCCCAACAGATTCAGAATATCCACTTAACACTCACTTTAGTTCGTGTTCTATCTGGATGGCACAGATGGTTTAAGGGGCTTTAGTCGATTCGATTCCGTGCCCCCTGCCACACGCCACTCATCTTTATGGGCGATTCCACAGGCTGTGGAACATAAACACTTGACAATATGACAATGGAAGAGTAGCACAGTGGCAAAGGATATGAAATCCACTCAGAGGGGGAGGGGACGAAATCCCTTTGCTAATTTAAGGAGAAACCAAAAAGTGTTTTGGACCCACTTAATGGTTTGTTTTCGGTTGACAACTTTTGTTGCCTGGTTGTTGCCTTTCGACGAGCACTTTTCACTTTTGTTTTGGCTTGCGGTTCTCTCCCTCCGATGATGATGAACAGGAAGAGGGGGGGACTGAAGGAGGACAGAAAACGGACACTAACAACTAATTTAAAGCAATTATGTAAAAAGTTTTGGCTCGAATTGCCGCAGGCACATTTAAAGTTTCGTTTCGCCACAAATGTCCGTTCGTAAATTTTAAGTGCAAATAGTTTTAATTAAATTTGTCAAATTATGACGGAAAATTCACTTAGTTCCGCCTCGAAAAAGTCTGTTGACAATTTGAGTTTTTATTTCATTTGTTGGGAGAAAGCAGGAACAGAGAAAGGAGAAACTTTAGTTGGGTTCAAAAGAGCAAATAACATTTTATTAGCTGCCTTTATTTAATGTGAACTGCTTTCTTTTAGTAGAATGATTTAAGTGAAAGAGAGTAGCTTCAAAGTTCAAGTTTCATGGGAAAAAAGATTTTCTCTTCAAACTAGCTAATTTTCGAACACCATCCCATCCCATCCCATCCACTGATTGTAACAATCTGATTTCTTTTGTGTGATAGTCACTCCCTCATCAAGTCAACTCCCAGTGCGTATGCTGGCAAATCTCATCGGTATTTAGCCCGAGAGTGGCTCTCGGCTCTCATCTCTATCCAGTTGCACTTGTTCAAAAATAATAACTAATCATAATAGCGATTGGGACAAAAAGAATCTTTGCAATCATTTCATGGGAACATTTCTCGAGTGTAACTCCATTTTTACGACACGTGACTGCGCACGCACTTTGATTAGAGCCCGGGAACCACACCTCCCACCAGCCATGTCCACCCATCTTCGGAAACCCTCATAGCTGCACCACCAGCAGCAGCAGCAGCAGCAACAGCAGCCCACCACCAGCTCAAACCCACCAATATCGGATTGCAGATTATATAAACTGAGCGAGAGAGTCCTGTCCACTTGACGCGTGCGGCTTGTGGGAAGCAGCTTTGGAGAGTGTCACATTTTTATGACTGTTTGATTTCTGGCCGGCACAACGCCGCTAATGGAAGGCACTTGTTCAACCCGTCGAAAGTAACGAGACTTCCAGCTACGCGGGATACAGATCTATGACCAATATTCGTACTTGCTGGAGTAGAACCATGTCTACAAGCAAGTGCACTGTCATCCTGCACAAACTGTGGGAAGTTTCTAGTTGTTTGGGCTCGAATTCGTAGAAGAGTTTGCAAGGTAGGAGAGGTTCTTATATTATACAAACATAAATGCAATTCATAAAAATATTAGTTATTCAAAATTATCTTGCATTGCAATGCATTGATTTGACTGAATATTCCTTCGAAATCTTTAAATTTCCTTTACATATTTTGGCAAATTATTAATCCAACAGCTTTAAAAATAAGTATTCATTTTGAGCTCTCAAATTTTCATTTCAAACTTTAAATTACACCTCTGGATCCTGAGCTTCCGAATATTCATCACAATATATATACATTTCTTAGGCTTTAATTAAGAAAAGCGAGTGGAAAGAATAAAAGTGAATTAATTTAGTATTCCTGATTTATTTGTCTCATGATTTGCCCTGTGCGTAGAGTCCCTGTCTTGTCCTGGGCCTGGCCTGGGCCTCTGTATCTGTGTCTGTGTCTGTGGCTGGGTCCAAGTCCGGGTGATGAGCACGATGAGTTATTGCCGTAAATCACGTAGAAGGTATAAACTCCCAGACAAACTATGAATAAGCAAAGAGGCAAAGAGTCCGAGCAGCAGCAGCAGCAGCAGAGACAATGGAAGGTACGAACGAGACTCGTTGTCGTTGGGTGGTGCAAAGGACAACAACTGCGAACCTGTTTATTAGTACTCTAATGCACAATAATACTTAGTGCCAAGGGTAGGAAATTATTCGGATCCTCTGGGAATACTTACCGAGTTGGCTGCCAAATGTGACCTCTGAGCCCCTGGCTCTTCTCTTCCCCTCCGCCTCGACTGCATCTCTCAGCTGTGTGGATATTGAATTACGGAACACGTCTCGACTTTCGGCAAGGATAGGCCCATGAGCTCTGGCCTCCCTCACTCCTCCTCCTCCCCACATTGAAGTTAATTTGTGCTCTGCTCCTGGAATTGTTGCTGACATTTCTACATAAAGCGAAGGGCATAAATCACATTTATCCATTGCCAAAAGTCCACAGCGGAGATCTGATCAGAGCACACGAATCTGAATCTGAATCTGAATCCGAACTGAAATCGGAATCACTTCCCTTCTAATACGCGTATTCCTTTAAGTCTGACACTTGATTTATCCGCGATTGAATGGAAAGTGTTGCCAAAAACACTCGGAAATATGAAGCTTCAAATGGGAATACGATTATGCTACCAGAGGATTCCCTCCTATTAGCACAAATGTCCACAATTTGTCATAGAAATGGGTAATCGAAGTGCGAGTACGAGTCCAAGGTTGGATAGAATTACAAATGACATTTGTGGGCTGCCAGTCGGCCACAGAATGTGGCAGAAGGAAGTGGAAATATGATTTTGAAGGCCACAAATATTGAATGCAGTTTTCTATTTTGAATTTAATTTGAATATTAGAATAATTTCTAATTGATTTTCCATTTATGTACCTAAAACTTCCTTCACTTTTCTTGGCTCTGAGTTACCCGAAATCCCCTTAATTTATCTCCTAAAATCATTCAATTTTAGTGGACAAGCAGCAGCCACTTGTGTCTGTGGATTGTTGTGGGTTTTAAAACAAATATCGCAAGGCCTCTGCCTCTGCCTTGCCTGTCTATTGTTGCTGTTTATTCCAGCGTGGCCGAACCGCCCTAATGTCGACTTATGACACCAAAATATTTAACTGCTCAATTTTCAGGCGTTGCGCTTTCCCCAGTCCTCATTCAGTGAGTGTGAGGGAGAGAGAGGGGAGGGTGCGTGCCGGATAACAAGGGGTTACACTTGAATTAGTCCAAAGGGATTTCCGATTCCGATTCCGCTGGATCCGGAGGGGTTGGACAAGGCGTTTTGTTTGCTTTTGTCAAAGGCACAGCCTCTGCCTGTGCTGCCTCTTGCCTTGCAACAATTGAGATATATTCAATTGGCAACATGCGGCAACAACCACCAGGGCAATCAGCTATTGCCACCACCAAGTCCAACACTTGCCCCGCTCTCAGTCTGTCTGTCTGTCTGTCTGTCCCGCTGTGCGAGCGATTAGTTTGGGAAGCTGCCCTGGCGCATCCGTGAATTACAATTGCGGTTTTTCTTCTGGGAGACACAGTCAGGGGAGGATTCGGCACAAATCACTCCAGTTGTTCCTGTTGTTGGTCTGCACTTGAAATTGTCAGCAGGTGCCTCACCCTCTCACCCCCTGCAACACAAACATTTGCAGTTACACATAGATCCATGCGAGCGTTACTTAGTCACAGTTGCAGTAACGCGACTCTGAGAATCGAAATCAATTTAACTGCATTTTGGCTGCCGATTGTCATGGATATGGCACTGAGGATGAGGCTGATGCTGAGGCTGATTCGGATGATGGCCTTGTGTGTTTGGGCCATTAATAAACATTTCGTCGTCTGTTTGTGTAATAAAAATGCAATTCCCATTAAGTGTCCGAGGGGGTTGTTGGTGGAGGCGGGAATATGCCACATCCGTGCTTCGTGCTGACCAGCTGAGGCAGACACTAAAAGGTCGATTGTATTATCGACTATGATGGGGCTCAACATGGGATTCAAGTCAATTCGATTAAGGCTCTTTTCGGACTGTGAAAATGTAAGGAACTTTTGCTTATTTCTTTGGAAGAAGCTTAAAATTGTACTCCAAATAACAATCTTCCAAGAGATTTCATGACAATTAAAACATTATTGAAGCAGATAAGCAAACCCCCATCACAGCCCTTTTTAGTTCCCACCTTGGGTGATAGTTTCCTTTTTTTTGGGATATTTAATGAAACATTTACCGCAAATAAAGTATAATTAAGATTCCATTGTCTTATCCCACAAAGGCCAGCAGAATTTGGATGTGCATAAAGGGGTGTACGTTAAAGGGGTGCCCAGAGAGAGATCTGTTGAAAAGTCTTTAGTCATCGCCCCGAGATGATTTTCATGTCTCAGAGCCATAATGATGGCGGCCATAAATTCGCATTAAGAACGCCTTGAGTCAATTCAATGGCACGCAGATGTTGTACGATGTGCGATGATCTTATGGAATGACTTTAAAAATCCGAATGGAACGATCCTGTGAGGGTCCAGACAGACCCTCTCCCTACAATCATCTAGGTTCGGGTGTACCTTCAGCTAATTGCGTTTAATTCGTTCAAAGAACCCGCATTCTGACTCCATAACTTTTGCTTTTTGTTTTATGCAATCATAAAAGTATTCGTTCAATCAATAATCTTGTATGTATAAAGATATCTGAGTCTCTCCATGTCGTCGAATCCACTCGCTCAACTCGTGCCCCCGGTGGCCCGAGTTTGCCGACGGAAGTTGCTGATTTTGTGACCGTTTCTCTGATCGTTTAAGATTGATTGATCAATGGTTTACGATCACCTAAGCCTCGGTCAACGACTCACTCTCTGGGGGTCTCGTGATCTTGCTCTTGGGCCTCGACTCTGCTTTTGTTGGGGGCGGCAAACGCGTTTGTTGATTAAATCGCAGGATGTTATCGATCATTGCATAAATTAACATACGACTTTTCCACCCCCCACACCCCATTCCATTCCAAAGCGGAATGTCAAGTTTCTATTAATTTTTATTGCCACTGCGTGTAATTGCTGCCACTGGAAAAGTCTGTGAGGAAAATGTGCTAAGTGATACAATCAGCAATGTTATTAAGGGGAAACTAGCTAATCGTGGGAAGAAAAGAGGCTGAACAAGGCTGTTGAAATACTAGGATGAGATGAGGAATAAACATTTATTCATACTGGAACAAAGCAAAAGGGTTTGGCAAAGGGCAGAAGACTGAGGGCAAGAGAAAGGCAACTGCATATCCCAGAAAAATATCCTTCGATCAAGTACGCTAAAAATGCAGACAGAAAAAGTCAAACGCTATATTTTTGAAGTTATTTCTATCCTTTCCATAAAGACATTCACTTAGCCATTTCCTTTCATACTCCATCGCTTCCACAACAAACTAGACTTTTGCTCACGTGCGAATATGCCAGCTTTTCATTTATCTATAAACGGAGAAAGGCCAGCGAAATTGTCATATGGAAGCGGAGGAGGAACGAAGGCAAGGTGAGTGTTGCCTTTTTATACACGTACTCGTATGCATAATTTTTTATTGATGAAATTGGTTTGGCTACAACAGCGAGCAGACTCCATTTGCAAAGTAGACAAGCTGCCGCTGTGCAAATTGCAGACTGGGGAATACTCGTGGACCAAAGGAGGAGCAGTGTGCGAGCGTATGCTCCCTGGGATGAGCGTTTGCAATTTATATATTTTTTATTGTCAAATTTTTTGCCAGAACGCGACTCCAAGATGAAGATGGAAAATGGCAGCGAAGGATTGGATTGTATAGAGTGGGATCAGACGGGATAAGGTAACCCTTGTTCCAGTCTGCTACGTGATATTTGATATCTGCGGCCGGACACTTTGGGGAATAGCAAACAGAATTCACATTCATTCCCCACTCATGAGTTAATCATTGGAAATGGCATGAATATTCATATGTGTGTTATTCTGGTGCCAGCATTTGAATGTATGATTTTTCAATATCTTTCTATTTGTGTTGACGTTCAGGGTTATCCATCGGACATGTGTCCTCTTACTGTTTGACTTGTGAATGAAGAAAAGGGTTCGAGTCAGCAATCGAATTATATATTTATATACCTAAATGTCAGAATATCGATATCGATTTAGGACATCCTCTTATTAAGAGTGGAAAGTAAACCCCATTATCCCCTTTTATAATCAAAATATACTCCAGAATTTGCTTAATAAATTTAATTTATTTTGAAAACATAAAAATACTTAGAATTTAGATTAGTTTTTCCTTTTTCCATTCATATTTTGTTATAATAATATTACATATATTATTTGTTGTTGAACATTAAAATGAAAATATATATGTTTATATATATTTAATTAGCATTTTGCTTTTACATACATACACGTATTATATGTATAAATAAGTTAAAAAATTTATTAATTAGACTAAATTCATTGGAATGATATAATATCAAAATAGTTACAGCGATTTTGGTTTAAAATTTCACAACTATCTAGAAGCGAAAACTTGGAACATTCTTTTGGTTTTTATTTGTAATTTAATTAATATTATTTTTGTTTATTTGTTTTACATTTTACAAAGTACGACACGTACAACATATTGATGGATTTTTTGTTTTTAATTTTATTTTGATTTTCATTTGATTGGAAATCCCATTTATCGCACAGAAATCTCACATACATCAAGAAAAAACATTGGAAAATCTTTTAGTTTTTGATATTGGAATATTTTTTGCATCGTAGTTCTTGGGTTTGCTTTGAAGATGAGAGAGTTAAGAGAGAGCTATTTATATGGCAATATCTATGTTAGTTTTTAATGAGAATTGGAGGTGTGACTATTAGTCTTTAATTGTATTAGCTTTTTCTTGGATTTTCTTTGGTATTATTTCGTGTTAGTTTTTCTATTCTTTTCTTTTTGGCAACATGGGAAATATTGGTTAACTGTCTTTTGCTTAAAACTATTTAAATTAGTTTATCTTTTTTGGTTTTCGGTTTTTGGTGTACTTCTCAAACATTTCTCAATGCGAAACGGCAAAGGAAAATGCCTGACGATGATTATTTTCACTTCCATCTATTGCACAATGATTGCGGTTGATTTGGATTTGGATTTGGCCTGCCCCTTGCTGCTGCTGCTGATGTTATACCAGCAGCGACACCTTTTGACAGTTGAGAGACCCCATCTGTGGTCCTCCCGCTGCTGTCGGGCCGGATGTGACCGCATTGGGACCCTGATTCGCTGGTGACGGACCCGCCTGCTGGCCACTCACTCCCACACCCACACCGGCTGCCAGTTCGGCAGAGGCAGCCGCCGCCGCTGCTGCTGCCGACATGAAGTCCACCTTGCCGAGATGGACACGCAGATCGGTGTGCTGGGTCTCCTTGTGCCGTCGCAGGTCCACCTTGCGCTGGAAGGACTTGTGGCAGAGCTTGCAGGAGAAGGGCTTGTAGCCGGTGTGCTTGCGGGAGTGCGTTATCAGGTTCGAGCTCTGGCTAAACGCCTTGCCACACACCTGACACTTGTGCGGCTTCTCACCTGCAATAAGGAAAGGAAAAAGAGTTGGAATTAGAGTAAAGTATATCGGAGTATGTTTAATTCGATAGAGTATCCCAATAGTTCACAAATATCTACTGCCAAAATATTCAACCAGTGTGCGCCATTTTAAGTATCTTTTCTGCTTTCATGGCCGCATCCACCACCCACACACCCCCACACACACACATGCAAAAGTTCCGACTCTTCGGCTCTGCTTGTGGCATCCCCCAAAAAGGCGAATCGGCGCCAGACAGAAAGCATTTCCAGACCCATCACCCGGGAACAAGACTCCCCATGTAAGTCATCTCCGCAGACCACAGGACGCTCCATTCAACATCCCCCTACTGCATGCTCCATCCTCCATCCTCAACCGACTCATCTGGGGTAAGGAAATGTGGCAGAAGAGTCCTCGAGTCCTTTTTAAATTTCAGCTTCTTTTTTTTTGTTGGTTCATCTGTGTGATGTTCTGTGGTTACGGCACTCCGGTCTCCGGCACTTAAAGAACCGAATATTTCCCACTGCCTCAACAACATTTTTAAAGTAATTTTCTTCGCATTTTTTCTTTTCCTTCCTGGCTCGTAATCCCCCTCCCTTGTTTCAGCTTTAATTTCCATTTATTGCACAATTTCATTCTGTTAAATTTTTCATTAGAGATTTCGGGCGAAAAAAAACCACTGTTCGAAATGAATGAATTTTGTTTGGGCGCCAGAAAAGCCATCAACCTTGCGGTCTTTGTAATCAAATCTCAGAAATTAAAGGGAATATTTTAAGTGCTAAGTTACAGGCAGATCATTTGGTTTATTGAGAGAAGGGATGTAATGTCTGTTGGATTTTCTGTTAAATTCCATAAAATATTGCGGAATATTCCTATAATTTCGAGGTTTAATCTTTTTGGTTTATGAGCTTTACAGATCCACTTGGAAATCAAAATGTAGAGTACTTCTTCCTTACTGAATCTTCCTATTCCCTCTGCTGCTTTAGGCAGTATCTATTAACAGACTTTCTCTCTAATTAATCGTTTATCATTGAAACAGGTCTTGGTTCTACCCAGAACTAAATCCATTCGCACACCCCTGGCTATGGGAAAACTTTGATTATATTTATTTGTGGCACCACAAAACTTTTGCTGGTAGTTGGAATGGTAGCGGAATGTACTACATCGCATACAAATATTTCTTTTTGTTGCTTATCTATGGGAGATAGTGGCATAGGTTGGGTTACATTTTATATACCATGCATACATATGTACATGGGTATATGTACAGACTTATATACAGTGATACAGATTGAGGGTGATGGCAACAAAATAACGACGACAACATGCTAACTTGAGGAGAGAACCTGACTCTGGTTTCTGCCGCTGGGCTCCCTACCGTGTGTACATAAAATATGTAAACAGAACACACATATACTCTCCGAGGGATATGTATAGCAAAAGAGAGGAGCAGAGAAGAAAGAGAGAGAGAGAGAGATGAACGAGAGAGCTGTGTACAACCACCGAAACGGAAGGAAAGGCAACGGCAGCGGCAGCGGCTGCTTCGCTTCGTTGTATATAATGGAATTGCAGCGACGTGATTGTGAAACATTCGACCGTAGGGATGTGCTCTGATTCAACTTTTAGCTCCCGCGGCATGAGAATCTCTTCCTCTTCTGCTTAAGAATCTGGAGAAGGGATTGGTGGGGGATGGGATGGGGGCAATGGGGGAGGGAGCAACAGTAAAATTGAGTAGTCAGGCGAAAGTTGGCTCTCAGTTGGCCTCAACGAGAGCATGACTCTGTCTCTGGCACAGACACAAACACATGCCTGACGCTGATGCTGAAGGGTTCTTGGGGTTCTTCTCCTTGGGGCTCGAGGCTGGCTCTCGGGTGGTGCTGGTGCTGCTGCTGCTCGGGGCACGTTCGTGCACTATCGGCACAAATAACGTCACGTAGTCGCAGAGATTATAGAGCAGCTTTTATTATTTATCACGGCTCGAGCAGCGAGCAACGAACACAAACGAGAGACCCCAAACCCAAAGGGGGAGTAGGGAAAAGCAAAAATCCCGTCGGCCGTCGGCAGTTTCCAAAGCAAAAAACTTTTACGGGGGCCAGATACTAGAGTCTGGAGTAGTTGGAAGCATTGGGGCAGCTTATGTATAGAAAGTTTCTTTGCTCGTTTGCTTTTTCAAGGATTTTTATTGCATCACATTGTGGGAGATACTCGAAGAAATACTTTTAAATCTTGGCGTGGCCCCCGTCCGAATGGCTTGCCTCTTAGTCTTCTAATATTTTATGCTTTACTTCTGCTGCACTCCACTTTTCACTTTCCACTCTCTCCTGCTCCCCCCCTGGCATCCTATTTCCTAATTCAACACGTTCCAACATATTTCAGTGGGCATCAAATCACGCATACGCCATGTGGACCGTCTGCGAAACAGAGGGAAAACGGATTTGGGGTTTTTGGATTTGATTTGTGAAAAGCATAGAATGGGGGCAGGGGCATACTTTGAGTGTTGATTGAAATTTAAGATTTAATTGTGAAGAGGGTGAAAGGCAATTGTGGGAAGTCTTTGGAAATTGTCTTTTTTTTATCTTTAGATAAAATTTATTATTTAATGTAGCTTTATAGTTGGAGACTGATAGCTGTAAGCAATCTAGACTGTATTAAAAGCATTTGTGTGTTCATGCCATGGGAAATATGTATAGAAATAGATAATTTAGTCGCGTTCCTTACGAAATTAAAGGCTTGAATGTTCAACCTACTGAAAAGTTGGAAAAAAAAGAATAGATCCCTCTGGATTTAAGTGTACGTTTCAACCTTTAAGAACTTTTCATTTAACCTTTGCCACCTTTTTAAATTATCGATTTGTTTCAACCAAAGAAGAGAAAAAAAGCAAGACCATTTCACCTTTGCCGCAATAAGATTGAATTTTCGAATGGAATAACAAAAGTCATGAATAAGTAAAAATCCCAAAAAGAAGCAACGTATTGTGTTTCCACTTTCTCCCCGTTTTATGGCGCATAAATTTTGGGGAAACGGAAAAATCTGAGGCAGGGAAATAAAAGCGCAACAGCAACAACACTTACTGTAGAACAAGAGCAAGAGGGAAATGGTAGCAAAACACACACAGGAGAAGGATATAAAAACATTTGGCCAAAAAGTAAATATACGAAAATGAAGAAAGCAACTTGAACTGAACGGAAAAAAACCCAAGGAATCGGTTCAGAAAAATCACATCATACGAAAGAAGGAAAAATCTGCTGTACGGAATGGAAACACGTCTCAAACGGAGAGAGAGAGAGAGAGAGAAGAGAAAGCGAAGGAAAGAAGGAAAATTAAGGATAAGTCGTAAAGAAAGATAAAGGAATTTAGCAGAGCAGGAAATGGAAACGGAACAAACCAAAACAGTTGAATGGGAAATGGGAAATCTTGAAATGTTTAAGCTGAACATCGCCACATGTGCGGACTGCTGTCAGAGGGAGGACTGGGTTGGGGTCGAGTCTGGGTAGGCACACGTCCTAAATCGAAGACGGCAAAACGATAAAAATGTCTGGAATATTTCTCTCTTTCTCTGCTTTTCTCGCTCTGTATGTACGAGTGTGTGTGTGTGTGCGCAGATTTCTCTTCCACTGATTTTGCCAGACATCTGCTTTGAGGGAGGAGCTCGAGTGGAGGGAACTCTTGCTTATTAGAGGTTATTATCCTTGCCATTTGTAAACTGATTTGAAGGCAACAGGAATTTACGCTTTTTATGCCTAATGATCCAGACTGCGTATATAGAAGGGAAATCTGATGAATCAATAAAGATGCTTATTATTGTAGCTGAGATTATGAAATCATGTGGAACTGAACAAAAATAAACCTCTTTGCCATGAAGAAAATTCTTCCAAAAGAGTATAAAATTAGTCAAATTTTCAGTTATAAGCAATCATAGAAAGGTTTTTTTTTTCGGTTGCAAAACATTCAGTTGGTACTTTTGATACTTTATTTAAATAAATTTCAAAGGCGAACATTCCTCAAAAAAACAATTCGTGGTATCTTTCGGCAAACTTAAACTTGAAGCGAAAACATTTTTTGGGCATGTCAGCAAAAAGCAAAATAAATCGCATTTGAGATTAGAAATTTTCACGTAGACATCAAGAACTTGAAATCGATGCTAATGCCCTGCCCCTACCCCGAGACTCAACCTCAGCCGCACCCACAGCCGCCCCACTGTGACCTTCTACCCGTTCCTCGTTCCCCGTTCCATGTTTCACCGTTTCCCTTTAGCCGTGTTTCAGTTTCGGTTCGTAATGGCGGAGGCCAACCTGCGTAAGGGTGTGTACATGAGCCACCTATACAGCAGCACAATTTGTATGCATGTGTGTGAGTGTGTTAGTGTGTGTGTCTCGTATTTGTTATTCGTGTGTGTGCGCGCGTATAAAACAGAAAATCAAAATCTCTTGACTAAATTTTTCATTGGTCGGCTGTGATTTCTCTGTCCGCTTCTGCTGTTGCTGCCTCTCACTCTCACTCACTCACTCACTCGCTCACTCACTGAGGCGTTCGTTTCGTTTCGCGATTGTATCTGTGTGTGTGCAGACCTTCCAGTCTCTCGCTCGCCCAGAGTGGAGTCTTGTATATAGCAGTCTGTCCACCCGTCCGTCCCGCTTGCTTTCCGCACTTTCAGCCTCTTATCAGCAGCACGGCTCTCTCCCGCTCACTGATTTTATAGTTCTGATTCTCTCTGGGTTCGTTCTCTCTCTTTATCTCTCTGGCTCTCTTTTCCTTGCGATTTTCTAGAGAGTAAACCGTGGAGCTCTTTTGTCTGCTCCATTTTTCTTTTTTTTTGCACGTCTCTCCCCCTCACGCTATCTTTTCTATCTGCCGATTCTGGCGTTGGTTTTGGCTCTGCGATGGCTGGCGTTGGCAACTGTAATTGGAACTGGCGAACTGGCGACTGAATGCGGCTTTTGGTGGTGGTTTGCCAAACGCTTTAATGGCTACGCTTCCTGTCCTCGATAGTGCCCCCATTTCTGGTAATTCCCCTTCCCCATTTACTGGGCTTTTCTTTATGGGCAGATACTTTAAAGTTCTTTCTTTAGTCTGGGAACCGTACATGTATAATGTAGGCTGAGCCATAAAAAGTGCAGAAATCTGAATTTCAAAAATGTTCCTAAGAGAACAGGAATAGATTTATGTTTGCCAACGATTTTTCGTTCATGTTTTCAAGGCGCAAAAGGAAGGGACTCAATCCCATACAGTGTATGGATATATTCACGATCAGCACCACTCCAACGATTGTAGTGTTATTTGTATTTAAATTTATAGAGAATATCTCATGACTTACCTGTGTGTATGTAGGTGTGCTTCTTCATATCACTCTTCTGGTGGAATCGCTTGCCGCAGTAGCTGCAGGGATAAGGCCGCGTGTCGCTGTGGATGAGCAGATGTGTGGACAGCGTGCTGGAACGCTTGAAGCGTTTGCCACACTGTTTGCACTCGAACACCTTTTCCACATTGTGCACCGCCCTGAGGAAACAGCAAAGGAAGAGAGAAGGAGAGAGATTCACGTTAACGAGCGTTTGCTGTAATTAAAGCCAAACTCCATTCCAATTCCCCAAGCAAGGTGCAGGCAGCGGGGTTGGGGATCCTGTTTTAACTACTGCCACAAAGGCAAACATTTGGTCAGGCTAAAATCCAGCCATTTCGGCTAAATTAAGTAATGCAAAGTGTCCCAGGACAGCAGGAGTCCATTTCGGACCCAGACAGAGTCCACTCATTAGGTATGCAGATCCCCTTGCCCTGCCCCCGCACCTATCCTACAGATGGTGGCTTTTTGTGGCCAAATGCCACTCTCACATACCTGTGCTGACTGAGGCTAACCTCATGGCCGAAGGTCTTGTTGCACAGCTCACAGGCATAGGGCTTCTTGCCATGATGGGTCCGGCGGGAGTGCACCTCGAGGCCGTGCGGCGTGGAGAACATTTTCTCGCACTTCATGCACGAGTACAGGTCGCTGAATTGGTGCAGGCCCGGCCACTTGGCCGCCATGTGATGGAAATGCAGATGTGGCGCGTGCGGCAGACCCAAGTGTCCTCCATTTGGGGGCACACCCACACCGACGGCTGCCGCTGCTGCTGCCGCTGCCGCAGCCGCTGCTGTGGAGTTGTTCTGTCCGGCGGACTGCAGCGGCACCATGAGACTCCGCAAACGGAAGAGATTTTCCTGCGAGTCCGGATGGTAGCTGCAAATGGGAAATGGCAAAAACACATTTAATTGAGGCGAGTTAATTAAGAATAGGACTAGCGCCCGACCGACCACTCCCTTCCACTCTCTGTCTGTGTCTGTGTCTTTGACTAACCAATTTAATGGCAGTAATAATGAGGAACAAATCTACATAATATGAAAGTGTAAAGGATTAAAGTAAAGCTTTCGATGACCGTAAATAACGCAGGAACTACTACCAACGAGGAGGAACGCTGTGAGACACGTCGACCTTGATGTTTCAAACAAATGAAAAATATAGAAACAAACTATGTTCTGTGCTCTGTAGCTCTCCCTTCCTAACTCCCTCTTGGTACGAGCATTCCTCTTCACTAATAGATCAAAACATAGTCTTCCCATATACATATGTATGTAAGTAATTCACCACCCAACTTACCCTGCTCCCAGTCCAGACTGTTGCTGTTGTTGTTGCTGCTGCTGCTGCTGGCCTTGGTGGAAGGCAACGGCTGCAAAAAAGGGCAGAGCGGGCGAGAAGAGTGGGCGTTGGAACATTGCTGCCTCATAGTTGGGCGGATAGCCCTGCCGCATGGCCTCCAATGGGTTGAAGGGCATGGCCAGGGCCGAGGCAGAGCTGGCCAGATGGCCGAGCTGGGGACTGCGGGCGCGTCTCTGCTGTGGCTCGTCCCGCCGCAGCAGGGCGGAGACCGAGAAGAGATCCGACTTCTTGGAGATGATGCTGCTGGTGCTGCTGTTGGCCGTGATCAGCAGCTCGGAGGCGGAGGCGGCACTCGGTGAGCTGATGCTGGGACTGCCCGGCGGCGAGTCCACCTCCAGTTCGACGGAGGAGCTGCTCGAGTGGGAGCGTGACCGCGAGTGGGAGCGCGAGCGGGATCTGGGCGAGCGAGAGCGGGAATGCAGCGAGCGATGCGAGTGGTGCGAGTCCGCATCCTCCATGTCAATCTGCGAGGAGCTGTGTGACGGCGTCCTCGATCTCGAGCGGGAACGGGAGCGGGACTGGCGCAACTGTTCGCTGGCACTGAGGAATGTGGGCTTCGATCGCTGCAGTATCTGATGGTGATGCTGGGGAAGATGCTGCTGTTGGTGTTGCTGCTGCTGTTGCTGGGGCTGATGATGATGATGTTGGTTTTTGCTCAGCATCGAAATTGAGTTGTTGTTGTCTTCCAGAGGCGTTGGGGGCTTCAGTCCCGCTGCGGCGGCGGCTGCCATCGCCGTCAGGTGTTCAGTCTTGACCAATCTGCTTATGCTAAAGGCGAGAGAGGCATCTACAGAGAAAGACAGAGAAAGCGAACGTTTAGTCAAAATCAGAGCGAGGCGCGTGGCACATCAATCATCAATCATGCACACCCATGAGGAATAAGAAAGGGTAGGAAAATCCACCTGTATCTCTTCTCTAACACATACACAAACACACACACATCGTTCTATACAAAGCGTATCGAATTTCAAATGTAATTATTTTCGTATTCAATCGCCTAATCCACCTTACATGACCATTAATTCACCCTAATCAACGTATCCTGCCCAGCCCAGCCCATTCCCATTCCGCCACCCCACTCCTCGCCTCTTCCTTCGTCCCGCATTTGACATCAACGCATCATCATTCGGCATCGTCACCCCGAGATATTGGGCATCGGTAGGCCGACCGGACGGACATGGCGCCGGCGCTCAGGGTTGACGATGGCACGCCCCTGGACCAGAGCAGCCACCCGACAAAAACGTCGCAAGCGAACGGAGCAAGAGGCAGAAAAATAGGACATAGGAAGATGAAAGTGAAGAAGAGTGAACTGTGGCCATAAATCAAATCAAAAGTGGAGATCTTCCGCGTAGAAATATGTGTCAAATAATAACTCTGATCTATCCACATATTATTTGTATATCCACATTCATTTCAAAGCCGTCTCTTTTGTGTGGTGCACACAACAACTCGCGAACAGCCAGCGCTAAAGAAGACGTGGAAGAGGCGAGTCGAGTCGAGTCGAGTCTATCGTATCGCCTGTCGAAATGAAATAATAATAATGTGCGTTTAAATAGAACATCTGTTCGGTGCACACTCGGCTAAATGGAGCATGACAAAACAGAAAACACACACACAAAAGCAGGGCACGAACTGCCTGGCGACATTTCGCTGAGGATTGAATTGACGCAGGCGCAGGCCTTATACTGTGTGTCGGGAAAGGGGTACGGTACCGCTACCGCTCGGAGAAGCAAGTACAAACCACGACACGGGGCTGGGGGATGGAGGACAGAGAACGGATGCCTGAGGCCTGAGGCGAGTCGAATGAATGAATGAATGAATCCGCATCGCTACAAAAGAATAACAATTTGACAACATTCTAATTCGCCACGGAGATAAAAGTAACGGAGCAAAGACCCCTTGATGAGGGGGATGAGCCCTTGTCTTGGACGGAGGTATTCCATATACATATAGCGGGAGGTAAATACAGGGGCGGGACTTTGATTCCAGAAAAAGTAAATGTCGGTGAGGCGGCAAAACGCAAAGCCAAATAAATATAAACAAAAACCCCACGCCACACGCACAAGAAAGAATATGCGAAATGAGCGCATTTTAGTTGAATGGGAAGGAATCTCTTTGTATCCATCAGATACACAGATACACAGGGGAGTGCGGGGAGGGAGGGTTGTGCTCTGGCTGCTTCATTCTTTCGTGCCACAGTGTCAAGTGTTTTTATTGCCCTTCTGCTGTTGTGGTTTACTCTTTGCTCTTTGGATTTTTGGTTCTTGGTTTTAAGTGCTTTTCAATATGGAAATCTAACATAAGCCACACTTTAAGCAACTGCTGAATACAGCAAAGCAGATCAAGGAAAATATCATCCGAAATATCAGAACGGGAGAGAGAAAAAAGAGAGACAGGAGGTTTTTAAAGCGAAAAGGGGTAGCCACCCATCCGCATTAATTCCTTGAATTGCACCTTATTGAAAATATAAATTATGACTTCATTTTACTGAATATTATACACTTCCTTTGAATTGTTTAAACGACAAACATGTATTGCAATTTTTCAACTATAACTTTAATTAATTATTAATCAATTTTCTATATTTTCTATTATGTTAACACAAAAAACCAAATCTCTTGTGTCACCCTCTTAAAATCTAAATTTTAATCATTGACATTACGGCAAATATCCATTTGCTGTGCCCCACCATTACCAGTCCAACCCTTTTCATTCTAATTATGCACACAATCGTCCCGAGAGCATTTCCCCATTAAAACGAATACGAATCGAATAGAGGAATCGCCAAAACCCGTACCCGTACCCGTAACCGTAACCGTGCCCACACGCACAGAACCTGCAAATGTGTGTGGGGGAGGAAAGATGAGAGCATAAGGGGGGTGCACGGGATCAGAAGCCTAGGTCGACAAATAAAATTGGAAACGTTTAACGTTTGGAAAATTGTTGACTGGCAACTGGCGACGAAAAACTAGCAGGACGAAAGCCAACCCCAAGACAAGAGGACAAGAGTGGCTCTTGGATGGCTCCTGGGCGGCTCACGTAGAGCCGAGCCGACTTGTTTAAATGATAATAATGAGCATAAGCATGTGCCCGATGCCGCTCCAGGGATGAACGCTGGAGGCTGACAAAGTGGCAGTGGAAGTGGCACAGTGCTGGGTACTCATCCTGCCGCAGCTCCTGCTTCAACGACCCCTCGACGGCCGGGCAGTAAAGTCATAAATTTGTGGACATTAGACATAGCCGTCGTCCACCCTCTTCCTCACCCAAAGCAAAAGCAAATCCTCTTCTTTCCCCCCTCTGGCGTCTGTGGGTGCGTCGATGTTCATCTGTTTTTATTCGCCCGGGAGCAATATTCACGCACTCCACGCACTTGTTCACAAACAACAACGGCACACAACAAAAAAAGAAGAAGGTAAAATAATTATTCGACACTGCATGGTAATTGAAATCATTGTTATCCTGACCCCTCTTCTTCACCCCTCTTGTCAGGGTTTGGCTGTCTGCCTGTCTGTTTGTCTGTCTGTTTTGTGTCTGTGGGAGAGGATGGCTGCTGCTGTGGCCCATTGTCAGGCTTATGCCAGGATTATTATTGTTTTGGGGCGATTTGCAGCCATTACTGTTTGGTTTGGGGTTAACGATTTCCGAAAGGGCTTGGGGTTCGGGCTGCCACGTAGGTGTTAATTATTGTAATATGTTTTATAACTTTATGGCAGTTTTTATTGGAAATTATTTAAGGTTTTTGTTGGAGGTTTATACGTGAATTCTTTTGATATACTAAAATATACGCTGTGTGGCTTTTATTCTACTAGAAGTTGGAGTCCCTGATAGGTTGGAATAGAATAATTGAGTTGTCTAAGGAGATGCACTTCATTCTAAATAGACTTAAAAACTCACAAGTCATTGGCTGGATGACATTGCAAGTACAGACAGACTCTAGTAATGATTCTAAACAATTAAGATATTTCATGGAAATCGTAGCCAAAAGTACCCAACATCTGCAGGTTCTCGAGTTCTTGAATCAGAATAAATCAGGTATACATTTTGGTCGCACATGCCATTGGAAACGTAGCTCATTTGGGTTTCTTTTTTAAGAATTTACAACTCCTCTTGGAGTGCGAAATCAGTTGATTCAGGCGCCACACGAGCGGGTACAAAGTTTGTATAATATTTTGCTGGTACTTAGCATGGCCAAAGAAATGATCGGATCAGAAAGTTGAGTATCGGTAACGGGAGCGGGAGCGCTGGTAACCGGCTGGAAGGCAACAGTAGTCGGAGGCCGGACTGCCTGGGGCCATAATAATATAAAAACAAATTCAGCTTTCGGCAAATATGAAAGTGGCAATGCGACAAATAAAAATATGAAAGAAAACAGTGCAATATAAATAATAATATAGAGCCAGAGCAGCAGGGCAGCGGAGGGCAGGGCCCACGGACGACGCGATATGACCAGAAGAGGGTGCCATAAACTGTGAACGGTTGGATAGATTAGGCCATGATTTGGTCTGTGTTCTGTGCAGGTCTCTGGTCTGCCGTTTCGTTGCCAGTGCCAGAATGTGGAATGCTCATGATTTACGGATACGTTGAGATTTCGTTCGATTTCGATGTTGGATTTCAGTTTGTATTTCGATTTGGATTTAGATTTAATGTCAATCCATTTCCATTCCCTATATATACGAGTACCTATGCCAATTCCCATGCCCCCTATCGTTGATGTCGATAAGAGCCCAGAGCTCTTTAGCCTGGCATAAGCTCAACTCGTTGAGTGGCATTAGATGGGGATTGCGTATCCAAACACCACTCACCACCAGCTCACAGTTGGCAGTTCCCAGCGAAAACCCCAAGAAGGATTGAGCGATTGAGAAATTGAGCGATTGAATGGTGGAACAATTGTCAATCGTTTTATCAGTCTATCAGTCGGCCTGCGGTGGCTCTCCTTTGAAGCAACCTTGCACATATCGCAATTGCAATTACATTATTTATTTTTACACTGCAAATCAATCGAATGGGCTATAGTCTAGACCCTGCAGCGCCCTACCTCCCTCCTCTATACCCAATCACTTAACTCTTCCCACATGGCAGCCTTCCCCTTTCCCACCGCTTGCTTATCGCTGGGGGGCCATAAATCAGAAGGCTATCTAAACTTTTAACTACAATTTTTACCTTTTTCCGCTCTTGCTGATAAATGACATTTAATTGGTGGTCTGCTCAGTTTTTGTTGTTGTTTGTTTCGATTTCCGAATTTATATATTGATTTCCTGCGTTCAAACTTTGCTCGGGTAAAGAATTTCGTGCGAATTTCGTGATTTTGTGCAGAAGAATGTACAGTGCGTTTCGGCAGGGTATAGCATAAATAATAAAATATATAGACATAATATTGTAATGCACAAAATTGCTTGAATTAATTATAAATTATTTAATTTTATGGAATATGTCAGGTAATAAATTCGTTATCGAATAATTGGCATTATTGCTATGGCTACCAATCGCAGCTTTTTGCATGCCAGTAATGGCAAAATCTGATTTATAAATAACTTTTACCTCAACGCGAATTAATCAATTCTTTTGATTTGGATGTTGGTTTTGGTTTTGGTTTGGGGTTCAAAGTCGATTTCATTGTGTCATACGAATGCGTACTGCTGATATCTCATGTGCAGTCTCCTCTGCGCTTTGTGGTTGGGGTTTTATGATTGCTATAAGCCCGATATCTACTGGTAGCTTTTATGACAGTACGAAATATTTGATATCGAAAATCGCAGTTTCCGTGAGAGAGAGACTGGGCAGGGGCAAATCCCAATTTCAATATTCAAACAGCGAACGTGACCAAATGCAAGGGTTCGCCTCGGTTCTTTCACACTGGAAATTGATTTTTCTTTGTCAAACATTGCAAGCGATGATAAACCGAACACCGAATAGAACCCCGGAATGGAAACGAGGTCATAAATATTAAAAGAAAAACAAAAATTTGGCTGGACTTGTGGCAGTTACACTCGTATTTGTCTTAATGTTGCATGCAACTATGCGGAAGGTTTGTCTTGTGGTTTGTGCCTTTGCCTTTGTGTACTTATCGGTCGCTTCGCTTACTTTACGATACTTTTACTCTTTCGATTTTACAACTGGCCTCAGGAGAGGATATTGACATGTTTAGATGTCGTTATGTATTTACCTCAGGATCGTAAATCATAACGCGTGTGCGGTGACTATCTGCACAAGCCTCCCACCACTCTGCCACCCTATCTATCTGTGTGTATGTGTGTGTGTAGGTTTGTATCTGGCAGATACACGAGTTTGAAGACCATAGAGACCTCTATGGCATGAGTGGCTTTCCTTTTATTTGGCGTACTGTCTGGCTGGCTGACGGGTTGGTTGTTGGGTTTTTGGATATCTTTATTATAGATTTACAATGCCCAATTTTCGTCTACTTGTGAGAAGTTCAAAAAATATATGACAGGCGATGAGTTGCCAATGATTACGACGTGTGTCGTAAATATTTCATAAATATTGCTCTGATTTTCGTTGCGACAATTTGTTATTGATCAATAAGGTGGTAGGTAGGTATAATACTACATTGCAATCGCACAGAAATGCATAATGCGATGGGGAGTCGACAACGGAATGCCCTGCCATGGGTTTTAGAAATATAATGAGAGAAATTAGAAACTTAATAGAGGGGAAATTATTATGCAAAAGTACTCTTAAAAGTGTTCTCTATTTTAGCAAAGATTTATAAAATATTATAACACTAGGTGCCACACTTTTAAATCTGCCACAACCTTTATTATTGAATTCTAATTTACAACCAACTTTCAGCGATTTAACTTTCCAACCAAAGTTCCCCTATAATTCTTTCTGATTAGCAAACCTCTTGAAAAAACAGTCGTATGCATACTTGTGTGTGGAACTGTATGTGTGTGTGTGTGTGGGATTGGCAAGCGTTCTTTTGGTTTATTTATTCGATAGAATATTTCGATTGCCCTTTTAATTGATTCGAATCGCTGTTCAATTGTTTGGTGTGATTGAAAATGGCTTAACAAATTTATTATTGAATTTATATCGATGAATTCGGTGCCCCATATATAAGGTATATAGCACATCTATGGGCCGATAGTCGGAGTCACAGTAAATCATGAATATAATTTATGGGCGCGAATGTTTACTTCTGATTTCCAAGGCCCGTTCTGATTTTTCTGGTCTGATATCATTCGAAAAGTATGCCTGTACTTTGAATCTATGAATCAATGCTGTGATGTGGTCTCCGTTCAACTAATTTGTGTTCTTCCAGCCATTTAACCTATGACCTGCGCAGACTATTAGTTGTCATTTAGTCTGGGGTCTCAGCAATATTCATAATTTAACTTAATTCGTGAGTCACACACGTCGTCGCAGCTCGCGACGGTGTCAAAGTGTGTCCGAAGCATTAGAGGAGAGTCTTTATTAATTGAGTCACTCACTAGAAGGCGTACTAGAACGAGTATGTCAAACACTCAAGATGATCCCACAGAGAGACATGGATGGGTGTGGGGCGTATTCGATTGACCTCCCGGACGGGTGCAAGGTTGTGTAATTATGTGGGAGATGTCATTATTACTTTCACACTCTGGGAACAATCTAATTTGCACAATTAAAGTCCCACACACATATGTACATTGTACGTAGCACACATTCAAGAGGCCCTCATATGATGCAGAATTCTTTAAAAGTAATCAAGTTACTGGGATTTCCAGTTAAAGCCAGAGAGATTTCCACAGGCAGGACTGGGGGCCAATCAGTCAACATGGGATCCCATGTGTGAGAGAAGGTAACCAATATTTTCCACAACAAAAAACCAAAAAAAAGGAGAAAATATTTCAACAAACAAAGCGAAATTCATTTTCGCTAGAGAATGAAACCAACACACAGGCAACAAAAAAAAGAGGGAACGAGGAAGAGGAAAAGCGTCAGAGGGAAGCATGTCGCGGCAAACGGAATTGAAAATTCAGTGCACATGTGTGAGTGTGTGTGTGTGTGTCTGTGTGTGAGAGATTGTGCTTTCCCGCATATCCATGTCTGGCCCAAAACAACGTGGAGAGAGGCAGAGCTAAAAACATATCCGTGGGATACATGTAATGCCGGTAAATGAAATCCGCTTGTCGCTGCCTCGGATGCCACACTCCACTCCGTTGGATCTGTACATGTGTGAGTGTGTGAGAGACCGAAAGAGAGAGAAGGAGAGAGAGAGCACACACACACTCTGACATACACTCATTCATTCATTCACTCATTCAATGCTCATATTTGAAATTCAACTGCGATGGCGATGACAACGGCGTCTGCCTCTCACACACAGATACGGACACGCACACACCCATAGCCCCACCCAACTGGACCGTGTTTTGTCCGTTTATTTTCTGGGCAGCCAGCCCCGTATCTGGTATCTGTGTATCTGTGGTTCAGCTATGGATTTTTCAATCCCCGATATCCATTTGTACGCCCCAATGTCCGCCCAGAAGATTTGCACATTAAGCGCCCCAACACAGACACACAGACACACAGCCACACACACACACACGCAGATATACAGACACAGATACTCTCTCACCCATACACAAACGGAATAATGAATATTTGCCATCCTCCTCCTCCCCATCCCCCTCCGGCAGCTTTCCCTGCTCTTGTTTTTCACGTTTTTCCCACCAACTGAACTTGGGGTTTTTTCCAATTAAACGAACACCGTGGAAGCTCTCGCTGGATGACTGCTGGCTGGATGACCATTGAAATGGACACTGCCACACACACAGTGGACACACACACACTCGGACACAATGCAATATTTTAAAATCACACATTATTCAAATACATTTTTAACATTTTCTGGCATTGCATGTTCGGGGGATTTTGTCGCAGCTCTTTTCGGAGTCATGTTTCATGGTTTGCTTTTTCTGTTTTTGTTGTAATTAACTTGGGGAATATGGGTCTGGTCTGGTCAGGTCCGGTCTGGATGAAACCTTGTTGTGGGCTGAACAAATTAATATTGGAAATGTTGTATGCCGATCATATTGTGGGCACACTTACATATACGCTGGATCTTTCAGCCATAATTGTGATTTTGAGAACTTGGATGGAGAGGCTATTATTATTCCTTGATTTCAAAACTATTTTCAACTTTATCATTTACATATATAAAACATGATAAAAAAACATTTTAAGTTTTGGTAATTATCTAGGAAAATAATCAATTTTCTAAATGAAATCTTATCAAATTCAAAAACCAAGTCAAATATTGATTTGAAGATGAGGTTAACTTAACTGAATTCCCAGAAACTTATCAAAAAGCTTACAAAAATAGATTTGATTATTTCATGGAAGATAATCTCTACACATCTCTCTGTACATTCATATGTGTATATAAAACATGTGTAAAGATGTCATTGGATTATAAAAACTGGCAATGGATACATCAAAACAAATAATTAAATTAATGAAACATCAAATACATATGTATGTACATATGTGGAAGGAAAACTTTAATAATTATATAACTCTGCTCAATCCGAAATATATTTTATAAGGTTTTACTCCGTTAGATCTGTTATACTTAGTGTTAATCACCTTTTTTTTATAAAGAAATAGACCATTACTGGACCTATCAATGAACTCATTGATTTTATTTGTACTGAAGGTCCCATGTAATGTTTCCACGTATGATTCAGGTCTAAAGTTATACATAATATACCCATAATGAACTTTGATCCACTTGCATCCAATATTATCACACGCAGACACACACACATTTTTAACAATTAAATGAAATCCCTTTCCCTTTGTACTTACCGTCGGGAGAACGCTTCTTGGGTAGCACCGCCTTGAAGGCAGACATGGGCGCATAGTCTCGAGGCGATGTCGATGCCGGCGGCATCTGGGGCTGTTGCTGTGGGTGCGAGTGCGAGTGGGTGGGCTGCTGCTGCTGGTGCTGGTGGTGCCCCAGTGCGGCGTCCACCGAGATTTGGGCCTGCTGCATCCGCTGGTGGAGCAGCTGGGTGGGCGAGGGTATCGTGGCCATTGCGGTCAACGCACTTAGATCGCGGACCTGCAGCGATGCGATGGACGATGTAGAGGAGGAAGATGTTGACGAAGACGATTGCTGCTGCTGCTGCTGTTGCTGCTGCGGACTGGCCAGGAAGGGATTGCCGGGAAAGTCGGCGGCAATGGCCGGCTTAAAGTTACCCAAACTGTAGTCGAGAGGCAGGTGGTGCTGATGGGCAGGAGGTGCCGCTGAGGCAGCCGGATGCAGTAGATGCTGGCCTGGATTCGCTTGCAGCTTGGCCACGTCCATCTTGGGCACTGATTGAGTTTTTTTAAATATTTATTTTTGGAACTAATCTTAGATCCTAGCTTTGGTTCTTCTTTGGCTTGTGCACTGCAACTGATTGGAGTTTACGCGACGGCATGGGACCACGGATTGGAGGCGAATACGGGATACGGATACGGAAGCGGTCTGTTGTGTTCACGCGCACGATTGAGGAGGAAGTGTCACAGATTTTTGTTCAGCTTCAGCTGCTGCTGCTGGTGGCCATTGGAGGAACTACTGTTGGGTTCAGCGTCATCGAGCGGACTAAACCGTAAAACCTAATCACGGCCACAATTCCGAGTCCAACTCGAAGTCAGAGTGGAATCCAGAGTGGAACACGCTCTCAATGCTGCTGCTGCTGCTGTTGCTTCTGCTGACGCCGGCGCCTGGACTGAGAGTGAATCTGTGTTTCGACGTCGGATTTGTGCACTTGACTTTCTGTCCGGAACGTTTATCGGAACACCACACGACCGACGCTCGCTCGCTGAATTCTCGATTGCGATTTCGCCAAGATTGGAAGAAATCTGGATTTGGTCAGCAGCGTCGCGTTGCGTCGCGTCGCAGTGCTGTTAACGATGAGAGAGAGCGGGCGCGATTAACGGTGGTTCGGTTTGGTTTCCGCCCGAGTGTAACGTTTATTCTGTCCGCTGCCTCGAATGGAAGAGAGAAACCCAAGAGAGAGCCGCAAGAACCAGAGAGAGCGAGATGGGTGCGAGTGAAACGGAACTCTACACACGTTGCGACAGTGGGAAACGAAATGGAATTGAAAAACACAACCACCATATTGCTGGCGGTTTTTATGCTCTCACTCTCCCTCTGTCCTGCTCTTGCTTTAGCACTCGGGAGTTGTCTCGCTCTGTCACCCCCTTATTTGAGTTGGAAACTGAGGCCACGCCCACGTTCTTTTCAGACTTTCGAGCTTAATCTGGATTTGGTATGCCTGTTGCTGTTGTTGCTGTTGTTGCTGCTGCTGCTGTTGTTGGTATTTTTAGTGCGCATACCGCTTTGATTCGTTCAAAAATCAATGCGCCGCCAGAACGAACAACGAACAATGGTTTCGCTCTGGATCGTACAAGGGTTCGGGTTCGGGGGGCATGTGCGTGTGCGGGGCGCGTGTTTGTTGGCCTTTGGTTTTACCTTCATCCCACAATGGGTGGGCGGGGGACAGTGGGCGGCTCGATCTTTCGTGGCCATCCATCGATTTGTGGTAATCGCTGCTGTCTTCCAGCAGTTGAAGTGCTCCACGCCATTTAATTTTGAAGTGCTTCCACGGTTCCACTCAAGTGTTGTGCCACCACCACACCGCAAAAACTTTCACACTGTGCATGGCCTCATGGCAAAGCGTTTCTATCCCCCAATTACCTTTTCGCTTTGTGTGTGACTTTGAGTTGGCATTCGCGATTGGTTTCTGGCCATAACTTCAAATGGTTTCCTTTTCCTTCCCCCATAAAACGAGGTGGATTCAATGGGCGGCTAAGTGATTTTAGCAGGTGGATAATAATAGTACTAGGGAGAGTCATTCCAGAGACTTTATCTACACATCTTTTGTGTATAGTTTTTCCTGGATAAATGTTCTTGCAGAATGAGTTCGAGATGGAGGATCTTTACCTTCTAAAATTAAGGCTTCATTTCATTTAATATAAAGAAAGATTCCAGACACAGAAACTCCGAAAGTTAAATTATTTCCAAACATCAAAAGGTCCACTAGGTGTGAGAAAACTTTCAGTTGAATCTCTTCGTGTTACGAATATTAACAGTTGCATCAATAATTTTGATATTCCAGAAATGTTGGGGGGAAATTGCAGCACATGGAATGCCTTCAGATTGACCTAAAAAGCCGCACCCTCAATTAATATTTCCCTGAATGCTAGCTCTCCACATTGATGATGAGAATTACCGCACATCCAGTCACAGATTTCTCATGGATCTTTACAGATCCGTTTATAATGCAACCCCAATCGTTTTTTTCTTAGTTTCTAAGCTTCATTGGGGGACTGTTTTTTCTTTTGAACAAAGCTTTTTGTATCCCATAAATCAGACATTTTTGACGGGCATCTAATTTTTAAAAACTCATGCATTTAATTGCGACATTAAAAGCACAACTCCGAGTACAAATATCCAGCGGCAGTGGCCGTGGCAGCTCCAGATCTCTCCCCCATAAAGAGACGGCGTCTGGTGGATCGACGCACATGTCGCCTCGATGTTGTCGTCGTTCCCCATCTCGGAATTATGACAAATATTTACAAACACACAGAGCTAATGTTCCCATTTCAACGGGCACATAAATAAGTGTTACGAGTGCGTCCCATCCCCCATATTTTCGTCACAGATTTGAATATTTCCCGGCGGCTCCCGTTCCAGATCCCAGCTTCGGGGCGTATTTGTGTCACTTGGTTTTGGCCAACACATGGCAACGATTTAAAGAATTACACACTAAATTTAGTCCAGCGAGGTTCGGAGTGCTGGAGTGTGAACAAAATGAGCTCTGCTTTGGTTCCGATTCCCCTCTCGATTTGCTTCCATTCCTCCCACTGTCACTCCGCCAAAGATCCAATTAGAGAACTACAAATCTGGCTGACATGCACAATCTTTACAGAGTGACGTGCATCCATTAAGATCTGAAAGAATGTGCAACTAGGGAAGAGATTAAGATGTTTGTGGGGGGATATTGGTCTTTGCCAATTCTTTGGGATGAACTTATGTCTAGTAAATTGCTATAATTATACCAGTAAACGCAGGTACTATGATAATTTTCAAAACGTTTCATTCATCGAAATACAAAAGTTTCCCAAAAAGTGTACAATATCTTCTGCCATTTAATGGTACTCTGATAAAATCATAACCCATAACGGAGCTTACAATGTGTGTTAAAGTCAGACATCACATACATACATATATGTACGTTTGGTAGGTAGTCTGATAACTGTTTAGCTCAGGTTTTTATTTGAGAATGCTATCGCCTGCCCATAGAAATGTAGGCAGAATGCGATGCGATTGGATCCCAATTGGTAAACGATACGGAAAGCGATTGGATTCCCTATGTATATTGCCTGGTTTTAATCATGAACTGAACTTTTTACAATGGATAATAAAATATATTTTTGACATGAATTTTCAATCAGAATTTTAATAGCCCTTAATAATAACATGGCTATCAGTTATCAACACACACTCAACAATCGGTTATCAAAGCAATTTTCGTTTCGTTTGTTCGCTTTTGGGACGGACATTGGGAGTGCATTCCGCCTCCGCCTCTGTTCTATGCAACCATCATAACCGATACCCGTGCCCAGGGAGAGCCTAGGGAGACGGGGAGCCGATACCAGCCAGCGATCCATCCATCTACTCGTATTATATGTCCATACCTCTGTGTGGTGGCAATATTCATTCCACCACCGAAGCTATAAACAATTTATTTATAGCTCTTACTCTGGCTCGTTGTTCGGTGTTCGGTGTGCGGTGTGTTTGTTATTGTTGATTTAGTGCCACTTTATAGATCGATAGTTGCTGTGCTCGTGTGGGTCGCTCTGGGTTCTAGATGCACCCAACAGGATGAAGTAGCCTCTGGATCTACTTGGACTGACTTCGAACCGTGGAAAGCGTGTACACTTGGGTGTGGGGACGAGCCTCCTATCCTCTGGATGGGGGTCGGGTCGGCTCTTATCTAATCATCAGAGCCTCGGTCCGCGATGGTGGGTCACAGATCGATTACGCTGTGCCGTCGATAGGCCCATATATTTAACCTGGAGGCGGCAGATTGAAATAAAACTCTGGTTTTATAGCACCCACAGCACTACCAACTCCCCCCACAGTCCGTGTAAGCCATTGGACTAGTAGAACTTCTGCCTTGCACCACAGTTCGAAAGAGAAAACGTAAATGGGAAATACTCGTGTGCACATATAAATATTTATGACACGATTTATACAAACAGCAATTTGTATTGTAATTATTGACATTGTACGGGTTCCTGCATGCCCAAATACAGGGTATCTGCGATCTGCAGGCGATCCCTATAACTCCCATGGGAAATGAAGCTCTTCCTAAGCTTAAGAACGGATTTTTGTCCGTTAAGGATTATGCTTAAAACGAACTAGAAATTGAAAGACCAAGAATGAAACATTTACTAATTTTTTCATCCATCTATTATTTCATTTAAGATTTCTACACATCAAACTTTAGCTTTCAAATGATCGAATGAAACTACCCACTTGGTAGGTGATCGATATTTGTATAATTTACAACACGACCGACCGACCACCCAATGTAAATAGAGAGTGTAGCAGGGAGCAGGGAGCAGGGCAGAGGGGAGTACTCCGTAGAGTACGTAGAAACGGGAATGGGAAGTTTGTGGATGGCGACACAAAGTCTACCGGGTTGGTGCTCGCATTTATTGATAAGTTGTAATTATGTTTACGACTTCTTTGCGTTCTGTTTGCCGGGACTACCTTTGCCCGTACGCAGAGAGAGAGATAAACTTTCAGATATAAATATTTCCCGCTTGTAACTGTAACTCTAACTGCAGTATTATTTATTTATTTAATAGTCACACATTTGAGGTGGCAGGAACTACTCTCTGTTTGGGTTTGTGGATCATTGGAAGTGCTTGCAGATTGATCCATCATTAAATTAACTTTGAATTCAATGAATTAAAGTATCAGAAAAGTTGTTTACCTCGGATCGGAAATTTACTCAACATTGGCTCTTGTTTCTTGGCCAGAAATTATCCTAGACTGGGTATTATTTATCCACCTTTAGTCTGCAATGCACACATCGATTTTGCAGGCATTTCAATTAAACCCATTGACCCGATTTCCGTGTATTTATAACAATTTCCATATTTTCCTAACCCTTCTCACAACAGCTAGGCAAACAGAGACAACAGAAAACCTAAAAATAAATAGAAAATGAAAAAGAAAGAGGAAGTAGAGGCAGAGCCAGAGCCATAGAGAAAGAACAACAAAAGAGTGTCCAAAAGCTAATTACCAAACAAACGAAACTCGATTGAATCGATTGATTTTCGATTCGTGGCCAGATAAGCAACCATTGCCTTGCCCCGATAAAGATTTGTTATCACTGAAAACAGAGGCGCAATCGCAGTCACCACTCCCACTCCTAACCCGCCCCAGCAGCACCCCTCCTCCTCTTTCTCCTCACACAACCCCACCATGCGCAGTGGCGAGTGAGCGGTGATTGGATTGCCCCAGTGCCGTGTGGGAGGAGCCGGCCCCACAGTGGAACCCCCAATTGGTGGCCTCCGACTAGCGTCCGTGGGTGGGAACGAGAGGTGCGAGGGGCCACACGTTGGTTTGTGTGTGCGGGAGGAGCACAGCCATACGCCAAAAAAAATAGATACAAAAAAACATAAAAATATTAAACCGAAAGATAACAAAATACTACAAATGGCAGAGCCATGTTCGGGGCGGAGCCATCGGTTTGGGTGCCTTCTGCTCCACCGAAATCAAGGTAAAACAAATACAAATCGAACAAATATATTTGCGCACTTTCTGCTTTATTTAGTTAGCAGAAAGCCCAACAAAAATACATAGCACAGGGGCACTCTATGTGCTCGACACATATGCATCTCTCTCCTTGTACCTGCCCTGTGTCTCTCCGTTTCGCTTTTAAATAATTAAATAGTGATTTCAATGTAAACAGTGAATGGGTTTCCATGCTCCGTGTTTCCAGCTCCCAAAAGCAATCAAAGGACAGTTAAATGCACAAAATGCTCACAGTCCGCATTGAATGGCAATTTTTGTTTGATATTTATGATTTACGGACAAGCCGTTCAGCTTGATGGAATTCCATTCAATTTTAAATTGCACACATTGAACATTTATTTGGGGGAATTGTATGTATTCTTTATTTTCTTTCAAAATATGGAAAGTCGTATTTGAATGCAAGTTGTGCTTGTTAGCCAGTGCTTGTAATGTTTAATTGGTTCTATATTGATTCTGAGAAGTTAATTACATATTTAGGTCTCCTGTAGTGGGAGGGATTGTTCATTAATCGTTCTTTAATATCTTCTTCAAAATATAAGCTAAATTAAACCCTTTCTGTTGAAATTATGCAAAAAAAAAACAATGTTTTAGATTATTTACCCATTAAGTAACAAAAAGAAATATAAATTAAATATAAGCGATCTTTTGATGGAAGTTAAGAAACGTTCAAACTACGTTTAAGATTGTTTAACTTGTTTAATTTGGTCATGCGAGTATATTTAACTTATTTTTGAGATTCCATTAGAGGAAATGTGCTGCCATCTCTTCTCCGCTGAAGATCACTCAAATTAGTTAACGAAAATGCCTTAAAAGTTGTTGTCTTGGAGTAGAAAATGCACAAATAAAGATCTCCGTTGCCTAGCTGATCTCAAAATGTTAATTTGATAAAGATCTCTGACACAATAATTATAACAAAACACCCATATGATTATTTGAGTCTAAATTTAGACCCGAGACGTTGAAGTTGAAGGGCTCCTCCAATGGGGCAGTCGGAATCCAGATAATTAACATTTGTCCATTGTCAAAAGTGTCAAGGCGGTTACTTGAAAAGGCAACTCCAGGCAGCCCCCGTCTGCGGCTCCATCTGGGCTGATCTCACGCCTCCGCAGGGTACTACTCGTGTATAGAAAGAGTACTCGTAAAGTATCTGAAGCTCACACAGTGAACGGAATGGCTCGTTGTGCAATTAAGTGAAACCACAGAGACAACATAACAGAATGTCTGATGGGATGAGACGAGATGGGAGACGGAGAGACACCCGCACAAAAGCCAAACTGTTGATGATGTCATATGTGCATAGGCCAGACATCTGAGTGTGTGTGTGTGTACTATTTGCAACCACTGTTAGATGATCAACAGCAGCAGCACCCAAAGTGGGAATCCAAATTCATGTGCTCATTAATTTATCCAGCCAGCCAGCTAACCAGCAACCAACCAGCACAGAGCAGCAGAACATCAGCACAGAGATGGAAGAAGCTCCCCAATGGGGGGCATGCCATGGATATCTTCTTCATCTCACTGTGTAATCTATCGCATACTCGCACTGGCACTCGTATCTCATGGATAATTGTCTGGGCCGAGACGAGAGCGTATCTGTTGCGCTGTTGCCCCCGGAATCTAGACAGTGTGGCCAATTTAGTCTGCTTTGGCAAATCAATTAAATTCAATTAATTCCCCAACACTCTTAATGGAACGTAATGAAAAGGGTGACATGGCTACACTGTATCTCTATCTATATCTGTGGCTGTACGATGTACGAATGGAAACGCCAACGGATACATGACGTTCCGGACACCAATGCCAGGCCCAAGCCGGATCGGACTGGTGACTGGTGACTGGAGCCGAGTTGGGTTTGATTGCATGACTGAAACGATTTGACATTCACACTGCACACAAAAATCGCACAACAGAAATCTGTCAAAGATAAATATAGAAGAGAGAGAGAGAGAGATTATCAGGGAAATATCAACAATTTCTAGATCTGCTTTTGAGGAATCCTTTTGTACTTTCAATGTTTGGGTATCCCTTTGAGAGTTGTGTTCCCAATTCGTTCTTTCAGTGCATTGCACATTTCTTTTCGCTTTCATATTGCTTCCCACAATTCCCCAGTGCTGGGGACTCGCATTTGATAATTGTAAAGAATATATCGTGGTCTCCCGATTCCCCGAGTTTTGATTCAACTTCACATCGCTGCTAAAACACTGCAAAAATGTTTCTCACGCTTCGGAGTTTGACATTTTCGAACTTTTGCATGATTTCAAAAACTTAATTGTTTTTAACTGTTTTATTTGTCTTTTTCTCTTTCTTTCGATGGAGCACTGAAAGGAGAAAGGAGATGGAAAGTGGGAGCAAAAGTCGTAAGTGTAATTGCAGTAGTTCATGGAAATGGAAATGGAACCACAGATAAGGAGGAGCTGTAAAGGGAAGGAATAAGCTTCTATATGAACTTAATTACTTGAACTTCACTGGGGGATAGATCATTGATAGCTTTAATAATAAATATCTAAGGTTTAGTTAGCAAAAGCAAAGTTGAAGAAGCAAGAACTAAGTCATAATTTGGGTTTGCTCACAGCAAATGTGGAGTAGTTTTTTGTGTTCCAAATAACAGGAAATCTTTGTCAGCTTATCCTTTTGTTTCTATGAGAAATTGTTTTGTAATTGTATCCCTTTGCTCCTCTATATAGCGCCTTCTATTTTCTATTTTTGTGCTCTCAATTTACTCTAACAATGTGCCCGAAAACAATCATTTAAACCGTTTAATGCCAAAACAAAATCTGATAATCTGAAAATTGCCCACAACATGAACCGAACCGAACGCCTACTCGCCGTGGACAAAAGGGTTGCCCAACCCAACCCCAAACATTATCCAAAGCTTTGAAACAATTTGCCAAAATCATGAATAAATTTTGCGGTTAAATTGTTGCATAAATACGATAGTATTGGGTCAGAGCAGAGCGGAACAGAAGGCGCACGTGGCACAGGGGGCAACATACGGTAGCCCTATAATTATGGGATAATGTCGGAGTTCGATCCGACGATGGGGTTTGGGTGGGAGTCGTGGGAGATTGGGATCAAAGGGTACAAGTCGCGGCAACATTTGGCAACCTACGACAAGGCAACAAAAGGAACAATCAGCGCCGCAAGGCGTCATTTCCTGGCCCTTATCCCGCAACCCAAATCCCTCATTCTGCCTACTGTTTCCCGCTCCCGTTTTGGGTTCCGTTTCTCCTGTGCCGCACACCCTTTTTGTAATCGCTTTGCTCACGCCTCAGTTCACATGTGACAAAATAATAACAACATCGCATCTCGGGGGTTGTGGGCCAGAGACAGTCAGCAAAGCCACCCAGAGGCTAATGGAAATGGAACAGACTCACGGAAATGCAACAAATTGAGCAGCGAACCTCAAAACTGGGTTAATCGGAGAGGGGTAATTATTTTAATTACAGCCAAAACGCTTTGCTTATGCAAAAATGTCACCTAATAATACCCTTTGGCCACAGCTCGCTCGCTCGCTCGCTGACAGACAGAGAGACATTCGCTTATTCATTCGTTCATTCATTTATTCATCCATTCAGCTGCGGCGATTAGCCCGCACCTTCGCGGCGATTGTACGTTTAGCAACAGTTTTTCCACAAGCTAAAGTAATTAAGTAAATTACTAAGGCCACGCGGAGTAACACAAACGAACTGCAGGAACCATGGAAAAAGGCCATGGCTCTGAGCTGGAGATGGTTGCGTGAAACTAGAACTTGCTCTCTGCTTCTGTGCTTGAACGATAGTTGTACCAAATAATATATTATTTTGGAACTTCCAATATTATGTGGAACATTGTGTTCTAATTTGAAACATGCCAACAATTATAGCAGTATTGATTTCTGGTGATAGAATAATATTTTGTAGCTAATATTTGATACAATTAAGTCCCAAATTTGATCGTTGTTTGTCGTTTTCTTCCAGTAAAAGGAAGCTGAAAGTTTCTTCGTTGATGGCATCGGATAATGTTCGACAAGATTACAGTCCTTTACCTCCCATTCTACCTATGAAAGCCATACAAATAATTTAGTCACAGCGCCTAAAAGGCGATTGTATTTATTACACTACCAGCCACACCAGCCACAACTGACGCTTCCATCTCTAACTTAGTATGAAATACAATAACTCCTTCATTTTGTCAGCTGAGCTCTGAGCTCTCTCTCTCTCTGCATCGGGGAAATTCCCCAAAGAAATCAAGCTAAAAACTATTCACAGGTCAGACTAAGAAGGCGCTACCCACACCACATCTATCAACTCGTACTAGTCCAAGGGTGTTTTATGTGTTGTTGGTTTGTGGTTTGTGGCACTCTCTATTTGCATATTATGTCATCAGCAGTCCATCAGTTGTGTTGTCTACAGGGACCGAGCGACCGTCAGCTGGTACGCTCCGTGCGGGAGGGTACATGGCAGTGGCAATGGGTGGGTTGATGGCACCTAGCCCTAGCCCATTGTAGAGTGTAAAGTTCAGAGATTATCATGTGAGTTTCCCCAATTGGGCCACAGAGTGCATAACTAGTCATTAGAGTCAACTTTTGTTGGCATAATTAAAACCCAAAGACAACACCAAACACGCTCGAAAGTCGTAAAGCTAATAACAAGTTGTGGAACCATTTATTAAACGTAACGAGGTTAGTAATGCTGTCAGGGAGGTCCTTTGCTAGTAACAGAAGATTAAAGTGGGTTCAAAAGTCATTCATTATTGTCTTAAGTAAATGAAGAGAGAGAAAGAGAGAGCAAGGCATTCTTCCAGTTCTAAGGCGAATCTTGGACAGAGAGAACTTCGAATCAGTAGATGATTCTTCAGGGGTGCTGCTCTCCACCTCTCCACCAGCTTGATTTGTTTCAATTGAAGCAAAGTCGTGTGTAAAGAGCCCGTCGAAGAGAAATCTCCATTCGGAACACGCAACTTCAAAGAGGAAAAGCCACCGATTCCGATTCGGGATCATCATTTCATGACGGTTGCGTGACTGTTGGCCATCTGGCATGGTGATCCCAGATAGTAGAACCCCATGGACATATGGACATCGTTGACACTGCAATTCCCGATCGAGACCGCTTGGTACCCCATCGACATGATGGGGGCTGATGGTGCTTGATGTTGACCAATTAATTGTCATTAAGCGTATTTGAAGATTTTTAATTAAAGCAAAATCTTCGGCTTAATTTAAATTGATCGCCCCAGTCGCTGCCGAAATGTTTTCTCAATGACATTGCGGCCGACGCGGCGTTCGACGTTGCGGATTGTTCTGTTTGTGGGGGCGTATGCAGGAGGAGGGCAGGCAGCGGGACGGGGAGTGAGTGATTCCTCCCTCTACTCTGTATTGAAATTAACGGAGATCAAAAGTGGTTATCAGGCAGTTAACGGTGCACTTTAGAGGGTAGCAATTTTAGCAGGTTTATTGGAAACTTTTAACGAATATTTTTACTCCAAAGTTTTGCGCCTTTTCGTACTTATAGTAGAGATTTTCTACTTTATTTTTGTATGTCTTTTAAACGATCTTCCGACCCTATTCCAAAATATATCATAATCTATTATTTACGTTAATTTGCGCCTTTCCGAGGATGGTTCTAGGCCCTAGAATCTAGGGGGATAGAGTTAATAACTTAATAGTTTACTTTTCTATAATTGTCTTTTGAACCTTTTATATATATCTTAATGTGCGTATTTAAATCAAAAATATATGTATGATGGTCTTAGTACTGACAGGACTCAGTTTTAATTAAGACCTTAAATAACTCCCTGTGGATCTAATATTTATTGTAAGCAAATTTTCAACTGTCTATCAATTGGAATCCTTGCGCACATCCAAAAATGTTGCTTTCTGCAGCCTAAGCGAGGCTCAAGAATGGTATCTTCCAGTCGTTTACTCATCTGAATAAGAACTACTTCTTATTTATAAATACTTCCCATTTAATCATAATTCCCATTGAGCAGGCGAATTGAATTGTTTCGGTGGCTCCTTTAGAAATCAGCAGCCGCAGTTTTGACACAAGAGGCGGTGCCACATTGCCACAATGCCCCAAGATACGTCTACGAGTGGGTTGCTCTTCAAAAAATGAATTTCAGTTCCAATTTCGGGTGGAAGCATTCGCCACTTGCCTGCGAGTTAATTTCTTTTCGGCAATTTAGTGGATAATTTTTATGTGCGCCTTTTTGATTGGCGGCACATTTCATGTTCAATGCGCGCTGACGGCTTTACGATCTCCGATATTACGAGTCCCGTCCGTACGCCTATCCCATTCATTATTATTTTCAGTGTTCTTATTTTGTATTTTTCTGTGGTTCGGTTCGGTTAATTTAGTGCGCAATTAGGAAGCACTAAGGTCTTTTGTGTTCCATGCCGCGCTCTGAACTTTGGCCCCCCCGTCCAGTCCATTGAGAGTGCTGCGGTACTCGGCTCTCACAGCCCCCTTCAGCTGTTCAGATATGATGATAAAAAGTAGCAAAACACACACAGGCTGACCAGCTTACGACTTACGAAGGGAAGGTGTTAAGCTGTAGTGATAACAAAGTGGCGATTACAAGCGATTGATTGCCTCCAATAGACCCGAACAGAGTCCATTCCCCATTGAATCCAAGGCGGCGGCAATCACCTGACTCTCTCTCTGGCTGCAGAAATACTTCAGCCGTTTTTGTGTTTTTCTGCTTTTAGGGTTTTCTGCTTTATTTTGGGTACCTTTATCGTAGCGCAGTTCTTATATCATCGATTGCTGGCCGATTGCCGGTTGCCGGTTGCTGGTTGTTGAGGTGGCATGTGGACATAAAATCATAAATAAAAATCATTTAACAAATCGTTTTGTGGCCAGCGAGAGAGCACATTGCATTATTGATAATTGCCCAATGAAATGAATGTTTGAAATGTTTGTACTTACTCCAAGGCGATTTGCTACCAACGGAAATGATTATGGGAAAATGCAAAGCTCCACGGAGCAATCTTCCGCTTGCTTGCAAGGAGTTTTCCGTTTCTAATTCTTATTTTTCCTCAACTTATGTTTGAGTCTACGATTTCTTCCAAGTAATTATTCATGCCAACCGCAACAACAGCTCAATTCCAAAAGGAAACCCAAGACAAACAAACAAAACACACAAAAAACAAGGAAGGACTCGAGTGTCCAAGTCCCTGAATTCTGTTTGCATAAAGTGTGACGGTCGAGTGGGCAGCACTTAAGGCCGTCTGCCCTGTCCCTGTCCCTGTCGCTGTCCGGATGTGTCCATGAGCCATTACTTAATTATCAAAACAACAACCTGGCCACGGCGTTTTGGCCAGATACGAGTGCGCGTACAAAAAGGGTTTAGAGGCCACTCCCCAGGATGGATGGATGGCTGGATGATGGGTTTGCCGCCGATGGAACACACGCCGCTAATAAAATAATAAATATCCTGGACGGGCGGGCGGGCGTGCGGTTGCCTCCTGCTTCATACGAAAATTGTCGAAACGAAAACAATTTCATCAACGGAATATGGCATGGAGGGGCATAAAGCACGAAAGAGTTGAGTTCTGCAGAGAGAGAGGGAGAGACAGCCGGTAAATTGCCATATTTTATGCTCCACTCCGCCACGTCTTTGTCAATTGAAATGCAATTTCCATAAAACACACACACGCACACGTGTAGGAGTGTATCTGTATCCACGAGCACACGTATCCATGCGGTTAAAAAGTATCTGCCATGCCATGCAGCTTCTCCTGCTCTCCAATCGATGGCAAAAAGTCACCTCTCCGCGTGGGGCAAACGAATACTCCAACGAGTACGGGTATTGGTTTTGCCATCCCCATTCGGCTAGAGTCTCTCGGTCTGCTTGCCCTTCCATGTTTATACATAGTCGTCCCCAGTGGAGCACTTGCAAAATGCGACCAAAGCACGTCCTGCAAAAACTCTAATGACAGGCAAATAAATTGCCAAGAAAATATATTTCGAAAAATTGATCTGACGTGTCACGCGAGTGCCGAGTGCCGAGTGCTGCAGAGTAGAAGCATCCCAGTTAAACAGGTACAGGACTGTGGCAAGGGAAATGTTCTAAGATATTTTTACTTTCATTTTGAGGTATACAATTTTGAGATAAAATAAATCGAAGTTTGCTTGCAGTCTCTGAATATTGTTATAAGAATTTCGCAGTGTTTAATTTCCAAACTTGTGTTTTGATCAAACAAATTGTAGCTACATTCGTTTTGTCCAGCCTCAAAGGAGCTCCTTCTCTCGATTAATACTCAATTCAAAGTCCTTCGAAATGTCTCGACCTCATCGCGTTCGCATGTGGAGAGCCCTGAGCCCCATTCAGCAATAAGCGTTTTTATTACCCAGCCAGATCCAGTGGAATATTTTATTATTCTACGAGACCGACCGCAGTTGAGTGTGAATGTCAGGCTGGGGAAACAGGCTAAAAAGAAGCCAGGATACAATGATACAAGCTGTTCCCTGGGGTATTCGAGTGTGCGACATAATGAATTACCTTTATTGACAACTTAATGTTTATAGGTGTCCTCCCGTGTGCGGCGGATACCCATGTCCCATGCCATCGGTTGAAGCGTAGTTAATGGGCAGGTGGATAGGCTGTTGATGATGATGCTGCGGTCGGTGCCTGTCCCCAAGCAATTCCCCATCGAAAGCCGAAGACGATGAATTTTTTAGGATAATTTAGTGGCAGGAAGCAGCATCACGAAACACGATGCTCAGCATTTCGCCTTCAATTGAAATCAACGGCAAACAGCGATATCCTTGGCCTGCAGATGAATTATTAATGGGGAAAGAGCCAGCGCCAGCGATGGCAATCAATTGGCGTTGACATCGCGGTCGCTCCTGGCACGCGATGTCCTCGAGCAGATGATTATATTCCAATACTGACAGCCAGCCTCTCCTCTACTCACTCTCTCTCTCTCTCCGAACGGCTTGATTAATCGAAAATGAGTTTCTAATTAGCAGCTAAGTGCTTTTAATTGACGTCATGTTGTGAAAATCATTTACTTGTCCTCCTTTTTTTGCTCTCTCCCTCTCTTGGGCAAACGAAGAAAGGAAATTTCCGCCATCTTCTGCCACAGGTTTAAGTCAAATTTTGTGTGGCAACGAAAATTACAAAAGCATAGCCGTGGGCCATTCCATTTAGTCGAAAAGTGAAGTTTCTTTTTAGCAAAGTTCACATCAAAGACGCTGCTCGAGAGTGGCTCTTAAGTGGGTGTGGCCCTTGCCACGTCTTTGAAGGCGGAGTCAACTTATTGCGGGAGATACACCGCAGCTGGTTGAAGTTTCTTCTGCATTTTCTGCACATACTTGGTTGCCGCTGATGGCGTTTCAATAAGTCTCGTAACTCTAGTTAGACAAAGCTCTGACGATGGCTCTTCATCGGCTTGTGGCATTAAATTAATTAAACCCTTTTTTTGGGCTCGCGTGTTCAACGGTTACGCTTCGTGATTCCTATGTTACTTGTGGTTCCAGCGCCTGTTTGTGCAGCCTGGACATAACATTTTGCATATTTTCCATACTCCAAAAACGCACCGCGGGACATCCTACTGCTACTTGTGGGTGTGTCTCTTGGGCGCGGTCGCATGTTCAGCCACGGTTTTGTCTGCTCCACGCTGGCAAATGCGCCAAATCACGTTCCGTCAACAAATATTGAGGTATTCTGCTTTAAGCTCCACGCACAAATTAGCATGTCCACCAATAATTGTCCCTTCGTGGAGATGACCCGCTGAGATAACCGTCCATAGTTGTTACTGATTTTCGCCCTCACGTTTTTTCTCTGGTTTCTAGTTCTTTTTACTCCGCTGGGAGTTTGATTTGGCCATTAGAATTTTATTGGCAAATCGCGTGCTGCTAATGGGGATTTTTCTTTGCCTCTTGGCCGCTTGATAGTTGTCCTTTAAGCTGGAGCCACCTTCGGAGTCGCCCTTCAAGACAAAAGAGTCTCAAGATTTTAATTGAATTAATTTGTACAGGTAAAACAACTGGAAGGAACTTCAATAAAATAGAAATTATTCAAACAAAATGCAAATATAAATGGGCAAGAAAAAGAATTATATTTAATTATCGCAGTCGTGGCCCTGCCAGACACTCGGATATTTTCAGACAGGAACGGCAAAGGCGGCAACTTTTGCCTCCATTTGCCTGCTCCATTTTGAATAAATTTGCATTTCACTTGAGCAGCAAGAAGCAACAATAATAAAAGGCAATTGAAAACTTTTGCACAAGTCTCGCAGCCCGCTAAGTGAGTTAAAACGGAAACGGAAGTTGCTTAACGTCTTCCAGGATGGGCTGCGAATGGGGCTGCAGATCCCCGGAGAAGTCATTCCGTGGAGCTAACAGACAGTGCCCAAAATTTAAGTTTAATTTGTTTTTACAAGCACAATTATGGCCAAAAGATGACTCTCTAATGGGGCGGAAGATTCTTCATTCTCCATTCTCCATTTTTTAATACACGAAAAGTTTTCGGTGCCAAGCAAGCCATAACTGCGGCAGTTAATCTCTCATTTAACTAGATGTATTGTGTATTTTAACAGCTGCTCTGTGTTGTGTCCTTTCGTAAGAGATACTTGCCATGTTCTCCTGCGTTCAATGTAGATTATTCGCCATTTAGCCGCTAAATAATCAAACAATCCAAAAGCTTCTCCTTCCCCTTCTCTTTCCCTTGCCTCTGGGACTATCCGCCTCCTTTTCATTTCCTGCTGTTTTGAATTACTTTGGCCCTTTGCTTTTGTTGGAGCAGCCCTTCTACCCTGCCTGTCTGTTTGTTTGTTTGTTTATTTGTTTGCCACGCGACAACCAACCACGAAACGCCATGCAGATGATGATGATGAGGATGCATACACCTTGCGGCTAACAAGTGCATCGCATCCCACTCCCTGCCGCCGCCACTCAACCCATTTCAAAGCAGTCTGAATACAATCTAGCTCCCAGTTCAACAACAGGCCATCATTTCCATTCCCATTCCCATTGTCAAACGGCTTTTTCAGCCATTCAGACAATCAAGAAACGTTTGTTGTGGATACTCTTATACTCTGCACCCAAGAAAGGGTTACAAGGTGAATGGCAGAGGCATGGAGTTGTCAGGAACTATCTCGATACGTTCCCTTATAACATTAGATACTACAAAACAAATCTTTGGCCTTTTATCAGTCAGAAAAAGGTCTCAAAGGTTACTCTTGTTTCAATATAAATGAACCAGAGATTACCTCAATCTATGTGGGAGATATACGTTTGATGAGGGAACTAAAAACACATTAAGGTTGGCACAGAATAATGTATATTTTCGCCATTAATTGTGATTTTCTATTCCGCTTCTTGATCATTTGCAGGTGGGGATATGTTTCGATCTGTGTGTTGGGTGTTTGTCAAGGGGAGAGTCATGCCCACAATCTGAAATCCTTTATCAAATATAATTTCAAGAGCATCTAAACTTCGTCACCTCAATGGCAGCCTTTTTTGGTTGCATTTCATTTGGTTTTGTATATGCGAATTTTCGATTTTAAGTGAAAGCGCTACAAGGACAGCCGCGAATAAATGAATGAAATGAATGAATGAATGTCGCTGGCGAATGCAAGTCACGGCCAACAATGGAGCCAGCGAGGGGCCAACTGCTGCTCCAACTGCCAAATGGAGACCCAACCATGCTCTGGGAATGCGCAGGTGTTTTGGCCGGGAAAACAGCCGAGAAAAACCTGCGAAACCGAAGCGAATGCTAAACGATTTTCGAATGAATTCAAATTCGCGATTGTGTTGTTGTTGGTGTTTGGGGTTGGGTTTGCGGTTGGGTGTTTGGTGTTTGGTGTTACATGGGGAAAGATCCACTGAGTGCCACGTGTGTGTGTGTAAACAATTTTTGGCGGATTAAATGAGTCCCAAATGAGACGTTTTTATACCGCCACGAAACAGTTTATGCAACATCATAAAGTCCACTGCGGACTTAACAGCATTGTACTCGTATTTAGGGGCATGCACCTCGGCACTCTTTATATTTAATCTGTTCTAAAATAATGTGTTGGGGGGGGGCGCTGTCCTGTGTCCTCCCCCCTGAGTTTCAAGCAAAAAGAAAAAAAGATTCCACTCTAAATTCAATCCCATGCAACCCCCAAAGCACTAGAATGATGTCTGAAAATTAAGTTATTTCTTTTCAATATTGAATTTAATCTCCCAACGACATGAGACGGTGGCGACTACGTGCACGGAATAGAGACGAGAATCCTGCCACAAATGGAGGACCAGTCTCAAGTGTCGGCTGGTGCTGTTGCGGGGAGCATTAAAAGTGTCGCTTGTATTTAAATATCCAATTGTCTCACGGACAAGGATGTGAAACATTTAAAAATGCGTTCCCTTCCGCTGATACATCCCTCAGTCATATGCCGAAGCATTGGCATCCGTGGCTAAATTCAGTTATCCCCAAATGCCAAATGCCAGACGCCAATTGGTTGTTGCCTACTTAGTAAATGACACTCGATGGGCTTTGAATTTAAACAAAAAATCCCCCCAACAAACTCCGAACAGAAAGGAATCCAAGGTGTAGTATGGCCGTGGACGTGTTCTCACTTCCGAATTTATATCCCATTGAGGGTGGATTTGGTTTCAGTTCACTCCTCGCACACCCACATCCAGAATGGAAATATTCCCATTCCTTTTGGCTGCATTTGTTGTTTGTTGTGCTGCGGAAATTTATTCAAATTGAGACATTAGACAAATTAAATTTACACCTATTTCACTTGATTGCTATCGCCTGTATATCCATATGACATTATTTCGGAAAAGGTTTCCTCTACGCGGCACATTTGCATTTTGTTGTACAAATAAACATTTATTGTTATTCGTGTGCGCTGGACATGGCCATGAAAATGAATAATGCAAACAGAGGCTTTAAAATTCATATTGTCAGCACTGCAGAAGTGTCTTTTGGTAGCCATTTTGCTCACGATTTAATTGTTTGTAATAGCAAAAGTTTCATGGAAGAAGAACTAAAAGATGAAACGATTCAACGATCCCAGAAGTATGCTTTGCTTTGGCATATTCCATTTCGTAAACTTTCTCTATTAAAAATCGAAATTTGTATCTGTTAAATGTTATAAATATTTTGTTTGAAAAATCCACCAAATCTTCAGTAAAAATTGCAAGGGGGACACTGCCATGGACGATATACGCACATTGAAGTACGAAATCAAATGGGATGAGTACGAGGGAATGCCCATAACTGACATTAACTTTAAGCAAGTCGCTCCCCAAGCACATAAAGCTGACAGTTGAGTCAAGTTAAAGCAATCTTCCCTCAGGCACTATGATCTGGTGACTGAGTTTATGTGGAAGAACTCCTTTCTGAAGAGCTTGGTCTACGAGGGTCTGGGCCTGTTCGAGGTGGAGGACATGAAGCAGATCTACTCGAATTATGTGCGGCATATACTGCAGAACGAGTGCTCGGTGATGATGCTCAGTGCGGATGAGACGGAGATCAAGGCTGTGGGGCTGCTCGAGTGGATGACAGAGGAGTGGCATTCCTGGTGAGTGAGGGAGAAGACACAATCCACACCTCAATCTCTCTCCAACTGAAACTAAAACTGATCCTCTGCAGGGTTTTCCTGCCCTCGTCCATACCCAAGTGCCTGTTCAAGCAGCTAATCATGATGAAAATGGAGCTGGTGGAAGCCACCAAGCAGAATCTCGGTGTGCCCACCTTCGATGCACTGTTTGTGCATGAGATCGGCTTCCCCGAGGAACTCTACTTCAACAGGGACTTCCTCATGGCCATGTTCGACACCTTTGGGGCAGTGGCCCAGCACATGCACATGCCCCGCGTGTGCTTCATAGCTCTGAGCACCATCGATCAGGCGGCGGCCAATATGGTCGAGTACGATGAGATTGGACGCACCATTTACTCCATCTACAAGGTGGGCAGCCAGCGACCCTTCGATATCCTGCGCGAACTGGACGAGATGTACGCTCTGATCTTCGAGCTGCCCGTCACTCAGTTGGTTCACTACATGGACATGCCCGGGTTCGAGGAGTTCCACGAGGCTCTGGCCGCCAAAATAGCCAAGGAGGCCGCCGAGAAGAAGCATGAAGAAGGGGATTTCTGAGGGGTTTTCTAAGGGTTTCTCTATGTTCTCTCTTTTCATAAATGTGCAGCATATTCTTGGGCTGTGTTCCCTGTCAGAGTCTGTCGAGTGTTTGATGTTACGTTACCAGGCAGACAGCGATAAGCTTATCGTCAAAACGATTTATACCTAACATTAAGTATTATGAACTGCACTCTGCGATTGTGCTGATAATTCGCTGATTGTTTACACCTTTCTGAGAGGAGTGTATATTTAATCAACAACTCAGAGCTTTGAAATGTGCTTGGCAGCCAGCAGGAGATCGAGTACATCATCGGCACAGCCCCAGCACAGGGTTACCCCACTGCCGCCGTGGCCATAGTTGTGGATGAGCAGCTTCTGGCCACGACGCTCGGCTTCCAGACGGAGTTTGCCACGTCCTGGCCGCAGGCCAACCCAATCGAAAAGGGGCTTGGTGTGGCACAGGCCCGGCACAAACCGCTGACAACCATCCACAATGAGCCGCTTGTCCTTCTCGCAGACTTTTATGTTGTAGTCACGCTCCTGGTGGGTGCCGCCCAGCACGACACTCTCGGTGCTGCGTTTTAAGAGAAAGAAATGTTAGCTAGAAGATAAATATAAGTGACTGATAATACTTGGGTATTATGTAGTTGCCATCATCGCTCTCATCCAGTATGGCCGTGAACATCCAACTGGCCTTTACGCGAGAGACTTGACCACGCACCGCATACATCTGATCATCGCTCAGCAGTTCGCGGGAGCCCAGACCCGAACAATTGACAACCACATCGTATGGGGACTCCGTGATAAATCTCTCCAGATCTGTGACCTTTTGCTGCACAACTGCACCTCCATTGCGAGCGAAACGCTTCATGAGATACGGCAGCAGTTTGATGGGCTCCGAGGTGTATGTGACAAAGGATAAACCAGAACTAAAGCGGAAAGGAAAGACATCAGAAATTATCATTGTAAATATCCAAATGCGTACGTAAACTTCACCGATCTTCCTCGATTGTGGACTGCCAGCTGTTCTGCTGTGAGATCCACAGCTCCGTAGACAATGTCACGCCAGAAATCCTCGACGGTATTCACTGTGGAAGTGCTCAGACGGATGCAGGGCAGCAGACACACACCAGCCTCGCCGGCATCCTCGCTTAGCCAGATCTGCTCCAGAAACTTATGCATACTCTTCGACCATTTGCTGTTCAACGTAAAAATAACAAAATTAAGTCTTTAGTTGGATTATATTTTGGGTCTATCATGGGAATTATCTCACTAGACTTTCGATTGTTCTGTGCCGCCCAGCAGATAGGGACCCCAGAGTCCCGCCGAGCCATCTCCTGTGGTGTTTGGCGAGAACTGCTCCGAGATAATTGTTACCCGGGATCCAGGAAAACCTGGATTACCCTCCCTCTGGTAGTGCTCCAAGATCTTTATGGCACTGGCCACACCATTGACACCAGCACCGATTACAGCGACGTTTGGCATTCCGCGGCGTTCGTTCTGATCGAAAGTTCAAAGCAAACTAAAGAGCTTGCGCTTATCAGGCATCAGAGAGCACAAAAGACTCAAGTGATGATGATAAGAGAGAGAGAGAGAGAGCTTTGCTTTGGTTTCGTTCAATTTCGTTTCGATTGCGATTGATTAATTGTGAGCCCACGCCCTGGAAAAAGTAAAGAAAACATGGAATAAGAATTTGGGATTGGCGGCTCTTGTAGTAACGGAGAAGGAGCTCCGTCAACAATCAAGGATCTCCATTAACAAATGTAGAGCGAGAAAAGCCCAAAAAGAAGTCCAAGGGAATGACCATATCTATCAGATCACCAAATTGGGATCCGATTGGATCATTATTATAGCCACAATGATTACTGGTGATCTATGCGCGCTATTTTTCAAATTTTTCAATGTTATCACTTAATAAACATGTCTCTCTTAATAATTTACATATGTACATACATTTACATACTGTAGACAAAGTCTCGCACTCGCTGGCCCATTGCGTGGGCGCTGACTTGGCCATGGGCGCAGGCATAGCTGTGAAGTTCAAGGAGGTCTACGGCAAGGTCGATGAGCTGCGTGCCCAGAAGGCGGCCAGCGGTGATGTGGCTGTGCTCAAGGATAATGATCGCTACATTTACTATCTGGTGACGAAGCCACAAAGCTGGGGAAAACCAACATACGAGTCGCTGCAGTCATCTCTGGAGCAGATGCGCGAACACATGGTGAGTGGCTTGCGCTAACTTTTAGATCAATTCTTTGCTTATGCATTTCGAAACTTTTCACAGCGCAAGAACATCGTTAAGCAGCTGGCCATACCGCGCATCGGTTGCGGTATTGATGGCTTGGAATGGGACAAAGTCAACGGCGTTCTGGCGTACGTGTTCGGGCAGGAGCAGCTGGAGATTGTCGTCTACAACTTTGTGCCTCCACCAAGCAATTAAGAATCAATTCTAGGCGAAGATATCAAATAAAAGAAGTATACATATACATACATATACCTAACATCAATTGTATTTATTATGGGAATGGGAAATATGTGCAATTGAATCCTTAATCCTTGATGTCCTTGAAGCGAGAGAGATTGAAAAGGATCGGGGAAGCTGTCCTGATTACGAAAAGGTGTGGCACATTCTGATCGGCCCACAAATATAGGAGAAAAGAAGAAAACAAAACTGTTCTGTCGTTGTTCTCAAAATTTGTTGTAACGAGAAGGGACGTGTGAGACGCTTCTTACGCGTCACAACTTTTATACCCGGCACTCAGTACTACATCTGCACTTTAGCGGTTATTTGTCCAATTTTACATTTTTTCTTCATCTGTCATCTACATCAACAACACTACTCACGCCAACACGCTCCTTTAGCTCGCCACCCTCCCCTATAGACACACACTGCAGAGTCGCGGCAGAGTCAGCGGCAGAGGAAGCGGCAGAGGCAGCGGCAGAGGCAGCGGCAGAGGCAGAGACAGTGACGTGTCAGGGGCCAGGCCATAAACAGCGCGAAGCAGATTGTGAATGCTGCGGGACGGGGTGGGTTTGGCTACTGCAAATTAATTTCTTCATTGTGGCTATAATAATGATCCAATCGTATCCCAATTTGGTGATCTGATAGATATGGTCATTCCCTACGGAATGGCGTTTTTAGTTTTCTGCTATCTTCAAAATTGTAGATTTGGGAGGTTTTCGCCCTTTTGCGGAGGCGGAAGGGGGCGTGGCTCATTTTTGAAATACACTTGTAACAGTGTGAGCATACAGAAGTCTGGATGCAAAATTTTGTGGCTCTAGCTCTTATAGTCTCTGAGTACTAGGCGCTCATCAGGACGGACAGACGGACAGACGGACAGACAGACAGAGACTCGGCTATTGATGCTGATCAAGAATATATATACTTTATGGGGTCGGAAACGTTTCCTTCTGTGCGTTACATACAACCGTTATGTGCACAAATACAATATACCCTATTTACTCTTCGAGTACCGGGTATAAAAAAAAAAACTTGTACATCAAAAGATGTTTTTGTTATTGTTGTACAACAAACACTTTCTTGTAGTAAACCAACCACGTAGTTAGCACAGTGGCGCTTCCGCGATCACGACGGCCATTTCTTAAACTAAAAATGCGTTCGCACAGTGGCGCCACCGTGATTATTACGGCCATTTATGGAACTATAATATCGTAGTTCGAGAGTTGGCCGCTCTGGTCCACTGAAATGGCCGAAAGCAGGAAAATTTTCAGACAAAGTACCAGGCGAACAGAAGTCAGCAGAAGGTAACTGATTTCCATGTTTTTTCACTGTGTCAAAATCTGGATGCTATGAAATCGCAATTCATTTTAGTTACTTGGCGACTGAAAAATGAAAATTTGACAAATAACCGCTAAGTTGCAGATGTAGTACTGAGTGCCGGGTATAAAAGTTGTGACGCGTAAGAAGCGTCTCACACGTCCCTTCTCGTTTTTGGTTTCACATTTTGTCCCCAAATCTAGTAATCCATGCCGGAACAAAAGCAAAAATCCAAAAATGGTGTAGCTGTGGAGCTCCCAATATTTCTCATTCGATTTCTAACTCTCGAACCAAACGTTTCGGCCGGCTTCAAAATTTTTTGTAACAAAATTCTAAATTAAATTTTTTTCGGAAAAAACCAACAAAAATTGTAAGCTTCAAAACAAATTTATTTTTAATTTGTAACGGTTTTACTAATAACTTTTTTTGGTTTTTTCGTTTTTTTTTGTGTAATTATGCAGCGCTCTAAAGATAATCATGTGCGAACCGTGTGGACCATTCGCGGTAAGTGAGCTCGGCTGCAATTGTCTTCGATCCGTACACCGTATACTGTGTCGCGTACCCCCATTCGGTATGCCATCCGCAACTGCATCCATCAGTGCTCGCCCAAATGCTACAATGCCGCTCAACTGGAGGCGATGCCCCAGTGTCCGCCTCGCATACCGGCGCCATGCCCGGGCTGCATCACGGTCCAGCAGCCGCCACGAATGATCTGCAAGAAGCAAGTTGTGTTCACCGAGAAGATTGTGCCCGAACCAATGGTGGTGAATCGATGTCGCCAGATAACCATACCCAAGGTGGTGGATGTTACGCGGGTCATCCAGGTGCCGAAGCTCGTGTGGGTGTCGCAGATGGTGCGCGAGCCGCGTGTCATCTACTATCCTTCGATGGTACCCGATCCGTATGTGGTGTGCTATCCGAAGCGGATCTGTGAGCCGCGCGAAGTTTGCCAGTCGATGCTCTGCCAGCCGAAGCCGCAGATGATAGATGTACCGCCGCCGCAAGAGTTCTGCTGCTATCCCAATGGACCGCTTAACTATGTACCGCAGCCACCATGCCCGTGTGCACCCTGTGGACCGTGTGCACCCTGTGGGCCATGCGGCCCATGTGGACTGCCACCTGGCGGGCGCTGCTAGTATTAACAGTGTGGATTCCCCTACCCATAGTCCAGACCGAAACCCAAACCCAACCCAAACTCCGACGATCAAGACAATTGCAGCTACATCCGCATCCTCGCGCCTGGTACTCACTGGCATCTTTTTTCATTGCAGCCTCGTGGCTGCCGCAGCCGTGAACTGCGTTGCGGTATCATGTACACCACCTGCGATTGTGTGAAGCGCAATGGGCTCCAGGATAAGTGTCCGCGATCGGCATGCCAAGGACGGCCGGCGTGCCTGTGCTTCCCGTACCCGGGCTGCGGACCATCGGCCTTCCCCCTGCGCTACGCAAACATGACAATGGGCGTGAACAATAAGCGGATGCGTTGTCAGGCAACTGGAGCTGCCGGTGGCGGTGGAGGCGGTGCTTGCGGTGGTCGCGCTGCCGGCGGATGCTGTGGAGGTCCATGTGATCCATGTGGAGGCGGTCCATGCTGTGGTCCATGTAATTCAACTGCGTGCTGTGGCCCGCACAGTCCACCATGCGGAGCTCCCTCGCCCATACCATGCTCTCCGGCGCCGGGCTGCTGCTGTCCACCATTGCCCGAGGGTGGCATACCCGATCCGCGGGTCTGGAACTATTGTAACACACCCCCAACCTATCCATGTAAGTTCTCGTCCGTCTTGGCCCTGTTCCACTTCCTCCTGTGCTTCGTGTTTAACCCTTTCGCGTTGCGTTTCGTGTTGTCCTGTCCGTTTGTCCGTCCGTCCGTCCGTGCGTCTGTGCATCATATGGGGCAGCGTGGTGGTGCGATGTCTGGAAACTGAGCGTGCCACAGCACCACAGCCTTGAATACTGACAGGTCAGCGGTGTAACATCCGATGTATCCAAAAGCTCCCTGCTGTGCCCGCTATCTCGTGAGAAAGGACAACATTCCTTGTGTGTGGTGTGCGCCCTGTAAGGCTCACTGCTACAACACGCCACCGAAATGCTGCTGCTAGGTGTGACCAGCATCCTCCATTCGGTCCGCTCTTGATCCAAGCCCCTCCGTTAAGTCCCGTCGCGCGTAAGTAGCTGTTGTAGCTGTCGTATTCATCTGTGCTTATCCTCCGCTTCCCACAGGTGGCTTCTAGGATCGGAGTGCCTGGGAGGGAGCACGAGCCACACACCCTTCGGTAAAAAACCCCGTCCCAGGTCTTAAGCCATTCCAAGCTTTGATCAAACAAAAAAAAAGAGTTTGTGATTCCAATGGACATGTTGACGAAGTATTTGTTGAGCGCTTTTTGGTGGTAACTAAATTGAAAGCAAGTTGAATCCGCAAGGAACCCAGTGGCACCACTCGTCGGAGCTCCATCAAAGAAACAAGAACGTTGACGTCGGCGAGCGGAGAACACTGCTCGGGCTTCGTGGATGAAGGGAAAAATGCCCCCAACTCGAGTTATGATGCGTAAATTTTCCACCTCGCATTCAGCATCTTTCACTACTTTTGCCCGAGTGTTTCTCAATTTTGGCATAAAAATATATTCGAAATTCTTGGTACTAAAAAAATAACATCCATATGTCGAGTTTGGGCACTTTTTTCGCAATAAATTCACTTACAATTTATCCCATTTGTTTATTTACTTTATACAAAGTCGAGAACAGAACCGACGGAGTACAGCAAAGCAACCAACCAACACACGCACGTATCCGTGTGGAAGTCAAGAAAAACCGTTTGGAGCGCTTTAATTACAGTGAATAGTCGGATTTATTCTTGTGTCTTACAGCAGCTGCCTGTCGTACGCCAAAGACAATATAATACAATACAATTTAATATAATACAATCTAATCTCATCTAATCTAATCTTATATATAAAATATATATTGTATGGTTAGTGACAGAACGTAGCTGCTGTTTACTTATTCATAGTTTCAAAAGCTGTCCGCTATGAAAGTACGCGTGATATTCAAAGGTTTAGGTTGGCGTAATTGATCAGATTTGGTGTTCTTTAAATAGCTGTAGTCTTTATAATAATGTTTTTAATGTTTGTTATAAATTCAAAAAATTTAATTAATTAATGATTAATGCCCAGGCTGTATAGAAAATTATCTCGACATCCCACGTAGACTCGCCGGAGGCTCTCTATACAGCAGGAAGTTGAAAATATTTCCCCAGGCAGCTTGGTGGACCATCGTATCTGGCCATTGTGAAAATTCATTAAAATTACACGGCCGTCGGTGGAACAGCTCCAAACCAGATAACCGAGAAGCTGGATGATGAGTAGTGTGGGCGTTGCATATACAGGAGCTCCCGTATCGACCTTCCAATTGAGTTCGAAGCTAACCGGTTTTCGCCCAGATCCTGTGTTGCATCGCAGGCAATACACATGATGATTCATGCAGCCAAAGATCACAAACGAGTAGCCCATCTGTGTGGGTGGCTTCTTGACAACCAACGACGAGAAGACGTTTCCCTCTGCAGTGTATGTAGCCATCTGTGTGTGTAGGGAACGCAATGAGTACTTAGAGTGATGGAGATTAAATAAATTCCCAACTTACAATCATTCCATTCCCCACATGGCAGGCAAGGATGCGTCCAGCCACTTCGGCGCACAGGAAATGGTTCGGCTTCGAGTCCAACAGGACAGGAGTGGCGAATAATGGCCCCCTGCACTTGTTCGTCCATTCCACGGATCCATCGGTGAGTGCGACTCGAGCATAGTCACCATTCAGATTGCAGATGATCAGCGACTGTTCATTGGGCAACTCCAGGGGACTCGCGAATATTGGCTTTTCGCCAATCCTCAAGCACCAGAGCACTTCCTGCCGCTCGGCGGACAGGCAAAACACATTGTAATCCTCGGCATAGCTGCATACCACAATTCGCGACCCGTCGGCTGTCAGAAAAGGCTGCGCCTTGATCATTCCGCCAATCTCCACGCGCCACACAATATCGCCAGTGAGCGGATTGAATCCGTAGAGACAACCATCATAGCAGCCCACCATGGCCAGCTGCTCACTGAGGAATGTCACTTTGCACTCAATCCGGTCCGGCAGTTGCAGGCTGCTCTGCTCGATGCCTGTTTGAGGATCCAAGGTGCGCAGTATATGGGAATGTGAGCCCACGCAGACGTAGCGTCCCTCGTACTGCGTCACGGGCGAATCGATGCACTTGCCGAAGTTGACCTTCCAATAAATCTGGAACCTGATCTCCGGCTGCTCGAAGCTGGCGATGGTCAGACCACAGGTGCCTCTGCTTCCACTTGCCCCGGTTGCCGTCTTGTTTCCCCGCGGCTCAATCGGCTTCAGTTTGGTATTATTTGCCACAAGCTTTGCCGTGTCGAGGAAACGTAGAACTGTGCGCAGAGGAACATTCTCGTCAAGGAGCATCTCGAACACGTGTCGCTGCTCATCATCGATACACATTTGCAGGCCAATCTCCCGACAAATTGTGATGGCATGGAAGGAGGTGCCACCCGCCTGGCGAAAGCTCAGCTCATAGCCACACGGTTGGCTGCCCTCCAGCCGTGCCTTCTTGATCGCTTTCTCACTCGATGCGTCCACACATTCCAGTCTGTCCTGCAGGAAACTCTTTAATATTTCCTGTGCAGGCTGAGCCAGCGGTATGCACTCCTTGAGCAGCCGTTCCTTGTCCAGTTTGCCATGAACATTGCAGGGGAAGTGCTGCAGATAGACAAATCTGTCTGGTTGCTCCTCATTCAATAGCTTGGAAAGTATATCGAAAGTCTGGGCACGCTGCTGTACCTTTGTCTTAATCTCCAACGTACGTATGCAGCATATGAGCTTCTGAAGTTGCTCGAGCCACAGGCAAGTAGCCAGCTCTCCGCTGGGCAGACATTTTTCAATCTTACGAGTGATTAAGCCTGGATTTTGGTATAAGAGGGTTTGGTTTAGCTGAAGCTGTTGTTCGAATGTTCCTTAACTTACCCAAACTAATGCGATTGCCGGCACGCTTCACCACATCATTGGCACGCTCGCCGTAGCATATTGATTCATCCTCTAAGCGGATAACCAAATCACCAGTGGATCGAAAGCAAATGTCAGAGTCTTCTTTTACAACCTCTACGTCATCGATTTCTGGAATATAGCAACGTCGGGTGGCGCTGCCTATGAAGAGTTCTCCGTGCTGCATATTCCGATCGCTCTGGTATTGGACCCGCACCACCGTCTCATCATCGATGGGTGTGCCGAGTGGCATTTGCATTTGCAGGGAATGTAAAATGTGCATTAGACTCCAACAAGAGACTTCTGTGATGCCGTAGATGTTGCAAATGTGTTTCTGCAGCAGGACACTCGGATCCATCCACGTGATTAGCTCTGCACTGGAGGGAAACTGTTCACCACCAAGCAGAAGCACTCTGCAAGCGATGCAAAGGATTAAACCACTGCATTAATGGATAGTTAAACACTTACCTTAATGTGCTGGCGTTGGTGAGGATTCGTTCCCGTATTGCAGTCGCTCCGAATTGCCTGAACAGCGATGGCGTCATCTGCAGTATGGTAATGCCCGGCGCGGACATACTCCTGGGGAAGATCGCATTTAGCACCTTCGATGGCGCTTCGCTCATCGTCTGGTGGCTGATCAGCAAGGAGGCTCCTGTTTGCAGTGCCAGAAAGAGTTCCACAACAAAGGGATCGAAGGTGGAGGGTGTGCCCAAGTAGATGATGTCGGCCATGGAGACGTTCAGCTTCTGGCTAACATTGCATGAGTATTACTGGACACAGACAGCTGGAGTCCACGCACTTACCTGAGTGCCACTACATTCGAGGCAATACATTCATAGGGTACGTGAATCAGCTTGGGAGTTCCTGTCGTCCCAGTTGTCGTGATTGTGTAGCACATGTTGGCCGGCAGAGGCTTCTTCGCTTGTGCTGGAGGATCGTCTGGAGTGTGTTTAAGCTTGAACAGCTTGTACTCCTCGTTGTAGACCAAAAAGATGTCGATACGCTCAAAGTATATAACGCCTACGGACATGTGCCCGCAGACCACCAGATAATCCACACCAGCGGCGCACATTTGGCCATGCAGAGCCTTTGACAGCAGCATTTTGTCAGTGGCAAAGAAGTGGCATTTGTGATTGAGAATTCTGCAATTGAAAGCGCTTAGTTTATGCATATTGTTAGGGCACACAACTCGACTTACGCCAGTATCAAAAGGCACGAAGATGGCATATTTTGGGCAATGCGAAAGCCAATCCCAATTCCATTTGGCACCTTATTGCGTCGCAGCCACGCAAGCAGCCTCTCGACGAGGCACAGAGCCTTGTGATAGCTTAGCGGAAAGTCTTTGAGCTCCAGGCGCTTTATAAAAAAAGGCACACTGCCAAACGCTCGCAGCCGGCTGATGTCATACAGCTTCTTGGCCTCTTCCACGCAAGTTTTCCCTATGTCCATATCCGGCTCAGTCTTGATCTCCGACTCTGGAACGCGCTCCTCCGATCCTGAAGCATCTTCAGTGTCCTGTTGCGCCTCATCTTCATCCAATTCAGTTTTTATTTTAATTGTTTCCACATTTGCCTCCATATTTCACCGGCTGCATTGTAAAAGCTATCGATAGCTTGCCATCGATGCACTCCCACGGTTGTGTGAGCAAAACTATCGATATGTGGCGGATTTGTTTAACTTGAATCTATTTAACAACAATCCAAGCCATTAGAATAAATTGATTCGAATAAATTCAAGTACATACAGTTGAACCTATACAACTTTGGAGAGTTCAAAGTGTGCTTTACATAATACGTTGTTACAGAACAGCAGCCGTTCTCACCTTGGATCTCTCCTCACCCCACCCCGGACATTCTATTTTCGTTTCGACCACACCATGTGTATTTTGTTTTATATAAACTTAAAGATATAACCATTTACGTGATTTATTATGGTGTTGTGTTTTACTGTTATACAATTAATAATCAAAATTTCTTTAAATTGTGGTTGTTTCACTTTATTTAAAACGCTGCCAGCGGCCGCAGCGACGTCGATGTTGTAGGGAGTTGTTGCTAAGTTGGGTAGACAATCGCTGTGTTCATTTTCTCCTCATGCTCTCTCAGCCAGCCGCACGCTGTTTTTGTTGTTGTTGCTGTGGGGGGGATGGTGGTTGTGATAGCATCAACAGCTTACAATTTGTCGAGGTACTGGGAAAGATCGGGAAGACCCTCCTTGAGACCCTTGCGCTTGCGGGTATCCTGGACAATCTGGTAGGGTTTGCTGGCTGGCTCGCACGGGTCACCGGGCAGCACCTGCCAATGGTCGAACACGCACTGGGGGAAGGCCTGTCCTCCGGTGTTGGAGCGCAGATCGGCGGTGAAGCCAAACGACTCGTTGACGGGCAGGAAAGCCTTGACAACGAACATGGGGGTGCCGACCACCTGGTTCTCCTCGAACACATGGCCACGACGTCTGTTCAGCACACCGTAGATGCCGCCGACGGCGACCTCTGGGCACTGAATCTCGCACAGATACACGGGCTCCATCAGACGGGGACCGGCAGTGATGGCAGCGGCATACAGGCAACGACGGGTGGTTGGAATGATCTGGCCACCACCGCGATGGATGGCGTCAGCGTGCAGGGTCACATCGTAGATGTTGAAGCGGACACCGCGCATGTTCTCGTCAGCCATGATACCCTCCTTCGAGGCCCACTGGAAGCCAGCGACCACGGAATCCTTGATTTCATTGAGGTACTGCACGGACTTGGTGCAATCCAGAACGAAGTTGGGGCCAGTGCCGTCGGGACCGAAGCACCAGATCTTACGGGCCTCAGTGATATCGTAGTCGTACTTCTCGGCCAGATAACGGGCACGAGCCTTGAAGTCGTCCTTGGAGCTCACTTCACCGTTGTCAATGTCCTCGGGCAGACCGTCGGGCATGGGCAGGGCCTTCATCAGCAGACGGTTGTGCTTGTTGGGCGACTTGGACAGACACATCTGGTCGGACTCGTCATTGACAGTCTCGCGGTAAGACACAACGGGGTCGGACTTCTTCAGGGGGATGCAAGCGTGATCCTCCTCCAGATCCTTAAGGCAAATCTCCAAATGCAGCTCACCGGCACCGGCAATGATGTGCTCGCCAGACTCCTCAATGATGCACTGCACCATAGGATCGGACTTGGCCAGACGCTTCAGACCCTCCACCAGTTTGGGCAGATCAGCGGGGTTCTTGGGCTCAACAGCCACACGCACGACAGGCGACACGGAGAACTTCATGACCTGTGCGAGAGAAAAATCAAAAGGGATTAGCAAGACGTTCAATCAGCGCGTCTGTGTGTGTGTGGGTGTACCTTCATGTTGTGGGCATCCTTGAAGGTGGTGATGGTACCGGTCTTGACCAGGTACTGATCGACACCGACCAGACCGCAGATGTTGCCAGAGGGCACATCCTCGATGGCCTCAACATAACGACCCATCATCAGGATGGTGCGCTGGATGGCCTTCTCGTACAGATCCTCCTTCTTGCCGGGGGTGTAGTTGGGGCCCATGATGCGGCACTTCTGGCCGGTGGCGACCCTTCCGGAGAACACACGTCCGAAGGCGTAGAAACGTCCCTTATCGGTGGTCGGCACCATCTTGGAGATGTACATCATGAGTGGACCATCGGGATCGCAGTTCTTCACGGCAACGGCGGCCTCATCGTCGAGGGGACCCTCGTACAGCATCTCCATACGGTACTTCTGGGCCACCACGGGCGAGGGCAAGTGGATGGCAATCATCTGAAGCAGAGCCTCACCGGCAGGCAGCCAGGTGCGCATCACAGTCTTCAGCAGAACCTTGCCGTCCTTGTCCTTATCCTCGTGCTTCAGGGTCACACCGATCTTCTCGAGCAGCGTGCCGATCTCCTCCTTCTTGTAGTTCATGATGGCATCGAACACCTTGTAGATGGGGTCCAGGATGTACATGCAGAAGGAGCGCTTGTTGTCGACCTCCTTTTGCTTCTGCCATTTCTTGGTCTTGGCGTTGAAGAAGTTCTCGCCCCACAGACTGTCGAATAGAAATTGTTTTCGATTAGCAAGATTGAATCAAACTTTTCTCTCAGCCACACAATATGCGGATTTGGGTGAGGTATGAATGTGGGGTCGCTGCCTTAGCATGCCTCGTTCGGACATTGAGAAAGCGGTCCCGAGTCAGCGTTTCAACAGCTTCCCAAGTAATTTGCTCTACTTCTATTTTTGTAGCACTTGTAGCGCCCTCAGCACGCGCGACTCTAAAGAAGAGAACCCCTTACGGAGCCACTTCCAAGATGCCGCACGCTCAGCGTCACACGTTTTGTGCTAGAAGCGGTTTAAAATGTATGTAGAATGGATGACTCACCGGTTCATTAGCTTGACAACATCGATCTTGAACTTCTCGGAGTACATCTCGGAGAACTGCTTGAGGGTGAAGGCCCAGCCGTGGAGACCGGAACCGAAACCGACGGAACCCTTGGAGGGGTCCACGCGAACCTCACCCATTGGGCCACCATCGTCGTTGTAGGTGGCAATGATGACGTTCACGTTCTCAACGATACGCTGGAAGGTCTGGTAGAGCTCCTCAGCATCCAGCTGCAGCTCCAGGAGAGCACGGTCCATCTTGTTCATGAACAGAATGGGCTTGATACGCTCGGCGATGGCCTGACGGAGCACAGTCTCGGTCTGCACGCACACACCGGAGACGCAATCGACGACGACCAAGGCACCATCGGTGACACGGAGAGCGGCAGTGACCTCAGAGGAGAAATCAACGTGACCGGGTGAATCGATCAGGTTGATCAAGAAACCCTTGCACTCCTTCTCACGCTGATCGGGCTGGGTGATGAAGACCAGATCCTTCTCCTCAACCTCGAAGTACATGGAGATGGCACTGCAAATATATCAAATGGTTAGGTTAGTCTGCAAAAACTGATGGCTTTGCTCTGTCCACGCTTACGTCGACTTGATGGTGATGCAACGCTCCTGCTCATCCTTGCGGGTGTCGGTGAAACGGGTCTCACCGGCCTTGGCACCAGCAATGATACCAGCCTTGGACACGAGCGAATCGGTCAAGGTGGATTTACCATGATCAACGTGGGCAATCACGGACATGTTGCGGATATTACGCTTCTTGTCCATGAGGCCACGGATTTCGTCGACGGTGAAGTTGACCTAAAAACAGACATTTGTGTGTTGGAAAAGGGGGGAGAGAGAGAGACAGAGAGGTGAGGGTGAGAGGAGTTTCGACTGCATATGTATTTATTAACAAGGAAGAACGGTGTGAGATGCTCTGGTACGCGTCACAACGTTTATACCCGGTACTCAGTTAGATGCGTATGTTGCAACCTTAATTTTTTTCGAATTATACATTTTAAATTTTGTCTACATCTGCCATCTGTTCGATATTACCATTTTCTACGGAACTGCGTTTTTGGTTTCCTCGTATCTTTAAAATGTGGATGTGGCAGATTTTCGCCTTTTGTGGGGGCAGAAGAGGGCGTGGCTTAATTTTGAAACAAAATTGATTCAATATGACATCACATGGCAATGAGAGACAAGGCTACATTGACTCGTCTATTGATGCTGCTCAAGAATATATCTACTTTATAGGGTCGGAAAAGTTTTCTTCTGTCTGTTGTATTATTCGACCACAAATACAATAAACCCCATAACTCGTCGAGTACCGGGTATAAAAATGGCGTCCGCAGTAGAGCAAAAACTTAAAACACACACACATGCATGCAGAATCCGCAATCATGTCATGGACTTTGAGGTTAGATAAGAACAGAAACCACTTGCGTCGACTATTTACAGAAATCACATCACTCACACATAGCTACGTGCATATCTATAGGGCATGCATTGACTATATATTTAGCAGAGGTATTTCATTCTTCTGTGCAAAGATATTTCACAACTTTCACACACTCACACATATGCATTCTCTATTTCGTTTGATTTTTCAATAGCAAACTGCATACGTCATTCCTTGCTGTCCACTTGCGCTATTTCTTTGTCTTGCATTTCACCAGACACTCACTCACACACACACACACACACATGCACATAGCCATAGGACCAGGTAGCTGGTTGTCACGTCTGCACTTTTCTAAGGCCATTTTCCGCACTTTCCCCGCCGTCACATCAAAAATATCCCCTGACAACATGCATACACATTATCTAGCGCCATTCTCCGCATTCGTTATCCATTATTTCCACCTACCATTTTGGATGTTTTGAGATTTTCTCGTGGACAACTTTAAAAACACTACACGCCTCAAACGGCGTATCGACAGGAAAGAACGGTTCGTAGTGTGACCGGTGTGGAGTAGAGGTGGATAACTATCGATGGCACTATCGGTACTATCGATGGTTGGACATTATCGACCTAGCTCACTATCGATGTTTACTTTACTTCCTCTAAATCATGAAGAAACTATAAAGGAGGTCAGGTCTCGTCGGCTTTGTAGAGGGAAACTGGAAATGCAAAAAAATTAGAGCCGACAACTTTGATTAAGCCCATATCAGCAGGAAAGAAACCAGGACGGTCGTTTGTCTATACATTTGAGTATTATAAATCATATAAATATGTGTAAATTTATGGAAACCCATGAAACGATACCCTTTGCATATTCCGCAGTTTGAAAATATGACAGAGAAATTGCATTTGTCTGGGAATAACATCTGCAGTCTTCTTTGATTGGTGGAGCAGCAAGGCCGTGCCATGGAAAAACGGCGCCTCCAAGCACCCTTCCTATTCAAAATTAGATAGCTTTGAGTACAAATCGCCGCCTTCGCCCCTCTACGGCACGACCCTGTGGGGCAGTACTTGGTCCCCAAAGGAAAACTTAAAACATTTTGTTAACAGCCCAGCCCGGTCTGTGTCTTGGCAACATGAAGGAACTGGCGTTCAAATAAGTTAAACAAATGAAAAATGCGGCACTTTTTGTTGAGACTTTACTCACTCTTTGCTAGGTACCTTCGCGGAAAATAAAACATATCTATACTTGTGGAGCTCGGCCTCCAATTTTGGATGATATTCGTGTGGAAATTATTGGAATTATAGCAGCCAGCTTTTGAGCAGATTAGTAAAACTCCTACCTCCTTTCATCCAAAATTTTAATTTTTAGGATTTATTTCGTAAAAAAAAGCAAAAAAAACCTTTAAACCTTGCAACGAGCGAAATATATGGGTACTGGGCTTTAATCTATATATTCAGGTGAAAAACTAGACTTGGCCGGCGGATAAAATAATACTGTCTGTAAAGGCTAATGTAAAAATTAAATATATTTTTCTCCTTTAATTTTTGAATGGGGCAAATAAACATTTAAAGCGCATACAAATTGCGGGAGGGGGGTCTTGCTTAAGTTCTCTAATGCGTAAATGCTGTCCTTAAGAACACATATTTGGTTGCTTCGACATGCTAAAGATCTGTTAGGTGTATAGAGCCCTATCGACTAAGATGCCGTGTTCAATGAGAAAACTTTCGACGTCGGACGCAAAAAAGTCGTCGCTCAGATCATCGGTTAGGCGCACAAAGTTGCCAACTACCGCCTGGGCTTTGTAGACCAGCAGGGCCGGGAGTCCTTTTGTGCGGAAGTCCCTGCTCATGCCGGCCACAGAGCTACATATTTTAGCAAACTTAATGGACGGATAATCGCTGGCCAAGGTTTCAAGGCACTTGTTAAGCGTACTGCAGGCCGACAGGCTTTTCTCATAGATGTGTATGATGATTGTCGTATGCTTGCTCTCCTGCTCCACGCAGGCCAGAAACTCCCCGTGGCTGCTCAGCTGGTGCACCGTTCCAAACTGTTGATTGTGTCCCGTTTGACGAAGCATTTCGGCCATGCGCTGCTTCTGGTACTGCTGCAAGAAGTCTTCGCTCATCAGCTCCGACAGTTCGTCGTCCAATTCCTCCTGACGCTTGCGCTCCTCATCTTCAGCGGTCGTGGTCGTAGTCATGCTCAATTTTTTGGCCAGGGCCAGGCGTTGACGTTCTGTTTCATCGCGCCGTTCAGCTTCCAGTTGCTTGAAACGCTGCCAGTCCTTGACAACGCCCTTGGGTCCTGTATTGGTGGATTCCTGCTGACGAAAGCCTCCCGCAGGCGCTGCATTCGGATCCGTGTTAATAGTCAGTCCTCCGGCGGCTCCTTTACTGCCAGCGCCTTTCTCATCATCACCATCGTCATTGTCTTCGCCCTCGCTGCTACTGCAATAGTACTCCAGCTTCTCTCCCAATAGTTTATCCTCCAAAGTAGCCATGCGTTGATTTTTTTTGTTGATTTTAATTGAATTATAAATGCAATGCTAAACCGATATACCGATAAACCTGGAGTGAGTGAACAAACTTAACCCACTTAGCCCCCCTCTATTTAAACAGGTGAAAACATGGAGGCCAGCCGCGTAAACTAATCCTATTTGTGAATTCTCATTGCAGATGTATCCTTTCATTTGATTCATAATTTTCGACGGAATTTTGAAAATACCCCAGGTTGACAATGGGTTAACGCTGTTGGTGGTTGATCGGAAATCATATTTCTCGACTTTGATGTTCTGTTTGAAATTACTAGATTGATGGGAATATCATCATTTAACACGTTATTGGATCAGATGGACAAACCAATTCTCGACAAGATTGGCAACAACAAATTACAGAATAAAGTTTACACAAAAACGTCAACACAAAATGTTGCTCTGGTTGGTATCAAAATAGCCTCCCAAGCTGGAGGCCTTTTTGGGAGCGTTGCAGAAGGTTCGTCTTCTGCTTTAGTTTCTCATTATCTTCATTGATTTGGGACAGTTGCTGGGTCGAATCATTGATCAGTTCATCTAACTTTTGCTCTGTAGCCTTCGCTACAGGATGAGAGTTTTGAGCTCCTTTCAAACAGATGAATGGCCTGATTTTTTTTTTAAAGTTATATCGTAAAAGTTTACCTTTTTATTAGGAATTGAATACCTGAAATGTATCTTCGAAATAGGTAGCCAAAATTCGATTAAAATGCCTTGCAATGCCAATACTTTTTATTTCGAACAAAAATTATATTTAAACAACAAACATTTCACTGATTAACTGCTTGGCCAATTAGGCAAATCGGTTTGGGCCCTAGCGCCACTCTTTAGTGGTTTTGCCAGATTCATATGTCTCCTACTGAATTGTTCCTTCACCATTTCTCTGTCAGTTCTTGTCATTTCGAGAAATTGCACTACTCGAATCTGGCCATTTTCCAGAACTGGCACGAGGCGTGTACGTAGCCCCGCCACGAGTTGTCCTTGAGGTTGTGCTTGAATTTGTCCTTGAAAGAAGATTGTCAGAGCAGAAATGAGCAGGAATAAACGCAGCTTCATTGTTCAACTGGTTGTGAGTACAGATCTGTGGAAAAAGCGCTTTATATTTTGTACTCCTCGCGGGTTGGGTTACAGCTCTTGGTCTTCCGCCTAACAAGGTTGATTGTTCAGTTTCAGCGGTCATGATCCAGCCAGTCCCAAAAACGCAAAGGTTGACTACCTCAACTGGAATATTTTAGCACTCTCACGCAGCACCATAACCAGTTGACACCTCTTAATAATTTCACCCTTGCAGGCTGCATTATAATTATTAAATAAATGTTTTAAGCTACGCCTTGGTCATCTAAAGAGAATCCAAGATCTTCAAGTTACGATGTATTTAAATACTTTTCTTTAAAGACTAATTCATATAAACTTCCTTGGTCTTGTTTTGTATTTGTTTAAAAATACAAAAAGCTGATCAATTGAAGTCTTAAAACCTTGTTATGCTAATTAATTTATGTTCGTTGTGCTGGTGAGAACAACAGCAGCAATATATGTACTACTTATTTTCCATTGTGGACATCGCCATGGCCGTGACTGGTACAGCTGATTCTCGCTGGCTTAATTGGAGCTGGAGCGTATATGCTACTAGAAAGGCTAGTGTAATACCTAGTTCCGAAAACGTCCTCTAACGGCTCTATCTGGAAACTTTGTCTGGTAAGTCGATTTTCCGTTCAGGTTTCGCCGTTGTGAACTTTCTTCTGTGTCTTCTCCTCCCATACATTTTTCAGCAGGAGAACCACAAACTGTTCCTACTCTGCCATCCATTTGGTCACCGCCATCAAGATGTAGGACCCACCTCTCAGAGTGTTGACATCCGTGATCTTAGCGACGATGATAGCAGTCTCAGTGGCGTCGCATCCGGCGTAGTCAGCTATGTCCACGCTGCGCAAGCTGGGCAATGGCCAGGAGCACATTGACGATTATGATTATTTTATTTTGATTAATGGTAAAGGCAGCGATCTAGACGCTGACGTCGCTCATTCGCACAAACTCAGACACAAGTAGTTACCCGAAGCAGCTCTGGAAAACATTACGATTGACAAGTGTCTGATTCTAGTACCGTCGAACCACGATTAGTTCGTTTGACAATGTCCAAGTGACAAAATCAAAATATGTATATTCTGTTAGGTCAACTCTTGCTGATCGAAAAGATAAGAATGCTTCTAAATACCCTTTGCTATCAGTATAAAAAATGTCAATTTCAAAAATAGTACGGATGTTTATATTAAAGTATTCACGGTTCAAGAATGAATTATTTTTCATTCAATTCATTTTTCTCAAAGTTTATTCGGGTTCAATAAGTGGAAATTGTAGCAACATTAAAGTTATGAATATCACAAAAGTGCACATTAGTTCTGGACAAAGTTGAATCCATTTGAATTGACAATATGCAATTTTTATAAATATGTTATAACTTATAAATACGGAAGTTATATGAATAATAGCACTACTCGACAAAATCAAACTTTTTTTTTGTCAAGAAACCAAGCAGACTTTTATTGATAGATGACAATGAATTACAGAATAAAATAATTATAATTGGGTGGTGTAGTCAGTAGGGTATGAAATCCTCGGCCACTACCTAATTTCTTAGTCTTGGTCTTTGAATATACATACGTAAATATGTTTGTACATATTTAAATGTGTACAAGCCGCTTATCAGCGCTTACGAAATTGTTTCAAATATAGACACCAAATGTGTTTTTGAAGCAACGGGAACGTTTTTACAGGACTGCGCGAAAAGTGAAGTACAGTTTAAAAATAGTCAGTATGGTATTACGCTTTTTTATTTTATTGAATTTGTGAAAATGCCAGTGTTCCTTATAAAAAAAACACGTTAATATAGTCCGTATGGTACTTAATGCTTCATTTGACTACATACAGTGCCGTAATTGTCACATTGCCACTGAATTATATTTGCTGATAAGATTTTGAACGAACAAATAATTGTATTCGATACTTTATTTTGAATTTTTTAAAGAAAAAAAGTTGTTCAATTAGGCCACACATATAAAAAATATAAATAACTGACTAACTGCAACGAGGAGGAACGTTGTGCGGCACTTGCACACTTGATACACTTGTAGCAGTGTGATATCACAGCAGTCTGGATGCAAGTTTGGTTGCTGTGGCTTTTATAGTCTCTGATTTCCGGGCGCTCTTCAAGACTGACGGACAGGCAAACTTGGCTGTATCGACTCGGCTATTGATGATTTACATAGTACAATATTACAGGGTACACAATGTTTACCTTATTTAGTTCAAAGGATTTTGTATTCTTCCATGAATTTTACGTTAGAATTGTGAGTTTCATAAACGCAAAATAGCTGATTTCAAAATTTTCAAATTGATTTGTAATTATTACGTGTTTACATAATTAATTGTTTATAATTTTTTTAATCAACCAAAAACTGCTGTGCACTATGCAAATTAGTCGAACGTGGCTTATAGAAAACTAGCAGTAACTCAACTAGCATAAGAACAAATTGTATTAAGGGAGCACATATTAAGATATGACGATAAGCGCGAGAGGACTCAATGCAGGTGTGTTCGTATAGTGACTATAGGGAGGAGGAACGTTGTGAGATGCGCTGGAACGCATCACAACTTTTATACACAATGTGATAAACTTGATGTCTGCCTGGTTGCCTACATTTATTAAATTATTCATAACATTATGTTAGGGACCTTTTAAAACAACACATTTTTTAATTTCTTTTCAGAGAATATACAACAAAAACTCCAGTGGACTGCGATTTGTTTGAAAATAGATCTGAAGGCTGGTAGCAAAGAATGTTTGTGGATTTTATTGCTGGCCTCCTGGGAGGTAAATTTTTCATTTTAAATTTAATTCTATAGCTCAGGACTTTTAAGCGGAGAACTAATTGTTCAATTTTTGTTCTTTTTTCTACAAAGGTGCTGCTGGAGTTCTTGTTGGCCACCCATTAGATACTGTAAAAGTGCATTTGCAAACTGATGACCCAAAAAATCCGAAATATAAAGGAACATTTCACTGCCTAAAGACAATAGTACGAAAAGATAAAATCCGAGGTTTATACAGAGGAATAAGTAGCCCAATGTCGGGAATTGGATTAGTTAACTCGATCGTTTTCGGAGTATATGGAAATGTTCAGCGCTTGTCCGATGAACCCAATTCACTGCGTTCACACTTTTATGCTGGGTCTATTGCTGGTCTAGCCCAAAGTTTCGTATGTGCACCGATGGAGTTGGCAAAAACAAGACTTCAGTTATCGACACAGATTGACAGTGGAATAAAATTCACTGGGCCCATCCACTGCCTTAGATTTATAATAAAAACAGAAGGAATACGTGGAGCGTTTAAGGGCTTAACAGCCACAATTTTCAGAGATATTCCAGGTAATTTTGTGCACCCGTTTAATCGCAGTTTATCTCCGAATAAATATTGACGGGATATTTGTTTATTTTTTCATGTAATCTTAGGATTTTCCAGCTACTTTGTATCCTATGAGTTTATAATGCGGCAAAAGGAGATTCCCAATGTCCCGTACACTCTTATGGCCGGAGGCTGTGCCGGAATAGCGTCATGGCTAGCCTGCTATCCCATCGATGTAGTAAAAACGCAAATGCAAGCAGATGCCCTAGGAAAAAATGCTAAATACACTGGATTCATGGACTGTGCAAAAAAGGGCTTTGAAAGAGAGGGTACCATGTTTTTCTTTCGAGGATTGAACTCTACTCTGATAAGGGCATTTCCAATGAACGCTGCTTGCTTCTTTGTGGTCTCCTGGATAATGGATCTGTTCAACAAAAGTGGAATGGATATGGTAACGAATTCTGATAACCCGCAATATCTTGTAAGTTTAGAAAATACTACCCAGGATCATCTGGGCAATACGTCCTCAAAAATTGAAGAGCTAGTAAGGAGCATTATAACGGACAACTCTCTTTTAGTACAGTTAATTTCCACGCAACAGGACATAGCTCCGACCTACTTTACAAACAATATTTATAACGACTCTGATGATTTGCAACCGAAATGAAATCCAAATAAAAATCCTTCCTAATATACAATGTATGTAGCTCTCTAGTTTAAGTATAGCTTGAACCTTTTATTAAATATGTAATTCCGCTTAAAGAGCTACAATTTCTGTCAGACTCCAATTGCATCACACTGAAACATGTGAATATACGTACTCCAAATTGTTGCTACGGAACGGAGGAAAAAGTGCTTAAAACTGGAAGCGAGATGGGAGCAGAGCAGAGCAGATTTGTGAACGTTTTGTTTTGGACATGTTGTTTGAAATTGAAAACCGTAGCAAGACTGACTAGCAAATTATGGACCGGCAAGAATCCCAAGTAGTTGGTTTGTTGCTAGCTTTTTACTTGCGGCGTGTTTTTATTTTGGTTGAAACCTACTATAACAAAAGTTAACATTATGTTACAGACTTAATTTAAAAGAACATAAGTAGCTCGACTTAATTTGGATAGAGTATATCATAGTGACCAGGTCTATATATTAGGTAAATCGTCGGCTCCGTTCCTTCGGGGAAATCGTGGGCTTTCACAATACAACCTTCTCCTCTGTCCAGGTATTCCACACGTACACCAGCACCAAGAGCTGCACATAGTGCAATTATATGGATATGATCAGATTCCTTGAACATAGGTTCAACTTCTTGATGACGAAACTCTTCAATGGTGAAATCGCCTTCAATAAAATTTTGATAAAACTCTGCCTCTTCCTGGAGTTTTCCGGATGTTATTAAACGTAAATAAACAACCACGTAATCGGAATAACCCTGCTCATTGAATATTTTGTGCAGTTCGCTTTGAACTTTATTGTAACCCCCTGGGTTATCTGGACTAACGCGTCTGATAACTTCCATGAACTGAAAAGCATAAAAAAACATTTATTTTTTTTATTATTTAGTTACAACTTTATATATAACTTACTGTCTCGTGAAAGTCTTCCAATGTGAAACTAGGAAATCCAAGTTCAACCAGCTTATCTTTAGAATCTTCTGCCAACTTTTGGAATTCTTTATATGCACTGTTATTTGATATTAAGTACTCCATATAAGAGTATGCAAAAGCTCGAAAAAAGCAGTTTCCATCAGGGCGGGTGCGTCTGATAAACTTATACTTTTTTGCTAAATCTTGAATTTTTGCAGTGAAAACGTCATCGCCATTATATTCGGCCCAGAGGCACGTTAATGGTAATTGTTCACCGACCAAGGGGGTGGAATCACTTATCTGTATTTAAACAAAGTTAGTTTTTAAAAGTTTGTATTCTCCACAATGTACCTACTTCTTTTTCAATATCGCGTTGTTGTTGTATGATTAACTCATCACGATTGCCGTCATTTTGTTTAAAGGAATCCATTTTTATTAAATTAATTGAATGGTTGTTATTTAATGTACATATCAAATATCAAAGCGGTCAGAAACTAAATTTCATAGAGATTTGTGAGTTTCCATTTATAAGCCGCATCAAATATTACACACACATAAGAACATAGACTTACACGCACACAATGTGACCAGGGCTCCCAGAGATAGAATTTCGATTTAATTCTGAAAGTGTACGATGAGTCAAGCTAGCGTTATCTGAGCGTCGACTGTGGAACGGTGGAAACTGGTACATATATAGATTTATCCGCTACATACTGCCGAGCAGCGCATTTGTATGTGTTTAGTCAACCTCTTACCGTCATAAAATATTATATTTTATGTTTTAACTTAATTTAAAAATTACTTTTATCACAGAAATACTGTTAGCAACAGCGATGGTATTGTTCAAGGATGCTTCAGGGGAATACAAACTTGGTACAGCGTTGCTAGATTCTCAGATAAAGTTTGTAACCGAAAGCTTAGCACAAAAACTTCGGCTTCGTCGGGAAAGCCACCACATCGGATTTCTTATTATCGGAGAGTCCCTTACTGACCTAAAGTCTCGTACGACGACTTCTAATAAGTTACTTACATCTGTCTATCAGCTCACTCTCCAGTTTGGAATAATCTCCCACATTGCCTACCAGCCAGATGGTATTCAAGAATACTTAACGCACATTGCTCCGACCTCACTTACAATATACTCTTTTTCTTTTTGATAACTGGGTATAATGTCCATGAGCTGGGGTTGCTGTGATTTCAGTTTAAGTTTTAGGAAGTGTTCCTTAGAGAACGTTCGCCTCTTCGAGGTCTACACCCTAATTTTTTTCTGGGGCAAAGTACATTCAAAAAGTTTCCACTTGTCGCAGTATGTTATTCAAAAACCAAGAAAACTGCATCAATGCAATATACTTTACAAATTTTTCTATATTATTCATAACAAAATGGTTGGGAAAATTCGTTTTATCGTTTAAACATCTATGACTCCAGTGGAATAAACACCATTCTTTTCACAAACCGTCTGAGCTATAGTAGACATTTTTTCTGTCAAATCTCTATTATGGCTTGAAGTGGCATTCTTCAGGTTCTTTATCGCTCGCTCAGAGGCCTGAAAAAAAATGAAAAAACATTGTAATTATACAAAGTTAATATAATCAATTTATTCTAGGCTTCATTGAGATCTTTGCAGCATAGACAATAAAAGTGATCAATTAAACGAGGGAGAACGTCGTGAACCGCGGCTTTTTTACTTTTTACCGACTGACTGTGCCCCGACTCACTACGTACAAACTCGTTTTTTTTTTTTTCATTTCTATGTATTGCTTTATATGATAAACAAACTTACCTGAATGGTCAATGCTTTAGTCAAGTTAAGTTCATGTTGTGCACTTGGAAGATCTAGTTTTAAGGCTCGAGATGACCGTGATTGTGTGACAACCATAGCGTATATATCTATTGCTGCGTTTGCCAGCTGATTTAATATAATTTGCTCGTTTACTATATTTTTGTTGTACCGTAATAATAGCTCTTCAACTGTTTGACCGAAAAGGTCTATACATTCTGCAGTTTGCTTGGCATAGGGCTGAAGCTCAGGAACTACATGAGAACTCAAATCACTGCCACCTAGACCAACTTTAGAAGCCGCACGCTTAGAAGCTTCTTTAAATATTAAACCCAAATTGGTAGCTGGGTTCTTAAAAGCACTTTGCAGCTCTTTTAAATGAGATCCGGCGAATTGAATTCCAGTTAGTGCCACAAATAAACGAAGAATATCATTTGTTCCTTCGAAAATTCGGAAAATCCGCAAATCTCTCAAAACTCGTTCAAGTCCAGTTTCAACCATGAAGCCCATACCTCCTAGAATCTGAATAGCTTCATCGCAAACGTACCAGGCGTTTTCACTGGCATATATTTTTGATATGGCGGCTTCTAAATGGTAGTCTTGACTCCCACCGTCCATGTTTTGTGATATCGTAAATGCCATCGATTCTGTGGCATATTGAAGAATGCTCATTTGTGCTAATTTTTCTTGAATAGAGCCATAGTTCTTTAGTTTTTGTCCAAACTGGACCCGGCTGTTCGCATGAGAAGTAGCAATTTCAATGCATTTCTGCATCGTGCCGGAGAGCGTTGCTCCCATTCCAAACCGACCATTGTTTAAAATATTCATAGCAACCTTAAATCCATCCCCTTCCTCTCCAAGAATATTTTCAATTGGAATCTTTACGTCCTCAAAGTAAACTTCCGTTGTGTTTGATGCTCGGATTCCCATTTTCTTTTCTGGTGCACCATTTGTAACACCTCCAAAGGATCGTTCCACAATAAACGCGGTTACCTGAATTTAAAAAAAACAAAGTGTAAGTTTAATGAAACAAAACAATAAACAAAATATTATACAATTGTCAAACCGAAGACCCTTCGAGCTCACCCCTGTCAGACCTCTATGTCCTCTAATGAAGACTATTTTAAGGTGAAGGGAGTTGACGACCCAGTCCTGAGGGTGATTGGTGGCGTGTTTTTAAGAACTAGGCGTCAAACGAGGCGGACTGACAGACAAACAGACAAGCAGGCGGACTGACAGACAGGCAGTCTTAATCGGCTATTGATGCTGATCAAGAATATATTCTTCCCTTATGGATTTAAGCAGTAAAATTTTAAATAAAACATGTTTACCTTGTCTTTCTTTTCACCTGTTTTTGGATCCACTATTTCAGTCTGTGCGAAAACAGTCATAATATCAGCTATTCCTCCATTGGATATCCAAATTTTGGAACCATTTAGTACGTAGTATTTTTGATCAGCACTTTTTACTGCACGGGATCGTATGGATCCGGCGTCGGAACCAGAAGATGGCTCCGTGAGTGCAAAGGCAGCGTAGACACGTTCGGTGGATACTTTGGGTAAGTATTTTTCCTTTTGTTCAGGTGTCCCATACAAAAGTATTCCTTTGAATCCGATACTTTGGTGCGCGCCGATCGTTATTCCCAATCCTAAGTCGTTGGCACCAACTATTTCACAAAGTCTTCCATACTGGGTATTATTTAGACCCAAGCCGCCAAAATTTTCAGGCTATGGATACAAAGAAGAAAACATTAAAAGGATTATTTTATACATATTTTTACATTACAAAAATTGAAACAAACAAGTATGATCAGGGCCGTGCCATGGAATATTTGCCCCCGGGCGAAGTTTTAAAACGGCGCCTCAAACCCCCTTTATTATCAAAATCTGATAGTTTCGAGTCCAAATCGGTTCCCCTACACACTGTTTTAATCTATGATTAGCAATCTTCAAAATATATTACCACTTGTATTGCGAATGCACCCAGCTCCCATAGCGCGGATAGGGTTTTTTCGTCTGTCTTTCCAGCCTGATCGCTTTTGGCAGCGTCATTAATGTCCTAAAAATGAGTAAAGTTGCACTGACTGTATAATATTAAAAGTAAAATACATACAGAAAAAAAACGTTCAAAAGGGTCTATTAAACTGCCAGTTGATTCCTTTTGCTCCAGGCTTAGCACATCCGGATAAGGAAACACTTGCTTTGGGACAAAAGACCGACGGAAAATATTAGCCATGAAAGATTCATTCTGTTTTACAGGTGATTTTTTGGAATCATGTTTTTGGCTTAGCCTGGAGTCACCAACTGATAGCCGTCTAGAAAAAATATAATAATAATAACAATATAATACAATAAAATAAGATATAATATAGATTTGTTAAAACAGAAATTTCCCACACTCCTTAAACCCGTAATATTTATTTTTGTATACAGTTTTGGCACTTTGGCTTTTTGGAACCGAGAACTTGTTGATTCGGCTTACATTGTACATGCATACATAGCGCCTCAAAATTTGGATTTTAATTATGAAATAATGGTAGGATAATGAGGATCCCCTAAAGGTAGTGGATTTTAGCTTGCATACATAAATATGTACACTTAACAAAACAACAACAAACCAATTCACCCGAATTCGGACTTTGAACCCAAACAGTATCATAGTGAGAAGACTATCAGACACAACACAAAAATAGTTCAAATAGGCTCAGATTTTCTTTTTAAAATAACATTTTTGTACTTTTGAGTCTGTAATGGTTTACATACTCTGTCAGTAAACAGAGTCCAAGAGGGATACAAGAGAAGTATCAACATGGTCCTTATTTTATGTATGTACATATACATACATATGTATGTATATACATATGTTTATATACATATGTATGTATTTATGTACAATGCAGCTGAGCTGTCAACGAGCTCAAGGCAATATTTTTTGATTTGTTGGAATATTACCTTAAAACAATCGTTTGTACTGGACTTTTAATAGACTTTAGCTTCCACATTTTTAAATTACGTTTACGTATCTTTCAGATTCGACTTTGCACTTGCAACAGTGTGACCGCGAAATCATCGATAAAATATACAGACAGACCGTCAGTAATAAACCTAAAAACACCATCTTCAAAATATACTGTAAATATACTGTGAATATTAAATTATTTTCCTCGATTTTTATGATCTATTTGACATTACTAGCTAGTTAGGACTCTCAGCTTTAAAACTGTAATTTTACTCGAATCATCATTCCCTTTTCCACAAGATTGGCTGATTTTCATGACTTATCTTTATTGCATTGATTGCAAAATAGGGTTAAAACTAAAAAGGTCCGCGAATGGAATGCTGTCACTGGGCAATTTGATGTAATCACAGCGATGTCTACCATGCTGGGTATTCTTGAAATGGATTTAGAAACCAGCCTGTTTCGTCCTGTAAAATTAGATTTGAAGAAATGGCAACAGTAAATTCTTCTGTACAGCCATACCCAAATTATGTATTATGAACATGAACTAGACTGGACAGCAATACAGAGTAAAAATTACACATTTTGATAAAAAAAAATATATTTTTATTTAATAGTACAACCAAAAAATGCACTTTTTGATGAAATTTTAATGCTTCGAGGAATACTTTTCAGTGATTATTTGTGTTGTACTTTTAAAATAACATTTTACTTTAATAACTTAGTGATTACAGTTTTTATGTTGTCAAATCAATAATTATTCGCGCACTACTGTTGTAAGGTTGGGTTGCCGAAAGTGATTCAAATGTATTACTATCAGCTGTTTGGTTAATTGGCGTCTTATCGGAAGTAGTTGAGTGTGCGTACCAATCTGTAACAGCTACTAAATTCTTTGAAAAATTGCAGTTCTCTTGATTACATTCTTTTGGGTGAATATGAGAATCTGGAAATGTATCTGGTGAACTTAAAGAAGTTACTAATGAAGGATTTAATTTCGAATCAGCCGCGCAGCGACTTAAAACTGAATTAGCCTTGTAATTGGAAAATATATACACAGATTGTTGAAGTGGTTTGATGGAGTTATCCGCTAGCGTTTGTGATTGCAAATGGCATTTTTTTTGGCTTAAGACATCCGCCTTTTTACTAGACAGTCTGTTATTAGGCGTAAGTGATATTATAGCAAGTGAGTCTGTGCCAAGTATTTTCGGGTATACAATAGTTTGCTCTTGTTGCTCATCATCTGAAGAGCATAAGTCAATAGTGTCTACAATATCCTCGCTAGCTGGTGAAATTGACCAATTAGAGTTAAGCGAATTATTGCGAGTTAGTCTTATGTTAAGTTTTGCATTTGAATTGGGCATCTGTTCTCCCAGTTTATGTTCAGAAATCTTTTTTAATCTGACTGAAATTGGACGGCATTTCTTAAGTAACGGAGAATTGAGAAACAAAAAGTTTTGAGTTGTATCCCTTCGTTTTCCAAATTGGCGGCGGGGAAATGAATATATATGCAAATTATGTTCGTGGGTTTTTTTAAAAGTACAATGAGTGTGGTTAGCGCTTGTTTTCTTTTCGAATAATTTTTGTTTAGTACTTGACTTTAAGATTAAGGGAGTGTAACAAAATCGATCAAGACGTTCCTGCCTCTCGGACATATATTCCACAGAAACTGTTTGTTTTGTGGACTTTAAAAGTTTCTGTCCTGCGGGAGATGATATTGGGATAAACGAACACCTATTAAATGAGTGTACGTTTCGATTCCTTCGCGATGGTAGCCGTCTATTTCTCCCCGTTGAGTCCATGGTTGTTTCTTCACAAAATAGGTATGTTTTTTGTAAATCATTCGAAAAACGAGATTCCGAAAATTTTGATTGAAGATTAAAGTTCAAAAGAAACGCATTTCGCAATTCGTTGTTTTCATTTTTTCCTTCATGTTTTATTTCAGGCTCCGGGGAGTCGCAAACTATTACATCATCCTCCATGCAGCAAATATTTTCGTGTTCCTGCAATGAGTAAAATGTGCAGAGTTTATTATTATTATCTATATTTATAAACGTTGTTCCTCTTCAAGCTATCGGTAGTGTATACATTTTCTATGTATAGTCTTTTAAATAATGTTACTTTTAAAATACATTTAATCAACAATAATACTTTAATTACGTAGAAATTTGTACCACGGTCAAAATATCGTACTTAGTAACAAAAAAACTTACCAATATAGCTTGTTTCGAATATAGTTCGGCATCACAATTGTCGCAAAGATATATATCAAAAGGTGGTGGTTCAACCATCATATGTTGTAAATTATCAATTGATGTATTCATATTTTTTTGAAGTAACAGACATTTTCTATTTTTTTGCTGTCTGTCATATGACTGTAATAGATTAAATAATAAATTCAATTAGTTTAATTGAACATGCTTGATCTAAAAAAAATGTCGAAGAACTTGCACAACTTCTGGAATAAAAGTTATTATTAAAACCTTAAACACAAGGAAGTAGATTCAAAATTAATAAGAAAACCACAAATAAATTTACTCACCATGTTTTCATTTCTAAATGTCACCAACAATTTGTTGTTTCTTCTATCATAGAGCGATGTTGTTGAATTATAATTGTTTATAAACCGTAAGCTTGCATGTTCATACGCAGCCAAATCATTACAGAACCGTAATAAAAATAGGCTTTTGTGAAATTGATAGCAAATAACTACAATTTCTTTCATTTTTTCCATCCAGCTCTATAATATATAATTAAAATTATATAATTAATTGAGAATTAAATAATATAAAAACATAAAACAGTAGACAAAAGTATGTGTGACAGTATTAATACTTCTATTTACTAGAAGTTATCTTACTAGAAGAGTTAGTAGTGAAAATCAGAATTTAATTTGTGGGGGCGGTGCGAAAGTTTGAAACGAACAGACGGTATATCGATTCGGCTATTGGTGTTGACCATGTACATATAAGTATATACGGTCAATTCATTTGGTTTACTGCTTATACAAATTGCTCTATGAATATTTACCCCAACAAAATCGTTCGGCTTTTTTAACGGAATTCCAAATGGTGCGTTTTCCGGCCACCATTCTGGCTCACTGCAATCAATTTTTTTTGGTAAGTTTATGTGTCCCAAAGAGCATTGTACCATAAATGGAATAAAACTTTCCAATTGCGATTCGGTTATTTTCTCAAGCGACGTTGGGTACCCATTTGCAAACAGGAGAGGCAAATTGGATATCATATTATGCTGAGCTTTATCCTTGTCATCCATTGTGGCCTGAAAGGTATTAAAAAAAAAATCTGTCAATGAAAAATATGTACAGCTTTAATATAGACATAATTATATTTAATATTTATAATAAAAAATTGTCCACATATTGAATACCATTACTTGAAGGAGTATATTAAAAGTGGGCATAGGATTGCCACGAGTCTTAAATTAGCAAGAATATGGGAGCCCTGAGCATGTCTCCACATTTTCACATATTCTGGTTTAATTATTTTTCGGAATTAAACCGAAACATCTATAATTCTATGCGTTTCATCAAATTTAAATGTTCATTCATATTTTCTTATCTACAATAGTTATGAATTCCGTAGAGATCGGATCTTTTATTATTGTCAGAATGAAGAAAACCATTTACAGTGGCGGACTGGACTCTCCTAGCTCGCGCAGAGTGCGCACAAATCTCTCTTTTTTTCCCACATCACAATGGGGAAACTCTAATACACCCACAAAACTGACAGTTCTTTCTGTTTGTCACTGTAAATAGATTTTGTTAAAATCATATCTGGTATGTACATACATACATATGTATATTATGACATAAAGATGTATCTATGTACATATGCATACATATATTTGCAATGTAATTTTAACATGAATAGACATGGGGTTTTTCGTGGGTCATGGGGATAACTTAACAGCATGTTTAGGGATAAATATGCACATTATGTGGACTTATTTGCCTTCTAGCTTATGGATGTAAAATGAACAAACTTCGGACCCCAGAAGATATGTACATACATACTTAGTTCTCGACCTGGCGTTCATTTAAGCATAAGAGTACTTTAAGTAAGTATCCCTTTTCAAGTCACAGTGGAAATTTTACGCTTCCTTCACAACATTAAATAGGTTTAATTCTGAATATTGTTGTAACAATATACATACATATATTTGCTAATAGTTACTCAATACTGTATAAAATATTTTATTAAAGTCAGAACAATAAGTATGATGAAACGTTTTGCCAAAGAAATGCCAAAGCCATTTCTCTATTAAAATTTAACACCAAAAAATATAATAAAATTTGAAAAGCATTTCCTTTTTTACGCAACATATTATTACAGACTATACAAAGGTATTGCATGAGGAGCAAATGCTTTTTCATAATTCGTTTAACGCTTTATGGTACGGTAGCGAGGGGATAGTACCTCAATTTTTTCTTGCTATCCTTCGTTTCTGAAATTCTACTAAGCGTTATGATCGCTCTGGATACAATAAATAAACGCATCTAATAGAGCGATTTCCAGATCTTAAAAATATCGAATTTTCAAGATAATTTCAGTTTGCAAAAACTCCATTGAACTGTCATTCACTTATTAATTTGGCAAGCTTTAAATTGCCCACTGTGCGACGGGCCTGAGGCCTGAGAGTCGAGACTTTTGCCTGCCGTCAATGCCTTCACAAACGACGATCCCTTCGCGCAGGCGAAAAGAGAATTGAGACCCCGCGCGCTCCCTCTGTTTACGGGGCGTAACATCACACTCCGCCATAGAACAATTTTTTGGTCACTCATGCAACATCTTGCTATTGTATAGTCTGTGATATTATACAGCTGGCAGCTTAATAAACTCAAAGCAGCTTTAAACCTGCTCCCTGTGGCTTGGTATATCTGAGATTGTCATACACAGATGTGTACATATGTAAAAGTTTTTGTAAACATACATACATACATACACATATAGCTATTTTATGTATTCCAAGCAATCAAATGCAGATCTAACGGAATAAAAAAATATCAAAGAAATAAAGAAGTAGGTACTGTTCTTATTTAAATTACAGTACTAGCTATACCCACCTAAAATATGGAGCTTAACCCGTCGCGAAACAACCACAAACCACAATCAAAAATATGATAACAATGTGGTAAAATTCTCTTTTTGGAAAATATTAATTCATTATTTTTTATCGAAGTCTAATTTATCGGTAATCAAGAACTAGACTAGTTCGCAAATAAACCTATATTTTGGAATGTAGAAAACGAACAAATTAAAAAATATGGGCAGTCAATTATAGCTTCTGCACACTAATCTTTACCCGAGGGAGCGCTGGAATTTATTATAGACGTGAAAGGTTCCCTTGGCCCCATCTACAATCCATGAAACAAACAACTGATGCTTAAAATTTGGTGTGCCGTAAAATGTCCTTACTTTTCGAATTAAAAATTTTTAATAGTTTACCAATGGTACAGGTTTTAAATTATTTAAACAAACGTTAAGACAAAGAACACCTGTAACTTTTTCTCCTTACAAAAGTATTAGCGAGCGAAGCCTCTGCGCGTTTTTTGTTATGATATTTGCATGTAAAAAGAAGAGGAACGTTGTTAGACACGCTCAAACTCGTGAATACTATTATAACAGCTATCAAAGACCATAAAATACCAAGATGTTGCATGTCAAAACGTTTTTTTTCGAATTTAGCACTGAACGCAGAGTGTGCGTGCAAGAGCAAGCAGATACCGCTCTGGGGATTTTGGGGCTAATCAATTTGTTCTTTTTGGCTATAATAATGATACGATCTGATCCTAAATCGCGATACTGATGGATATGGTCATTAAATTGGCAAAATTTGGTTGCTTTAATGTTATGTAGAATAATGATCTTTGATATTTAAGTCCGAAGAAGCTTGCCAACATACGCTAAAGATATGGCAAATATAGTGAGATGCAGTTTTAGTTGTATTATCCAGTCACGATCCTGTCAATCAAGCATAGGAACTTCACCCTATTTCAGTCTCTTACCTAAAGTTTCGGGCATTTGTTCACAATGTGTATTGTAAAAGCGATCTTATTTTGACCGGATTTTGAAATAAAATAAAAATGCACCCAATATTTACGGCTGAGTAAATAAACATTGTTATTTTATATAAATTCAGCTGGAAACTACATTAATTATTTCGATGTGCACTGATTGAACAGTCAAACCTAATTTTCCCAATTTTAATGATTGTCTATGAAGCAAAAGGAAATACAAAAGTCTATGTACATATAAACATACATAGTATATGTTTATGTATAGATGTAAATGATTAACAGACAGTGAAAGTTCTTCATTGATACAACCAAATTTGTCACTAGAGAATGATTACATTTTATCGAGTGCATATATTCGATCAGTTTATCAAGTGAAATAAGATGGAAGGTGCTTGTTTTAAATAATATTTTTCACTGTACATCGGTGAATTTCACTTTCAAAACAAGGGTCAGTAAATCTCGAATTGAATTGTGTTCAATAGAAAGTATTTTTTCATAGATATGTACATACATATGTACATACACACATTGCACTTCGATTGCATTACAAATACGATTACACACATTTGTTGTGCATTTAATGTTATTGTCTAAAAAGTTCCTTATCTTAATGTAAAGATATGCACATACCTTTGTATAAATAAATGCACATAGTAAAATAAATATTTCTAACAGTTATTTTTCGCATAAACCTGCTTTTATTTGTTTACATATGTGCATATGTAAGTATATGTTAATGGTGTGTCATTTGTGTCTGTATATAATGTGTATGCAAGTACATATTTGCATGTACTGCTTTCAAAAACAAAAATCCATTGTGCGCCATCGGATAAACATATGTACATATATATGCATAATATATGCATTCTTTAATTCATTAAAATAAACACTCATATTGAGTGGCTGGATGTTAACATGTTTGTGAACATTTTATTTGTCTGCCGGATTTGTTACACCCCCACCTTTTAGACTTTGGCTTGTCCTCAAGTGTCAATGTTTGGGTGTAATTGTGGCATTGGTTGTTTAATTTTAACTGTTTCTCCTATTAATTGCTTTCGGTTTCCGATATTTGATTACAGTATGTTTTGTTGGTATGTACTTTGCAATATTTATGTAAGACAAATAGGAAAATTGTGCTAATATATTTTTATTTGTCTGTTTGTGACATTGGTTTGTTACATTGTGCTTAGTAAATATTAAATTTATATTCTGTTGAGCTTTGTTTGATACAGAAATCTATTTTACTTCAGTAGCGCAATATAATACTTTCATTATCTTATTGATTTCCATATAAATTTCCTGGTTGTTACAATTTTTGTGGTTTTCTCGTGACATATTACATGTAATTAATATGTTTGGTTCAATGAATTGAACCTTTAAAACATTGTTTTCGTGCAAATACAATTTTCGTGCGTAATTTTCATTGCAAACACTAACACAAACCGACTGTTCCTGATAGATTATAGGTAAATTAATAAAAAATAGATCATCATTGGCTATTTTATTTACAGATATGCGATTTGAATTTAATATAAAGGATGTGTTCCTCAATTCCCCTCAGGAGTACTGCAATCGGAGTCCGGACCATCTTTATCGTGACACTACTTAGTCTTTTTCAATTGTCTAAACAAGTAAGTAATCTGTTCCATCAAAATATTTAAAACTTTATTTAAGGTTAAGGTTCAGAGCAATGTTCGCGACCGGCCCGGCAATACGCGTCTCGCGTCATGCGATAGCTCCCCTCGGTCGGTTGGGCGAAAGAAGGGCTGGGCTCCGCTTCTGCCGGGATTCGCGCGTAACAGGCTTCGGGTTGGTGTTGTATGGCCTACATGATGCTGCAGTCATTGTAGATCAAAGTCCAGACATAGTATGTACATACATACATATGTTCATAAAAACACACAATATATTTCATAGCTGACTTCACATGCGAGTAATGGTCATCTGGGTGATTAGGGAGCGTCGTCCAAATATTATTGATGCCCAGAGGTATGTACATATGTACATACATATGTACATACATACGTGAGGCAGAGCATTCCAGGTTCGTGAGTGTACAAATGTAAGTACACATGCAAGAGCATTCTAGTTTTCAATTTGCACGTTTTAAAATATGTGCGACTGAGACTGATTCAAAGCTCGCAATAACCTTGCTAGCATATGGCAGTTCAAGTTTTGGGGCGTTACTCATCTTACTATTATATTGTCTTTTGTTTGAGAGTCTTTGGCAACCATTATAAAATGGATATTTACTTTTTTAATAAAACAATTAATTTTTTAAATTCTCTATTCTGTTTTTTGTTTTCTTTTTTTGAGTGACGTAATTTCATTCGTACTTTATTTCTCATAATTGTTTCATTTTAGGACTGTGTGTGGTTCGGAGTATGTAATACTGATGCCTTTAATCATAATCAATACTGCTCATATAATGGGAGTGCAAAAACAATGCCTCAAGATGGGATAGATTTGCTAAAAGAGCGCTGCGGCTTTTTACTTGATGAAGGTCAAACGGAATTCTGCTGCGATATTAATCAGGTAATTATAAAATTGCATATACATATATAAATATGAGTAAGTGTGCATTAGAAAAAGTGCAACATATTCTGAGCTGCTCTTGGATGAAAAAACAATGTGGAAGTTTTTTTTATAGTGAAAAAATCGGTCCAGAAAAAAAAACAATGCATTACACATTTTAAAACCTCTAAATATATTTGCATTGTCTTTAAGGTGAAAATATTAAATGAAAATGTAAAACTGGCCGCTGCAATTCTGGATCGATGCCCATCTTGTATGTCTAACTTAGTTCGGCACATTTGCGAGTTCACTTGCTCTGCAAATCAATCCCAATTTGCGCATGTGGCTGCCACGAAAAATAATACAGAAGGTAATACCTTTAGAACATTTACATATATATCTTTAAATATCTTAAGATATTTTTAAGATTTTGTCTTTTATTTGTTTCTTCGTCTATTTTAATTAAATTTATAAATTTAATTTTAGGTTTACCCTATGTCAGTTCGTTGGACTTACACATTACGGCAGAATATATAAACAAAACTTATAAATCATGCTCCCAGGTATGTTAAAAGCACGAGCTCATATTATTGTATTTTCAAAAGTAAATCGAAATTTGTTGGAGATGTTGAAAACTTTAAATATATGTGTGTTACGTTAAGATGAAAGTCTTTGTGGTTAATGTTTTAATTATTTATTTCACTGTTCATAGGTTTCCGTGCCACAAACTGGTCAATTAGCACTTGATCTAATGTGCGGAGCTTATCCTGCATCACGCTGTAGTCCTACAAAATGGTTTACTTACATGGGAGATGCAAACAATATATACGTTCCATTTCAAATAACATATGTTCAGCATCAATCAAATTCTTCAATAAATGGAACTTTGCCTTTAAACCCACACACAGTGCCTTGTAACAAAGCGATAAATGTAAGTTAAATGACTTCTCAATCCATCCAGTCTATCTACTTTATTACCTATTTAATTAATTGATATTTCATTAAAAATCATATCAAACTCTTTTTTACTGTATGTGCCATAATAGTAACATATATAACTTAATTTCAATAAGCTATAATGGCAATAAATATAATTCGATTTGTTTTAATTTCTTCCTAGAGCTTATTACCTGCTTGCTCGTGCAGTGACTGTGAAATGTCTTGCCCGATAGCTCCACCAAAAACCGAAGTTCCCGAGAAATTTACAATAGCAGGATTTGATGCCTACGTCGTAATTATGTCGTGTGTTTTTATTGTGGGAGTCTTTACGTTCCTAATGGGATCATATGTATTTACTCAAGATTCGATAATTGGTAAGTAAACAAGAAGTTGCAGTGAAAGCACATACATATACATATGTACATACGTACATATTTTACCGCATATATTAAATGGTTTTTATTATATTTTATATAATTTTAGATGAAAACCAGACCATTGACGGCAATGACGTCCCTGTTGATACGAATTTCCGACAGCATACGCCCTTTTTTGAAAATCTGGGCGATAAAACAGAGCTTTTTTTGGAAAACGTATTTACCAAGTGGGGAACATTTTTTGCCAGCTATCCGTGGATTACCTTGTTTGCCGGTGCTTTACTAGTTTCAATCCTAGGATACGGTGTAACGTTTATACAAATTACAACGGATCCAGTCCAACTTTGGGCTTCACCAAATTCCAAGTCTAGAATTGAAAGAGATTTTTTTGACAACAAATTCGAACCATTCTTTAGGATAGAACAAGTAAGTGATTTTCTTTTTTTGTGCAACAGCGTTTACCACTGACCCCTTCCACCATCCATGAAATAACAACTGATGCTTACAATTTGTTTCAAAGCAAAACAATGCAATTTCAATGCTGCCCTTTTTTCTTGTCTTTCCCTCATTATCACCTCATTGAATATACATATATTTTATTATAGAGAAAACATACTGACTGCATTCTTGTCTTTTTCAGATTATAATCAAAGCTGTGAACCTACCAAATATAGTACACAACACTTCAAACGGCCCTATTACATTTGGCCCAGTGTTTCATAAGGAGTTCCTTACTGTTTTTTTTAATCTGCAAGAAGAGATAAAAAATATAGATGCAAATGGAACATTTTTAAAGGATATATGCTATGCTCCATTATCCGATGACAAAAGTGATATTAGTACCTCAAATTGCATTGTTCAATCAATATGGGGATATTTTCAAGATGATTTAAGTCGACTAGACGACAACGAGGAAGATAATGGGTTCAACGTAAGTACATACTGAAGGAATATATACACCAGGCAACCAGTTCTTTTATGCGTGATACATGTTGTGCCAAAAAAATACAAATTTTACCAAACTTACAAGTCAGACAGCGCACTAGCGTTCTTCAATGAAGACGGATATGAAAAGTCTTGACAGAAACCGAATGTATTCGAACGCATATTTTTAGACAAAAAATCTATTTTCAATTAGTTTTTATTTAACAACCAAAAGCTTAATATCTTAAGCCTGATTTGATTGATGATTTAAATGAATTTATTTTTTCTTTTACTTACAGGTAACTTATTTGGATGCAATTTATCAATGCACAAGTAATCCATATTTATGCTTAGCTCCTTATGGTGGACCTGTAGATCCTGCTATTGCTTTAGGTGGATTTTTAAAGCCTGGAGAACAACTTTCCGGAAACACAAAATACGAGTTAGCAAATGCTTTAATTTTGACGTTTTTAGTCAGAAATCATCAGAAAACAACAGATTTGTTAAGCGCTCTACGGTGGGAGACTTTCTTTGTTGAGTTTATGAGTAACTATAAGAAAAACAACATGAGTGACTTCATGGATATAGCTTTTACATCAGAGAGGTCAATAGAAGACGAGTTAAATAGAGAATCTCGATCGGATATTCTAACAATTTTAGTTTCATATTTAATTATGTTCATGTATATTGCAATATCGCTGGGCCATGTTAAAGAGTTCAATAGAGCTTTTATTGATAGTAAAATTACACTTGGTTTAGGTGGTGTTATTATTGTGTTAGCTTCTGTAGTTTCTTCTGTGGGCATATTTGGATATGCAGGCATTCCAGCAACCCTAATTATTGTAGAAGTGATACCATTTTTAGTATTAGCTGTCGGAGTCGACAACATATTTATCCTTGTGCAAACTCATCAGAGAGACCATCGAAAACCCAATGAGCTGCATGAACAGCAAATAGGACGAATATTGGGTCGTGTTGGACCAAGTATGCTTCTAACTTCTCTAAGTGAAAGCTTTTGTTTTTTTCTTGGTGGTCTATCTGATATGCCTGCTGTAAAGGCATTTGCTTTATATGCTGGTGTCGCCTTAATAATTGATTTTATATTGCAAATTACTTGCTTTGTGAGTCTATTTACTTTGGATACTAAGCGAAAAGAAGAAAATCGTCTAGACATATGCTGTTTTGTCAAAGGAAAAAAATCAGATCTTGTTAACAACAGCGAAGGGCTTTTGTATAAATTTTTTAAAAGCGTCTATGTTCCATTTCTAATGAAAAAGGTTGTTAGAGTTCTTGTAATGATTATATTTTTTGCATGGCTATGTCTTAGTGTTGCCATTGCACCTCGGATTGATATTGGGCTAGATCAGGAACTGGCTATGCCTGAAGATAGCTTTGTTCTACATTATTTTAAATCATTGAATAAGCATCTTAACATTGGTCCCCCAGTCTATTTTGTGCTTAAAGGCAATTTAACGTATGCAAACAGTTTGGTTCAAAATTCAGTTTGTTCAGGTCGATTTTGCAATGACGATAGCGTTTTAACTCAAATCTATTTAGCGAGCAGACAGTCAAACACAACCTATATTGCTCGACCTGCGTCTAGTTGGATTGATGATTATTTTGATTGGGCTTTAGCATCTTCGTGCTGCAAATATAATCCACAAAATGGAGATTTCTGTCCTCATCAAGGTAAGTTATAAAAGTTAAATTGTTGTTAAATTGTTTTTTATACATTTTAATATCTATTATTTCAGATACTTCGTGTTCATCTTGCAAAATTAGCAAAAATTCTCTTCAACGGCCAGACGAACATGACTTTGGAGAGTATTTGCCATTTTTTTTAAAGGATAATCCAGACGATTCGTGTGCCAAAGCAGGTCATGCTGCTTATAGTGGAGCTATTAGATATTCCAATGATCATAAAAGGCTACAAGTCGATGCCTCCTACTTTATGACTTACCATACCATTCTTAAAAGCTCAGAAGACTACTTTTTATCCTTACAGTCAGCTAGAAAGATATCCAAAAATATAACACAAATGTTGCAAGGCAGATTAATATCCTTTGGTGTACCCATTGAATCAGCTCTCAATGTCGAAGTTTTTCCATACTCAGTATTTTATGTTTTTTATGAACAATATTTAACCATGTGGGCTGACACATTAAAGAGCATGGGTATTTCTGTTCTTTCTATATTTATAGTTACATTCATTTTAATGGGCTTCGACATACATTCCGCTTTAGTGGTTATTATTACAATAACCATGATTGTTATTGATTTAGGAGGCTTAATGTACTATTGGAAAATATCTCTGAACGCTGTTTCATTAGTTAATCTTGTAATGGCGGTTGGAATATCGGTCGAATTTTGTTCGCACTTAGTACACAGCTTTTCCCTTTCCAAAGAGATATCTCAAATAAATCGAGCTTCGGATAGTTTAACGAAAATGGGTAGTTCAATTTTTTCTGGTATTACGCTTACCAAATTCGCAGGCATCTTAGTGCTAGCGTTTGCTAAAAGTCAAATCTTTCAAGTTTTCTACTTTCGAATGTATTTTGGAATTGTTCTAATTGGAGCAGCTCATGGGCTTATCTTCTTGCCGGTTTTATTGAGTTATATCGGTAAGTTATTTCCTTAATCAATATCAAAGTACATATATTAAGTACAAATTACACTACCCGACACGAATTTTCCTCAAGACACTAAACCAATTTTTAATTTAAATATACATCTTTTTTTAGGTGCTCCGGTGAATCAAGCCAGGTTTAAACGTCAAAGTGAACATCTTACTGAACACGATACAGCACTTTCTGGAATTTTATAAGTGTATACCATGCCTTAAACCATGGACTAATTTAAATGTTAACTGGTTTAGGTGTAATATTGTCGAATATGTAGATAATTATAGATTTGTAGTGTAAATGTAATTTTTCCATAAGCAAGTTAACATTATATACGAAAATACATGTGGAATGCAATATAAAATAAATTTACTTTTGCAAGAAAAATAATAGCTGCTGGATGGGATGGGGGTAGTCACTGCAAATTAATTTCTTCATTCTGGCTATAATAATGATGGAAATGGAAATTCTCTACGATACTGCTTTTTTTGCCTTCAGCATGATAACTCGTGAGTCTTCTCACAACATTTGGTTGGTCTAGAGCTTATAGTCTTTAAGGACTACGCAAAAAAAAATGACAGACGGAGGGATAGACAGATATTAATATATATATACGCCACTATTGATGCTGATCAAGAATGTTAAAACTTTATGGGATCGCAAACGTGTCCTGCTGTGAGTTACGCACTCAAATCTAATATATTTACCCCTTAACTCTTCGAGTACTGGATATAAAAATGTTAAAAATGTACAGTATGGTAAGTCTTTATATAAAATTGTGTGTGAAAAATGTAGTTATAAGTATAGTTATCAAGTTTATCAAGTCGGCATTCTTAGAACTTTATAAAAAATAATTTAAAATTTGTAAGATAGTGCTATCATTGTTTAACTGCAACCATTATTGTATTATTTTTCATTTTCACCTGCACTTATGCTGTCAATCAAGTGGCTTTAAACCCTATATAAAAGCAATGGATGTTTACTAGCCACTAGTAATAAACAATGAGGGCCTCCATTGCTTTGGTTGTACTGATCGCTGCAAGTGGAGCATTGGCGCAAATGGAGATATCAGTTTTAACAAGCTTTATTGTGAAATTGGTTAGGACCAATGAAGTAATTATTTTTTCCTGTTCAGACAAAGGTAAAAAATATACAAATATATTGAATAAGTTAAGTTATTTGGCATACCTCTGAAAAAAATAACATTAACGAGGAAGAACAATGTGAGACGATTCTAAAGCTACGTTACTGTTTTTATATCTGGAACTCTGTAATAACATATGTGCTTGAATTTGTTACGGAACATATACATACATCAGTTCTAATTGTTTTAAAATTAATTATTTATTTTCAAACTGACACAGATTTGCGGCTTGTTACTTCTGCGCTAATGGAAAATGACCAGTTTGTGAACTATGTACATATGAGCCAAAGGTACTATCTAGATTTTTTACTGTCACGAAATAGCCATGGTCGAACTTCTGTTATAGTAAATACCAAATGCAATGGAGCAGTTGGTATTCTGGCTGATGCTTCTTTAAATAAATACTTTAACAAAACCTATCAGTGGTTATTATGGGGTGTTGGAGTGGAAGTTGAGCATTTACTACCACTGGAACTGGAATATGTTGGTCCAAACGCTCAAATAACCTACGTTAACAAAACAAGTAACAAATACTATCTCTGGGATATTCATTCCAAAGGACGTCACCTTCAATCGGCCTTAGAACTACAATTAATTGCAACAGTAACTAATTACGATGGACATTTTTACCTGAATATACTTGAAGATATCTTTAAGCTACAAAGCACAGAATACCGGGCTCAATTTAATGGGCTGACACTACGAGGGGTGAGCGTTGTAAGTATACATATGTACATATTCAAACGAAAAATAATGCGCTTTACGAGTGGTAAAGTGTAGCGTAAACTACACTGTAAGAGTGTATTTTGCACATAAGTAGATCAAATCTAATCTATCTGTTTACATTTTTTTGCTACATCTTTCATCTACATCTACATACATCACTTCTCACTCCAACATACCAATTGAGCTCGTTCTGAAAGAGTCAGAGAGTGCGAGCGAGAGACGGAAGGAAATTTATTTGCATGAGCGGGGCAACCCCCTTTGTCTGTAAATGCTGTAAATGCTATCCATGCTCATTGGCGCATAGTTTTCAGAAACCATAAGAGCTAGAGCAAAAAAGTGACCACATCCCCACTTGAATAAAATATATTGGTCAAAAGGGTTCTCGATCAAACAGTTATAAAATAACTGTGCCAACCTACATACATACATACATAGAATAAACTTAATAAAATAGGTACGAGATGGAAAATGGAACACATTCTCTCTGGAAAACTATGCGTGTACTTATTGGAAGCTGACAAGCCGCATTTTTTAGTTGATTTTATTTTTTTGGGTGAAGTAAACCAATAGCAAATAAATTAATTTAATTTAGCATTTTATTTTTTGTTTATTCATGCATAACTATTTATAAACTGTAGCCTGGAATGTAGCAATAAGGGGCTATTACGGTTATTCTCTTCTCCAGATTGCCAGCCGATATGAATTGTTGTTTCGGATATTAGGTTCCACAGTACTATTTGTTCAGAAACCTAATATATTAAATTAGAAACTACAGAAATATGATAATACTTTGATTGTGTTTACTCTTTTTTTTATCGTAGATCGACAAAGAGGAAGTAACTACAAATGAACAAATCGAAGCTATACATTCGCGACCTACAAAAGATTCCGGAGTGGCCGCCTTTATAAAATATCATTACGAGCTTATAGGGCTGTTACGGGATCGTTTTAATTTCACTGTTAATTTTCGTAATGCAAGAGGATGGGCTGGAAGACTAGGTAACACTACATTTCGCCTTGGACTTTTAGGAATCGTTGAACGAAACGAGGCTGACATTGCAGCATCTGGAGCGTTTAATCGACTTAACCGTTTTGCGGAGTTCGATGTAATACATCAGAGCTGGAAATTTGAATCTGCATTTCTTTATAGATTTACTCCAGATTTAGATAGTCATGAAAAAAGTGGCAGTTTCTTGGCTCCGTTTAGCAAAGCGGTTTGGATTTTGATTATTGTTTCGCTAACAATCTTTAGCATAATGTGGGTGCTATTCGAAATTATTAACAGTAAATTGAGCACCCCATCTGATAATTCCAAAATTAGAAATGTGGCTCATACTGAACCACAGAAAAATATTCCATTGAAAATGGAAAATAGTTGTGCTGAACGGGTCTTGCAAACGTTTGCAGCTTTGTGCCAACAGGGCTTGGATCCTATACCTAAAGATTACCCATCGCGTTTTGTCGTAATAACAATATTTGTATTTTCTCTTGTAATGTATAACTATTATACTTCTTCTGTGGTTGGTGGACTGTTAAGCCATTCCGATAAAGGTCCAGCCACTGTTGATGATATAACATCTAGTGCACTTGCAATATCTTTTGAAGATATTGGCTACTATAAAGTTCTATTTCGAGTAAGTAACTCATTGCCTTTCATTAAAGAAGCTGCAATTAATGTTATTTTATATTTATATAACATTTTACTTATGTATTTGTAAAGGAAAGTAAAAGCCCAGCCTTAACCAGACTAATAAAAAAGAAATTGTCATCATCAAGATCTTCGGGTGAACTATCAGTTTTTGCTCATATCGAAGAAGCTCTGCCATACATCAAATCCGGTGGTTTTGCATTTCACTGTGAGGTTGTGGACGCGTATCCTTTGATTGCAGAAATTTTTGATGCCAGTGAAATATGTGATCTGCGAGAGGTATCCGGCCTACTGGAATCTGAACTGCTGAATTGGATTTTACACAAAAACAGCCAGTATACTGAGCTTTTTCGAGTTGCGTAAGTACTTTTCATTCGCATCATTTACATTTTCTACTTTTTAAATACCCATTTTTAGCATGTGTTCCGCTCGGGAAAGTGGCTTCGTGGAACGAATCCTTCGGCGACGACAAATTAAGAAGCCTACCTGTGAAGCATTATACACTGTCTATCCAGTAACTTTATCAGGAGCCTTGGCAGCTTTCATTGTTTTGATTTGTAAGTACAAACTGAGCTGGTATAATTAGTTCAGCTTAAACGTTTTTATTCTAGGTGGAGCTATTATTTCTATCCTAATGTTGAGTATCGAAATAGTTTTCGCATATGTTCATTCAAAGAGAGATGTAGAGCTCAAAAAATCTCCATCCACTATTTATGTTGAGATTAATTAAACACAAGTTTAAATGGTATTAAGAAAAATGTATAATCGTTTAATTCAAATAAAATCAAGAATACTTTTACTTGGGGTCTCTAAATCAACCATCTGTGTTTCTTGTGTAATTTATACCAGATTTAAATAAAAAGTATTGTTATACTCGTTTGTATCTGTACATATAATATGTCAGTTAACAACTGACAGCCGACGGTTGGCCGAAAAACGCTGACGACGTAGTTTCAGCGGTCAGCGGCTGAGCTCCCATACTCAAGTTCCCACCTGACGCTGATGCAGAAATCCTTGATCGGCGACTGGGTGAGGCAACGGTGCGGAGGAAACCGGCGAAACACATTCATACATTGATGTACATAAGTATATACCTACATTCACTACAAGAGTGCACCACTGTTAAAACCTTTTTTAAGTCTGCGTCATAGAAAGTATAGAAATCCATTATAAATAAATAAATTATAAACAACAGCATTAAAAATCAATTATTTAAATGAAAAAAGAACTTGCTAGATTCCCTTTTTAGAAATTTGATTTAATCTTAGTGTCAAATCCAGCTGCCTATGAGTTCTCCTTTTCTCCTTTATAGGAACGCTGACCAATACTCCAGTGACTCGAAGGTGATCTATTGTGACAATGAACCACCACAAGAATCAACCATTTTGGTGTCAGCAAGTAGAGGCCAGTAGTGCTGTTTCATAGCACCCTGCTAGAACATTTTAGGTACCTAAATATCGCTTAGGACATATGTATGTACATAAGTGACACTGTGGAAGAAGAAGCTTCAAATCGACTAAAACCAGTTGCTGATGTTTTCGACTGAGCCAATTCTCAGTTCTTTCTTTCCATTTTAAATTAACTCGTTCGAACGCGTCACAAATTGTATACCCGGCACTCAATCAATATATGCATTCATACATATGTATGTATGGATATCACCGATTTTTCCGTACCTTTTTGAGGGCGTACGGGTGGTGCGAAATTTTAAAACAAACTTGATTCAGTGAGACTCTAGCACTTAGTGTCTGAGAACAGACAAACAAACATAGCTAGATCGACTCGTCTGTTGAAGCTCCGACCGCAAATCTAATTTATCCTATTTACTCCTCGAGTACCGGGTATAAAGACAATAGTTTATGCCATTTCCAAACGTTTGAAGGTTGCGCGATGTAAATGGCTATGCCGTTTTGGGAATACTTATTAGAATCGCAAAACAATATTGTCGGCAATGTAGTTAACCTTAAAATCTAGAGCTGCATACAAAAATAATTATATATATTTCCATATAAGGAGTGGGATAAGGGAACTTGGATTATTACATTTTGATTTAATTGAGTTTTTAAAGATAATCTATAAAATTAACTGTTTTCTAAAATAAAAGTTTATTTGATACAAGAAATTTAATCTTATTAATCCTTGGCTCTTCTGGGTCTTCCAACTTTTCCTTTCCTTTGTGCAAGCGTACCATTCGGATTTGCTGGGCTTTTGAGCAATTTATGCCAATCCTGTTCACACACCAAGCTTGCTCCTAGCATAGTGTACCTAAAAAAAGTAATACAAAAGTATATTGTGTTATCAAATATTATTCATATTCAATATTAAGATAATTTCATGGCAGAAATAATAAACGGTGAGGAACATACCTATCCCCAGGCCGTAGACTTGATCCACACTTAGCACAACTAAAGCACCTTAGATGAAATACACAGTTAATTATTTGTTTTGGTTGACTTTGTATGTCAATATTATTTATTCCAGTAAGAGCCTTTGCCACCAATTCACTTGGGGGAATAGTTTCGCCACATCCGGAACATACTCCAGAGCATCCGAACATACTGTAAAAATAAATAACATTTTACAAAATATATAATTTAAGATGTTGTAGTAGTTGTAATTTCCGAATACTATCGGTAATAGCAATTCTTTTCCAATGATTGCAGAAGATTGTCCCTTTGCAGCTATGTAGATGCTAGTGGCTACTTGATGCTGCTATAAAAAGCTAATCTAATACTAATGCTCTGATCACGGGCGCTAAGTTTAACCTTTACAAAGGTCTCGAAAAAATCAATGGTAATCGACACTCTGGATATCCTCGATCAACGGCCCTCGCAAGGTCAAGAAGTATGTTAATTTTAGGGTCTCTGTTTTCATTTAATAATTTTAATGATATGTGACAAGTGAGTGACCGATTGGAATGGTGTGCCGCAGTTATAAGTTATAATAATCTTGAACAGACTTGGCAATCTGGCAGATTGCTTAATTCTGTATGATACTGCGTCTTAGGTTTTTTCTTTAAATTGTGGATGAAACACACATATGTATTTATCCTTCACTATCCGATTCTGTATAAGACGATAGATAACTGATATACAATTTTCATTTAATGCGCAAAAAAAAAGAAGAATACCTGTAACAAAAACAAGAAAATATGTTTTATTTTGTTACTAATGATTGTGTTACCTGGAATAGTCTTTTTTACAGAGTATCAAACCTCTTCGTGTAAAACAGCTGGAACCGACCTCGGCTAACATGGCTCCACAGCAATGACATTTCAGGCAACCATTGTGCCAATATCTGTCTAGCGCATATAATAGATATCTATCACTTATTTTATCTATAAATAAACAAAAAAAAACCAAGCATTAGTATAATTGTGTGATATCTTATTAAATAATTAGAATATTTTTTACACATATAGAGTTTTATAGACATAATTAGCTACGAACACAGCTCTATTTGTATTTGTATAAATGGAAACAGGAAACCCATCGATACTTGGGCGATTCGTATGCGAAATTTATATTTTAAATTGTTAATACTTCTGCACACTGCACGAGGCAGAGTGTGCGAGCTAAAGAGAGAATGAACAAGAAGAAACAAGCAATAAACGAAATGATGGACGATTGGGTTTAGCCACTGTAAGTGAATTTGTTAATTGTGGCATCCAATTTGCCCTTAATTCAGGGATCTGATAGACATGCCCATTCTCTACAGAACTGCGTTTTTCAAAATTGTGAAGATCACAGATTGTCGATCCTAGAAGAGGAGGAAGTGGCACTTCAAATTACGGCAATTCTGCAAGAGCATTTCAAAAAAACCAAATTGGCCGCTGGACTAAATGCAAATATTATAATCAGGAGCTTAATATTTCTGCGCCTATATTGCATGATAATATAATATGTACAAATTTGGAAAGTATGCACTTGACACCTCCAAGGAATTAATAGATTTGTTCCCTTGGTACTCTCCTAACCTCAGTTCACAAAGTTTTAGTTCATGCTTCTGAGGTAATCTATTACACAGTAGGAGAGTTGTCCTAAGAGGTGGCAGTCATTAAAATTTTCAGAAGGCAGCGCACACACAAGATGTCAGGTATTATTACAACTAGGTATTTGATAAACAGATTTCTCCTAAGCTCAGATTCCTTTTATTGCTGCGCAAACAAAATTACCATCTACAAAAAGAAAACCTCTTTTAATACCTGTATACAACTTTTTAGAAAGAAAGAATAAAATCAATCAAATCTATAATTGCCTTTATTTGTTTTTCTTATTAATTTACAAAAATATCATCAACTAGCTTTATACAAGCCCAACCACTGTGCACCAGAACTATTTAACAGTCTTCTCAAAGGCACAGATCTAGCTGCACCATTTTTTAAGGACCATTCGTATGTTCAAGAGAATGGACGGAGCAAGAGAAATAGTTTACAACACAGCGGCAAATGGGTAAAATGCAATTTAATATTTAATATTAAAGAAAAATGGCCAATTTGAAACGAAGTGCAAAAGTTATTGCAAATATTCGCCATTCTAATATAAATCGTGATAACCTCGAACGTGAACTCGCCAATGGAGTGGATTCACAAAATAGTTTTCACCTCGTACTAAATCACTACGCAGTGTTTTTATAAAATAATTATATTATAGCTTGTTAAAAGTATTATAATTATAAGTATTAATATATTCTATACAACATTTGGAAACTGATATATCTTCAACCTTGTTTACGAAAACACGTAAGTAATCTGAAACTATATTTAAACGATTTACTATGAAGAGTCCAGTTTAAAGAAGATATTAAGAAACAAAGTTTAAAGTTTTTGTCTGTTCGGACAAATTAAAGATCTTACCTCCACATATAGTAATTTGAAACCATATTTTAACGATTTACTATGAGAAGATAATGAAAAGTCCAGTTTAAAGAATAAATTAAGGAACAAAGCTTAAAGATTGTGTCTATCCGAACAAATTAAAGCTCAACTTATTTGATTAATTTAATATCTTACCTCCACAACCACCACACACTTTAATTAGAGAGTTAGGATGAATTAACTGATGATTATTAAAATCGTTTGAAGATTCGTCCATGAACGATAAATGAGACGAAGAAATATTTGAGCTGGTCTCGACAATATCCTTATTGTTGGCAGTATTTCTATAACCAATAACTACGGGAGCGAAACTTTCCGGACTTGAGGAATCTTGGGGATGTGCCACTAGTAAATCTCTAAATGAATGGAACGATGCATTCATTGCAAAAAGTACTTTTTTGACTTATATTGCTAGGGTCATACGTCCTCTTTAAAGTTTTAACCTGCAAATATGTAAGAAAAAAAAATATATTTATTAAATAAATGCTGTCTATATAAATAGTATTACCTATCCATCGGGAAACTTAGTAAAAGGCATAGATTAGAGGTGGTGCCTGCCGGTTTGAACGCAGTTAAAGGCTAATCCTAACTTGACGGGGAAAATACCGAGATCCAGACAGAAAGGCAAGTCGTTCACGCCTGGACCTCGTTTACCGCATTCTGACTGTAATAATTATCTGATCGCAACAATTTTCCAATTACATAACCCAATTGGAAATCCCAATTCGGAAGGGCTGTCGGAACCCACGCAGGGCAGGATGGAATGGTTATGGTGATTCAGTGATATCACATGAGTCTTAACACAAACATTTTGTGACTGTGGCTCTTATAGTCTCTGAGAACGGACAGACGAACGAACAGACAGACACAGCCATCTCGACTTGGATATTGATACTGAAAGTACAAGTTATATAAGTATTATATTTGTGCTCGGAAATGGATGTACATATGTAAAGCACAGAAGGAAACCTTTCCGATTGCAGACTGATCTGATATCACACTGAATAAAGTTTGTTACAAGCACCAAGAACGATCTGTTAGATCCACAACTTTGAAGACACGTGAAACGATTCCCGAATTAGGGTCAGATTGGATCATTATTATAGCCAGAAGAATTTAATTTTCTTTAGCTACCCCCAGCAACTTTGTTTATTCTTGCCCATTCTCTCTCGCTCGCACACTCTGCCTCGAGCAGTGTGCGGCTCTGGCGGAGAGGGAGAGCTAAAAGAGCGTGTTGGGGTGAGAAGTGATGTAGATGTAGATGTCAGATGTAGAAAAAGATGTAAAATTCGAAAAAATTATAAGGTACATGAAAAACACATAGTTATGTACTGACTGAGTACCAGGTATAAAAGTAGAGTCTCCTTTGAACGCAACTCACACCGTTCCTCCTCGTCTTTATTAAATGAATTGACGATTGGTTCAGATATGATTAACACTTTCAGAGAACTTTTTCGAGGAACTAGAGCAGTTTTTTCTGTACACAATTGACTGATGACTATTAATGCAATCGATTTAAAAAATGTTTTAAATTCGATATCAGCATCAAAAAATGTTTTAAAATTAAAATAAATACATTAATATTATTATCTACCACAATCACTTGAAATTAAAAGGTTTACATGTAAAATGTTAAAACTGCATGTAGTATGAGTTAATTTGTATTTTTTTAAATAGGTTATATTCGACTCCTAATAAGATATTTACATATTTATTCATATCCTAAGTATATACACATCGAAGGCAAGCTTTAATCACATAATGACAGCCCAATTCATATTCATATCTTTAAAATTTGAAATATTATATTTTGACAAACGCTGTATACGTCCGACACAAAATACTATGAAATTAAGTTTACATATGTCCATTTGTATGTATGTATGTATGTATGTATGCATGTATGTACAAACATACATGCATAGATATGTGTAAGTATTTTACCGCTGCGTTAGACAATTTTAAGATGTTAAATGTAACACAAATTGATAAATGTTTGTAAGTTTATAAGAGGGTAACTACAAAAACGCAATCGCAAATAAAAGCTTTAGATTAAGTTTAACTCACATTTTTATTAAATCAATTTCTAAACGTTTAAAATTTTGTTTTGGTTAAAAATGCAACCTACATTAGCGATGCAAGGCATCGATACTATCGATATGGGTACATTTGAGACAGTGCCTTATAGTCTCTGCACACTGTGGATATCCCGGTGTAGCGGTTGGAATATTGTGAAACACTGGTTTACACTGCCACCATCCACAATCATTGAAAATCAGCTGCTTACAATTTAGGCTTATTTGGAAAGCTTATTTGCAGAAATAAAATGTTTATTAATAATTGAAAATAGGTATTGAGTGCGTTACACAATATAATCATTTTCCTGGAAATTAATAAAGAAGATAAGGCCAACATTGACGAGAGGGAGATTTTGGATCGGATATCTGAGAATTCTTGGGAATTTAAAAGTCAGACTCTGACTATTGTTGTTTTTACGTTTTCCTGTCAGTCATGGCTTACATTCTTGCAGTGAATTGAATTTTTTCGTTGTGAATGCCAATTAAATGAATTAAATTTGAAAATGATGGAATAAATATCGCATAGAAACGTGCAGATTAGGAACATCCCGGATGGCTGGTGGCCAGTGTGAATAGACTGTTACTAGTGTTTCCAGTTATCGGTGAATTTGAGAATTCATTTGGAATAGTGTACTGTGGCTTTTATAGTTTTTCATGAGATCCAAACTTAAAAAGTTTTTTTTCAGTTTCTTAAATACATAATAGGATTCCATCAAGCAGGTCCGACTTTCATATGTTTTTCGTCGATGTGATCTATTTTCTGGTGTCTTGTTAGGAGCACAATTAGCGCTGTTGATAGCCTTATTTTAGTTTTCGCACTGCGTGTAATCAACTGGGAACTATCTTGTCTTGTTGATCGTCATAAACTTCACGATCCGTTTTAGATCCACTGGTAACTTTATTTCTTTGTTCAGCCCAGTACTCAGATTCGCTAATTTCTGGGTTGATCTTGCTATTGAAACGATAAGAAATCATCCGATTTTTTCGGAAAAAAAACTTTGCAGACAGCTTCTTACAGTAGAGTACTCAGATTAGAAGAAAAAATTCCAGAAAGACAACCGATGCAATACTCCCATCTCGAACGAGCGAAATGTATCGCATCTGAGAACTGATTTTGAGAATAGAAAACACCGGCAGGCAAGCAAAATCGCCAAACAATTTCAGCGAGGCCACAGATATTCGTGGCATTACTTTTTTTTCGTCTTTTCACAAACCAAAATACCTAAATCAATAACCCAAATAGGGTTTTGAATTATCGAAACGTGCCAGAACCCAAACACAACGGCTTGATTCACTAACTATTGATATTTTTAATTCATTCACCGACATTTATTAAATTGTTCGATAGACATACGGTCTCAAAATTCACATTTTATAGTTCCTCCGTTGCGACAGCTACTTCTGGGTCCCTTGGTCCAGAGTCTGGTTGATCTGGTCTCGATGTGCTTGCCTCGTCATCATCTGGCCTAGGTGGTTCAGCGGAAGCACCTTTCTCCTTAGCCATTGTCAGATAAGTCTTGGTTTCGTCTTCGTTAAGAATTTTAAACGGCTGATCTTTTCCGACAATGGCAATTGTGATATTCTGTAAAAATTGTCAATAATTATCAATAATATAAAATGTCGTCATTTAACAGAATCATACCAATTGAGGTGCATCCTCATTTTTATTTTGAAGTTCATCTGTAGGCAAGGAGCCATGAATCGCCTGTATTCCGTGGCATATCATTTCCTCATTAGAAGAGTTTAAGAATTTGTCTAGATTCCTCTCCAAATATGTACGTGCACTTTGTGAACGAGACCCAATAGAGTTAGCTTTGCAATTATAAAAAGTTGCAGACGGTGTAACTTGGTATATATGAGGCCCCTTTTCATCATAGCCTCCAACAAGCAGACCCACTCCGTACGGACGTCGATCGTACCGTTGGGTGGTCGTTTGCATCTTATTACCAAGATTTGTTATCAATCGGGATACAGGATAAGCCGAGCCGTAAGAATGCTTGTAACTTAGGCACTCAGATCGCAAGTACCGGCTTATCACACGAGCATCAGCAGTTATGCCAGCGATCGATATTCCCAAGTGATCATCAATTGGGATAATCTTACGCTGAGAAGCTGACAGCTCCGATGATGGTTTAGAAAGGGCAACCAAAACAGCAACATCACGATTTTTTAAACCAACAGTTGCAGTTCCAAGTTTAACAGCTTCCATTGCGTACTCGACTTGGTGCAATCGCCCTTGCGGACTCCATACTGTAACATCACTATCATATTGGTTTCGAAACTAAAAGGAAAATATTATTTTCGGTCCCTGTAAAGTACATAGCCAAAACACTCTATTAAGTTAAACTTACCATAATTTTTCAGAATATTCTCGGCACGACAAGCAAGTAATACAATGACAAGTAATATTTTGAAAAGCTAGATATGGCAAAAAACCAATGACTATTAACGAAAATAGTTAGCAGAAATAATCGATGATTTTAAAACAATGGAATGGAACATTCATATTCGTTCGTCGCATTCGAGTTGGGAGTCAATTTGGATCGGGTGAATAAGTAACCCAGAAGAGCTCTTCTGCGTGTACCCAGCTATGCAAAAATGTATAAATATTAAAACAAAAAACTGTGAGAAATGTAAACTAGCACTGTAAGAAAAAATTATGTTTTAGATTTGAATGATTAACTTCCTAATACTTACTATATCCAATACACCACCATAATCTTTTTAGAAATGGTACTGAGTGAAAAGCAGCAGAATAGTTTCTTGCCCAAGCGAATCATGATGCTCGCTATTGACGATGATAATAACGCCAACATGGTCGAGGAGATTTGGGAGTGTTGTATCTGTATCTGTGTTGACGAACTCTTTGGAACCGGGAACTTTAATTCAAATCTTTTCAAAGCTGGGTGAATTGTGAACAATTTTCACATTTAAAAGGCCTTTATAGCCATCATAAAAACAGAAGCGACTTTATATTGTTCTGTGGCATCTTGCGCCAAATGTTATAACATTTAGCAGTTATCTATTGAGTACTATGGAAACTCAGGATAAGGCTTTGCAAATAATTGTCTATATGTTCTTTGCAAAGGTGCTTTAATTTGGCGTCGTTTAAGGTATCGTTAATAAAAATGTATGAATAAACCGTAGAGCTGCAATTAATTGGCCAATCCTCCGCTTAATAAAATTTGTCTATAATTGTTTTGTGTTTTAGCATTTTTTGTTGAACAATTAAACAATTTATTAAGACCAAGAAGCACTACTACTAAGAAAAAATAGGTTGTCATCGAAAGAAAATATCATTAAGCATTTTTACAGCTATAAATTAAAAAAAAAACGAGAAGGGACGTGTGAGACGCTTCTTACGCGTCACAACTTTTATACCCGGCACTCAGTACTACATCTGCACTTTAGCGGTTATTTGTCAAATTTTACATTTTTTTCTTCATCTGTCATCTACATCAACAACACTGCTCACGCCAACACGCTCCTTTAGCTTGCCACCCTCCCCTAGAGACACACTTTGCAGAGTCAGGGCAGAGTCGCGGCAGAGGCAGCGGCAGAGACGTGTCAGGGGCAGAGGCCATAAACTGCGCGAAGCAGAGTGTGCTGCTATAAGCTGCGGGACGGTGTGGGTTTGGCCACTGAAAATTAATTTCTTCATTGTGGTTATAATAATGATCCAATCGGATTCCAATTTGGTGATCTGCTAGATATGGTCATTCCCTACGGAATGGCGTTTTTAGTTTTCTGTTATCTTTAAAATTGTAGATTTGGGAGGTTTTTGCTCTTTTGCGGGGGCGGGGCTCATTTTTGAAATACACTGGTTTCAGTGTGAGCATGCAGCCAGTTTGGTGGCTCTAGCTCTTATAGTCTCTGAGAACTAGCCGACAAACAAGACGGACAGACGGACGGACGGACAGACAGACATGGCTCAATCGACTCGGCTGATGCTGATCAAGAATATATATTCTTTATGGGGTCGGAAACGTTTTCTTCTGTGCGTTACATACAACCGTTATCCGCACAAATACAATATACCCTATTTACTCTTCGAGTACCGGGTATAAAAAGTTGTTTTGGCTGGAAGCGGAAGAATTGTTTTGAAGAGTGTTTTTAATAACAATTATAATCAATAAACAGGTACAATAATACTATGCATTTGGTTGTCGTTACAAAAATGAGTTTATTTATTAATGTTTACAGAATTCTCCCAAATATCTTCAACACAATTAATAACAGTTTCTGGCGAAGATAATTTATGTTTCATAAAAAAACCTTGAATCTGAGCTGGACTTACGGGACGGCAAAAAGCTTTAACACGCTGCGCAAATTCTACAGAGCTTAAGGCTTCAGCGTTCTCGAAAAAGTTTTTAAACATTTCTTCTAGTTGATATTGAGTACAATGGCCTATAAATTCCTTTACATCAATTCTGCCAGGCCGTATTAATGCGGGATCTAAGCGATCTAAATAATTAGTTGTCATAAAAACAATTCTAGCTTCGGTAGAACCAACCCCATCCAAACAGTTTAACAATCCACTAAATGTTATTCGGTTAATGCCATCGTATGCAGACTTTTGTTGCAATGTTGTCTCCCGGGAAGCGAATGCAGCATCAATATCTTCAAGCAAAATTATGGATTGTTCTGGTGCTACATTCATAAGATGGTTAAGTCGATCATCGGTAAGGCCTCTTTCCGATAAATTCAGCAAACAAACGCTATATTCTAATTCTCCTGCCAAAGCAGTTATGAAACTCGATTTTCCGCAACCTGGGGGTCCATAAAGTAAGTATCCACGTCGATAGGGAATCCCACGTTGAGTATACCACATAGAACTTTTAATAAAGTCATTGCAATCGTCAATAATCTTTTTAGAAACTCCACGATCTAATACTACTGAGCCTGTAGGACGACGTCGTCGAGGATGACCAAACGGCCTCCACTCTGCGCCCATAGCCGTATACAGAACAGTTTTACCATCGGTTGCTTCTAAAGCCAAATAACGGGCTTCATCCAAGATATCAGAATAAATTTGTTTATTGCTTCCAAATGCTGTTAATGTCACCGATTCCCAGGGCACTCCCATGTGCAAGTCTAATGTTTGCTGCTCTCTAGTCCGCTCCACTTGAATCCAATTTCCTTTGTATTTAAATATATGTTTTCCAATACTTGGTATAAAATCATAGCTGGTTAGTATTTTGCCATTATCGTTTTGGATAAAGTTTGTTTCTACACTTAAATGCTGCGTTTTGCGGGCTCCTTTAATTGTTATCCATTTTAATAGCCACTGATATGATTTATCTCTGCAGGGAACTTCTAAAGTTATCATCAAATGTCGACGAAAGAGTATTATTCCCCCTTGAAGGCCTTTCCTTAATATTGCAGCACTTGCGCCGATTCCAAACAAACCGAAGCCAGCACCAAAATATGGATTTGTTGATAAACTTGACAAAAGTTCGGTAAAGGCCATATCATCTAAGAAAAATGTGTACAAATCAAAAAAAAGGCAATGGAATTTTATAACTATCTATGTGTAAAATATTTACAAAGGTTTACATGTAATAATTGTATTGTACCGACTTTGGCAGATGAAGAAGATTGACAACTTGGATTTCCTATAGCTCTTTTTTTTCTATTGCGGCCAAAGGCCAAATAATGGAGTTTCTTAATTGTTTGTATTGGCAGGTATAAGGTTTCTCTCAACCGTTTTAATTAATTTAAAGATTTGGCTTCATCGTTTGGCGCGGGTTAGCGTCAAATCCGCCAAAAATTAACACCAAAAGCTGCTGCATCAAATAAAATAGGCCCTCACTGTGACGTGAATCATACAAATTCTAAGATGTTCGACTTGGCTATTTCGCACAATATTTGAATTACATACATATACCCGGTACCCGGTAAAGGGGTATATTAGGGCCCTATATTGATACTTGATCTCTATTTATAATTTTTTTTTTTTTTTATATTTAATCGCTACAGCGAAATTGGTTGGTTGCAGAGATGAGTCCGCATTGACCAGATACTTCAGTTTTGTGTTGAATATTATAAAAAAGTTACTGAAAATTTTGAACTCAAAAAAGAGTTGTTTGCCGAACGAGCACTAGAAATAGAATGTTGATTTATAATAATATATCAGTCTGATCTGCATGTAATCCTCATGTGGATGCCAACGGCTTTCGGGCTTTGAGATGGCGGAAGGGGGAAGGGTGAGATTTTGAAATACACTTCGAACAGTGTGGTTTATCTAGCTCTTATGGCAACAGGCCATTCTGGAGAGCCAGAACGAACACACAGAAATATGTATGGACATATTGTAGCCATTTGGATGCAGTTAATTATATAATTACTGTTTCGAATTCGAATTTTGATATGAATTCAAGCTAAGTTTTCAAGTCAACATCAAATATACTCAAATATAAACATTATGATAGTATAGCATTAGTTGGAGTGAGAGATCAACACAACACTCATAACATTAAGCCGAATTATTGTTTTTATACCAACCGAAGGGAAAATCGAGCGAGTGACTATAATCGATTCTGCGTATGTAGATCCTATCGATGTATATCAAAACAGCTTCAATTAGGAACGGTGCGAATTGAAAACGATATTTTACAATTTGTGGTCCGGTTTCACTGTGGTTGAGTTATTATGTTTTGTTTTCCCGGGAAAACTCACTTACGTACATTTGAAAAATTAAGGAAACCGATAGAACATTTTTCTACTACTAGCGGCTAGCGGCCTTACGGCAGGCAAATACTCAATTCAAGACAAAGAACAAACTATTATGGCCTAGTACTCAGACTGGACAAGGAGCAGGCCAAGGCCTTCGCTTCTCTGTGAACTAAAGGCAGGTGTTGATCAACCCATCGGAAGGCGACAACCCTCGAACGGGATCATTATAGGAAGCGGCTAAGAATCTAAGGCTCTAGAGAGGGCTTTCCTCAAATTCTACCAGCTTAGCCGACCGCCACAGTCCAATCACAACCAGTGGGGGACAAGGGAGCCTAGCGAAACTGGGTAGGATTCGGAAAAGCGCTTCAACAAAGCAAAATTGACGAACAGGCTGGAAAGCTGGGAAGAAGAATCGCCATGTCTTGAATCTCTACAAAGAAACCTGTACGAAAGCGAAAAGGGTATCATGGGAATCACTAAGGCCGCAAGGCTTCGACGAGTAGACCTGGAACCTACAGATCTCCACCTAGAGTGCAAGGCCGAGACAAGTGGGCTAGGCTACTAGTCAAGTTTTTCAAGCCGGCTCCGTAAGGAAGAAAGTGGAACGGTCATTCATGATATTCATGGAAAAGGAACTTAAAAGGCCACACAACGGACAGGGACAATTGGAAGCGGAATGCTGCAATTGGGCTGTGGCGCTGCACCCAACGCCCAATAAAACAGTTTCTGTCTTGATTTGTAACGCGGTACGCTTCTTCTATTGTAAAATAAATTAAATTACTTATGCATAAACAGTCGGTGAAAAATCATAAAATCCTAGCCGCTACTTATGTACATATGCACAGCCTGGGATGGGAGCTTTGTTCAATACGAGAATTTAGGAACGTTTATATAAATACACACACACCCATGCCTACATGCAGATGCATGGCCATGTTTGAATGTTCCCTTGTTACGTTAAGAGACCTACATAATGCGATTGCGTGAGTTATAAGGAGAATATGTGTACATACATTGAAATGTCTGTATGTTTGTGTTCATTTCCGACGTCAATTTAGTCTCCGTTTGACATTTCAAAGAAAAAGTTGTGGAAGCCGGGCAATGCATTATAAAGCCATCAAGTGAATTTCAATCAGAATTGTGCTAATTTTTTTGCATGTGCATACGTATGTACAAAAACTAAAATATATTTCGAGTTTTTTGAAAATGTGTATATATGTACATACAAAGCAAACATATGAAAATCATGTATTTACGACACATTAAGGATCCGTTTATAATGAAAATATCTACATTTTACATATGTATGTACCTACAAATGTATGTATGTAACTACATAAAAATATTACGTGCACAGTTATAGTTCTCAGTACTCAGTTGTGTATGTACATATGTATGTAGAATATAAATCATACAAAAATACGCAAATATTATTTATGTACATACGTATATACATATTTACATTTCGTACATATGTGAGTATGTACGTACAAATCTTTTAACAGAATGAAATAACGGTATCTAATGTACGTAAACATTTATGAAATTTATAGTTTGTTACTATCGAAACATAGAAAAAGGAGTGTGTGTATATATGTATGCATATATGTGAATTTATTGACCTATGTACATATAAATACATGTGTATCTATAAATAAAGGATACAACGTATGCATGTATGTACATACATACATATGTATGTATGCATCCTCACGCGTGCATTTCCATTTTAAAAACGTTATGGAGGTGGTCAAGGTTTTCAAGTGGAACAATACTACATTTCATTAGTGTAAGAAACTTATTGACATACATATGTATGTACATATGAATGATGTACATCTATAGTACACAGTTATCCTTCCTAAAAATGGGCATATACATATGCGCGGATGTAAAAACATACAAGTGTTTAATCTGAAACTGGTGTCTGACAAAAATGTTACTACAACAAACATAAAACAAATTCGAATTCGCAAAGATTTTAATTTGGAAATAATGGAACCGAAAAGATGGCACTTGCAGTTGTCATGTTTTTTCCTGCTGCTTAGCTCAACATTTTCAGGTATGTCAAAACATATTACACTTAAAAATGTATTTATTTAATATTTCGGGCGCGAAATAGAAAAACTTCGTACTATGTAGCTGCAAATCTTAAATACCATATGTATGCATGCACATATGGCAAAAGGCGGTAGCTCCGAGTCAAAGGCTCCAATGGCTTGGAATTATCAGTCATGTGCTAGTGTCCCAAATACTAACGGATCATAGCGGCTGAAAAACATTTGAATAAACTGACAAGCTTTACTGATATTGAGAGTGACAAGTTATCATCACAATCGTACGAGCAGCTTATGAACGGCTCTGATTGGATAAGAGAGAAGTGTGTGCACCACGACAGGTTTCTTGATGATCAGATATTTCTTGATCAGTTATCGCATGATTCGTCGAAAGTTTGTGCCCACCCTAATTGCAACTTAGAAAGTTCTATCATTATCCAGAGGTGGACTTATGACCCATGGACTTATTTACAATGGTATAAATGTTTTACCTTTGAGGTTTCCGACATAAGGAACTAAATTTACATAAGCTTGGCTCTTGGCTAATAGATAAGAGTGAAACTCTTAAACAAGGGTTCACACAGAGACTCTGCACAGCACCTTAGTACACAGGATCTCCGTTGGGATGCCGGGGGCTTCCTAGTTTATACAAATTCCTGATCTATGACTTAATTCCTATCGCATGTCCTTCAAGGAAGATGTTGAGCTACTGAGGGTTTTAATATCGTAGAATTTCGAGAATATTAACGAGACGACGATGGTTTATATATATGGTTTTTGCGGTTAAAACTACCTGACTGACTATCGGGTATACAAGTAGCGACGATGGGACGAGTCAGTGACTCACAAAGTTCCTCCTCGTTTTAATGCTGTCAATTGCTCTTTTCGAGATAGCTTTGCCGAATAAAGATTAGGAGTAGTAATGCACTTTTTTGTTGGATCTTTTCATAACAGTTTTTTAAACAAATTTAAAATCTTTTAGATGTTGGAAAAATTACGTCTTCTCAGAATCACTTTGGAAATACAATACAGAGTCAGTTTACCACCAAAAACAACACCAGGGTAATCGCCCAGAAAGGAGGGCTGGCTATCTTACCCTGTGTCGTAAAAATCAACTCCCCAGCAACGGTGAGCCATACTTTTGTTTCTAAAAATACCAGCGACTGTAAATAATAAGTATTCATTTTTATTTTAAATCAAAAAAACAGCTACTTGTAATGAATACTTATTGGGAAGGCTTGCACAAACATTTGTACTTTTGTACAATGTCTGCATTTTTAAACTATTAATTTATACGGGTTTCTTCAATAGTAATCATTTGTTATAAATAATTAATACGACTTAAACCATAATTAATACATGTGAACTTAAAAATAAAACTCAAATATGTACAAAGATTACACTGTGCGACAAATGGGAACAGCTTTAATGTACAAAATAATGTTTGTCGGCCTCCTCGTTTAAATTAATGCTTGGTTTGGAGCTCTTGCATTCTTCTAATACGATCATGCGGCGCGTGAACACAGCAGTGATATTTATTTTGCTTCTTCCCTTTCATCGCTACTTTAAAAGTTTCGTATTGAGCTTTTGGAAGTCAATCGAAACCCAATTTGTCGAAGCAGTGAAATTTTCTAATGTAAATATATGATTTATTTGAACAATAATTGTGGGACAACCATAAAAGTGCAGTTCCATGCCCTTTGCATATTGCGTTGGATCAAATAATTATGAAATTACTATTTTGTAGGTTTCTTGGATACGCAGGAAAGACTTCCAGCTACTAACGGTTGGATTGTCAACACATAGTAGTGATAAACGGTTTTTGGTTGAGCATACGCGGCATATGGGCCACTGGTCTCTGAGAATCAAAGCCGTCAAAGAAGAGGATCGTGGATTTTATGAATGTCAATTGTCAATTTACCCAACTCAGTCAATTTTTATAGAACTTAAAATAGTCGGTAAGTAGTGTTTGCTTTAAATATGTTAACAATAAAAAACTGATAACAACTTATAATTACAGAAGCGGTAGCAGAAATATCAAGCGCACCCGAGCTTCACATTGACGAAACGTCTACTTTACGACTTGAGTGTAAACTTAAGCGGGCAACGGAAAATCCATCATTTGTATTTTGGTGAGAGACCATTTTAATACACAGAACAGATAGTGTTAGCTTTAAGACAACCAACAACTATTATAATTTAACAACATTCTTTATTATATTTTATTTAGGTATCATGACAACAAAATGATCAACTATGATGTACAGGGCGGTTTTGTTGTAACGTCGATGGAAGCAAATGGAAAAAGTAGCGTGCAAAACGGGCACATTTTTAGAGTTTTACCCGGGGTTGCCGGTAACAAATCACGTATTATCCCCATTCCGGATCCAATGGAGTCAATGAATGGCGTCATGAATAGCAAAAACGCAGTGTCTTCAGCTAACTTCATTTCGCCGAATCCACCATATTTACAAACTCACCAGTCGTCATATCTTCTTACTCCTTCCATGAGTGTTCTAAGTATTAAACAGGTTAATTTTCGGCATGCTGGTAACTACACATGTGCTCCATCAAATGCCCGTCCTGCTAGCATTTCGGTGCATGTTTTAAGAGGTGATATTAATTCTCTAATGTACATATATTCACGCACTAAAATTTAAACCTTTTTGTACACAGGAGAGAAAACTGCTGCCATGCAACACGCCAATCGAAGTTCTTTGGATAGTGAGAATATAAGCAACAGCACTTTTGGATTAACTAGTATAGGCGGTATCAATGGCACAGTTAACCCAATATTAGCCAAAAGTCTATTATATATCTCAAGCATATTCGTTTTAGTAAGCGTACTCTCAAATTTTCGCTTACTAAAAGCTGTGAAATCACTAACATTTCTAGCATTTATAATATTAATTATGGAAAGCTGAAACTTGTAATGTTATTGTCATGTTATTAGAACTTAGAGCATATTCAATCAAGCGAAAATAAAAAGAATTCTCTAAGTTATGATTATCATACATATACCGGTATATGTATGTATAATATCAAAATATAAAATACATTTATGTATAAGTCCTTTACCTTGACCTTTACTATCATACAAGCTTTATATGCATTTTTAGAAAACAATTTGATGTACACTAATTTTAAACTGTAAATAGACTTTCATAACATACAATGTATTGAATCGTGAAATAAGAATGATCATCTACTTGTTACCAAATATAAACAAATTATGTAGAATACATACTCTGTAAATTAATTCATAAGGTTTATGTTTAGGTGTTCAAATTGATTTAAATGTACTCCAATTTTAGCATTTTACACACAAATCATTCAAGAATGATTAACGATTTATTTATTGTATATGATTGTAAATTTAATTTTGCTGTTCAAACTGACTATACAACAGCAGCAAAAACAAGCTGCCGTAACTAATTTCCATTTTTTTAAAGTTAATGGTAAAATTTAAATGAAATAAAAGCACTACCGCATGTTTAAACGCATACAATGGTATTGTGGCCCCATGAAAAAATAATAGAGTTATATATTAATCCAACAACAAATAGTCTGTTACATTACTATTGCTGTATAAATATCAAAACGAAAACTTCGTGCCAATTCAGGCAATTCGTCTTCGTCTTCGGTGCCATAGGCATGAAAGAGTACTCCAGAAGCCATGGAATGACGAAACAAGGCTTCCTACCCTTTTTTTTTGTTTTTGTTACTAATTTGCCGACTTCTTTTAGGGGTGAGCATTGTTCAAACAATATGTAGAGTTACAAAAAAGTAAATTGTAAAATATGAATATATTTACATTCAATAGTTCAATGTCTCAAAACAAAAACAAACAAATAAAATTAAATATTTCCAATAAGCATAGGTAATTTATCACAATCTGTGCAAATTTTCGAATTCAGACTTTGGATTTGTGTTTTGCAAATATATTTTGGTAAAAGAACTCGTGATGTCTTGCTGGAATCTAAAGCATCCATGTTCTGTGAGCAAATGAGAAAGGTGTTTATTCCACTTGTCCATTGCTCCTGCTCAGCCTACTCTGCAGGTCAGGGATTAGCCTGACCTGCGTCCAACGCCCATTGCCACTGTTGTTCCACGAATCTTGTCATTGCCTTACGACACCTCTGGTCTTCTGGTTCTTAGCAGCTAGATCTCGCTGTGTCTTCATCCGTGCGGCTTCTGTTGCCAGCAGATGGATGAGGTTCAGTCCTGCTAGTGCGGCGTCTTAGGATTTTGTTCTTAATCCACAGCACACTCCTAAGCCGCCTCGACTGTTTTGGACTTGTGTTTGATATTATTCTGGAAAGGGCAACCGCCGTGTTACCGGCTTTATTGCTTTCGTACTTTTTGAAGCCTTGACGCTAAGCCCATGGTCAATCCTGACCTCCAGGTACTTCATAGATGGACTCGTCCTAATTCTGGAGTCTTGGATTGTGGCCGTCTTAACTACATTCCAGCTGCTTTATTTTGTAGACGGCTAATGCTAGGCTAATGCACCGTTGCAGCTGGGCAGCGAAGCGGTGGGCCGCTGCGCGAGCAGGAGTATAAGAGGAGCCCAGCGACAGCGAAAGAAAACATTCAGTGTAGCCAGCGGATTGAGCGAGGCCTGTGAGTCGCCTGAGGAAGGCCCAGGAAAGGCCCATCAGGTAATGCGTCATCGCATGTGTGCAATGCTATGCAATGATAACGTAAATATTGTTTTCAGCTGGTGTGCCTTATTTACCGTTTATCTAAACAAAATGTGCCCTTCGAGCCGAGGAGCTGGTTAGAAAACATAAAAGGAAGAATATTGGTTGTACTTGGTTTATTAGTAAGATTACAAAATCTTATTTTTACGAAATTTACATATTTATATTTTCTATATCTTATTATAAAACTATTTATATTGTTGTTCTTAATAAATTAAACTTATACTTAGATTTAATTTTTAAAGAAAAAGGAATTTAGTTAACAAACTCTAATAAAAGATTATGTTTTTTTTTTGTATTTGCAAATATTTATTAAAATCTTATAGTTTAAGATTGTGAACATATATTTAAGCATAATAGTTAATTATGCTGAATTAACCCTATTAAATATTTGAATCGCTTAATGATTACATTAATTTTTAAAGAAACATTTATTGATTTTTGTACATGTATTATTATAGGGTTTTTTTTGTCTATGATAGGTTTAGTGCACAACGACCACGAAAATAGTATATTTTGTATTTTAGAGTAATATTTAAGTATACCAAAACGAGTTGTTATTAGTTGATAAAGCATTTACAGGAAAACAAAAAACGATGAAGCTCACGCATATTCCTCATCACTGACATCTTCATCGTCAGACGACATTATCTTGCGGCGTTTTCGTTTAGTTCGTGCTATGCATTGCTTACGAGCACTTGGTTTTGTAGGAATAATTGATGATTTCACGATTTGGGACCTTGGTGTACCTTCCTAAATCAACGTTCAAGTTATAAATCAGTTTAATACAATGAAACATTTTATATAAACACTTACATCTGTTGAAGTCGCAGCTGTTATTGATGATTGAACGTGACTGACATTTGGTGTCGAACAAAAGCTGCTGTCATTATTTGATGGCTGTGAACCTTTTGTAGAGTTTAAGTAGACTACACCATCAGAAATAGACGAGTTATTTAAGTTTGATTTTTCACGCATTTCATCTCCTTCTGAATCTCCGTCCTCTGGATCCAGCTTTAACATAAGTTGCTTAAACTAAAAATACAATTGTTATATTAATATGTATACAGCGAAATTCAAGTTACTTACATCGAGGTACTTGACGACAAGGTCTAATTTTTCATCATCTGTAAGAGGTCTTGAAGAGCAATCAGGTTCTGAGTCTGAAAGATCGTTTGACTTCTGTTTCTTAATCAAATCAATTGTTGTTTTAGGGTTGAAGTCGACGACGCTTCTACGTGTTATCGCCTTTTCATACATTTTTTGTTCAGAAGGCGAATATCTTGAAATTTTACCATCTGTGAGGCCATACATGTCCTTTAAATGATCTTTCAGTATTAAAAGGAGCATACACGCTTGGGCGGATGTTATACATTTTTTTATCTCAGTCATGTCTTCCGGCAAACGATTAAATAACACTTGAGGATCTTCTACATCATCTTCATCCTCTAATACATCTCCTTCTTTTTCATTTGGATTCAAATGTTCCTTAAACGTTGCAAGCAGATGTGTTCCAGCCATTGATATCAGCAAGTCTATTTGATGTATTAGATATAAAGGCTCATCTTGAACGACATACGGAAAGTATGCTAGATTATCGGCTATATACAGCATTTGCTGTAGCGATGTTTTCTGATCGTCAAACTGTTTAGTAACAGTCTGAACCAGTGCACGTCTTTGTGGCTTTGTAGAACGAAGTAACGTGTAAAGAAAGTCATTTAAAGCAGTAGTCACTTTTTCTGGTCCTCGTTTTCTAAACACAATAAAGAAAAAAACAGTACACATTAGAGCGGATAAATAAATTGATATAAATTATTTAAATACTCACGCATAACCTCGAATTATTTCCAGTTTTCCCCGGTTATTTATTTGCAATATTTGCTGTAACTTAAAGCAAAGTTGTAATCCAAATTGAACTTTCATATTCACGAAACCGGAATAGGTTTTATCGATGTCTTTCAATAAGGCATCAGCTCTATGGGCCGACTGAAATATCAAGAGAATATTAAAATATTCATTTTCAAAATAAACAAATAGATACGAACCTCTATCTTTGGATCGGTACTTAGGCATATTAGATATGGAACCATTCTAACAGGATGAACTAAGCCCTGGCGCAGTACAATGTGCACAACCTTAACAGCCCACAGCCGTACTGTATCATCCCGATTGAGAAAACAGTTGAGGATCTCTTCCAAATAGAGCTGAATGATCCGACTAGACATGCCAGATGAAACGTCATTCATTTCCTTGAGGTCTTCATGCTTCGATTGTTTTTCCCCTAAAAATTAAAAATGTATGAAGTTAGGTACTTCCATTTAAACAGCCCAAAACAGACTATACTAACATTCTTTTTCCTTATTGTGCATAAACATCTCTGATTCTGTTAAGTATATCCAAATATTACGCATACATATTATTTTGATACCTCCATCGCTTGCAGTAGAGTTTAACAAATCACAGTAAAACTGTTTTAGCTCAGATCGTGTTAAGTAATCATCATTTAGAACACAAAAAGATCCAAGTGATATCAGAGATTGCTTTCGAATCTCTTGATTTGAGCAACGACAAAAGAACATCAAACACTCAAACACATCATCGCATATCGATACCGGAAGGCCTCCACCATTTGTTTCACCTGAAAAGGCAAACATAAGCAAACAAAAAAAATAGTTAATCACAATGAAACTCATAATTACACTTACCTAAAGCAATAGGTGACTTAAAATCAAAGTACCGCATTAAGATTCCAATCGTAAATAGGCTTCGTCGAAAGCTTGGTGTGTAAATATTATCTGCACTGCAGTTTTTTTGAAGCACTTGATTCCGAGAAACATCAAGAACGCGATAAAACCTAGAGAACAAACAACAAATGTTTATAACAAATTATAAGTATCCATGCACAGTCGGTGAATATTCAAACAAAATTAACCTAGATGGACCGCGAGTTATCAAGGATTTTCGTGCAGAAACAGTCACTGAAATCTAAGTTAGTTGAACGATGATTAATTTGTAATTATGGTTGTAATTTAATTAATTTGTAATTAAGTTGTAAAATGTCTTTTTTATCGGGTTGTATTGAAAATATCGTTGAAAATATTTGGATTTCTTAACTGTGTCAACATTTGTAACAGTGTGATAGTAGTCTGGATTCAAAACGGACGGAGGGACGGACAGACAAGACATGGCTATATCGACTCGGCTTTATGGATTCGGAAAAGTTTCCATTCGAGTGGAACTTATGCACTAATATGACATTAAAGAGTGTACCAATTAATATTAATTATATAAATTATGGAAATGAAAATACATACTTTTGAAAACAATCGCGGATCAATTTATAGTTCTTTGTTATCTTATTGACGAGTGCGCCCAAACAGGATACGCAACTGGTTACTTCTGCTTGGTTTCTCGATACAACCAAGAGCATTAAATGCTCTTCCAAAGAAGCCAAAAAAGACTCGCTAGCATTATTAACAAGAGGCACCACCTTTTCGAGAATATCTGCAACAGCACATATGAATTTTGCAGCTGTAGCTGAATGACATTTAATATTAAGATAAGGCTCAATGGTCATTGCATGCCGAACCAACAGTTGTGGTCGCACTTTTGCTAGCAAATGAAGTGTGGTTATGCAGCCGAGCATTCTCGCGTTATCCGTGTCCTCTAATTCAATCAATCTGTCTATGAGCCCATCCGCCAATTGCTGACATGCTAGCACAATTTCTTGCGGTGGCTCAGTATTTTTCTTTACGGGTTCTTGGATACTTCCGTCATTTTTTAACATATCTTTAGGTTTGAAAATCTGAAAGATACAAATATGTTGTACACATTTTTGTGATATTTTAATTACGAATAGTACGTACACTCATTAACAGCCCTTCTAGCCATATAGTTCCAGTATCATGAGCTGTATTTACCACGTCTATAATCTGATTGATTTTCCTTTGTATTCCGTGCTAAATATCAATACAAACACAGAAAGAATTAGTAAGACATCTATCATATTTGCATATACTTTGTTTACTAACTTTATCGTTTTTTATACACGGTGTGAACCACATTTTCATAAACACTTCGGTCACAAGCTTTTGGATGCCTTCCTCATCGTTTACGCGACGAATCATCTTAACACAAATTTCGGGAATTTTCGCAAAGTCTGGATATTCTATACAAATATCACGCAAAATTTTAATAACTCTTTTTCTTACGGAGACTCCAGTATCCTAAAACATAATGAAAACAAAAAATGATGTACGTTCAATTTAATATTATTTTAAAGATTAGAACCCAGCTTGAATCCACAGTAATCGTTCTCTTTTTTGGCAAAGTATATTACGTGCTTGTTTTGTACGTGCACCAGTGAAGTTTTTTAAACAATAAGATTGATACGCATTAATGTGGCCATGTCTTTATCTGTGGATTCGAATATACGGTAGATTCAGCAAGGCTCTATTGTTTTGTAGTACACATATTCGGCCGGGTTTCGGTTTTCATTAAAGACGTGCTCTCATATTCGCAATATGCAAATTCATTCCATTTTCAAAACGGTAATTTTGTACTACAAAAAGAATCTAAAAGAATTGTGTGGGTAAAACACTAAATTTAGCATTTAGATTTTACGCATAAATTATGCTAAGTGACTAACATAATCGATTGTAAGCTTGTCAGTAGGTGAAAACAGGTACCCCGAATACTAAATACTTCTTATTATCTATATATCTCACCAATATTCGAGTCGATAGCATATCGTAATACTGATCAATTAATTCTTGATTGCTGAGTACGAATTTCCCAACCAAATCTACAGCCGCTTCGCGTACTGAGATAGCAGTGTCTAAGAATTTCTGGTTAACACCCATTTGCATATCTTTTCGTTTCAATACCAATGGATCCACTTCCACAATGTTAGCGAGACATTTCATTGCACGGGTCCTTACTGCTATGGACGGTTCACTGTAAAATTAAAAATAAGTTGTTATTTACAACTGTAGCGATAGAACATCAGAGGTAATACTCACTTAACGACTAAAATAATTTTCTTCAAGCATCCATCAAATGACTGACTAAAGGGCCGTTTAGTAGCTAAATATTGCGCTATTAGCTGTGCATTATTATAATCTATATAAGTCTTAATTTGCTGTTGTGATGTGTGATGTTGCTCGCCAGAAACCGAATATGGCTTTATTTTACTGATTAAATATTGTTTCCGTTCCTCTAACACGTTAAAAATTTCCAGATTAAGTTCATAATCAATCAAATCAATAGGCGGGTTTCCATTCTTTTTCGTATCTTCATTATAATGATCTTCGCCGGATTCTGAATCGGATGTATCCAAGTATTCACCTTGAAGTAAATCATTTTCGAAAATATAAATATAATATAGAATTTGTAAATGCTGCAGTAGCGAATACATTTGCGAATACCGGAGCGCAAAAGTAAGTGAAACCAGGAGCCTGTCTCTATATATTCTTGCGGCTCAAACTCTATCAGCATGGCCAATAACTAAGGACCGCAATCGAAGAGATATTAGCCACTTTTTTCTCAAGTAGACTGCATGAAAATACAAATTAATGTGAATAATACCTGTTTTCCGTTTGTCTCGGCTTTTTGATTTTCTCAATGCGAAGCCTTTTTCTCCATCCTTTATTCGACGTCTTTGATAAATAACATCTCGATACCATTGAGCCAAATAAAAGTGTCGTGCGTAGTCCCAAATTAAGTTTTCTTCTTGAGCATTTACAGCTAGAAAATCAAGAAGAATCTTTTGCAGAAATTCCGTTCGCTGTTCCTCAGGGTGTAGTTCAATTTTTGCCTGTGAAGTATATAATAGTACTTAAAACGTGATGACTTAAAATCTATTAATGTAAATACATACGTTACTGTTTGAAAGATCTCCCTCCTTTTCTTGCTCCACTTTTATTGATTTAATCATTGAATCAATTATATTCACTTTACATCGAGACTCAACTGTGTCTTTGCGGAGACGAGCAGCTACTATGCCAAGGTAATCTAAGGATACTAAACGAATGCTCTGCTCTATACCCTTATCAGATACATATCGAACCAGCATGGTACCCAGTAGTGAAAGCAACAATTCAGATGCGGGCCATTCGGGCTTGTTCACAGTGGCCAGCAAATCATGGATAAAGTTTTCAAAGAGTGGTCGAAAATCTGTTTCATTAGATCGGGACTTGCACTTGTTTAAAAAAGTTGTTAAGAAATTGCCACCAATACTGACAGCTACATCATACTTTTTTAAAACCACAATATCTTTGTTGGGCTTTACTATTTTCTTAGCAGGATCATCGTCATTATCAACACTCAGTTGAAATGCAGCAGTCGTTTTTACATTATCACAAAGCGAGTCTGGTAAAATTGTAGCACATTGAATTAATTGTAGCACAAGTGCTGTAACCATTTGAATATTTCCGCCATTATTTGTAAGTTTATACGGACGAAGGTTTTTCTTCGATGAAGGCAAACGATCAATCGAAGATAATATGTCTCCTAAGATACTGTTCCTTATTTTATCGTATCTTTCTTTCCGAAATATCTGAAATATACAAAAGTTTAAAGATATTATATACTAATAAGTATTTCATTGATTTTCATTACTTACAGTGGTAACCAGTTCCAGGCACACAAATTGCAACGTTTCAATATTGTCTACAAAGAATGGTTCTATAGCAAGCGTCGACAACGGTAAAACTATGGTATCCACAAAAATACACTTATCAAAAAGTGCCACAAAAACCTTTAAGAGCTCAACTGTTTTCGAGTAAAAAAGCTGTAAGTTTCGATGATGTCCTTGTTGTGACTTCATTTTTTTGCGATTAGTACTTTTCTTCATACTCTTAACTGTATACACAGGATCATGAGATGGAAATATTGTTTCGCGCAGTTGAAATTGGGCAAACTTTATAATATGTGAAATGTTATCCTCTTGCAGAAACTTAAGATCGCTCACGGTCGAATATATATTGCATATAAGTAGGCAAGCATCCATTGCATTTAAAATTTTGTCTATTACTTCATCATCTACAATTTCATCTTCGTCCTCCTGCAATTATTTATGAAATCAACATGAAAAGTAGTTCATGATATAATATAATACTTACTGGTCCAGCAAAAGAGTTTCTGGCTAAATAAACGTTACGCATAGCGTAATTTATTAGAAGCGTTAACTTGTTTTTCGGAATGGAGTCTAAGGCTTGTTTAGCTTTCAACTTTGCAACATCATTGCTCATCGTATTAAGAAGTTTTGGGGAAATGCATTCAATATTTTCGTCAAAGTGTTCTGCAAATGTAAAGAAATTATTATATTATTAAGAGTTAATTAATATAACATACAATTCTTTGTATAGGCAAGGTTAATATTTTTATTTAAATACCTGAATCAAAATTTGGGGACTCCGTATCGTCCAACATCTCAATAATTTGTTCCATATTTCTCATAAAATGTTGATATGTTTGTGATCGAGTTACTTCATCCTTTAAATCTTTTGAGTTTGCAATGGCTATTATTCGTTCGACGCGACGCACTTTGGGTTTTGAGACTAAAAAGAATCAAACGTAAGTTAAAGATAGTTTGCAACTATTATTAATGGGGTACTTACATATTTGTTCCGGGGGAATATCACCAATAGAAACAGCCATCTTTCGCTTTGAAGCATACCGTTTCTCATCTGCTTTAATCGTTGAAAACATATCCAGTTCTGTGCTTAAAGTTTCCGTAGTAGTCTCACCGACTCCTAGCTCAGTCATAGGCATAACATTCAAACTTGTATTGGGCTGTTGTTCTGATGATTGTTGTAGTAACCCCATACTTCTAGCCAATTCTGGTGACTTTTGTACAAACTTTTTAATACTTTGCTGCATCAAGCGAGTATCCTCAACGTTAAGACGATTTATACATACCCGAACCTCGGACTTGCCACTCGATGACGTCGATGTCGAAGTAGCTGTCGAAGCTGAAATATTGTTTTGATGAGGTTCTTGGCTAATGGCAGGTCGATTATTATTACTTATTAGCGATGTTGAAGTTGCAGGTAATAAGTGTAAGTCTGGCACGTTGGTTGTTAGCGTCGGTAACTGATTTTGTTTGTTTGGCAGTAAAGATGTCGCTTGATCTTTTTGATGTGCAGCTGATTCCGTAATCCGCTGTTGTTGTTGTATATTTAATACATTTTGGAAGTTGCCTTGGATCATTGAGGTCGATGTTGTGGGAGCTTGGGATTCTGTCATAGCAGGTTGTAAATGGTAAATTGGTGATTCCAAAAATAATAATTCATCTGGCATCCGTTGAAAAGATGGATGATTGTCTACTTGTTTAAGATTATCGCAATTTAATGAATATTCTCGAACTTTAAGTTGACTGAAATACTGTTGCTGCGCTGAGTATAGAGATGAATTTGGGTTCTTGGTTTCTGCAATTTTATGAGCGATATCCATTTCCTCAATTTTTGAAAATGTTTGTGTAACATTTTCCTCTAGGTTTGGTGGTTTCTCCATTCGTTTGTTGATTTCATTCATGTTTGTCCTGGAACTAATCATGGAATACTCATCTGGAAGCACGTCAGTAGCAGCCACACTAAAAAGAAGCAGTTTTCAGAATTATTTATGAAGTTAATAAGGTACGACAGTTGAACACTAAAAGTTAATGATTCCCACCTGGAAGATTTCTCAATATACGTTTGCGCTTGTTGCATATTTTGTGATATATCAGTAGATGATGCTGTCGCCTGCTGAGAGGAATGTAATTGGCCCACAATGTGTTCGCTCGGGGTTAATTCCTTGGCATTGTTATGGTCATAACGCACTGGATTATACAAATAATATGGTAAGAAAAATCACATATATATATTATTACTGTTGCTACTTACTTATCTTTAATGGCGTGTTGAAAACAGTTGGGCGGAAATTGTAAATGCCCTGCAGCAGCTCTGGATAAGTACTTATATTAGTTCCATGTTGTTCAAAGGTATACTCTGGTTTTAACTCGCTAAAAAATAATCATGATTAGTGCTGAATTATTAAATATAAAACCGTACTTACATATTGTCAGAATTTGTTTGTTCAATCGCATTTACTAACTGACGTACGAGAGCTCCATCTCGAACAGAAAGCAAATTATCAGATTCACTGGCTACTAAAGCATGGAACAATAGTGACTTATTCAATGAGGCCGCACTCAGGAGTGAATCGGATACAGGTAACTCGCTGAGCACTTCGTAAAAAACAATGAATGAATTTATTGCATTTGAAAGGACAATATATAAATGAATACTTACAATCAGAAGTGCTGGTTAGACCCGCTAACGTTGTGACGGGTACGCTCGGGATGTCACGGTCCCCCATTATTTACGACAAGCTTGTATTCAGAGTGGTGTGCCCTTTTTACAGTGGTTTGTTTTTATATACGATTCCGTTTGATTTGTAGAAATGGTAGGTCTAAACTGACAATAAATGGGGCAAGAATGCAGATAAATGCAGAATTTGTTTTAATTGAGTGGTTACCAAATTATGCGTATGACACATATGTACACATTTTAGACATTCATAAATATGTAGGTGTAGAATTGTCGACATAAGTATGTACATACGTACATCTAGGTTAACACCCTTATTCTAACGCACAATTAATGAATATTTTATTTATTAAAGCATTCAAATATTTATTTGGAGCAACACATGCATACATATGTTTATACTCAAGTCTGCCAGCCATGTACATACATTGTTATGTATGTATGTATGCATGTAGATTTCATTCCTTGGCAATATCCAATATATTCATTTGTACATCCATTTGTACATGTGTCTCACAAATTCACGTATATGAGATTTATCTTAGTGTTTAGCCGAAAAATAGTTATTATCGCACAAAAAACACTTGGAAAAGTCGGAAAAAAATATATATTATATTTCCCAATGCAAGAATACAAACATATCCATAGAATAGTTGCCTTGATTTTGGTACTTTGGTTTTCTTAGTTAGCACTAGACCTCCTTCAAATATACTTTTATTCATTTTATATACGGCACACATTCAACACAATAAATACTTTGCAGCTATTAAAGTCAGTTCATTTATTCATTTTCAGAAATGGAGATTTTAAAGGAACATGGCCGACGGAACATGAACGGAGACTGAACGCTCTAAGTAAACAGATTGTATGACAGTCAGCTATTGAATCCTATTGCAGGGTTGATAAAGATAACTCATTTATGGTACTCGAGAAATGGTTGAAACTACAAAGTGTTTGCTGTTGATTTATTAACCATGGTAGAAATGTGTTTAGAAAACTATAACTTGGGGTCTGGTTTAACACCAAGAGTATCAAGTGCCTAGAAAGCTACCCTGTGGTACTCCAGAAGTAGCCATAACAGGTAAAGAGAGCTAGAGGTCCATCTCAAAAGATTATACGGAAACCCTCAGCCGCCTATACGACTTTTCCTGAGTTTTTAAAGTCAACATTTCGTAAATGAAACCACAGAAAAATCATCAAAGCTTGATACTTCCGTACATTTTTAGCAGCATCTGAGCAGCGAAATGCTCTCCAAGAATATCAAATATTAAAAATAAATGCATCCCGAAAAGAAAATCATTATTAAATATAAAAAATTTAGTGCCCCAAATGTATTATATACATTTTTCATGGTGAACGAGCCCATTATTTCTCATCGGTATATTTACGGTAAGTTTCTCTGAGGTCCAAACGGTATTTTTTTTCGATAATTACGCGGTCACACTACATAGCACGCTTGATTTTAACCAAAACAATTGTTTCAATTTGTGATTAACAAACGCGCCTAGCCTAAAATTAGAACTTGCACAGCATATAAATAGAATATAGATTATCGTTAGTTGTATCAGAAAATCTAAGAATGGATTCAAAATATTCATTGACCAATAATTCTGATGTACGGCTTATATCAACGAATTTTGCCACTAAGCGGAAAGCTGAGGCAGTCAAATCTGATATGGACGTGAAAAATAAATTCACCTACCCGCTGTCCACGCCTCAAAACACGCTACCTGTTTTACCAGCTAGTAAAAGAAATTGCATTGGACTACAAAAAACCTCGTTGCCAGTATACAATTGCCGACATAGAATATTGAAGGAGATAGAGAATAATGACACTGTTTTAATTATGAGTGAAACAGGATCAGGGAAAACAACACAAATTCCCCAGTTTCTTTTACATGAAGGATATGCAAAGAGTAGCATGATTGGTATTACTCAGCCACGTCGAGTAGCAGCAATCACAGTAGCAAAGCGAGTCGCGCAGGAGTTGTCAAGTAGTGTTGGCGATATTGTGGGATATACAGTTCGTTTCGAGGATCTTACTTCAAAGAATACAAAAATTCGTTATCTGACAGATGGTATATTATTACGGGAATCTATAGAAGACCGCCTTTTGCTCAAATATTCTGTAATCATTTTGGATGAAGCTCATGAACGTACTGTAAATGCCGACTTATTATTTGGAATTGTAAAAGAAGCTCAAAGGGAAAGAAGTAGAAAAAACTTACCAATTTTAAAAGTTGTGATTACCTCTGCGACGATGGATATTGATCATTTCGGAAAATATTTTAAGTGTAAGGGATTGTATTTAGAGGGGAGAACGCATCCCGTCCGTGTATTGCATGCCAAGGAACCACATGATGACTATATCCACGCGGTACTAGTAACACTTTTTTATATTCATCGCACTGAACCAATTAAGTATGTACATATACAAAATAATAATAATAATAATTTTAAAAAATGAATTATAATTTATCAAATCACTTCACAGCCATGATGTTTTAATCTTCCTAACGGGACAAGAAGAAATTGAAACGTTGGCTCGACAAATTCGAGCACTTTCGAAGGTGAGTTTTTCATTTAAATACAGCTTTTGATATTGTTTATTATACATCATTCATGTAGGTGAAATGTATACTTATATATAATCCATCAGTATATTCCATATATTTAATTGTTATTTAAATAATTTAAATACAAAATATTATTTTATCTGTTTTAAGATAAATGTAAATGGACCCACAAACGTACGTGTTTGTACAATGTACGCTCAATTATCACACAACATGCAGCTGGAATGTTTTTTGCCTTGTCCATCAAATATACGGAAAATTGTGTTAGCCACAAATATAGCTGAAACGTCGATTACCATACCTGGTATACGCTGCGTCATCGATTGTGGATTTGTAAAAGAGAAATATTTTAATTCCGTTGACGGAATTGATATTTTAAAAACCGTTCGAATATCACGAGCACAAGCATGGCAACGCACTGGACGGGCAGGTCGTGATGCACCTGGAATATGTTACCGGGTATATGCAAAAAGCGAAATGGACTCTTTTATGAACTTGACTCAGCCGGAAATTCTGAGAACAAACCCGACCTCAACAGTGCTTCATCTTTTGGCTATGGATGTAGACTGCAATAATTTTGATTTCTTAGATGCTCCATTAGAAGAATCACTGATTAGTGCATACAGAAGTTTGAGTGGCCTTGGGGCTATAGAATATGGACCTATATCGTGTATTACACCTTTGGGTCGTTTAATGTCCCAGTATCCATTAGATCCCAAGTATTCTAAATTGTTAATATCAGCTTCAAAGGTTGGTTGTATGGAGGAAATGTTACGCCTTGTTTCAGTCCTTTCGAGTGATAATATTTTTATTTCAAGCATCGCTAAAAATGAATTGGCTTCACTTGCACATGCCAAGTTTAGCTCTAAGCACGGAGATCATTTAACGCTGCTAAATGTTTTTAATTTATTTTTAAAGACAGAACAGCAGAAGGTAAGAAGCACACTTGATATCTACATTTATATTTGTGATTTTATGCGATTGGTTTGTTTATTTTTTTAGGTGTGGTGTCACGACAATTATTTAAATTACCGCAGTCTAATATACGCTCGTAACATTTGTCGTCAATTGTCAGAAATAAGCGAGCGATTGGGCCTAACTATTAACAGCTCGGAAAACATTGAATTGTTTAAAAAATGTCTTTTAAGCGGATTTTTCGAAAATATTGCCATATTGCAAAAGGACGGTTCATACTTAACTTGTTCCGGCAATCTTAAGGCTAAAATTCACCCTTCAAGTGTCTTTCACCTAAAGTACAAACCCAAATGTATATTGTTTACTCACTTTGTTCAAACGGACAGTAACTATCTTCGACTAGTCACAGATATACATATGGACTGGGCCAAAGAACTAGTACCGAGTCTAAGAAGCCAAAATAAAATACTGAATAATTGTTAAAGTTTGCTTTTGGACTGTTTTATAATATAAGGACCAAGAAGAAATTAAACAAATTATTTCAAATACAGGCGTGTATTTCTGTGATCATATATAAAACGCAGAAATCAGAATGGAAATTTTAAATACTAATTTGTAAAATATAAGGTCATAAGATATAATCCAATAGACAAGGAGTATTTTTAATAAGCCAAAATGATTCTTCAATCGGATTGAATTATTTTTTCAGTGTTAAAAGTCTTTGCCAGCTTGTAATATCAAGTAGAACATCAAATCGAGTAAAATGATAAGACTACGGTATATTTACGGTATATTTTTAAAACGAGAACGTATGTTTTGGTATATTTTGGAGGGTCTGGCGATATACGGCGTTATTAATAGCGCAGTCACACTGCTCGTTGATTTTGTCAGCTGATTGGGTGAAAATAAGCATGCAAACATGTTTAGTTGACAACAAACTGGAAATAGTTAAATAATATACAATACAGGTAACATAAAACTCAGTATTTAGTCGTCATTACGGCAGGCTGGAAGAATGTACACATATCATATGCACAATCGTCTTGCAAGAATCTTTTCACATGGAAAAATGTATGTAACTTGTAATTAACGCACATACATATGTACGTATGATATACAGTAGGCACACACATTATTCGTACACCCTTATCACCTAAGTTTGAACACCTACAAGTTGGCGTACGGTTAACGTAAGCAGAAAAAGTTAATTTTATATCAAAAACCAACGTATCTACTATTTTTTAGTAAAAGATACACTCTTTTCGCTCATAAATTATTCGCACAGAGATTAGGTTCTTCAATTAAAATTCAAATATTAAAGGTAACAGGTTCAACCTTTCCCCCTAGTAATTGGTTTACAACTAATGACTAATATTAACCCCTTCCACAAGCAGTAGCGGTTGCGAGAACTCCCACGATGAAACTTTGAGCTTACTTTGTGAAATTTTCAGCTGGTGGCAGTGGTAAAAATCCACATTTTATCAAAAAAAGATTAATATTTTGTTTTTTTGGGTGGAACAAGTTAGACTAAAAAAATCATTCGTCCAGCTCCAGTTGCATCTAAACTATAAGTTCCTTAAGCCATTCCTTACAATTGGCCTCACATTTTTCTCATCATATGTTAAATTTAGTTTTCGACTTATGTACATGTATTAGCCTAGTGTTTCACCTGTGTTGGATTTTAACTTAAGCTGCACGAATAGTCTTATTTAAAGGAAATATGAACAAGGAAGTCCTAAACTTTATTTTGAGTGACAATTGGCATCCATGTGTCATTCCATTTGTTCATATTTCGAAGTCAAACTTGACCCAGCCAAAAAAATTACACAAAAATGAATCATATCTGGCTCATTTAAAGCTGCAACTAGCTGAAAATTTTACTACGGTTAGTTAACTTCAGTTGCAAGATGCCTGCGTAAAAATATTTGTTAAAAAGGATGCGGACGCCGAAAAGTTCATCGAGAGAGTTATTGCAACCGGTACTGATTGTGGAGGGGGTCAATATGAATGTATGGTGTACGAATAATATGTGTGCTTACTGAGGATGATCATGCATATAAATGTAGATTATCATTCATAGATATGAGGGATAGATTCAATAACAAAATGGACTAGTGAAGCCTTATCTTACTAATATTTTACATATTAAAATATTCTAGGTTTTTTATTTGGTGATGAAGTACCTAGTTCGATTAGATAAACAGTTTTTATAACATTCCAGTAAGTATACATTCTTTAATTTGATACCCATACCCATTTTTAATACTAATTTTTCGTATTAGCAACATGTATGATTCGAGGGACACTTATTCAATACCCCAGGAAGAACTTGAAGCCAGAAGAGTCCTGCGTCGGTGGCATTTTAGAGGTAATTTTTGATTGATACACTTTAACTAAAACTAAATCCCCTTAATTGAGACCCTTGTTCTTAATTGTACTATAGAATGTAATACCCACTACTTAAAAAGATAAGGTGCATATTAAGTTTGTGCTCGAAGTGGATGTATGCAACACACAGAAGGAAACGTTTCCGAACCGTCTGTCCGTCCGTCTTTATGAGTGCTTAGTGCTACGGGACCATAGGAGCAAAGAAAACCAAATGTTGTATCCAGAATGTTAAACTATCACCCTGTTACAAGCGTATTTTGAAATTTCCTTCAGGACATTAAACAGAAAGCACATTAAAGTGTTCATACATAGGTGAGGGTCTGGCTTCTGGAGATGAAGATGGAGGCCTCTGGAGATCGGCTGCGGTGACGACGTTGGGCGGCGCGGTTGCTTTGGTCTCTGGGCCTCCAGGGATATGTAGTCCGACACTTGGGTATACTCTCGGCTTTTCGGATTGTCCTGAGGTGGTGGTCTCTTGTAAATTGCTAGGTCCTGTTGGCTTGGCAGTTGGCTTTTCTTGACAATTCCTCGACACTTAATTCTCGGTCGAGCACGAATTCTTCGGCGATGGTTTCTAGTTTTTCCCGACTGCGCGTGTGTAACCTTCGGTTTCCGAAGCTAATCTTTAATTTATGTTTAAAATAATTAAATGTAATCAGTATATATTTACTTTCAAAAGCGCTTCATATAAAACAATTTAAATTAAAACAAAAAACAAAATTTTAAAATTCCAGACAAAATTCCTGCTCGCTTGGTTCTGTATTTTCTTTCATGGTCTGGTTTTCTTGTATCATTTATGATGCGCAATGATATGAATTTCGCTTTGGTTGCAATATATCCAAATGATAATCTGAACAAGAACATGACTAATACCTCGCATACACTCCCGGTAATGGACTCTTAACATTTTATCTAATAGCTTTTAAAAATGATTTCTTTTCTTTTTTAGGGAGGTGGTACTGAAGAGCAGACATCCATAGTAAAATCAGTCATAATAAGTTCATTCTATTGGTGTTATGTACTATCCCAGGTGGCGGGCGGAGTTGCCACTCAATTTTTTGGAACCAAGTGCGTATTTGGATGGTCACAGCTGGCAACTGCTCTTTGTAGTCTACTTATTCCGTTGGCCGTAGAATTGCATTACATTGCTGTTATTGTGTTACGTTCTATTCAGGGGTTTGCCTCTGGCTTAACGTGGCCTGCTATGTATGCCATAGTGGGGTACTGGATACCACTTACAGAACGTTCTCGTTTTATGTCAAGTTTTCAAGGATTTAGTATTGGAATTGGTTTAACATATCCATTATGCGGATTTATATTATCACAGTTTGGATGGCAATATATATTTTATACTACGGGTTCTTTAGGGATTGGATGGTGTTTGTTATGGTATTTGCTAGCTTTTAACACACCTCGTGAACATCCTCGTATTACTAAAGAGGAACTAAATTACATTGAGTTAAATGTCAGTAAAGAGGCTACTAATACCAAATTAAAAGTGCCATGGCCGCAAATATTTAAGTCTCTGCCAGCATGGGCAATTGCAATTACAACATTTGGAAGAATATTCCTGCATTATATTTTTATTGTAAACGGACCCACATTTATGGGCAACGTCTTAAAGTTTAACTTTGAAACAAATGGTTTTCTGTCAGGAATGCCGTTTATTTGCTCATACTTTTCATCGGTGTTGTTTTGTTATATTGCTGATAAATTTATATTGTACAAAGTCCTAAGTCTTACTAATGTGAGAAAATTATTTACAGCATTATCACAGATCATTCCAGGGATATTAATATACTTTATAGGATATGTAGATAACATACATCTTTTATTATCAATTTGGTTTATAGCAGTGATTTTTATAACGGCATCCTATGCAGGAGCAATGGCAAATATAATTGACATAGCACCGAATTATGGACATTCTGCTGCCGTCTTAGCATTCTGCCAAACTATTCATATGTCAGCGTCCTTTATTTCACCATTAACGGCTGGATTTCTTGTTACTCAAGAGGTAAATAATAAAATATATGTACATACATATATAGATTTTGCTGTAAATATTAGCGATGCTAAGTATTCTTTTTAATATCTAGGAGTTTTGAAACTTTTTTTATAAGCAATGATATAATCGATTTATAATCGTTTTTTCGATTATTTTGTGCCATTTTTATGCGAGTATTTACTAAATTACTTCTAAAAAATAGCACTTCGTTTTAGTGAGCTAAGAATTTTTGTTCTTAGTATTTTTAATAACCTCAAAAGCCATAATATTTACAGCTCGAGAAAAATGAACCCTTTATTTACGCTTCGAACCAACCCGAATTTTTATGATACACTGAAAGCTTTAAATTTGTTTTAAGACTTATAGTTTTTTTCTCTTGCAGAAATTTTCTTTAAATCATTTTTTAAGACTTGTATATTTTTTTAAAGTTTTTATTAGCGCTAGCGCTCCTTTTTTCACATAACTTAAGTAACTTACCTATGATTGAAGTGAACTTTGTTTTTCTATAGGGTCGATGAATGCATGTACAAAGTATACCCAAACTTTGTGGTTTCAGCTTACCGTCTGGGAAATATTAGGCCTTCAAATACAAACAAATACAAATTTCTTAAAATTTCTTAAAAAAATTGTCCCATTGAAAAATCAAATTGTAAAGCATTTTAAAAGCCCCAAATCTATAAAAAAAAGGTGGTTTGGTTCGAAGCGAAAAAATGGTGTCGCGTAGTGTAAAAAAGGAACGATTCAAAGGAGAGGTAGTCCTTGTCGCACAAATTCGGATTATTCCAACTGATGTTCCATTCCATTCCAATTCAAGAGGATTCAGTTCCCCGACCGATTAAGTTCTGCGATGCAGTAAAACAGAAAATCGGTAAGACAATCGTTGGAAGTTTTCGGGATAAATCCGGTTTCCCAGTTTTTTACACGGTCAGGTGCGTTGCCTGTTCGCGCGTTGGCAAACCGTCTTCGTTCTGTGTGTTTTGAGAAGGAAATTAAAATCGAACCATTAAAATAAATCATATTGAAATTGCACCTAACTGTGTTTTATTAAAGCTCTGGAGTTCAAATGATGGCGTTAAATTGGGACTAAATTAAATCACTATTAGATATATGTATATAGATCCTAGTTTCTAGAAAAGACATTTACATAATACGTATCTATATAAACACCTTAATTATTAAATACAGCATTAAAAGTACTTCTCGTTTTTTTAGGACTCTATTGATCAGTGGCGAAACGTTTTTCTAGTTGCTGCAGTAATTTCCTTATTGACTTACATTGTATATCAAATATTTGGAACAGCAGAAATTCAGTCCTGGAATATAAAAATACCCAAAATTGACCATTCCGACGAAGAAGCTGAGATTTTTCCAAAATCAAATCGGGAACTCAATAACACTTCTGAACCAATGTGAAAACTATTTACTTAATATCCTGCTTAAATCTTTTTAATATTGTTTTACTTATTTTGGAAAAGAGAAACCTGTTATATAAATACAATTTACCTACAGAAATATTTACTGGGTAATTTCAATCATTTTCGATTTAATATATGTATATACATATGTAGTTAGGTGGATGGTAAGCAAGGAAATTAGTGGTGGTATACTATAATCCAAAAATAAGGCTCTAAACGATCAACTTTGCTTACAACTCTAGATACACATTCTCAGAGTGGCGAGAAGATAGCTTTGATTAAAGCAGTTGAGGTGCTTTTTCGGTCCTTTATAAACAGAAGAAATCCCTTTTCCGGATTTACCATTGTAGAAATGTGTTCGGAAAACTTTAAATTTGAGTCTAATTTATCACGAAGGTAAACCACCTTGTAACGAACCAATCTACTTTTCTGGTTACAAGACACACTATTTTAGCCCTAATTCCACAACCATAGGACGCCTGCACCAAAAACCAATTCTTATTCCCGTCCCTATTTCACAATCTTGAGATACTTCCCAACGTGACCACCTATCAAAATCTCATCTTTCTGGTAATCATTAGTTACCGATCAACAACCTAATAGGTGCTGCCGAATAATAACCCGCCCGTTCACAAGCACAACATGCGTCCACTCTAAAAAAAAAAAAAAATATTAGCTAGATCGTGGATGGCAAAAACAGCTAATCTCGGACAACGGAGTGCAATTCACGAGCAGAAAGACGAGAAGACAAATGATTGGTTGGCGAAAGAACATATTCTGCTGCTGAATTTCAGTCAGTACCACTGCTCATTTTTTAAGAGATTATTACCCACAATATGTACGTAGATAATTGAATGATTTGATTATTTTTCATGAATATAAGCAAGGAACGCTTAGGGACGCTCTCACAGCATAGTCACTACTTTTATACCCGGTACTCTGTTACATTCGTGCTCTGTGTACTGTTTCCAGTTGGTACTCATTTCCGCTGTTTCTAATTAGCGCTCGTTTCCACGCTATTTTGACTATCGTGATAATAATATTGAATATACTTTCACGTGTATGTTGCAGCCTCTAATTATTGTACGGTATCTCTAATAGTTTGGCGCCATTTCTTCGGTACAAGGAAAAATTGTGAAATCATTTGAAGATGTTGAAGAATAAAACTTTAAAAACGGCGAAATTGTTTGTTGTCAAACGAGGTAATCAAAGAAACAAAGCGTATGAAACTATTTATTCACTTCAAGGTTTTTTTTAGATGGAAGACAAGAAGAAGTACATTTTGATAAAATTACCTCACGCATTCAGAAGCTGTGTTATAATTTAAATATGGATTTTGTTGACCCTGTGAGTTGAATTACATTTCCTTTTGGCTATTTTGAATTTATACGAACATTTATACTAGCAGTACGTGTTTTGGAAACATACTTGAACGTACAGATATACAAATGTACATACAAACATAGATATGTGTATGAGTGTGCACTTGTTGATCTTTAAGAATGAAAATACAGTAAAAAGTTAATGTTCATATATGTTCCTACATATTTATTTTATTAGTTATTTGTTAATATTTAATGAATATGTGCATATGTACATACGTACATGTACATGTAGTACGTACATATGTATTGTATGTATATTCTGGAAAGTAAATTAATCGCCTGCGTTGAATATTTTGGTCGTCCGTGTGGACCAGTGGATTTATGTACATAAGCAAATAAGTAGCATGTACATGTACATTGAGAGCTAATTAAACTGTTAATTTTTAGGTATCCATTACACTTCAAGTAATTAATGGTTTGTACTGTGGTGTCACTACACAAGAACTAGACAATTTGGCTGCAGAAATTTCCGCTGGCTTAACTTGCAATCATGCCGACTATGCCATTTTAGCTGCTCGGATTGCAGTTTCTAATCTGCATAAGGAAACAAAGAAAGTCTTTTCTGGTATGTAATCTGCCTAAGTAATATTTATTTATATAAGCTTTGTAGCTGTGATTTTAGCTTTGAAAGCCAGTTTTGTTTATTAATTTCTTAGTATTAATAATCCGTTGCATTATGTTTTTCAGATGTCTTCGAAGATCTTTTCAAAAATGTCAATAACGAAACAAACTCTGCTTCCCCAATGGTATCGGAATTTCATTACAATGTTGTCAAGCAAAATGCTGATCGGTTGAACTCTGCCATTATCTATGACCGAGATTTTGGCTATAACTATTTTGGATTTAAGACGCTCGAGCGCTCCTATTTACTTAAAATAAATGGGAAAATTGCAGAACGCCCACAGCACATGCTAATGCGCGTCGCACTTGGTATTCATGGAGACGACATTGATGCTGCAGTGGAAACGTACAACCTACTGTCGGAACGATATTTTACGCATGCTTCGCCTACCCTTTTTGCAGCTGCTACAAATCGACCTCAACTATCCTCATGTTTTCTTCTGACAATGAACTCGGATTCAATTGAAGGTATTTTTAAATCAGTTGAACAATGTGCGCTGATATCAAAGTCAGCGGGTGGAATTGGACTTAATGTTCATTGCATTCGTGCCAAAGGCACTTCGATATGTGGAACGAACGGCACTTCAAATGGATTAGTTCCAATGCTAAGAGTTTTTAATAATGTGGCACGCTATGTTGATCAGGGAGGCGGCAAGAGGCCTGGTGCCTTTGCTATTTATTTAGAGCCCTGGCATTCAGATGTTTTTGAATTCTTAGACCTAAAAAAAAACACAGGAAAGGAAGAAAACCGAGCAAGGGATCTTTTCTATGCTCTATGGATTCCCGATCTTTTCATGAAACGTGTTGAAGCAAATGAAGACTGGTCATTGATGTGTCCACACAAATGTCCTGGACTTCAAGATGTTTGGGGCGAAAAATTTGAAGAGCTTTATGTGAAATATGAGCAAGAGGGACGTGCGAATCGAACAGTGAAAGCTCAGTCGCTATGGTTTGCCATTATAGAATCGCAAGTTGAAACAGGTAACCCGTACATGCTTTTTAAAGACTCTTGTAATAGAAAGAGCAATCAACAAAATGTTGGCACCATTAAATGCAGCAATTTATGTACAGAAATTGTTGAATACTCTTCACCCGATGAGATCGCTGTTTGCAATCTAGCTTCAATAGCACTCAACATGTTTGTAACACCTGAGAAAACATATGATTTCAAAAAGCTAAAAGAGGTAACCAAAACAGTTGCCAAAAATCTTAACAAAATAATAGATATTAACTATTACCCCTTGCCAGAAGCCAAGAAGTCCAATTTTAGGCATCGTCCAATTGGAATAGGCGTTCAAGGTTTCGCAGACGCTTTAATCTTAATGCGCTTGCCGTATGAAAGTGAAGGAGCTAGTCTTTTAAATCAACAAATATTTGAAACTATTTATTATGGGGCTTTAGAAGCTAGTTGTGAACTTTCTAAAGCATTTGGTCCATATGAAACCTATGAAGGAAGTCCTGTGAGCAAAGGCATCCTACAATATGATATGTGGAATAAGACTCCAACGAACCTATGGGACTGGCAAAAACTGAAGGAGGAAATTAAACAACACGGAGTTAGGAATTCGTTGTTAGTAGCTCCCATGCCAACAGCATCTACTGCACAAATTATGGGTAACAACGAATCATTCGAACCATATACAACTAATATATATACTAGACGCGTGTTATCTGGCGAATTCCAAGTGGTCAATCATCATCTATTGAGGGATTTAACAGAATTGGACCTTTGGGATGATGAGATGAAAAATAAAATTATTTCAAGCAGGGGATCCATTCAAAGTATTGAAACTATTCCACAAAAGGTTCGCGATCTTTATAAAACTGTATGGGAAATTTCAGTAAAATCTACAATCCAAATGGCGGCTGATAGAGGTGCATTTATTGATCAAAGTCAGTCGTTTAATATTCATGTTGCAGAACCTAACTATGGCAAGTTGACATCCATACATTTTTTCTCGTGGAAAGCTGGACTAAAAACAGGAATGTATTATTTACGCACAAAACCCGCTGCCAACGCCATACAATTTACAGTCGACAAGAAACAAACTGCATTCACGTTGAAAGGTCAAAATGGGCATGATAGCATATTAACTTCGCCTGATGAAAGTATCAATGACACACAGCATAATGAATCAGATCGAGAACGTAGAATGGCTGAAATGGTGTGCTCGCTCGAAAATAAGGATAATTGTCTATCGTGCGGGTCTTAAATGCATGTAAATGTCTTTGTACTTAATTATAAATAAAATATATCCCGTCATGTGTCAACACACAAAATAAAATAATGTATTCAGAAGCAAACAACAATATTTCCACATTTAACCAATATTAAATAAATAGTTTTAACAAATAAATATAATAAAGAACCCTCCTGGTATGTGTGTTTTTCAATATTATAGTAAGATGAGTAACGCCAAGTGATTGGCACTCAAAATTTTTCTGCTTGGTTTTAGAGCGAGATACAGACTCTCTCGTATGCGTTAAGTGGCATTCGATGAATGTGTGCACACCTGTTCTAGATCCGCTTGCATGTTTCCTTTTTTTACATCTTTATAAGTGCCATGACCCTTTTGGAAGACGATTGCGTACCCACCATTTCGTATGTCGTATATTCAGTTGTCAGAAAACACATTTGGTGTTTTTGATATTTTGTTGACCATATTAATTTTTGTTATTTTTTATTTGAAAGATTGTTAATATGCCTATTTATCAGTAGATACATATATAATCTGTAACATATATTATACTTATATTGTTGAATTAATTAAATTAATTGAATTGAATTATTAAATTAAGTCGATTATGTAAAACCACTACGGTCCGTGCGCATTTGTGTTGTTCATATAAGACAAATATTTGTGGTTTACTGTTGTTAATTCAGTTGAATGGTTTTTCGGGTTTGTTAATATAACAGGCAAAGTAAACATTTTCTTTAAAGTTGATATATTTTTGATACTTTTTTGTATATTACTATAGTTCTTAAAGTTATTCAACGAACGACCCAAATCAACATCCTGCCATTCTTGAACACTTGCCTTCCGAGGCGATGATGGATATACCATGTGCTGTGAAACAAATAATATTAATTTATTATCAATCGGAGCCGAGAGTTCTTTCAGGATAGTCGACATAAATTCAGCCTTCAAATTGTTGTCTAGTAATTCTCAAATACTTACCGAAACAAGAGCTCTTTCTGTGAATGCGACACTATTTCTGATAATGTCATCAGAATGATGGTGATAATAAAATTGGGGATTTTGTGTCTCCGTGTATCTAGTAGTGCTGCTTATGACGTCAACGCCATAATGGTCAGTATTGGTAACATTATCGTATCCGTTGCTATTGCTAAAAATATCCACAATACTTATTGTATGAAATTCGCTGGGGTAAATATAAAACGTCATTATCAAGCCGCTGTATATTATTAAATGAAACAAAATACATGTCCAAATGAGTTTTATCTGAAAATAGAAACAGTGAGTACCTCGTTTAAACCAATATCAATTATAAATGCAACCTTTTTCTTTCGTCCGTATTTCGAAAATGTTGTAAATGGCACAAGTGAAATTGTTAGAAATCCACCACACGCCACTCCGGCCAAAAGTCCAACAAAATTAAGCTGGTAGGGAAGTGTTCCAATTCCGACCAACACACTACACAAGAGCAACAATTTAAATAAAGCAATATGAGGCTTGTGAAGACATTTCCAATGCATCCATATTAAAAGAGCAATAAGTGAAGACACCACACCACAGAGGGATGCTGATGGTCCAACCTGTAAAAATTGATAAAATGATTTTTCAATTTGGCAGATGAAACATTACAAAGTCTCTCCTGTAAGAACTGAATATGTGCTTCATAATTATTAGATGTTTATTGTAAGATATTCACCTCTGGGCGATGCGGTACAATTATAGCGCTAGTCAGATTTCCAGCAAAGCCGGATACTATGTAGACAACAGCAGTTCGGAGAGTACCAATTAATTTTTCTAAATCAGCAAGAAACAAATGCTGAAATATCAGCGTAATTGCCAAGTGTAAAATGCCGGCATGCATGCACAGCGATGTTAACAGTCTATAGAGCTGATCTGGTGTTTCCACAGATATAAATGGTAACATGCCACATACATTGTTTAGGCATGAAATCTGAAACAAAATATTACAGTTACTGGAGCAAGGACCACTTTAAGTCTTTTAACTCTTACCTGCGAGCAGAGAGAGGCTTCCTCATGAAAATATCCATTTATAAAATCACAATATTCCCGCGTCGTTATTCGGCATTCTCCATACAGCCCAGTGCAACAGGGATGACCAATCACTTCGCAGACCATATGCTCAGAAGTATGGTCTTTATAACGATAGCGCTGAGTGAATGAATTCGTTTTGCGACAAATGGGCCACTTGGTGATGTCGTCGGGCCACTCATAAGGTGCTATTGACGCTGGTGCATCACAAAATTTTGGATCTAGCCCACAAACTGAACCAGAAATTCGACCTCCAGGTCCAGATTCGCCGGGGGACCATTTTTTCCATGTAGAAATAGATTTCTGTATAATGAAATTTAAAATATATAAATAATAGTAATTGAAAGTCCAAGCCGATTGATCTTAGGAGGAAAAAAACGAGGAGGAACGTGGTGAGACTGGCTGGAAAGCGGAACAATATTTATATCCGGTACTCACAGCGTTCCTCGTCAGGTTTTTGTTGTTATTTGTTAATTTTTTGTTCATATATTTACTTACTGTAGGATAGAGGCCTCGTATACTACAATCCGCTTGAGAACTTTGAACGCATCCAGAGTCATCATTCCGAATGCAGCAGGCTGTTTCCCTTTCGTGACGTCTTGTCTTAATAACCACGTCCATGATCTTGGTGTCCCGTCGCATGCAAGCAGCAAACTTTGCACCAATGTGAACCAAGTCAATATTCCGTGGTCCAATCCACAGATTTCGTTGCTCTATATGTTGAACCGTCTGCAGACTCAGACTGGTCACAAGTACCTGTCCGGTTTTTTGTTCAGAGCCAATTCCAATCGGAGCAATACCATAACATATTATCGATAGAACTAAAACTACAAATTGTACGGTATTTATCCAGTATGTAAATATAGGCCGATGATCCGTTCGATCGTCCAAATCATTGACTGAGAAATATTTAATGCACCGTAAAGGAGGTCGCCTTGAATTTTCCAAGACGCCATCCAACAGCTGAGCTGTTATACGTGTTCCACGTTGGCATGCAGATGTTGTAGATTGTGATGTTCGCATTGATGGTTGTATTTGGCTAGGCATTGAGTTGCACAATTGTATGTGACCCGCGCTCACTTGATGTAAGCTTTGATCAGCAGTTAAATTAATATCACCACTTGTGCATGCATTGGTAATGAGAGCGGATGTTCGCCATCCGTTTTGGTGTCTTTCTGTCATATAAACACTTACTCCAACTCCTATATTGGGGCCATTGGCTCCCAGTGTAGAGACACGTGGCTTGATAGCTTGTCGGCCTATATCAGATGCGTCATCATTTACCGATACAGAAGATACTTCGCACGGACTATCAAAAAAGAGTTCATCCACAATTATCATTTCTAAAGCATCCGTCATGCTATTGGTTATTTCTATATCAATCGGTTGATCGTTGTGAATTGGATCAAAGCTAGAACTGCTTTGCACGTGCAATGGTGCAAAGCTACGCGACCATTGATATTGATGTTTTACTCTGTTTCTGCAGTTTGTATGCCGCTTATAAAAAAAATGAAGCAAATAATTAACCAATGTTATAAACATGTGACCCACTGACGCCTTACGCTCTACAAATTCACCGTCACAAAAATCTCTATTGCTATAGAATTTGGATCGTCTGTTATCTGAAGAAAATGTCATATTCATAGCATTGGCATCTTGCACTGGTAATATGTCGGGACGATCTTGAGCGTAATTATTGCTTGCGTTGGCACAATTACGATTCAATTCCGAACTATTTTGCTTATCAACTTCAACATTAACACCATTTATGATCGACTGTTGGACACGATATTCTAGTGCGCTGTCGAATAACCCAAATCGACGAATAGCCAGTCGACGATGTCGACCATGCCACAGAGCACAATCTTCGGCCTCTGTGCTTGGCTCAACTCCAAAAAACTGCGAAGTTGTACGCTTTAAATAAATGACAACTCGCTTCTTACAAGAGTAATGATGGGTTTGTGGCTGCGGTAGAATTTGCAACGATTGGTGTTGATGTGTCTGCGTGTGATGAGTGAGCTGTAAGCGTGGATTGCTTATAAGGTGGCTAAACGTAGCCGCAGTACCTGGTCCGTACAACTGATGATGACTGGACCCGTGCTTGAGTGCAATGTTTCGACTATCCTGGAGCTTCGTTTGCACGGATACAATACTTGATTCGGTATTTGCAAGTTGCTCGCTTAAACTGGATATTACGGGCGCAGTAATAGGAACAGACAAAGATATCGGTACAGGACTAATAGGTCCAGTCGTTTGTGTTGTCTGATGCACACCAGTGGTTCGTCGTGCTGTATTGCAATGCAAACATGTGCCAGCTGGGCTATCTGCCTCTATTTGGGTAATTGTGGTGCCCGGTGCTATAACAATTAGAGAATCATTTTCTTCTGATCTTCGGCTGTTCATGTGTGAGTTGTCGGTGCTGTGAGTTATTGTTTGCTCCGTAGTAGCTGTCATAATTGGCGAGCAGTGGCTTCCTGCTGAAAAAGCCATGGAAATACTTGTGGATGGTGCGGGCAATGTCGAGGCACAAGATGTTGAGCAGGATACACTTGCGACATATGTCTGTGATGGTTTGGTCAAACTTCCATGCATAGACTCAACATTTCCATTATGGCAGCATTTTGAACGATAATTGTAGGGCATGTTGCAGTACTGAGACTGCACTGATGATGCAGGTGGGGTCATAATTCCAGACGATGCCTGTAACGCAAGGCCTGCATAAAGATCAATAGCAGGCGGTGGAGTTGGAACATATCGCTTGACTGGTGTGTGTACTGCAGATCCCAGATAAGCATTATAATTTTCACATTGATTCATCGGTAGCGTTACATTGGATGGTAACAATAATCGAGTTGAGGAAACTGATGGCACTGTTGATGGACTTTTTGCCGCTTCTAATATTTTAGTTTGTTGAACTGGCTTCGCCTCTCTGTAACGCTCCAAACGATATCTTGAGTTTGGGGATATGCCACGTTGATGGTAGTTTGTTGATCCGCCTAGGCCATGCTTCGGCACTAGGGCATGGTTTTCTGACTTTGACATTGTTCCATTACATGTATGAGTTTTTAACTGGTTAACACTACCCTCAAAACCATCACTATTCGGTGCCGGCGATGGAGGGGCTCCGGTATTGGCATCGTCGATCTTTTCCAGCGGAGATAGCTTCATCTTTCCAGCGTTGGGCTGGAACATATCACTCGACTGTGCATTTAAGCGTGCAGATTGCAAGCTGCAGTACATCACATCACACTCATTAGATTCAAAAGTCAATGAGAATTGATTTTGAGAATGAACAGACTTTCTTTGATTGACGCTGACGCTATTGCCGTTTGCACGCATTATGAAATGAGCATTGTCTGGACACTTTTTTCCAGTTCTACAATTATTGCCAGACTGTTTTTCTCCACTTGATGTCATAATAACTGTGATGGTTTTCTCATCTGAAAAGGTAAATTTAAGAGAGTATGTTAAAAGATGGTTTTCTATATTAATAACATACATAAACATATGTATGTAAGTACATGCAGTTCTCCCGAGTTTTCCTTGCGTAAGATTAGGTTTTATGTTACCGAGTTAAATTCTGTGAACTTTGCATATGTTCCTATTAAATTTATTTTTGTATATATTTGCAGAGAACCAAGCAGTCCACTTGGCTTTTGTATTACAAGTTTTTTCATGTTTTTAACACACAACAATAAGATATGATGTCTTATTGGTTAATTTTAATTCGAAAATTTCTTTAAGCCTCTGTCGCACAGGTAAAAAATGTCTTATGGTAAAGCCAGTTAAACTTATACAGGTTAGCCGAGCTTGAACCATGTAGCTCGTATTTTTTAAATAGTTTAATATATTCAAAAGACTTCTCAAGAAATATCTTTCTAGTGGGATATATTATTACCATTTGATTGGTTGGTCTTTGGGGGACTCATCAAATAAATGCCGATTTGTAACATAGAAAACTTTAAAACAGGACATGGCCACAGTTACAATCAGTGTTTATACTTATTAATTATATATATATGTTAATGTATGTACATATTTATATACATACATACATATATACAAAGGGAAAACATATTTTAAGAAATAGTTAGTCAGAATAAATGTACTTTCCTTAAAGTTATGTACATACCTCATATACATAGGTTAAACACAAGGAGATGTTCTGGTATTCGCACAGCAATATTTGTGTTTCCTTTAACTCAAGAAATTTTTAATCGATTTTTCATTGTATTTTGGAGTCATAAACGGGAATGTAACAAAACTTGTACAAATTTGATTAGACTTTTGTTCTTTTATATGTAAAATATGAGTAAACTTTCATAAATTAATGAAATTATTTTGTAGATTTATTTTCCTAATATATTTTTCACAATCCTTGTACACCCAATTGCTTGAAAAACAGTTTGGATACTTACATATGTAGTCTTACATACACATGTATGTGTGTGCAAAGGCAATACATGTCGAATGCGCATGTCCAATTTCGAGGCGACAAAAAATACTGATTAACTTGATTTCGAATTTAAAATATATTCCTATGTGTAAAATGAGAGATAGACGTTACTTCTGTACCCATAACTCAGTGACATACATAAATGTATATGATTTTTTGAATAAAATGTGGAATTATTAAATATTTGCAATGTTTCAATTTTTACTCCCGGTACTCGAAGGGTGCCGTGTCCATGACTAGCCAAGGCCTTTACAAGGAGAAACGTTGTGAGACATCGAATGAGTACGACTTTTTTGAAACAATTCTACATTGGAACGGAGTGGAAGTACGTGGCTCATTGCGCGGAACGTATGTGCGTGCCCGGGAGCGTACCTGAGTCTGGATCGTCCTCGGTCGCCTCGAGTGAGACGTATGTATGTACCTCACACATTGGAAATTATCCATGTCGCGCCAGGACGTCCCGCCAGCACCAGCACGCCATCTACCATGCAGTTATCTGTGGAGACCTCGAAGTGCTTTAGGATCGTGGGGCACTGGTGGACGAGCCTCTAGAGTTCATATAAGAGTGCTTCCGACTCCTTTCGGATGGGAGACAGGCTGAACAAGGTGATTACTTGGGTCTTCACTATGATCCGTTTATTTTGAAACCTGTCTCGGAGGGCGTTCCATGCCAACTCTAACCCGTTCAGGTTCCCCGAAAATGGCCAAATCATTGACATCTTAATAAATAAACAAACTTTATTATAAATGCTTTCTACTGTATAAATTATTTTTTACACAAAATATTTATTTACAATAATATTAACAATGCTCTTGCTGCCGTAAGCTATTTTCAGGAAGATCTGCTCAGGGTAAGAACATCGTGGGATCTAACATATTATAACTTATCTCTTTTTGGCTTTGAATCTTCGTCTTCATTGCCTGCTGATCTTTTCCTAGTTAAAAGATTTATTTTTCCCCTGAAAAAGAAAAACAGATAACCAATTAAAGTAGTTATTGAGTATCGTAATTAACATATGTATCTAAATATATGCGTTCATTAAGAAAGAAGAGTGACCGAGGAGAAGCCCATGGCTTTGGTACTTAAGTTTTATCAAGCCATTGCATGCGGCAGCGCACCTCGGCAGGGGAGACCCAATTTAATTTACGAAGGGCGAAAATGAAAAATAATAATTATAAAAAATACAACTATGTTCTTACCCGGTGGAGCCGACATCGATTTTAGGTTTATCACTGCTAATATGCAATCCGTCGTTGTCTCTGAATGGAGTAATGGTTCCTTGGATGGATACATTCTTGCTTACTTTATTTTGAAGATTTGAAGCTTTGAATGAGCTAACATCCTTTTCCAGTGGTGAGGGAACAGATACTCCTAAAGTTGACTTTGCTGAATGTTGTATAGTTTTGCTTAACGTTCCACTTTTAGGCTGCTCATGAAGTACAACATTGGAAATTTCATAAGGTTGCTTGGCGTTTCGAATAGTAGGCGAAAGGGTTGCTGGGGGTACGATTTGCTTGTCCCCATTGTTGTTCAAATAGTCTCTACTTGTTCCTGAAGTCAAACCCTTGCGAGTTATGTTTTCTAAAGAGGGATTTTGATTAACTATAGGGTTTGCAGTGCCTTTATAAACCTCGGAATAGGGCTGAACTTTTTTTTTTCGTTGATAACTGATTTTTGAAGAGTTAATGTTAAAGGGAACAGGATCTTTAATCGCTAATGTTGCCGACTTTGGTCTTTCTTCTGCTGAGAGCTTCGTAAGATCAACTGTATTGATATTTTTAGCAACAATTGAATCATTCGCAGCACTTACGCTCTTAGTATAATGAGAATCGAATATATTTAAATGTTCCTTTCTAGAAATTGCATTATCTCCTACATTTGCCATATTTGTTTTATTAGTTGAAGGATCATAGCCCTGATTTGAAAAGTTTAGGAGCCCAGAGAAAGGGCTTTCAAGAAACTGTTTGTATTGTTCAAGCGTCGACTGTACTTTAAGTGCATCCTGGGTTGGTAGCTCAACATTTTTAGCATGTCTATGAAACATCTCATTTGGAGTTATAGAACTAGAATTATTCGAAACACCGCCTGCACCCGCAGAAAGAAAATTATGATTGGCGGAATTGATTGCATTATAAGGTGATGAGACATAGTTATTATCACTTAAATATCGTAACGATGAAAACTTTTGGTAGTAGTTTAAGCTGTCCAAGTAATTTTGATTCATATTATAGTTTAGTTGAGGCATAAATGAAGCTGACTGAATGCTGTAGTTTAATAAATTTTGCATCTGAAAAGCAGAAAATATGAAACAATTATAACATGTAAAAAACACTAAAATCAAAGAAAGGTTATCTCAAAACATTCCTCGTTTTTTATTTATTTCTACTTACATCCAGACTTGGAATTGGAGCTAAGTACGAGTTCAGTCTCGAGTTCGGAGCACCGATTTGACTTCTGAAAAATAAGTGTTAGTACGTACTTTTTTTTCTAATAAGACAATTCTTACTTTTCAGCATTTAATCCTTCTTGTTGTTCTATTGGATACAAATTAAATTTAATAAATGCATTTAATATCATTTGATTTGATTTATTACCCAGATTAACTTCCAATTCCCTTTCGTAAGTGTCCCAAGCATCCGCTTTTTCTTGCTCACTCAGCTCTTGCTCGACTTTATTTTCTAAGAGACTATCATGTTCATGGTATTTATAAACAAGCTCCGACTGTCTCAACAAGTGAGCCAGTATGGTATCCTTAGGAAACACAGGCATTGTTCTTTCACTTTTTTTTGGTATCGTCAACCTATGCAGTAAGAAAGTATGATAAATGGAAGTTAATATAAAAAAAAAGAAAGAACTCTCACTCCATAAACGAAATACACAGTTATGCAAAACTTTCCGAGCTCAGGAAACATACACTTTACTTACGTATAAAGTTCTGCTAATTCTTCCATGTTATAATGCCTATCTATTTGTTGTTCATCTACTACTCGAAAACTCATTGCTTGTTTTGTAACAGATCGAGAGTACACTTTTTCTTCCATAGTGCCCTGTAAGTATTCAAAAAGATTGAATTATTGAATAATTGGCTTATGGCTTATTTTACAATACCATTGCAATCAGACGATATATATAGCAATTTTTTTTTTTGTCCCAGGCGAAATACTCGAAATATATTTTGTTGATCATTGGATGGATTCCACGAGGTGTCCAAAATGATTACTCTATTCGCACCAATTAGATTAATTCCTTGGCCACCAGCCCTGGCAGATATTAAAAAAACGCGGGCACGTCTGTTGGCTTCGCTGTTGAATCGTTTTATCATTTCATGCCGTATGTTTTTAGGTGTTTTACCATCCAGTCTGTAATAGTCTTGCCCACTGATCCATTTTCCTGCGGGTTTTTGGCTTGATGATAAATCTGTAATTAAAAAAGTTTGTTAGAATCTTCATTTTATTCGCATACTTGGGTAAAATGTTTCTAACATATTTCTTAGCTTTTCGAGTAGCTGGTATAGAAAACCTAAGCTTTTAAAACTATGACCAGCGTAAATATTATTACTCGTAAAATTAGTTGAGCTTACGGGCGAAATAAAACACTTCGGGATCAGAATCCGTAATTCTTTTGAAAAAGTATTCCACAACGTTGAGTACTGCCACAAAGGCGGAAAAAATTAAACTGCAACGAGAAATATATAAATTAGTATATCATTAGAAAGCATATATGTATTTTTGCACGTGCTAAGAGTGTCAAAATTGGTTAGAACGGACCAAACTAGAATGACAATATTATGACCTTTTGTGTCTTTGCAAATAAGTCTCCCAGTTTTTAATTATCTCAACAAACTCTTTCTAATCCATTTCAGTTTGCAACTACTTACCATTTTTCGCCCTTCTCTTCACACATTCGAAGAATGGAAAACATAATCCGGAGCTTATTACTTGGCATTATAGATTCCAAATCTGCCTTTGTCAGATGCCTGCGCCACCAGTCATTAGTTACAGACATCACACCAGTTTGACTGTCATAAATATCATCGGGTTGATCTTCCTCGGAGTTTGGGCAATTGATTTTCTTTATTTCTTTTTTATTTCTTTGCTAAAAATATATATACGGTTAGCAAATAAATGGTTATAGTTAACAATAAGATTTTTACGTACGTTTGTGGCATTTTTCCATGCGTCTTCTAATACCTTAGGATGTGTCCATATCTAAGGAAGGAAAATATTATTATAAACGATAAAACATATTACATATTCATGTAAAATTACCTTTCTTAAAACAGTATAATCTGTTATCAGACTTTTGCCTCGACAGTCACCACGATTTCCTATTGCTTCCAATATATGTTCATAAAGTGTGTTCTATAAAGAAATTCGTTTTTTTTTCTTGGATAAACCTTTGTATAACTTTGTCTTGTAAAAGCCAAAGCCATTTGTAATGGCTAAAATATATCTAAGGAAAACAGTTAAATTAACATGGTAAAATGACTGGTTCATTAGTTTCTCCGAGATGGGATGTGTATTTTTAAGCCAAGAATAAAAGAGCTTAGTGCAACGTTCGATGAAGCATGTAAATCATGAATTCATTAGTGGACACCTTCGCCTTCTGAATAAATTAAACAGGAAGAACTATTTACGTACCTGAACAGGCGTCATCGGAATAAATAAAACATACTCGAATTTTTGTGGCAAAAATGTTTTGAGCAACTCTGCCTCTTTTCTCTGTAAATTAAAGGAAAAAAACATTTTTTTATAAAAAGGATTCGAAAAGTATGCTAAATGTTTATTTACAGTTAAAATAAATGGCCCAGTACTGAATACTGAATAGTATTATTAGTTACCTGAACAAATTTGGATAGCTTTTTGTGTAAAACGTAGGATCGCTGCTTCATTATTGTAATATCCTTTTTACTGGAATCTTTATGTTGGCCATTCTTTATAGGATTTGCATATAAATTTGCGAACTCCCTTTCCGTGCCCAGGTATAACGGTTTTATAAAGTTTACCATGCTATAATCTATAAATATATTGATTTGTTGAAATGAAACGTATGAAGGCAGTGCGCAGAGGACATCAAATATAAATAATTGCAGGAATGGGATCCCTTTGTGACACTACGACAAACTTACATTCTTTGAGGTTATTTTGTATGGGCGTTCCGGTTAATATTATTCGTTTTGGGGTTTTTATTTTTGATACGGCAAGACTTATGGCAGATTTACTGTTTTTAATAATATGTCCTTCATCACATACGACTAAATCGGCACCTGTTGAAAAACAAATGATTATTTTTCAAAAATAATGCAAAATTAACAGATATTTACCAGGCTGTAATAGGTATTTGTGGACTTTATCTCGAACATTTTCCAATTTTGAAGAAGCCACGTTCCCTCGATATTTGTATGAGTGATAAAAAACAAGAGTACGGAATGCCTCGTAGCCCACTAACAAGCAGCCCGCTCTGCTAGCCGACGATAAGGACCATTCTTCCAAAACCCGCAACTTTTCTGCAATATCACTAGAAATATAAGTACAAATAAATTAACGAGATCGAGAACGGTGTTTAGAAATATTGGAATCATTGCCAACATGAAAGTTCTGATTTATAAAAAAAAGTGGGTGTCAAATTCTCAGTACGATGAAGACCTACAAAGTACAAATAAATGTTGCATGATGTAATGTCTCTGAGTTCATATGCATATTATGTACATATGTATGTAAATACATATCACCAATACATATTCATACTTAATACGTTAAATCAAACTCACGATGAATCCGGAAAAATGAAAACCTTTAAATGGTTTTTTATTTTCAAGGGACTTAGCCAATAATGAAATTCATCAGCCCAGTTCATGACCGTGCTTTTTGGACATAGTACCAAGACCTTTGCCGTGTTTAGTTCCTTGTACGAAATCACGGTGTGCAGCAAAGCAATCAACTAAAAGAATTATATTTGTTTTAGTTTTTGTTAACATTTGTGGAGATTGTGTTACCTGAAGAGTTTTTCCCAGGCCCATGCAATGAGCTAAAATGCATCCTGATCCAGAATTTTTTTTTCGCTCATCCACACCGCCATAACAGGAGTCGTACATAAATTTAACACCATCAATTTGGTGTGGCTTTAATTGTTTGACTATATCACTGTCCACTTTAACAAATGTATTAGTCCTTTCGATGTAATCAAGTATTAGCTCCGACTTATTTATAGATTCACAATTCTTTTTAATTGCTTTGGACAGTTCCAAATGTTTCTTATCAAGTCGTCGAACCCGTTCGCTTTCGGTTTTTTGTGCAGCTTTAGTTTCATTGGCAAGCTGATCAATTCGAAGCATAGGTTTTATCAATCTTGATTTCTGAAGATCAGCGTCACAATCTGAATAATCACTCTCCGAGCTAAGCACGATTTCTTCATGTTTACTATGCTTCCCAACTTCTTTTTTCAATGATCTAATGTCTGACTTTTCTAGATCATCTTTGTCAATTTTATTGTGTGGCCGATTAATGTTAAAGGGAATTTCATTGTCATCAACAAGAGCTTTGGGGTTTTCCTCTTCACATGAGACTATTTTATCAGAATTAAAATTCTGTAAAAACTTGTCCACAGTACTAATTATGTTCTCACTTCCTTCAGAAAAAATTTCCTTTGAATCATCAAACCCACTTTGATTTGACAATCCCGAATCACTACTTGAATCATTTAACAGTTGCAACTTGATTTGTTCATTACAACGCGTTAGAAACTGTCCCTCGGTTAAAATGTCTTCATTCTAGAAGTACAAATATTTTGTTATTTTTAAGTGATGATGTTTTCTAGGCGAGAAATATGTGACCTCGCGCATACTCACTTCAATTATGGTATCACTTTCATATTGATCCTCGTCTTCTACAAAGCAATCATCCTTTTTAAGATCACTCCTTTGAGACAAATTCAGCTGACTCTTTTTCTTTGCTTTGATGTAACTCTTTTGTCCATGACGTGTTTTCAACGCACTCAAATTTGTCAATCTTCAGAGAAAAATTAAAAGTTATTTTAATTGTATTAAACAAAATGATCAATATTTGACTTGACTTGTCAAAAACAAACCTGTCGATTTCTTTGTCTGTATCGTTGTCCGATGCACATGATCTCGTTGTTTTTATAGTTTTTATATCGACCTCACCAAATTTTAGATTATTATTTACATTCAATTTTATATATTTGGAAAGATCAACACCATCATTATAATCACATTGCAAATTCCTGTGTTTACTTGAGTAGAACGAGCGGCGTACTGGCGACGGTTTTGAACTACATTCGCTTGAAGATTTTTCGCTTAGATCATCACAGCTACTTTTGAGCTCGGAGTCTGTATTCAACGAACTAGATGTATCGAAAAGTAGTCTCATTTTTGCTTTATGGTTTTTCTGATGTTTCGTCATCTTTGAATCTTTAAATGATTTATCTAGAGCTCGACTTGGTGATGGACTTCCGGGAGTGGCAATTTCTTGAAGTTGTTTTATTTTAGTTAGTAAAATCACTTTAAATTCCTCTTCAGACTTTGAATTGTGCGCATAGCACTCATTTATTAACTGTTTTGCTTCATTTAACGTGGTCATTAAAATAGGTTTAAGGATAATCTTTTCTTTCCCAAAGTGTGTATAAAGATTTTCAAGGTAATGATCATTTAGATCGACTTCCAAGGGCTCTGAACAGTTTGAACTGTTTAACTCCGCAGTACATTTTTCTGTAAATAACGATGTTTGACTGGCATTGTCCTGGCATTTTGTATTCGTTACATCCACTTCTAATTGATATTTTTTTAGATTCTGTATGGTGGTGTCTATGAAAAGTTTGACGTTTGACGAAACAGGCTCAGATTCAACTCTATTTGGAAAAATAATATTTATCAGCATATTTTCAACACAATCCAGGCATTGCCGACACTTAAACTCTTCCTGTGATGTATAGTTATGATCGCTCAAGGCGTCTGTAAAGCTTATGTTACTTTTTTTCAACCAATAACATTCCTTACGACGAGTTTCTTTTGTCGGTAATTGTAATAATTCTTCAGTACTGTTGTAGTTATTACAGAAAGTGTCAACTTCAACTTGATTTATTTCTTCTGTAGGAAGCTCTGCAATAGGTGGTTCCCTCAATGTGTTTGGTTCGGAATCAGTTTCAGGCAAATTATTATCTGAAGTCTTAACACATAAGGATTCGTGCTGTGTGTTTTCCTGCTTCAGTTGATTCATTTTGAGTCTAAAAATAATTAAAAAAATAGTTAAGTTAGCGCTAAGTTTACATTTTAATTGTTTACAACTGCGTGAGCAACTGGACAACTGATTTAGTTTGTTCACTCACTCACTGAACAACTGAGCTTATTCAGTAAAGTGAACAATATTTAATAAAACTTATATAGAGCTAACAAAAATATGTCGAAAACAAATTTATAAGAAACAAATTTAAAACAATATTCGATTCTTTGGTATGCCGAATATTTACCAGCCCGCCCTGTGTATGTGAATGTATCAAATCATCCAACAAGAGATAAATTAAACATTGAAGGACGTGGCAGAATTTCCTTAGTCTTTTGATTTCGATTTTATAATTATACCTTTAATTACTTGTTTTGTTTTGAGGTTTTACGACCGTTGTTTTTGTTATTAAAAAATATTCTAGTGGTGCAAGACCCAGTGTAACCGTGGAAGTATTGATAGAATATACCGTATGGCCCTCAATAATATACCAAAATAAACTATTTCATATTCTAAATATATCGTAAATGTACTGAAAAGAAGAAAGTCCTTTTACCTATAGCCACTAACCATATACTATTTGGTTAGAGCTATGGCCTAGTACTCAGATTCTCACTCAGAGAATTAAGAGAACAGAGATTTTCTATAAAAATATGCAATTTATTTTGCTAGTCGCGAAGTACTAGAATTGTAAGCGGCATTCCGTACGGTTGTATATTTATGGAAACACATCTAACATTTCCCATTGCTCATCCGTCGTTTGAAAATATGTAAATCTTCTGCAACCTAGGGAATACAACTTAAAAAATTTGATTAACAGCAAATTAAAGCAAATTAGAAATGCAAAAAATAACCATTCTACAAATTCTCATTCATATCAGATAATTTTTTCCTTCCTCGCCTGGTCAGTTTTCTTTCCACTTCGGCGGGTTCTTTTTCTCCAGTTTTTGGTGTGTTTATCTTCTGATTTCATGGTAAACATAGCAAAACAGCTGCATGAGAAGACCTCAAACCTCTGGTCACACTCAGCCGCTTGAAAATGTATTGCAAAATTTGCCAGCAAAGCTGTTTTCGGATCTAAGTACTAGAGTAAAATAAAAAAACGAATTATTTTTCATGGGTATATTTATGGTATATTTTGAAAATGAGCACGTATATTTGGGTATGTTTCTGAGGGTCTCACGATATATTTGATCCATAGGTTTGCGGTCACACAGAGTTAAAGTGCATTATTAAAAAAAAGTGTAAAAATGGTAAGAACAATACATTTCTGGAAATATTTTATTGCCTTTAAATATATTACATAAGTTTACAATATTTATTTAATCGATTCAATGTCGAATATAAATACGTTCTTTGAACATGTACATACATATGATCAATAATCATACGTATGTATGGACATATTTATGAACATATCTACATTATTAAAATTCAACTTTCATTCGCCCTCTATATAATCTCGTAAAACGTCCGACCGTGCATATATTATTTTTTTTTCTGGAACAAAAATTTATAATTTGTACAAATATGCATAGTTTTATTCCAAAAATTTATTATTTACAAAGATTATTCCGCATTACAAGCGGCAAAATGTCCAAATTTATTTATAAAATTATTATACTAATATGATATACCTCTGGGAGACCTCTATAAGTGGTGCTAAAGTCGAACTTAGGCAACCACTTCCACGATTAAAATGCAGATTCCAGCGAAAGTTGATGCAATATATTAATGCGAATTTCTTATAAATGTGGTCCATATAATTTTACGAACTTATGATTCGTACTTAAAAAAAAATTGTAATTAAAACCTTTTGGAAAAGTATTTCTCGTTAGCCGAGAAAGGCTTCGTAGGAAAATTATTCTCAAGAATCACGATCAAGAGGGTAAGAGACAATGGTATCGAAAGCCGGTACTCGGGTTCTCATGTCATATCAATAAGCTAATTTTATTGATGCCCCTATGCATACATGCCTTAATTCGCAATTTGTTGTTCTTTTGGTTTGTTTGGGTGTAGTTAAATTTGAGGTGTGTTTATAAACAAATTTTTAAATATATTAAGATTTTTCGAAATGAAATAAATAAATAACAATATGGTTCTAATCATTTCAGTCTGAACCAATTCGTGTTGTCGTGACTGGAGCTGCTGGTCAAATTGCTTACTCGTTGCTATACATGATAGCGCGAGGAGAAGTTTTTGGACCTAAGCAACCTCTCATCTTGCATTTGCTGGATATTCCGCCGATGGTTGGTGTTCTTGAGGGTGTCGTCATGGAACTAGCGGATTGTGCGTTGCCATTGTTACGTGAAGTTATACCTACAACAGATCCAGCTGTTGGGTTCAAGGATGTTTCGGCCGCCTTTCTAGTGGGCGCCATGCCACGCAAAGAAGGAATGGAGAGAAAAGATCTACTATCGGCAAATGTAAAAATTTTCAGAGCACAGGGACAAGCAATTGAAAACTTTGCAAAGAAAGATGTCAAAGTTCTTGTGGTTGGAAACCCTGCCAACACTAATGCTTTTGTTTGTGCTAATTATGCACCATCCATTCCACGTGAAAATTTCACTGCGATGACTAGATTGGATCAAAATCGCGCCACCTCCCAAATAGCTACAAAGTTGGGTGTTCCAATATCTGATGTTAAGAACATAATTATCTGGGGCAACCATTCATCCACTCAGTACCCAGATGCTGGACAAGGAAAAGTGGTTATCAATGGTCAAACAAAATCTGTGGCTGATGCCGTCAATGATACTTCCTTTTTACAAGGTGCCTTTGTTGAAACTGTTCAAAAGCGTGGTGCTGCTGTAATTGCAGCTCGTAAAATGTCATCTGCTATGTCAGCAGCTAAAGCCGCGTGCGATCATATGCATGACTGGTGGAACGGTACCGCTCCGGGAACATTTGTATCAATGGGTGTATGCTCAGATGGCAGCTATAACTCTCCAAAAGGAGTTATTTTCTCTTTCCCAGTTGTTATTGTAAATAAGAAATGGGAAATCGTACAGGGTTTGGACCTAAGTGACTTTGCCAAATCAAAGTTAGCTCTTACTGGAAAGGAGTTGCAAGAAGAAAAGGACGAAGCATTGTCTGTGTTGGACGTAGGTTCATCTAATTTGTAATATGGCCTTGCATGTTTAAATTTAAATAATATTTGAGCATTTAGGGAACAAAGTTCCATGCATTAATGTTTGTATATAAAGTATATTATGGAAAGTTAATCCTGATGTATGTAAATAAATCATAAAAATCAACATTCCAGTCTTTTTTTTTAACAGGGTATAACTCGCCCCACCATCTTATTTATGTGGGAATATAGGCTAACGAATATTTGCCTAGCGTGTGTCTTATTTCTATAGGTGAAGGCATTGCTTTGATGAACGATCCTCTCCTACAGAACGTTGGAACGGAAATTTGCCCCGTACGAACCGAAAGACCGCGGGAAGTGGTAGGAACCTACGAGGCAAAAGACGTGAGCCCGCGTGGAGCGTACACTTTTATTTTTTTTAGTTATTAGATGGGTAAGCCTTGCTTATAATCTTTTTAGCCTTGAATCAGTGAAAAGTAATAAAGGCGAAGAGAAGAAATAACCAGCAGACCAGCTGCAACCAGCAGTTGCAGCGGGCGGAAACTGTCCCATGTATCCCACAAAATTGTTTACAAATTAAGCCATAGAGAAACTGCGTTTATGGACATTAAAAAGTACTGCGACTTTTAAAAATTTTGTTGAGTATTATATTTGAAAAAATAAATGTGCATTAATCTATTATCTTATCGTAATTGTAAGTCCCTATTTTAATTGGATTTATGTAGGTTCGAAAACAGCATATGGTTTTTAAAAGTAAAATGTCTTATAATTGTATACAATTTAAATATTTCCTTGAAAATTGTGGATTATATAATTATTGCTTTTTGCATAGTTTTACTATTAAAATGTTTATGGAGATTATTATATTATCACATGATTTTCATATAGGCAAGAGATTTAAACAATTTTTTGTTATTAGATAAATTTGAAATTGCGATGAAAGCTAAAAATTCATTGTTAAATTCCAATGTAATATCCATAGAACCGAGTAGTGGTTTTAAAATATTGAAAATACTGCAAAAAGGTTATAATAAATATCAATAAAAGATTTTATTTGTATTAGTTGCATTAAGTACTTATGTCCTTGCTTAATGCCTAGCTTGTTAGTTGTGATATTATTTTAAAAATGTTAAACTTACAAGAACAAATTGTATGTAGTCCTATTCTAAAAGTATTTTGGTATTAGTTTCTATTGATAAAAATTAATCAAATTTAGATTTAAAGGATTAAACTTATATTTATAATGTTTAGGAATAATTAATTCTACACCTTTTTGTTCGCCTTCTGCGAGGGATTATTAATAAAAACAATTTGTGTTAACATTCTAACACACATATTTTTTTGGCGTTTTATGTAAACTTCGAATTATTTTCACTGGAAACAAGATTAAGCGGCACAGTCAATTCCGCAGTTTCACAGCTGTCACTAAACGACGCTAAGCAATTCGACTTTTTGCCTTTTAATAAAATATCTTTGAGTGCTGCTGCAGCTTCGGTTTCATCAATTTCCTTTTTGCGTTTCTGAAATAGAATCAGGAATTGATGAAGCATGTTTTTATTACTAGGAATTAAAAAAAAATTAAATCATTCAAGTAAAATAATAACATACTTACATTTAAAACAAGACCGGAAATGTTAATTTGTTCTTGAGACGTCAAAAAATCAATTTTCGCTTGTTCCATTGAAGAGCAAGATATTTGCTTTTGTTCTGTAAACAGAATTTAAAAAAAGAAATTACCAATTTCCTGAATTATCTTAAAATAAAACGTATTTCAATTGAAGCGTGACTTTCACCCTATTTACATACGTGTGCATAAAATAATTTTTTCTAGGCATATTGCACTATGTTGCCGGTGCATATTTGCTTCTTAACAGGTTAAATTTTCTTTAAAACACTTTGATTGATTAATTGATTTTAAAACTTAAATAAGGTTTTTTTTCTTGTTTGTATTAGACGGGAACGGTAAAAGTAGATACTGACATTCAATAGATATGGAATTCAAGCTTTGACTTCAGTTATTTACTCACTTTTTTTAGATCTCTCCAATTCCTTAGGACGCCTGCGTCTGGTGTGTATAGTATCGCGTCTCATTGAATGTGGTCTGTTGATTCCGTGAAGCTTGAAATATAGCCCACATGCATTGCACACCATTTCTCCTCGAACACTTCGCCTCCAAATCGTTGTGGTAAGAGTTCCACAGTTAGAACAAGACATGTCTTTCTGAACACCAGGTAAGGCATTAAAAATGTGAATCCTCTAATAATGTAGGACTTAAATTATTATATATATTTGCAGTTTATTTATAAGAACCTTTTTATCTTTTGTGTCTTCTGGATCGAATGGATCTGAATGATTGTAAGTTTCTGTCCCCTTTTCATTATTTGTGTCGCTGCAATCGGATTTAGTGGGAAAACTTTGTTTTCTTCTACAGGTTTTTAATTTGCTGGTTTGAGCATCTGATAGGTCCTGCAAATCAAAAAAGTTTATATTTGTTAACAAAAAAAAAGGAACATGCAATCGGATCTTGGTTGTTTACCTTCAATAGCGCTATAGGTTCTTCAGGTACTTTTGTAAATGATACTGTTGACGGCACTGGAAATACGAAAGGCTGACTCATCATGTTGCGGAGCATCTCTTTTGCGTCTTCTTCCTTGTTTTTAGCTAAAAGTGTTCAATAACATATTTTATATAAAGCTGCTGTCCAAATGATACCCCTACAAAATATATCCATGGTAAGTTAAAATATTTATTTTATGTCTATTTAGCTACTGAGCTTTTCCATAATTGTTCACTTTGATATACATACATACATATGTACATATGTACATACATATGTACATATATAATATTTACATTGTAAATAAATAAGTTTATTGTGGTGCTTTACTGATAAATATGACAGAATAATTCCTGATTGAATTCAGATTAAAGGAAAATTCCAAATTTTCCGGTACTCAGTAAATATATACATACAAATATATATGTATATGTACATATATGTATATACATATATAGATACCCCAACAATCATCTCACACCGGCCCGGACTTAGAGTGTTATTCGATCCGTGCCGAGAGTGAGCCTGGCTAGGGGTCCGTTATTAAACCTAGCCCAGTCGTTAACGGAGAGCTCAGGGACTTGGCTGCTCCCTGTTCTAAGTATGACTTATCCGGGCAACGTGTATCTCTGCCCGGACTTACTGTACCCCTTCTCTGCAGCTCGTGGGAAAATAATGGAAGATTATTAAAAAAAAACCAATTGAGTCTGGCGCTCCCCTAATGCCAACCGCGAGTAATCCCAAAATGGAAAAAGGCCTAACCTAACCCGCTGCGTAGCAGGGAATGCGTGCGCGGCGGAGGACGCTGGAGCGAACCCCAAAAAGCCCCATCCCGGACCTGGGGTGGTGTGGCCTACTGGTAAAGTTGCGGGGGCGAGCTGGCATCGTCCATAGCCCAAGCCGAACCATACACATACGCCGAGAGGAGAAGTGCTGGAAACATTATCCGGCGTCAAAACGCCAATAAGATGTCCAGCCCTTCGGAGCAGTATTTCATGAAGGTTGAGTGGCCATCGAAGGTGCTCCCTAGCCGAAAAGCCAGCGCTCGCAGGAGAGACCTGGCCCATCCCCGAAGAGGGGCAGCGTTCTGCCGATCATCTCTTTCGCGCAGATTGCCAAGGACAAAGGCCTAGAGAAAGGCAACGCAGAGGCGAAGCAATCAGTGGAAGTAGGTGGAAGTGGCAGTCGACCGCTGCTTCGAACTGCTGGAGAAACAGCAGCCTCCCCCAGTCTGCAAGGACATGGGATGGTAACAGGGCTCATTAAAATTATAGGCTGTGAAGGCGAACGTTCCGTCCAGCACAACCTGGTGAGGTCTACCCTCAGGCAGAGCTCGTCGCTGTATTTGGACCGGGACCGGACGTTAGCCGAGCAGCCTAGCTGTAAGTAAAATGCTTACACCTACCACCATACTGGTAACGGGAAAATGCTTGCTGTGGGCCTCTGAATAACGGGGCACTACACATTCGGACTGCCCCACCATTACTTCTGTCGCAGTTGTATGAACGGGGAGGAAATAGAGATAGTGTTCAGCACCTCCTCTGCAACTTACGGGAAGACTTCACCGTACACTAAGAGGAGCCTTCTATAAGGACATGGGCAGCCTGGAAAGCAAACAACTGGTGGAAACTGGCACACTTTATTGGGGATTGGGGCATGTCTACGACTGTATACATAACAACTTAAGTTATTGAGGACTCAGCCCTACTTGATATTTAAAATTGAACTTACCAGCTGATCGTGCCAGAGCTTGCCAGAGTTGAGTGGTAGCTGCGTCTGTTGTGTGATCCGAGCTGACACTGTCGGGAGTCTTTCTTTCATTGATAGACGATGTTATGTCCATTTCTAGTTTATGAGAGTCAGAACTGTCTCCAGAATCTAACAAGGAACTGCTGTTCGTTTTTATTATTGGTGTAAGTTTATAATCTGACCCGCCATGTTGGGTAATGGTAATACTGTAGTTCTGAAGATCCTCTTCACTTCTATGTGATTGTATTGGAGTTTGGCAAAAAGTGTGTATTGGGATTGAGTTTCTTTGATTTGAATAATCATACCTTTTCTTTTTCACGGAAAGATCCATTTCAACTCCGTCATAAAAATCATTTTTCTTTGATGGACGTCTTGATTTTATCACAGAACTTTTAATACTTGTATCAATTACTGCAGAATTTCGTGGAGATTGAGGATTCGAGCACGGAGGTGAAATTACAATTTTTTTACTTATATCCATAAGAACCGCAGCAGTCTCCAGTTGCTGTTGCAAGCTTTGAAATTGTTCAATTTCAGAATCTTTATGAAATGCTGAATCGAATCGGTCATGTATTGGCCCAGACATACATTTAGATTGCGTTTTAGTCTCATCACTTTCAACATTGCTTGGTTGAAAAGGACTTGGATATAATGTATGGGTTTGCAAATCTTGGGTTCCACTCTTAAAATTTCGATCAAAAGTAGTTTGAAAAGTGGAATCTACTTTCTTTTTGTCGTACTTCAGTTGGGAAAAAGTGCTTAGCTCAGTCAGGGCCTTAGCTGCTATTTCCTCCGACGAAGACTTTAAAACTGTATCAAGCTGTATTTCCAAATCATTAGTGTCCTGGGGAAATATGGAGATATGTTTGTCATAGTAAGATTAAATAAGTAATTGTACGATCCAATTCTAATCGTGTTTATGTACTGAATCTAGCATGGGACATAACTGCTGATAAATAAATGTACACGAAATTATTATAAACATTATTAGGCGAAACATGGGTGACGTGTCACCCGCAAAAATACCTAACCTGGCTCCTATAGTCTCTGAGATCTAGGACGGACAAAGGGACGGACAAACAGACATGTCTATATCTATATACTTAATAGGGCCAGACACAATTCATTCTCGAGTACGAGAGCGTCTCACAACGTTTCTCCTCGTTTCTTGTGGGAAACGAATCTGCGATAATAAATGCACAGCCCCAAAATACATATAATCCGCTACTTTCTCTTAATTTATGTAGCATTTCTTCAGATTCAATTATTGTCCTGCTTTTTCTCTATTTGCAAGTGGAATGTTATGTTTACGTAGGACGTTCTAAACCCTCTCCGCAGTCCATTTGGTGGTAGACTAGGTTTCAGACGGAACCTTTCTACACATGCACACACTTAACAGTTAATAATAGTTAATTTAAAAAAAATCATTTAATATTAATTAATCTTAATTATGATTCAAACTTACAAGCTTTAGAGTTTCAGATATAGCTAAAAATTCTTTTAAGGCGTTGTGGGAATTATGTGCCATAGTTCGAAATTTTCCAAAACAATCCAACTTGGCTCGGCATTCACGACAAATTACGTTCGGAAACCCATCATCAGGCAATGGCTGCAATAACATAGTTTATATTAGTATATAATTAGTTATAGGGTCAAATATTATATCATTTTGAAATTAGTTGCTGAAATCAATATATTCTCGCAATGACCAGAACCCCTCCACAGATTGCGATCAAAGATGCTTCTTCGAGTACCGGATATGGATTAAAACTAAAATTCTCAAAAGGTAGCCTTTGCTACCTTGCTACCACACCACAACAGGTATTAAAACGAGAAGGAACGTTGGGAGACGCGTTCAATTGCGTCACCACTCTTATACCCGGAACTCAGCCAGTACCTTATTTTTGTATAGCAATTCTCACACCAACACACCGTTTTAGCTCTTTCATTTAAAATTGCGCATGCCACAAATTTTCGTCCTTTGTGATAGCGAAAATTTCGAATACACTGGTAACAATGTAATATCACAGGAATAAGATAAGACGGAGAGAAGGGCAGACAGTCAGGTTGATTGATTGATTTTAAAACGCTTCAATTCCATTTGAAATTATGCTCTTCCCTGATTACAGATTTGTCAGCTGTGCAAGTAATTTGGTTATCCTATTGGATGTCATAGAAAAACAAGTGATTCGATAGCAAAATAACTGATGTGACGTTAGAAAATATTGCAGTCGACTACCATCAAGGGAGCCCGTGGGCCATGCTTATAGGGCACACCACGTTAAAACAAAGTATGCCTGTAACTTTATCTAAAAGAAACACACAGATACAAATTACACATTTCCTTTCAAAATTATCAGCGAACGATGCCGCCAAGGACCTAATGTGTGTGTACATATAGCACCATTCTGTGCATTACAAGCACCTGACCAAAATTAGAGAGCATATCAATATTAGTACCTACAAATGTACATATGTATGTATGTATGTATGTATGTATGTATGCATGTATCTACATTTTTATTTATGTGCATGTAAAACTGTGTATAAAATTGTTAATGCTGCATGGAATCAGGGAATCCGACATGTCTGATTATGATTTTTGATGTCGTAATCACAAAAATAGCACACACACAAGTACTTGAACACATATTAATATACTTCTACTTTAGATTCCCACATATCACAGCAGATTTCTAACCACATGAACATATGTACATACATACATATGTACATTTTAGTACTCAATTATGGTGTAGTTGTATTTGTGCTGAATTTAAATCTGCTTACCTTTATAGAGAGACAGTTGATTATCTGAAATGTAATATGTGAGGATGAGTCATCTCGGTGCTCTTGGCTGTGGCTATTAATTGTATGAAGTGATTGGCATAAATTTGATTTTACTTTATCGGAAACTAAATCATCTTGATGAAGTAAACGTTGCTCCATCTGAATTTCCAGGTTTGTTTTTGTTTGTTCCTTTTTCCCCTGATGCAGCTTGATTTGATTTGACGACTGATTTTTTAATACTGAACTACCGGAAACTTCGGGTTCCATAGCATATTGTTCACTACTGCACAATGTGGTTTTTTTGTTAGCGTAAGGCACACTCGGTGTGTGTTGTGTTTTGTGAAGAGGTTTACTTGGACCCGTTTCATTATTGGTCAAAACCACTGATAGCAGGTTATCATCTCTACAGCTGCATACATTTGGGCTCGGAGCATTGCAGAAACATTTATAAGACTTTTTTTGTTCATTTATCTGTTCGTTTTTATTGTGTTCGAATTTGTCTCTTTTATTGCTTCGTGTCGGGATATTATAAATTTGTAGTTCCGAAATATCGCACTCATTAACCAATGTGAGACACAATCGACAAACTTGATGAAACTTGTGTGGTACATTATACATAATTAAATAGTTATATGTACATGCACTTTTTAAGTAAACTTTCATATGATTTCTCTTATTTAGAGATAAAAACGATAACTTTAAAATAAATTAAAAATGAATATAGCACTATTCTTCAATTTTTCATTGTCACAATCCACGTTCATTTAGGTAAAAATAGTTCATTCAGTGGTTCATTAAAATGTTGATGTTCAATTGAGCTGGTTTGCTCTCTAATTTACGCTTGACAGAACAGTGAACTAAAATAAATGCAAAAGGGGTACTCTCGTCAAAGTTGCTACACTAACTTCAACAAGGGGTTTATACCACGAGTTTCGTTTTTTGTCTTCTAAATATGTTTGTAAAAAATTGTTAAACAAACTTTAATAGCTAAAGCTCCTATATAATATGATTAAAAGCTTCTTTGCTTTTAACGAATTGCTTCTAGGACAGACAGTTATTGGTTTTTCCGCCGTGAATTTGGCACTAGGTTGTTCTAGGGGGGGTAGGTGTGAAAACTACCAAGATTCTACACCCGATGAACTAGCTAGGCTTTGAGAAGATTGCATTTAAAAATATAGTTTATTCGTTGAATTTGAATTGAGCCGAGCACACGCACCTATCCAATTTTCGTCTCAACTTAAAAATAAATCATTTGCAGTCACCCAAAGTTTCGTTTTTTTTTTTATTAAAAAAAAAAAAACTTTTTTAAATTTTTTTGAATCATAATCAGTTTAACTAATTTTTTCTTTTATTTTAGATTCCGTTTACTTATATGCCAGCAAGCGTTTGTTCTCAACTGCTCGCACTAAATAACACAAACTTGGGTCAACCACTGCGAAGCACTACCTACACGCAATTGCTCAGTGCCATAACGAGCCCGCTGCCAGTAAACGGTTTCTCCGATGAAATTATGTCCGCGGTTACAAAACAGTGCGAGGGCTTCGGCTCCAGAACAGGAAGCCTCCTCGAACTTAGCAATAGTTGGCACAGATCCCACTTCTGATATCGGGTTAATCGCAAAGTTGTTCATCTTGCGTTTATTTTCGCTGCGAGCATCACGGTAATAGCGAATTACCCCGCAAATGTTGTGGTGTGTGGCTCTAAGACAAATATTGCCTGTCACTCAATTACTTTATTTGTCTCTTACCCACACTCACTATTGCAGAGGAACACTGCAGGAAATAAACCTGTCAGTTTTCCTTTTGGTTTGTCGAGTATCCAGCAACCTAAACGAAATCCACAGAATCTACGAGAACAGCAGGTAGACAGGCAAGGAATAAATGGTTTACAATTATTCCTGGAGAGAAAAGGGAAAAATGGAAGAAACAATTATGTGCAAAAACGTAAAAGAGAGTTAAAATTTATTGTCGTAGTCAAACAAATACTTGTACCATGCCTTCTAAATTAAATAATTTTCCTGAAATTAATAAAATAATTATATATTTGCTCACTTTTGGCAATAATGGAAACTTTGCGAACCGTATGCATTATTAGCAAATCCCAAATGCGTTTTCAATGCAACGACCAGCTCCCTTCCTCTTTTAATTTCAGTTGAACTTTGAAACTGGCATTGTTTACAAAACACAGCTGATCTTAGTTACGTTCCACGTACAAACAAAATATGTAGCAAATTCCTGACAGAAATTGTTCGCAGTGCTAGACACAGGCCTTAACGTATTGGCCAAAAACAGCTGGTAGTTTGGCCGTTCGTGTTTGCTCCAGTGTTTGTCACACTAAGTGTGGGCGCGCTGATTTGAATTTGGGTGTAAGTGCATATTCGTCACACGCCTTCATGATCATAACACCACCATAATACATTTTTACGATTTGGAATTAGGTCTTAATCCCGGATAATTATTATAATTTTGGTCATTTTACATTTCATAATACGTTTTATATTATTTAATATATATCTGTTTATTATGCCCAAATATTAGAAAGATCCCATACTTTTATTAGTCTGTCTTGGCCAACCGTTAAAAGAAGTTTTCGGTCCTCATCGAGATCCATATGAACAATTGAGTGTTTTACATCATTAAATGAAGCCAAGGAAGGTCGTTCGACGGTTTGGAGTTGTTTGTAACAAGGATCACAGCACCGCACATCAAACTCAAAGCCCATGATTGGTATATTAATGCGATTGGTGGAGCAATTATCGCAAACAGCTTTACCGCAATGTCGACAATGATGCTGTCGAATTCCTGCCAGTAAGATAAAAATGGTTAGAATAGAATAAAATATAAATGCAATTCAGTACATGCCTAGTTGTTTTTGGTCCATCATTGAGCGGAAATTCCAAAAAAAGGGTCTTGAACAAAGCTGACAGTTGTTTGACTCGACCCATCCTGGAACTTCTTTTCGCATTGCATTCATTTCCCAAAATACTACTACTGAATCTTCCCCACAGCTTATTAACTGTTGTGTTTGATTCGCGTAAGCAAGAGCCGACACTTTATTACTAGAAAGAAATTTGGAAAAGTTATACTTTTCATGTATAAAAAATTAAACAATAGTACCTGTGCCCTTGCAATTCGTATATGGTGCCTCGTTTTCCACCGACATCCCAAACTATCACAGACTGGTCGCATGCACCGCTAAAGAGTAGCTGTGGACCTTCTACCCATCTCAAACATCGAATTTCAGCTAAAAGGGGCGGTTGAAATAAAGTTCTGTATTATATGGGTTTGTTGAAATTGATAGTTACTTACCAGTATGACCTTTAAATGTAGTGATAAGTTGTACCCCTTGAACATCGCATCGAAGCATTGTTATTTGACCAGCATGGTCGCCAATAAAAGCATACTTTGCCAGTGCATCAAACCTGAGAGAGAGTAAAAGTAAAAAATATGTAAATTGAAATCGTAATTACACATACGAGGGCGGCCGTACCATTATAAAACATTGCTAACCGCCCATAATTATTTTATTCGATTAGTATTTTCCATTGCCGGCTCATTGCCGAGAAAGTGTTAGACGATGTTGCCAACTCTGGTCATTTTTACGGGACTTTTAGCATGGTCAAAATTTACGATATGGTGTTGGCCGATCGGTTATTGAAATTCCAAGATATTGTGGAAGATACAGGCAACCACAGAGCTAAGCGGTTTTAGTTTTGAATGATAATTGAATATGAACAAGCTTTCCGAGAGGCTGAAACGTGGATTAACCGAAACATACCAGAGATAAGATCAGCCAAAACATAGGGGCTCTCTCTCGGCGGAAAGAAATTTGAGTCCAACGATAAAGTCGTCTCACAAAAAATGCCTATTTTGAGGACCTCGATAAGTATTACTTTTTGGAAGGAAGTATACAGAAAAAATGCTACAAAAATGTTTTTGTTGTTGTGGTAGGCCGACTTTTTCAGCTCGCTGATCTCATTCCAAACATCCATATTATCACATAAAGACATTCTTTCATTCCTATGTCGAACAAACATTACCATGAGTCATTACGTGCGAGACAAACCAATTAAATACTGCTCGCAAAAAGTTGCAGCGATTTCACAAAAGGTGCAGCCTATGGGCTGACACACTAGTTGAATCAGCAAGGGTGCACAGGTGAAATGTTTTTTTTTTATTTTTCGGCTCCGCTTTCTGCTAGTGTATTCTCGAGCCCTTATTAAAGTGATAAAGCTGCATCGCTCACAACCTGCTTTGTACTTAACTATACTTACTGAAGTGCAGTGCACGGCGTTTCAAAATTATATCCGCCCACTCTTTTTCCACTTTTGGTGCAATGGTAGGCAAATTGCTTATCCTTTCCCGCAGACAAAACCCAGTTGTGAGTTTTTGTAAACACAACTGCAACGACTCGAGCCTGATGGGACAGATAATCACGTATGAATGATAAACGGTTGCAGTCTTCGGAAAGCAAGTATTGAGTGACTGTTCCATTTTCTTGACCGATAAACAAGTGACGGAATTCTTGGATATACTCTAGGGCCGTGCAACCAGAGGGCATATACTGGCAGATACTAGGCCAATACTGCCCAGAATCTCGTTTAAGCCATACACGAACAGTTCTGAAAAATAAGTAGAATTAAATAAAACGTAATTTGTCTGTCTGAGATATTCGCACTTGTCATCCGAGACGCTTATCACTCCATTTTCTCCCGGAATTAAGATTGCAGCATTAATATCATCGGTGCTACCCTCCAGTTTACTAAGCAACTCCGGTTTCTTTGACGTGCTGAAACGATCGTTAATGCTTCGCTGGGCTGGTTTAATTTCGGCAGCCATGATGTTAAACCCTCAACAATATAATTAATTAATTGAAAAAAAACTTTTATCGAATTATAAAAACTTTGTTGTATGAAATCAAATCGATATTGTTTCTTTTCATCCCATTGACAGATTAGACCATACACCGTTTGATCTTTTTTGAAACGAACGAAAAGGAACATACGCTACACGCTAACAGGCAAAATTAGACTGCGTATATCAGCTTTTTAGAATGACCAAGTTTAGGAGGATTTCATTCACAAACACTTATACTATTATACTATACTATTAATATATATATTAATATAATATAATATTAATATATATAATATACTAATATATATTATATTATATTATAATGAATATATAAGGAGATAACAAACACGTTTATTGCATATATGTATATCGAGCCGGAACGGACTTATTTAATAATGCTGTAATTTCTCCAATGCTTTTTGTCCTCCAAGCAAAATATCTACTCTCAGATAATGCACTCCTGCCTGGTTTTATATAAAATTTGAATTTTCAACAGCTTTAACTTTTTAAACAACCACAAAGATCATACTGACACATCGATCATACTGGGAACCGAGCCAGATATATGGCATTTTATGTCGACATAAAATTAAGCTTCTCTCAGTATTGAGCTTATATCCTTTTCACATTGGCGACAATCCGCCATCCATGTCGGGGACTATGTAAGCAATGAATGACAAAAAAAGAGGAAAACCAACATCAAAACAAATTGAACATTGTCAGTGAGATAGTTCGTGAACAAATACTCCTCTGAGAATTATTCTTATCCTTATTTCTTCATGGATTGTTGATGGGGAAAAGGTGAACAGGTGTTTCACATTTTCCAAATGTCCCAAATTGGAGGAGAGAAAAAACATCGATGTCCGCAGCGTTGGCCAAACATCGATAACATCGATATTCTCCGGCTCTACTGCTTCAATACGGCTTCTATAATATGGTAATCCTAACTAAAATATAAACTTAGTTCTTTTAACTGTATCTTAATGTTTTAGTTACCGCTGTCCCTTTTGAAGACTGCGCAGAGCCACCCTATGGTAAGAACTTTAATCATATTATCTACAGTATACGCAAGTTTGACATTAAATGCCTCATTCTAATAATCTCTGTTTATATACACATACAGCTGGTTGAGCTAAAAAATGGGGAGACTTACAATGGACACTTGGTGAGCTGTGATTCTTGGATGAATATCAATCTACGTGACGTAATTTGCACTTCAAAGGTAAACAACAAAATTGTTTAGTTGTAAAGTCACAATATTTTGCATGACATTGCAAACCCATCAAAAAAAGGAGGAATGTTGTGAGGTACTTTTACACTCAGGATAAATATACGCATGTACATACAATAAATACGGCCCGTCACGGCCCCATCTACTGTGCATTGGAAAAACCTCTGCCGCTCCCGTACAAGTGTATGACAGTGGGTGGTAGAAATACCAATCGTACGCAAACGCACTGCGAGAATGTGAATGTGAGCGTGTCGACTAGAGTCTAGTTTGAACACCTGTAATTTAGCGTACGGGGGAGGTATGTAAACGGAAAAAATAATTTAAATTCTCTAACGAACAGAAGGAAACTTTTCTGCGTCTCACAACTTTCCTCCTCGCTTCGCCTCGTTTCAATATTATTCCATTGACTAAAACTGGATTAAAAATTGTGTTATATTCTTTCAGGATGGAGACCGTTTTTGGCGCATGCCGGAATGCTATATTCGAGGAAGTACCATTAAATATTTGCGGATACCTGATGAGGTAATCGATATGGTTAAAGAAGATGCACAGGCTAAATCCCGAAATAGAACAGAGCTAAACAAAAATCGTGTTGCAAACTCAGCGCAAAATCAACGCGCAGCACGTAGCGGTAACCGAAATAATTTTGGAAACCGCAGCGGGCAGTTAAGTGGAGGTCCTGGGAATAACACTCAGCGAGTAGGAGTTTCAGGACAAGGGAATCGACTTCTTGCCCAGAATAACAAAAATAGAAAATAATTTGAAACAAAAGCACTACAATTTTCGTGTCTTTAGAAATAAAAGTTGAAATACTAAATTAATAACAAAAAGATACAATATTATTATCATTCTCAGAATTAATTTTCTGATCTGTGGTTTATCTGCATCAGAAACAACTTTGCGATTCTATCTATCAACAGAAGATTTTTATATAAAGAATCAATAAAATGAGATTTAATTGTAAAATTTAATTTTTGTGTGTTGATTTATTGAATTAATTAATTTATTTACTGCAAGGCGGTAGAAATAAATAATCATGTCTTGTTCTGGTTTATCTTAAAATTTAGTTTTATTCATGTTAAACGGTCTATATAAAAATCGGTCTGACCAGAGATTTTACAAGGGTATTCGGATTCGTTAATACGATCAGTATTTGTTGTGGCTTGCAAAATTGATTAACATGCTGACATCTTCATATTTTTAAATCCCTATTTTTAGCTTAATAAATATTATAACGGATATTTTTACACTAGACTTCTTGCTGTCTTTGGCGCATAATTTATCTGCACTTATTTTATAGCTAGAATTTAAAGACTGCAAAGTGTTGGCGCATCTTTCGATTAGTTTACTGTCAAGGCCTGCAATACCTGCAGGACCGCGATTTTTAGCCTCATCCCACCATTCATATTTTTTCAATACGTTAAAGCTCTCCACGGTCTCAAGCCAATCCGAATGAATTTTTAGAAAAGACTTCGTAAGGTTGCACATTTTTTTGACACAATCTCAGAAGTGTGCAACATCGAATTTAAAAAAATCTCTGTAGAGGGGACAAATTGCAGAAGAGCCAATGGTTTTATGCAGAAAATTTGTATGCACTTGATGAAAAATGCTTGGGAGATCAGGCTCGCAATCAGTGGTTATCCGATCCAAAGCGTGCATTCTCGGAATTTGGCCTTCTGCGCCAACTGCTCACTAAGTCAGCCCTGAAAGGGGTGGGATTATCCCACTAAGGTTACATGAATGTACATACACATTTTCTGATTGATTACCGGGTATAAAAGATGTGACGCGTTCAAAGCGTCTCACAACATGCCTCCTCGTTACTCTTCGAGTACCGCAGAGCTTTTGTGTGCGAAGGCAAAACGGAACACTGAAATTTATTGCTATTGCTACCAACCACTGTAATACACTTGTACATGAGCGGCAGCGCTGCAGTAGACCCTTTTCCTATGCATAATAGATAGGGCCGGATCGAGCCCTGTATTAAAGACACAACTCTTTTTTTTATCAAATTTGTTGTACCTATTGCCGAATTATTGACAGATTCATGTAAATCTGATTTAATTTGGGAGCAGCTCATAATTTTTGTGGTTGCCAAAAATCGAATGTTTTGACCTGCTGCTGTTTTCGTTGCCGCTTTTTAATTTCAGGCTGCTCTTCCTTCGATGGTTCGTTTTCGCGGGGCATTTTAAACGAATTTTAATTTAATTTGCAATAAAATCCTAATGGACCACAACTTCATCACATTTTATACGATTTTACTAAATCGATTAAATATTTAATAATAAATTACTAAGGTATCATCATCAATTTTCATTGCGTCGCACTTTGTAACAAAAATACATGTAACAGATTTCGAACATTTTTGAAAGAGTTTGTCCAACATTTAGACGTTTACTTAATTTACAGGAAGTTCATTCTTATTTAAAAGCTGCCAAATGTTCACATATATTCTCAAGTTTTAAAGCCTATTAGCAAACTCCTCCCACATTCGGAATTTTACTTGATTTGATTAATTGCTTTGTTTCCGCCTAATGGAATAAGTGTTTTTATTTTGGAATGGCCATAACCAATAATAGTAGAGTATGCTCGGAACGCTGGGGTTGCAACCACGTTGAAAACACAGGGGATGGTAAGCAGACCAATGGGAGTAACTTAAAATACCGTAGGCAGGGCTCAACTTAATGTTACAAGTCTTACGCACATTGTATCAAGGGTTGAAGTTTAAATGTTCTCGAAAAAGGAAGAGCAATTTTCCATTTTTATGGAGGTGTGAACATTAAAATTCATAGATCCTACTCAACATAATCGTAATCAAATTTAAAATAATAATAATTTTCTATAATTATAACATCTGTTGTGCTATCTCCACATAAATGTAAAGATGTAAAAAAATGTTGTTTTTCTTTTAATATGTACATATGTATGTACATCTCCCATAAAATAGTCCCAAAGATGGGATAAGGAGTCACTTAATGACATGCGCAGAAGTAAAGAGCGAAGAGGAGTTTCATGATATTGTGATTAGGCACGCTATTGGCGGTGCTTGTAAAATAGTCGGAAACTTAGTTTCGTTACAGCAACTTAAGCTAGGCAATATAAGATATTGATATAGATATTTTAACTCCAGTGACTTTGACCGTTTGCAAAAACCGGTGCAATGGAGAAATTGGCACAGTTTGTGACAAAATCTTTCGAGTATAGTTTAATAAATAATCGCGTTAATGATTTGTTTAACTCAATGACCGAAGTGCAAATTCAAAAACAGTCGGAAATTAAAACTTCTACCCTTGTAAAATCCAATAATTCGGTCGAAAGTTATACCGATAATTACAATAGTGATGACGAAACTGTAGATATTGATATCACTGATTTCTCTGTTGCGGAAAATAATGCAATTGGAGATTTACAGAAACAATCTCCTAGTGATACATCATTAGAAAAACACTCTTTAAGCCAGAGTAAATTTAAAACAAATGTGGCGAAACCAAGAAACTGGTTAATATCGGAGGATTTCCAGACGGAAACCAGGTCAGGAGGTAAAAGGAAACAATTTGTATGAATCAACCAAATCTCACAATGGAATAAAGTTTATTTGTTCGAAAGCTGCGGATACTTTTAAAATATACGCGTTATGTATTGCATTGCACTGCAATGCTGAACATTTACATACATATGTACATCTCGTTTGAACGCAGGGACTGTAATCGTCACAAGTTTAATTAAAAAATTATACAATAATGATTCACTTCCAAGTGGTATTCGCTCATTTACAACATAATAATTGGTTTAAATTTGTACTTTACAACTCAACCAATAACACTACTCGACAAAATTGAACTTTTTTTCCCACAAGTAACCAAACAAATTTTTACGGATTGATTTGGGGCATTGTAGAATTTATAATTATAGCGGTCATTTTTTTCACTTAAATAGCTTTAGTATCTTACATCTGGTTGCAAAGAACTTTGTCATTCGAAAAACTAATTGATGCAGCTAGAAAATGGCCCAAGCACTTTGTGGTTTCAGCTTACCGCCTGGGAAAAATAACGCTTTCAAAAGCACAAATGTTAACTTTTACGATATTTTTTAGAAAATATTAACTTTAAAAATTCAGGAAAAAGTAAAAAAAATAGTATATACCCGGTCCTCGAAAAGTAAATAGTATATGTACATACATATGTATGTACATTGTATTTGTGGTAGAAAATTGTAACACACAGAAGGAAACGTTTCCGATGTTATAAAGTTTGTACATATGTAGTATATATTCTTGATTAATATCAATAACCGCTCGATATACATATGTATATATGTATGTACACAGGTATTTTAATCTGTCCGTCCGTCCTGATGAGCGCCTAGCACCCAGATATCATAAGAGCTAAAACAACCACATTTTCCTTCCAGACTTCTTGAAAATCACACTGTTAAAAGTATATTTAAAAATTTGGGCACGTCCCTTTTTCATAAAGGCAAATATATCTCACATCCACAATTTTAGGGAGGACAGAAAACCCACGAGGAGAAACGATGTGAGACGCGATGTAACGCGTCGCAACTTTTGTCCCCAGTACTTCGTCCGTATTTGTATATTTACATGCATATGTATGGAATTTTTACATGTACATACATTTGTCTACCTTGTGATTTTTTCAATATTCGTTGGGTGGAATGGCGCGGTGCAAAATTTTGATATACTCTTGTAACTGTGTGATACTTGATTGAGTGTGATTTAACATGAATTTTCACACAACATTTGGTTTCTCTAGCTCCCATAGTCTCTGAGGACTTAGTAGGCATCAAACAAGTCGTTAAGACGGGAAAACTCGCTTAATGAAGACCAAACAGTCTGGACAGTTGAAATAACAAATCACTAATATATGGTTCTTACTTAATAGGAATGTTATTTTTGTCAAACAATTGTTTGTCGAATATTTTCGAGCACACTACACTCAGACCTTCTCCTTCGCGACATACCCATACAATGTGAACCACCCTTCCGAAACTGTGCATAGAAATTCTACATAGATATGTATAACAAAATAATAAACAAATTTTTCAGAACTAATTCCTGGTAATGTAAGTGACTCTTCAGACGACAGTAGCACCACAAAATTTGCATCTGATGAACTTACTATGGCCGAAAAGTGTAGTTCTAAAGATCAAACTACAATTCGAGAGCAATTAAAACATCACTCATCTATAGTATGCAGTAATAAGCAGCGTCGATCACGTACAAACTTTACACTCGATCAACTTAACGAACTGGAACGACTTTTTTGAAGAAACACACTACCCTGATGCTTTTATGCGAGAGGAATTGAGTCAGCGATTGGCTCTTAGCGAGGCCAGAGTGCAGGTAATTATTTAAGCAAAGGTCATATATTTTCTGCATATTTAGATGTCTTAGAAAGTGTCTAAAACAACCCTGCTAAGCACCCTGAGCACAAATTTGTTTTTTACCCGGTACTCGAAGAGTAAATAGGGTATGTTGTATTTGTGGTCGAAGAAATGTGCGTAACGCACAGAAGAAAACGTTTCCGACCCTATAAATTACATATACATGTACATATATACATACATATATTCAGTATCAAAAGCCAGAAGCCAGAAGCTATTTCTGTCTGTCCGTCCGTCCGTCCTGATGAGCGCCAGCACTCAGACGCTATATGAGCTACATCCATTATATTTTGCAGCTAGACTGCTGTGCTATCACAATGTGTCATATGAAGAGCGCAAATCAGTCATATACACAATTGTAAAGATACAAGAAGATTGTATGGTCAAGGGTCAGATTGTATCATTATTTTAGCCAGAATGATGAAAATAATTTTCAGTGGCTACCCCCTACACCTTCTAGCAACTCTGACCTCAGATATGTATGTATGTTCATATGTACATAAAAACGTATGTATGCATGTATGTATGTATGCATGTATGTATGTATGTATACGTAAACTGACTGAGTACCGGGTATACAAGTTGTGACGCGTACAGAGCGTATCACAGCGTTCCTCCTCGTTTTTTTATATATTTATTATACTTGTACTAATGACAAAAAGACAAATTGTCTGTTCTTAGCAATTGCAAAGCAAAAGCAAATTTATTGAGTCGAAGTTTTCAACCACCATCGTTCAAGGATATATGGGATGTTAAGTGGTGTTTCCCACCCTTCGTCATATGTATGAACGGCAAGCAAGAAAATTGTTTTAGCATCAGGGGGCCGATTAAAGGTTAAACACTCAATCAGGGCTGCTCACATTAAACGGCTATGTAGGTTTTACACTTGCTTAGAAAATTACACTCAGAAAAATGTCGACTATACAAAATATTCAATATTTCCGCCGCTGATATAGTATGATACGAATGAATATAATAAACGAAAATTTCTAGGAACACTCATCAAATGGAAAGGTGCTAATTAAGAATATATGTACATACATATGTGCATGAATGTTCATAGTTACATCTGCACTACTTAAATTATAATCTGTGATTAAGGCCTGTCGTTTGAATCGAAAGTAAAGCAGGCTGGGAATCAGATGTTGTTGGTAAACAGTGCCAGTTTGAAAGTTCAACTGAAATTAAAAGGGAAGAAAGAAAAAGTAACAGAGCTGGTCGTTGCATTGAGTATGCATTCGGGACTTGCCAATAATGCGTACGGTTTGCCAAAGGTCCATTATTGCCAAAAGAGAGAAAATACTAAAGAATTATTTAATTTACAATATTTGTTTGACGCCGACGACCTATTTCAAACATTTTTTACGTTTTCGAGCACAGTTTTTTCTAAAATTTTACAATTTTGCCTTGTAAGCAATATATTTTGCTGAACTGTCTTCCAGCTGTTCTCTCAGTCCGCTCTATTGCAGGGCTCTCAGTATCGCTCTATTCAATGGAGTCTATTGATATTAACAACAACAAAAACATTTGATAAGAACAACTGGAGAGCTTGTGTACGAGTGATACGCTTTTGTATAGATAAGCGCTCACAAACGAGCTCGCAAGCGAGAAAACAATTAATTTTAGTTGTTGTCTCGCAAAATGTTCACAAACTAGCTCGCATGCGAGCCTGTGGGCGAGAAATATATTTTTGTATCACAACAAACTTGGACCCGAGCAGAGGGCGCACTTTTCACAAGATTGAGTGTGTGAGAAAGAGTTGATATTTTGTTCGGCGAAAAATTCAGAGACAGAGGCAAAGTGTAAAATACAAATAAGTTCATTAAAAGCTTCTTTCGCCAAGTATTGGTCCAATAAGAGAGTAATGATGTGGCGAAGTTAGACTTCTGGCGTGGCCTTGACACAATTTTAGCAAATAGAAGTGCTCATGCCTATTTCTCCAATTTCTTATACTTTTTATAAATTCTACAGATGCATTTAAACCAGTGTTCGGCACTCACACTTTCACAGTCCAGCAGTGCGTTTGTAATTTACCAACCACTGTAATACTGATCTAAGAATCTGGAGCAATCAAAATTTACACATCCATACTTCCGACACCGCAACGGGCTAAAATCTCTCACAATCACAATTTTGATGTTAGGAGAAAACTAAAAAACTAAAGTAGTAACGGGCATAACAGTTGTGACGCGTTCCAGTGCATCTTACAAGGTTCCTCTGTTGTTTTTTATTTTTATGGGGATGAATTTTTTATTTCATTAGTATATGATACGAGTACTGAATAATGGGGGTTGGCAAACGAACGAAGTGAGTTAGCAGGAGGCTTGCCCACTTTTTAAATACACTTTTCATTTGGAAAATTATAGCTTAATAAATTGTATTAAATAAAAACTAACGTACATTCAAGGGTATACAAAAATTAAACTATAAACTATTTACATACCTACTTTCAGGTTTGGTTTCAAAACAGACGGGCAAAATGTAGAAAACATGAAAGTCATATGACTCATAAAGGTAAGCTCAAAAGATTTTCTCGATCAAAATGTATGTACTTAAATAGAGTTAGCTTAGAGGGGCGAAACTTATAAAAGCTAATCTTTTCACTAGCTGCTAAGTTAGTGTAAATGAAAGGCTGAGCCGTTTTGATATAGTATTGAAAGACTAGGGGCAATCTCCCTGCCAACTCACTTCGCTAACTTCTAATGATATAATAAATTCATCTCCATACAAAAGCGAAGAAAAACTTTGTGTGCACTTTATACGCGTCACAACTCTTCTACCCAGTACTCAGCCAGGGCATATGTACATACATATGTACATACATATGTACGTATGTGTTTGAAATACACTTGTAACATTGTGATGTTACTGAAGTTACTCTAGCTCTCGACAGGTGGACAGACGGACAGACACTGCTATATCGAATCGGCCATTGATGCTAATCAAGAATATATGTATGTACACCACTTATAAGGAGTGTCGGAAACGATTCCTTCTGTGCGTTACGCACATTGCTCCAAATACAATATACACTATTTACTCTTCGTGTGATTTGTGTGATTTGTGGTCGGAACTAAATAAGTATGTATGTACATACATATGTATGTGCGTACAGAAGGAAACGTAATTTGATAGAAATGATAAGTTCAAATGTACATATGTATGTACATATGTACATACATATTTTTAAGGACCTTATCTTTAAAATCAACATCACACAGCTTATACCACTGACTGCAACGACTTAAATAAAATTAAATGATTTCACAGTTTTCCAGAAACATTGTAGTTATTTGTTATTATTTAACTTCATCCCCCAACCATTCATAATCAAAGCTAAGCCAATTGCATCTGTCTTCCCCTTTTTATTGCTTGAATATTTAATTTAATTAAGCTGGCAGGGATTTTTGTCGTTGTCAAAAAAAGTGTAAATACTGCAGAAGGGAATTCAATTTGTCGTAAAAAAAAATTGAGCAGATGTGTGTATGACGAACTTTGCTCTAATTTTCAGATTACATACATAAATGTACATACATATGTAAATATGTAAATTCTCAATTTAAATAAGAATTTACGTATATGTACATATTACACCGAATTGAGGTCTGTCCATTGGAATCTTATGATTTTGGGGTCGCTGAATCAAAATCTGAGGTACATTTTTCCCTGAGGAGGTTGGATCTCTAGAACTTACTTGTTGAATTAACTTACGGATGGAAAACTGCATTACATTCTTGATTTTGGGATAGCTGATTACGAATTCAATATCAGTATTCTCTAGGCTCTAGGCTGTGTCGAGTCCATTAAGGAAGTTTAAAGACCATTTGTTGTAAAATAAAAATTTAAACCTCCTTATTGGGTTCAGGTTTGCGAAAAAGGCAAACCTTTTTACCTTGCCTTATAATGCCTGTGATCTGCTGTAAAATCTTGTTGTGTGGTTTGATCTATTTTTTGGCAAGAGATTCGTGAAAAAGCTCACTTTAATAGAAAATACAAAATGCAGTACAAATAAATATAAACGGAATTTATTCGGTTATTAATTCATGGTTAAAATTAATTATGGCCGAAGGCCCCACCGCCCCACAATTAGGTTATCATAGAGACGGGCGAACGGTCCGACGGAGCTTTCTCGCTCTTTCTAAAAAAAGGTTTATAAAATTTGGTTGAAAATATATAGCGAGTTTACTTTTGAAACTTGTTGAGCAGAATCAGTTGATTGGCAATGTACATATTTATATTTATATTTATAGGAATCGCATTACGCAGTCGAAGCCCTTCAACAATAACTTCTTTGGAACCCTGCCGCATGCATCCATATGTAAGTTTGGCGACCATACAAAACACAATAGTTGCATCGATCCCTGTAACTGCGACCACTACAAATCCACAACCGGCGAGAAATAAAAACATTAGTAAAAATGTTACCGAAGACCCTACATATACCACAGCAATAACAAATTCAGGGACTAAGAATTTATCCAGCACCGTCGCTGCAGCGTTTTCAGCATTTGATCCAGCCCTTATTTCGGTAGCCGCTCATCAGGTAAATAACATTAAATAATGACCACATGTTGTTATTTCACGTATAAATGTATTTCAGTATGCTGCTGCAATAACCAATGGAAGTGGAATTTTCTCGGTACCACAGTATTCAATAAATCTCGCTGCATTTGCCGCAGCTCACAGCAAACGTTCAAGTATCGCAGATTTAAGAATGAAAGCAAAAAAACACTCTGAATCTTTAGGGTTTGAATCTGATATCTTTCATTAGTAAGATCCTAAATTACTTTTAAGAGTAACCATTTTAAGAAAAAACTAATAAATATTATAGTATTTTATTGTTTTACAAATGTACAGTGTATTTTATTATTAAATAAAGCTTAGTTTTTCAAAAGTTAAATATTTACCCGATAAGGTATTTATGTACGTATATTCCTGATCAGCAGCAATAGCCGAGTCTATATCTGTCTGTCTGTATATCTGTCCGTCCACGCACTCTATTTTGTGAGGTGTGTGCCCGCTCGCGAATTAGTTAGCAGCAGTTGAACGTTCCTCCTCGTTTATATTTGTCGGAGAATTCTTTTAATGGCTCAACTCAGGCAGAATATTACAGACGCTGTTGTCTGACACGAAATTATTAGCATCAGCTGTTTTTTCATGGATGGTGGATGGTGCCAACACAAAAATCCAACGCTCTCTGCACCATGCTTACAACCAGATGGAAGGTTTGGATCCTTGAGGAACAAAAAGGTTTGATTATGTCGAGTAGTGTAATTTACGCTTCAATTCGAAAAATGGTTAAATAAAGTCGTATCATGTAGTTTATTTTAAAAACAGTCACTATTTTATTTGAAAACAATATTACATCTCATTTGGTAACTGAACTTCTCCTTTCAACATCACAACTCCAGACGGATTAACTTTTACTTTGATTTTAGTATTAGGGTATAAAACGCCATAGTCCACATTTTCATAGAGGTCCTGAAAAAAATATTTGTAAATCTTTAGGTAAACTGCTAAACTTGACCGTGCATAACTTAACGAGAACGAGAGAGCGTTAAACACAAAGACAATAAAATAGTAAGTAATTCTCAAGAATTCGAATGGCAGTCTAGAAACAAGATATTGACGACCGACGAAAAAGAAACCCACCCCGGTTTTGGTGACTCACTTATGAGAGCGTATAAATACAAAAATTAGAATGCGCTGGAACGCACGAGCCTCAATGTGCATTAGTGAATCCAGCAACACGGAAAATACAAATCCTTGCCAAACTTCATATAAAAAGAACTGCTCCAGGAATTTTTCATTTGCCTTTTCGATTGAAATCCACAGATTCTCTATCGAGAGCGTGTGTGTAATGAGGGAACAGCTGATAGACACGGCAGGCATATATGGTTTACAATTATTCCTGGAGGGAAAAGTTAAAATTGAAAGAAACACCAAAAACGTAAAAGAGAGTTGAAATAGATCGTCGAAGTCAAACAGCTGATTTATCACGCCAGCCCTTTAAAATAAACAACAAAAACAATATTAAATACACCTTAACTCTTCGAGTACTGGGTATAAAAATAAAGAAGGCAGAAAAGGACGAATCGAGGTTATGGTGGGGTTACGATGTTTAGGGCGATTACGGTATGAGCGAAGCTGCGCCAGCAGATCGTCCTGCGACGCGACAAAGTCGAAGAACCGGCAGCGGATGTGGCAGTTAGGTGGTGGTTAGGGCATTAGCCTCAATCCCCGCAAGACCCCAGACCACTCAATTTATGTGGCAAAAATGCTACAGACCTGTCAGCCAAGCCGATTTCAGACGGTCGAAAAAGGGTTATTTTTAAATTTCTATTCTATTCTTTCTTCTTCTGTATTCACTCTTAATGAAATTTTGTTACATACAAATAAATAACTATTTGAATAAAGTGGTCCAATATTATTTACCTCTACTCGATAGCCGTAGAAATGTATAAGTCCTAGTTCTTTCAAAGTAACCGATATATCCGATGGCGTACCGTCAGATCTTCTATTAATAAAAGCAATTGCATAGGAGTAGAAGTTATTATTAAGTGGTCCGATAGGCTTTGACCAGATTTCAATTCCTTTATGTTTGTAAATTCTTCTTCCTTGTATTCCCAGTGGGTCCTGGTCGACAGCAATTATTTTTCTATTTTGTAAAATACGTTTAAACTGTGGACGAATAGTTCTTAAATCCACAGACATTAAAAGTGGAGCAGCCAAAATAGACCAAATTGCGAACTGGGTTTTTGCTTGCTCGTAGCTTAGTCCGAAGTTTCCAATAATCAACTGCAATTAGAGTAAACGGGTTGGTAAATATTAATATGTTCGGATAACATTTTGGTTCGACTTTTCCTGATTTGTTAAATCATCAAAAGAAATCATAATTTTTCTATATATAAGATACTTCAGTTATGCAAAAAAAAAGAAGCGTTACATAAAAAGAGTTTAAAAATAATACCAGTTTTTTTTAATTATTTTAAAACAAGGTTCTGCCAGAAAAAAAAGTTGTTTAAATAAATGTATGGCATAAGTCTCTTAGAAAAAGTTGGGTTGGTTGAAGCCTAAGTAAAAAGTTTAAGTTTACCATGTCTGGATCATTCCAATGTCCAGGTCCCGCATTTGGTGCTATCAAATCTTGATTATTTCCGTAATAGTCAATAATATTTTCAACTGACGTCCAAGAATCTTGAATGTCATCATAATTCCTCCAAAGGTTACAGTAAGTTTTCACTGCAGAAAAATTCGGTTGTATTCCGGCATATATTTGATAAACAGGCCAGCTGCATGAATATACCATGGCCTTTCCGGTACTATTCAGAAGTTTTCCGAACTTGGAATATCCCAAGTCCATTTCATGTGGCAATGAGTAGCAACCATCAAGTTTAACATAGTCAACGTTCCATTCAGCAAATTGAAATGCGTCTTCTTGTTCATATCCGATGATACCTGGATATCCAGCACATGTAAAATTACCATAATCCTCATAGATTCCAAATTTTAGGCCTCTTGAATGAATCTAAAAAATATAAAAGATACAATAGATTATTTTAATTTTTACCATTTCCTGCCTAACATATTTAATCTAATTCAATTTTTTTTTGCTTCATCTGCCATTGACTATAAATTGAAAAAAAAAAGATGAGGAACGTTGTGAGAGACGCTGGAACGCGCCACAACTTTTATACTTTATACGCACAAAGGTTATAATAAGTGACATCATAGCTCATTAAAAAATGTAAAAGCATTTATAATTTCAACGATCTTCAAAATTCCGCCCAAGGAAAAAAATCAGAGACAGAATACGATTCAATTTAAGCTTTAGGGTATATTGTTACCTAAATATAGTTACTTACATAATCTGATAAAGCTTTTATTCCATTTGGGAATCTTTGGTGATCAGCTAATAGCTTTCCATCGTGACCGCGGTGTTTTTCTAACCAACAATCGTCTATGTTAATATATTCGTAGCCAGCAGTAGCATATCCATCAGCGACAACAAGATCAGTCATAGTTTGGAAAAGTTTTTCACTGCAAAGTAAAAAATTTATCAATGCATCCTACAAAGTTAGAATGGTTTATGGTTGGTTATTAATGGCTGAATGAACGGTAACTAATTTTAATCATAAATTATATCTAAGCTTATCTACAATACAACAATTTAACTCTGTATTGAGCGCTTTCGAATAATAGATATATTAAAACTTGTTTTTAATTTTCCCAGGCATTCGTCCCCGGTTTCGGCGTTCTACTACGTTCTACTACTCCATGTACAGGTCCAACATTTTTTATTTATGAGGCTTTGAAATAAATAACTTATTAAACGGATGAAGACTGCTGGCGAATTGCAAGAACCAAATGACGATCGGTTGAACTCAGAGAGACCTTTCCTTTTAATGAACGCCGTATTTTCTTGCTGCTTACTTCCACAGCTACGTGGAAAATTTCATTTTTTAAACCCATGATAGTGAAAGTTTTTTAATTTTCCAATTTTTCCCATCCTTTTCCTTGCCGATTACTTTGCGACTGTCGAAATTTGATGATGAGCTTCGTAATATCCGAGCAATTGCCAGTTGCTCAATTTGGTGCTAGAAAATTCGTGTGGAACTACCGTGCACCGACTAGTTTGTGCACAAGCAATATAAACGGTGATGGACTACAACGAGATCGGCAGGAATTGTGGACGAAGGCATTCATTCTCTCTGAGTTAACTAATAGGTTCTCTCCCGTGACTCCACATCCTACAATTAATGAAGGCATCACAAATGCCAACTCCCAGGACACGTATTCGATTTTTAAACCAATTGGATCCTTTGAGCCACGTCAATGCCAATTAAAAACCTGCTGTCGCTGCAAAAAAATTCCATAAAATAGGGATTCCACAGATTTTCGTTCGTTGCGTGCGTGCGTGGAACAGTGCGATATCACAGTAGTCTGCATGCAAAATGATTTGCTGTTGCTCTAATAGTCACTGATTGGTAGGCACTCATCAGGACGGACAGACAGAGAAAGACTCGGCTATTGCTCAAAAACATATATTCTTTATTGGTTCACTGCTTTACATACATGCACTTCAAGCACAAAGAAAATAAGAAGACAAGTTAACGTACCTTATGCAATTGTCAGGGTCGTTTACACAGTCCGTGTTGCATCGGAATCTTTCCCATGAAAGCCATCCCATGGGTGGAGTTTTAGCAAGGCCATTATCCAGGCTGTAGCACGTTGTACTGAGCAAGATAATAATCCAAGGAGCAGCAAACATCGATAGAATCTACATTTTAAAGGAAAATTAGTTAAACGTGAAGGAACGTTGTGAGTCGCGTTCAAAAGCGCTACTACTTTTATACCCGTTACTCAGTCAGTACACATGCATGTACTATGTACACATGTAATCATATGATTTCTATCAGAGACTATCGCCCTTTTAGCAGCCCTGGCAGAATGTGCCAGCGAGAGAGAATGTGCAAGAATAAACATGCTGTTGGAGGGGGTTTGGATATAATAATGGTCCACTCTGGACCTTTTTCGGGGATCTGAATGTATATTTTCAAAAAATAATAAGGATACATACATACATAAACATTTATGTATGTACATAAGTATGTACTGACTGAGTACCGGGTATAAAAGTTGTGACGCGTTCCAGCGCGTCTAACAACGTTCCTCCTCGTTGCTTTCTGGTAACTTCAAAATTGTGGATGCCACGGGTTGTCTTGGCGTCAACTAATTCTCCGAGAGTATAAGAAGAAATTTTGTGTGAAGTCTGCTCTGATAGCACACTGAATCAAGTTTGTTTCAAAATTTCGCCCCTACTCCTATCAGACCGACAAATGCGACATTCTGCAGCATCCACAATAGTGAAGATACGAGAAAAAAACGCAGTTCCATAGAGAATATATAGAATTCCATATTTATATGATTCCCGAAGAAATTCAAATTTATTTGCAGTAGCGACTTTAATCGCAACTTTAGACGCACCTCACAACGTTCTTCCTTGTTCTAATTATTCTCACAGCACCTATGCCAATGTAGCTAATTGTTTCAGTATCAGCACGAAAACTATGTGTTGTTAACTTATATGAGTCTCAATTCTCCGATCAGTTGCATCTGCTTGCTGTCCAAGTTTGCGTGCGGGTCGCAACCGGACCCTGCCCACAACTGGCAGCTCTCCCTTACTACATTGCCTACTACGGTACTGCTCCCAACATTAAGAACGAGCAGCTGAACATTGTGCGAGTACCGGGACGCGGTTTTAGAAGCGCCTCACAACGCTTCCCCTCGTTTGAGATGGCAACATTGTGTTTTAGAAGCCTGTAAGAGCTGCGCTGCCACTAGGTACACCATAATCCAAACAAGCTCATATTTTTATCTCGCTCTCACTGCATGTTGTTCCCGTAAGGCTATTCCTTCTCTCTGATAGTGTTTCTAATTAAGAATATTTAAACTTTCTGGGCTTGGAGATGCTTTCTTCTGTGCTTTAGAAAATATGACAATTTTTTTTACATCTTTCGTAACTACATATAAAACATTTTTTTACTCTGATTGGAAGATGCTATAAAACGATGTAATATGTTTATAACATGTTACAAAAAAGCATATTGATCTTTATATATATTATTATACGAGTATTAATAATATATTATTAGAACACAGAAATATATTAATGTGTGCGAGCTTAGAGTGACTTATACGTACTCTCAGGCTAAATATATTCTCTGTCATTAAACTCTTTACGTACACTACTAAAAAATGCAGGGACATCAATGTATGGTACACAGCTATGATTTCTACTCGTGTGTACAAGTGCAGTTCAACAACGAAAAAAGATTTATAAAATTGACTCCCAACGTATTTTCCGTTAAAAAATATCCGCGCAGAACAGCTGTCTTAACAACATCACCCTCCGCTGCTCTGAAACATTCTGACTCTGTTGATCCCGTGTTTCCTTATGCGGTGGAAGGTTTGCTTCTTTAAAGGGGATGATGCTTCCAACCCATACAAATGTTTGCCCGTGCGCATCTCTACTGGTCCGTACCTTGAAGTTCTCCCATGAATATGGAATTATCCTGTTGAAATATTTCCACTTCTTTCGACCACTTAGAGATTTTTATAAATTTGTTAGGGGCAATATTGTGTTACAATTTATGTTCCATAATTTGTGGTGAATGCTTGGAGCTATCCATTTTATTAGGACATCCTTGAAAGCACATTTAATGTCGAACAGGGTTGATATCACACATATATATATTTCTAGAAAACGAGAGCCGAGATATTTCTGACTCCAAATAAAAATCTAAAAACACAATTTAACACATTTTCTTTCTCCTAAATTGCCTTTATTGTCTCAAGGACGGTAAAGCAGCCTGCCTCTGCCTGGATAGATTTCCCCTTTTTGAATCCTGTTTGAGCTTTTCATTTGTGTGAAACCACCATATTCGGTTGGCAACTTTTTTATCAAGGACTTTTAATAAGCATGGGTGGAGTGAGTTTTGGCGATAAGAAATGAGAGACGTTTTCTCAGCATTAGGCTTTCATTTTGGAATAATTATGCTAGTTTTGTAAGCTTGTGGAATGACTTATATTAAATTATGTTTTCGGAATGACCGGAAACGTGCATCCCAAATAATGAATGCAGAGTTTTTTAGGGAATTGTGCACGTAGTTGCACGTTGGACAAAACCGGGAATATGCTGTAAGAAATCAAATCAAAGACCTGTCGGGGGAGCGTCTGGAGGGATCTCGAGCATTTGAAGTAACTGAAGTGGATTACTGTGGACCCTTCTACTGATCAGAAATCCGCACGAGGAATGCGATTAAGTGCTAAGGCCATACATATGGAGCTCATTGAAGCGTTTCACTTGTGCTCGAGGAAGGCCGATTCAAATTTGGTCGGCCAATGCGACACAATTCGTTGGGCCAAGAACGAGCTGATGGAGTTGAAGAAGCTTTATCTGAGCCACTCTAACCTGAACGAGGTCATGAATCCTGCTTGGCTGACTATCGACAGGCACTGCATCCCGCCGCGCTCTCCGTACTTTGGCGCATTGTCTGAAGCGTCCGTAAAGACTGCATCTACTGTACTGCTCCGTTGGGCATCCGTCCTTAGCTTCCGCGAGCTGCGTACTTTTGATCTGCCAGATCACGGTAACACTTACTTCTCGCCCTTTGCTCTCGCTTTCAGAAAACCCTTGTGACTTAGATGTTCTGACTGCTGCTCATCTGGTCGAAGTTGTGAAGTCCACTCAAAAGTCCACCAGCTGAAGACGGAATCTGGACCCATCAGGAGGGCCGTTACTCAACTGTGCCTGCTGCCCCTTGATCAACCTGTTTAAAAACGAGCTTCCAAAGGGAGTCTATGCTAATCTCTCGCCGCATTTTGATCTCACTCTGCACATTTATCTGGGCGGGCAAAAAATAGAGAAATTGGCTTCACCTAGGCGACGGTATAAATAAAATAATTATAACGATTAACCAGAATTGGTGACTATTATAGTTTGGACAAATATACATAGGGGAAAAAAAGCTTGGCATCTCAAACAGAACCAATCAATACTTTCTGATGAGCGTAATCTTCGAATGTGAAAAGAAGGAACAAATCGGTTGTCAATGCTCTAGGGCCTAGAGTGTAGGCCCTTGTAAGTACTTGTCGGCGTTGTCGGTCATTTTCTCGGATAGTGTCAATATTAATGATTACCACATTCCGTCACGCTCATTTTCATTATCCTGTTTGCAGGGCCATGCCAAGGAATATTTGCGCAGTGCGCCCCCAATCACCTTTTTTATTAAAAATTTGATAGTTTCGAGTCCCAAACGGCGCCCCTAAAAGTTGGAGCCCGAGGCAATTAAAAAACTACAAATTTAAAGTTTTTAAAATATATTTACTTTCAGTACGCATCTTTAAGTATTAAATATGATAAGCCATCGAAGACATAGCAAAAAGAAAACCATATAGAAGCTCGAAATTCTTCAGTAAATGAAATTTGAAGCATTCATTCGAAACTATTTTGATTATAAACTAAAATGTACAATTTAAATGAACTATATTATTTTTGAACGTTTTACAAATAATATTTTGTGTGTTTTAATGCCAAAAGTTTTGTTTTTCATTTGTATTCCTATTGCATTATGCATTCCTAGCAGAACGTACATGTACGTAAATGCCCAAATTCTAACATTTTAGCTCTCCCCCGCTCTCTTTCATACATTTATAATATCCGTTGTTAACTGTTAATCAATGGAAATGTTTTGGGAAAAGGCGAAACACCAATTCAATAGGGAGTGATTGTGCTGGAATTCCTTAATAAACATCCTCTTCCATTGAAAAGTCCGAAGTTTCTCCAGCATAAAGAGAGCTGAAATAAAAAAATATACAGTGTTTCTCATAAAAGAAATACGGGGCGCGTGCAGAAAAGTTACTAAGCCGAACTGCCTGCTGAGCTAAACACTGTTTCAGAACAGCAACCAGCACGTTCGTTTGAGCTTGAATTGATTTAGTTATTTATCTAGTTATTCTCTGATGATTTATATTAAATATTTCCATGAATTTACGAGGGCTGTTACTTAAGTTTCAGGCATAGGGCACTTTCATTAGCTTTAAAAAATGTATAGAAAATTGTTTAAAATATTCAAAACTAACCAAGTAAGCCAGCCTAGCAGGCAATTTTAGTGTACTCTCTGCATTCGCGCTCTCTAAGAGATTAAAACTTACTTTACGGCTCGACTTGTAAAAAATACAATTCGTTTTAATTTTTTGTTATAAAAAAAATAGTTGAAAGACCATAAGCAACCAGGTTCTCCAAATGGGTCTGAACTTAAATCTGGATTATAGCTATATATGTCGCATTCCGATAAGTTCACCTCGTCATCAACGGCAGACCACAAAGGCTGGCGCAAGACTTGATACTGATCTCCCGCTAATGCTGATAGATTTGAGTGAATAGAGTTCATGACCCATTGCAGAGAGGGTTCTTTGCTAAACTCATGTGACTAAGAAAATAGAAGAAATATTAGAAAACTTCATAAGCGATATAAGTAGAAGTTCCTTACCTTTGCATCCGAAAAATCATAATCTGGCTCAAATGAAGCGTTCAAAGTTGCAATTAAGTAAAACAAAGTTTTGCGCGAAATAGTATCGCAAAGAATGATGCCTTCGTCGCCGGATTGGCTGTTGCGACAAAAATTAGGTGAGAAGTCGGCTAATGTTTGTGGTGGCGATAGTGCCTGAAGATCGTGCCCATGGGTTTCCGCCGTAAACCGCTTATATAAAGCTTTGTCTGCTGCAACCATTTTGCTGAATAGACATAATAGGTAAGTAATATTTATATTAATTGTTCTAGTGACATACCAGGAGTAGCTTTCTATGCGTCCAAAGATTGTGACACCGCTTGTGTGTATGGAAAGCGCATTATTGATGGCTTCAAAACGGGAACTCTCTAGCAGCTTCATGATGATCAATAACTTGATGATGTATAACTTGTAACTCCTATTTAACACTGCTTGAATAACTTATTCGCAAAAACGTCTTAAACTGAGACCGGACTTATTGAACTTTGCGGTATATTAACATTTCTTGTTTGATATGTCTCCAATATAAGTTTTCCCCAGGCAGGACACGACTCAAATATTCTGAGCATGGTTTCCGGATGTATTAAGTTTATGTTTCACCTTCAAATGTGTTTTTGTAGCTGAAGACTTGAGTGCGAATTGATAAATATGACACCTTGAAGTTTGAATAAAATAATTTATAAATAGTTTAAGGTTTTTTCTTGTTTTCAATATCGATTTATAGTTTTGTTTGATGTGGATTTATAAATTAACTAATACACACTTTTATATACATATGGGAAAATATGTACATATGTACATACAAACATATATATGTGTGTAGATTTTTCAATGCGACTAACAATAAATGGCGTTCAAAATGTTTCTTCTTTGATTAACACTAACAATATTGATACAAAAGCAACACAGTTTTTATTGTATAACTATGAAAGAATAGACAAGTATATTAAATATGTACATACAAATGTGTATATGTGTGTACAGGAGTATATAAAAACAAACTCCTAAAGGTTTTAGTACAATCGTACAGTGTACAATTTCAACTGCAATATTTTGAAATGAAGCAAAAGGTACTTATTTAAGATTTTAACATTTGTATCCACAAAACATTAATTAAAGACGTATTACGTATATGTTTGAACATATGTATACATATATTGTATATTCAACTAACATAAGACACTTTTAAGTGGTTCATAAATGAACCGTTCATTAATGTGACCAGAAGATCTTTTTTTACCCTTTTGCACCACAATTTCGGCCTATTTACACAGACATGAGTTACATATGTGAGTTAACTCAATAACTCAGAATTGGCGTTTAACTTGCACAAACTTGAGTTAATGAGTTTGGCTTCGTTTTTCTTCCAAATACATCAAATATTGTTTAATAGAATTTGTCAGCAATTTTGGAGTACCCAAATTATCCCAGATAAATAACAACACAGTTGCCTGAGAAGTGTAACCGTCCGGAATGCAGTTTACACCTCTGGTCACACTATGCATCCAGCAAAATATATTGCACAGCTTGAAGGTTTAAATGAAATATAAGAAACTGTTTAATGCAATTGGATCGGAGGATGTTTATTAAGGAAAACATGCACAGACACTCACTATTGAATCGATGTTTCTCCTTGTCCATTGATTCACAGTTAGTAATGGTTATCATATGGACATGTATAATAGAAACTAAAAAACTAAAATGTTAAGTCTGGAATACAAATGAAAAAGAAAACTTTTTGCCAATAAAAATACGAAATATTAACAAAAACTTTATTTAAAATGATCTTAATTCACTAAAATAAACAGTTTTGAATGAAAATTTAATTATCGAAATAATTTCCAGCTTTTATTTATATTCCTAGGTGTTCTCTGTTTTGTCCAGTCTCGGCTTATCCAATTGAAGACTTAAAGATGCGTACTAAAAGTAAATATATTTAAAAAACTTTAAATGTATAGTATTTTTATGCAATATTCTTCTATATATAAAGCTCTCGAGTCACGGTGTTTGTGACTGAACTCCTCCTTAACGGCACGACCGATTCTTTTTAAAATTTTGTTTCACATTAAGTATGTACATAGGTCTGCGAGATTTCCGAATAAAAAAATCTACGGGATCTTCTCAAAAATCGAGTGCAATGGCTTGAGGTCCGTATGCTAACTAAGTAAGACATAACATCTGGAGAAAACATACAAAGGAGTCTACCCAAGCATATTACAAGTCTGATGAGTGGGTGCTACGCATATAGCTTCAAACACAAACCTAATTTGCCTAAAGCATCAGCAATTGTTTATATTTTTGTTGATACCACAGAAATACACTTGTAATAGTGTTAAAACACAGAGAGTCTGGATACAACTTTTGCTATTTGTATTTGTGATATGCATTGAAAAACATTGACTTACTTCGGAAAATATTGGCAATGAGCCTTTTTTTAGCAAACTTTCGCCAAAAACGTTAGAAGTTAGGATTTTTTCCACGTTTTTACAGTCTCGAGCCATTGTAAAACTTCGTGTCAAACTTAGCTTCTGATAGGTTACCGAACGATTCAAAACATTGTAGAATTCATAATTTGCTGGTGGAGAGCATGAACAGTTTTTGTTAAGCCAAAACTCATCAATTAAAGAAGATGCAATTTCAAGCGTTCGATTTAAGACATCTTTAGGTATTCTCTTGGGTGGAAATTGCCCGAGCCGGAGCTCACGTTCTGCTTTGCGTCCTCCGTTTTTCATTTTATAAACAATAATAGTATGCACTCTGGAAGCCAAAATAACATCGATAGGTTAGCATTTATTGAAACAGTGAATAGTGACATCGAAAAAGTCATTTGAGGAACACTGGGAATTTTCATTGATGTGAAACTCAGATTCCCACTGGCATCATCCACCATCCACCTTATAAGAAACAAATGAGCCCAATATAGCAAAGAGTTGTGCGGAAAACGTTTTTGGTTAATAAAACAAAAATTATAATATTTTAGCAATTGTCTTGGCCGCCGTATTGTTGATTACATGGATGATGTCATAAGACTGAGCCAAGATATTGAGAAAGGCCTTTTGAAGCTAAGAATGGTATTAGAGGTAGCTGCAAGAAATGTTTTGCGTATTTGGGGCAAATGCCAAATATTGAAGAAGTGAGGTTTTCTACGTTACAATACTCAGGATGGAAGAACCAAAACACCAGAAGCTGAGAAAGATTTTCCAAGGCCACGATTTTGAGTTTTAACGTCATATTTTAGAAAAATAGCATAAAGGAATATGCTGCTATTGCTAGGCCTCTATCGGATTTATTACGAAAAATGAGTCAAATTGCAATATGAAGCAATTCAGCGGCGGTCTTAGGTGTTCAAACGAGAGTGAGAAGGGTGTGCGAGTAAATTTTGAATTGCTTCAATGGGAATGGAGCGAGTTAGCCGTTTAAGTTTATTTTCGATAGAGTACGAGTATAGTATGAGGGATTCTCTAAATTTACAAAAATAATACATGATTTTGTTTTCTTTGGAAGCTAGAAAAGTACGGTATTAATTGTTATAAAATTTAATTAATTTTTGTTTTAATTTTGACAATGGAATGGTTATTTTTGTTATTAATTACTTTTCGTTAAAAAACGGGGCGCCGCCGGATTCGGAGCCCCTTTCGCGCCATCTCTCTGCACCTCGAGAGAACCCCCAGAATATTTTATTACTAAGATTTAACTGATTTGTTTCAATTGAACGACAAAAGAACAGGTAACGATAAAGCAGGAACGCCGGTTTTATGTTTTGTAAACATCTTAGTCGAACCGAGATACATATTAATACTTGAGTACTGTGTATATAGCACAATCTAAAGCTTTCAAAAGTAAAGTTAATTTCCAAAGAAAACGTTTCCTAAAATACACCAATAAAATATATTAAAATCGGAATCTCTGGATTCATAATTGCTTTTCACATTGTAATGTAATGACCACAAAACAGGTATTTGAATATTTAAAAATCTATTGAAATGTTTTCGACGTAACAAAGCAAAATATTCGTTTACGATTAAATTCAAAATTGTCACGACCTTTGAAGTTGTCTATTCCTTAGCTATGAGTCCGTGAATTGTTAAAACTAATCTATTTACATGTTTTCTTATTAATTTTTACTCGGCTGGAACCATATTTTGATCTACGTCAGGTTTTGTATCATCCGGATCCAAGCTTAAACACTCTGCAAAATAATGCTCCATAGATGAATACACATGCTCAAGTACTCCATTTAAGTCGTGACCTTCATCAGCATAGGTCTGAAATTTATGTATATTTTAGCAAAAAGAAATACAAATGGATGTTTGAGATTTTACCTGGTACCGATATAGAATATTTGCGTCTGTTAAAGATTTAGCTAGCTGCACTCCATGCACATAAGGAGCAGTTGAGTCGGCCAAGCCATGAATTAAAAAAAAAGAGTTTGATTTTATGAGACGAGCACGCTGCGTAGCATCAGCTTCAACGTATCCCTTATAGTTTTCAGCAGGCAATCCGAGAACACGCTCAGTAAAAGCTGAATCTAATCAGATAATGTTTTATAGTGCTTTGGTCTGAATATTTTCATATAGTTTCTTACTATAATAAAGCCAATCTGCTATAGGGGATACAGAAATTCCACATTTAAATACATCCTGTTGCGTGCCAAGAACCATGGAGGTAACGTAGCCCCCATATCCCCAGCCCCAAATGCCGACTCGTGTTTCATCCAGAAAACTGATGGTATCTAACAGGTATCTTTAATTCAAGAAAATAATGAGAATAATAATGAAAATATTGATTACATATTTTTATCAGATACGAACCTTAGGACAGATATCTGATCGACAACTTCAACTCCTCCCAAATGGCGATAGAGCGACTTCTTGCTTTGCCCTTTTGCGCCTCTCACATCCAGTCGGACATAAATAACATCATTTCTTGATGACATATATGTTCCCCAATCTATTCTAAACTTTTCGGAAACTGACATTGAGCCGGGTCGACCATTTCTAAAAAATAAATAAAAGCATTTTGAGCTCAACTCTAAAATAAGATTAAGATTATAGAAAGTTAGTTATAGAAAAGTTAAGGCGAATATTTGTTATCGATTTTCTGTACTTTAGACACATCTATTTCGACCATATAGTAAATATATCCCTAAGCATCTCTAGGAACGGGCATAGTTACAAAGAAGCTTAGAATTGCAAAGGCGAGTCTAGAGCACAACTTTAGCATAACTAATATCATGGACTGTTATGGTTTAAGCTGGAATTAATCGAAAGAGTTATGATATGTAGGATTATGGTTAATATGGTAAAATAATCCTCCTCCGCTCTCAGTCTAACCGGCTATTGGTGCTGATCAAGAATATATATACTTTATGGGGTCGGGAACGTTTCCTTCTGTGCGTTACATAAATTCACTTTGTGCATAAATACATCACAAATACACTGTACTCGAAGAGTTAAATAAAATTTTCAAATTGCATACACTTCGACAACAACAGGAAATGCAGCGTCACGTAGCTCTTCTCTCCAGCTGGGTGGCAGTAGTAATTGAACCTGAGCTCGGCTTCCATGTGGCAAGGGGATTTCAAATGATCGTTGGATTGGTAACGCGAGTTTCTGCAGCTTCTCTGTATAAAATGGCCGCGTGTCATATAAAATTTTGACTAAACTGTGAGTCTTATGCATGTGAACTCCTGAAACTGGTAGTCCAGGACCTTGGCATTCCAATATGTAGAACTCAATTCCATAGCTCGTTGCCACGCCTAGTGACGGAGTAATAAAGGCGTCAAAATGTGAACAGTTTATGTAATAATACCGACTACTCCAGAGGGCCTCTCCTAAATCACACGTAATACATTGTGGCTCGGTTCTGTTGATGAAAAATGGCGTAAAAGTAAAATAACGCTTTAATAAATAGATTTCATACTTTCTTGTATCATCATGTATTGGATCTTTAACAGTATATAAATGTCTTTGACCCGGTTTCTTATCTTGAGTAGCCAAATAGTATACTAAATGATTTATTGTATCCCAACACAGTATTTTGATTACCTGAAATAAAATGTATTAGTAATTTAGGAAATGTAGATCGAACATATACCATACCTCATATCGACCATGAGAAATAACAGAAATTCTTTGTTGCGATATTGTTATATGTTTTATGTGCGTAAAATGTTCATGGCCAGACTCTTGAATACTCGCGAGTAATAAAAAGCTGTTGCCATCCGACGAAAAAATTGGGTGAGGAAATATATCTAACCATTCATCTTCGGGCGCACGTTCAGAGTGAATCTTAATATTTGTGTTATATATTACACGTTTTTAAGCATTTTAACTTGTAAATAGGATACTTTACTTACTTCTAAACAGTCCCAATTTTGTAGCTTAGAACATGTGGTGATCACACTATAGTTTTGAGATCGTCCCATGTAGACCACAGATACTTGCAGATTGCTATCAGATACCCAACCTGCTGACGTTAGGTAATAGTCCCTTTTATTCAAATAAATGAAGATATTTGTCAATGTACACATAAAGATTAGCGAATGTGCAAGCTTACTGTCCATTAAGAGATTTTGGTGGTCTCAATTCCACGTGTTCTATGGCACCAAAGTTGCTTATGTCGACAACCCATAACTGAACTTCTGGATTGACAGTGCCTGGCGTTGGATACCTAACATTTTTTGTTTCTGGAAAATAGCTTCCTGCTGAATATCCGGATCCAGCAAACAAGGCTCCAGACGATAACCATGGATACGTCATCATTCCAACTTGCGTGTCATTAAATAAAGCAAACATGAAATGGGTTCCATCAGCTGACGACCAAATTGCTTCCGGAATTGTAAATATTTCTTCTATAAATGAAAATGTTAAAATATGGATTAATTGCAAGTATTTTCAGTTCCATATAGTTGTTTAAATATATAATATTTATAGTAGAGGCTAAAGGCCCCAGTGTGCTTCAAGGACATCGTTCTTATTTGTTTTAAATACTTTTCAAACTGATTTAAATGTCCCTGAACTATTGAAATAAAAATATTCAATAAATACCTTGGTAAAGCCAATCAGGAACACCATTATAGATATTATTTTCACATCCTGAAGTTGTTATCCTAATGTCCTCTTCAGTTGAAGGCGATTGTCGTATAAATATATCATTGTCTGCTACAAATATTAGCGTAGTCGTATTGCCGAGCCATGCTGCATATTGAAGACGTGTTCTTTGAACCTTCAATGAGTCTTTTAATTTTACTGGCATGTGGTGATCATTTTCAACATCATAGATTGTGTAAAATGCAGTAAACGACTTCTGAAAAGTCTATAAAACAATTTTTATTAAATTATAAGCTTAAAGTTATTATTATTTTAAATGATTTGCTTACTTTCTTTACATTATGTTTAAATAGCACATATTTAAGGTCATGAGAGCATTGATATCCACGTACATTCAATTGTCGAAGAGTGTGATTTGTTACTAAGATGTTTATTAAGTTCGTTGTTGTATCCAAAATGGCAAGCCCTCCATCATCAGCTTGAAATACATACTTTTGAGGAGTTACCCATGAGGGCTGTAATCTAGTTGGTGTTAATTCTCCTTGTAAGTATTCATCTAAAATCATTCTGCGGCCTGACCAATATAAAAGTTCATCCACATATCTAGAAAAACACAACAACAACAATCAAAATATGTTGACAAATGCTAGTAAAAATTAAGAAAGCAAAAACTCACCCCAATAAATATATTGCAGTAATAATTCCAGCTATTACAAAACTAATCACGAGCAATGAGAATATTATACTTCGCCAGTTATGTCCTTCATCCAGATCTATGTCTTGATCTTCTTTCTGTTTCGAATCTTGCACCTGTAATGTTTCATCAGGTGGTAATCTCCATGATCCACCCCTATCTGCAGAAACATTTGTGTGCATTTTTTAAATATAATATCAGATCTTGAAAGACGGAGTTTTAAAAACGCGATTTTGGGCCGGAAGCTCTTCAGAATTACAGATCTGGTTATCAAAAAATCGAACAATTTGAGACGATTCGACGACTTACAACTTAGATGTCTATATTTACAACTGCCATTAATAACATGTTTCCGTCACCACCATTTCTTTTAACACGAATGGACAAACCAAATTACTGAAATTCAAAAGAAAAAGTATAAAGAATATTTTTCTATTTGTTTGAAACATAATTTGAATTCAATCTACTAAATCAAACATTTTTCTTACCTGTGTTAACTATGATTTTTAATATATTTTATCAATAATTCCGTCATGTTTACAGGTAAGTTCCAAAGCAATAGTCAGGAAATCTACATCAAGATACAGTTGTGGAATCCATGCTGAATGAAATATAAAACATTTATATAATTACAATGTTATATATTATATTTGAACATTATAAAGCTCGCAAGACATCGATAGGTCGATTGCTGAGTCTCAGCAATATTTAAATTCTCTTTTACGTAGTCCCAGCCAGATTTAGCTATGTACATATGTATGTATGTACATACATATGTAACCCAGTCTGCCAGAGCTTCCGTACAATTAATATACAATATATGTAAATAGAAGAAAGACGAGGAGGAACGCTGTGAGTCGTTCATTCATTGATGTTCATACATACATATGTATTTACATACATACATACATATGCACAAGTGAGCTTATTAGCGCGACGGGGGACTACAATCTTTTTATAGCACCAATAGAAGGTAAAATTACCAAAAATGATTACTAGTACTACAAAGAATGCCTAGCACCTAAACATCTTTTGCTCCATAATTATAGCGCATTGTCTGTGTTGCTACTTCGCGGGCTCCCACTGGCTGTCCGGGACCTCTTATTCACGGTTCTTTTCCTCAGAGACAACTATGTAACAATTTTTTGGAATGCCCGATTATTTGCAGCAAACTGGATGCAAAATTTGGGTTACTCTTGTAATCTCTGATATCCAAGACGGACGGACAGAGGGTTAGACTCTTTCCGGGTCGGAAACGTTTCCCTCTGTGCGTTACATCCACTTTCGACCACAAATACAATATAACCTACATATGTATGTACACATGTACATATTTACTCTTCGAGTTCCGGGTATGAAAATAACATGTCGTCGTTTCATAAATATATTTAAAATAATTACACATACTTACTTGTAAAGTATTTATATGCATGCATATCGTATTTGCACATACATATGTACATACATATGTATGTACTATGTATGTATATGTTTCAAAGTTAAGGCACTCTACATGTGAGACTGTATGTGACTTTCGCGTTGAGCACTGCACAAACACCATTGACCCATAGAGAGTATGCAATTGTAAATTGTATATTTCAAGATTTATGCATACATATGTATGAATGAACATATATTTTTGGAAGACGAAAATCACTTCAAAATCCGAAACTTGACGAATTAAATATGTATTTATACAAACAAATCGTAACTTTTGTAGCTACATAAGCGCAGATAAATATTTTAATGTATTTTAAAATACAAATTCACTCGTACATAATTATTATGTGTGTAATTGTCCTTTTCACATTTTTTGTTCACAATATTTTATCATCACATTACGCGAACCTGATTTGGTTATTACACTCAGATTGACTCATTTTCTTATTTATTCTTATTTGATAAATAGTCTAAATAACGGTATGGTACATTAAGTGTTGGAAAAAATAAAAGATAGTTGACAAGGGATAGCGTGAAGCTTTAAATAACAGTAATTCATTTGCACACACACCCATGAATATACATGTACATACATACATGTGTATGTAAGCTCGTAACAACATCGAAATAGGGGTGCTAACTTTAATGTGCTTTTTCGCCGTGTTTTAAGTTTGTTTTATAGGGATTCTGTTATAATTAAACTTTTAAAATGCACATGATACTTTTTTGCTTTGTTTAATTTTATACTTAAATGAAAAGGTATACAACTGTCAACTTATTCTGAGGCACATTCTGATTTTCTCTCCTTCTAAGACCATGCTCTTTCTTTGAAAAAAAGGGTGGTTTACATTGTTACAAACATACATTTGTATGTAAATACCTACATACACTTATGAACGTTATATCCATGCTGCAAACCATCATGTGTACACATTTGAATAAATTCGATGCCGAACAGTATTGCGCCAATTTGCAAAGGAAATAACTGTCGGTTCAAGCAGGCAATCATGGCGGTGCGGTTTTGAGCAAAGTAAGTAACTACTGGAAGTACTACCCAGATAGCCAGAATGTCTTCAAAGGAAATACCTACTATTGGTGAGATTCTTCTGTTGCCTCATCCATTTCTTTTACCGTTGTCCCGTTTCATGGATCATTGGACCTCTCAGAATAGGCGGGCGACTGAAGAACTCTTCGTTGGTGCGCAGAAGAGCCCAAAGAATACAAATCAATTGCGATACGCTTTTCCAGAAGAAAAAGTTGCACCAAAATAGAAAAGCAAGATTTTTCCATTCGAAAACTATTTTAAAAACGCCTTGGGTACGAGATTTTTAAGAGAAAATTCTTTAACCGAAAGTCGGCAATACTATTTAAATTTTTTATTTTTTTTGAGCCGGCTTTTAACTTTTTATTTAAGATCTGTCTTTTTCGCAGACAATTATTAAATTTCCTCTCTGGGTACTTGCCAACCTTATTTCAGTTATCATTATTAGCAATTATCATTACTAGCATTTGAACCGCTGACCTTTGTTCGGTTCGGTTGTGGCAGCCAGATGAGAACTTAACGCTCAGCACCATGGCTTGTGCCATTAATAAAATTGATCTAGTTAAAAGGTGTATTTATAAGGGAATGTTAATTAAGAATTGGTGGAGTTTCTCAGTCAGGTTGTTCTTGGACTTGATTGGTTTCTGCATCTTGCTGCCATCTGTCAGAGTCTTTGAATTTATGGGTGGAGCAGAAATTGAGAAGAAAGCAGCAGTAGATAATTATCTTTGTAGTGTTTTTGATATTGTTAATAAGCCCTTATTCTGTGTCACATCTTCAAAAAATTCCCACTGTTCCACCGTGTTACGTGTGGCTAGTAATTCAAAACATATATCGACTACTCGATACTTAAGTTATCGGAAGTTGTATACGGTGATTTAATCCTGTGACTTAAGGTATTCAGAAAATATCATTTATTGCCCATCTCTAAAGTACTACCGCACAATAATAAATAAATAGTTGGAATGCAAAATGATTCCAAAATCTTTTGAGGATATTTCCATTATCCGAGATCTCGACAGGTAAGAGACTAACTTGAAGTGCCATAAATTCTACTGACAGTTTTTATTTCAGTCGATATTTCGGATGTCTTGACTTATCTGATCCTAAAAATTTGGAAATAAAAGCCGTAGTTCAGAAAACTGTAACTACCATACAAGATGATATTGCCTTTTATATCTCTAAAAATTTGATTGTTACACATGAACTAACATCAAAAGTGTTTGACAATAACTCAACAGGAAACACTCCCCCCGATGATAGCAAATTGCATGATGTGGAAAATAAAGTAATAGGTTTTTTCGAGGAGGAAACATTGGCTAAGAACCAATTTAAAAACGCCCTCTGCAAACTTGGTCACCTGCATCTTCTGCTTGGTGAATATTCAGAAGGTACGTACGCATTTGCAACCTTATTAGTGTTAATATTAACAGTGTGTTCGGCTTAGCGCCGCCCGATAATAGCTTAAAGATAAGCGGATCTTAAGCTGGTTTTAAACTATGCATCCGCTGCATCGAATAAGTGCTCCAATATCAAAATATAACAAAAAATCAACAACAAATTTAGTTTACCATAATGCATTTTTTTTAGATATCCTAAAGGTGATTGGTGAGATTTAGGTCTGATGTTCCATCGCTCAATTTCATCAGGGGAATTTCTTGACCAAGAAATAGTTCTTAGTCAGCATTAACCTCGCGTCGTTTTATGCCTAATAAGTACAATAACAAATGTAAGAAAATGTACCCTAGTTTCATGTGACTACAACTCATTGACGTGAGCAACTTGATTTTTTTTATTACTTGGAATGGTTCGTTAGAACGGTCAAAACAAGACGGATTTTAACCTCTTGACGACCTCTATAGAACTAGAATTAGCCACCAGAATTCTAGATTAGTTACCTTTGAATAAATATGATAAAAATATAGCGACATAATTACTCAAAAAACTTAAGCTTCATTGTAAAGAGATCAAGTATTTTTAATCGTTTCAGCTCTATCGGCGTACCAAAAATATTTAAGGTTCAATCGGAATAATTATTGGAAAAATCATGAATTTATATATGGAATAGGCGTTGCTTACTTTAAACTAAGATGCTTTAAATGGTAAGTAAAAATAACTTTTATTCCCATGGAGTTCGAGCATATTTATACGATCTTTAAGTAGTTCGGTTATCCTATTGGTTATATTAGAAAACTAAGGAATTGGTAAACTAACTGATTTAATACTATGAAAGATTGCATTCAAGCCCATTAAATCGCCTTTGTATTAATCAAACATGTTGAAATTTCACAATCAGGGGTACCGCAGAAATTGCAGAAACCCATCCTTTGCTGCCTTTTGCACAGAATATTTCCAAAGGAACAGCGTAGCTCTTCAAAGCCTCGCCAAAGCCATTTCTGTTAAGTTATTTAATGAACAATAAACCCTACGCTAATCTTGGAAGGTGTCAACACTTGCTTAGTTTTCAACCCTTAGTCAACCTTAGTTCGAATTTTGTTAACGAAAATGATAAACAAGGCGATTTCTGTGACACCCCTTAATGTTTTATTTCTATTGTGTTTCATATCTGTCAAAATATCTCACCGTTCCCCCTAAAATAACTCTGCGGGAAAAGGTTTTTAGACTGAGATACCAGAAATGTTCGATTAATTACTGAAATGTATTCTTGACATTCCTTGTTATCGAAATCTTTGCATCACTCGTTTGTTTAACTTGTTTACAAAAAAAAATATTAGCTATATAAAGTGAAAACGAAGTTCTTAAGCAATATTTGGATTTATTAAATTTATACTGTGAATACTATAAAAGTACGAATATGATAGTTCGGAAAAATTAAAGTCCTATACATTTGTAGGTATGTTCAAACAATCGTGAATGTTTGTCTGCTAAAATGGAATGTCAGTTATGTTTTGTAAATGAAAATGACCTTATTATTTAGTTGCTTAAACATTGCATATTAGTAAGCCATCTCAGGGATATGCATGCAGACATATGTATACGTGAATGTATATTTACTTGTGATTTTATGCACATACATACATATGTATATGCATATGCATATGCACATGAATGTGCACATGCATGCACTTATATATGTACATACATATATATGTACATATGCTCGTTCGAGTTATGTCCATTTAATTATTCGGAATATACATTGTATGTATGTATGTATATATTTAAAGGAAATGGTAGAACATCCAGACTTCTAACCGATATGTGTATGTACATATGTATGTATATATGTATATAAAAATTATGTGTGTTTATACAGGGTGTACGAGTAAATTTTGGGGTTACTGCACGCACATTCGTGCACCCGTTTCAGTTTAGTAATTAAAGGTTAGTTCGATGACCCATAACTATAATGGTTAAGATAAACATAACCAGTTAATTGCATATCAAAGATCAACACAAATATTGATCCACCAAACAAGCAGTTTGAAGGATTACTTCGATTACATTTTTGGTTTCCATTGCGCCATACATGCTCCATGGAACTTAAGTCAATTAACTGGAGTGGAGTTATCAGCTGGTTAAAGTGGAATGGTAGCATGTGAGCCTGATTTGATCCAAAAATTATGAATTTTTGTCTGTCAAATGTCACAAAATGTCACTCGTCCAGCTCCAGCCACAGCTCCAGCTCTTCCTTATATGTATTACCAAACCACTGTTTATTGAATTATCGCAAGATCCATCAATCCGAAATATGTCATATTTGTCCTGTCTGCAAGGAGCATTTGTCTTCCCAGCGAGACTCCCGCTTCGCCACAATAATTAAATTAATATTTAATATTAAATTAATTATTAAAAATTCTTAATGGTATTAAATGGCTTGAAAATGCCCTTAGCTATTTAAAATCTATGTCATTCGTCCTGGCATTTAACGAATCAATCTTTGAAGTAAGGATATATCCAACTGTTCCCATTCCTTGACTATTTTAATGTAGTAAATTATCTGCCGTGCAAGTAGTCTGCTGGAAAGTATGCCAGAAAGGTTTTCTATTGGGTTGAGATCTGTAACCCTCTTCAAAAAATAGTTTGAAGATGCATCCCACACAATAAGGGATCCTCCTTTTAAAGTTTAATTGTAAGGCTACTTTTTTGCATATCTTATTTGGGTTACTTGGTAAAACCAACAAATTAAATATTTTAATAATTTATTAAAACAATTCTTTTTTTCTTATAGGGCAATTAAATCATTTCAGGAGCTTTTATACCTAAACCCCAATTTCACATGTGCCAATGATGTTCATTTACGATTGGGTTTTATGCTGAAGCATTGCGGTGAATATCACATTGCCTTAAAACATTTACAATTGGCGCTGCTCTATACGTATCCATCGACTTTTTCTGAACTGCATGGTAAGGGATGCACTTTTATAAATTGATTTTGTGCATTATTTGTATCCTTTAAGAGAAGAGAAAGAGAGTCTATCGGTTCTAAACTTTTTTTCTTTATAAAAATAACAAGAATATTTATCTTATTTAGACCCAGCGACAAAAAACGCACTTGGAGTATATATTTTTGATATCATCAGCATCAATAGCTGAATCTATGTCTCTCTATCCGACCGTCTTGTTTGACGCCTATTTCTCAGAGAGCTAAAGTAACCAAATTTTGTGTGAAGACTCATGTGAAATCTTAAGTTTGTTGAAACGTTTTCTAGAGACTAGAGAAGTCAAAAGTGCATGACATTTAAAAGTGATGTTTTTTTTTTGTCGCTGAGGGCTCACAAGCATATCCATACTAATTGATTTTTATTTTCAGTCAAGTTTCAAATTGCTCATCTTTATGAAGTGCAAAATAAGCATAAGGCCGCAAAGAAAGCTTATGAATTTTTACTCAATGACAAAAATATATCATTGAAGTTAAGGGCAGATGTTTATAGACAACTTGGTAAGTTAATTAAGATTCTGCGCTTCATAACTCTAAATTATGTTGCTCTAAAATCCCTGCTTTACCGCCGTGTTTGTAGTGTTACCTCAGTGTTGAGATCAACAATTTAACACCAATTTTAATGTAATGTTAATTTTAAATATTTCAATTTAACATTTGCAGGGTGGATGTACCACTGCGTAGAATGCCTAGGCGAAAAAAAAAGAACGTGAATCATGCGCATTGACTTTTCTTCAAAAGTCTATTGATGCTGATCCAAAAAGTGGCCAGTCATTATATTTATTGGGCAGATGCTACGCAGGAATAAATAAGGTCCATGATGCCTTTCTTGCATATCGAAATTCTGTAGAAAAGAGTGAAGGAAATGCGGATACCTGGTGTTCTATTGGGTAAAATGATGATAATTTCGATAGTTTATCAACAAATTAACTAAATAACGTCTAAAGTGTTTTATATCAACAACAAAATCAACCGACGGATGCACTTCAAGCGTACATTTGTGCTGTGCAATTAGATAAAGATCACAAGGAAGCTTGGACAAATTTGGGAATTCTTTATGAGAGCTGCGGTCAACTACGAGATGCCTATGCCTGTTACTTAAATGCAACTAAACAAGTTTCGTGTCAGGTAACAAATGTTAAACTATAAAACAATTAGTAAAGCAAATTTCGCATCGAGTAGTTAATATAAAAAAGTCAATTAAAAAAGGTTTTACGTTCTAAGTAAAGCAAAAAGCTAATTTGGAATTGAGCATAAGTACTTTGTGGACAAATCGGGATCTTTTTTAACGAACGTATGCTTATTTTTCTAATTGATCAGCAAAACTATCTTCCCTAACGTGTTACATTCCAGCCTTTTTGTATAAACCTTTTTTATTTAATTTGTTTTTAGAAGGCCACCATACTTCGAAGTGAGGAAACTATACCCATGAATAAAGACGCCATTGGGTTTTCGAAAGGCTTATCACAACGTATAAAATTTTTGGAGATTCAACTCGGCCAGGCACCTCTACCAAGTATTACATCAAAGCGGCGTCAGCTATGTTCGATTGAAGAAGCTTGGAATCTTCCAATTTCATTAGAAATGAATTCCAGACAACAACAAACAGCTCAGATGCTGCCAAGACAGGTAACAAAAAAATATTCCCATACAGGTAAAATTATATTCATAAAATACATATGTAAATAACAAACAACATTTGCGTTTTATGAAAATGATTCATAAAATAAACAATTTCTCTTGTATTTTGGTCCACCTAATCTGCAAAATTCGATAAAATAACTTTAAAAAGATGCAGATTCCATGTCACATTTAACACTTTTTTCATGTATATTTTTTCAGGGTCCTCCTCCACCATATCCGCACAGAGAAATAAGTGAAAGTCCCACGCCTGCCAAACGTGTAAAAGATGATGCTCTAAATCCAATCTACAATCGATCGGAACAAGACTGCCAAGATACAATACAGCAAAACAAAACACAATATATACAATTTAACCAAAATATAATAAGTGAGCAATTTTGATTACTAGACATTCCCAATCTTTAAACATTTATGTTATTTTGTTCCTTCAATTATACCATGTAGCTGCTGAAAAATCTCTGGCAGCAAACTGACTTTTTCTGATAGCCTTTTAGGCCTCCAAATTCATACAAAGTATCAATAAAAAAAAAACAGCTTTTAAATGAAAATAGATATTTTTTTCGTAATTTTTTCTTTGAAATATTGACTTTAAAAACTCATTAAATCTCGGAAAATATATTATACCCGGTACTCGAAGAGTAAATAAGGTGTAGATTTGTGGTCGAAACAACGTGAGCTACGTAAGGAAGGAATCGTATATATATCTTGATCAGCTTCAAAAGCCGAGTCTATGTCTGTCTGTTCTTTTACTCTTAAATTCGCATTTAGCTCAAGTCATTTAATATATTTTTGTAAGAAACTTGGTATGAATGGTGGTAAAGTTACACCTATCAGTAAAAGTATATTTGATGTCAGAAATTTATTGGCTGTTTCATTGTTATATTAATGAAATGGTTTTTTATAGGATTAAAAACGATATTTTTATAATCGGAGCGGAAAGAGTAAAGGGTTCTAGTTCAGTTTGTTTTAGAAAACTTCCCACTCTCTCGTGAACATTATATAGATCATGCATTGAGGTACAAGTGGTTGGAGAGCATGAAGAAAGCAGAATGCGAAATGTTTTTGCAATTGTAATGAAATAATACAAATCTGTAATGGGGTACCCGGTACTCGAAGAGGAAAAGGCAAGGGGTACAAGGGGTACATACCCTACAAAGCATATATATTCTTGCATTTATTGCCGAGTCGATATAGCCATGTCTGTATGTCCGTCCGTCTTGTTTGACGCCTGGTTCTCAGAGACATCCGTCGAGCAGTGACTGTCAAGGCAGCCGTCTCACAACGTTTCTCCTCGTTTTAACTGTAACGAATTTTGGAATTTTGGTCCCCACTCATATTGTTATAGTTCATATCGTATTGTTCGGTGCACCGAACTTGATTATTTATTATTGTAATTTTATTTCTGCTTAAAAATATATATTTCAGCAACATTAAGTACTCACAATTTAGATAATGTACAAGAAGGGAGACTGATTTCGGAACAATCTATTTTGGATTCTTATGAATATATTTCTAACGACCTTTATACAAAAAATACAAATTGTAAATTTGAGCCTAGCACTATTTTATCTATAAACAATGATGAAACTAGTCGGCATTTAAACGAAGATTCAGAATACACAGATTTTAATGTGAGCGCATCCATATCCGATTTATCTCAATCATTTAAAATACAAATGGATTCAAAGCAGTTGTTGTCAGCTGTGAAGCTTCTAACAATCGAAGATCCACCCATAAACTGTACAGTTTTACAAGTTAATACGCCGCCTCCAACGCCACCCGACTGTCCACCACAAAAACTATCGAGGGATCAACTTTTACCACCTACTCCGTCTGTTCATTTAGAAAATAAAAAAAACGCATTCAGCCCCCAGCTGCAAGAATTTTGTTTAAAACATCCAATAGCAGTTGTGCGTGGCTTAGCTGGTGCTCTGAAGCTTGACTTGGGGCTCTTCTCTACGAAAACATTAGTCGAGGCAAATCCGGATCATAGTGTGGAGGTCAGAACACAAGTGCATCAATCACCTGATGAAAATTGGGATACATCGCAAGCCAAGCGCGTTTGGGCCTGCATATCACACCGATCTCATACAACAATTGCAAAATATGCACAATATCAAGCCTCCAGCTTTCAAGACAGCCTTAAGGTAATTCGAAGAACATATTCAGATTTATTCCGGAATGTAATAAAATAAATATTTTACCACAGGATGAAAATGATAAAGGATATGCAGGTTCCCAAATAATGTCGGATTCTGACTCAAAGGATTCGGTATCTAACTCCAACATTACTTTAAAACGCAAAAAACACAAGAGCAGCAGCAAAATGTTAAGGTACTTACAACTATTTATCATTTATAACTTGGTATCTTCTTCACTAAGCAAATTTTGCAATTTATAATCTTATTTTTATTTAATATTTTACCTTTAGATTTGGAACCAATGTGGATCTGTCTGATGAGCGAAAATGGAAACCACAATTAAGTGAATTGCAAAAATTGCCGGCTTTTGCTCGAGTTATCTCCGCCGCCAACATGCTGTCTCATGTTGGACACGTAATTTTGGGAATGAATACAGTTCAACTTTACATGAAAGTTCCCGGAAGTAGGACACCTGGTCATCAAGAAAATAATAACTTTTGCTCAATCAACATTAATATTGGTCCTGGAGATTGTGAATGGTTTGCCGTTCCCGATGCTTACTGGGGTGGAATTCATAACTTATGCGAAAAGAACAATATCAGTTACCTTCATGGTTCGTGGTGGCCTGTCTTAGAAGATTTATACAAAGAAAATATACCCGTTTATAGATTTATACAAAAACCCGGAGACTTAGTTTGGGTAAATGCCGGGTAAGTAACAATAATTGTATGTAACGTTCAAATGTAATGTTTTGATAAACTTTTTAGATGTGTTCATTGGGTTCAATCTGTAGGATGGTGCAATAATATTGCCTGGAATGTTGGACCACTAACCGCACGTCAATATTCACTTGCCATTGAACGATACGAATGGAATAAATTGCAAGCATTTAAAAGTATTGTACCAATGGTTCATTTAAGCTGGAACCTAGCAAGAAATATAAAAGTGTCAGATAAAAAACTGTTTGAATTGATCAAGTAAGTATTTATCTATCTCTTCATTTTGTTATTTAAATATAAGTCGTTCTTAGCTCTGGAAAGGGAAATGGAATATACAGGGTGTTCATTGTAAAATTTAGAGTAATTGTTTAGAAAGGAATTGGGGAGGTGATTAAATATAAACTGGCCTAAACACTATGTAGATAAACCCACTTTCTTTACTGACTTTTGAACGTCTGCAAATTGTTGATTTATTTTTTGTTTCCTTCTAATATTAATATAAATCTATAAACTTTTTCAGAATGTGCTTATTGCAAACGTTGAAAAATATATTGCACACACAAGAATACGTAAAATTTAAAGGAGTGGAAATACGATTCAATGGTCGTGGGAAAAACGACGCATCACATTATTGTGGTCAATGTGAGGTATGCATTTCTTGTGTTATTTGCTATTAAATCTGCATAAAAACGAAGAAGATATTTTTTTTATAAATACAAAATTACAAAAATACTAATTGAATATATATATTCTTTTTATTACAGGTTGAAGTTTTTAATGTACTTTTTATAAAAGAACAGGAGAAGCGGCACGTTGTTCATTGTCTATCCTGTGCACTGAAACTATCTCCCTCACTGCAGGGCATTGTTTGCCTGGAAGAATACCGCCTATCGGAGCTGCAGCATGTGTACGATTCGTTCACATTATACAGAACACAAGGGCTAGCATACACTCAGTAAAACGAACCATTTATTTACATAGAACCATTTAAATAAAAAATGTCTATCATACAGCCTACACTCAGTAAAATGGAAATAGTTTTAAGTTAATTTAAATAAAATAATAAATGATTAATATTTTAAAATAATTGTAAAAATAATTCAGGATCATGGCTCACCAAGAATATGGCTAATTTGAGCTGAGTACGAGCCCAATTTTTCCGAATGCGGTTGGATTGGTTGAGAAGGTGCGAATACTGTGCACACGTACGGTATGTGAGCCCACTGTCATCGGTATATTTTGAAAATTAAAGGCTATATTTCGGTATATTTCCGAGGGCCTAACGGTATATTTTATCGATAGTTCCGCGGTCACACTGAGTATATGTTTACAAAGAATTTTTAATGAAAATATAAAAAATCATTTTCCTTGCCATTAAATGTTATTCATAACTTTAAAACAGTCTGTGACGTAATTTGTGACGTTCTTTCCATGCTCTGCTTGCGGTATTACATATATACATACGTAAATACATATACTGGACATTTTAAATTAAATTCTAAAAACCTTCTGAACAAACCAAAATATTATGATTTTTTCATTTACGGCTAAATAATTGTTGCATATATACATGTAAGTGTTCAGGAATTTGTAGTTTGTTGTACCCGGTATCAATTAGGGACATTGAAAAGTAGATCACAGATATGTGCTTATGTACATGTATGAAAATATGTACATATGTATATATGTATGTACATACATATGTACATATATAAAAGACTCGTCCGCGGTTTACAAATATTTGCATTGACACTTTTTTCTTATTTATAAATAAGACCTATTTTTGATTTGTACTATGAAAATCCGCAGCTGATCTTTTATATTCCTAGAACACAAATCAAGAATTACGAATATTAATTACATCCATTTCAATTTTAAAATTTTAAGTGGACGAAATGGTTATTGAAAATCAAAATTCTCGGGATGTCGACTTGGCTGATATTTTAGGAGCAAATTGGCCAACACATGCCGGTGCAGCAGCTATGATTTTAAACAAAAATAAAACTTCTATGGAGTCCAACAGTAATGACGAGGAGCCACCGACATCTTTGAACCCGCTTCCAATAGCAGTCAAAGAAGAACCTTTGTGTGAGTAATACTGACTGAGTACCGGGCGAGTAACGTTCCTCCCTTGCTTGTATTAATTTTTTTGGTGTTTTTAGCTCACACAATTTCAGATTACCATCGGCTGAATGAAGTACCAGGAACAGAGCTTGCAATTGGCTCCCTTGTCGATGTATCTGATTCTGGAGTGTGTGGAGATGTGTATGGAGTAATTAGATGGATTGGCATATCTCCCGGAAGTTCTAAAAACGTACTTGTTGGTATAGAGCTTGAAGACGAACCTCTCTTAAAGAACATTACGCCGTCAGATGGAACTTATAATAGCGTTCGGTAAATATTTATTTACAAATTTATATCTAGAAACTGTATGTGACATCACACTGAATCAAGTTTGTTGAGAACTTACTCAAGACTTTAAGATTTACGCAAGATTTGTTCTTCATCCTTTTCAGTTTATTTATGTGTCATCCAGGTCGGGCTATTTTTGTAGCGCCCGACAGGTGCAAAACTGATCGACGATTCACCGATGTCGACACCTATAATTTGGGCAGCAAAGTGGCCAAAAATCACGAGATAAAATTCAGTGTTGAAGCGTGCCATTCTATATTTGGTTCAGTACCGCCATTACGTAAGTGTATCCTTGCATCATACATCTGTAAAAATCTTTAATGTCATTTATTTCAGGAATACATAGTTCGGATGAGCTCCAAAAAATGTGTGGAAAATTTAAAGGTATTCAAGGACATCACAACTCCTGCTATCTTGATGCGACATTGTTTTCAATGTTCACTTTTACTAGCGTGTTTGATTCTATCCTCTACCGAAGTCCAGGACCGAAAGTAAGGCAATTAGTACATCGAAAATCTTGTAATCTAATTGTGTTCCAATAGGATATTCGGAATTACAAGGATGTGCAAAGGGTTTTGCGTGATGAAATTGTAAATCCATTGAGGAAGCAGTTATTTGTGCGATCTGATCGCGTCATGAAGCTCCGTGAACTGTTGGACCAACTTAGTTCTGTAAGTGGTCTAACATGCGAGGAGAAAGATCCTGAAGAGTTGCTCAACAGTTTACTATCACAAATAATGCGTGTCGAACCATTTTTAAAAGTGAGTTAATATTCAATTATCTGATGAGAATTTACATTAGATTAAATTCTTTATTTTTAGCTTAGCTCAGGACAAGACTCATATTTCTATCAACTGTTTGTGGATAAAGATGAAAAACTAACATTACCCACTGTCCAACAATTATTTGAACAAAGCTTTCATTCATCGAATATCAAATTGAAGGAGGTGCCATCTTGTTTTATTATTCAGATGCCTCGTTTTGGAAAGAGTTATAAAATGTATCCAAGAATTGTACCCTCACAAGTTCTAGATGTGACAGACATTATTGAAAACTGTAAGTTTTAAAAGCTTAAAAGTCAGACCTTGAATTCGAATAGACAAATAAATCTATCATGCGTCTCCTACCCTTATTATTAAAGCTCCTCGACAGTGCTCTCTTTGCGGAAAAGTAGCTGAATTTGAGTGTAATGAATGTTTTGGAAGTCTGCAAGCCGGCTCTGGTCTTGAGTGTACAGCTTTTTGTGAAAAGTGCCTTAAAACGTTTCACATGCATCCAAAAAGGTTGGATTTTACTACTGAACTTATATAGATTTAAATTTAAACGTTTATTAATCAATAAATTAACATCTTTTTAGGATGAATCATGTGCAAAAGAAAATCTTCATCCCCAATGACTTCCGGAATATGGCTGATCATATGACAGTACCACGAGTATACCTGGAACTATTTTCAGTTGTTTGTATAGAAACATCGCATTATGTAGCGTTTGTTAAAGCTGGATCTGGCCCAGATGCGCCATGGTGCTTTTTCGATTCAATGGCCGATAGAAAGGGTAAGTTGCTGCATGTTTGGATTGCTATATCTTCAGGATCAGCGCTGCAAATGCTGTAATTTCCGCGACATTCAGTTGATCTCCTCTTATAGCCAGTTCATTGACTACCTTTCCATCCGTTGGCGAATTCTCGCAAACTTTAGTCGATCTTTTGCTATGCCTTTCGTTAACGAATTCCTGCCATCTTCAGTCGATCGTTTCTCGTCTGTTTTTACCTTTTCATATGTTTTTTGTATATTTTATTATTATAGGTGAACAGAATGGATATAATATACCGGAAATGACATGTGTTCCGGAGCTAACACAGTGGCTTTCCGATGAAGGTGCGCGCTCTATTAATGAAATATCACCTAATGACAAAGTTCTACCTGAACACGCCAAGCGTATTTTCTGCGATGCTTATATGTGTCTGTATCAAAGCACAGACACTATGATGTACCATTAATAAAATTAATAACAATCGTTGTTTTTTAATAAAGATTTATCAATGCCTTAAATATTTTAATTTGTTGAAGGGTTGAAAACGATTTCCTCGTCGACTGTGCAGTTAGGGCAGCCTCTTGTCATATTTGGATTTCAATTAAAGAAGATTTATTCTATCCCCGATATAAAATACACTTATTTATTCCACTTTTACATTTATTTAGTTTTTATTATTTTGAAAATGTATTTAAATTATTAAACCGATTAGCTCCACCGATAATGTGCGTATGCACGATTACTTTCACACTGCTTATGCAGATCATCTTTTCTTTTTATAACTCTACCTTGGCCATGAGCAGCGTCCAGTATTTCCCAAGCTAGTCTCTCTGGAAGGCCTACTTTATTATCTTTTTCAAATGCGGCATCTAAAAGCCATTTCATTGAGAGAAAGTAAGACCTTTTTTTCGTTATAGGAACCGGAACTTGATAGTTAACGCCACCACGCTTTATAGATGTCAGCTGAAGCAGTGGTCTACTATTTTCCACAGCATCTATTAATATCTTTTCTGCATTTGTATTAACTTTCTGTTTATCGTCTGGGGACAGGTGCATACGCTCAGTCTGCGCACGTTTTATTATTTCTAATGTTCTTGACAAAAGTCCTCTGGCTAAATTTTTATTCCCATTTTTTGTTATATAATTCAACATTTTCCCTTTGATTTCGTCGTTAAAGACAGTATCAGAATAACTGTTTAGGGCTGGCTTTATCGGTATATGGTAAAACTTAGTCAGTTCACTTTTATTCAATTCTTCCATATCTTTTTTTTTAATAGGTTCAGCGTAATGTTTGGGAAACATAGACATCGAGCGATAGCTAAAAAAACATGTTCGTGAATAGATTGGAATATACATAATAGATGGGAGCCTTTTACCCATTGATAGAACATCGCAAAGCGTTTCTATAAAACACCGCCATAGCGAATTCAATTAATTATTAACAAATTATCAATCATGTAAGACCTTGCCCAGTGTGACCAAAGAATGAATATGTTCGATTTGTATCGATGCTTACACAATATTTTGGGTATTCACGTATAAGTTGAAAAGCTGCCTCGCTCTCAGTATATATAAATTCTGATTTTCAAAGTTAGTGCAGTAATGCCAGTTTTTTCAAGACGAATTTCGAAATCATTATGTTTTTTTAAACTAACATTAAAATAATAGCTCATTGTAGTAAAACTTTCTTTACCTCAAACTTTCGAGTGTTCGTTGTGCATATTGCGAAAACATTTCCCGATAATCGTAGTTCTATCGGGTGGCAACGCTTTTAACCATAACAAACCAAACAAGAAAAAGAACGTGCAATATATGGGTTTATTATTGTTATACAATCACGCTCAGATAAGTGCTTTCTTTTGCTTTATGAAAGAGCACCAGTAAAATGCCTTAAGCTTTACCGAAAAAGACTGGGCTGCTGTGACCGCAGCTTGGGAGGAAACGGCAATACAGCTAAAACGTGCACTCCAAAGAAATGGAAGGCCTTTGCCTAGCTTGGCGTGGCCGGCTATAGAACACCTGCATCTTGTAAATAAGAAAGAGAACACAGAGTCTTCCACAAAAGTCAACGGAGTGATGATGCCACTTGTGGCAAGTAAAAGCGCTTACCGAAAGCATTCTGGCTGCAATGGTAGCAGGCGAGAATGCATTCGTGAGGGATATCAAGGATGAGCTGGTGGAGCTCAAGAAAAATATGCAGGAGATGTTGGAGGAGCAACTGTGTAAGTGTAAGCCAATTTAATAACACTGTGCGATAAATTGAAAACTTTTTAAATGTACTTTGTCCGAGAAGAAAAAATTTGCCTTCTTGATACTTGGAATTTGCAATAACCCCCAAAATCTTTTTTAAAGTTTCAAAAACCGCAATTCGGTGACTGTCCGTACTGCTCGTAAAGATATGGAATCAAAGAAAAAGTTTTCTACCAACAAAATAAAGCTGAGGTTCATTCTAGTTATCACCAATATCATAGACATTTCATGAGAAAAAAATATATATACATACATATGTTTCTATACCAAAAGCCCACTTAATTTATTATATGCAAATAAATATACCTCGTACACAAGACAATGTACACACAAACACAATACACACACGATAAACACGATATTTCATATACACACAATTTATGGTCCATATGCATCTTAGAATATCTCCATTTACATTACGTTTTTTTTATAAAAAAAAAGGAGGTGTAGTGTACTAATGCAGTGTGTTTGGCTCAATCAATTTTAGCACCACTCTAAAAACGAATTGCAACATGATGTAATTCAGAGGTGGTCACTTTCACTGCCCAAAAGTATTGGGTACATGTATTGGGCAGCGACCGCTGTCCGAATTCTGACGCGTCCAGAATATTGGCGTGGGAACTTTAGGGCTGTACAGGGCTTGCTTTCCCACACCAATAAGACAACAGCATAAGCCTTTATGCTCTTTGTATAAATACATCACTTGAAGTTATAATACAGAATCAATTATTCTTAACCTAACAAATCTGATGGTTCTCTACACGATCTCTAATCCAATATATGTACATATGTACTTTAACTCTTGAAGTACCCGGTATCATAATACTCAAAAGAATAAACCTATGAATATAAGAGTATACACATATGTGCATTCATAACTACTTTTACTTTATGTATAAGTAATTAATAAGTGCCGTCACGCAATCATGGGCTTTGAATCGTAAAATAAAACGTGTGGTTTTGAGCTTGATACGCTTCAAGATTCGATTAATTGGAAATATTACTTACATAATCAGTCTCGGTACTGTTTTTTTGCTGTTACGAGGATATAAATGCTTTCTTCGAAAAGAAATAGATCATTTACATTAGAGACAATCAAATACAAGCTGCGTTTAAAATAAACCCAGAAATATATTTAAGCAATGAACCGTCTGGTGAGTAATGATCTAAAGAGCAACCAGTTTTATCAAAATTCTTATTCTAAAACGTACTGAAATCCTTTCTGAACAAAATACATATTTTTAGATTCGTTTTTTTACTAGATTTTTCATCGTAATGATATTAATAATTGGAAAAGCCGTCTATTGTAATTCTAATGCCATGAATAAACATACCAATATAAGAAATTCGGACTTTTCTGATTTTGAAGAAACTAACCTTCGTCGTACCGTAAAAAACCCAGAACAATTCCAGCTAGCATATCACAATGAAGCAGCTGAACAGAACATGGCTCTTAAACGCGTCTCTCAAAAATACAACAAGCCTTTTTATAACAGAACAACAGATCCAAAATTCGAATCAATAAGCACGCGAAAGAAAAAAAAGTCCACTCAATTCGACAATTCAAATAATAAAAACACACATTCTTTTGAGGAAATACATGAACATATTGATGAAACATATGACAGCGGCTCCCAGTACCAAGCATCGGAACCATTTGAATCTGAAACTTTACCACACACAAATGTGGAAAATAAAACAAACAAAAAACATCGCAACCATGTTAAAACTAAAATAAAACATCACCATCATCATCATCATCATAACCATATTAAAGAGCTTATAAAAACAGTACCACAACCATATTCGGTTGAAAAACTTGTGCATGTACCAATTGAAAAAGTGGTAGAAAAAGTTGTGCATGTTCCTAAATTTATAAATGTTACCATAGAAAAAATTGTACACGTACCAATAGAAAAAATAGTCGAAAAAGTGATTCATATCCCAAAGCCGTATGTTGTTGAAAAATTAGTTGAAAAAATAATTCATGTTCCCAAACCATATCCTGTTCTTAGAACTGTTCCGTATCCAATTGAAATTAAAGTTCCGATTCAAGTCGAAAAAAAAGTACCGTTTCCATACAAGGTTGAAGTTGAAAGAAAAGTTCCCGTTTATATTCAAACAAAAGAGCCATATACATTTGAGAAGTCAAGTACTGAACACTATAGTCAATTCGACCAGCCGAAATTTAACATTGAAAGGGGCCTGGGGAACCATCATTACAATAGTCAATTCGACCAGCCGAAATTTAACACTGAAAGGGGACTGGGGAACCATCATTACAGTAGTCAATTCGATCTGCCGAAATTTAACATTGAAAGCGGCCTGGGAAACCAACATTACAATAGGGTTTATAAATTCAAAGAACAAAAAATTCCTAATAAAATAGAAGAACTTCAATATACTGTTGAAAATGAAAATAACAAACATTTAGAGAATAGCGGCAGTCAACAGTATGCATCTGCAAGCGAAAATATGCCCTGGAAATTTTTAGGCAGCAATTCACAGCTTTTAGTCAACATGAACAATGAAGGTCAAGGCAAGCCGCCGAAATTCCATATTGAAAGCGACAATATAGGGTCTAAAGAGTATGCAAAATCTGCGCTACCACCGAAACACGATCACAATCAGATATATAAAATAAAAGAAATAAACCTCCCTTATAACGCAGCTAACTTTCAAAAAACTTTTCTACCGGAGTACACAAATTTCGATTTAACCAGTAGCGCGATTCAACAAAATATATCTGCAAGCGATAAAATTCCCTTAACATTCTTAAATGGCAATGTACCGCCCGATATGAACAAATCTGAATCAGACCCATCTGGCATAGCTTTACCACTTATTAATAACACACATTTTATTATAAGCCCAGAAGAATCTACATATGCCTATCAAGGCATACCGTTTTCGCTACCAGCAAATTTTGGTTACCTGCAACCAGCGGACACTCAAAAAAATTTAAGCTTGGATTTATCGATGCCAGAAAAGACAGAAGAGTCATCAAAAATTTAAAAGAGTTCTTCCCAAATTGTATTCTATGCAGCACATTTCGTTACCTTAAAATGACTAGTGATAGAGAAAAAATTGATTGATGAACTAAATGTAGTAGTTATTAAAATAATTTTTGGTTATTTAAGTTATAAATAATTTAAGCAGTAACCAAGTTGACTGAGCCGCGACAAAATAAATAGTAGTCGTGCATCATATTGGGTTGTTTTCTTATCATTAGCATTAACATTTCATCCACATCATTCCACAGCGAGTATATCGTTCAATCTTTCAAATACATCTGAAGAACTTTCGACCTTGGCTTTTTGGTGATAACAAGGCGAAGCGAGAGTCGTTCAAGTCCACACTTTAGACAGCTTTTCTTCTGTAATATTATAGCGAGAGTCGTTCAAGTCCACACTTTATACTGCTTTTCTTCTGTAATATTTTGTCGAATTTGACAAGGTAATTGTGCAGCGCGAGCCTGTTCAATATGGGAAAGCTTCCTTCAATTTTCTTTTGCAAGCAAACCAATAAAACAAGGAGGAACGTTGTGAGACGCTGTAACAACTGCAAATTAATTTTTTCATTCTGGCTATAAAAATAATCTAATCTGATTCTTGTTGTGGTGTGAGATTGAAAATATCGATTAGTCGATAGTTCCGGTGTACGGTCCCACCCAAGGTACCACACAAACAAAACTAGAAATGAAAAAAAATCGATATTTGCACACCCATAGAATCATTTTATAAGCATATGTGCATGTTGGTGAAACTAATTTAGTCGACAGTGTTTAGTGAAATTACCTTCATTAAAGGCTCTGTTCAGGGGATTCTTAATATAATTTCCACAGCCGTTGCATAATGCTGACAAGGTATTAACAGTAACTTGAAAAAAACAGTATGTACATACTTATGTATGTATAAACTGACGAAAATTAGTTGATAACAATCTTTCAAGATATTTATTTGTTATGAAATTACTAATAACATCTCGTTTACCTGCTGGCCCTTTGCAATGTATACCAACTATTTTACGTACATATGTACATATGTATTATACATATGAATGTGTATACACATACTAATCTCCGTGTTTATGTGAAAAATGCGTTCTCGGATTTAAGTCTACTGTTTGTAAATAAAGTAAAGATAAAAAGAGACGTGGAAAATGTGTGGTTAAAATATTGAATCATCGTATTGTGACACAAAAATATATACATCAAAAAATATATATAACTGATAGATCGGTTATGATAAAGAAAATTAAACTTAATTTAATTTAAGTGTTCAAAGAATACTCCATGCATATGTAGATATGTACATACATTAAAACGTTGTAAATTGATATAAAGTGACGAATTAAGATATTCGCACAGCAGGTACTTTCCAGTTATCTGCTATTTTTTGGCGGATTGTCCAATTGGATTTGAAAAGAAATATTAATTAATTCAGAAACACCAATCATTACGATTCCATTAGATGGACAACAAAAGGTTTAAAGTGGGACTGGGAACACATGTTTTGAATTAACATATGGAAAAGGATAGGAACATGGTCGAAAGAGACTTGCTTTTATTTATTTCTTTAATTTTTTTCCTTGTGTAGTAGCGGCCAGCTGATTGTAAAGACTCTTGTTATGAAATTAGACTGTGCTACATTTTCTGTAAAGAGAGAGAGAAAGCACAATAGACAAAACGTAAAATTATTGTTCGAAGCCGCCCTATTCGACCGCGTGATTTATGATTTGATACGATATGATAGATTCGATGTCCAACACATTCAGCTACTAATCCAGCTAGTAATCAAAAATATTTAGTAGCAATCGATTATTTCAGACACGGCGCTTCTTTCAACTCCCACTCGCTCTCTTTGCATGCTTTTATATATCCTCAATTTGCTGCTAGTCAGTCAGAAAAGTCTAATGTCATATGGTAATTAACATAAACAATACAGTATAGAGATGTGCGAGTACATACATACAATGAAACATAGAAGCTCGCAATGGAGTTTGCGACAGTAGCCAGGTTCTTCGGCTTGCGTGGCTTGCTCATTCGGCTTATGACGTGGAGCGAGCCAAACTCAACAGCAACTTAGCTGGCAAAATGTATGTGTTCGTGTAACACAACAAAATTAATGATTTTTTGCTCTTTGATTCGGCTATTTCCATTTAATACTTTTACACAAATGTCGCAGCATAATAGAGAATTACCATACCTAACAAATCGATGAATCGGATCAGATCGGATCATTATTATAGCCATAATGTAGAAATTAATAGGCAATATCTTTTGATCGCAAGCCGCATAACCTAAGGTACTGGTACCGTTTCCTTGTACATATTAACTGCATGGATGTGTGTACCTCCCTGTGTGGTTAGTTAAAAAATACTCCTTAACTCTTCGATTGGGTCGAACAATCCCGTGTCTTCATATTGTTGTGAACAATCGCAAAATCGTGGCACTGTATCTAAGCTACAGGACATAGTACGCTCATGTACATACCTACGTATGTTGTACATACAATGTCATTGCTATGAGTTTTACGTTCTCAATTCAATAAATAAATTAAAAGCTAACCCAAATTTTCTTGTTGACATTACAGATGGGCGATGTTGATCCTGAAACGCTATTAGAATGGTTGTCCATAGGACAAGGGGATGAGAGGGATATGCAATTAATTGCCCTCGAGCAATTATGTATGCTTCTCTTGATGTCCGACAATGTAGACCGTTGCTTCGAAAGGTAATGTACATACACAAGCACGTAATATTTTAATTTATGAATGTGTATGTTTCAGTTGTCCTCCCCGTACATTTTTGCCGGCACTGTGCAAAATTTTCCTTGATGAACACGCACCTGAAAATGTTCTTGAGGTGACAGCGCGTGCTATTACCTATTACTTGGACGTTTCTGCCGAGTGCACCAGAAGAATTGTTTCCATTGATGGAGCAATCAAAGCCATTTGCAGTCACTTAGTGATTGCAGACTTATCTTCGAGGACATCGCGAGACTTGGCCGAACAGTGCATAAAAGTTCTTGAGCTAATATGCACCAGAGAAGCAGGAGCTGTCTTTGAAGGCGGTGGTCTTAACTGTGTTTTAACATTTATCCGAGATTGCGGCTCTCTAGTGCATAAGGATACGTTGCACTCTGCTATGTCTGTTGTTTCAAGACTCTGCACGAAAGTAGAGCCCAATTCTCCATGCATACAAAACTGCGTACAGAGCTTAAGTACTTTGCTGCAGCACGAAGATCCAATGGTGTCCGATGGGGCACTCAAATGTTTTGCATCAGTAGCAGATCGTTTTACACGAAAATGGATAGACCCAGCACCTCTAGCAGAGTATGGATTAGTTGCAGAGTTGTTAAAGCGTCTTAATAGTGTAGGTGGAAATGTCAACGCTCATTCTTCGTCCCTGTCGACAGGGCTTCAGCCGCTGAGCATAACATCTATAACACCAAATCAAGATTCAGTTGAAGACAACAGCACGGAGGAAGCTACAACAGTCTCCAGCAGTAAAGTAAAAGCATCTGATTCAGTTCTATCACCTCAATCGATATCGACAACAATTTCACTGCTATCAACGTTGTGCCGCGGATCACCTTCCATTACCTATGATATTTTGCGATCCCAATTAGCCGATTCGATAGAACGAGCGCTCCAGGGCGATGAAAGATGTGTTCTCGATTGCATGCGATTTGCAGACCTATTACTTCTGCTGCTATTTGAAGGACGGCAGGCCTTGAATCGAGGAAATAACCTTGGCAACCAAGGACAATTAGCTCCTCGCCCTAGACGTAATAACTCCAACACTGATCGTACACATCGTCAACTTATAGATTGTATACGATCAAAGGACTCGGAGGCTTTGCGGGAAGCTATTGAGACTGGGGGAATCGATGTGAACTGCATGGACGACGTTGGACAAACTCTTTTAAATTGGGCGTCAGCGTTTGGTACTTTGGAAATGGTTGAATTCTTATGTGAAAAAGGTGCAGATGTTAACAAAGGTCAAAGGAGTTCATCTCTTCACTATGCTGCATGCTTTGGACGACCAGCTATTGCAAAGATTTTACTCAAATATGGAGCTTATCCAGATTTGCGTGATGAAGATGGAAAAACGCCATTAGATAAAGCACGCGAAAGATCAGATGATGGTCATCGCGAAGTGAGTGCTGTATTGCAATCACCAGGAGAATGGATGTCAACGGATCAGTCGCTTATGAGCAAAGATGGGAAAAAGTATACATTTTTGGAACCGCAGGGTGATCCTGAAATGGCGCCTATATATTTAAAGCTGCTATTGCCTATATTTTGTCGAACATTCTTAGGATCAATGCTGTGCAGTGTTCGTCGGGCTAGCTTAGCACTAATTAAAAAGATTGTTCAATACGCTTATCCATCTGTGTTGCAAAGTTTAAGTGAAACCAGTAAAAGCGAAGATGCCACCTCAACAGGAGCTCAAAATGGTGGAAACTTACTTATTGAAGTAGTTGCCAGTGTCCTAGATAACGAGGTAAGTTTGAACAATTCATACAATTTTATATAAGATTTTACATGGAACTCTGGAGGCCATCAACACATATAAATAGTCCTTCGATCGTAATGTAGGTGTAAACCACGAATAAAAAACATTTTGGTCTACATTCCAGGACGACGATGATGGTCATTTAATTGTTTTAAATGTTATTGAAGAAATCATGTGTAAGACACACGATGAGTTTCTCAATCAGTTTGCCAGACTTGGTGTATTTGCAAAGGTTCAAGCCTTAATGGAGCATGATGTTGAAGACACCAGTCAACAATTCAGCGGTACTTCGGATGAACTATCTCTATTGCAAAGATCATCTATAAAAGCAGAGTCCCAAAAATCAACTTCAGGTAAACTAAATTATATTTTAGATATACTTTATGCTTAAACTTAAACTTTCCATAAATAGAAGATTCATTGGAGGATGCCAAGGAGATTTTACAAGGAAAACCTTATCATTGGCGAGATTGGAGCTTGTGCCGGGGACGTGATTGCTTGTATGTTTGGTCGGATTCAATAGCTCTAGAGCTATCCAACGGCTCCAATGGTTGGTTTCGCTTTATAATTGATGGCAAACTAGCTACAATGTACTCAAGTGGAAGCCCAGAAAACGGAAACGATAGCTCTGGTAATTATAAAATTTAAACCTCAGTAAATTTGTGTTTGCATGTATGTTTTTAAGCCTTTGTTAAGAAGGCAAACCGATGATTCTAGAAAACAAAATTAGACAAATAAGTTGTGACGCATACGACGCGACTCACAACGTCCTTCCTTGTTGAAGTAGTTTTGTTTAATCAAAATAATTTCAAACATCTAAAATGATTTACTTATATTTTCAGAGAATCGCGGAGAGTTTTTGGAGAAACTTTTGCGTGCCCGTTCGTGCGTTGTACCAGGAACAGTATCACAACCAATTTTACCCACTCCAAGTTCGTTGAGGCTGGTAGTTGGAAACTGGGTTCTGCAGTCTAACAAGGCAAATCAACTTCAAATTCACAACACCGAGGGACAACAAGTAACTATTTTGCAAGATGATTTGCTTGGGTTTATTTTTGAGAGCAATAGAGGAACAAAGCATACGTTTACAGCGGAAACAGTTTTGGGGCCTGATTTTGCTTCCGGATGGTCAACCGCCAAAAAGAAACGTATAAAGTCAAAGACAGATGGTCAGAGATTTCAAATCCGTAATTTATCTCGGGATATTTATAACAAGTACTTTAAATCAGCCCAAACAATACCACGCGGAGCAGTGGGCAAGCTTACAGACATAGTTAACCAAATTGAACTGTCCTTTGTGGAGCAGAATATATCACCAGATGGAAATTGGGAAACTATATTATCTACTGCATTAACGAAGCTATCGCAATTGATTCACGAGGATGGCGTAGTGAGTGCATTTGAAATGCATTCATCGGGTCTTGTACAAGCTTTAGTTGCTGTGTTATCAGTTAACCATTGGGAAAGTCAATCGGAAAGGTGCAAGCGAAGCAAAATACAAAAACAACGGGTGTCCGTATTCAAGAAATGTATATTAGAAGATAACATTGAATTGATTGCGAACAAATCAAGAGTTAAAAGTACAGCGAGTATTCTAATACAGAAACTTGTCTCAGTTTTAGAAAGTACTGAAAAGTTACCAGTATATTTATACGATGCACCATGCACTGGCTACAACCTGCAAATTCTGCAAAAACGACTTCGCTTCAGGCTGGAACGTGCTCAGTCTGAAAATACATTGTTTGATCGAACGGGTCGAACTTTAAAAATGGAACCCCTAGCAACCATTGGACAGCTATCAAAATATCTACTTAAAATGGTAGCCAAACAATGGTATGATCTAGACAGATCGACGTTCTTCTACCTAAAAAGACTTAGAGAGAGTCAAACTGGTGTTTTATTTGCACATTCTTTTGATTTTGACGAAGAGGGTTTGTTGTATTATATTGGTTCTAATGCGAAAACATGCGATTGGGTTAATCCTGCGCTATTTGGACTCGTACAAATAACAAGCTCAGAAGGCAAAACGTTGCCCTATGGAAAATTGGAGGACATTTTGTCTCGAGATAGCATATCGCTTAATTGTCACACAAAGGATAATAAGAAAGCATATTTTGCTATAGATCTCGGTGTATTTATTGTTCCCACTGCTTACACTTTACGTCATGCGCGAGGATATGGACGTTCGGCACTACGGAATTGGCTACTTCAAGCTTCGAAGGATGGCGTATGTTGGACAACTCTCAGCACTCATATAGATGATAAAAGCCTCCTTGAACCTGGCAGCACAGCGACTTGGCCCATCAATTGTGCATCAGACTCACCCGGATATCGTCACATAAGAATTCAGCAGAATGGTCGGAATGCGTCCGGTCAGACTCATTACTTAAGTGTAAGTGGATTTGAAATTTATGGTCGCGTCATAGGAGTTTCTGAAGATATTGGAAAGAGTGTTAAAGAAGCTGAGGCCAAAATAAGGCGAGAGAGGCGGCAGATAAGAGCTCAACTGAAGCACATGACAACTGGTGCGCGTGTTGTTCGTGGAATAGACTGGCGTTGGGATGATCAAGATGGATCTAGTGAGGGAACTATCACTGGTGAAATACACAATGGTTGGATTGATGTTAAATGGGACCATGGCGTAAGGAATTCCTATCGTATGGGCTCTGAAGGAAAATACGATTTAAAATTGGCTGATTGCGAAAACTATTCATTGTTCGAAGGAAGTCAGTCGATAAAAACAATAAATACAGAAGCTAAAATAAAGGATAAAACAATCACACTTAGCTCACGAAAATCCAGTTCTACTCCTTCGCTTGCTGAAGCAACCGAAAAAAATCAAAATACAGAAGGTGCTTCAAATCAAACTGTTTCTGCGGACAACCTAACATGGAAGCAAGCTGTGGAAACAATAGCCGAAAATGTGTTTTCTTCAGCAAAGACCCAAATAATCTCTAACCAATTATCTACAAATACTTCAGCCAAGAAAACTCGAGCAAGTAACAAGGAGCCAAGCTCTAATAAAATGCATAAAGACTCTCTAAATGGTGGAACACCATTGAGTCGCGAACTGGAGCATATATCAGATTTATCGGCGATCAATAATTCAATTCCGGCAATTAATTCAACTACGCTGTCAGACTTGGCAACTATTTCGGAAAATTTGGGTGAAATATCTAAGGAAAATATATGTAGCGTCATTTCTCCGCAACACACGCCAGCCGAGACTGTTTCAGGAAGTGCTGGAAGTTCTTTCCTGTCTTCCAATACTCAAAGCTCTGTTTCATCGCAAGGCACTACGGATATACAGAACCTATCCAATATTGAAGAAAACAATAAAATGAATGCCAATTATTCGGTTAATAAAATGCTTAAAGAACTGCCTGTAAACTTACCAACTACAAATATTACTGGCGTTGTTCAATATGTTACACAATATTCCAACGATGCTATCGAGATAATCGATAAAATTGATGATGGCCTGGATATGATACGAAACAACTCCAATAATATTCTATTAACTGAAACTAGCTCTTGTACCAATACAGGGTTGGATATTAAAGAACATATAACTAAGGTATTAATTGCCGAAAACAATCAACAACAACAACAAAGACAAATTCAATTTGCAACCGATGAGTTTTCGCGGAAGAGTATCAAAAACTGCAGTGTAACATTGAATCCATCTTCAGCAGAACCGAATGACGATGTCAAAAATTCTCAAATTTCCCCCGATATTGTTTCTGTTGCCAGTCAGATGAGCATAAGTGTACCCAACCTAACGACTACTACGGTCTCTGAAGTGCCAGCAATATCAGAAGGCGATGCTCATACAGGATTGTTGGAAACTTTTGCTGCCATTGCACGACGTCGCACTTCTCAAGGAACACACATGCAGGATAATCAGCTTATTAGAGCGGATGTAAACATCAATCAGCATGCGGATCAAAGCGTACCAACAAGTTCCTTTCTGGGCAACTCAGTGACAAGCTTGGTCAAACTGGCATTGTCAAGTAATTTTCACTCTGGTTTGTTAAGTACAGCTCAAAGTTATCCAAGCCTATCATCTAATAATAGCGAAAGAGTTACTCCGACAAACCCATCAAACTGTTCGACTGGGCAACAACCTTCATCTTCAATAAATCAGACTTTAACGATGAGTCTAACTTCTACATCGAGTGATAGCGAACAAGTATCCTTGGAAGATTTTTTGGAAAGTTGCAGAGCACCAGCATTGTTAGGGGACGTGGATGATGAGGAAGATATGGACGAGGACAACGATGAAGAGGAAAATGAAGATGAATATGAAGAAGTTGGAAATACTCTGCTACAAGTGATGGTTTCCAGAAATTTGCTTTCTTTTATGGATGATGAGGCACTTGAAAATAGATTGGCCGGCGTGAGCAAGCGTAAATCATGGGATGATGAATTTGTTCTGAAAAGACAATTTTCTGCATTGATACCTGCATTCGACCCACGGCCCGGCCGGACAAATGTTAATCAAACATCAGATTTAGAAATACTTCCTCTGGGTCTCGATTTACCAAGCCCACAGCCGAGTGGCTATGATTCCATTGAACAGCCAATTCTTGGCTTAAAGTTACGTGGCCCCGGCATCGGTAGTGTTCCCGATGTTGAAATTGACTTGAATAACTCGAACTGGACAATCTTCCGGGCCGTGCAAGAATTACTGCAGCAGAGTCAATTAAACAAAATTGATAAATTTCGAAAAGTATGGGAACCAACATACACAATAATATACAGAGAGATATTACCCGAGGGCCAGAAGAACTCCTATTTGGAATCCGATGAATTGCTTCAAACGCCAGATATGTCATCCAAAAGTGGCGCTTCAACGTTGTCTCCAAACTCTCCAATGCATATCGGATTTAATAAGCCAGAGAATAATTTGTGCTCTGTTGATGATGTTCTCGAGTTGCTGATACGAATCAACTCTCTTAATCAAAGTGAATTTGATTTGGAAGGGAAGGAGCGGAGTGCTCCCATACTGGCAGACGAGCTTTTTGTTAGCAAAAAAATAACTAATAAATTACAGCAGCAAATTCAAGACCCACTTGTTCTTTCATGCAACGCATTACCCAATTGGTGTGAGAATTTGAATCAGTCTTGCCCGTTCTTGTTTCCATTCGAGACTAGACAATTGTATTTAAACTGCACTTCGTTCGGAGCATCCCGAAGTATTGTGTGTCTGCAATCTCAACGAGATCTCACCGCAGAAAGGCAAAGGATACCCATACTGAGTCCACGTCGTGATGAACACGAGTTTCGCATTGGTCGTCTCAAACATGAACGTGTTAAAGTGCCGCGTAATGAGGATTTGCTTAAATGGGCAATGCAGGTGATGAAAACGCACTGCAATCGAAAGTCTGTGTTGGAGGTGGAATTTTTGGATGAAGAGGGAACTGGCCTTGGACCAACTTTGGAGTTCTATGCGTTAGTGGCAGCAGAAATTCAACGATCTGATTTATGTATGTGGCTATGCGACGATGAATTGGGAGAAGAAAACACCCAGGATATGTCCGAAATAATTGAAGGCAATTCGAAACCAGTTGGATATTACGTAAACAGAAGGGAACATGGATTGTTTCCAGCTCCGCTACCACAGAATTCTGAAAAATGTGAAAGTGTTTTAAAATATTTTTGGTTTTTCGGAGTTCTAATTGCAAAAGTTTTGCAGGACATGCGCCTGGTAGACATACCATTGTCGACATCATTTTTGCAATTGCTTTGTCATAAGAAAATGTCATTGCGTAGCTTACAAAAAATTATATCAGAGAGAAGACCTGGAGATATATCTTTCCTATCGTGTACTGACTTCTTATGCACTGACTATAATAATTCTAGTTTATTTGGTGGAATTCTAAACTTGGAGAACTTAAAAGAAATCGATCCGACACGCTATCAATTTTTACTCGAGCTGCAAGACTTGTTGTCGCGTAAGCAAGCAATTGAATTTGACAGCGGTATAGGCTTGGAAAGGAAGCAAGAGCTAATCAATGACCTTAAGCTATGCACCAAAAATGGATTAGAAGTGTCTCTGGAAGATCTATCACTAACATTCACATATTTACCAAGTTCTTCAATTTATGGATACACACAAGCCGAGCTGTTGCCAAATGGAGCATCGATAAATGTCACCAATAACAATCTGGAGGCATATTGCGAGCTGCTTCTTAACTTTATTTTGCAGGATGGAATTGCGAAGCAGATGAAAGCTTTCAGTGATGGATTTAATGAAGTTTTTCCATTAAAAAAACTGACTGCTTTCTCCGCGGCTGAGGCTCGATTAATGATTTGTGGCGAGCAATATCCACATTGGAATCGAGAGGATATTATCGCGTACACTGAACCAAAACTAGGCTACTCCAAAGATAGGTAAAATCAACTATCAAATATTAATCAAATATCAAATTTTAATCCTTTTTTTCTTTAGCCCTGGGTTCCTTCGTTTTGTAAACGTTCTACTAGGCATGACAGGCAATGAACGGAAAGCTTTTCTTCAGTTTACAACTGGTTGCAGTAGTTTACCTCCGGGAGGACTTTCAAATCTACATCCTCGCCTTACAGTCGTCCGAAAAGTGGATGCAGGTGTTGGAAGTTACCCCTCTGTAAATACTTGTGTTCATTATTTAAAGCTTCCAGACTACCCAACCGAACAAATAATGAAGGAGCGTCTGTTAACGGCCACAAAAGAAAAGGGGTTTCATTTAAACTAAACATTAAAGCTTTCTACATATTTGAAAATATCTTAATCGATAGTGTAATTCTATAATATTGCATAATCTTTAAAAAATGTATATTATATATTAATTATGAATAATTTAATGAAATTAAATGTAATACAGTTAGAGTTCATTACATTAAAGCATTATTAAATATTGCGAATTCCGCCAGCCTCTACGTTGAAACTGGGCTGCCAAGAGCCACACATGCAATGACTGACCCATGCGACATTAAATCGAAGCCAGTTACGCACGGCTTCAGGCAGGGGTCTGCTCCCGCATAACCAACTGAGGGGACCTGCCGTCTTTAACGAGCTAAAAGGGAGTGTTGGTGTCAGAAGTAATGCAGATGTAGATGACAGATGCACAAAAAATTTAAAATGTAAACATTTAGAAATCATAAATAATCGGATGTACATAGATACATAAACAAGGGTACATACATACATATGAATGGGCACACTGACTGAGTACCGGGTATTAAAGTTGTGACGTACGACGCCGCGTCTCACAACGTTCCTACTCGTGTTTTGTGAAGCCAATATAATATGCATTTTAGTAGGTTGAAAGCAACTGCATTACCGGCGCACTGATTCACCCAAGAACTTCTCGATACGATACGGCTCTACATAAGTGAAATCTGTTTCAAATGTGTATTCAAGAAATATTTTTTTGCATGGCTTTATAGATTTCGAAACCAACTGAGAAACCCTACTATGTCACCTAGAACTTCAACTCAGTTGGAATTCGGTTTTAATGAATTTCTGTGCCACCCCGATGGATTTTCGTCAGAAAGATAAAATATCTCGCAATGCTCAGGGGCTCCATGAAAGTTCTCTCTAGTTTGTAAAAGATTAAATGATAACAAGATAACAACTGCGAAGGTTTCTTTTTCTCCAACCATAATCATTTAAACCGTGGATATATTTTGAAAAGGAAATGCTACTTTTTGCTTTTATTATTCCCACATGTTTGTTACCGATCGTTATTAATGGATATCTTAGGCCTTCCTACCAAGTGCAATTAAATAGCAAAACTAGTTCAGGATATTTAATTGAAAATATATGTTATGGTAATATTCTGCAAAGTCATATTGTCTTAACAGCAGCATCTTGTTTGTTGACTGTTTCTGAATTTCCTTATGAGACAAAACTCATTGAAATTGATAAACTATCAGTCTCTATTAAAAGTGAAGATACGAATGATTTTACAGTTTTTGTTAGTAGCATTCATATTTATGATAAATTTAATTATTTGACTATGGATCACGACCTTGCTCTGATAAATCTAAGTTCACCGCTTCCATTGTCACTGCGTGATGACGTCACATGGATTTTTTTGCCGCAAGCTGTAGTATATACGGACTTTGTCTTGGGAGAAGACACTAATGTGAGTATGAATATTTAACAAAATATAAATTACTAGCAAGCCGCCGGTGTAAGTACACATGCCAAGAAGACAACTTGCCAGCAAACATGTAAAACAAAAATAAATTGGCTTATAAAGGATACACAAAAGAAAGTTCTCCTAATATTGTGGGACAAGCTACTTCAAAAACTCTTAATTCTAATGTTTATTTTTATTTATTAATTGTTTGGCACATAGATCTGGTATTCTTACACCGAACAAAAATTAAGAGGATATGGTGTACTATCTGGAAAGGATTTAGTGGCAATTGTAACACTTGCTCCCCGCATGGATAAACTGCGTGATGAAAATGACAAAAATATTATTGATGGATATCAAAATCAAATAACCTTTCTTTTTCCATATTTGAGTTGGATTTTTGAAATCTTAGAAGACGCTGAGATCAAAGATATCCAATCGAATTTTTCTACTGGTTCCCTACCGTATACCGAGAGGGAAACTGACAAAATGGGTAATGTTATGAACAAATTATAAGTACTAATACATATTGGTTCTAATTAATTGCTTCCGATTGTCTCTAAATATACATATTGTTCATTTGTAAAGAAAACTTATGGTAAATGTCTATAGCTGTAAATGTAAATGTAATCAGCTATAACATTACCCGACACCATTTTTCCACTTCGAACCAAACCAACTTTATCTGTGAGGTTTGAAGCTTTGTTTTATTTTCATGGCAGTCATGTTAAGGTCATGTTAAAAGTTAAAAAGTGGCGACTCTGCTTTAACAGCGTCTCACAACGTTTCTCCTCTTTTTGTGGTTAGTTTATTTCCCACATAACTTAAGTAAAATAGCTTCGTCATTTTGCAAAATTATTGAATGTGAATATACAATATATGTTTTTGTTTGACTATTTTTTATTATTGTTCAAATGTTTGTTTTAACAATACGCTTCTTTATTTCTTTTCAGTAGGTGAATATGAAAAGTCTGGTTCGCTGATAAGTGCAGCACATCCCTATAGAGCGAACAGAACTGTGATATTGATATTAATATTAGCTGTAATTACAGTTAGTTGTTTTTTATGTAGTTCTGCTTAAATAACTCCATGTAAATGATAAATTAAATTAAACTTAATATGTAGATATAACCTTTTCGTGTGTATCATGGGTGCTACAATTGAATTTCGTCTCAATTCCATTCAGAGGTGCCACAAAAAAAATTTCGTTTACCGATTCCGAAAACTCTCAATTGTATTGAAACAAATTAACAGCAGTTTGAGAAAAAAATCATAAAACCCACATAATAATCGTTTTTTGTGCTAGCAAACTAGTTTTCGGATCGGAGCACTAGTCTTAGTGCTGCCACAGTTATCCGAAAGATAAAAACCATCGTAATTCTAAACCATCTATCGATAGTTTGCTATCGAATTATTTGCAGCCCTGCTGGGCATACTCTATACATAGCATATTTTTATTAAACAAAATAAACAATAAAAGGTATATTTAGCTACTCTATTTCCAAAACCGGACAAGGAAAATCCGAAATACATCGTTTCTAGTAATCAAATATACTTTTGTAGAATGACTACCGAGGAATTACCAGCGAATCTTGACAAGTTGAAAATAACACCAACACACCCTGTTGTCAAATCAGTAAAAAGAAATCCATTCTACAATCCAGAAGATGATTTTAAAACATCACAAACGACTAACTGTGAGCCAATACTTAGCGTCAAACACAAAATGATACATCGCTGGAAGTGCAGACCAAGGCGTCGATCGGAGAGCTGCCTTGAGAATTGCACGCAAGAGAAGTCTTCAGTCGAAACGGAATCTTTTGATGTGACAAGTTCACCAAGTTACTCGCATGGAGTCAACAAGCCTGCACAAAGAAAAAATTTTGCACCTACAAAGAAATATCTCTTTCGGCAGCCTATACTGAAAACTTTATTTGGTTGTGAACAGGGAAGGAGTCTTGTTCGAAGTCATAACATGTTTTTAGTTAACTCAGAGAAGGAAACAACCAGCCAAATTCAGACTAAAAACTCAAACTTCAACATAAGCGACCCATGCAGTTTCCGCGATCTGATCAATGAATGCGATATATTGTTGAACCAAACAAAGAAATCTCATTCGGGTAATATTCGACATGTATCGAACAACTGCAGTAAATATAAAACAAGTCCCAGAAAAAAAGAAATCAATTCTAAACTGATGTCTATCAAGGAACGCAACGCTCTTGCATTATCTGCATCTAAAAGATCATTATCAGTTTCAGTCATGGGAACGACATGTTCTCAGCAAGCTTGTTATAACACGACAACCTCAAGCAACTGCGACGACGTAACGATATCAGAACTGGCTAGCTATTTTGATACCATGGTGCATATTCCAAAAAAGATGTCTTCAATGGCTGAAATGATGTATATTTAGTTTTGTACCAACTAACTAAAGTTGTATGTGTCTGTAGATATACTCTAGTAAGCATACATATGTACATACATGTGTAAAAATTTGTATACTAATAAAATAAAATTATTTCTCGGTTGTTAAAAAGCTACATTTCACTCTTTCTTGAAATCTGATGCCTGGCATGAACCGTTTATGGTTGGTAATTTTGCATGCCCACCTTTTTTAGTTGTGTTTAAAGAAATAGAAATTGACTTTAAATATCGTGTGCATTTTTATTATTCAAATTTATTTCATCAACAACCCAGAATTATTGATAGTAAAACAATGATTTAGAGCTTTTCCAAACGCTTCGGTCCGTATAGCAAGACGTAGGCACAATGCCAATCCCCACCACCTGAAAGTCGTAAAATTTCCTCCGTGGACACAGATGTTACATCGTCATCATCAAATTTAAACCAAATATCGTTGCTGGAGCGAACCCAAGCAACATAGTGTCCAGATGAACTTGATCGACCTTTATGTGTCAGTACAGCTTGTAATGTATAGTAACCAGAATTATTACTTCCCAAATCATCGTCAAACCAAAATTGTTCATATTTTTTTTCTGCCTCGTCATCCTTGACACTATGTGGTTTTGCTACTTCCAGTTCCATACTTTTGTCTTCCAGCTCCTTGAACTTAGAACGCATTGGGCATAATTTGTTTTGCAACTCGGGTGTACACAGCTCAAATGCGTCAAAGTCGATGGGAAACTTGATATCCTTCAATACTTTGGCATTAATGCCTTCCTTTCCCTTATATTGGAATCGTACGAATTGGACAGTAAGATAAGCTGGAAGTCGGCTAACTAAATACTGGAAAGAAAATAAAACTTTAATAAATTGACGGTTAGTCATTGGATGGTCTTACAGTTCTAATGTAGCGTGCGTCTCGTCCCAAAGTTTCAGATTTCTTGACTAATGGTTCCATCATTTTCTAAAACAAGAATAAAGAAGCCGTTAATATAATATTAATATAATTGCGCGTTGTTAGCTACCGATTTAAGGCCGCTCTGCATATACTTCACTTCCATTGAAATGAAGCAACTTAATTGCAAGAAATTTTCAGTTGTTATAGTAGCAGATTCATCTGGAACTTCTTCCGAGCTCATTTTAACTTCAAAGGTTCCACCAAAAAATTGTTCAATAAAAGAGCTTAAAGTCAAGAAGTAAAATTATATTAATTATAAGTTTTAGAAGTTATAGAAGTAACAAATTAAATTTTATCTAAAATTACACTTACCCATGTTTTGTTTTCTGAGCATTGTTTGTAGACGGTTCTTGGCGAATCGGTAAAAGCTTTTGCTGTAACATTTTAAGGATTTCCGACCAACACTCATTTGCATCTTGCTGCCTGTATGTGCCATTTTCACCCGTCTGGGCAAATTGAGGAGATGCTCGATGCAATGCCTGCAACAGCACAATGGGAGTGACAGTTGCACCCTTATCCATTTGAGCAAAAACAGATTTCATTCCTGATGAAATGGAGAAAGCTGCTGATAGAGTGTCAGACCCCTCACTAGTAAAGTTGTTTAGCGCAGTACGAAGCTCGGGAACTGCCTTCAAGCATTGAATAGTGGCATTCATGTAGCACGTATTTCCAAGGTTTGTTAAACCGGCTGGTAGGCGCATCTAAAATATTCTTTTAAATACAACGCTGTTAAGATTTATATTATTAAATATACGCACTGCTGTCGCGGTTTCGGCTTCATTCATGTCTTCAATAAACTTAATTGGAGTTGTGGGAACTTCTGGTACATTTTCTCTGCTTCCCATTAACAAAACTACAGCGCCCTGTAAAATGAACACTGTATATTGAAAGTTCATACTTGATCTATTAACTTACGTCTTTTAACTGCAAGTTCCATTGATCATCCTTCAGGATGCCACCTTTGCACATCACTTTTTGACGCTCTGGCTCAACACCAGTTAGAGCGAACAGTTGAGCTTTGAACAATATAGGCTCTTCATCGGTGTTAACATCGATGTCCGTAAAAAGTTCGCGTCCCCATTTCACTTTTACTGAAAATAAACGAAGTCAGGTTTCCGTCAGAAAAATTAAAATAAATAATAAATACCTTTAAAACTTGGCATTGTAAACTACTTCAAGCTAAAATTCAAAGTCATACTAATCAGACAAGGGATGAGTGAAAAACGATATATCAAAAAAAGGAAATGGGAAAGTATACAAAATATATCGTCAGCGCGGGAACATTGATAATGGTATGTAGTATTAAGCTAGTATGCACCACTACACTAAACTACACTCAGCGGCGCTAAATTTTCTGCTCTACGGTTACACTCTTTTGGAATTTTCTCTCCACATTCGCATGAGAAACAGAGATTTGGACAACTGATTTCAATTTTGATGACCAAGTATGACAGTAAAATCTTGAGTACCTACTTGTTTACATGTGCCATTGCAATCTTTCCTCATATGCCATCAGTTATTTAACTATCTAATTTATTGGTTTCAAAAACAAGGAAAAGTCCAGATACACTGGAGATGCAGTTATATAATAATTCTCTGCTCCAGTGTACTCTAAACATCAACATTTAAGGTGTTTTACTTGTCAACATTTTCATTTTATACTGGTTCGGTACTCGTAATAACATCGGAATATTAAAAACTAATTGTTTGTTTAAAAAGTATTTCGCATTATCTCTTAATATACTTACAAATGTATAAGATTCCCTATCCTCTTTTCCATTTCCATCTTATTAGCATTTTGTGGGAAAAGCATATGAGTCGAGTGCCCTTAACATGACTTTTTATTTCTTGGCTCACAAAGTTTGGTCACACTAGTTGTAAAATTATCAAATATAAATATATGTACATAAATAAACATATGACGAATTTATAAAATGAAGACGGTTTGTTTAAATTGTTATATTAGTTTACATATTACTTTCTACATCATATATTTCTTTTTAATTTCAGTCATCACCAATACTAAAATACTTGTTGAAGAAAGATGTGCAGTGGTCGAACCATTGCGTGTCTATTCTATCTAAATATACGTTCTTTAAATCCTTAAAGATAAACTGTAAATTTCTAGAAATATCATGTGATGGTATTGCCTGGCTAGTTTCTTGGGTGGCTTTCATTTGGCTACTCAATTCAAAATCAATGCTTCAAATGCAAGTAAATATGCTTGTGGGACTTATCCTAGATATTGTCGTCGTAGCCGTATTAAAGTCAATTGTGCGCCGACAAAGACCGGTAGCAATCAAAGATACGTTGGTAATAGGACCCGATAAGTTTAGTTTTCCATCAGGCCACTCGTCGAGAGCATTTTATGTACTTATATTTTTTACAAAACTGTATTCTCTGCATCCGTTTTTTTATTTACCCCTTACGGCTTGGGCTATATGCGTCTCTCTATCAAGACTGATTTTACAACGACATTACATGCTTGACATTTTCGCTGGAGCAGTTATTGGAGTTCTCGAAGCAAGATTTCTCGAATTCATTTGGATCAGTGAAACATTTGCTGGAAACATTGCTAGTTTTGTGGGTAGTTCGGATGAATTAGAATAAAATATGTTGGGGAATAAATATAATAAAATCAATTTATATACTATATTCATAAATATATGTACACAGTGTATGTTGGATGTACTTATTAATAGCTCAGAGTTAACAAAGGAGGTTATTCTTAGTTTTAGTCAAAGACCTAGCTTTGTCTACGGCAAGACATTGCACACAAGCCCTCAGAGTTTTACGACTAACCTACGCAGTCGGTAGAAAATTGGACTCAAAATACATTGGATGGACAATCAAAGCTCTCGAATTGCATCTCCAACATCGGCGGCTGGGACAAGACTCAAAAGGGCTGGTATATCATCTTGAATTGATCTGCGCATTGTCCTGTCAGCAACAGATTCGTAAATTGATAAATAAATCAGGACGCATAAACACGTCATTACGCAAGTTTTACGGGATTTTGGTGGTTGGGAACAAGCGATAGTGGGCTTAAAATAAAGATTTCTTTAGAAGTGAAAAAAATCATTTTGAAAAGAAAAAAAATCAAAAACAATTAAAATTGAGCCCATGGTTTCAAGAGTCTGGAGTGTCTGCCTATCATCCAGGGCCACGCTTTGAATTGAATTCGGCCGGCATATTGCAAGATTTGTCCAGTAGGAAAGAACCTTGTTGTCGGATAAATATCTAGAAACGGTTCCTTGCCTGACAAACTTGTCACAACAGCAACTATTTACAAACAAAAAAATCAAGTCGTTACAGCCAGTGGTTAATTAAAAAAAAAGTCTACAAATATGTAAACAGATTACCGGGTATAAAAGATGTGAAGCGTACGACGCGTCTCACAACTTTCCTTCTCGTTGAGTATGTGTGTGTGAGTTCTTGTCGACAGAAGATAGAAAATTATATATTTTCCGTTTTTTTTCTGATCAAGAGCAGGGAATTTTTATATTTGTTTTCATAGAAATATCATCAAATTTGTAAACCTTTTTTCAAATTGTTTAAAGAATTTAATTAAAATTTTCCGGAATGAAATAAGTGAGATTATATTTGAATAAGAACGGTATTTTCTTAATTTAAATCCTATTTGCACCCTGAAACAAGTTTACTACCAAATTTCGCCACGCCCCATCCCGTCCCCACAAAGAGCGAAAAACTGTCACTGCCACTTTTTGAGATGCCAAGCTTTCTTGGCATCATATTTTGTTCCAAAATCTAATAAAAACGAATTCGGGTTAAAAAGTTATGTTTCTTTATTTTTACCGGAGGCTAGCTTAAGTCAACTTCTCGCTCTTTCGCCCGATCAGAAAATCACAATATTGTCACAAATATTACAAATCACAATATTACGAATGATACCTGGAAGACTTGACTTTGAAAGGGCACAAACGATGAGATGCAAAGTCTAATGTCATACGACCATAAGTATGTACAGATGTATTGATAAAAGAGAAAATCACACCGACATATCGTTAATTGGAAAGTTAACATTGAAGAAAGCTTGAAGAATAAACCGGGGGATGTTTAGTATACCTTTTTATTTTGTACCAACTCGTTTCTTTGTTCAGATGCATATGTACCTGATATGCTTATAAAATGTTGAATTTAAGCATGGTGTTAAAATATTATTTTCTGCTTGTAATTATTGTTGCATTTTGTTGTAACTCCATACTGAGTCAGAATGTTAGGGAAAATATCTTTGATGAAAATCCGAAGCAGCTCTCATTTAGAAAAGGAGATGACATAAGCCCCCCAGGCTTTGTTAGACTTGTGTTGATGCGTTTAATATATGGAATTGCGTCGAGTATGGGTATTGAAGATCGACTTGATGAAACATTTAACGGCGCTTTCGTGCCTCCCAACGCAGAAGATGCCCTTGGATTTGATGAATAAGATTATTGATAATTTTAGTTTTATAATTATAACCACATATATTTATATTTTAGATGTATTTATATTAAGTTTTAATGATGCACAAATAAAGAAACCAACACTTTGATAGGGCGTCCTATACAATTTTGTTTCAATAGTAGACCATAGCAATAGATTATTATCCAGAAAGAAAATATAATCAAGGAAACGATCCAAGAAAAATTAAAGTGATTTTGACACTTTCACTTTCTAGCACAAAAACCACTTACCCTATTTAATCTTCGAGTACTGGGTATAAATATTGGCGAGCGAAGACGCCGCGGGCTGCTTGTACATGTGTATGTACTTATGTAATTGTATGTACTTACATATGTACCCTGTATTCGACAGCTGGAAGTAATTCTGGACCACTATCCTTCGTATACCTTTACCTTCTCATGCATCTATGTATGTACATACATACGTACATTAATTTGTATAATTTACACGTACTCATTTGAATTAGAATAAGCCCTCTAGATTTTAGAAGTCTTTAACCTATAAATAAAAATGAGTATGCCTCGCATCAACAAATACTTTATTCAGTCTTAAAATACAACTCGGTGTGTGAGTATCGCGAATAAGGTAAAGGCTAGACAAACGGGTAGAGTTCATCTCAAAAAACAATATGTATGTACATACATACATATGTACGTTACTCTATGGGACTAAGAATAAAAAATGTTTGTGTTTATGAACCCAGAAATGACTTAAAATTATTGAAAATACAATATACATACATATTTACATATGTATAATAAAATACCTGTAGATCAATATGTACATGTACATTTGTATGTACATATGTATGTATACCGTGAACTCAGGAATGTACGAAACAAAAAGGTGTAAATATGTACATATGTACATACATATGTATGTACATATGTATGTATGAAAATATGAACAAAATGATTTATAATGCATATGTAATACATATATGTATGGATGTGTAGGAAAGTAATAATGACTAACGCCTAATACATACATATACATATGTACATATGTATGTATTCATTTACAGGCTTAATATTAGCAAGGCACATGCTTTGGTCAACAATCCAACAATAATGTGACGTAATTGCTCAAGATAGCTGACGTTCAGCTACACATGATATAAACATTTATACACATGCATACACAATTATTTATGTACAAATGTTTGTTTGTGCATGCTAAGTGAATATTAGCCATAGTATACATATGTAATGGTAAAACTTGGATGAATCGACAACACTTTTTGTTTAAATGAAATACATTTTTTTTTTTTAAATACTATGAAATGCTGAAAATATTAAGTATACGGCGAAAGAGCCTCCCCAGAAAATTATTCCAAAGTCGATTATTATTGTTATGAAGAAGCCCTTTCACAAGACAGTAAAGCGATAAGAAAAACGATAAAACAAAGCGATAAACGACAGCAAAGTGTCTTGCTTTGTACTAAATTTGTCAAATTTTTAGCATGCACAGGATTATAGTTAAAACATTCCACTAACCATGGTAGATGTGCCAATTCATACAAGCGAAACGTCACCGTTGACTCTGCGGTATGCGTACCCCAGGCTGCTGCTGCTAGTGTACATACATATGTACATATGTTTGCGCGTAAAACACTAGAATAAATGCGACTGCATGCAATGTTCCTTTTTATTGCTCGAAGGCAGGGTTATCTGGAAGAGGAAACAATCTAGTTGAACAAATTTTAGATCCAAGAAGAGAGGATTTAACGCCCCGGCGAAGTTATGGTTTAGCAGCCTTAACAGAAGCCACCTAAATGCATGATACGCAAATCGCTATACAAGCCTCAAATACGGCTGCTGAATATCGCTTAAGAATAGCTCCTTAAGCTCTACTAGCTATTTCCACGCTCTAATCAAATGTTTGGCATCATCTGAACGAATGAAGAACGAGCAGACTGGAATGCAGCATTTAATAAATTTGTCTCTTATCATGATAATATTTATTTTCAGTTTATTCCTATTAATGCCACAAACTGACTTGCGATGAATTGGAATCGACGAAACACGAGTGAAATATCAATATATAACTATCCCGAAAGCTTAAATCCTTTTTATGAAAATGAAAATCACAAACGTCTGCGATTTTGGAATTTTAGCAAAGAGGGGAAAAATAGAGGAAGGAGCTTTTCAATTGGAAATTTGAGAAACATATGGTAAGAATATATTAAGGACCTTTTTTTTTTTTTTTTTCTTGAATGAAATGTTTAAGCCCTGCCTGACTATGCACGTTCAACTATCCACGAGTCCCCACTACCTTTGCCGGTTTCTATGAACCTTTTGCAGTTAGCATCACTTTTTTTTAGGGACAAAGATAATTTATTAGGCCCGACATCTCTCCTCCCTTCAAGGTATAGTAGGGCGGTGTATTGAAAAACCATGTGGCTAATAGACATATGTACATGTTCTTTTGGGGACAGATCTGGCATTTTGTCCACAGCTGCTTTACACGTGGCAGACTCAAACTCATGTAAAATAGATTCATATGGCATTACAATGCCTATATAATACTTAACTGACTCACTCAAGTGCTCGTTCTTTATTTGTAGGTCTTCTTATTCGTTTTCCCCAAAAAAATCATCCACATTGGGCATAAATAAAACATCCGAAAGCCCACCGATGTTGCGGAGAAATGTTAATAATAACGATTTGGATGGTAGTGCTCGAAATTTAAAGGGCTTCTGCGACGAATTTGATAGAAGGTCTTTGCAGCATATCGATATACCAAGAAATGTAAAAAATGTTGTTAGTTTGATTAAACCTATTTTTAACGTTATTTTTTTCATTTAGTCTGATTTGTTTTTTAATCGAAATGAAGATTACCGAAGAACGACTCAGTTTTCTGGAAATTCATTGCCGAAGAAGCTGACAAGGTAATAAGAGAAATTTTATATATGTACATTATATACATATATAAAATATATGTTATATGTATATTATATGTATATATCTAAATACATACATATATGTGAAGTCCTATTTTTAAAATCAACATCCCATTTGTAATTGCAATTTTTTTTGCTGCTGCTCCAAGGCTGTCAATGACATTTTCATATTTCCAACTGTATAACAACTGCAATCTGCCGACCGAAATCATATAAAAATGTGGGGCCTATGGCGATGGGTCGACACTTCAGACCCCCGGATCTCATTTGTTCGAGCCCTAGGACTTTCACTTTTACTAAAGAAATCATTATTTTCCGCCCACTAATGCTTTGCATTGCTATCTACCCACCACCCATAAAATATGAACTTTAAAATTGATCCGCAAACTCATGTTAAGTAGGTTGGCAGCAACTGCCATACCGGCTTAACCCAAGCACTTCTCTTTGTTTGTTGATGTTTTCCAGCATATATGATGACAAACGGAGGCCTTTGTGTGTGTTTCTTTCGCAAAAATTAGCATCCGCCATGTCATTTCACACGCACGACTCTTGACTATGTCATTCACTTTTAGTGGTTCCGACGATCAGAATCGATTTTTTGTATAGGTGTTCTGTGAATTTAATATAATTTTAAAGAATTATGATATTTTTTCTATTGCATAATTTTTTTTTAAGATTTTAAAAAAACGCGACAGCTATTATCATAACATATAATCACAAAACTTTGTTTTCGGCTGGTGGACTTATTGACTAATGGACTTGGTTGTTAAATTCCTTTTCAGATCATCGCAGTCTAGTTTAACAAGTTTGAATCCGTTTGAAGACGAAGTCAAAACAGATTTCAACATTCCAATAAGGAATAAAAGGTATCGGAAAAAAAGTAGAGCTCCACAGCCACCCTCACACTTGGTAAGAAAGATTACATTTACTTTAATAAACATATGTTAAGAAAATTTCTTTATTATTTTTTTATTTTAGCAAAATGACTGTAATTTGAAAAAAGAACTTGACGTTTCAGTCAATAATGACGGAGCCCGTGATATTAAATCACTTGCTAATGAAATAGAACTGTTTGTTAGTGAGAGATGCGAACCTCCGATAAATTATGATCGACCAGAAACGGAAGAAAAATATCCGATTAAAGAAAATACACAAAGTCAATCAGTGGATCTCCCAGCATCGGAGAGCCTTGATAGGTTGAATCCCGTCACAGACACCACAACAGATAATCGAAATACCATAGACAATGTCGTAAGTGGGAAACTTGAATTGTCAAATAATAACGATCGAGTGCCTGGGTTAGATGGCGATACATTAACAGCCAATAACCAGCCCAAGACAATAAATTCACGTGAAACAGTAAATTGTACGAAAAATATTAAAGAAAATCCTTTAAATATAGAAGAATTGGATGTTCGAAATACAGAACATTCAAAAACGATTATAAGCAATGAAAAAAGATGTGAAGATAATCTTAATTCAAATGAATATGGATCATCGAATTGTACGGAAAATGTTTTAACAACAAAGGATTTGGATGCTCAAAATACCAGACATTCAATAAGGACCATAAACAATGAAAATAAATCTGAAGATAATATGAATTCAAATGAACGTGGAACATTGCATTATACTGAAAGTATTAAAGAAAATGCTTTAACTACCCAAGTTTTGGATGTTCGAAGGACCAAAAAATCAAAAGATACTACAAACGATGTACGAAAATGTGGGGATAATCTTAATATAAATGAACATGGAACATTGAATTGTACGGAATATATTAATGAAAATGCTTTAACTACAGAAGATTTGGATGTTAAAAACACCAAACCTTCAATAAGTTCTGTAAACATTAAACAAAATGGTGAAGATAATCTGTATTCAAATGGACTAGCACATAACCACCCTATAAAATACCAATATGGCAAATCGAACACATGGAAACAAAATCAAAACTCTAAGAATTTAGAAGAAAGCTATGACCTTCCAAAGCTTGAGTTGAATGAACCTGTATCATATTATAGAAAAGATTTTTACAATATTAGACAGACTTCTACCTTAAAAAATAACAACTCAAACCCATTGAGCCTGCGAAAATCACTTAGTAAAACTATTGAATCTATAAATCGTAATCAACAGCTTTTAAATGAAAGTGCAGCCAAAGGTACAAAACCAAGTAAATCATCTTTATATCAATGTGATGAAAACAAATATTTTGTGGCAAATGAATTAAATAGTCAAAGAGAGACGGAACCAAAAAATGTAGCAATCTTCACTTCTAATACCGACGAAATATTATCAAAGCCTCAAAATAATAACTTTTATAAAACAAAAATATTCAAAACATTTGGACAGTACCGAGAGTCATCACCAACTTCATCAAATTTAGATTGGAACCCTTTACCAAAACCAAAGCGGAGTAGTAATTAAGACGAGTTTATTGTTAAAACTGTTGTGCAATAAATTAATTAACCTATATATATTTATCAGTGCAATAAACAGATCGTCCTATGCATAATTCTAAAAAAAACTTAGTAATATTTACATCATATTAAATAAAATTGTAGTACTTGCGCGCATTGCAACCACAGGTAATGGTAACAAAAAGCTGGCGGAAACTGCTGCGGAGCTGAACAATAAACTCTTGAAGTACGGGATATTTAAAAAAAAAACCCAAAAATTACAGAAAAATTAGCTTTGCTTCCTTCGGAAATATCGTGTTAGGACATATTCGGACGCACCAAATTGTAAATCATCACCGGGTTTTTCATGGTTGATGGTACCAGTGTTTCGGTGTTTCGCATATTTCGAAAACTCCCACTGTTCCGCTGGATGTTTTCAGTGTGCAGAAACCATTGGCAGATAGGTACCACAAAGAAACTAAAACTTAGCGCATCTGTATTAGCGTACTGGGCCAAAGTAAACAAAACAAAACAGCTCAGCAACATTGTAACCATACGGCATGCCGTGCAGGTCATAGTCGGCCGCTGGAAAACCATATTGCACGTTTTGCTAGCAACACCAACACACATAACAGTGGGGGCACGGTATTTTTGAAAGAGGTAATAAATATTTCGGTATATTTATGATGGCCGGACGGTATATTTTATATATAAATCCGCGGTAACACTGCACCGGTCCCAAGTTCCCCAAATAAAATATTACATTAATTTAATCAATTAGTTCAATTAATAAGAGAATAATATGTTAAACGAACCAGATACTTTTTCTGACATGTTCAGAAGCGGCATACCTTATATTCTTCTAATAGCTCTACCGGCGCTCATATGTTGTTCACCTGTAATGGCAAGCGAATTCGAAGTTATGTCCATGTCCAAATTCGACGTCAATGGGCAACATTTTGGTTTGTACAATTTCTATGTATTTTCTATTTTATTTGCATAGGTTAATCTAAGATCGTTTAGGTCGTAATTCGGTAATTTATTACGAACTGTTTATCAAAACCACGTGGCCGATATTTATTGTTTACTTTAATTGATGTATGAACATATGTACATATTTGGATTTTCATATCTAAATACAGTTGGCACACATATTATTTGTACACCCGCATCACCCTGGGTTGAACACCTATAGCTTGGTGATATATTAGGCTATTATATATTGTGAAGGCCTTTAATAAATATGCAACTTTGTTTTAAATAAATATATATTCATTTATATATTTTAGGTAGCCGGGTATCTTCAATATCCTTAGAAGCGAGATCATTGTATTCCTGGAATACTTCAAGACATTGTGTTCTTACACGGTAAGTCCACGGTACTCACAGTACGTACATACTAAAGGATTAGGTGTTTGGTCTGAAAATTAATGACAACGACAGACGGGTTCAGGTATTAAAGTTGTAACGCGTTCCAGCGCGGCTCACAACGTTCCTCCTTCTTTTATTTGGTAGGCCCGCCCGCCCTCATACTAATAAAATTATTTGATTTAAATAATAATAGTTATTTTTATAATAACACTTATTTTTATTTATTTTATATTATAGATTAATTAATTTGTCGGTTAATGATTTTGACAAAATACGCCAAGGTGCAGGAGGCCTTATTGTTATGTTGCCGCCGAATATTTTGGAATTGGACGTTGAGGTCAAAGAGCACATAACTATTTTAGAGCAAGAAATGCTCGCACATACTGGGACTGTGCCAATTTATTTCGCCCCATTTAATATAAATTTGGAAAAAATAATTGACGACATCACTCATACAACTTTAAAAGCTTTTAGCCAAAATCAAACATCGGTTGCACAATTGATTACGTCAGTTTCAGCCAATGGATATCATGCAACTGTAGGTGGTGCTAGCAACGTAGCGAACAAAAACAGCAAAATACCTATCATCTACGGCGAGTTGGCACCGAATCAATTACTTTTAAAGCCCAATGAGAACGCTGTCGATGGACAAAAATTACCAGTTATATTAATAACGGCAACTCTCAAAACATTTGGTGTATTTAATGTAAGTATTATGTTTTGATTTTTTGTATCTGATTAAAAACTATGTAAATTATTTGTTTATTTGCTTCTTTTATTTTCAGGAGTATCCTGTTAATTCTGATGTAACAGTCTTACTGGCGCTTGTAGAACTGTTAAGTAAGCTGCATTCGACAACAAAAATGGCACCAAACTACCGTCTGCTTTTCTTGATTTCGGATACCGGACTCCTTCTAAATTTCCAAGGATCAAAGAAATGGCTTGAAATAGACGATAATTCCGCTCTGCAGGTAATATATTATAAAACTTTATTGATTATACATATATGAAAGCGAGAGATAAACTAGGGAGAGACAGAGAGGAAAATGTGAAGATATGTAGAGAGAGAGAGAAGAAAAGGCATAAGGATGCAGAACAATTATATTACTCTCTAAAGACATAAAATAGAACATTATTTCCCATTTAAAATTTTTTAAATTGTTTATATTTATACAGAATGTCGAATTTGTGCTGTGCTTGGATACCATCATAGAAAGTATATCGTCCAATCCAGATATGGCTATTTATATGCATGTCTCTAAACCACCCAAGGAAAAAACGTCAATAAGCCACTTTTTCAAGTTACTTAAATCATCGGCAGAGAAATTTTCATATAACATAACAGTGGAAGGTGTCCACAAGAAGATCAATTTAGCCGATACAAAACTTGCGTGGGAGCACGAGCGATTCAGCATAAAACGTTATCCTTCTTTTACCTTATCTTCACTGAAAAGTCATAGAAGCCCATCCCGAACAACAATATTCAAGGATGACGAAACACGTATCTTAGAACACACGCTTAAAGCTTCAAGAATAATTGCAGAAGCCCTGGCTAGTTTCATATACAAAATGGAACCAACGTCCAGTATTTTTGATGGTCAATTTGTAAGTTTTTCCCACTTTCGAACTAGTTTATGGTATTTAATAAATATTTCTCAATTTGTGTTTTAATTTTCAGGCCATAAAAGAAGAAAATATCTTGCCATATTTTGGAATCAAATCAGTGTTGCATAACAATGATGTTAAAGATGCTTTTGAAAAGTATCTTAACAATGTTAAAGTCATATATGATAAAGCTGATAGTCGAGATCCTGATTTTATGTTCTACAACGAAAATGATGTGAAACTGAATGTTTACAGGGTTAAACCAGCGATTTTTGATATTTTCCTAACTATTTTAATAGGGTTTTATTTATTAATTGTATTCCTTGGTATACAATACTTTCCGCTCTTCTACAATATAGTTTCGAAACTTACAAGAGATGAGACTTCACAACAAACTAATGGACACTACACTGAACGACTAAAGTATAAATGAAAATTCTTTAAACGTCAATATCAATCAAATTGTGCTAAATCAATATACAATTAATAGGAGAAATTTAAATAAAGTTTAAAGTATAAATCTTGTTGCATTACTGAGTTCTTCATTCGAGTTTTAAGACTACATCCATTGGCACTGGCGTTGGGGTCGCCACCAATGTCATCTGAACATGCAGGGAAGTGGGTCCTCTAGGTATTATTGGCTGCTCTTCTCGAAGTACTGTTTGACAGTGCGTGTCGAAACTTGCTCAATGGTTTTTATCCCCAATGCTGATGGTTACTTTTTTTCTGGAATAATTCTCTTAAATGTGGCATTATAATTGGAGACGAAACCCGCCACTTGCTCCGCTGCTGAAGAAGCGAAAAATACGCTGTACTAATGTCTCTCGAATGCATGCTTCATTTGGCATAAACGCTGCCATCGATATTGCATACCGTCATCTAAAACATATGAAGACAGTGATATAGTTTTTGTTAAATAGCCTGCTTCTGAATTCCGATTTTTAATATAAGGATCCGCAAAAAACACCGCGATCCGCAGGCAGACTAGCATTCGCATGGAAAAGCCATTACTGGGGTCTGGGACATGATTGAAAAATTGTTAGAGATCAGCATGCATCCATTCAAAAAAAATGTCCAATAGAACGCCTCTTAAGTCGGCAAACAACTCAAGAACTTAACCGAGCTGAGAGCAGAGCTGTCTAAGCCGAGAATGCCAGCGAAAGCTCGCCAGAACATAAAAGTTCGTAAAAGCAACAAAAAAAGTAACTACAATTATTAAGGTGAAAGTCCATTAAAAACGATAATATACTTATTTTGCCACACTAGCGAAAAGAGTATACGCAATTAGAGCTAAGTCAGTGCCGATCAGCAGCAACACTGGATATTACAGCTGTCCCTAACTAAATTTAAGTTATTCTTTGGCCCATGTTTTCGCTTCCTCCATGAGCAGAAATAGTCTTCCATGTTAAACGTGGGAACGTGGAAAAATAAATTTTCACATTAGTTGTTTTAAGATCTGGTCACACCGATAAAAAAATATATCGAGAATTTAAATAAAAAAAACATATTCATAGGGCTAATGCAAGTTTTCAGTTTGATACAATTTTATCAATGCATAATTTAACGGTGGTGTAAAAAAGAGCAGTGCCGGTATAAATTTATTACATCATACCAATAAATCGATTTATAATTTCCGTAAGATTAAAATATCCCTCAAAAGTCAAATATTTAATGACTTTAAAATGTGTGAGTTAAGTGTTATTCTACCAATATTTAAAGATTTTTGTGCTGGTAAGTATCAATTAACTCTTAAGTCTGCCTATTTAGTTATCTAAATGTTTGTGTACATCTTTATTTATGTTCTATGATTCTGTGTATCTGTGAGCAAACGCAAAAACATATGTACATATGTATGTATGTGTATCCAAATTGTTAAATTAGAACATGAGAATTTACGAAAGGTACAAAAGCTGATTTTTTGTAAGATAAGCGTTATAATATATTTATGTTTATATATGTAGGTACATGTACACATGTATGTAAGTACATGCATACTTACAAAATGACTCTTCAGTTATTATTGGGTTCAAAAGAACGCTTTGAAGACATTAATCGATTTTTTGTTTTAAGAAATGTATGTATGTAAGTACGTATGGACATCGACTATACATACATAAGATTATTTAAAGTGTTAGTTAAATCAATAAAGCATAACATAAAGTCAAAAACAAAAGAGTTACGATTGTAAGATTATTCAGCTAAAAAATCAATTGATTTTTACTGTGCATACATACATACATATGTATCTATGTCTGCACTTACACATATACACATTTTTTTCCTGTTATGTTTCGTATCCAATTCAAACAATAGAATTGGAATGTACATATGTACATACATTTACATAGTTTTTACATTAAACGGATTGATAAGTTAAACATTTATTGTTGGTAAAACATTGATAGTTTCCGCTAATCTTGGCCAATTCGAAACCTTAAAGTCAAAATGTTAGTGTGAGAACTGGCCACAACAGCAGCGACGTCAACACCGACACCCCAAAACTTAAATGAGCAAATGCTCTCCCTGTCATGTTTTAGTCAATCGATGAAATCTCTGCAGGACCAAAGTGAATTTACTTATGTAAGTAAACATGGACCAACATGGCCAGTCGTAAAGAAAAGTTTACAACAATTGCAGCACACATGCACGTGTTAATATTTCGGAAGTGGGCGCTGCTCATGGGCTATTACAGTTAGAAACAAAAATAAACACTAAATGCAAACATGCTATGATAAATTTAAAAAGCTTAATTAGCTTAAAAGTATCAACGCTTTTGTCAAAAAAAAAAAACAGTATGTCTACATCCGATGTCTTTCAAATAGTCTTTTTTGCCCAAACTGTATCCAACTCTCTTCACAGACCAGGAAATCAATCATAATCAATACAATCATAATGGTGCGCATTCTATTTTTAAATTTTGACGCTCTCAAAAATGAGCGCGACCATTTCGTCGTATGAAACAATTATGCTCCCATATTGCTATTTGTTGAAAAAGGCTTTGTTTGATTTGTATACACAACTTGATCTAGGGGGACGTAGGTAGCCCTGACTTGTGGAGCAGAATAAACTTTACGATTCCCATTAGACCCACTAGAAACTTTGATCCTCTGTTCCTTCCTCTTTGTAGAACGAATTAAAGCTTATATGAACCGTTTGAACCTCCCTGTTCCAAAATAATTAATAATAGCATACCCTTCCCGTAGTTAGCTTTATTAAATTTATTTTTAGTTTCACTTTGGTAATTTTTGGTTAGCTCTTTTAGGTTTGCTCACATACATATGTATGTATGTCCACATATTGAGTACCGGTTACAAAAGTTGTAACGCGTACAAACGCATCTCAGAACGTTCCTCCTCGTTTTTGTTTTGTTTTTAGGAAGTAAATGCTTGCCACACAGTGCAAAATACGTTTACAGCCAGATATTCCTTCCCATAATAAACAAATTGTAATCTAAGTTATAGATTTTGGAGCTGCTCAGGTGGCCAACACAATCCATAAACTTCTTGTAGCTTCACTTTTCACAAAGTGCTTTTGTCGTTCCCTCGCGACGGGAGCACAGACCTTGGCGGTATTACAGAGAATGACCTTATCTATCAGATTTGCAGAATCGGAATCATATCGAAACATTTTTATAGCTAAAATGAAGAAGCAGTCACACATTTTTAAATTTTTTGTAATACAAATATTATTATATTATTAAAGCCAGCTATTTTTTTCAGGCTGATTTGGTCATTGAGGAATATTGACTAATATAAAAATATAAAATGGCAGTTCAACACCAACACTATACCGTAGAAGTAGGCGATACTAATTTTACTATTCATAGTCGCTACATTAACCTAAGGCCCATAGGATCTGGTGCCCAAGGAATAGTATGGTAAGTGGATTTGATTAAATTTAAACAGTAGAGATTTAAATAACCTTTCTTATCCATCTTTGCAATGGAAGATTAAAGACATTGGGCGAGCGGTGCTGGTACCTCAAGTCTTCTTTGGGCTATCCATCGCCTCTGAAATGCTTCTCGGCTTTCTGAGTGAATTTTTCGATGTAATAGATATACGCATCTAATGGAGCATTTTTCAGAGCTTTAAAAAATAGAATTATATTTTTAATATGTACAAAAAATTAAAATATTTCTAGTGCTGCTTACGATACGGTTACTGAGCAAAACGTGGCCATTAAGAAGTTATCGCGACCATTCCAAAATGTAACCCATGCCAAGAGAGCATACAGAGAATTCAAATTAATGAAGCTTGTAAACCATAAAAACGTAAATACACAACATGAGAAATTGCAATACAATTCTGTAACAACTAATTTTCTTATTAGATTATTGGCTTACTTAATGCGTTTACTCCGCAACGAAATTTGGAGGATTTTCAAGATGTTTACCTTGTCATGGAGCTAATGGATGCTAATCTCTGCCAAGTTATTCAAATGGATTTGGATCATGACAGGATGTCATATTTGCTATATCAAATGTTATGTGGAATTAAACATTTGCATTCAGCTGGAATTATACATAGAGTAAAGTATTTTAAATACATAATTTATAATTTTTTAACTTTAATTTAAAGCTGGTTACAAATTCATAGATTAATAACAGCTAAGCAGAAACAGGTTACTCGAGAAACTTTTCTGTCGTGTTTTTTTTTAAATATAATCAAATAGTATCATCTCTCTTGTAGGAGTTAATAGTAAAAGAAAACATGACCATAAAAAAAACAAAAATACTCCAAAAAATATCACTTTTTCTTATTTTTGAATAGGTTTTTACATGAAAGTGCATGTCATACGGCTATTTAAAGAAAAAAGGATATTAATTTCATATTAATTTTAATATATTTCTTAATAATATTTTCCACAGGACTTAAAACCATCCAATATAGTTGTGAAGGCCGACTGTACTCTAAAAATTTTAGACTTTGGGCTAGCTCGCACAGCAGGAACTACATTTATGATGACTCCATATGTAGTAACCCGCTATTACAGGGCACCAGAAGTCATTTTAGGAATGGGGTATACTGAGAACGTTGATATATGGTCCGTCGGGTGCATTATGGGTGAAATGATAAGAGGTGGAGTACTCTTTCCTGGAACAGATCATATAGATCAGTGGAATAAAATAATTGGTAATTATTGGTCAACAAATATTTTGTCCAGTTATTTGAATTTAAGATAATTTGTTCATTAATTATTTTTAGAACAATTGGGTACACCATCTCCGTCGTTTATGCAACGGTTACAACCAACTGTACGCAATTATGTGGAAAATCGTCCAAGATACACTGGATATTCATTTGATAGACTCTTTCCTGATGGACTATTTCCGAATGATAATAATCAAAATAGTCGAAGGAAAGCTGCAGACGCCAGAGATCTCCTTAGTAAAATGCTTGTAATTGATCCAGAACAGCGGATATCTGTAGACAAGGCATTGAAACATGAATATATAAACGTCTGGTACGATGCTGAGGAAGTAGACGCTGTGAGTAAAAACCATATTACAATTTTCGAAAATAAGTCAGTGGAAGTAAAAAATAACACAGTCCCAAAAGTAATTTACTTCAATGATTATGAGTCGATAAAGCCATGCCTGTCCGTCCGTTTGTCCTTTTTCTATTCTATTTGTTCTATTTAGCTGAAAACCCGAACAAATTTAGTTGTGTTGTCTTTAGTACTGTTTTTTATTGGTAACGAAAAAACTGTAGTTAGGTTCAGCATGTAGTAAACTTTCGTCGCTGCTAGGGCAGGCCATTCTTTATTCAATGAATCTGCGCTGGCTTATATAGCTTATATATGTATGTACGCTCTACGAAGTTGGTAGCGAGAGCGTGAGAAACAATGCTTTGTGCTCAAATTCATGTTCAAGTGTTTCGCCGTCGGGTTATAGGGAAAATGCCATCGCTTAACTTGTGTCGCCTGCGACATATTTCTGTGATCGTTTTTCGTCGCACTGCAGATATGCTCGAGACTTGTGAAACAAAGTGTTACAGTGTGTGTTTTCTAAGTATTCTTGGTATATCATAAATTAAAGCGGAAAGCACGAAAATTGTGTTAAAACTACAACCTTACTCTCTCCAGTCAAAAGACATGCTCTGGCTTTTGCAAATTTCTGACAGCTAATTCTCAACATTTCCAAATTTCTATAACCGAAGAATTGCAGACAGTTAAACAAACGTGATTGTTTGCTTACTTTAAAATCCTTCTAGTTTATAGATTTGTTCATAAGTTAGTTGTTAATTAACGACTCATTTTCTTGTCGTGAAGTGAGATGATTAACCAAACTAAATTAAATGGTGAAACATTTACAAAATTAATAAAGCTGATGAAGCTTGAATTAGTAACTAAATAAATAATTGTGCAATGATTAATGCGATGCGATGAATTAAACTCCCGTTTCCGGAAGAATGTCGAGTATTATAAAAAATAATCACCAAAATTAGCTTTAATACTTATAAAAAAAGCGAATTTATGTAGCTTGAGCATCCGAACTGCAATACATAATCTTCAAAAAGTACAATGCTCGTCGCCACCAAAAAAGTAAATACATTTTACCCTTCAAAGGCGCCAGAAAAAGTTAGGATGACTCGAACTCGAATACAGAACACTTAAAAAACAAGTGTCCCAATTTATCGGAAAGGCAATGTGCATGTGGTAAACAGAAATAAAAAAATATTAAATGAAAACTTCGTACCGTCTATTGGAGAACATCTTTCGCATACTGCCTCTTCTTGGAAGACTCTGCTCCTTACCACCGTCAAATTTGGTAAGTATTAATTCTTTCACTTTTGAATAATATTTTATTTTGATTTAAAGAATATATTTAAAGAAGCTAAAGAATATATAATTAGTTAATAAGTCCTCTGACCCCATGCCGATCGGAAACATTAAATTTTTTCCAATTCACTTAACTAATTCATTTTTTACTCTTGGCACAGTAATTTAGTACTCTAGCTTATATTCTTGACATAAACTTCATTGAAACTTCAATTATCTTCACTAAAGAATCAACATATTAAAAAAAATAAATAAACAATAAACATTTGATAAAAGGATATTTGGGTTGAAATAAATTGTTTCCATTCGTAAATAACACTTGAGAATTAAAAAAAATATATATATTAAAATATTTATTAAAGTACACACAAACACTTGCCAATTCACAAAAAAATATTGTAATTATTTGAGGTTTGAGCAGTGGTGGTAACACTGAAAGAATCGTTTCCCCCATGTGTTCTTGATCAGCATCAATAGTCCGTCCGTCTTGTCGTCAGAACAAATTATGGGGCTACTTAATGTTAAACGATATGGTGTTGCCTAATAAGAGGATGAAATTGCAAGGAATTATGAAAGGCATAGGCAATCACATGGCTGAGTGGCTTTCATTTTGAATGGTCACTTGGGTATAAAAAAGATTTCCACAGCTTCAAAGCCGTGTTAAATCCAAAGCAGACCAAGGTGGGTTTTCCGGTCAAATGAGTTACGGCGACTATCTTTGAAATGGCAAATGTTTTAAATCAATCAATGGCAAACTGATTGGATAGACTGAAAAGAAACGCCCATAATTGGCCAAGAAGAAACTCTTTCAAGATCAATGCAAGGGAGCTCCCTCAACTACATTAGGGCGGCACAATTCTAAGAAGAATTCTAAGAATCTTTCACCAACAAACATGAAGATTTCAGGTTGAGGGATTTTAATTTATTTTAACGAATTTAAGGTATAAGGTCAGAGTTTTAGATAGCGTAATTACACTAACATGAGTTACCTATCGCTTGCATAAGCACAAAGTTGAGTTATTAAGTTTTGGCTGCGGTACGAGTTTGTTTACAAATAAAAAAAAAATACCCAAACTAGTCTAAATGTAGAAGCGTTTGGACCCTGGTAAGAAACAGGCATTACATTTTCTAGTGTTATAATAAAGTATATTAAATTATAATAGCCGCGATTTGGATTATTTTAGGAGGAAGACGTTGGGAAGAGCTCCGACGCCTTCTTTAAGGAGAACATTCGCATGAAAACAGTGGATTCAACATTCTCGGTGGACTGCGACTTAATTTCCGAAAGGACTCTCCATTTCTACTGGCAATCCGTTTGGAGAAGAAATGGCCCCAAAATTGCTACATTCCGGGCTACATTTTATAAACAGTTATGCAAGAATAAAAAGCATAAAAAAAGATTCATTATGTACATTTGTGTGTAGATTGCCATAAATAAGTGTGGGAGTTTTTCCTAACGCCACGAAAACCATGATTCTTCCATAACTTCCTCTTATAAGTCTAGAAGTGAGGGTGATCAGCCCCGGTGGCTGGTGGTTGGACGAATTCTGTTCTTGAGCGGTGCAGTGGTAGAACAAATTATCCGGATTCTCGCTCCCATTTAAACACTCGGGAGTGTCCTCATGCATGAACCTGACTACTTACTGTAGCCTCCATGGCCCGTCAGGAATTGGGTGGGATGGAAGTTTACCTCTGCTCTTTTCCACCCCATCCTTAACTGGATATCACGAACTGTTATGTTAGTCCACCTTTCATTAGAAGCAGTGTCCCACATAACCTGCCATTTTTCTATCGACGCACGCTACTGTTATGTGAAAGGAGCATACCTCCTTAAGAAAATACATTAAGATTAAAATTCATTAAAAAATTTCAAGCCTGTTTGGTTTGTTGGGTAAAATAAGTCGTTTGAAGCCCAACACACATCTTCCCATAAAGATTACTTGACTCCACATAGATATATCTAATATGTAGTTCTCCGTATGAATTCCGTAAGAGACGTATTTATTCTGATCATACCTCCATACCCTTAGTTTTAATAATATTTTGAATACTTACAGAATTTTGTGTAATATTTTTTGTTTTTCTCCGTTACAGCCTGCTCCAGAGCCGTATGATCATAGCGTTGATGAAAGAGAACATACTGTGGAGCAATGGAAGGAGTTAATTTACGAAGAAGTTATGGACTATGAAGCACATAATACTAATAATAGAACACGGTAGAGATGGAATTTGTCATGTGTTAGGCAGTCATATTACCTCCAGCCAAACAAACTTCTTCATGTAATATTAAATTATTATAGGAATAATAATACACCTATTCAACTTGTATTTAAATATCTAAAGACCCTTAAATAAAAATACAACTTAAATTCCAATACATTTTATTTCGACATTAATAAGTTTATATTATCTTCAAAAGGTATCATGGTTTTGAAAAATTAATACAATTTACCGAATAAACACAACAGACTGAACCCAACCAACCAATTTAATTTTTAAATGATTTTTATTTTTTATATTGATTAATTGTTAATGGAATAAAAATGTTTGCTGTGTTTATCGTGAACAAATTCAACCTGGATGAACCGGACGGCTATAGCTACAACTGCCATGACCTCGAGGGGAAAACAGTTCTTTTAAGTCGAAACCACAATAGCGCGGGTGGCATAATGGGATGGTGGGGTGCGATTTCCTATAATGGGACTAGGGTTCTTCATTGACGCGTGGTTCTTTTTAAAGATCAATCGCTTCAAATGTTTTGCACTTCGAATAGAGATAAAGATAAGATACCAGTTATTAAATTTTACGTGAAACTAATTTTTCTGAAAACAAACATAAATGATCTTAATGTTTTTGAAATTATTTTCTATTACAGCCTGCTCCAGAGCCGTATGATCATAGCGTTGATGAACGAGAACATACTGTGGAACAATGGAAGGAGTTAATTTATGAGGAAGAGCACTATGAACACTTTCAAGAAGAAACCTAATTCCACTATGTACCATTATAAAATTGGATAAATTAAACGTTAATTTTCTGATAAGCTTACCATAATTTTTCATAGTCCAAATGTTCCTTTTTTTCTTAACATCACATCGTGTTTTGTGGTAGGTTTGGAGATAGATTTGATAGAACACAAAAATAGTGTTTTTTTTTTCTTTACAATTTATTTTTCAGCGATGGGCTTGCGTGCTTCCATTTAACTAACAAGAATGTGATATGTATGGAGGCTTCAACGAGGAAGAACGTTGTGAGGCGTCAAACGACACCAACTAGAGTAGAACGAGGTCCTCGTTCCACCTCCACCGGGAAGAGGGGGAAGTGACTTACACTTCTATAGACCTGCGATTATTGCACCTTCACCTATAAAAATAAAACACCCGCTCAGTGCAAATCTCTTTATTAGTGTCAAATATAAATTATGGTGACGGAATTGGATAGCTGGTCCTCCGGAAGTCTTCCTTCAGGGTTGTCTATGCAGCCGCACGGGGCATGGATATTCTTGGGCTGCTTGACAGCCGGGTGATACTGGTGAACCCAAAACTGGACACCTATGCGGTCGTGTGGGAACAAGCACCCATCGATCAAAGGACCGACTCCATTTCCCCTTCAAGTTTTCTTGTAATCTACCAATTTCCTTTCCTTAAAGAAACCTGGACAGACCGATAACAACTGGCAATTCATTTTACAAAATTATAAAGTGTAATCCATTTTAATTTATTTCACAGTAATATTTTCGTTAAATGTCAACAACAAAAAACTGACAGTACATAAAACACAAACAGTTACTGCCAGATTAGATAAAATTGATTGAATAACTTGTAAAATTTTGCTGAGCTGCTGAATTTGTTTTCCATAGTTTGTACCAAAAGACAGCAGAAAAAATGACTTGGTATGTGCAGACATATTTTGATTTATATATTTGCCAAAGACTAATTCCAAAGATGTACAAAAAATTACCGGCAAAAATACACTGCCTTTTGTGTAAAAAGCTATTAAGAGTCCCAAGCAAGATGATACAAATATATGAACTTTTCTTTTTATTAACTTATTTGATATACTGGTATTTGAAGGTTTGCTGGCATTTGAAGTTTCGACATTCGCAAAAACACTACGTCCACTTTGGATATTTGGTTCGCACTCAGGATCGGAATATAGAACAGTTGGTGTTTCATTGTCTGAAAAACAAAAAATGTTTATTAATATTAATTATGGTTTAAACAAGGCAAGACCAGGGTCATGTGGGCTTTGCTCTTTTCCCGCCCACTCTTAGGATCACCAATACAACAAAAATACTGCAAATAAGCTTGACACTCCTGACACGACGGAGGGACCATGACCATCCCGCAACCTCAGCCTCAACCGGTGCCAAGCTAGTCGGGTAAAGAGACTGAGTCGGTCCAGTTGCAGGTGACAGACAATATGTATTTTGAGCCGCTTATACATTAGCACATACATATGTATGTATGTATTTACATATATTTTAATGAACTGTAAGACAATTACCGAACAAATCCGTTTCGCGTGAAGCAGCTCTGCCATTTAATTTTTCAAGACGTATTTTAGCGTCATCCAAAATCTTTTTTCTGCGAAGATCGCGTCTTAAATTTATATTATTTGTATCAATTAATGGGTCCATTTTAAACGTATGCAAACTTTTATTACCCCTGCGACCAATATTATGACTACGGTATTTTCAAATGAATATACCGTCTGCTCATCCAAAATATACCAAAACATACATTTTACACAGTTCCACTAACAGCCTCTGCACACTGAGCACTTCTTGTTAAAAGTACAAGTTGTAATGAGTGAAAAAAAACGTTCCCATTTTGAAATGGAAATCTTCACATAAATTTACGTTAATATCTTATAATAATAATTTAACGTTTTTATGCGTCTTGTTGATTTTTTAATATTATTTATCATTCATTCGTATGAAACTATTCATTTAGTGTAGCCCGAAATGTAGAAAAAAGGGCTATGGCTATTCCAGTCTCCAAAGAGATGGCCAACCAAAGTGGAGTGTCCTTTTGGAGATAAGGCAGCAGTCAAACGAGAATGTGGAAGGAACTGTTTTTAAAGGATTCGTCGGAGTTCTTCCCAACGTCCTCTTCCTCAAATGATCTCAATAGCGGCTATTATAATTAAGATATTTTTTAACAGCACTAGAAAATAAAATCTTTATATGGTTTAACATGTATTTTATACACGTCCGATGTTTCAAAGATCTGGGCCCATAACCTAATGTAAATTACGCGTCTTGTCGTGTTACAAGCCGACAATGTATTGAGCCATATATTTCGCTTGGTGACCAGTATGACCAAAGTGGGCAAAGGGCATGCTCTACGGCAACACTCTTTGGTGCTTGCTCACAAACTAGAATTTGTAGGAGTGTGAGGAGCTTGGTGGGCAACAAATGGAAAAAAAAGGATGCTCTTGCGTGTGTATCTTTCTCTTTGATTCGTAAAAAGCCCACCTGCCAAAATTATTTGACACGCCTCTTGGTTCCATAACTTTTAGTATTGACTCAGGTATTCACTTCAGACAGACTTCAGGTTATCAATGTCTTAAACCATTAAAAAAAACAACTGACTGAGCAGTTTGTCCGTACAGCATGCACACCGGGCACAATCTTATTTCATGTTATAACAATAAAAAAATTAAAACAAGCAAATTAGAAAATAACTGTAGTCCATTGAGAAAAAAACTTGTAAAACATACATTATAATAATCTAAAATTTATATGAAATGCAATATGCAATAATGTGTATATCGAGTATTCCTGCCAGCAGTTATCGACACAACGAAAGCAACCCTACATATGACGCACGAAGAGAACAAAGATGGCGTTTCCGAGCACACGAAAACTACAGCAAGGTGAATGCTAAGTAAAGATTCTTTAAATATATGTTGAAAATGTCAATAACGATTTGAAATTATTAAATAAAAAGTATGCTTAAAATGTGCAAATTAAAGAAAACTATTCTTATGTAATTCGTCACTGTTAGTTTTCAAGATTAATTTAATAACAAACCTACATATTGACTAGTTGTGCTGAAAGAATCGAAAAATTATTGTTTTACACAAGGTAATTGAAAAATATAATCGAAACTTAAAGATTTATGATCTTTAAAAAGTTGAAATTTATATTATGTGCCTATATTTGTATATATATACCTATATTTATATATGCAGATATATATGTACATACATATATGTGCGTACACATAGGCTGTGGCTATACATCGGTACTCTCACTGCAACAAGGAACCCCAACATACGTATACAAATTCAATTAACAGGATATTAGCGTGAGTACATTTTATGAACGTCAATCAATTAGTTAACGTAGTGATATTTGTATGGATTTTTTTCCAAATGCTGAATATTTACATGTACGTATGTATATGTACGTAGATATACCACCATTTTCATGGTATAATCAAATATACATTTGTAAATAAATGTATATGTATGTATGTACACTTGTATGTTTGTAAACAATAGTTACACTTGGTGGAGCCTTTGGAAATATCGCTGAATGTCAGCAATATAATGTGTTTGTACCTGCATTTATGTACATACATATGTAAGTATATATGTGATATGTGTTCTCAGAATGGACACACATATGTATGTATGTATGGTACAATGTGTTAATATAAGCATGCAAATTATTTTTGTAAAAGTTGCAAGCCCTTGCCGAGGATAAGTTTAGATTTGACAGTAAAAGTAATTTACATAATGTTTTATTGTTCCTTTGCTATAGTGTATCAGAACTGAATCTCTATATAAAGTAGATAAAATAAAGAATATTAACAGTTAATTTGGTGTAAGGTGCAGCGGATCAGCTTAGTACGAGTTCTTGGGTTAATCCTGTTTTAATAAGACGGCTATAAAGTATGTGTACATACATGAAAAATCTTGTTTTTTTTTAAATTTGTCTTGGGATTCCAGCTGCTAATACATCTGAAACACTTTTATGAATGTGTTCCGTTGATTGCATTGTTAGTCTGGTTCTGCCTCAATTGAACAGGAGTCTAATCTATGTTTTTATGGCTTCAGCTTATGCTACTAACAATCAAATACAAACTTACTGTAAACTCAATTAGCCAAGTTAAGTTATAAATATTATAGAAGAAAGCTAAAATCAGCCAACAGCCCATCTCTGTTGTCAGCAAACTAGCCTCGCAGTTGTTAGGATTTTCCTTTTTTGCGTGGCCTTCTTTTACATTTCATGGAATTCGTATAGCGACTATAAAAACCAGGGTTAAAAACACCAATCGCAATAGAAATTGGACTTTTGTCAGTAATGAAATATTAACAGTTTTATGTGTTGAATAGGTACTTAGCCTATTTTTTAGTTTTTATGAGTCTCAAGAGAAAATGGGCTCCCAACAGTCATTCGTCCTTTGCTTCGCTGATCACCAATATATAACACAAGTTCACATCAGTGTGAATGTCCTATGCATGTATAACTATGTTGGCCGAGCATTCAGTAAGAAATCCATCCCTAAGACTGACATTTCCGACGCATTTAGATCCTATATGTATAAGCAACACTTTGTTTATAAACAAACCTCGTACCAGCTCCAATAGAAAGTAATATTCAATATGAGTGTCTTGCGAACTATTTGTTCGATGGTGGAGAATGAGATTTAACTTTGTTAATAGATCAGCCAGTGATTAAGTGCTTAGAAATGACCTGTTGGGGACCATAATTAGCACTTGGAACTAGATCAGACGAGCCTGGATTTATAATAGTCGGGATGCTCTTTTCTTCCTTAAGACATAAAAGAAGAGATCCTCAGGTATATTCCTTCTTGTTGTCGTATACTGAAGTCACTCGTGCGTCGGATGTCGTTTTCGATTTCACAGAGATTCCAAAGAAAACACCTGTCATAGGAATTGTTGGTGAATGTAGAATGACTTTTCAGTTAATTATTAATTTAGCAAGCTGAAATTGCCTACTGTGACAGCCTTAGAACAGCTTTTTGGTAGCGTATGCAACATTTTGGTATTGTATAGCTGTAACTCGAATAGTTAAGCGGTATATTCGATTTGGGTTCGTCGAAGTGGAATGTCCATCCGTCTGTCCATTCTGTTGTGCGCCTAGTACTCAGAGACCTAACGAGCTAGAGCAAACAAGTTTTGCATTTAGACTTCTGTTACAAGTGGATTTCAAAAGGATTCCACAAAGGGCGAAAGTCTGCCACATTCACAATTTTGAAGATGCAAGAAAACCAAAAACGCAGTTCCGTGGAGAATATCAACCATAACAACCAGATTGCAGAATATGGATCAGATCATTATATACGCAAAATAAGTAAAGACGAATGGCCATATCCGAAGGTAAACGAAATCCGTAGTATGTTGACTGAGAAAAGGTTAGTTATGATCTAAAACATTAATGAAGCACAAGGCTGTGACTTTACGAATACTGTTGATTCATAACTCAAGAGTTGGTGATTTATTGCAGTTCTTGCATTGTACGAGGGCTACTAAAATATAGTTTAACCGGCTGTAATATTTACTCAAGCGCCGTTGTCAGCGTGCAAATTATCTCACAAATGTATGAACGAACGATTGATCTGTCAAAAGTATAGCAAATATATACAATGTAATAGATGTATGAATAAGCAGTAAGTTAATATATTTATTTATAACTTAAAAACTGTTTCATTTCAGATCCATTGCCAAATCTCCGTCTTGAATTGTGGTGCAGATATGGCTACCAGTGATGATGAGCCAATGCACTTGTATGAAGTGTTTCAAAACTGTTTCAATAAAATAGCAAACAAACAACCAACGGGCACAGCCGGATCTGACCGTGGAGGTGGTGGGGGTTACCACTCGCCTTACGGAAACCTTGGAGTGGAAAATGGCATGTACCCAAGTGATTTTAACTCAGTTCACGATGCCAATGCGGGAAACAATCGCTTTCCCAGCACAACAACACAAGTTGATCAGTATTTTGATTCAGCTGTGACGAGTAGCGGCGCTTGGTGTCCATCCCAAATGAGCAGTGGTAATAATTACATGGGACAAGGCTCTTATCAAAATACTGTTCCATTGACTTGTCATACTTTGGACCAGCAAGTGCATAATGCAGACGGTTTGTCAAGTGGAACAAGTATTGGAATCAATATGGGAAGCGAAAGTGGTCATGCCATGCATTGTCCGGTGTCAACTTCTCTTCCGCCGATGAGTACTTTTAGACCTAATGCCGGTAGTTTGCCCAGCATCAGCGGACAAGCACCTGTCCATCCACCAGCCATATTCAACTCACCACAGGCACAGGCACACAATCAAAGCCAAGTACAAGTACAAGCACAGCAGCATAGTTCGTTATCCACGGCTGGACCGCATGGTCATCATTCGCTCAATCACACTCCACATTCTCATGCACATTCCCATCACAGTCAGCAAAACAGTCCTGCGGTGCAGAGTGCAGATACATTCAGCGGAGTAAATGCCGGAGTTAATGTGAAAGTGGCTGGAGCTGGTAATTCTTCGGCATCATCATTGCGGCAACAAATGTATTTACCAGCTAATGTAGCTGATCAAAGTATTAGTAGTTTCGGTTCAAATCCTTCTACGCCCGTTAATTCACCACCCCCATTGACGCAATCTGTTGGCGAATCGTCTGTCACTGCTCCAGGTGGGTGGGGCCATTCAGTGTTAAATGGTGGCACGAATCCGAGTTACGTAAACGATATGGTTCCAGTAACTAGCTTACATACAATGGCCTCTGTATTTCAAGGAGTACGCATGGAAGAAAGATTGGATGATGCACTCAACGTACTGCGCAATCATTGCGAGCCCGAAACTATACCAAACGTAAACGTTAACGCATCGATTGAAAATATAGATGCAATGTCTTCATTTGTTCCCAATTCCCCTTCGCATCTTTTAAACGTCACCGCCGCAGGAAGTGGAAGCTCTTCTGTCACCAACACGTCCAATTCACTTGTTCATGACGTTCTGTCAATGGGAGCTGCTGGATCATCAGTTCAATCAGTTGGCGAAGATGGATTGGCGCATTTAAAAACAGATCGAACAAAACAATCAAAAAAGCGAAAGGAACACACTGTGACCAACACCATAGCGGCAGTTTGCACCACCTCGAACCTAACCAGCTTAGATGTTTCCGATACAAAGCCAACAAGCTCTATAGAGTCATTAAATGCAACCCAATTGCAGCAGCTTTCGCAGGGTGGAAAATCATCAAAAAGACCACGCCGATACTGCTCTTCGGCGGATGATGATGATGATGCAGAGCCAGCTGTTAAGGCGATTCGAGAGAAAGAACGTCGTCAGGCCAACAATGCGCGCGAAAGAATTCGCATTCGAGATATCAATGAGGCGTTGAAGGAATTGGGTCGAATGTGTATGACACACCTAAAATCAGATAAGCCACAAACTAAGTTGGGAATTCTTAACATGGCTGTTGAGGTTATTATGACCCTGGAGCAACAGGTTCGCGAGCGAAATCTGAATCCCAAGGCAGCATGTCTTAAGCGGCGCGAGGAGGAGAAGGCCGAGGACGGGCCTAAGCTGAGTGGGCAGCATCACATGATACCGCAGCCACCTGTTGGAGCGTCCGGAAGCAGCTATCACAGCCAATCTGCGCAGCTTGTGCCACCGTCATCACAGACTATAAGTACCATGACCATATCCCTACCTGTCAACAATGCTACCAGCGTCTTACCACCCCATTTACATCAGCAACAACAACAATCACAACTCGGACACGGTCAGCTTCCGCAATAGCATGCACTTAGAAACCACTCTGAAATCGCCCCTATCTTCCATAAAACCCCAATGTATTCAAGACTCTACCAAGTACTCATCAAACTCGGAACTCGAGCACGAGCATCAGATTTAAAAAACAAATATTTTGGCGTTGCCCTCCAAAATGGAAGTCTCAAGCAACATAGCTCTTTTAAAATGTACAACACTTTTAACAAACATCGCTTAAACGATTGTCAATATGATGACCAGGTTTACTTATTAATATGATTGTATTGTATTGTATATAGCTATTCCACAATTTTTTACCTGGGAAGATATTTTACGTTTCTTAGATAATTTGATTAATTAAATTTGTTTTAATTTTATATCTGTACGATATTACCTTACCGTAGCCATGTTTTTTATACAATTACAGCATACATAACGACATAATTAACTGTAAGTAGTTAAAGAAAACTACAATGTAAACACATACATAGGCCTATTTCTTTTTATTTCCCAGAGATACAGGAATAAATATGTCCATATTAATTTTTTTATTGGGTTTGTGATTAAAGAACACTTTTGAACGTAAGGGTAATAAAAAAAAATACTATGGAAGTAATCGTTAATTAAGATTAGCTCATAATTGTTGTATTGTAACTTAAGGCTTCAAAGAAAATTTGTAATATGGTTATCAATTATATAGTTTTCTACTATAGGAAACTGGAATTTGCAAAATATTTGGCGATGCAAAATTATCTGGAATGGAGTCATGACTCATCACGGCGAGAGCGATTCAGTTTCAGAAGACTGCATACAATTCTGAGCTCATATTTACATAGTAGTCAAATCTTAATTGTGAATTGTAGTGGACCGCAGCCACTCGCCTTTTTTGCCAGGGGCTCTTGCGTATGTAGCATTAACCCGAAGTTGCCGGAGGTGGAAAGCGACTTATTTCTGTACACTAGGCCAAACGATTTGTGGTTAAAGTTGCAATTATTTCGAGCTGAAATGTCCAGTCAAATAAAAATTTCTTTGATGATACTTGGAGATAATGAGATTTCCTGGCAGTTTTACAAATAGTTGCATGACTTTTGAAGTAATCCATCGGTAAAGGGAAAAATTGCTGTGTTCTGCTAGTGCAATAGTTGAAAACGATAAAGAACGTTGGACGACGCGTTCGACCGCTACACAACGTTATACGCTGTATGTATGAATATGCATACAGTAGGAGGCAAGTATTTATTTATTGCATATCCATTTGCAAATAAGGGACTAGCAATAAGTAATATAATTATAATTTATTTTACGAGAAGCCGTTTGCTGGGATGGCCCATCATTTCGCTGCAGTCAGCTGTGACTGCAAACTCGGAGCAGAGATCTCGCAAGGGGATTTGGATGGGAAGAGTTATTAGCTTGATGCTTTGATTTTTGTTCCAGTCATCTCCTCTTTTACGAATTGCTATGTATGTATATAGTATAACAAATGGTTAGTGATGCAGATCAGGTATATACATACATATGTATATATAGGGTCGGAAACCTTTCCTTCTGTCCGTTAAATGGCCAGTGTGACCGCCGTAATATTGATGAAAAATATACCCTCAAACCCTCGGTAATATACCAAAATATACTCTTTCATTTTCAAAATACACCGTAAATACACCAATGAAAAATAATTAATATTTTTGTAAAACCCAGTACTCAGATGCGCAAAATTTCTTCTTTCGTGCTATGTATTTCGCTCTTTGCCCAGTCTGAGCGAAATATATTGCACATTATGCTGGCAACCCTTTTTTCGGATCTGAGTACTAGGCTTAAGCCAAAGATTTGAGTACCAGACTTAGGGCAGTTCAAAATCCATTCCAGGAATACCATTTTTTTTTTTTTAATAGATAAGGATATGTACGTATGAAAAAATAAGAAAATCACATTGTGTACATGCGTACGTTCATACCTTCATACACAATGTCGGGGAATGAACACTTTTTTGAAGGAGCTGAAAAACTTCTAGAAATTTGGTTTGAAGAAACTTCTGATAACAGAAATGATCTGCGAAACATTGCCCGGTATGTGCTGCTGCATTTATTCTTACTTATGTCATTGCAACAAATGTATGCATACTAGGTAGGAGTCTTTAATTTAAAGCAGTATTTTGCAATTTACAAGAGACTACATAATCATGAATGAAGGGCTTTGCTCGCTAAGGTGCTAAGCTTGAGTCTGGATACCCGAAAACTTAAGGAGTGTTTGTATATGTATATGTATATACATGTATATGTACATTTGTACATATTTACAAATGTCTGTATGAATTAGTTTCGTGGTTTATACCAAGTCGGACTTAGCTGATTCCAAGACGTACTTTTTGCCACGCATTCTTATCAGCTTAGAATGTGTTCCATGAACTTTCCGCTTCCGCTTTTTTTAAGGGTTAATAACGTTCTTTCAGCTGTTGTAGCTGTTAGGTAGCTTTTGTAATTTCAACGTCGTTGAACGTATGGGCTTCGCTCCTGGTTGTAGTTTCCTATAGTTGAATTACATAACACATTTTCAAATTCCTTCCTTAAATAAAGATAACCAAAACCATGCTTTAATTTTCCTCATGCTTTTTTTTGGATAAGTTCTTTTTGGGCTCCCTCGTTTGAGATGAAACTTAGTAAAACAATATCTGAAATAACATCAAGATTGATCGAGGCTTAGCGTAAGGGGCCTTTTGGTGGCAAAAAGTTCTTGCAGTCTCTGATTCATGTGCGTTTATTCGAAATATTCGATTGATTTTGCGCATTTTTGCACATTTCTGCTTAGCAGCGCAACTTTCGGCAAACTCGGCAAAAGGCTATAATATAATAAATGTAATAAACCAAAAGACATCTAGTTAGTGGTGTAAAAAAAGCCTGTGTGTTGGAGTTTCCCAGGGAACATCCTCTTAAGTTTTGCTCCACCGCAGATAAAAGAATCCAGTCTATTTCGATAATTATTTATTTAAGTATGATCTAATTATATGTACGCTTCTAATTTCAGATGTGATTGGGAGAATGTGCTGAGCCATGTAAATTGCGAAATAATAAGTTTTTCAAAAAACGATTTAATTGATGCTTTTGTGTTGAGGTAATTTTTATGCACTGTACTCGTAGAATATAAGATTTGATTTGGGTAAAGTCTAGTAAGTACCACTGACCATAGGATGTGTGAGTTCATACAAGAAAACTGTCTTAGTTGAGAGTACCCCAGTCAGCTGATGCAAATCTATATGAATATATGAAACGAGCTCCCACATTTGCTTGTGTGTTGTTGAAACGAGAACACCAGATGATGAGCACGTACGTAGATTCAATTCATTGTTGTAGCCTATATGGCCATCGTATTTCATGTAAATAATTCTTCACCAACACATAAGTAAGTTATTTAATCATGCTTGTAAATTCTTTAACTTTATTTGACTTCACTTCATCAGGACTTACTTTCTGAAGTAAGTTGTAGGTAAGAAAAGTTTATTTTCTTTAAGTGAAAATACTAATGGGTAATGGTGCTGTACTCCTGATGGTTCAGTTGGTTGTGGGTGTGTTGCGTGTCAGGTTTTGCTCCCATACCAACAGCTTGTTTTTGGCGTTTCTGGCTTTCAGCTTAAATGATTAGTTTTTAATGCATTTCAGCGAGAGTAGCATGTTTGTATCAAAACGAAGATGGATACTGAAAACTTGTGGGACAACAACTCCACTTAAATGCTTAAGTGAATTGATAAGGCTGGCCAGCTTTAATGGATACAACATAATTACAGACCTCTTCTATTCACGAAAGAACTTTATTCGACCGGATGCTCAGGTAAGAAACTGGTTTCAAATGTGAAATTATTTATTATTGGTATATTTATCTTTCAGGTGGCACCACATAAAGGATTTACAGAGGAAGTTTCGTATCTTGACACGCTTTTTCCAAATGGAAGATCATATTGTTTAGGTTCTATGAACCTTGAATGTTGGTATCTTTACACCTTTAGTCGTTCCGATATGAAATTAACAGGACCGGGACACATAACGGATGAGTTTCTCGATGCTGATCCTGATCAGACTATTGAAATTCTTATGCAGAATCTTGATGTAAACGCTATGTCGGTCTTTAATAAAAAGAACACAACAAGCGCATCGGAAGCGACCTCGGTATAAAGTCATTGAACAATTGTTCTTAAAAAATTTAACATTTCTGGTATTTTTTAGATTTCTGGAATTGATAAGATCTTGCCAAGTATGCATATTGACGATTTTTTGTTCGATCCATGCGGCTACTCCATGAATGGAATAAATGAAAAGGTAAAACAATATTAAAATAATACATACATGAAAAATTCTGCCAAATTGATTGCCTAGGGAGAAATCCTCCCAATCCTTCCCTGTTATTATATTTAAGAGCTAATACCTTCAAAAGAAGTGCAGAACTCTTTATGCTTTTTTAATTATTCTTTTACTGGAAGGAAATATGTATATAAAAATTAATCTTAATTGTTGTTTGCCTACAGGGAGAATATATGACGATTCACATCACACCAGAGAATTTATTTTCTTATGTTAGCTTTGAAACTAACGTGGCAATGACAAACTACAGGAACCTTATAAATCAAGTTATCAATACATTCAAGCCTGGAAAGTTTATCGTTACAATTTTTGCAAACAAGGTATGTTCCGGGGGTTCTGGACGTCGTTTTTCACCATAGTACCTTGGAAGAACTATCAATTAAAACAAAAACCTATTTTGTATAATTACAGTGCTCTTTGGCGTATGAGACTATGAAGGAGTTGGAAGTTGAATATTCTAAAGAGTCGCATTGGAAACGAACGGACATGCAATGCTGTAATTTCCCGTCATACAATCTACTTTTTGCACAATATTCTTACAATGGGAAAAATAATTGTAAATGAAATTGTAGTGTACAAGTAAATGAATTCAGAGTTCTGGACACTTGTAATGTTAATTTTTGTAATAAATGCAAGCGAAAACTAACATCTATAGTTATTGTAATGTTAATTGAATATCCTTCTGTATCAGCGGTGGGCTGGCTGTTTCAATTTGGTAACCTTCCAACAAAAATAAAGAAAAAACGGTATGATGATGATAATGATATATGATTCCTGGGACCCAGCGGAACAGACAGAAGAAAGCGTTTCCTAATTGCAGACTGTCATCCGGTGGTCTGCTTACTCGCACTGCTCAGTGCATTATTCCTTTAAAAATCGTCAACTCTCTTCTATTTCTCTTTTTTATTTACTCAGCGCCCACAAATATTACACATCTGCTTTCTTTTATGCAAAATGTGAATTTTTAGCAGATTTTATTTTGAAACGCCTAGTTCTCAGAGCCGAAAGCAGACATCCTAGGTACATATTTGTAAACTTTTTTTTAAAATCAATATCCCACAACTCATTACCAACTTATTACGTAACGACTTGCTTTTTTTATAAATTGTTGCTGTTGGGCTTGTTGGATCCGTATACCAGACCTAGGTTATATTATGTTACTTATGTTTTTTCGTGCTGAAATATGCCGGCCGAAATCAAACCCAACTTTAGGCCAGAGTGATGGGCCGGCTAGGACTGGATAATAATTTGTTTTGTTTTTCCTTTTTCAGAGCACTGATTCAACCAAGCACTGCTCGACACGACATAATAATACATTTCGGATTGGCCTGTTATTCAAATCAACATCCAAGAACTTATATATTCATTTTGTAATCACATTTTTCACCTACTCAATGGTCCATAACAGTCAGCTCTTCAAGTAATTTGGTTATCCCATTGGTTATACTAGAACACCAAGGATTGGATAGTGAAATAACTGATGTGATATTATGATGATCGCTGTCGACTACCGTCAAAGGATTGTATGCTCGGAACTCATAAATCCGCAATTTCCGTGAAAGTTGAAGTTTTGAATGCTCGGAAAATTCTCCATGCGATGCGAATATGCATCAAACTCTGTGTATCCATGGCGTTCCCCGACTTTGGCTACCTCTTTTAACCACTGTGCGAGAGTCTGTCTGTATTATTTGTTATAAATTAATTTTATGTAATTTTGCTAAACATAAAACAGGAAAGCCACCTGATAATTCGCTGCCACTATACCTAGAGAAGAAGCCAGAAAACGGCCAAATGGCAGTTTTCTACGAATGTTTCTGAATGTTTTTGTTTCTGCGTTCGCTTTGGTAAAACAAACTTGTCTTTGACTGACGATGAAATTTTGTTGGAGACATTTTATTTGTATTAAAGATTTCAACGCATTCCATTTTATTAAAATCGCGTGTTTCTAGAATTCGATTTAATGTAGTCTGTATTTAAGGTATGGCTTAATTTATTTTTTCTTAATAGTTTTCTACGTTATCTTAAGTATTATGTGCTTGCAAATGTAATCTTTAGATCCTAATCAACGCATGTTCAGTTAATATCGTAAAATAAATAATTGAACGATTATCAAAGCTACACATTTTTTAAAGGGACAGATCGAAAACGATCATAGGCTAATTTTTGTTTGTTTATATATTTCCAGTATTACTTAAAATTGTAATAATATTTACGCATAGTACTATCATGCCAATAGTTGTCGCGTCTTCTGATATTTTTAGAACCGGTGATTTCCCACTGGCGAACGAGATCTGAAACGGCATCCTCCTTGTCCACCGCTACGTCCATAGCTCGTGCTGTTGCCACTACTGTAGCGGCTGCCATCGCGGCCTCCACCATAGACGTCACGACGACTGAACCCGTTACTACCGCTATCTCTTCCGCTGTAGCCAGCGCCAGAGCGCCCAGAGCTATAACCACGCTCAGCATGTCGGCTACTGGAACCACTCGAACCTCGTACTTGTCTGAATCCACCGTTGCTACTGTTTATGCTGTGTCTACCGAAATCTCCACGACGACCACGTTCACTGGATCCCCCACGCCTACTTTGGCGTGGCCGGCCCTTTGAAATTTCCACACGTAATTGGGAGCCCAAGAGTTCCGAGCCGTTCAAAATATCACATGCTTTTTCGGCATCATCCCGATGTTCAAATTCCACAAATGCGAATCCAGGCGGATTGAACGCAATCCAAACAGAATTAAGCTTCCCATACTTGGTAAATTCTCCTTCAAGATCGTCCTTCTTGACTTTGTCAGTTAAATTACCAACATATACTCTAGTTCCACGTTGATCGGTCATACTTGTCATTGCACAGCTATATTTTATGTTCCTTTATGAAAAATCAATACGTTTTCACAACCCTGCAAACGAGCGTTTGTATGTATATCAATTTTTAAGAGTAACTCCACTACATTCATAATAGGCATGAGGGCACCTATTTGGAACACTGAAATCGAAGAAAAAAATTTGTTCTATTAAATGCCATAAATCAGGGGGCTTCAGTTTTCACTTTTGCGATTCCAACGAAAACGGTATGTTTTCATTTTTTCAGGTGATCCAGCTAACGATAGCTTCGGCTTTTTATAAGATGATAATAAGCATATCTGACGAGAGATAACATATGATACATTACAAAATTCAAAATAAACAGCCAGTTGTCTTTACGAATAGGCTATCGCCAGTTTCCACGTATGAGGAACGGTTGGATTTTTGGACAAATGTGAAACTCTTCTCCATGAGAAAAAATATTTAAAAACAAAATTAGCTTGAAAATTTCCTTTTATTATATCTGGGACGTTTTTAATTCTAGGACATTTAGTTAATTTATTTGATCTTGAATGATCGCTATTTGCTGATCAAGGTTCGGAAACCTATAAAAACTGGTATAGTATAAAAACTAGTATGGTTTTTGTTTGTTAGCGATTTATGGTATTTTGCTGATCAAGTATGACTAGTATGGCTTTCTGTTTGCTAGCGATTTATGGTCTATGTACACTGAGCACACTGCACGTGGGTAAGGTAAGAATTTTTGTAAACCTTTGGTCGGCTCGCAGGCCCTCACACAGAGTGAAAAAGTTTCTTGCTTCTCTACTGTCGCGGCAGCCAATTGAGCATAGCTCATATGAAATTTTTTCTGTGCCGTTCTCTCTGATTCTTTTCGTAAAATGTTTACATTTTTAAACCAGAAACATTTTCTCGATGTTTTTCGATATCGATAATGAAGTGGCGGAAGAATGTTTAAAAAAGGCAACCTTAATGTTATAAACCTTGTGTTTATAAATATTGTCTAAAAAGATGAACCTCTACACTAATTTTAATTGGTTTTGCATATATTTTACCATCAGCGCAGTTGGCGTGTCAAACCAAGAGGATTATTGTGCAGAGCTTTCTACACAATCACTAAGCCGGATTTTGGGTCAAGCTTTTAATCCTCGCTATATGAGTATAGAGCCGCCAGGAGGATCGCATGATGAAAACCACAATTTGGGATATAAAAGATCGTCATATGATATACCATTTTATGCCGACAGAGATGTCGTTTCATTGGGAAACTTTCCGGCTTGGGAGACGGACCACTTTGCATATTTTGGAAAAAGAGAGGAAACCATAAAAGGCAGGAAGATCCGCATTAGAAGTGCTGCTGTCGAAAGAGGCGGAAGTCCAAAGACTGACGTTTTTAAACACCGCCCGTGGGAGTGCTCATCCCAGATTAATTGGATTGATTTGGGACTGAATTATTTTCCACGTTATATACGTTCGATTGAGTGTATTTCTAGAAAATGTTGGTATGGACACTTTAATTGCAAACCAAAATCATTTACCGTTAAAGTTCTGCGCCGAAAAAGTGGCTCATGCATTCAAATAAACGATAAATTAGTTTTAATTACTGCGGAAACATTCAAAAATGATTACACGCAGCTCTGGATTTGGGAGGAAATAGCAGTTAATTTTTGCTGTGAATGTGTTATGCTATACTTATAGCTCTGTTTAATAGAATTCACAATATTTAAATATACAATTTTTAACAAAAGACTTTAATAGCGTTGGGAACAACAGATAACTTAATGGGCCTTGCATCATATTCCTCTCCGTCAATCGAATATGAATCGTTAGTTGATTCTCCGTTTGGATATAGCTGGATAGTTCGACTTCTCAGCACTAATTGTGGTACAATTGAGTTACATGTAATGCTTGGAATAGTTTTAATAAAATCCCATCCTGGTTGTAGTGAGCTTATGAAATTAGTTTCCAGCTCGGAAAAGTCCTCATTGTTTCGTATACAAGTAATGTCAATTTGATTGGCTTCCATCTTTCCTTTCAGCTCATTACTGCACACGCTATTTTTAATTAGCTGTTTTTGGCTTTTTACGTTCCGGCGGTTAGAATTAACAAGTTTTCCAAAAAATGATTGTTTCAGAACTGTGCTCTCATCATTAGGAATCTCAAAGCAGTCGGCGCATCCTGAGCAGGGAGGCGTGTACACGTAATCAGTCACTAAGCTCCAGTTTTTCGAAAATAATTTGCCAAAGGCAGCAACATAGTGTCTAATTGGACCAAAATACCAATATTTTTCTTTGGTCGAGTCAATATCCTTCAACAGACCCCATGAAAATCCATTTAGTCCGAATATCGGCTTTAATTGTTTCTCGCTGTCAGCATCGTCATTGATAACGTCATAACGAATTACACTCTGATACATGAATTCTTCTCTTAGCATTGGTAATAATGCACTACATAACGATTTGATGTAATCCAGCTCACTTTGAACGCTATAATGGAAATATTTATGGAGAGGTTGATTAGTGCGTCCCAGGGGAAGAATTGTGATGGGGCAACGATTTTCATTTCTTCGCATTAGGCCGGTGACAACCTCTGATGAGGTGCCATCTCCACCTGCAATAACAATTGCATCAGGTAGAACAGCCATTTCTTCAATAAAAGCTTTGGCATGCCCAATGTGATTGGTTCGAAGTAGCTCAACCGAATAGCCGGCTAAATGCAATATCGGCTCGCAATACTTCTTGAACTAGAAAAGGTAACATTTAAAAAGCATTTTGTGGAATTATGTACATGTTATTTAATTACAGTTTTCTCCGATTTTTTGTTGTTGGCGATGGGATTGATTACGACCAAAACCTTTTTCGTTGATGGTATATTTTTACATGAAGAAGATAAGTTGGTAGAAAATTCCCGCATGTGTTGATTAATACTGCAATTAAGATGTTTATAAGGATACATTCTGTTAAATTTCGTACACTTACTCGATATGTGTCTTAAGCGAGCTGAGTGCATAACCCGAAACAGCAGCAGCAAATGCACTCTTCTTCCAATTATTTCGAATTACTTTTAAAAAGTTCATTTTCATTAATAATTATTATAATTTCTAACCTGATCAAATGTTATTATGTTTTGAGTTATGAAGCAAGGAAATATTTTTGTCAAGATAGTGTTGCAAAGTTGTCGTCGTTTGTAGTGAAAGGAACACAAAATGAAAAAAAAATTAAAAGTTATGGTGATTCATTAAATGTTAAACATGCTATTATACACGGATGAGCTATATATTTTTTAGAAAAAAGGCATATATTTTAACTTTTAAGCAGGTTTGCATTTGTTTCCGCTAGAAAAGAAACCGGAAATAGATTTGTTTGAGCACAAACTGATTGCTAGCGGCTGTTCGGCGGGCAGTACACAGATAAAAAGAAACCCGATCATACCAGAAAAATCGTAGACCCGAGAAAAATATGGAAATATTCTGTTTTCCGCCTTGTAAAACCCAGTCCACATATGAGCTACATTTTGTGTCCACAGAAAGCCATATATTTCGCTCTGTGCGCAGTGTGACCAAAGTGGGTCTTGTTTGTTTACAAAATAAATGCGGTTAGACATTTTATTTTTGTATGAAAGCAAGTAGGGTAGCGCAGGAGTGCATTATAGAGAGTGGATGTGAATCTTAGAGGACAAGAATGCATGAAAAAAGTACTGCATTCATTTATAAATCCGTTCCGGGGGACCGAAATACAATAAACATATATTTTATATGAGTACATGAGAAAATGAATGATTATAAGAATAATAAATTATAAAATAAATATAATCGGCATTCGTATGAACAGCCATAATTTCATACCTTTTTCATGGAAATATATTTTATTAGCGCATCTGAGTACTGGACTATAATATCAATAATTTTTTGTTTGTCTGCTTAGACAGATTTGGCGATTAGATTAGCTAGCTCATTACCATTATAATTTTTAATGACCTGGTATACATTGAAGTGCAAACTTTGAAAATCTTTTATTAATAGTTTTCTTATGATAGATTCGTAATAATTATAATTATAATTATTAACGTTTACATTTTGGATGGCATTTATAGATAATAGTGAGTCAGAGAGAGATTATACAATTTACACTATTGTAAAACAAATATTTGCTTCAAGTGTAGCGATAATTTAAGCCTCTGAAAACTAATGCATATTGAGGTAGGACCTTTAGGACTTAATTTCCATCTGAGATGGATGGCAAAAAAACATTACATCGTTTACAGTCTGGACGTTGATATGCAATGACTGCACCATCAAGTGGCCCATGCGACACCAAGCCAAAGCCTGTTACGCGCGGAACCCAGCAGAACGCAGCCCGCACAGTCTTTGCAGTCTGCCATATCCAGCTGTATAGATACATTTAAGAGACGCATTCTGTTTGTATAAAGAATTGGGGGCAATATTAAGGTTTAGGTTTGAAAGGACCGTTTGTATTGTTACGCTTGGTAATTTATATCATGCTTTTTTTAGCCTGAAAAAAAACTTTACAGGGGTATAAGAAACAAATATCGGGTAAATTTCAGTTGAAAATCAGCCCAAATATTGTATGGCTTAGAACAAATGTTGTTCTTTTAAACGAACCAGCTTTTTATTGAGTAAGAATGAGAACGAAGAATGAGTAAAAATAGTATTATACGTTGTACAGTTTATTTTAGATATATGTATGTATGTATGTATGTATGTATGTACATACATATGTACATATGTATGTACCTGAAAAATGAAGTACCCGAAAAAAAATTGAATAAATGTTTGGACACAGAAATAGTTTTCCACTTTGTGTGCTCATATCACATAAGCTAAAAGTCCGATTCTCTTGATAGTTGAACTACTGATGTTTGTTTTCATTGTATTCAAAACGCTCACAAAATTCTTTGTGTTTTACATTCTCCATTCAGCTAAGGTCCCACTGTGCAATAGTTCGTTTTCCGAAATTTATATTTTCGGATTATAATGAATCAAATATTCTCTGGATTTTCTTTTCCTTCAAAATTATTTACATACATGAAAATTCGTTCAGTTATTAATACGTCTTAATTAAGCAATCTACGATGGACCCACTGTGCGATGGTGAATGGGATAATGGGGTTTATCTGTCTATTAAGAAAAACATAGCCCTTGAATTGAGTAAACAATATCGCCAGCTGCCAGAATTCCACCCCTCTCCAATAAACTTAAACGAAACCTCAAGCGCTCGTTTACATCGAATTCAGCTGCAAGCCAAACGGCAACATTGTTTTATCCAAACTGACGGTGCACAGAACACTTGAATATACAACATGTACATGTACATAAATCAAAAGCCACTTTATTGCAGTTAGACGCGGAGAAGTAGTCATGCCAGACCACTCAAAACGAGCGAGAATTTTATACATGGTACTTCCAGAGTAAAAAGGTATATTGTGTGAATGGACGAGTGGATTTATTTATTTATGATTAACCGAAAGTTTAATCGCTTTCGACTCCCTAAATTTCGAATTTAGGAATTAAAATGAATATTAACAAATGGAAAATATTTCAAACGAAAACGAACCGTTAACTTGGTTATGATTTCCATTTATCTCTGAATGCTGGATATCAAATGGCCTTTAGTTCTTTCGAGGTCTTTCTTATAAGTGTATACATCCATACATATAAATGCATGGATATTATGTGTGTATGTATGTATATTTTAAATACAGCACTTGCAAAGCTTGCCATTGGTCTATGGGCTGATAGAGTATAAGAGCGCATGCCATTGGTTGATTTTCGGGGTGGATATTTACATACACTCTTGTTCAAGTTATAGCTTCCACCAATTCGCGTGCAAAGTAAACATTCTGTATTCTTCAGTTTCCTTTTGGCCAGCAGACAAGTTTTCGGATTAGTTTCAACCGCAAAAAATTCAACCTAATTAACGCTTAAGCAAAACTCATCCCACTCCAACTGAAAGAATTGTACCTAAAAAATGTCGAAATATCCCAACTGTGTCGGCCAAAAGTCTACTTACTACAGCACAGTATACAATGGATCTGCTGTTATGGATGTAAAATGTAAATGATACAAAAACATCTAAATGTTCTTCGAAACACTTTCCACAATCGGTCAATGATCATTTATTTCACCAGAAAGAAAATCTAAAAAGTAAAATAAAGACGTCTATAGAAATAATGTAGTGTACGTGTACATGTACTTTTTTTTGGTACTGATACTTTCTTAGCTGATGCAATTTCGAAGAGTTTAGGCCCTAAAGTTTAGGCATATATATTTGTATTAGTTTTGTGGTAAATGTGCATTTCTAATCCCAATAATAATATGTATGTCTGTCTGTCCGTATGTTTTTTTGTTACATCTAGTCTCAGAGACTATAAGATCTAAACCAGCTCTGTTTTGTGTGCAGACTCCTGTAACTCCTCCAGACTCCAGTGCAAAAATGTGTGGCGTTCCAAACTGTAAAAAAAATGTAAAGCGCAGACTCATGAACAATGACCATGTCTGCAAGATTGCTGAATCTGGATCAGATAAATATTATTGAATTCAGAAGAATGTGCAAATAAAAGTTCAGTGGCTACGCTACCCCCATTCACTTACTGAATTAAAAATATGTAAAAATGTAAACAGATAAAATATTTTCAAATCTGACTGACTGCGGACCACGTTTAAAGGTCTGGCTGCGGCCAAGTCACCACTCGTTTCTAAATTTTTGAAAAAAATAAGTATTTTATAAATTTGCTTCTTATCGTCCTCAAGCTTTTTTATTGTTGAAACTTTAAAATTAACCAATTCGGCCCACCTGCCCTTAAATGATTCTTGACCTACCACTCGCTACCTGTACATCGTTGCCGCCTCGATTAGGCATTCAGTAAGACACCCCCATGAACAGACCAGCGTCTAAAATATGGCACGGACTTCTACGACCTAACCAACCTGACTCGTAATGCTCTCTCCCTCGTTCCTACATACCTCGTTTTCGCGAACGTTCTACCGCTGTAATATATTTATGAATGTAGTATGTACACTACATAATAAATGAGGAGGAACTTTGTGAGACGCGCTGGAACGCCCCACATCTTATATTCTTTGTACTCAGTCAGTAGGGCAGTCACTGTCTGCAATGACTTAGTTGTTCTGTGTGTGCCTGTTGGGAATATTCGCTCATATCTTTTTATTCTTAGGCTTTTTGTTGGTGCAAGATAACTTAATTTGTTCATTTTTAAATATTTAAATATATGTTAGATATTTTGGTAATTTATTTAATAGAAATTTGTTTATGTAAAACAAATTGTAGGTTCTAAAAATATTCAGGAACAAAGATATATACCAATAAATCCCTATGGTCTGATGGCAACTCCAAATGTTCGGATAATAAAAAAACGAAATACAGCAAATAAAAAAGAGCGAAGACGAACACAAAGTATAAACAGTGCTTTTTCCTACCTTCGCGAAAAAATTCCAAACGTGCCATCAGATACGAAATTATCCAAGGTAAGGTTCTTACTGCTTAAATCCTGTTGATAATGTGCTTCCAATTTCAAAAATGCTTTGTATAATGTACATAAAGATTTTGAATGCCCGAAAACTAACCATAAACATCTTTGCTGGTGCAAAAATAAATATAAATATTTATAATTCAAATTTATGTTGTTATATCTTTATAAATAGACATTTCCGTGTCGATTTCTGCACTTTAACCTATTTTGGAATTAAATTCGTATAACTAACTATTGCACATTCAAAACATACATTCTGTTTGCACTCTTCTTACCAAATCTCTTTATTACAATCCATTAAGATGGAAAAAATTCAAAGAGACCGAAAAAAGCTTAAGTTCCATTTCCATTTTTCGTATACCTAATTATTGTAATTGTAAACGCTACTCTGTAGTTCTTCGTTATGCTTTGATCTGCTTTGCTGTAGTTTTATCGGTAGCAATAGCAGGAGCAATATCAAGAGCCAAAATAGCCGTAGCCGGAGCGGTAGCTCAGAACTGCGAGCTAGATGAGATCTGAGCAAACGAGGAGGAACGATTTGAGACGCTTCGTACGCGTCATAACTTATATACCCGTTACATATGTACATACAGCTCACTGAGCAGTGACCAACTGTGTCTGGGCCGCTAGCACAAATGACGGGGCGAAATGGAACAAAATCGACGAAATGTGTGTATATTAAGTAGGTCTGCGAATAGGTCGCAAAGTATTTTTGACATTTATGTCGCCACCCATTCAATCACTTAATCATTTTAATCACGGTTTAATTATTTTTTATCAAGTTCTACTTTGCATTAGTTGTAAGTGTGCTTTTCGACGTAATCTATAAATCATCTGTCTGATTATTCAGATGTTTATGAATGTCGAAAATTAGTTTACTAAATAAAAATATATTCCGATATCTGTTAATATGTCTAATGTACATGCAAATATTATATCTGTTCTACAATACTTAAGCACCATACACCTTAATTCTATTTTAACAGATTAAAACATTAAAACTGGCAATATTGTACATAAACTACTTAGAGGATGTTCTGGATGGAGAACAGGATGAAAAAGGCGTTTTTCTTGCAGACCTTAATTCGACACATCGTAAAACATGTAGCGATCAGAATAAGTCCCTAAATAGTGATTTTCACGTAAGATGAATATTTACATTATATAAAATTATTTGAGGTCTTTTTGCGCTGCCTCCCGCCTGTTATTTGTGTTATATTTTAACTATTAAATTTTGTTTTATTTGTTTGACTATTTGCTTAAAAAATAAGCTCACATTGATACGTACTGGATATAGCTCAAAATGTTCACGCTCATTTGCTTTGCGTTTGACGCGACAGTATTCGTTTAATGCTATTTGAAGTAGTGGGAAAAATTATATATACCGCCCTGTGCGGTTGATTGTCAATAATTAAAATTTTAAAGAGTCACACAAAAAAATAAATTACAAATAAAATGTGCTCTTGTTTTTTTTACAGAATATTCGAATACCGACCAATGGAAGAACAGGTTGGCCACAGGATGTTTGGGCTTCTGAGCTTAATCCTGATCAAAACTAGACTTAACTGTATTAAATTAATGATAAATTATAAAAAGCATATATGTATATTTTTTATTGGAAACTCAGTGGGAATAAGAAATTGGGGATCTAATACAGGTCTTTCCTAAATCGACACTTACCTCGGAAAGAGTGGTAAAATATGCAATCTAAGAATGTATGGACAAGAACTCAGACAAAATACTCCCGGATCCGTCTCCCAAGACCTAAGTGTAATAGAGTCTGCGAGAAACACGGTGTCGCACAGTCCCACTTGTGGGCCGCTCAGTTGAACCTGACAATTTGAATTTGTTGCGCCACTTATATATAGGTATGTACATACATATACACCCGGATCGGCCAATGCGCACTCCATCATAAACTCCCACAAGATCCCGACATCGCTCCAGGTAAATTTATCCTTTTCCGCTGCTCATTCATGATCGTCCTTCATCTGACGCTTTCTTCCTTTTCTTCGGATTTTGCTTGCCAAGCCTTAGCATGGTACATCACTGGGCTCCTTTGCTTTGCTTTCTGTCCTTTCCCTGATTTGGTAGACAAACATTTTAGCGAATCTGATTACTGGGCTTTACAAAGATAATCTGTTTAAGTGCGAATTGCATAATTGGATAAATCCATTCCTCAACACAATTGGAAAGTATTCAATGTACTGAACTCAAAGTGGTATAATTTAAACACTATTTTTTATTATTTTATTTAAACGATTGTGAAGTGACATAATGAAATTGTCTAATGATTTATAAAATATTTAGGGGTTAACGGTATTTTTGCATCATTTCATCCGTAAAGCTCTGCCGATGCGCAGATAAGGAGAGGTTTACAATATCCTCTCTGCCATCTATCCGTCAGGCGCCACCACATGAAGATTTCTTAATAGAGGGATGATATTGACCACAGGATTTCAGTTCAGTGAAAACTTCCGTAAAAAATCCAGGCTCTGCGTTTATTTTTAGCATTTTATCGCTCAGTTTGTTCACAATTACCAGACACCTAAAATAAAAATGGCCAACACAATAAAGCTATGAGTATATTTGAATTAAAACGAGGAGAAATGTTGTGAGACGCGTTCGTACGTGTCCATTTGATTATAGAAAGAAAATTGGTTTAATTTTACCTATCCCAAAACTTATCCTTTGAGTCTTCAACTAAAAACGGCTTAAGAGGATAACTTATTTCATTTCCCATGTATGAGTATGATAGATACAAGCAGGTTAGCACAGAAGCTTGTAGATCCGATTCTTTAGATTCCTCTCCATCAACCAAATCACGAACTAGCATATACACAAAGACAACATTTGCCGGGTTAATAAATGCGACATCCTAGAGAGAAAAAAAAAACCTTTATTAGTTTTATTAAATAAGCAGGTGTCGCAATTAAGTAATAGTAAATATACAATGGTGGAGCAGAGACGTGCGCGGAATGGGCATCTCCCATACATTTCAGAGGTGCCACAGAATTCCGAGCGATTTAGCGTGTTCACAAACCAAATTCGAACTGAGGCAGGCTAAGGGTTATGAACTTAGCTGGTGTTGACACCTTCCATGAGTCTTATTAGTTTTATCATAACAAAACAATTTGTTTTGAACTTGATTCTCATTTGAAATTAAATAATTGCTATTTCAAAGCCTTTTTTTATTATTTTTGGGCCAAAAAAAAAACCAAAAACAACGAATGTTAATAAAGCTAGGGCCACTGCAACCAAAGATTTGATTTAAGTTTTCGTTAAATTAAATTTATTAATTTATTAAATGCGATCAAATAAGAATCTAAAAAACGAATTCGGATTTGCCAACAAATTTAAAATTGTAGGGGCCAAAAAATATACAGAATATGTCCATAAATATGTATAAACACACTTGTAGTGGTTGATTTCAAGGAAAATATATAAATACTTGAAGGCTCTGTAACACTCAGCTTAACTTACCTGCCATCCTTGCAACAATAAACTGCGATCAACTGCTCTAAGCCACATCACAGCATCGCCAGCATCGAAGTTACTAAGTCTTTGGCAGCGGCAATGTAGAAAAATTCCTAAGCACTTCAGCAATTCTGATGTAGATGCCTGCAAAATAAATGCATCATCTATTTAATAAAGATACAAAGTGATGATAAGTATCTGTTCTCTGCAAACATCCTTCTGAGCCTGAGCCTGAGATAATTGAATAGAATTGCTAAAGCATGGCTCTAGGCAAAAATGGTCTTCATCTCTCTTCATGGGTTTGAGACTAAAGCTTTGCTTTGCACTGGCCCATAAAATATTGCCAAGGAAAAAACCGTTTGTCTGCACCGATAGAAGTTCTTTGAAAATCTACAAATATTAAGTATTTACCTGAATTACAGTTTTTCGAGGAATCTGATTATTGTTTTTGAACTGCATTGAAGATGGTTGCATTTGCTGTGGCAGGGTTAGCGTCAAGGGCTGTTTTTGAATCAATTTATTGTGATTACATATTGAGTTTTTGTTATTAACTTTGATGGAGTCCTTGACTTTAGAAGGGTTTTGAGATTTGGCTGTTCCCGTTCCAGAATCTTCTCGTATATCCTGTGCTTGATTGTAGTTCGGTTGATTATGCTCTTCTATTCGATTGCATTGTTGTTGGATGTTTCGATTCTTATCAGACGATGATGCGAAAGTAGACTCTAAAAACTGTGACTTAAAGCAGGCTGTGGGCAGGTTTGCACATTTATTTTTGTTATCAACTTTCTTCTTATTATGCGATGTTGATAGTTTTTTCCAAGACAGTGCATTAATAAAAATGGAATGCTTCTTTAGATTTTTATCAATAGAAATCTTTTCTGATTTAATGGCTCCATTTTCGTTTTGTGTATCCAAAACATTTGTTATAGTATCTTTAGACGTGTTGGACAAATTGTGTAAGTGGTGAGAGCCCAATTGGGTTTGAGCCTGCAAGTGAATATTGACTCCAGCATAGCTGCCTTGTTGTCCTATAATATTCTTTGACAGTTGATGGCATACCGATTTTTTATTCTCTCGGTTCTTAGCATTATTCAATTGCTCATACGAATAATTGTTTAGATGTGAATCAATAGATCCAGTACTAACATTTTCGTTTTTTATATCATTTGAATGGTTATATTGAAAATTTGGTTGAGATGAATATATTGGATGGCGATCCCGGGGATTAAAACTCAACACAGTTCCCATATTGACTGAAAAAAACACACACATTTAAAAATCAATACTAACAGCTAACCTTTATTAATATATTTCAAGCGAACTTAAAGCTTTTTTAACAGTTTTTCAAGAACTTTAACGACAAGAATATTACCTCCTTATTTGTATAATCATGTACTCGCAAACACATATATATTTTTATATATATTAAAATATATTATATAATTAGATGTACAAAAAAAACTGTCACTTGAGCATGAAGGAATTTTTACAACGTAATTGACAACTTGGTGTCCCCTTTTATAATGGCATATCCGGTTGTTGAAAAGAAATCATTTTTTAAATAATTACAAGACTAACTTCCGATTTTTCAATTGTTAATGACAGTTTTTATTTGTAACACAATCCACTGAAATACACATTGCACAGCTTGAAAATCGATATCTTCTATGCGCAGGCTCGTGTCGGACAGTACTTGCGGGGGTAGTTATTCCTGTGCTTTGTGTTTCAGGTCATGCTCAGTAGGAACAAGGATATAATATGGATATTCTAACATCAAAACAGATTTGGGGGAGTAGCATTACTTATCCAAAAACCGAATCAACTTACAAAGATCCACATAAATGAAGACTTTCAAGGAATCGCAGACGAAATAAAATCAAAGAAAATAGGTAAAATTTACTCAGCATATATGTATGTAAGTATTTCAACTAACAAAACCATCTCATCAAAACCACACAATATTAGTAACAGGAGAACTAAACGGATGCCATCGAATCGAATGGCATTCCAATCCGGTCTCAATCGCTTAATTCATGTAACGATCACTGCTTACACGTTTAAATGTTGAAATTCACCAAAATCACCACCCTCAACACTTTCACTCACATAGAGCAAACCCTTTGCGCCCCCTCCTTAACGGAAGCGAGCACTTTCGAATTCTCACATCCCTCTTCCCTACTGATTGCCACAATAGGTTCAAAATAACTGACTTCAAAATTTATCTCACCAAAAAAGTATTTTCACCAAACTAAAGGAAATGCTCGGAAAACCTTAAATGTAGCTACGACACAAACCAACACAATCAATAACAGAGATCTGAGAAATTCCAATAAGGAAAGGAGACTCTACAGGCACAATTACCGGGTCAACCGGGTCATTTATCTGCTTCAACATACGGAGGTCTTACCTCAACAAAACAAAGAAAATACATATCTCATATAACTGCTGAGTGGGCAAAGTTCTGGACAATACAATTGCCACCAGATTGTGTATGTTTCTAACCTAGAACACCCGAATCCATCTTTAGCTAGTCGACTTTATACATAAACCACATTTGGTTGTTGTAGCTTTTATAGTCTCCGAATTCCAGGCGCTCATTCAGACAGATTGATGAGATGGCAGAAGAATATTGAAGATTTGAGTGGAGCCTGAAAGATTTCATATGGAGGAAGAACGAATAACGACGCAAAAGACGCACTGAAGGAGGCATAGGAATCTCTTCCACGGATCAACAGCCAAACAAAGTTTCAAACTGAGTTTATGCCGTTTATAAGAGTTACATATAGCAACAAAATTAATAAAACAGTTTCAAGTTATGGCTTTTAATTAATTTTCCTTTCTGCTGTCTGATTATGATCAGCAAAAAAGTAAAGACATTTTCAGCCGCACCAAATTGTAAGCATCAGTTGTGTTTACATGGTTGGTTGATGGTGCCAATATAAACCGGTATTTCAAATCTTTCAAAAATTCCCACCGTTTCACAAGGATTTTTATATCAACACAATGGAATTTTATACTTTCCCAGTTATATATAAATGTATATGTAAATGTAGGGTGCCCCGGCCGAGCTCATGACTCGAATAAATTTGAAGTGAAGTTTTCAGCAACAGTCTGCATAACCTTCAGCATTTCCTAATCTAGTTTCATTAGTTTTTCAACGGCACTGTCGACTCGATGAGGCTTCGGTGGGGAACCGGATGGCTCTCCTCCTGAATGTTCTGTCATCAAGACGTTGCTCTGGTCAATACGGAAATTTTGTAAGTCCTCGATTAAACTGGAAAAGTCTGCAAAGAATGCTTGTAATAAATAATTTATTTAAATAGTTTGTATTAAATATATTACATGTGCTCTCAACAACGCTCATAGCCATAGATTTTGATGCCTGAAAATATTGGTAGGCAAGTAACTTATCCTTTCATGTCAGCAATGTCATTATATATATGAGAGTTTTTCTGAACTCCCCGAAAACCTCTCATATGGACATATGTATAGCCGCAGGTGTCCACAAAAATCTCCTATCTAGTGCCATAATTTATTTAAATTATTTTTGTTTGTTTTTAAAGCTTATTTGAATTCTTTTCCCTTTTCCTTCCTCAGACCTATTTTAGCCGGCACAGTTTGATTCTTATACACTCTGTAATATAAATGTGTTTCATTTTCATATTCCATTTACAAAGCGTGTAGCAATAATTATGTTAGAAAAATTTTCCGAGTGCACTTGTTATTGGTACTAGTGACAGCATGTTGTAAGGCGACTAAAATCTTTAAAAGTCTTTTGAGCCTTCGTTGCATAAAAAAACACAATCAATATAAATAAATCTGTAGATGCTCGTACTACCGCAAATTCTTTTTTAGTGAAATACAACCTATTAAGTTGGGCAAAACTGTGAATTACAATTATGATGACGGAAAAAATATCTTCTGGCCACACTAATTTATCAAACAAGGGGTTTGTGTTTTATTTATCTAAACAAACTTAATGCCAAAATAACATTACTAAAACATTGGTGTTCATTACATTATTGACTTACTTTTACTGCCGAATCCCATATTTTACTTTTAATGCCGAATCCTGTATGCCTCTTATTTACAAAAATATGCAAAAGTATGTGTAATGTGCATACATGCTAAGAAAAAGTTTATTGCTTTTAAATAGTATGCTTACATATATTAAAATGATTCAACTGCAATTGTAATAGTTGAACTTCATGCGTAACACAAATGCTAGTGTTAATAACATCTCATTCCACTACATAAAGAACATATTTTTGCAAAAGAAATTAAACTCATGCAAATGTATTAGAAATTTCATGATGTTAACATTTAAGTAAGGCTTTTACATACATACGTACATATATACATACGTTTTATATATTCTCGCAAAAGGCACGTTCGTTGGTTTGCTGAATATGTTCTGCAATTTAGTAATATGAATATACAAACATATATTATATTCATATTCAGGCCTTACACATGCATACATATGTACATACATACATATGTAGCTATGCACGCCGGCATGCTATAAGATGGCGATCATGTGAAAGTACTTCCCTGATGATGAGTGGCCAAAATCATGCTTAACTGTTCATTCAAATTGTTACTTCTTAAAAAATGTATAAATTCGAATTGCATTGTATCGATTAAAGCCCAACATACAGTAAGGCTTTATAATGTCTAAAAGGTCTCAGTCCAACCTTTCCCCCAAGTTAAATATCGGCTTAGCTGTTTATTTTTTTTTACTTTTATTAACCTAGGAATTTTTGTCCCGTGCTACAGTGCTTTAATTTCGAATCAAATTAGCGTAAAATTATGAACGTTGTAAAGAGACATCAAAGCACAATTTGCTAACATACATATATTGCCTCAACTTGAGCTGAAATTAGTTTTTGAAGTGATCGCCTCGAAAGCACCGACTATTAAAGCACTAGGTGGCAGTATTTTGTTTATCCATATAAAGCTAAGAAAATAAATCAATCTGTTTTTGATAACTTATAAACCAAATCTGCTAAGAGTAAAAATAGGCAGGTACATTTACTGTGCACCTATGTAATAATAAACTTTTTTTTTTTCATTTTTTAGCATAATAAATGATCATAAAATTCTTGGCAACATCAGTGACGATATGGGCTGGAAATCTAAGCTAAAGCTACCCCCAAAGGATAATCGATTTAAAACAACAGTGAGTATTCGCTTTCAATTAAGGGGACAACTGAATTCGTTTTTACAATCATCGTAGTAGTAGAGACGCTGTTTAGGCAACGAATCACAAATTTCCTCTTCATTTTTTCTTAAAAAAGCTTAAAAAACGGTATTTTATATAGAATGTCCATATAATTTGTATAAATAATCAGATTTGTATTAGTTGGAAACGTCATTTAAGTTAAATATTTTCATTGCCACTGAAAGAACGAGATTTCTAATGAACTTACTGAAGTGGTTAGACCTTACACCCTATTGTGATACTTTCATAGATCAGATCTTTATATTTGATGCCTCCGGACTTATTTTCAAAAAGTTATTTTATCATGCCTCGTGTTGACGTGCTTAGCCAAATAATTGTGCCGAAGTGGCCGAAAGAGATGTTTGAAAAAGTGTTTCAAAACTCAGCAATACCATGTGTTATTGTTTTTTTTCATTAATTAACTTTAAGCTGAAGTTTCAAATGCAATTTTTTGTATAAACTCGAACAGTTTACCAATTGCTATTTCAGAACAAATAATTTTTACAGTAGAGTAGTTATAGATAAATAAAGAAACACAAAAATTTTTGGTAACCAAACCAAGTGGTCGTTAACCATTGTCCAAATTTGAGTATCAAGTAAATATATGTTTTTTCCTTTTTTCAGGATGTGACCGATACACGTGGAAACGAATTTGAAGAGTTTTGCCTAAAGAGAGAATTACTTATGGGAATTTTTGAAAAAGGATGGGAGCGTCCTTCTCCGATTCAAGAGGCTGCTATACCTATTGCTTTGAGTGGAAAAGATGTGCTAGCTCGAGCCAAAAATGGAACTGGTAAAACTGGAGCTTATTGTATTCCAGTTTTAGAGCAAATAGACCCAACGAAAGACTATATCCAAGCGTTAGTGATGGTTCCTACACGTGAACTAGCCTTACAAACTTCACAAATTTGCATTGAACTGGCAAAGCATCTTGATATACGAGTAATGGTCACCACTGGAGGTACCATACTGAAAGACGATATTTTGCGTATATATCAAAAAGGTAATTATAAATATTATATATTCATATAATGGTTCTCATCGATTAATGGATTTAATTTGTATTTACAGTACAACTAATTATTGCGACTCCCGGACGAATATTGGATTTGATGGATAAGAAAGTTGCTGATATGTCGCATTGTAGGATATTAGTTTTGGATGAAGCCGATAAACTACTATCGCTTGATTTTCAAGGCATGCTGGATCATGTTATATTAAAATTGCCAAAGGATCCACAGATACTGCTCTTTTCTGCAACATTTCCACTGACTGTGAAAAATTTTATGGAGAAGCATTTACGCGAGCCTTATGAAATTAACCTTATGGAGGAACTGACGTTGAAAGGTGTCACTCAGTACTACGCATTTGTACAAGAACGCCAAAAAGTGCACTGTCTAAACACATTATTTTCAAAATTGCAAATTAATCAATCTATAATATTCTGCAATTCTACGCAACGTGTTGAGCTATTAGCAAAAAAAATTACAGAGCTTGGGTATTGCTGCTATTATATACATGCAAAAATGGCGCAAGCTCATAGAAACAGAGTTTTTCATGACTTCCGTCAAGGTCTCTGTAGGAATTTAGTATGCTCGGATTTATTTACTAGAGGAATCGATGTACAAGCCGTGAATGTTGTAATTAATTTTGATTTTCCTCGAATGGCTGAGACATATTTACATCGTATTGGCCGTTCTGGACGGTTCGGTCATTTGGGTAAGTAATTATCTTACAATTCAAGTTGTTACATTGTTAGAAATTATGTAGACACAGGTCTTAACATTGTTTAAGTCTGGTTCTTTTCTGTTTAGCTCAATGTTTACTCAATAATCTTAAAAAACTCATTTTAATCTTTAAACTTCCTTATTTTTGTGTTATTTTTAGGAATTGCTATAAATCTAATAACTTACGAAGATCGCTTTGATCTTCATCGGATTGAAAAGGAGCTTGGTACTGAAATAAAACCCATACCGAAGGTTATCGACCCTGCATTGTATGTAGCAAATGTTGGCGGATCATCTGGAGAAATTTGCAATAACAGTGATCTTAATACTTCTGCAAACGAGGAAGGAAATGTTAGCAAATAGAAAGAAATCATATAAAATTGTAATTATAGGCTTTTAAGTAAAAATATAATACATGAAATCAATAAAGTGAATGAAATTTTTCGGAAAACTAAAACCGGCGTAAATAAATTAACTGTAAATAAGCAGAAGTAGAATCAGCATGAAATCATGTATTTATGCCTCGTACTAGTAAATTATTGGATTGAAACACTCGGCAAACAACACATGTGGAGGCTCCAAATCCAATAAAAACTAGAAATGCATACATGTATGGATGATTGGCTCGCAGGACTTTGGCTCTTGTAGCTGATAGCTTCATCTGGAATGTTCCGTATGGGTTTGCTGCTCCAAAAATGTTCCTAATCTGCACGTTTCCATACGATATTTATTCGATAATTTTAACTATTACCATATTAATTCATTACAAATCCATTCACAGCGAAAATTTAAGTTACTACTTAAATGAAAACAATGACTTGTTTATTGTCATCAGCTGTTTTTGTGTGGATGGTTCCTAGTGCCAGTAGGAGTCGGATTTTCACCTGCGTCAATTCCCACCGTTCCATGTACCTGCTGAGTGGGAAGAGGATATAAAAACATCGATGAAATCAATGTTGTTCCATCTCTATCTTTGATATGTTTTCGTGTCACCACTACTTATCTGGTTGAAAATAAAAACTTGGGTTTGTTTGTGGTCAATAACAATACAGATGTGTAATGAATTATAAAAAAAGTGAATTTAAATTATATCATTAAATGCAAATATTTGGAAAACCTGCATATGTAACTATTTTTATGCGATGCTATTCGCATGCTATGTGTGTTCGTGTGAAACCAGTATACATTAATACGCTACATCGTAAGTTATGTATTATGCTAATTTCTTTATGCATAAATGTTCTATATCGTAATAGTATAGCAATGTTCAAGTTAAATACAGAAAGCTGTTGATTAAAAAACATTCCAGTAATGTTTCATACAAAAGTGAATATGTATAAACAACAATTAAATACTGATTTAACTGTTAAGTGTTTATTTCTTACGATTTTTTACGATAATGCACCATTCAATCTAATGTTATTAAATGCTGAGCATCTGCTTTTTAATATGCGCATGTTTTATTCAAACATGAATACACATTTTACACATATGTACATTTGTATGTATGTACATTTCAAAACATTAAAATGTCCCTGTTAACACTATAAATAGTTTCGAATAACAATAAATAAAATAATACTTGAACTAAAAGTTTCTGATTAGTTGGTTTAATAGTTTTCAAAAATATTTTCCATAGCTATGGATTTGGAAATATATGAATATATTTAAGCTACATTTGCACTTATGTATTCATATGTATGAATCTTTTAATCAATGAGAGCCATAACATAAACAAGTCATTAGTGGCTTTGAAAGGTTCTCTTATGTACTTTCTGCGTCGTTTGGTTCGCTTTGAAGGTTTAATACCATTCATTCCTATTTTGCTTCGTGTCCAAACTCATATACACAGAAATCGCGCGCGGAATTGGAATCAGTGGAAACAATTCCACCTAAAAATGTCAGCGGTGCCGAATTTCGAGCGGCTTAGGGGTGAAAACTAAGCTAGTGTTGACACCTTCCAAGATTCAATTAACCCAGAAGCTATTACGCAGTTTTATTAGTTTTATCAATTCAAAACAATTGTTGTTGAATTTGTTTCTGATTTCAAAACAAAAAAGTAAATTTCGTCAGCCCAAAAAAAAAAACGAAGAGGAACGTTGTCAGACGATTTCTAAATATATATGTCAAGGCTACAAATATAGTTTATAAATAGTATTTTAATTGAATACATAAATTGACCCACTAATGTCTTACTTTTTACATTTCAGATTGTAAATATTGAAAAAATGGCTTCAACATCGGATGATGGACTAGTGCTAAGCGGCTACCAAAAAAAACTAAAAACAATGAAAAAAAAATTCTTTGTTTTGTATGAAAAAACAAACAATGCAGCTGCACGTTTAGAATATTACGATACGGAGAAAAAATTTATGCAAAAAACAGAACCAAAACGAGTAATTTATTTAAGTAGCTGCTTTAATATAAATCCTCGTTTTGATACTAAACATAGATTTGTTATTATGTTATCCTCAAGAGAAGGCGGATTTGGAATTGTGCTCGAAAGTGATAGCGATCTACGTACATGGCTAGAAAAATTATTATTCTTGCAACGGCATCAGGCAAATATAAATGGTCAAATGCAATCAACATATGGTAGGTTGAATTAAAATAATATTATGTATGTTACAAAAATTGTTTCTCCTGACTGGTGAATAATTTTAGCTTTCGAAAAGACAAAACAATTGTAATAAGGATATTTGTGTTTCCTTACAGACCATGTCTGGCAAGTTTATATTCAAAAAAAAGGAATGTCGGAAAAAGTTGGAATTACTGGAACCTATCACTGCTGCCTAACCTCAAAATCGCTAACACTCGTTTGCATAGGTCCGGAAAAATTACCAAATGGCGATAGCCGAATCTCTAGCATTGAGATTCTTTTGACAACAATACGTCGGTAAGTACTGCTGCTTACTCAGGCGGACGGACAGACAGACAGATGCAGACTCGACTATTGACGCTGATCAAGAAATACTTTAAGAAGTCGAAAACGCTTACACAAATATGCACGAAGGGCGGAAACAAATAATATTAGAATAGATGAAATTCTCAACTCATTTAAACCAATCCGATTGTATCGTTTTTTATATATTTACATTTTATACCTTTCATAAATTTGTTTCTAGATGTGGCCATGCATCTCCTCAGTGCATTTTCTATATGGAACTTGGCCGTCAGAGTGTTTTAGGCTGTGGGGAATTATGGATGGAAACGGATAATGCTGCTGTCGCTACAAATATGCATAACATAATTTTAAGGTAACTAGCAAATTTGAATTTGTTATAAATACTTATCAATTACAGTGGGTATCTAAATTTCAGTTTTTTTTTACTGATATTTATCTGCTTATATTTAAAATCGAATAATTAATTGGTCTTTGGTATCTTTACGTGTATTTTTCCAGCGCCATGTCAGCTAAAACTGAGACCAACATGAACTTTTTGAATGTGTACCAAGCAAGACCTGATATTGGTCAGGAACCAATGAGAAAACGTTCATCATCAGCAAACGAATCCTCCAAACCAATTATACAAACTCGTCAAAGCGCTGTTGAGTTGCGGAATAGTAGTTCCATACATAATAGCAGTAAGTGCAAACTAATTTATGTTCCATACTCGCAAACTCTTCAATTACCGGGAAAAACAAAATATTTTGTATTAATTATAATCCTGTTTTTTTTTTTTTAGCTTATGGAAGAGAAAGGTGTGATAGTTTACCAACAAGAAATCGAACCTTAAGCGACGGCAGCAATCAAATAAACCTTGGATCAAATCATGGTTTCCGATCTAACACGATTTCTGGGAACCGTCCAAACACTACCAACAAACCTAACTGTAGTCCACCGTTTTATACACCATTAAGATGCTCGGAATCTGAAGAATCATCAATTAGTGTGGACGAATCCGATGATAACGGAACTTTTACCCCTTATCGACGAAAGTAAGTGAATTATTATCAATCGAAAAATAAGATACTAAACTGTACACTGCCACGTTTTGACATATTGTGGCTGCAAGGAACACAACCAAGAACAACTTTTAACAACTAAAACATAATCGATGTAACGTTTATTTCAGCACCCGGTCTTCCAAAGGAGTTATTCCCGAAGAAAATATTGACGATTTTGCAAGTGCTGAATTGAGTTCAACCACTGTAAATAATGGTAATTGGCACATAAAAACAGTGTCTTTAATAATAACCGATTAACCGATGTTTCATTTGATTTATTTAGAGAGTGTTGACACCTATATTCCGATGACTCCTATTAAGCCTATAAGTGATACTGATCGTGTAAATGAAATTGTGGAGTCTAATCATAATTTGTTGAAAAGTGCTGGCGCTGAAAAATTAAATTTTAATTTTCCTGAGCATACATCTGAAAAACTTATTCAAGATCTAGATATTGAGACGGATAATCAGTGAGTATAAACCGTATTCTGTAAACATAACAACACGATTGCAGGGCATTACAATTTTCTTTCCATGGCATAGAATAAATCAATTCTGATTATATTCAATTAAACATTTTTGTGAGTAGAGTAAAGTATTCACATACTTTGTTAGCTTCAAACCAAATAATTATTTTAACTGTTATTTTAAATTATTTTGAAACTAATCAGAATTGCTATTTCCCAAATTTTATTGCAGGTTTGTTCGCCCAATTCGAGCTTACTCAATAGGCAATAAAGTTGAGCACTCAAATCTAAAACGCGTTGGATACATAAATGAAAGTGGAAAGAACTCACATCGTGTTCGAGCTTATTCCGTTGGTTCAAAGTCCAAAATACCTCGATGTGACTTGCAACGTATTGTTCTTGTGGAAAAGGATAAAAACAAAGCTGGGACGAACGGAAGCCATAATAATATATTCACAGATAATTCTATTGCAAGCGAAGTCATTCATACGAATACAATTCGAGAAAACAAATCAACAAGTGCTCCTCTATTGGGTCTTAAGCATCAAGTAAACACTGATCGTATGAGTGATTTGATGGAAATTGATTTTTCGCGAACATCGATTTTGGTCACAAAAAAGCGAATTAAAGACGATGACATTCCCGAAAATATTGAAAATGGATTTCCAACATACCGTCGAAACCTTCCTCTTCGAAACCTTGTCACTACGGATCAAAACGTTCTTGAGGAACAACAAATTAATAGTGAACCTCGCGCTTCAGATGGTGGATACTTGGAAATGAAACCGGTTGGTAAAACGGCGTACTGTGAGTCAAGCGTGTCTTTTCTTCAAAATAAAATGGATAAGATCAAGCTAAAAGACTATTCGGAAGCACATATACAGGATTTAAGTGAAACGAGAAAAACAGTTAACCCCAATCCATCCGGAATTGTTGAGGAACTGCAGAAATCTAGTTTAAATGAAATTGGTTGTCAAACTATGGAATTAACCACCTCACCTGACAGTAATGAAAACCTTGGTTTAATGAGACAACGAACCAACATGAGTCCAGAAATTGAAAGCAACAAGCAAAATCAACCAGAATACGTCACAAGAGGCCCAAGATCAGTCCCAGATGAAAATAAAATAGTAAATTCAACAAGCAATGATGAATATGCGCAAGTTACAGGAAAAATCAGTCAGTTTGCCAATAAACAAAACGATGTTGGCTATAAAATTATTCACATAAAAAGTGACAGCTCACTAATCTCGTTAAAGAAAAATCAAGTGGCCATTCCTAATGACGATTCGGAGCATAGACTTCAAGATAATTGTATTATGGTAGCCGACAAAGGTCAAGGTCCCAGCTCAAGCAATGCGAAATGCAATTTGAAGTTAAAAATAGCTGATTTAAAAAGAACAGATGCCAGTACAATATCCACAATTCTTCCAATTAAAAATTTAAATTTCCCATCTGATCACACTTCACGCATATCCCATCCTGAACTTTACTACGCAAGTCTTGATCTTCCCCATGTTAGCGGCAAAAACACAGGAGCATTTCTCAAAAGAGGCTCATGTGAATCGCCGCCAGTTGCATTGTCTGCAGGAGGTGGGAGTGCGTATGCAAAAATAGATTTTGATCAATCGGACTCATCTTCCTCCTCATCGAACGTAGTTAATGCTTAAACTAAATTGTTGACTATGTGAATTTAACTTTTTTAACATTGTAAATTTATTGTACATATTTTTGCAACAGCTTCAAGTTTTATATAATATAAAATAAATTGTATTTACAGTGTCAAACATTATTCTGAACTAGAGAAATTGTGTGCAAGCGAAAGAGAGAACGAGCAAGCATTAGCTGAGTTGTTGGAATGTTAAAAATGAAGTTGGCTATTAATAAATAGACAACTACAACACATTCAGTATTCCAATACTCACAATTTGTACACAAATTTTTGTTAATCCAATGGGTACCTGGTTGGAGCGCTTTGTGTGCCCCAACAAGCCTGTTTGCAGTACTGGGAGAAGAGCTACATTTTACTTTCCTGGTGGGGGCACCTATGCTGGCTACTGGAAATTTAATCAACACCAAGGCTGGGGTGTGAAGAAGACGGCAAAGCGAGATGCCAAGTACTTCTTTGATAAGAAGCAGCCCGATGGTCAACTCGTCTATGAGGGTCATTGGGTGATGAACAAACGGCAAGGGATTGGGTCGATGCTACGCAAGCGTGGCGCAGATTTACAGCTGATATATGCGGGGCGATGGTACGATGATATGAAGTGCGGCGAGGGCAAACAGTTCTATTCCGATGGCTGTGTATACTTCGGAAACTGGCTTAGGAATCGACGACATGGTCTTGGCATTCAATGGTATGGAGATGGTGGCATTTATGTGGGCGAGTGGGAGACTGATTTCCGACACGGCTTGGGTGTCATGTTCTATGGTTTGTATGCTAAATAAGCTTAAAATGTTTTAATGCTTAAAACTCTATCCCGAAACTTAGCTAATGGCAACCGTTACGAAGGACACTTTGCGCGTGGATATAAAAATGGCGAGGGTGTGTTCTATCATATGCACACTGGTCAAATTCAAAAGGGAATGTGGGAGAATGATAATGCAAAGACATCCCTGATGCAGGATGAAACCCTCATTCGACGCCACGACACAGTCAGTGCATATCCGATTGAACGGAATTATCTAAAATATCCCAATGAAATAATACGCGAGCTCTTCCAGAGGTACAAACCTCTCGGCGATAAGCCACACCGTCGATTCAATGACACGGTCACTCTGGAATTCATTCACCACCGCAGACAGTTTGCTTGCCTCGAAGAAAGTGTCGTTTCGCCAACTAATGTGGATCTCTACCCGAGTTCTGGGTTTGTTTGCACTTGCAACTGCGCTCAAATAGCTAGAAACGATACAAAAACAAGTCAGATCTAACTAATAATCAAAAGAACAGGATTTAATATAAAAGAAAAGAGCAAAAGATATCCTCCACCCTAATGCCCTTTCCTTTTCGTTTCCACTGGCTGGTTCTCCTTTTATCTAGTTGCTAAATTAAATTAATGCCGGCGACACTTCGTAAAACATTAAGCAGCGCAGGAGCTGAGTGAGGATGTTGCCTGTGTTCTCTTTGACTTTAGTGGTCACAGCCATTGAGGGGGCAGAGAAAATCAGTCTTTTGTATTTGTTGGAATATGCTGGAAAATAATGTATCCCATTAAATTTGATTCCCATTTGATTGCTTCAAAACAAGTACTATTTTTTATTGTATTATATATTACTTAAAATATAAAACTCGCATGAAGTACATTTTTTTGTTGGTATTTAAAAATAAATTAACCGGTTGCTATGCCTAATGCAACTCCACCAAAAAATGCTGCTGTAAAAATGTGAAGTTCATTCACTTTTGGGCCATCTTCATCTCCGATAAGTTTTGTGTACCATTTTTTTACTTTTTTACCTTTGTTTTTTAACAAGCTCTCTGCTTTTACCATTTTATCATCGACAAATCTTTCAGTCTGCAAAAACAAAAAATAATGAAAATGTGTTATAAAAGATTTTATCTTTAAGAAAAACGAGAGGGATTCTGGCCATAACATTGATCCGAGCTTCAGCAATCTAAATGATATCTACGATACTGCCTATCTCTACTCTATAAAATTGTGGATATCAGTCAGCCATAGCTCTTATAGTCTTTGAAATCTAGGAGCTCATCTAGACAAATGGACAGACTCGGCTGTTTATGCCGGTAGAATTTGTAATGAGTGGTTTTAGAATTTACCTTATCGACCCAAGTGGTTTCACGCCCAAGAACTGAAGATTCCACTTTGTTTGCAATTGAACCAACGCTCTTTGTCATTTTGGACCAGTTAACTTCAATAATTCCTTCTTGGTGTGCTATTTCCAATAATATTATGCTTCCGCCAATCGCGAATGCTGCAAATTTCCCAATTTTCATTGTTGTAAATCCAGTGGCCCTTAAAAGTTGTAAAAATAAAATAGATTTTTAGCCTTAATTTTGTTATGTTTTTGTTTGTTTTTATAAAATATTGTGTAAAAAAGGATTCAGAAGACCAAATGTTCATCGAGGGAACTGTTGCAACCGGTCCTACTCGTGAAGTGGTTTTCAAACTAGAATGATCCTGGTGTACGAAAATTATGTGTGCCTGCTGTATGTACATACATACATACATATGTATATCCTTATTATCAACTCTACCCAGAGTCTTGAGGATGTTTTAAAATTTTTTTTTAGAATTTAAAATTAGAATTTCTTACAATATGTGATGGGTTTGCACATATTAGGGTAATTCGAATGTTGGCGGTGGTGCCGTCTCTTGTATTACGTTTAGCGCATTTCATTATTTAGACTTATACAACTAAATGCTGAAAACTGAGAAATGCAACGCAAACGCGTATTCGTATGAACACAATTCATTGGGTGCGTCGCACTAAGTCAACTCAATTCGATTCAATTCAATAATATTCTTTTGTTTTAATTAAATGCAGCCACTCAGATCTCTAGTATGTACATACATATGTACATACAGAGGTATGCAGATATGTACTAGATATCTGAGTCATAAGGTAAAGCCAGATGAATGATGCCATGGGCAAGTCGAAAGAGGCGAAGGCGCTATAAAGTCGGGAAGCAGAATCGCATACAAATTCAACTTATTTGAATTTACAATACTGTTATGTGAGTACATGTGTAGATATATTATATCCGCTACATACCATCCTGAGGTAACTCCAATTATCAGCTGTGAGTAAGCAGACCGCTTACTAATATTATTAAAAGTGTTTTTAATAATTTTAGAGCAGTCATCCATTTCGGACATTATGTATAATTTTGTTTTGTCGATATATTAAGAATATACGTTTAGATACAATGTGACCAAAGCACTATTATTGGCAGATTAAAAGATGGTAAGGGTACTCGCACACTTTATACATATAAATATATTTCTTAGCAATACTTTTTCTCAACAAAATGTATGATCCAATTTCTCGGGATACAATGTGAAGGAAATTTGCTAATCATGTTTTTTATTTTCATAATAATAATTATTATTGCACATTATTATTGCATCTTTCAAACCGGCTGCTAGTACTCTGCTTTTTCCAGTATTAATCTGAGTTTTTTTTTTTGCGTATTTTTGGACTGGTCGGCAAACAAACATACTCACGAAATTTTGTCGACCAAGATAATAATACATTCTATTACTAGTGTTCGTTCGGCAAACAACTCGTTTTTGAGTTCAAAATTTTCAGTAACTTTTGTATAATATTCCACACAAAACTGAAGTACCTGGTTAATGCGGACTCATCTCTGCGACCAACCAATTTCGCAGTAGCGATGAAATATCAAAAAAAAAAAAAAGATAATAATAGATTCTAATTCTAGTGTTCGTTCGGCAAACAACGTTTTTTTGAGTTCAAAATTTTCAGTGACTTTTTATAATGTTCAACACAAAACTGAAGTATCTGGTCAATGCGGACTCATCTCTGCGACCAACCAATTTCGCTGTAGCGATTAAATATCAAAAAAAAAAAAGATAATAATATTAATAAGATTTTTGATAATATTTTTCCTGTCTGAACTTTTTTTTAAACAATATGTAAAATAGAGTAATGGGGATCACAGAAATTATATTTTTCTCGCAGCTGAAAATCGAACGGTCTCTGGGTACAAGAATATAGCGTAAGGGTAAGTTGGCACAAGAAGGTTTTTCTATTTGTTTGTCGCGGTCTACGATTCGTTTGAAGAAAATCTACCCAAGCCTTTTATTTGTCTCACGGCAACAAACAAATTTTTGAAACGAGCCCAAAAGTGTCTGAGTATGCCCAGCGCACAGCATGCGTCCAAAATAATACGCATTGCAATCTTGTTATCTAAAAACCTCTATGGGTCTTCAAAGAAGCATACGACGCAAACTCACAGCTCTTGTTTAAATATAAATTGTTTAGCGAATTTATTGAAGTACATATATTACAGTTCATATGAAGTCGGCGAGATAGCAACAGAGCATATTATTTAGAAGAAATCAACTCATATTAGTATCAGTAACTTAGTAACTATTCAACCATTTTAATGTACTGCGTTTACATAAATTAAAAACACCATTTGATATCTTCCAAATGTTTCACACTGGCAGAAGCTGCACGCAAAGGCTCATCTGAAAAAATTAAGATTAAAAAAATGTTAATTCAATTATAAAGAGATTTTTTTAAAACAAGTTGTTACGCTTGGATTGACATAAAAAATAGAAAAATATCAAGCTTAGTCCTTGATAGACTCAATATTGCGATCTAAATCTAGCTCAACTACACTCCAACTGCGCTCTTACTTACCTTTAATATAAGTACAGCTTTGAAGATCAAAATTCAGCCCTTTGAGCTGATCTGAGATACTGGAATTCCGACATTGCTTAAAAAAAGAATGTGTCATCAATTTCTGTGCACTCCAGCGACACGTAGGATTTTTATTTAGGCAAATTTCCATGTACTGGTGAAAGTCATCTGAAAAGGTTCTCTGGTTGTTCGTGGCACCAGGGACTGCGTCTCGGGAGTAATGAACTGAACTTAATCCTGAAACAATAAATAATATTTATTGCGGTTTTGTACTTTTCTACTAGGAGCGTGTTCCCAATACAGGAAGTTCTCGCTTCCAATAATTACCTTGACTGGATTTATCTGACAACGAAGGCAGATTTCCACGAATTTTTTCTGTGCACATGAAAGTTAGTTCTGAATCCAAAAATGGTTGAAAACCATTTGCCATTTCATAAGACGTGATTCCAATCGAATACAGGTCACTCTTTTCTGTGTATCCATATAAATTTTGATATAATATCTCTGGAGCTGTCCAGTTCAAATTTTCTGCCTTTCCGACTGTTGATCCATATAAAACTTTATCTCTTTTGCCTTGGTTAATAAAAGACCGAGAGTCCCGAAAATTTGATAAAATTGCTTTATTGCGATCTAACAGTATACTTTTAGCCCTCAAAGATCCATGAACGAAGTGGTGAGAGTGTATGTACACCAAAGCAGACATAATATCTTTGAATATCAGTGCTATTAAAATCTCCGGAAATCCTGTAAAACAATGAAAATATTATTATTATTTCTAAAAATATTATAAAATATAATGTTATGTAAATGTTTTCACAACGGAACAGCCAACAAAACTTTGGCCCTAAAAACCCAATTCTTGTGCCGTTTTTAAATTGTAATTTTTAATTCATTCGGAGTCTGGAAGTCTGGATGAAAAACTTGGTTCCTCTAGCTCTTCTGGTCCCTGAGTAGTAGACGCACATAGGGACGAACATAGTGAATAATCTTTGATCAACAGAATGATAATGAACTTACCAGAAGTGAACACATTTTCAAGTAGTGTTTGGCAGTTTCCAAAACAAATAAATGGAAACACCATGTACACATAATTCTTGTCAACAAAACAGTGCAGCAGGCTATTTATATTTGTATGTTGAAACTGTCGACATTTTAAAACATCTTCACATATCCTCGTCACTTTATCCGCTTGTTGTTCCACTGAAATTTGCTTGATAACTACACATTTGTTTGAATTCAGATAATTGGCCTTGTATACTGTTCCAAATGTTCCGGCTTTAATTGTGGAGTTTAATTTATAGTCGGATATATTATTGCTAAACATTGTAAATATACACGGTGGACGGCAGTGCGACCGCGGACGTGTCGGTAAAATATACGGTGTGACCCTCAAAAAAATACCGAAATATAGCTTCTCATTTTCAAAATATACTGAAAAAATAGCTACATTGTTTTTGGCAGCTCTTTCTAGGGCGGATGAGTAGCCATCAGACTGTTATGAATTGATGGGCATCATTTCCCTGACTTCCCCTCTCTCTATCTCTCGAGCAATAGAGACTCGACAAAAACAACTGTTAACCGCTTAAGAAACCGCAGGACTCTCTATGCAGATTTATACTTACAAATGTGTTTTTAGCCATGACAATTTCCGTGTATGTGCTTATGTATATCGCTTTATTACAATATTTTATTTTATATTTATGGTAAATTTGTAAATTAATAAACTATTAATACAACAATGAATAATCCAAATTTAATATTATTAAAAATATACATTTTAAACATAGAAGGAATAATATAATACATTGTTCTTGGAGATAAGTGTTTTTGTTAGGTCTCAAAATTCTAAAGAGTGCATATAATATTTGATAGACTTTGCTTGAATTTTATTAAATTTATTTGTTCGCCATTAGCTACAGTGCTTTGACAAAAATGTTCGTATTTGCAGACTAAAGGTTAGCTGAAATTTATAAAAACTTTGCATAAGGTACCATAAGGATGATTCAAGAAATTGTTACAGATTTTGAATAGGTTTGATGGCAAATATTCCTAAAAATCCGTCGGTAGATCAGGATCTCTTGACTTATGCGGAGCACTTGAGCTATTTCTGAAAATATTTTACATTTTCTATGAATAAACTCAGTTATCGAATTGATTATTTCTTGAATTTTGGTAGTGGGTAGTTTATGTGTATAATACATTTAAATACTGAACATAATAGTTACTTACAAGAAGTTATTGATTTTTTCAAGATCATGCAATATGACGTCTTGATCCAAATGGAGATCGTCACGCTCTTTCAGACTTTCCAAAAGATTAACATTTAGTTGCTGAATAATCGCTTGAAAACGATCCACTAATAATTGTAGAATCGTTATATTTACACCTGTGAGTAATTGCCTTGATATCCAGCGATGATTTGAGTCCATATTTATGCCAACACTATAAAGCATTGTTCGTATTATGTCCACGATACGCGTAGCGCCATTATTCTGGCTCTAAAATTCGGATAATTAATAATGAAACAAAAAAGGTACATTCCAAAGGAAATAAATAAAGACCTTTATTTTCCTTTGTGCTATTTTCCTTGATTGGGCTAAAGCAAGTCGAACCTCTATTTGAAGCTTCGATTGTTTCGTAAAAAAGAAAGTCTGGTCATTAGGTTGCCGTTCCTGCGTTTTCTTCATATTGCCATTTGAATTATTAATATATTTTTGTTTATTGTTGATTTGGTGATTTGCATAATCTTTATTATATTTTGTGGAATAAAAAATGGATGGTCTTCGAAGTACTCCACTTGCTAACTTGGGACAAGTTTCAGAATCGGAGCTATAGCTTTCAGTGTCCGAGCAGATATCCTTTTTCAATTCTAAGCCTTTAAGATGAAATACAAATGATTTTATAAATAAATGCATTTTAAATCTGTCAGCTCTACTTATCAATTTCTGATAAAGCCGTGTTTTTCTTTACATGTTCCACTTAATATTGATATTATATATAATAAAGGTGTATTTTTTGTGCAGTACACCAGCAAGTTTCCTTGCTATTTGATGTTATACTCACTTTTAATATTGTTTAAGAGATTTTCTTCTTTAAAGGCCAATCTTTTGCAGATTTCATCTCGGTTGTAACGACGCTGTAATAAAAAATAAATGGGCCATGTTTTCAAACACAAATTATGAAACTAAGTGTATAATATTTTCCTGCTATAATGGCATTAAACATGGAGGGAAAACTGTTTGGAAAATCGCCGAATTTTTTGGTAGTGGGTTGAAATACTAACCTTTATTTCAATTTTGTTCGCCATTTTAAAGTGGTTTTGAAATGTTTCCAAGTCCATGTCAAGAGCCACCTTGTATGCATCAAATTGTTCTATAAAAGTATATTCAACTCATTAGTAAATAGGTAACCAGTTTGTTTGTGTTGTTTGACGCCTATATCCCAGAGACTTTAATGGTTAGAGTCACCAAATTTTGTGTAAAGACTCATGAGATATCACAACATAGGTAGCATATTTAATTACCTAAGAATTTTGGAGAGGAATTGTCGTTTGCATAAATAACGGGATGTTCCACGTATTGTGCCCAACATGAAGAATTGAAGTATCGACTACTTCTTTGTATTTTGATGTTTTCAGCCAAAGGTTCCATTTTCTGACAATTGTTTGTGATTTCCCCCAAGTAACTTTCAGTTTCACTCATTATATATTTTTGTTGATTACATTTCTTATAGTCAAATTTATCCGGAGGTAGTTGTCGCTCATCATGTGACGACTTTCTACACTTCATTTTTGTTGGTTCATGTCCACATGGTGTATTTTTCAACCTAATTTTGCGACTGTTGTCTTCAGAACTTCGTAATACATTTAAATTCCGTAACGCTTCACCACCATTTGAAAGCTCTGCATCGCTTATCTGAAAATATAATTGTTAAATAGGCATTTTAGATCTTAATTGTTGAATACATTCAGTCACGCTTCCAATTCTTGTAATAATTTTGTATTGTCTTTTATTATACATATCTTTCTCTGTGTTCACTTACCTTAGATAAATTTAAAACATGTAAGCTTTCCATAAGCTGCTTTCTTTTATAACCTGTGAAAAGTAAGTCAAATTCACGTTCCACTTCCTCTCCAAAATCTCCGACAATGTCAATTTGACGTGGTCCAGGAATTTGATCTTTTTTACAAGGCCGTTGAGAATTGTTGATTTTTGTTATACAATTTTCACTAATACAATAAATTAGTTCTGGTTTATTTAACATTTCTGTTGATATTTCTGATAATGATTTCTTATTTACATCATTGTGTATATTTGTTGATGACATTTTTAAAGAAATTGAGCCGCTTTCCAAAAAGAACACAGATCTTTTCCCACTGGAATATTCCTTTTAGGTTCCCTCCTGAAAGACATAAATAAAAAAGGATTGCGTTAAGGTTTTTTAAAATATTATTTTATTACGAGAAAGAGGGCAGTGCGAAGATCGAAGGGCCTTAGCAACTCCTCTCAACTGAACAAAGTGAGTCGACCTATCACCCTGAGCCACACTTTGACTTAAATTCGGCCGGCAAATTGCAGGGTTAGTCCAGTAGAAAAGAACGTAAATATCATAAGGATCGAGAAATGGTTTCATATCTAACATCCTTGGCATAACAGCAACAATTAACAAAAAAATCAAGTCACTTCAGCCAGTGGTGTGAACTGGGGGGCGGTTGATTTTATATTGATAAATAATTATTTTGAATTCACTGATGGAGCCGTTAGGTCGTATTCCATTATCATTAGTAGATATTCCATTAAATAAATTTACACACAATATGTACGTATATATATGTGTTGTAGATAATATAATTTGAAGCCCCGCAATATTAACCAATATACACGATTTCAAGGTTAACCAAGAAGACTAACGAGCCAATATATTTTAACCTCCGGCAAACATAACATTATCGACAATACATTTAAAATATTGCAAACTATTTCAGCTGTACTTATTCACATTAATGAGAGATTTTACTTGTAAGCTTTAAAGAAAAAACGGTGACTCGTTGAATTAAATATATGTAAATATGTATGTAATTAAATGTCGAACCTAAACATTTCGACTTAGGCTTGACTCATGCGCAGATAAAAAGGACCCTAACTCAACACTTCACATTGTACATTTGTATTGGGACACTGCTCCATGGTTTAAATTGTTTGGTTGTCTTTTGGTATGTTAAGCGTATCCGAGCGCATACAAAGTGAACATATCTTCTAGATCAGATCGGGCTATGTATTATTATTGATAACTATCCGTTGCATTGACTTTATGTCTGAAGCTAAAATAAAACGAAAACTAGATTTTCGAGTGCGTTTCAAGCTTCTTTGTAATTATAAACATTGCCATTGTAATTACATTACTGACTCGATTTTTACTCATCGAAAAGAACAAACTTTTTATATCGTTAAATAAATATTTCTAAAGGCATTCGCGTATTTATTTATTTCACATGAAAAGAATTTGTTCTGTTGTCCAGATCAAGACCAAGACCAGCGAGAGAAAGAAAGAAAGATGCGAGAAGTGTAACAGCACGGAATGCATTTACACCTCTGGTCACTCTCTGCCGCTAGCAAAATATTTGGCACGTTTTGCTAACAAACCTGTTTTCGGATGTGAGTACTAGGATTATAGAACAAATTTATCAATTTTAAGCCGCTAGCAAACTAAAATTTGAGAACTAAGCTTTAACAAAATCAAAATAAAGGTCTACCATACGCATTTTGTTTGAAAGGATAATAGTCCTGAAGACCAATATTTTAGTCTTTGTGCTATCGATACATCGATAAGGGATCAACAACCCCTATTAGGCTGATAAGGGAAGAAAATTGCATTTATATTTTAGACAATATTTTCATTGTAAAAGTCAAATATGTCAATTAAATTACTCCGATAAATATAAATAAAGTATTAGCAAACCTAAAACTGTTCAATATGGTGAAATATTTCAATTTTATTCTGAGCATTCTAGTAATGCTACCAGCAATGAAAAATCAAGATGTGTTCGCCAGTAATGTTGTGTTTGGAATGAATGGGTAGGTGCAAAATATCCTTTAAAAAACAATGATTTCAATTTAGATATTTATGTATAGTTTGTGTTGATTTTTTGGAATTATGTTTTTTCCAATAAGATTCTCGGCCTATGCTTGTGAAAATAGAGGTCGCCAAGTAAACAACGAATACTGACGATTGCCTGTCACACTGCAAGTTATTCCGGTACTCCAAAAGTTAAGAAGCTTTTATGTTTGTGGTTGAAGTGATGTGCGCAACGCTCAGAGTGAACGACTAATATTTATTTTTGACCAGCATCAATTTTGCATCCAGACTGCCGTAATATCACACTGTTACAAGTGTATTTAAAAATGTACACATATGTACATATGTTCATATGTACATTCATTGCCCAGGCCGCTGAGAAAGCGCCGATTACCGTTACAGGTACCGTTAGTTGCTCGCCTGCAAAACGTTGCCATGGCCGTGGACGTGTAGTTTGACGCGGCTAGGACTTACTTTCCGCAATCCGCTTATGTGTGTTTCGGGAATCTACCTGCAGTATTGTATCGTTTTGTGCAACTGGATTGCATTGCTTACTAACTTTAGCAAGTGAGTTGGTTCATAAAGAATCATTTCACCGCCCGAAACCGGAGTTTAGGTTAATTGCGAATAGTCTTTTATTTGCTGTTACCGTTGCCAGAAGTATAAGTATTGTTACCGGCTTATTAATAACAATTGTGGTCTGTAGGATGAGGCCAGCCGTATTTTCGACATCGCTTTGCTCGTTTGAAGGGAGCTTGCCCCCTAGTATACATAGATATACAATATAATTTATTTGATCTGATGTTGTTTTTTACAGCTTTCAGCAATCTTCAGGAATTTGTCATTTATACAATGGGACCATTTGTCAAGATGTTTTAAGAAACGTCCACGTTTTCATATCGCCGAATCTCACCATGAATGTCATAGAGGAACGACTGAAAGCCGCTTATGGTGTAATCAAAGAATCAAAGTAAGCTTTTTTTTTTAAATTATAAAATCATTTGGAAATGATTAAGACTCCTCCTTTCAGGGATATGAATTCGAATTGTCGAATGTATGCCTTACCCAGTCTATGCTTCAGTTCGCTGCCAATTTGTCGAACTCCTGAACGAACAAATCTATTGTACTTTGCAAATGTCGCAACGAATGCCAAGCGTTTGAAAAAACCAAAATACAACTACACGAAATAAGAGAACTAAAACTAGAGATATTAAAAACATAAATATGTTTTTAAAAAAAAAGTCCACTGTTTATGAGGATGTGTTCAGAAACGATATTTCGAGTAACTACCCACCAACCAGAGAATCTGAAAATGTAAAACGCATTTGTCGGGAAGAATGCGAACTTTTAGAAAATGAACTTTGCCAAAAGGAGTATGCCATTGCCAAGAGGCATCCCGTCATTGGTGTGGTTGGAGTGGAAGATTGCCAAAAGTTACCTCCCCATAAAGATTGTTTGTCTTTGGGAATAACTATTGACGTAGATGAAAATGAGAAATGCTACTGGGAGAACGGTTCAAGCTATAGAGGGATACAAAACTCATCAGTATCGGGAAAATCTTGTTTAAGATGGTCTTGGTTAATGAAAGAAATATCCGACTTCCCCGAACTTATTGGTCAAAATTATTGCAGGTATGTACATATGTGTGTTTTCAAACCTGTATTTTATCTGTCTGATTTTTGTACCTGAGACAAGCCTTTAGTAATTATTTTTGAAGATTCAATGACACCACCGGATAAACATTTAAAAATTTGTTTTATTTTTCTTTCTAGGAATCCCGGAAATGTTGAAAGTAGCCCTTGGTGTTTTGTGGATTCGTCGAGTGAACGATTTATTGAACTTTGTGATATTCCCAAATGTGCTGAAAAGATTTGGATTACCATTGCGTGGACGACCGGAGCAACCATCATAGTTTTCATAATATTTTTGTCCATATTACTTCTTCAAAGGAGAAATTTTATGCACTATGGGATGAGCAATATTCAAAACGTACGTAATGGAGCGAACAAATTATCTATTGAGCGAGCATAACAGTCCCAGGCTAGACAGTATTGGGCGTCGATTGCTGCTCACAGCCTTTTGGCATTAGACTTGACACCCATACCTAATGATTGCAATTTTACTCTTCAGATAAATACACCTAGTGCTGATAAAAATATATACGGAAATGCACAGTTTAGCTCCAACCAAGATGTGGGAAGAATTCATCTAGGCAATATTTCGGATAATATTTCCATAGGACCCAAGACCTCGGAACGAAACACTATGCTGAGAATATCACATTTCACATTGCAAGACGTTGAGTTCTTAGAAGAGCTGGGCGAAGGAGCTTTTGGCAAGTTATTTCATTAAATATTTAATGTTTTTTGCATGATAACAAATGTATACATAATTGCAGGTAAAGTTTATAAAGGACAACTGAAACAATATAATAAAACCGTCACTGTTGCTATCAAGGCCCTGAAAGAAAACGCTTCATTGAAAACGCAACAAGATTTTAAGCGTGAAATTGAACTAATATCGGACCTAAAGCACCAAAATATTGTCTGTATATTGGGTGTAGTTTTGAATAAAGAGCCTTACTGTATGCTCTTCGAGTATATGGCTAATGGTGATGTGCACGAGTTTTTAATTTCGAACTCCCCAAGTGAGGGTAAATCACTTACACAGCTGGAATTTCTACAAATTGCATTGCAAATCAGCGAAGGAATGCAATATTTATCAGCTCATCATTACGTTCATCGGGATCTGGCTGCTCGTAACTGTTTGGTCAATGAGGGATTGATCGTCAAAATATCTGATTTCGGATTGTCCAGAGATATTTACAGCTCAGATTATTACCGGTACGTAAATATATATATCTAACCTTTGGCTTATTTGGCTCGTTTAATTCAATTTATATTTGTGTTTTAAGGGTCCAGTCAAAGTCGCTATTACCTGTACGCTGGATGCCATCAGAGTCTATTTTATATGGAAAATTTACAACAGAAAGTGATGTTTGGTCATTTGGAGTACTGCTTTGGGAAATATACAGCTATGGAATGCAGGTAAATTCTGTGATACGATTTGGATTCTAAATACCTGCATATATTTCATATTTTTGCAGCCATATTACGGTTATAGCAACCAAGAAGTAATCAGCCTAATTCGGTCAAGACAGTTACTTTCCTCTCCAGAAAACTGTCCAGCAGCAGTTTATGCTCTTATGATAGAATGCTGGAATGAGCAATCAGTAAAACGTCCTACGTTCACAGACATTTCGAACCGTTTAAAAACGTGGCATGATGGGCATATTAATGAAAATAACTAAGTAAATAATGATAGTTGTATTTTCGCTATAATATTACATTTTCTACAAATCTCAGTTAATATACGTTTAAGTTTTCAATGAAATAAAAAACTTAGCCATGTGATTACTGGGTGTTGGGCACAAATTTCAACTTACAAAAGTACTTTCGACTCGTTATTGATATTAGAACTGGCTCGTAAAAGATATCATAAAAGGTCAGCAATCGATTCCTTTTTGTGATAGCTTAAAACCTTTTATTCCATTTTGTTCCCATAATAATTTTTTCCGTTTATTTATTTGTACATATTTGAGGATATGTGTATGTAATAAGGATATTAAATATATATTATATTGTCAAAATTAAAAAAATAATTACGCCGCTGCTGCATATTAAATTACATTTTGTTCTCCTCCGGGCTCGCCCTTATTGGCGCCTGGGCGTCACCGGAAAACGTCGATAATTCGGGGCCTGGTCCAAATGGTAGCCCCCAGCACGGATGTTGAATGTTGAACTTCGAAAAGGGAAAAGACCGAAGCCACGCCACGCCACAAGCGGAAACCCTCGCCCTTCCCAAGAGGTGAAATTCCTACTTAAAGTTTAAGCGCTTACTTTTTAGTCCCAAATATGTGTAAGTTTGAAACAAACTTGATTCAGTGTAATATTTTATAAGGTCGGAAACGTTACCCTCTGTACTTTACGCTTCGACCATCAAATCTTTAACTCTTCGAGTACCGGGTCTGAAAATAGATCCTTTTAACTGTAGTAGTACTTATTATTAAACGAACAACTTTCTACAAGACTCCAAATATTCCAATTTTTATTTTGTTGTTTCTGTAGAAACTACAAATTTTATTACATATTACATCTCTTAAATTTTGTTGAATGCAGCTATGTCAACGCTTTGGACAAAATCTTCTAATTTTTCTATTTCTTCAGTAAGCCAATCAATAGAAACTTTATCATCCTCAACAACACATGAAATACTTAATTTCTTAATTCCAAAAGCGACTGGGACAAGTCTAGAAGCTCCCCATAGTAATCCTTCCAAAGTAATTTTTCGGATTTCCACTTCCATAGCTCCGAGGTCAGTTTCATCATCCCATGGTTTAACGTCTAAAATTAGACTTGACTTTGCTATTATTATAGCTTTAGTTGATTTCTTAGCTTTATAAGCGGCCAGTCGTTCCTCTCTTATGCGTACAGTCTCCTGAGTTTCTTCTTCACTATCAGAAGCAAATAAGTCGACATCATCATCCTCTTTCACGTTACCATTGGAAATACTCAGCCGATTCTCAACGGCTTGGAGGCGCTTCAATACATCGGAGTGTTCTTGTAATAATTTAACAAATTTAGATCTTAGATCCGCATTTTCATTTTCTAGCAGCAATATTCTGTCTAGAACCTCCGACCTGCTCGTATCATTAGTAACATCAATCTGAAATAAAGTATTTTCAGTTTATTAGAGACTAAAATTATAGTTCAATATAAAAAAGTAGATAGAATTATAATACAGAAAATTGATTTAGGAGAATTTGTTGAGAAAGTCTAAGGTCATATAGTGGACTTGAACAATTATAAATGTACTATGGTTTTCTCTATGGGGAAGGTTTTTACACGAATCCTATTAGATCCACTAGAAACTTTATTCTCTTCCACTTTGTAGATCGAATTGTGCATTGCATGAGCCATTTACAATCTTTCATGTTCGCGACCGATTTGGTTCAACGAGTTGCGCGACATGCGGCTCTGTTGGTTCTCGCATAGACCACTTAATTGATGCATTCATTGCATGTTAACAACATCAACATATCTATCAATGCATAGATGAGTCAATTAGTCGTATAATCGAAGCTTACTTTTGGGGACAACGAGTCTAAGAGATTTAAATGCACCCTAACCTACAATTAATTTATCTGTCCAACAACCAGACATATGGTTGCGAGAAAAGGTAAACACCATTTAAGAAACAAAAATAAATAAAATTACCTTTACCTTTTCCAGAGAGGTCTGTATATGTTCTCTAGCCTTTGCAATTTCGGACACTAAAGGGCTGTAGTGGTGGCTCACTTCCAGAGGTGTAACCTTAAAAATAAGACCAAAATTTATAAGTCTTGTGTGTTTGCATGGATTAGATAGAATTGGGCCATATATTTTTATACCCGGTACTTGATGAGTTAAAGGGTACATATTATAAGGTTATTAGATTTGTACATATATATATGTACTTTTATTAATATCATATATGTAGTATGTATGTACATACATATGTAAAATCAGAAGCATCTATTAAGAATAGTCCTCTTATACTTTTGACTTTTCGGATCACGGAAAAAGGAACTTACCTTCAGTACGACTTCGTAAAACCTTTTTTCTGCCAAATCATATCGGCCTTTATCCGTCCAAAACAAGTCCAAAGCTTCCACTCTCATTCTGATTTTTTTTTTGCACGTTGGTAAATAGGACGAATAGAAATATACAAGGTTTCGATTTTGAAATTATACAACAGACAGATGGCGTCAAGATGACGACGAATGTTCACTGTCCTATATAACATGGAACGATGGAAACCGGAACACAAACTTAAAATTTATCCATACGAAATACTTTATTTGTGTTCTCGTAAGTGACAAAAAAAAGAATCGCTCATCTTATCGTGCATTATATAATTGCTACATATTTCCTAATATCCCATGAAAAGTTTCTTTGATGAAAGTAAATTATGTATTTTAAAACAGGAATACAACAAAACTTGAAATTCTTATAAGCTTAATTTAATTTTAAATAAAAAGGGCACCGCCGGACAATCCGTGTGTCACTATGAATAAAAAAACTACAAGCAACCAGTGCTACCTCTTTCTTAATTCATATTAGGAAGAGTCGCTAAACTAATTTCGAAGACATTACTGTTGGCAATATGTCACAGCGCAGTGAATGTGTGAAGTTGTTCTTCAGCAATACAGTCAACCTCCGAAGCAGGAATTTGACTTGTCAGATTAAAATGCAAGCTGGTGGGTCTGGTGGTTGACTTTATTCGGCGACATATTGCATTTTTGCAGTTGAAAATAGGAGATAAAACACTTGTTTATTGCATTTCCGCATCGTTGAATCGGACTTATTCAATAATTCAATATTCTTCAGGTAGTGCTTTTATACAAGATTTGCATATGTTTTCAAATTTTATTTTGTAAACAAACACAAAACAGAATATCCTTAGAGCATGAACTCTACCCAGTTTGGTCACACTGGGCATCGAGCTAAATTAACGCACTTTGTGTCGACATTAAATGTAAGGCCTCTAATATGCACTAGGATTAAGCAATGGTGTAATATATACACAAACGTACTTAACAACTACTCTAAGCCAGTTTTATTAATATCATAAAATCATTTTTGTGAGCATTGTGACAAAAAAACAACCTTAATTTTTATTGTGTGAGGAAAAAAAACCGCAAACTCCAGAAAAATATGTGTGAAAATAATAAATAAATATGAGCATCAGTTCTCCTTCGTACAATTTTCTGTGGCCTTCCATGATTATGTTGATTTCCAAAACACAAATCGCAAAACCTGAGTCTGCTAAAATGCTGCTATCAGAATATCTGTCTTCCCCTTAATTAACAAGCGTTTCAAGAGTTTCAAAATATATTCCAAATGCATTGTCTTGTTGTATACAGTCTAGTAAAACTTAAATGTTTTGCTTAAATGTTTTCTTATCAAGTTCCAAATGCTATGTCTGTCAATCGATATATTCTAATTATTCTTGTTTTCGAAAGTCTGGCAACTTCTGGATTTAGACGCCTCTAAGAACGCGGAAATTTGAATTGGCCTTTTAATTTATAAATTTAGAAATGGAGGACTTTGAGAAAATTGAAAAGATTGGAGAAGGCACCTACGGCGTGGTTTATAAAGGCCGCAATCGACTCACAGGTCAAATTGTGGCAATGAAAAAAATTCGCTTGGAGTCTGACGACGAAGGAGTCCCGTCAACTGCTATCAGGTAAGGCGAACTCGTTTTGAACACCCCAACAATTGTTGAATGTTGCCTTTCTTATGCAAGTGTATTATTACACGTGAATTCTCTCTTTCATGTGTATGTCCCATACATACATAAGTGTAATGTCTGTATTTATTTCTGCTGCATTTCGAACGGGGCTACGCTTTCAAAGCCGAGCGTGGATTCCCAGCTTAACTTAGATATTTTGATACATTCGGATGTACATGCGTACATATTTTTATATCTATTTACATTCTAAAGGCACACAATTAAGAAATTGCTTTTAGTGAAACTACAAGCCGAGATGCGTATACCGGCTTAATGGTATATGTGTATACGCACATACATGTGTATGTACATACAGTAGGCACTCATATTATTCGTACACCATGATCACTCTTGTCACTAGACTCTAGTTTGAGCAAATATAGCTTGGCGTACTGTTAACGTAAACAGAAAGAGTTGCAAACAGAAAGCACTTACAATTCAAATGTAGGAAACGTACAATTAACTTTTTTTGTCTTTATGATGTCTAAAACTCTTTTACACAAGGTATTGGTTCCCTATGCACTAATATTGACACTATATTGACCCGTTCCTAGTGAGAGCGGAAGCGAGAGCATAGCAATGTTTTTAATGATCTTGCTCTGACGGATTAGTACATGCAAACGCTGATTTTTTCGGACACATTTATATTATTTTCTTATCTTTTTTGTTTTAGAGAAATTTCTTTACTCAAAGAACTAAAACATTCAAATATCGTCTGTTTGGAAGATGTATTAATGGAGGAAAACCGCATTTATTTGATATTTGAATTTTTATCAATGGATCTTAAGAAATATATGGACTCGCTACCTCCAGAGAAACTTATGGATAGCAAACTTGTGCGAAGCTATTTGTTTCAAATAACAGATGCAATTTTATTCTGCCATCGTCGAAGAGTCTTGCATCGGGATTTGAAACCTCAAAATTTACTTATTGACAAAAATGGCCTAATTAAAGTAGCGGACTTTGGGCTGGGAAGATCTTTTGGCATTCCAGTGCGCATATACACTCATGAAATTGTTACTCTGTGGTACAGAGCACCCGAGGTATTACTGGGCTCTCCACGATATTCATGTCCCGTCGACATATGGTCCATTGGATGCATTTTTGCCGAAATGGCAACGCGGAAACCCCTTTTCCAAGGAGACTCTGAAATCGATCAATTATTTAGAATGTTCAGGTAATTATACTTCTTAATTTTACATTATTTTGATTGATTTAACATTTACTTACACTTTTTCGGTACTGAAATGGTTGTAACTCTTAAGAGGAAGCATTTGCAAATGTATTTGTGACGCGTTCGAACGCGTCTAGCAACGTTCGTCGTAGTTTCTCATAACAATAACTAATCTTAATTTACTTTTATTATTTTACAGAATTCTCAAAACACCAACTGAAGACATTTGGCCAGGCGTAACGTCGCTTCCCGATTATAAGAATACTTTTCCTTGCTGGTCAACAAATCAATTAACAAACCAGCTTAAAAATCTCGATGCCAATGGTGTAAACCTTATTCAAAAGATGCTCATTTATGATCCAGTGCATCGTATATCAGCAAAAGATATTTTGGCTCATCCCTACTTTGATGGCTTTGAAGCAGATTTAATTTCAAGCTAACTTTCGGAATATTGATTCAAATTAAACATTTTATCAACCAAAAACTTGTTCATATTTAAATTTAAATGATTTTTTAAAGTAAAGGGGAATGGGAGATGGCCCTCCCTGAGTTGAGGTTGTTCGGACAGTTTAAATTTAGTACAGAGTAGTATGAGTATTTATATGGCAATGCAATTATTCTGACATTTTTGTTGAAAAGCCAGAGATGGAAAGCCCTCTTAAGCCAGTCACTCTCTCTACGGCAGATCTGTTTGCATATCTATTTTATAGGACTTTTTACAGCGCTGTCGAATAATTCCATGAGATTCTGATATATTTACTCTGATATACATGGACGGTGAGTGTTAATGCATCCTCTTGGTCGAAGAGGGCGCGCTCCGAGTCGCTTGCAATGAATGCATTGAACAGTACTTATACATACATATGTATGCACGTCGAGGTTTGGTAGGAAGCAGAGAGTGCAATACCAGGCGTCTTTATTTACATGGGACAGCCACAGACCAGGTGCTGCCCTGCGTTAAAGGCTTTTATATCCTGGGTTTTTGTAACAGTGCTTACGGTGGATTTAGGCTAGCCAAGACATACTGTTGGACAAGCGGTAAGAAAATTGGGACTCAAATTGTTCTCCTGTTTGGCAAATTAATATTGGAAATATTGATTTGTGTCGTGTGGAAAACTTGCGGTCCATGTCTCCATCTCTACGTCGAAGCCTCTCTCTCCCTTTTTTGGCAGTCGAGCAGTGCCCACAGGTTATCATTTGCACACTCGTACACATTTCCACTAGTCGTAACTAAGATCAAAAGGAACTGATCAGACTAAAAAGATGCTTTTTATGGAACTGAATACAGCTCAAACGTTTTTATTTACTAAATACACATAGCACAATATAATACATAATCAACATTATATATATAACATTTCGAATAAATGTATTATTACAAACCAAATTATATTGCATTGGTTTGCTGCCATGCGGAAACATTTCTATTACATGTAGTTAATTTTTAGAAATGCATTTTGCTTTATTATTCGTCTTTTAAATTGATTGTATCAACGTTAAGACTTTTGGACATAAACGTTAGAATGTCCGTTGCCTCCTCAATTTTCTTGGAGGTTGGTTTGCCGGCACCATGTCCTGCTTTTGTATAAACCCTCAATAGCAGAGGATTATTTTGATATTTGGAATTGCGTACAGCGTCCTGCAAAGCGGCAGTAAATTTGAATGAATGCAAGGGGCTGACCCGATCATCGTGATCGGCCGTCAAAATCAAAGTTGATGGATACTCCTCTTCGTTGCTACTGGGTGTGTGCACATTATGCAGTGGGGAAAACTTGTAAAGATTTTCAAAGTGCTCCTTTTCTGATGGATTTCCATAATCTGAACACCAGGCATGTCCAATGGTGAATTTATGAAAACGCAACATATCCATTACTCTGTTGAAGATTGAAAATGTAGTGTAAGTATTTTATGCTTTTAATTAATTCAAAAACAAACAATTTGTAGTTTACGAACCCAACTTGTGCAACAGCAGCTCCAAACAAATCGGGACGTTGATTGATGCAAGTTCCGACAAGAAGGCCTCCGTTCGAGCCACCTTGAATAACTAAACGGTCTTTGGACGTGTAATTATGATCAATTAAATACTCAGCAGCTGCTTGGAAGTCGTCAAAGACATTTTGCTTATTCAATAAGCGACCACCATTATGCCATTTTTCGCCATATTCTCCACCGCCCCGTAAGTTGGGATAGGCCAACACGCCATCAAATGTGTCTATAAACATAAGTCTTTGCGATTGGTTAGATAGAAATTCAATATTATTAACTTTACTTACCCAGAGAGTCCAAAACATGGCAGCATACTAATATTGAAGCCACCATAACCGTAGAGAAGGCAAGGTCTCGGCTCAATGGTATCTCGTTTCGTACGAATTATAAACATAGGTACCTTAGTACCATCCTTACTTTTATAAAATATCTGTTCAACAATGTAGTTTTCTCGACTGAAACCTTCCAAGTTGAGCTTTATTTCGCGAAACACTTTTGGCGGCTGCTCTGGGGTTTTAAAATCAAATTGATAAATAACTCCAGGGCTCAAAAATGAAGAAAAATTGTAAAAAATTTCCGAATACTTCTTCTCGCCTGAAGTTCCTACAATGGTGCCGATTTCTAAATCAAATTCACGCAATAGTTTTCCAGTTCGAAGACAATTGGCTTGCAAAACGGTCTAAAATAAAATCAATTAATTATTTATAATCTTAATTTTGTGGTTTAATTTGCTTACTTTTACATCTCTAATATAACATAGCAGTAGCTTGTCCTCATCCACGCACCTAACCCAGTCTAACACATCAGTCTTGTGCTCCTAAGTGATCGAATACGTGTTGTTTGTTAATTATAATGTTATGTTATCATAAACATATTAATTACTTACTGCTATTAGAGTTTTCCAATTGTTTTCTTCTGGTTTCTCGAAGTCAATAATTATAACTTGATAATTGGGTGCCGATTTATTTGTACGAAAATACACCTTTGACCCTTCGTTGGTAATATACTAAAAAAAAAAAACATGTAGGAAAATATCTTAAATCAGAACGATCAACGAGAATGCATTGGTTTTGACAGATCCGCGTTTGGATACGTGAGTACCCCAAACTCCAATGGTACTCGTAATGTTTAGAAATAAAACAAGTTACTTACATCATAGTCAGCTTCAAATTTCTCCACAACTTTTTTAGTATTCAGTTTTGAATTGATTTCTTTACCCGGTTCAAGGTCTGCATAGTACACAATGTTGTCTCGACAATCCTTAACGATGGCCAGTATTAAATATTTCCCACAATCAGATACTACAGATTGACTAAAAAAATAAATATAATGTCAGGTTTAATTAAATGCATAACCAAACGGTATTTAATTGAAAATTATTTTCGAAGGATTGGTCAAAGACATTTTCTAAAAATTATTTAAAAGACCACCGATAGCTACAAAAATTAATCTTACATGCGCCAATTAGGTTCCTCCAGAAATTCCACAACAAGGGTATCTTTATCCTGACTTTCTCCCAGTCGATGATAGTATAGTTTTTGATGTTCATTTTGACTTGTCTCAGAGCCATCTGTTTTTCCACTTTGCTCAGGATATCTCTATAATACAATTATATTGGTATCAATAAAAACGAGGAGGAACGTTGTGAAACACTGCCTAAGCAGCGTCACTACTTTTATATCTGGTACTTAGTCAGTATATACATACATATGTATGTGCGTACGTATGTACATGCATTCATAGTTTTCATATATAAATTTTAATCGAATTTTACATTTTAAATTCAATATACATATGTATACAAGTATGTATGTACGTACCACGTATATATTTAAAAATATCAAACCTGTCTTTTGACCATTACTTACACAATAGAAAAATCCCTTATTATCTTTGGTCCATGATATTTCTGAAAACTTAACTTTGTTAAGTATTTCATCCAGGTCTTTACCAGTCTCGGTATTTCGAATAAGTATCTTGATCCAATCGGACCCACTTTCACTTAATCCATATGCCATAAAGCTGCCGTCATCTGAAAATGACTTTTGAGCCAAGGCAATTGTACCATCATCAGATAATTGATTGGGATCTAGGAATTCTTTGCTTTCTCCACTCAACGAGGTTTGTTGATACATAACGCTCTGATTTTGCAGACCGGTATTCATAAAATAATAATAATATTTTCCATGTTGCATGGGGCAGCCATATTTGGCATAGTTCCATAATTTGGTGAGCTTTGAGTTAATTTTCTTCCACTCATTGCAATTTTCCAGGAACGGCCGACTTATATTATTTTGAGACGTAACAAACTCTTGCGTTTCTGTTGAATCCGGATCCTCAAGCCAACGGTATACATCTTTCAATTGAGTGCCATGGAAGGTATCTTCTACAGCTTCGTCTTTCCGAATAGTTGGATATACGATAGGCTCTATGACTTTTTTTGACAAAGCCACAGGCTTTTGTTCAGCGATTTTTGACATATCTCGTAAACCTTTGATAAATTGTACATACAAACATACACATGTAAAAGAAAATATATTAGTCATTGTATATAATTGTCTGTCAATCATTAGCATTAAATATAATATGAGCAACTTACAAACAAACCGAGGGTGTGAGGTTCGAGGCAAAAAAATCAAGTAAACGTTGAAATGATAATGAAACCCGAAAATTTCGATGCATTTGCAGTTCTATCTACAATAAATTTATAAGAAACTCGATAGCTCGTACCGATATACCTTAAAGTGCTCCAATAATTATTCGATATATTGGGTACTCCTGGGTGTGACTCAATTTAGATATTTACATATGGGCTGTTCAGACCGGGACTGGGTCAAGCTTCTTTGCGTCTAACCGGAGACGCTGTTTTTTGTTACATACATATGTAGATTATGGATAAGGGACTGGTGATGGCAAAAAGTTGCGTCGCTTTCTGATTCATGTGCGTCTATTCAAATTCAAAATTCGGGATATTTTCAAAAATAAATTCGTAACTATTTGAAACCCAGCATTAATATTTTAATACAACAATATATATCTAATAACTGGTTAACATTGTTTATACATTAAGGATTGTTATTTAAAAATTGGTGCAAAACAGTGTTCCTTCCTTCCGTCTGTCAGAGACTTCGCAATTATGGGTGGAGCAGAAATCGTGAAGGATGTAGCTTCTTGGTTTGGAATTTCTTCATGCAGGCTGTAATAATGATCCAATCTGGCCCTTACTCGTGGATCTCATAGATTTTGACAAAATTTTCGTATTTATATAATAATATATAAAATATGTTAAAATCAAATAAAAATATAGAATATTGTATGAATTAGACGACGGAAAATGTAACACGTATGAATTGACGCCCTTGATTGGGCTATTTGTGAAACGGGGCCACTAGAAACCATTCGTGTTCCATTTTATCTGTTCCAAAAAAAATAAACCGCACCGAATCTTTGAATAATAATTGCAACCATGTGAAGTAAGATATTTCCGGTCACGCTTGCGGTTTGGTTCTTTCTTTCTTTTAATTCTGTCGTCGCAATAGGGTAAGCATTTTTCTTCTCCTAGAATTTCGAAGTTTAGGGAGTTTGCCTAGCGTAGATAATTATAAGAAATAGATTCAATGGGAGTGTAACTTATTGTGCAATATTTTACTCCTTGGTTCAGTAAAATAAAAGCGGTGCATAACATTTAAAAGCAGTTTAAAAAATCAAGGCAATTTTATTTAAGGTAAGTTATAAGTTGTGTTTGGGCTGTTCGATTCTGAACAACTTCAGAGTGTGTACCCATTCATACATATCCGCCTTAAACTGTATCAAAATGTAACTTCCGACTTATATTTCAGCGCTACAGACTGTAATCATGCCTCAAAATGAGTATATGGATCGTCACAGAAAGCTGTACGGAAGGCGGCTTGATTACGAAGAGCGTAAACGTAAAAAGGAAGCACGTCTTCCTAAAGACAGAGCCCGTAAAGCACGGAAGTTACGCGGAATCAAAGCAAAATTGTTTAATAAGGAGCGTCGAAATGAAAAGATCCAAATTAAAAAAAATATTCAGGCACATGAGGAGAAAAAACTGAAAAAACAAGATGAGAAGGTTGAGGATGGAGCTTTGCCGCATTACCTGCTTGACAGGGGAGTCCAGTCAAGCGCTAAGGTGCTGTCCAATATGATCAAGCAGAAACGCAAGGAAAAAGCTGGAAAGTGGGACGTACCCATCCCAAAAGTTCGCGCTCAGTCAGATGCTGAAGTGTTCAAGGTTCTAAAGACTGGAAAAACGAAGCGCAAAGCATGGAAGCGAATGGTTACAAAAGTGACATTTGTGGGAGAGAATTTTACTCGAAAACCACCTAAATTTGAACGTTTTATTCGACCAATGGGACTGCGAATGAAAAAAGCACATGTGACCCATCCAGAGTTAAAAGCAACCTTCCATTTACCTATTATCGGTGTTAAGAAAAATCCAAGTTCACCAATGTTTACATCGTTGGGTGTCATTACCAAAGGCACTGTTATAGAAGTTAATATCTCTGAGCTGGGATTGGTGACACAAACTGGAAAAGTAGTGTGGGGAAAATATGCACAAGTTACAAACAACCCAGAAAATGATGGTGTTATTAATGCAGTACTTCTGGTTTAATGGATCAAGAAATATCTTTTTAAACTTAAATTTTCCCAATAAATCCAGATCTAGACAAAAGAAAAGCGTTTAATTATTATATTTAGTGTTGTTTTATATTAAATTTTGTGTATTAACTTGGCACTTTGAATTACTTTTTTTCAGTTTGGTGACGACTAAGCCATGCAGATCTTTGTTAAGACCCTAACGGGCAAGACCATAACTCTTGAGGTCGAACCGTCGGATACCATCGAAAATGTCAAAGCCAAGATTCAGGACAAAGAAGGAATTCCTCCAGATCAACAGCGTTTGATCTTCGCTGGCAAGCAACTGGAAGATGGCCGTACCCTGTCTGATTATAACATTCAGAAGGAGTCCACCTTGCATTTAGTACTGCGTCTTCGTGGTGGCGCCAAGAAACGCAAGAAGAAGAACTATTCCACTCCTAAGAAAATTAAGCACAAGAGGAAGAAGGTCAAGCTAGCAGTCTTGAAGTACTACAAGGTATATACTCCTGCCGACTTGGAAAATATGATAGAGATCTGTTCTTGGAATTCTTGAGTTTTGATCTTGCGCTCGGTTGACTTAACTTCTATTTGATTGACTCCATACTAAAGTCTGATGATTTAACTCTATTTAACATTCAACAGGTTGACGAGAATGGAAAGATTCATCGTCTGCGTCGTGAGTGCCCTGGAGAGAATTGTGGGGCTGGAGTTTTCATGGCCGCTCACGAAGATCGTCATTATTGCGGAAAATGCAATTTGACATTTGTCTTCAGCAAACCCGAAGAAAAGTAATTCAAATGCCAAACGGCTGATTTTGAACATTTATATGTTTGCATTCAACAAATAAAGATTGTAATTGATTTACACAATTGATAACAGAAAAATGTACTATCTTTTCATTACAAAGCTGTGCCAGCAGGCTTACAAGTTCTTTGACATGATGTATGTACATAAGTACATAAGTGCATACCTTAGCTTATTCTTTTCTCTTTTTGCATGAAGCATGAAGAAGTATGCGAGCGAGAATAAGCAAAATAAACATACATAGGTAGGTGCTGGATGGGGGGGTGTGGGTTTGGCACTAGTCATGAATTTCGTTATTGTGGCTATAATAATCATCTATGTATGTATATTTGGATCCGATAGATATGGCCATTCTCTACGGAACTGCGTTTTTGGTTTTCTCATATCTTCAATCATTGTGGATGTAGCCGAACTTGTAACAGTGTGATACCACATCAGTCTGCCTGTAAAATATTTTATGGGTTCTGAGATCTAGGCGATCATCAAGACGGACGGACGTACAGACATAGGGTCTGAAAAGTAGTCTATCTGTGCGTTACATTTGTATGTACACAAGTGCATCCACATTGCGCAGAAATATAATGTTTGATCGAAAAGCGATGTTATCAATATATGTATATTTTTCAAAAGTGGGGGTGTGGTAATTTCCAATCTTCAAATTAGATTCGATGCGAAGCGTTAACTGAGATCGGTGAAAATGCGAATGTTTTTATTGAAAATGGAGTGTAAAAATATTTTTTGCTGTAACTCTTTATAGAATGTGGCCCGAAATATAGCAATAAAAGGTTAGGGCTATTTTTTTAAATGGATTGGCAGTCCGAGAAGAATATTAGAGGCGCTAGTTTCCAAGGGAAAGTTCTGCCACCCTGCCTGCCATTCCACCCTCCCGCTGCGATGTTCCTAATCTGCACGTTTCTTTGCGAAATTTATTCGATGATTTTCAAATACAACCATAAATAATTTGCGTTCGGATCGAAAAAATGAAATTCCCTGAAAAATGCAATTATGACTGACAAGAAAATGGGAAAACAACAACAAAACACATCATAACTGAAACAAATCAGCAGGAGGAGCATAAACCATAAAAACAACAATAACTTAAAAAAAAATGGAAGAAAGAGCAGAAAATGTATGTGGTAAGTTTAACAGATTTACATTTTATTTTTACCTACTATTATTAATATTTTACACTATATGCAGCCAAAAAAAGAGAATTTCAGGTGGCACCATGAAATGGTCTGAGATGGCAGAATAATATTGAAGATTTGCGTGGATCCCAAAATAACATGGACAAAATGCACCTAGAGAAGCAAAAGGAGCAAGGGATGCACTCTTCCAGGAGCTAATTAACAGCCAAAAAAAGTTCCAAACTAAATGTATGCATTTTCCAATGAGTTTCAAATGAAGGCTTTGATTGAATTAAGCTTATACAATAAGTTTTTATTGCAGATCGTACCTACTTTGCTGACTGATTTTAATCATTTTAGTTTTATATTACTGTAAGCAATAAGTTGTTTCAGTAATTTCCCAATTTTCATTAACTAAGCAGTTGAGCATATTAAACATGTTGTGCAAAATGCAACAAAGATAATGTTGCCATTTTTTTGTATGATGGCTTTGGAAGCTTTTTAAATGTCTAACTTTACCAGTTGTTGGATGGTGCCAGTGCGAACCGATGTTTCACATATTTCGACTATTTCCAATGCTTCTCCGGAATGGTAGCGATATTTTCCATATAATTTGTGTACATATAAAATATCGATAGTTTTTAACAAATGTATTAGCTTATCGCGTATATTTTCGGGCTTATAAGTTTGATACATTTAATCAAGTAATTAACATAGCATAGCTTATTGTATACAAAAAAAACACGGAAAGATACATCTTGAAAACAACTTACAATACAAATATCTACCAATTATTTACTCATAGTGTATAAAGAAAATTTCACACCTACAAATATACGTGTTACGTGTACATATGTGTACGTATGTGTTTTTATATATTGTTTGTTGATATTACCTGTTAGGTAAATATTAAATATTCCTGTAATAATTCCACTAAGTGCCATTTTTTGTATCAATATAATAGGAAATACTTATTCCAGTAATGCCAATTTTAAGTAAGCAACTGGGTTTTTAAGTATATCGAATGGTATGCATTTTAAAATTAGTTGTGACATACATACATTCATATTTACACTCATACAGACAGTGTATGTACATATGTATGTATGTATGTTCATATATCTGCATACGGTTTATGACATACAAAGAAGGTTGATGGTCAGTTTTTTACTTTGTGCACAAATCTCATACAAATATGTTCTCCTTAATTTTCTCTTCTAAAAAGTTCAGGCAAATATTCGCCACAAACATTTGTACATAATTAATGCCTTAAACAAAATTAAGTTATTGAGAAAACATATACAAACGTACATGTGTATGCACATATGTATACATATAAGACACATGGGAAATAATTGGAATAAACGTCATAAAAGCTAATAAGTTAGTCTTCCCTCGGACACTTCAAGCTAAATAGTTCTAACATGTTCGAACTTGTACTGTTAATACATGCTGAGACGTACATATTTATGTACATACATATTTACATACATTAATATATACATTCATATATACATACATACATACATACAGGTATGTATGTAACTTTATTGTTCAAAAATGTTTCATGTTGCCTTTAAGTATTAAATAGAAATACAAATTAAATTAAATCCGAATACATTGTTAGGTCTGTCCGAAGCACGTCCTGTGTGTACGAGGGAAATAATAAGTATAATTTTACTTTTTTCCTGGCAGAAACAAAATCTTGCAGGTGAAAATTCACCTGAACAAAATGTTTTCAACAAATACATATTTACTGTACATACACATTTTGTGAAATTTTGTTTGCTTCTGGCGTCTTCTTCGGTTTGATTTCCACGCTTTTCCAACATTATTTTTCATGTTAAACTTTTGTGCTTAGAAAACTTTAACCAAATTACTTTTTACATTTTTTGTACATTAACAAGCTGACTCGAGTGATAAACCCATTTAATATGGGAATGCCACAGAAAACTATAGAGCTTTTGTCTCGTGCATTTTTCCAAAAATCGTATTTTGATAACATTATTCGGACAAGAAGAAACAGTGAAGCGCTTGATTCTTAGAAGAATACTAGACCTGTCTATTACAATTGATAGCTTTTGCTAAAGGATCCGCTGATTTTAATCTGATCAAGGAATTTCAATATATTTCAACCTCTTTGGGGTGTTGGCTCTTTAAAGAAACCCATTGGCGATATGTACAAAAGTATCTAAATTGGTAATACATATTATAACTATAATTATAATTATTATAACGATCTACAAAAACAATATAACAGTTAACGATTTGGAAGTCAATTTGATTAATACCTACCTAACCATTTAAACCATCAAACCAATTCAAAAATCAGATTAAAATAAAATCTTAAACCATGATGATGCTGACTTGGGACCCAATTCCATCAGAAATCATAAAACGTGCATGGTCACTCTGATGAATTAGCAGTGCTTTGTACATACTGCCCACTGTTGTTCCAAATTAACGGTTATTTGGAAATTTGGTGTCTCTTTCCTTTGTTTTTCACAAAGTTGTTTCCTAAATTTTTCGATTTCCACTCCAGGTATAATTGTCAACTGTATACATAGATATTCCTGAGATTTGTGTCAGCTGTTCTCTCAGTACACACACGCCCTAGATATTGAAGTATTGAATTGAATCTGTGGATTACGTTCAGGTGGCTGGATACTAGAGAAACGAAAAGGTAAACTAAAAATTCCTGGCACAGTTTTTTAGTTACCTAGTTACCTACCTATCTAGTGTCTTTAAGAACTTCGAAAAAATAAACGAAACTCAAATTTAAACCTTTGATACATGTTATATATGCTTCTTAAGCTTTAACATTTCATTTTCAATACATTTTTCTTTTTAAACACAAACAGCCAGACCGGCTTTACTCATACTTTTCTGTTTCACTGTTCTGTTCTGTTTAGGTGCTGCGAATTCGCTTATGTTTGTGTTATTTACAGTGCCTGATAAATTGTAAAATTGTTTATCAACTGTTTGTAATGTATGTAATGTAACTTTTGTGTATCCAGCAGTTTTATAGTGATCGATCACAATCAGCACTGCAAGCACTTTGTTAATACCCTGAAAAATGAACGGCATGAGCAGCAATGATGACTCTGTGGAGTGTCCTTTGTGTATGGAGCCACTTGAAGTAGATGATCTCACCTTCTTTCCATGTACCTGCGGATACCAGGTGTGTAAAAAACCTAGTACATATGTACAAATTGATATATAAATATATATAAAACATTTATTTATAGATTTGTAGATTCTGCTGGCACAGAATCCGCACGGATGAGAACAAGTTGTGCCCGGCATGTCGAAAAGAATATCCTGAAAATCCTGCAGACTTTAAGCCATTATCACAAGAAGAAGTAAGTTAATGAGTTAATTAATTAAGGTGTCGGGTGATTACAAATAATATGATTTGTTGCAGATGATTGCTTTCAAGTCGCAAAAGCGTCAAAGGGATCAACAACGGAAACACAAGATAACCGAGAATCGAAAACATTTGGCTAACGTACGAGTGGTTCAACGCAACTTGGTATTTGTCGTGGGTTTACCGCCTCGACTGGCGGATGCAGACGTAAGTCACAATTTTATCTAAAAACTTCATAATTATCAAAAGAGATTTTCTTTCTTTCATTTTTAGATATTAAAAAAGCACGAGTATTTCGGAAAATATGGGAAAATTCATAAAGTCGTTATAAACCCGAGTACCACTTATGCTGGGGTGCAGGTAAGATTTGTTCGATTCAGGATTTTCTTTTGCTAGATACTTTGTTATAAACTGCTGCATCCATCCGCACAAACAGTACGTACATTGTACTGTGAAATTCTCGTTTCGAACTTAAATGTTGAGCAAACTGCTCTGAGGAACTTTAACGCTAAAACGACATGAGTTTAACCATTATAAACTTTAATTCTTATCCAAATTGCAGGTTACTTCAAATGTAAAAACTTTAATATAATTAGCAGATAGGGAAATTCTATGTTCAACGACAAAGGGCAAACGGAGTATCTCTCAAGCGGCAGCGATGTTTGCCGAGCTTAGCATTTAGCTAGACGTTTTTCGAGTCGTCGGGCGATCTTTTACTTTAATTCTTTGCTGCAGAGGACATTGTTTTGATACAATTTGATAAACTGTTAACTCCAGGGTGAACTATTCTCTTTCCAAGTTTCCAATCATTGGGGCATCGTCTGTCATCCTTGATAACCACTAGATCATTGACTTGTAGATTGTCAGTTTTGTGTCGCCATTTTGGTGGCCTTGAAGGTGTGATAGCCAATCGGAACTCCAAAGATTCCAAAAGTGTCGGATAATTTTTTAGTCCTTTCAGGAATTGTACTGTGAGTGGGACCGACCTCTCTAGTGGGTGTTCTCAGCTAAGGCAACTTATTTGTTCCTTTGCAATCAAGATTAAATTTAGATTTTGCAATTAAGATTAATACTGAAAGATTTAATATTTCGGTGAGAAAAATGGTGCCGTTTTGAAAGCAGAAAGAAAATTAGTTTTAGGACAGTTTTGGCGATGGCGAGAACCGGTGTCTAGCCGCTTACCTTATTTAAACAATTTATCTTGCAGTTACTTTCATTTCTTTACACTACACTCGGATAAATCGATTCCACTTGTTGATTTGAAATATTTGTTTGACTTAAAGGGTCCATCAGCGTCCGCCTATGTTACCTACGTTCACAATGCAGATGCACTACGAGCTATACAAAGTGTCAATAACATAATGATAGATGGTCGCCTTATAAAAACCAGCTTGGGGACAACAAAGTACTGTAGCCATTTCATGAAAAACCAGCAATGTCCTAAAGGGGACTGCATGTACTTGCACGAACTGGGAGATCCCGAAGCCAGCTTCACAAAAGAGGTTTGAAGAACTCTTCTCAAGAATTTTGAAGCATCCATGAACATTTTATGTTTGTTGTTTTTAAGCAAATGCATCAGGGAAAACACCAGGAGTATGAAAAACGTTTACACGATGCTCTAACTGCATCTTTTGGACAGAATTCACCAGGAGCTGCAAACTGTAATGGAACACCAAAAACAAATGGTAATTAAATATATAAATAAAATGAACAAATGACTTAATATAATGACAAATATATTCACAATTAGCATCGACCACGACGGCGTCTTCAGCCACAACATCATCGTCATCTGTGTCAGCTGCTGCAAGTGTTGCCTCAAGTGCAGTAAATGTTCAGCAAAAAGAAGCTTGGCCTAGTTTATCCGTCTCGCCAGTCAATGGAAAAGAGCCCACTGCAAGCACAAACACCAATGGAAAAAATAAAAAAGACAAATTTCGAAATGAAAAAACCCGACACGAAAAAGTCAAATCCAAAAATAACAAAAATAGTGCAAGCTCTACTTCGAATACATCAAACAAGGAAAACTTTATTCCAGATGCCAGAGATATTGAAACAATTACAACCACAAGTGCGGAAACAATTATTTCGACGAAAACAAATTCAAGCAACTCATCCAATCTATCAAGAACAGAGAGAAACAAAGATAAAGAGTCTTACCATGATCCTATTTCTAGTGAACAAAAGGAAAATAAACAAAATGTTAAAGTTTCACAAACAAAAACCGAAGTCGAGTGCGTAAAAGACAAGGATAATTCAATAAAACTGAAGAAAAGGGAAAGTTGCGAAACGACCTCACAGCAAACGAGATCGGATTCTAGCGTTCAAAGGTCGCTAAGTTCTTGCAGTGAAAATAGTGAAGGACATGTCTCAGAAAGCAGCGTGAGTGAAAAGAGTTTACCTGTTGATTATCAGGAGAGCAAGTGCAATATTACTCGTTCTGAAGACAATATGGAGAATGTAGAAAGCATCAATACAACTAAGGAGTCTATGAATGCCGACTGTAAAACAGTATCAGATTGTACATCAGTAGTAAACGAGAGCATAAACTCAGTTGTAAACAGCACTAATAATAATGGGCTTCATTTACCACAAAGTCCATTGAATCCACCAGAAAACGGAATCCCATTGTCCGGTACAAAAATATGCAAAAATTTAAGAAATATATTTTATTAATGATTGAATATTTATTTCAGATGAGCTTTCCAAGCTAAATATTTTCGATGATACCATTAGTTTCTTCTCGTCTTCAGCAGCATTCCAGCAAGCTCCAATATTAAAAAATAAAATAGAAGTGGAAATGCGGCAGTCTCATTTGCCTGACTTGATCAACGGTGAGATTTGTATTTATTAGTCGACTCCATCAAATATTAATGATGAAGCATCAATAGCTCTAGCGTTTCATCTGTCTTTCCGTCTGTTTGCTTATATGCATAATAGTCCATCAACCTTACCATATTAATGAGGAACGTTGTCAGATGCGTTTGTACGTGTCACAATCTTTATACCCGGTACTGAGTCAGAAAAGAAAAACTCTGAGCCAGTCCAATTGCTCAAACCCGCGAATCCACAGCTATGAGCGATCATAAATAAAGCCTCTTTGCCCTGAAGCAATTAGCTGGGACACGTTTGAGCTGGGCCACGTTCCGTCTGGTCCAGGGGATGTGACCAGGCCAGAGATTTGTATATTGTCAAAATATTAGTTATTATAACACTAAAATACATAGGTACAGGTACAACCAGATAAATAAATATTTTAAGTAATTTTAGTAATTTTAAAATTTAAGTAATAATTAAAGTTTTTCTCTTGTGATTTCCGGTTATTGAAAAACTTCAGATATTGATGGAATTCAAAAGGCCTCAAATACAAATGGTAATTATTTATTATATTCGATAGTCATAACCCTTGCCATTAACGAACCATTGCCCTTCAACTGATCATTAGCTGATAGCTATAATACAGAATTCAAATCAATAAAATATCAGCTTACATTATGGTTGGAATTTCAAGTGTCGATTTTCGCAAGTAGAAACCCATTTCGAAATATTCATAGACAAAATTCATCGTCAGCTATTGAACGGTTTGTTAATTGGTTGTTATGACATAAAGTAATCCACATGACGCTCAGCATTATAAATTTGTATTCAACTGAAATCTTCTTTCAATTTAATTAAGAATGGGAAGATGCTTTTAAAAACGTAATGCTACGAAACAATAAGCAAGTAGAGGAGCAACTTTTGCAGCAGCAAAATATTCACCAGCACCAGCAACATTTTCATCAGCAAGCACTGCAACAACAGGAAGAATTTCTTCGCATGCATGAATTACAAAAAAGAAACGACATGGCAAATAATATTGCGCTCACGCAAGTAAATGCTCCTTATGCTGGTAAGTGGCATCGAAACGTGGCAGGATGCAGCTGGTTTTCCATATACATATTTTGTTTATTTTATTTTAGATATCCTTAGCCATTTTCGTGGCAACTCAGTTGATATAAATAGAGTTCAAGCCCTGCAGCACCAAATGCAACAGAATGCCGGAGAAAATGGGATTACGCCGAATAATGCGTTCGGCGGTAATATGTCAAAGTTCTTTGACTTTCATAAAAGTCAACAGCAGTCCCACCAGTATCCTTACGGTCATACGAGCCAAATCAACGGAAACTTGGATGTGAATGATACACAAAGAGCAACATCACTACTGGAGAACACTCGACTAAATGCACCATATGTTGAAACTGGTAACTTTAAATGAGTTTCTTTCCATGTAAAAAAGTGTACAAAGCAAACATTTATTTCTTTATTCAAGGACCTAACACTAAATCGCATATTCAAAAGCAAAGATTAATTGGAATGTTTGAAACTTTGGTGAGTCTTACTCTACTTTGGATGGCTTTACATTGTTGCTGCCAAGAGCTTGCCAAACGAGTTTTGTACTTTATTTCTTATATTTTTTACAGTCACAACCTCCAAACTCGCAATCTCAGCTGAATCGGTTTCCTCAAAGCACTATTATTGATGATGATTTAGGTCAGTTTATTGAAAGCTTACAAATTATATTTAATTGAAATGTTTTTAATTTAGGTTTTGATCCTTTTATTGAAACTCAAAAAGGACTAGCTGAGCTTATGGAAAATGAAGTTGTTCAACAACAAAGTATTAATAATGGAAACTCCGCATTAAAATTGCAACAGCAAGCACAAACTTCACATCAGCAACGTCTTGATAACATTCAACGGGCTCGAATGCCGCCTCCGGGCTTCAATCATATGAATTCGTTAGGTTTTGGAGGGGCATCTAGATTGCATTCTAGTAAAATGATGCCTTTTTTGAGCAGCAGCTTAGTAAAAAATGGTACCCAAGCGCAGCAACATCAAGTGCCGCAGGCAACAAACTGGAACGCGAATTTGCCAGCAATGCACCCGAGTCAAGGACAGCACATTGGAGATGCACAATTACAACATCAAATTGCTCAAAATAAAGGTTTGTGCCCTTACTTTATTTTAATCTCGCCATTTAAAAATTCGTAAAAATTCAAAAGATTTCCTGTCTGAGTGCTATTATTGTTGCTTCAGACAATAACGAATATAAAGGTGTAGGTGCATTTATGGTATAAAAGTAAAAAATAAAAGGCGTCTACTCAACAAATGAATTTTTAACAGTTTATAGTTCTCCTGACTGGACTGCCATGGATCCGGCTATACTGTCATTCAGACAGTTTTCATCTTTTCCGCAAAACCAAATGCCCCCACATCCTCAGCAGCAACAAGACATTTTTTTACAACATTTGGTTCAACAGCCAAATTCTCAAGGTAGTATGATTTTCGGAGAAAAGGAGCAACTTAATATTCTGCGCACATTTCTGTTTAGGTTTCAACACTCAACCACAGCAACTTCTTTCTGGAATGCCCATGCCCAATAACATTCTAAATGGACAACAGCTGACACAACCCCAGGTCAATGCCAATGTTCAAGGCATGCTTGAATTCTTAAAAAGCCGCCAATTTGTTTAGCGACATATATAGATTTGTTTATTTGTATTCTTTATGAAATACTTATTAAATTAAAAATAGATCAAATAAAATTCGAAAATTATGAAACTTTTTTTTAAACTCTTTTCGATCTCCTGAATTCGAGTCTTGACGAGTCGGTACAGCTGACTGTTCGTCCTAATGAGCGCATAGTTCTCCTAATTCATTAATACCCCAAATCTTTCAGAAAAAGTTGGTTTGGTTGTCTAGAAAAAAAAATTGTTGACTTGGCCGAGTAGTGAAATTTGTTAAACTCAACTACACTTTTCAACTAAACATTTTATTGTATAGTCAACATCGTATAAGAAAACCTATTTAATGCAACACCTTACATGCCCTCATCAACAAACATCGATAGCATAATTGTACAGCACCAAGACGCAATAACGCAATCCAACCCAAGTGTGAATAGGCTAGGCACATGTTTCAAACATTCCCAACGTTCCCCCTGATAGGCTCAATGTGCAGAGGCATACCCTCTACAACAAAATATCGCAATCACCGAACTGAAGTATCTGGACAGTGCGGAATTATCGTCGTGCGGCCACCTAAATACCTGTAGCGATTAAATAAATAAAATAAAATTATTGTTGAAAATCTAAAATGTATCGAATATGTACTTTTTCGGTTAAATTTTGTAGTAGAAGCAATTTTAATGTAAATAGCATACGGTCCATGGCAGGACATTCAAAATGGGCCAATATAAAGCATATAAAAGCAAAAAAAGACGAATTTAAATCGTCGCTTTTTGCGAAGCTAACGAGGCAATTACGGCTGGCCATACAAGACGGTAAATCGGCAGATCCAGCAATTAATTCCATTTTACAATCAGAAATAGATAAAGCATTAAAGCAAAACATGCCCATGAGTACTATACAAAGAACTTTAAGTCAGTTTAAAAATGTAACACAAAATGTAAAAAAGCACCGCCTGGATATCCGATATAAGAGGAACATATATATCATATGTATTATTTACACCGACAATTTTCCATCAATTAAAATGGATGCAGCGTCCACAGTAAAAAAATCTGGGTAATTGTTCGATATCATTTCCGTTTCTTATATAAATACTTTAGTGGTGCTTAACTATGCCTTTTATTTTATATTTAAAGAGGAGAATTCGTGGATGTCGGGCACATGTTTCAGGATTGTGGCTTGATACAAAGCCAATATGATACGTCGAAGCTATTGGATGGCCAGAGCTTAGAAGACAGAGCAGTTGAAGATGCCATTGAGATCGGAGCTGAAGATATTCAAATAGTTGACATAACCACAGGTTATATAAATGTATGTTAAGTATATAATCTTTTTTACATTTATGGTATTAATGATACGCTCTCTGGTTTTCTCAAATCGTTAGTTTGAATGCACTGAACAAACCTTAAATTGTTATTTTCATTTATTTACTTTCAGTTTTTTTGCAATACAGTCCATGTTCAGAGTTTAAGTACAAAATTATCCAAAATTGGTTACTCTATTGAGAATAGCGAGAGCCTATATGCTGCAAACGTAAGCTGTGTAGATACAATTAAATAAATAAATTTCTAACCATTTTTTTATTTCAGAATCTGGTGACACTGCCGTTAGATGAAAGAAGAGCCTACGATGTATTTAAGGACAAGTTACGGAATATTCCAGGCTTAGAAGAAATTTATGACAATGTAGAATATGATGCGCTTCCCAGTGATATGTAGACGGAACAAATTTTTATATTGAAAAAAAATAGAAACACTTAAATGTTGTTGTATACACTTTATTTATTATCAAAGTATTTTATGCATACAGGACGAATTAATTATTCTTTATGGGAATGTGAAGTTATTGAGAAGTCCAAACGTAATAGAACAATTGTAAATAAAAATATGACATAAATGAAACCACTGACCAGTAAGGGTTCTTGAAGCAAGGACACCTTTTCGAAGCTATAATTAAGAGTAAAGTCAGAAATGTGACTTTCCACCAAATTAGACTTGGAGAATGTAACAACCGGGCGGCCAATCGTATCTAAATAGGTGTGCACCAGCTGATTTGGTCGTCTACTTATTTGGTATGGTGTCGAGAATTGTACATTTGTGCATCCCTCTGGTAGAATAATCTTTATAACAGCTTCATCGATTACCATATTATCATAGATATGGTCTATTAAGTGCATCTTTAACTGATATTTGTTGCCATCGTTGTACATATATTCGTACGATGGAACATTATAGCCAAGAGTATACTTTGTTTTCCATCCACCGAAGAGAGGAAACCGTGGCCTAAGCTCAAGTTCAATAAAATCGCGAACTAAGTTCATGTTTGATGTCGAAATATTGCCATTTGTGTCTCGGTAATAGACCCCAGATGCAGATGCCGGTAAATAGGTTTTATATGACTTTACAGCAGAGTGATCAGAGCGGCCTTCCTTTTGAAAATCGTATCGGGAAAACGATCCTTTCAATTTAGCTCCAGCGTGAGTTAATTGTATTTCTTCCTTGATTGCGATGTTACCCCAATGAGATAATTCAATGGTTCTTTCCAATGCGTTAACTGTTAGAAATGGCGTTTGATTTTCATAATGAATAACCAATTCTTGCTCAGATAAGGCTAATAAAAAATAAACAAATAAACATTGTTAGGTAAATGGATATTCAAATAAAAATATATGTTAATTTACCTTCAACATCTTCGTAAGGCCCTAAATTAATTTTGTTGGATCCAACTGTATAAGGTTTTACTTGGGTGTGGGAGAGTATATTCGCAGAACTGAGTTTAACATTGGTTTTCTGCACGACAGTTTTATATTTCGAATAAAAGTGCAATCTTCCATTATATCTAACCAATTGCTTATCATTTTGTTCAATTTCTTCTGGATGTGGGCGTATGTTTTTCGAGGAGACTGTCTCGATTGCAAAAGATTTCTTTGGAGAGCCCTTTGCAAAAATAAGGGTGTAACTTTGTTCACCATTAATTAATTCCTTATTTTTTCGTAGCTGGATATTTTTCTCCGTGTCGTCTTTCAAAGAAATAAATGAAAGATTGGGCTCCCCTACGAGGAACACGTATTCGGTTATAGGTTTGCCGGTTGTTTCCTCAGCTGAAATTTTGATTGTGGTTTTCACAAGCTGTGAAGACAAATCCAACAGTCTTTCCACATTCGTGTTTATTATTTCTGCGTTCGTGTTTGAGGTGCACAGTAAACATTGTAAAGCAAAGAAAAATAAATACAATATTTTAAACATGGTTATTTCAATGACACGTAAATCAAATGGTGATGTACGAATCAGGACACTATCGATGGTGGATACATTGCGCGGACCTATCGATAAGAAATACTGTCTCACTGCAATATCTTTTAAAAATATAAGGGGTGCCCCAGTAATCGCCTTAGAACCCAGTAGTCAGTGGAAATGTATGCAAACACCGCTAACAATACCCTTTGCACATACGGTAGTTTGAAAATATGACTCAAAGGCTATCAGTATTCTTTCTGTCCACTTAGGCTTTTTTGCCTCCATTCAATAGTTTCTCTTTCGACTGCAAGAACTGTGTACTCTATAAATCAAAGTGTAAGGCCAATTCTGAGTTATTGAGTTACCGTAACCGAAATATACCGAAATATGTCAGTGTGAATGGGCCAAATAAACATTTTAGGTTGAATTTTTTAAACTATTTACCAACTGCATGCGATGTAGCCGCTGCCGGTTATTTTTGGCATTATCTCGTCGCCGAAGATAACACAATCAGCCTTTACTGCAGAGTTCGGCACGGTAGCGACTCCACCTTCGATAAGGCGGATAGACTAGTTTTGAAATGACACTCACAAATAGAAAATACCCTGTTTACTCTTTGAGTACAGGATAAAATAAACTGCTTAAAAGTTTTCAAAATTACATTTTATTCGTATTGAAATAATATGTGTTTACGAGTATTTTGATCCATTTCGGATTTTCTTATACTTTTCTTAAGGTGTGTAGTGTTTAGGATTTATTTGCCAAATTTTTAATTTTTCGTCTATCCATGCTCTTAAGCTAGCAACGTTTGTGTAAACTCCGGGGATGTTTTCTTCGCCGCAACCAATTCCCCAAGCTACTATGCCAGCAGACTTAAACCGATTTGGTTCTCCTTTAATGGGGCATACTAATGGGGAGCCACCATCACCTTTGCAAGTGTCTTTATCCTTTTCACCGCCTGCACATATAAAACTTTCATGCAAAATGAAATGCTTTCCGAGCCGAGTTTCGCGCAAGTTTGTCTGGCATTGTTGTCTCGGCATAACAGGCAAGTCAACCTTTTTCAGAATGACTTGATATTCGCCATCTTTTCCAAATTTGTTTTTTCCCCAACCTGTCGCAAAGCAACGATCATAATCAAATACATCACCCAAGCTCGGCAAACACACTGGCTGAATGTTCTGCTGAGAGGTAAACGCACTTTCCAGCGATAGCAGTGCAACATCATTATAAAGTGACCCCTTATTAAATTGTTCATGATACACTATTTCTTTCACATAACGGTCCTCATGTGGTATTATTTCTTTTTTTGTTTGAGTATCCCATTCTCCTGCTCTCACTAAAAAAAAATAAAAAATTTAAAATTAGATAAAAAGAGGGGGAATGTTGCGAGCCGCGAACAAATGCGACTCTACTTTTAGTTTTTGGGTATTATAAATATGTACATACCAACAATTGTGTTTGGCTCTTTGTTATGAACGCAGTGAGCTGCTGTTAAAACAACATTTGGAGCTATTAAAGCTCCTCCGCACTCATATAAGTTCAGTTGAGCTTCCTCTCGCAAAATTGCAACCATCCATGGGAATTCTGCGAACTCTGCTTCTTGGTTAACAGCTCCAGTTATTTTAAAGCCAATACCGTTTGGATTTTGATAACCACAGCCTTTTGCTGCATCGGAAGGTGGTACTGTGATATCAGGTTTATCCACCTAAATAATGAATGTAAATTTATAAACTTAAGGCATACAAAATTATATTAAAAAATACCTTGTTTGAAAGATCACAACATAGATCCAAATAGTTTTTACACGGTGCTGCAGTGTCAATTCGGATGTCAATTATATTTTCACCACTAGTGTTTATTGTGTTGTTTGTACATAACCATCGAGGCACGCATTCTTTCTGGTCTCCACAGGACTGATACTGGGCTGCGGAGATTGGTGAGCGTGTTGGGTCAACAGTAACTGCATCGATTCCAGTTTTTTGTGTTGTAGGTACCGATGTGTCGCCTGTTTTGAAAATATCCGCAATTAGGTTGTCAAGGGATGTGTCCTGCCCAACACAAACATATAATAAGGTGCAAAAAACAGCACCATTAAACAAAAGCATGTTTCTGAAAAAAATAAGTAAGTATTATATCTCTGTTGATGTTTGACCCCAAGTGTAAGCAGGCTGTTTGGCTAAGCGCCGTACCGTGGGTGCAGATTATTCTGAACTCTAAGAATCTCATTTTCTAAAAACATTACTTTAATACAATTTAGGTTTAGACGTTTTCTTTATTTATTCGCTAAAGGAAATAAAACATCGGAAGTCTCAAACGGAATTATAAACAAGGATTCGTCTGAAAAAAAATTCATTGGAAGATACAACTCCAGACTTGGATCGCAATCTACTGTTAATCCAAGGTTGTTAATAGAAAAATGTATATACATATGTACATATGCATTAAATTCATAATGTAAAATTTTCTAATTAGGAATAATCATCACTCTGTTAAACCTTCATTGCCAATCGTCTGTGAATAAAAAGATTTATGTACATAAATACATATGTATGTATGTATGTATGTACCTTAAGCTCGAAGAGTAAATAGGGTATATTGTATTTGTGGTCGGAGCAATGTGCGTAACGCACAGAACGGAAGGCAACGTTTTCGACCCTATAAAGTATAAATAAATACATATATTCTTGAACAGCATCAATAGTCGATGTCCGATGTACCATAGAGATAAGACTATAAGAGCTTGGGCAACCAAGTTTCCTGACCCCACAAAGGGCGAACATCGGCTACATCCACAATTTTAAAGATAGAGAAAACTAAAAACCCCGATTCGAAGAGAATGTCTAGGGAATACATACATATAAACTTAGGCTTTTCGGTGTAAGTTTATCCGGGGATTTTATCCAAGTATCTAAAATGTCGATTATACACACATACATATGTGGATTTTATGCATATGAGAATAATAATATTCCTTAGTATAACATATACATTTATATTCCTGTTAATAACTTTATTAACCCAACACACATGCACAGATACATATGTATATGTCTGTATGAATGTACATACATATGTAGACATTAAACATATGCAGTTGTTATTATATAATTAAAATAAAATGAAATTCGAATACTTTTTCTTGTTTACTACACCCAATATAAGTAATTCAATATTTCTCGGTTATAATACATACTCAGTTTTTTCGATTGAAATCTGAACTTAAATTTGTTTTATGAAGTATGGCAGCTGATGCTTTGTATTACTTGGCAATGACTAAATGTCGGAGCTAATTTGATTTCTGAGTCAATCTTCATTGGAAGATACTGATAGAGAGATCACACCACACAATGCGAGGCACTTGAATAGCATCTATGCAAATTTTAAATAGTAAGTAGTAACTGTATAAAACTAAGGAGAAAACTGTCTAATATAGATATTTAAAAAAAATACGAATATTAATAATTATTTTCATTCTTACATTAATTTAAAATTAATAATTATTAGTTTTTTTTATTGTTGTGTGTTACACGTAGGGTACTCTTATCGAAAAGCCAACCGAGTGCTTGTAAGAACTGACATTCGTTTGGTTAGAAAAGACTGGCCTTGTTTGGTTTTTGTCGGTGGTTGCTTTTAGGAACCACCCTTAAAGTACCCTCAACTGAAAACATCAAAGGACGAAAAGGACAATATCGAAATATTTGTATGTCGTCAAATATAACTACAAGATATATATTTTTAAGTCGGTAACAAACCTATTGCAAAACAAAAATGTTTAAAAGCAAGCAAGAAGGAAGTCTGGTGTACAAATGTACAGTTCGTCTACTCGATGATTCTGATGTGGTAGAATGTGAATTTCAGGTGAGTTTATATTTAACAAAAAAATGTGAATGTTGATATTGATGCATTAGAAATGGATTTATTTTATAAAGTGAACCTTAAGTATGTAGTTTAAGGAGTTTGGGGATACAGCCGATTTCTGGTGGTGGAGTCAGAAAGAGTTCTTTCCGACCCAATACAGAATATACATATGTACATATGTACATACACACATTTACTCTTAATTTTAACTCGCCACAACAAGTACATTCATGTTAGAAGGATACAAATGTATGCATGGGGTAAGAATAGGGATATAGGGTGAGCCCGTCAACAGTTTATATAAAATAATTCGGGTAAAATATCGAAGAGATTAAAGGAACATATTAACAGCTATTAGAATTTGCTGCTTTCAACAGAATCCGCAATGGGAAGGACACATATAGTGTTGACAGTTCGACGCGTGGTTAACTAGTCACACAGAATCTTATTGACTTCTTTGTTCCATAAAAGGGGAGACAGGACTCCTCCTTGCGGGATGCCTCTGTTGACATATCTTGACTGAGTGGACGATCCCATTGATGATGTCACCGTTCTGCATGTGAGCAATTGATCAATGAGCATCACCAAGTGGCGGCCCACCCCCAGGTTAGTCAGGGCAACCGTAATGGCTCCCGGCTCGACGTTGTTGAAAGCTCCATCGTTGTCGAGGAAGGTAACTAGAGAGTTTTCCCAGAGGTGTAGAGATTTCTGTATCCCAAAAATGAATTCGTGAAGGCCCGGTTCCGTGGATTTTCCTTTCCAGTACGCGTATTGGGGGCCTGACTGAATGAGGGTTGATGGTTGTCCCCAGTTGTAAAACGACTATTCTCTCAAAGGCTTTGAGTAGAAAGGAGGATAGACAATAGGTCTGAAGTCCAGGATAGGCTTTTCCACTTTTATACAAAACGTGTCTAAATATTTAATGAACTGCTCAAAACAGGCGTTTCACAAAGGAATATATTTGCTGGACTACTTATGTGGAGAATTGAATATAAAAGAGAAAGACTACTTCGGCTTGCGATACGTTGATGGGTCAAAACAAAGAGTAAGTAACTGTAAATAAAAGTACCTACGTACGTGTGCATAAACTTATTAACTTCTTAATAGCACTGGTTAGACTTGGCCAAATCCTTAATAAAACAAAGTAAAGGTGAGTTACAACATGCCAACTTAAAGTCATATATCTAATTAATTTCATTTGATTACAAGACCTGGATCCTATTTTATTCTCACTAAGAGTAAAATTTTACCCCGCTGATCCATTTCGTCTAACTGGGATCTCTCGAATTATGTTGTATAAGCAATTAAAAAGAGATTTAAGACACGGACGTTTGTACTGCTCCTTTGGTGAGGCAGCCGCTTTGGGGGCTTTAATTGTGCAAGGTATATTACATATTTAAGATTCCACACGCACAATTATTATTAATTTTATTTTCATTATTTATTATTTTAACGTCCCACAACGTTTCTCCTCTTTTCTGTTGTATTTTTATAGCACTTGTAATACTTACGAATTAAAATGGACATGTTTGTATAAATTACAGAGGAACTTGGAGACTATAATGAGAAATTTCATATAGGCGATTATGTGTCTTCACTTGAATTGGCCTTGCGCCAAACGGAAAATCTCGAAAAGAAAATTATGGAACTCCACAAAAAGCGAGAGGCTGGACAGGATTCCTTCCTAGCTATTCACGACTTTCTGGGTATAGCTCGCACACTGGAAACCTATGGAATTGAACCGCATCCTGTTAAAGATCACCGTGGATCTCAACTGTATGTTGGCATTAATAATTCGGGTATAAGCACGTTCATTGCAGGCAAACGCTCACAACACTTCCGTTGGAATGAAGTGCATAAGATTAACTTTGAAGGGAAAATGTTTATTGCACATTTAAGTTATACTGATGCCAGCCGTGAACCTGTATGTATAAGGAAATAAACTATTTAATTTTTACTACAGCTTACATTGATTTATAGAAAAAGCACACTATTGGATTTAAATGCCCATCGGGAGCTGCTTGTCGATATCTGTGGAGGTGTGCAATCGAACAAATGCTGTTTTTTACGTAAGTTTGATAAGATTGGACAGATTAATGCATTCATTGGTAAATTTCATCATTTCAGACTGCCCAATAGTGAAAATGCAGCCGTTGTTTCTGGTGGAGGTTTTTTCTCCTGGGGTACAAAATTCCGATACACTGGCCGAACTGAGCGAGAAATATTAACTGAAAATATAAATGCTTTACGCGAACAAAAAATAAATGGTTCCAGTTCGAGTAAGCGAAAGGCAAGCAGTGTTCCAGCCACTCCTTCCAGTCCCCAGGGAGAATTATCACAAATACGTAAGCAAATTCGCTATTGACCTCTAAATAAAAGGAAGTCTAACGAACCATATTTTTTGAACAGGTTACAGTAGCTTACCTCGTTCAACAATGTCTGAACCGTTGGGCTCCTGCAATGTACAAATGAATCGCAATCATATTTATGGCGCTCATCCGCAGGATCAGAGCACTTGCATAATCGATAGCAACGGATGTATTCAAATGCCTATTTTAGAGCCCGTTTGCGAGGAGTCTCGTTTACGTTCTTCAAACCATGATAGTGCCAATTATTTTTCAAAACCGTTGACTGGATTTCCATACCGAGAGTTGACCGAACATTCCTCCGCTGAAAGCGGTAGTGGCTATGATCAGTCCAGAAAACATAAAGAAAATATGAAACAATACACGGGCTACGCGTCTAGACTGTGCTATCCACAAGCTAACTCGAATTCATCAGCCGGTATGACAGTCCCTAAGAATGTTGATCATTCTTCGAACATGCATACAAATTCAATTAATGGTGTGAAAACTTTTCGCAAATTTCATTTATTGCATGCCTTTATTCCATCGGTTATTTTCGTTGCTTTCGCGATGGCTGGAACAGCTGTATTTATTATGGAGTCAGAGTCAGATTTGTTTGATCAAATACGCAATTCTCCTGAAATGATTTGCCTACGCTTCCAATATTATCAGCCTTTAAAAGATTTTGTTTTGCAAAAGTTTGGTAGAAAAGATTAATTTGATTGCTAATATGGTTTTTAGTTCGATTAAATCTTTAGAAAATATTAAGCAAAGGTATAAAACTAAGCTGTTCTCATAATTCTCATAGTGAATATTTAATTGAAGTCCTCAGATTTATTTTTGTAAACCTTACGACTTACTTTTCCAATGAGAAGAATGATCTGTGATCCTTTAAAGCTAGTAAGGAAGATTGTAAAATGTGAAATGTAATTTATTGACACACATCTTCCATTAAAAAAACCTTGGCATATTCTTATATTAAAAATGTGTGTAATAGATTTATTTTAGATGATTATTAAAAACAAAAACAAGCTTTCATCTAACTGTACATTATGTTTCTCTATTACAAAATATTCTTATAACACATTGAATAAAACCATTTTATAATATCTACTTTTCCTTACATTTGTTTGGATTTATGTGACTCTGTGTGAATTTGTTTGTCGCCAGATATTCGACCAGACCTAATGGGCAGAATATGCATACATACATATGTAGAATCGTCTTCATTTAACGCTCTTTCCTTTTGTACTTGTTTCCTTCCGTGTTTCTTGTTTCTGTCGACAAAAGAAAGATTCATTCTTTCTTTTGCTGCGGTATTTCTAGTATTTAATTGGCTGGTTTTCTGATACATATATTTTCTGCTGATCTGAGTACCCAACTGCTAAATTCTGGCGGCAAAATTGTCTGACGAACAAAAAACAGGGTTGATTTCTTATCCTTTGTATGGTTATATATTATCTTTGATTCTGTCGTAAGAAAACTTCGCGCATCTGAGTACTGGGCTTGAGATACAAAAATATCATCAAACAATTGAAAAGCACCAAATCTATCAGAAAAAGTTGGTTGCTGTTGTGCGCATGTCCAGCCGTAAGAGGAAGAAATAATTACATACGTAAATATATATGTATGTGTGCATATTTCAATAAACATTAAGTCCAGTTGATGCTATAATGTTAGCATAGAGAGTTTAAAATGCGTTACTATTGGACTTTTCGGGTGATTGTATATATTTGTAAGTTTTACTATCAATCAGTTACATGAATATGTTCATGCTGTGCACATATAAATCGTTTTTATATGAACTCTTTTTTCCAGTACTTTCACGAGGAACGTCCCCAAAAACTATATATTTTGATGAAAAAGTATCAGTTTTAGAGTCTGCAAATATAAGTAATGAATATATTGCGAACATTAATAAGGCACTCAATAGAGGGCCTTATTTTGATACTTCCGCAACCAAAAATGTCACATCTCTCGTGGGGAAAACGGGACACCTAAACTGTCGCATCAAGAATCTGGGCAATAAAACGGTACGTCATCGCTGAACTAAAGTCTGTAGAAAATATTTAAAATATGCTATACAACAGGTATCATGGATACGCCATAGGGACTTACATCTGTTAACTGTAGCAGAAAGCACATATACATCGGACCAGCGATTTACTTCCATATACAATAAGCAGACTGGAGACTGGTCTTTACAGGTGCGTGGAATACAGAAACATTAATTGCGGGCATTTTTCTTCGATGATTTCCGTTCCGCGTACGATTTCTGATATACAATTTCGTAAATTTTAGATAATGTTTGCACAAATCAGAGATTCCGGAGTATACGAATGTCAGGTATCAACCACGCCTCCAGTTGGCTATACCATGATATTTTCAGTTGTAGGTAAGTTCAACAAAATATATGATACTAGCTGTACCTGTTTTCGATAAGATTAACTTCAACATAATTTATGGAGCGTTTGAACGCGACTCACAACGTCCCTACTCGTTTATTATACATATTGCTATTGTAGTTTGAGCCTGTAACCATCTGTCATTTATATATTTGAATGTTCTAATTTTTATTAAATTATAGAACCTATTACTACCATTCCTGGAGGTCCTGAATTGTATATTGACATGGGATCAACAGTGAATTTAACGTGTGTCGTAAAGCATTTACCCGATCCACCCTATACAGTGCATTGGACCCACAACAATCAGGTAATTACGATTACAATAAAATAAAAATGACTATCTTCAAGAAACCGTTTGGTGTTTTCAAGGATATAAATTATGATTCGCCACGAGGAGGAGTGTCAGTAATAACTGAAAAAGGAGATATAACTACTTCATATCTCTTGATTCAGCGAGCCAAGATATCTGATTCGGGAAAATATTCTTGCTTACCATCAAATGCAAATCCAAAGTCGGTCAATGTTCACATACTTATCGGTAAGCACTTTTCCTTTCTTATAGCTTTAAGTTTTAATAAATTATGTTTTTTCATGGCATATATTTTGTACACCGTACGCGTATATTTTGTTATGAGTACGAACGCGTCTCACACCGTTCCTCCTCGTTCTTATATAATCTTAAGTGAAATTTGAAGCCGCGGCAGCCGATGTAAGCTTTTTAGTCAAATATACAATTAATGCTCCATTTTCTTTTTTTTCATATAGGTGATCATCCTGCTGCCGTGCAAAGGGCCCATAGTTTAGTTCCCTATAGTTGTAAAATGCTAGTTCTAACCATTTTTGCATTCTTGAAACTTAGCATTTAAGTATAAACATACGTATAGTTTTGTAAATAATAAATACCTTGTCACATACGAAAACTGTACAGTGTTTCCCTTTTTTACGTTTTTAATGTTTTTAATGTTATAGCAGCTCAGAAGCCGTTGCACTTACATTAGTTGTACGATAGTTATCCGCGACATTCTGCTTAGAACACTTTTTTGTGCGAGGGGACGAAGCACAGTTGAAAATCTAATGGAAACTCTTAATGCCCTTTATGCTCAATGCTCAAGGAACTATCTACCTCAATACAGGATACGTTTTTCACAGGATCCTAAACAGTTGTATAGCGTCGTAAACAGCAAGCGTGTAACGACTGCACATCCATCCTCGGTATAAATTCAAAATACGTCGACAAACAGTAATCAGGCAAACAACTTATTCTCAGAAAAGCTACTCTGGTCATCTGCATCCATATAGTCTACCAAGATCGAACCTCTTGTTAATGATCATTGCTTTATGATCTTCGACAGGTTAGGTTTGCGTTTTCTCCGGGCCCTGACGGAGTTACCGGCTATGTACTCAGGTACTGCTTAACCTATTCACTCTATCCATTCATTCTTTAAGCTTTTCCCCCAGCGGGAAGGAATCTTTTATAATTTGTTTCCATAAGAAAGGTAGCAAAGGCGATGACGCAAAGAACTATAGATTTACATCGAAGTTGTGCGGAAGTCCCAAAATTATTAAGAACATTTTAACTCCACACTTGCACCATCCCCGCAAATCACTTATGTCTTCAGCTCAGCAAGGATTTATGAGGCGACGATCAACAACCACAAATCTTTTAGACTTCACATCCGCCTTTTTTACGCTATATTATATCACAGCTAATGCATCTCCCAATGCGGCCCATGCCGTACTTACTTACCCATTTAGAAACTTTATCCAGAATGAGCCCTATTTAATCGTACATACATATATGGCTTTACTGATGTCTACATTACAAAATTTACATGAGTTTATTATTAAACATTAGTTTTAGAACTACTTAAATAAATATCATAGTACAGTATATTTACAAATTCGATAAGATTAGCCAATTGCTTAGCAGTTTGATTTACTTTTCTACATCACCAAGAATTATAAGTCCGTAAGTATTGATTACAGGCGTGTTGATTCACCTGAAATAAATATACAATTAAAAATATATTATTAGCAATATATTCAAAAATACAAATAAAATGTAAATTTTAAGCTAATTACACTGATCAGCGCTTAGTAATGGATGTATACCCGTTATGTATGTATGTATACATGAACATATACTTTTTACGCTGAATCGTATGATTTATTTGATCTATAGAATATATTTTTAACAATCTCTCTCCCAAATATAGGTTTTTATACATAAAATAGAGGGATCGTTGTGAGTCGCTGCTGTTGCCGTGACTCTAATATTGACAAATTATGTAACAAATCTATCATTTTTGAGCCGCTGACAGACTACCATCGACAACCGTTTTTTCTCGAACAAATTTTTTATCGTTTTCATACAATTATAATCCACAATTTTGCTGGCCGGCACTTTTTTTGGTTCTGGGTACTAGGTTCGATTTTTATATTATTATGTTTTTATTTTTTGGTGCAGATGATGGAGATGGGTTGCGATTTCTTGTGATCGTCCTGGTGATCACACATGATCAGCGTTTTTAATGCAAGAATACGGATCAGATTTTGAGAAATGGCTCGTGAAAGAAGTACGTTCCAGTGAATTCGTGCCCGATCCATTGATTTTGGATTATATCGATATTTTTTTAATATTTTTTGCTATATCTATATCACTTTACACATTAACACACAATTTAAGATCGTTCTCGTCCGCTAGAGACGCTGACTACAAGAGGCAGAGTGTGCGAGCAAAAGAGAATGAGAATGAGCAAGCATAAGCCGCACGGAACTGCTTGGTGTTTGGCTCGTATCTTCGAAATTTTGGATGCCACAGATTTTGGCGTGCCTAAATTTTGAAACAAAATTTGTTCAGTGTGATATCACACGAGTCTTCAAATAAATTCACATAATAATCTTTGAGAACTAGGGGTCAAAAAAGATGGAGAGACATGGCCATATCGACACGGTTATTGATGCTGATCAAGAATATATATACTTTCTGTTACAACTGTTAAAAATCATAGTAAACTCTTCAAGGCTATAAATATGAGACAACTGGTCATTGAAGAAGGCGTAAATAGTGGTTTTGTTTTAAGTTCGGCAGAAAACTCACCAGATTCCCAATCTTCCTCTCCATCTTTTGGAGATGATTGTTTATATGTGATGTATGAATCATAATTGATGTGTTTATTATCATTTATACTTCGAGTATCGGAGGTGATATTAATTTCACCATTCTGCCAAGTGGTTAAGTTACTTTTTGTAATGGACGGTGGTTTGAAAGTATGTATATTTTTTAAATCCTTTCCTGTGGAATCATTATTCAAGTTTGATACAAGAGGTTTGTAATTGGGTTGTTTGCGTTTTGACGCAGTCGAGACATTATTTAAATTGGTTGTTGTGTCGTATTGAATTTTAGTCTATGAATATTAGATTTTATATTACATATATTTCGTTTGGGCTAAAATGTGCTCAGACTTACCGATATATCCTGGTTTTCCAATGCGGCTGCTGGTTGTTTTTTCGATTTTTTATCATCATTGAAACACGCTTCCCCCTCAAATAATATGGAAATCTGTAAAAAGAAACACTCTTATTTTAAGATTCTTATTTAAGATTCTTAAGATTTAAGATTGCCCTTAATTCACAATAGTGGCTTGCTACGGTCTAGGCAATTAGAAGGGGCATATGCTGCATCAAAGCGCACCTATAGTAGGTCAAAGTGAGCTGTGGGAGGTTCTCTACCCAGCTACCGCCTTAACCTAACTTAATTAATTATATTTAAAATGCCTAAGGACCTTTTAAAAGAGATTGGAGAATTAGAATATATTTTGAAGCTTACCTTGAAGTCTTCTGAAAACAATTTGTGTTTACGGTCTTTATGAACATAATCGATTTCTGATTTGTTTAAAGTGTATGTACATTTCAACAGTGTTCCGTCGGACTCGCAAACTGGAAAATATAGATTAAAAATAGAGTACAGTTCATTAAAGAATTTAATTTTGTTTTAATAACTAGTTTTAATCTTTTTATTCAAAGCCTGTACTCAGTTTTTATGAATGTAATTTGAATTAAAGAATCGAGTGTGAAACTATATTTACCTGAAGAATTTTGAACGAAGAATGTATTTAGCCAAAAATGGCAAAATGGTTTCTGTGAAGACTTTCGTGCAAATTCAAATTTTATATCACCGGCTACCGATAGAGATGGATTACTTATTTTCAATACACAAGATTCTTGGAAATCAATAGTCCACGTTTTCGGTGTCTATAAAAATAGGACAAAATAGTTTTTATAATTAATATATTATGTAGGTGGCCCGTATGGTTAATTACGAGGACATGCTTTGACTTTATATTATTAAAAACCTGAATTTGACAGGCGGAAAAATATCAATATATTTTTCAGCATCTCTGATATGAGTATCCAAAAGGAAACCATTCAATAACAGACTATATAATGAGGTTCAGGTTTCTTTTGGGTTACACACATGTGCTTTTACATTTTCTGTTGTAGAGTCCTGTGGTACAACTACTGTACATTGTACCGTCCCTAGGTTCTGCAGCAAACTGGACTCCGAAAATCGTATTTCACAGATCTAGCGAATATAAATTTAAAAATTAGTCTAGGATTAATTATAAATGGAACATTTTAAACATATACATACTTTAAGGATTTTTTTTGAATATGGAACACTAGAACAAACTAGGTTTGAAAAATACTGAACATATCGTCGCTGAGATGGGATTGTGACACCTTTACGATCCTTTGTACGTTTTACGTCATACCAGGCCAACGCCTCATCAGCGGATTTTTGTAAACCACTGTACAGTAAATATGCACATATCATGGTACCTTAAAAAAAATAGTACAAAATAAACTGGTTAGTTTCGATTGCATTGAACGCATAATTAGAAATATCTTTCGTACCGGTTCTCCCTTTTCCAGCTTTACAATGAACGGCAACGACATTTGATACATCTTCCTTAAGCCAAGAATCCACATCTTTACAAAATTGTTGTATTAATTCAATCGTTGGAGGATTATGATCTTCAAACGGAAAAATTGCAACTCTCTGAAACATATAAGTACAAGTTATTTATTAATGAATACGAACTTTCAAAGTATAGCTTACCCCATGAAATTTATCGGGGTTATACCTATAATTGGATTCAAGACACAGATTATATACTTTGTAATGATCTCCATGTTTCTTTTCTAACAATTCGCGAACATCTGTTAAAGAATTTCTGTATATGCTCTCCAGTTTACCTGGCGCTGGATACCCCATGGCAATTATATTGTCGTAAATATCTGTTAAATGAGCAATAAAAAAAAAATTGTCAAACGTTTTTTCTTAATATCTTTTTTGGTTAATATTTATATGGCTGTAAATGTATAAGTTAGGAGGTATATGGAATATATCTTTAAGTAGTAATATATTTTTTACATTACTAATAGTAGAGATGATGTTCTTACATGTAAGATCCAAGTCGTATTCGCCATCTTTGTACCGAATACGTTCTTTGCTCACTACATTGCGTATCACATTCGACATTAACGATATTGTGTTTGCCATTTTGTTCTCGTTGATGTGTATTCTATTTATTTAATTTTTTTAGTTCCAGCATTATATCCATTGGGAAAATTATAGGTTTTATTCTCGATGAGCAATGTATCCATTAAGATCTTTATTAAGAGACGTTTTTCTCATTATTAATACAAAAAGTTCCTAGAAAGAAAACAAACAAAAATATACAATATAAATTGTGTTGGGCAAAATATATTTATATGTTATATTTATGTTAAATATGCATGTCGTCATAATAATAGTAGTGCCAATATAAGCATTCAAATATCAACAAAAGATTTCTAATTTTTCAAATATATTGTGATTATATAGAACAAAAATAATCAAGAATCATAAACATTGTCCAAACAAAATATAGAGTTGAAATCGTTAAAAAAAAAGGGGGTCTTCAAAAAAACAGTGGTAGAAATGTTACTAAGAGATTACACTATAAGAAACTTTACAAATATTAAGCTCACTAAATGTTGTCCCTTTCCTCAGGACCTACAACCTAACCTCTCGGAAACCCTACGAAACACCACTCCTGTGCAGAAGCCACACTGCACGCAGAAAAGTGTGTGAGAGAGAGGAAGACACACTTGGCTATAACGAATCGGCTGTTGATGCTGAACAATCTTTGTGGGGTTGCCTTCAAACCCATCACCTTTGCAGGACGTTGAATAGTTCGAAATATCAATTACAAAACGTTGCTGCGTTTTACTTACAAAAAGTTACAAAGGTGTGATTTTACAAATTATATGTTTCTAAGTTTATTACTATGATCGAAGAATATACAACTACATATATGGTATTGCATCAGGAACAAATTCCATTTCAGTTTTCTTTCGATGATTCGTGGTAACGGGCACGCTTTTAAGCTATCCTTCGCCTCTGACCGCAGACTTTCAGAGATGAAGACAACAAAATGAAGACCCCGAGCGCACCATCTGAATATATAGAACTGCTTTTTGGTCACTCATGCATCAGCGTGGTATTGTATAGTCTTTGATAATACGAAAGGGCTTTTGTAAGAATATATTTTAGTACCCAAAGATACAATTTAGATGAATGAAAACAGAATAGCAGTGCGAAAAGAACAAGAGAGTGAGGATTTTTTTTGTTGCTGGGTGTATGTATGTTAACGTTATGGGGACGATGCTTTCCTGTTTGCGGTACATTTGACTATTCTTTTTAACAGGTTTGTTGCCGTTATCAAACTATACTTTTTTGAATAACTAAACAATGAATCAAAATACATTCAAAACATGTACACACCAAAATACTAGAACCATCACAATCACTTAAAATTAAAATTTTTGCTCTTTTTGTGAACCTTCTTTAATGAAGCACTTGCTAATTTTGCACTATACATAGATGCGTAGACTGTTTGACATTTTGTTAACATGTACGTACATATGCATATACATTTGTAAGTGAATCGGAAAGTTATCAATGATAAACTAAACGTAACGAAAACTCGGTGTGCAAAAAGTATACCATAACAATACCAATCGAGAATAAAAATGAATATAAATAAATATGTATATACATACGTATGTACATGTCTAAGATGTTCAATATACTACCTTCTATTTAAGTAATGAAGATAGCTTTTGTGTAGCCGTGTATGGTTTTGGATGGATTGTAACGATTTAAATGCATAAAGAAACTTGTCTTAATCAGAAATTTAAGCCGGAAAATTCACTTTTTTGTAATTTTTAACATTTTGGCCGAAACCATTGGAACTTGCTATGAAAACAATATTTTTTCATCACTTAACAGTTGGCAAATCCGTCTATAACAGTTAATATGATATACCTAATCATTTACACATCTAAATAAATATTTGCATTTATTTCATGTTCATTTTGTACATACATTTGTATGCATAAACAAAAACAGAGTCACAAAATCCACCGATATTTCACACAGCTATCAACTGTTAATATGTATATATCTATACATACATACATATGTACATACACTGTTTAAGGTATTAAGGTTGATAATTTTATGTACATATGTAGAACTTTAAAACAGAGTCTGTTGTCATAACTTTAATTTAAGTGGTTATCACATCAAATTTACTAAGCCACGTAGTTATTTAAATTATGGTAAAACTTAAACAATAGCTCATGCTTTTTTTAATATAAATTTATCAAGCGTGAGATCTACAGGGTGATCACAGTGGGAAAAACGTACATATGAACATATAATATCATAGAAAAATGGTATACTTAGTTAAGCTGTCGTGTGGGATAGGCTTACTTCTCTGGTTTTCTGTAAGTGGAAAAATATGAATTATGGTCATACTATAAGAATTTACTAGCTGAGATATCAGAGATGCCCTTTTGATAAAAGCATGCAAAGATTTGGAAATAAATATATATATGCATGCGTCAGCTTGGCTTTTGGTGTTTTGACATTAGATTTTGCTAAATGACCAGATGTAAAACAGATGGAAGACAAAATTATGTTTTTAACATATACAGCCACTAAGGCAGCAAAATTGTTTCTGAAAAGTATAAAATCGATTATTTCTACCGCAGCGCCGCGGGATCACTGGAAAGCTAAACTGGACTGCATCTGACTGCAGACTCTATTTTTGTTAGCAAAGTCTAACGTCATAGCACCACGTGTGAAAATGCTGCTGCATAGTAATATCGATACATAACGAGCTGGAGCTAACATTTCTATGAAAACAAATGTACGGTTTTCAAATCGTAATCCCTTACCATATGGAAAAACGGACCTGGATATTTTGAGATCTAAGAGTCAATTCGCAAATTGTTGCAATTTGTGATGGATATAGCGTACCTGAACATTTTTGTTTAATGAATTCAAAATCTATCAGGTTTATTATACCCGGTTCTCAATATTATAGATAGACGTAGCTTTAGATACATAATATTTGTATGCATATAGATGTAGTATGTTTGAGAGCCGCAGAAACGCAGAAATAATAATAGTTATAATAAACATAACATAAGAAACATAACAAACAACCAAAATGGCATTATCTTGCTCCGTACATTCTCTTGAACGCACGTATAATATTTTAGATCTGTGCCAATGAACAGATCGTTGAATAGTTCGGGTTATGTCTCATTATCAGGTGGTTGTGCTTCTCCTGGTTACGAACATATGCCATCTGACTCATGTTAGAGTTTGTTGGCGTTGTTGGAAATGGTTTTTGAGAGTGTCAATTATGAGCAGTCGCGGTTGTCTCCTTTAATCTAATTAAGAAAGTCGAAAAACACCCATTATATGGATGATATAACATAACATCAATTTATAAGGTGATAATATACAGGATTATTTCCTTTATGTCCCGCTGGAACGGATTTATCTTATAGTGCGTTTATTTTTAAATGCATTGTTGTCCGCCATACATAATTTTAATGTTTAACATAGCTTATTTTGTATGTAAACATGGCCGCACTTGGCACCGAGCATATTACATATATTGCAATTGCAATCGCAATAAAAAAGATAGAATTTCTTTAACGAGTACCTTATATATATTTATGTACATAAGTTTAATTAATCACTCGATATACACTCGATTGTTTTTTCCATGTTGCGCTTCACTAATAAAAACGTAAATATTTATGTATTACTACACGTTTAAATGAAATGCCACAGTATATTATTATCTGTGTTACGAATTAAATTATAACATGGCGTTAAATGGATTTGTTGAGTTCTTTCAAAAGGGCAAAGTACGATAGTTAACCAATCAAACTCTTATACAGAATCACCCTCGACAATTTCATGTTCATTACAAAATATACATATATATATTTTGCAGACTTTTAGGCCAAAAAAAAGATTTGCGGCAGGAACAATAAGATATTCTCTCTATAAGCAAGCCCAGGCTAGTCTTCAATCTGGAATAAATTTACGTCAGGTAGTGCGATTACCTGCAGGGGAGAACATGAACGACTGGCTGGCTGTGCATGGTAAGTGGCCACAATTCACAATCTAATAAGTTTCAAATTCAAATGCTTTTATTTTTATTACAAAGTTGTGGACTTCTTCAATCGAATCAACCTTATTTATGGAACTGTTTCCGAGTTTTGTGATGAATCAACTTGTCCAACTATGTCTGGAGGATCACGCTATGAGTATTTGTGGGCAGATGGAGATCTGTAAGTTTTTACGTTCCCTTCCCAACTAATATCACAAAATTATTATCTGCGTTACGCTTTGGATAATTAATTGGCAGGGTTGAGTCGTCTTGAACTAAAAAAATAACTCCGCCACAAAATGTACTGTGCTGGAGGTACAAACCGCCTTAACCTAGGATAATGTATTTTTCTATGGGCGATAAAGCAAGTGCTGCACTCTAGCATGTGTTTTATTGAAAGTTATAGCCATCGTGCAAAGTAGAGCTCGAAGCAGAAAAATAAGATATAAGCCCCAATCCATCAAAAAAGTTAGTTTGGTTTGACACCAAATTATTTAAATTCTATTTAAATAGTGATATTAGTATGCTGGCTAATTTTTGTTTCTTTACTTACGATTGCAGCTATAAAAAACCAATTGCTCTTCCGGCTAAAAAGTATATTGAACACTTAATGGACTGGATTGAGAGTCAAATTAACAATGAAGCCTTATTTCCCGTATCCACTGGTATGTACATACATACCTGCAAGTTTGGATAAATCTGTAAACCTATTATCCCACAAACAGAATTATGTTCAGAAAAAAAGTATAGAAAACTTGAAACATTTGCTTACGAGATTTTCGATAATCTCTGTTAAATAGTAAATAGGCTCTAAGCTTAACAAACAAAAGGATGGACGTTGTAAGTCGCGTTCAAACGCGTAACTACTTTTATAACCGGTACTCAGTCAGTATCCATCGGGGTATACTAAAAGTACAGGATATAAAAATCTAGTACCGGGCCTTGCCGCGTCTCACAACGTTCCCGCTGCTTTTGTGCTCCAATAAGTACATATTTTTGTATTATTATCCATTATTTATCCATTTATATTGAACCAAATACTCACTTATACTTTTGCAGATGTTCCATTTCCAAAAACATTTGTTGCACTTTGTCGCAAAATTTTAACGCGATTATTCCGTGTTTTTGTACACGTATACATTCACCATTTTGATAGACTCGTGAGCATCGGCGCTGTAAGTAAATTAAACTGTTTATACCCCTCGATTTACTTGACCCTGTAATAACTGGGTATAATAACCTGTAATAACAAATTCTCGGTCTAGTAATCTTTTTCCTCGTGCTGTTAAAGTATTCTCTAAAATAACACCCTAATATACAATTCATTCAAAAGCTTAGTGCAGCGAAATGACTTCCACCGAGTACTGCATATTTCTGCTCTTTGTTTCCTTCGCGTGAATATGCGATCTTAGCTCAATAAATAACATGCTAAAACATTTTTCTTTTTATTTACAGGAGGCGCACGTCAACGCTTGTTATAAACATTTCTATTATTTCGTAAAAGAATTCGATATGATATCAAGCAAGGAATTGGAGCCATTGCACGAAATGACGTCACGGATTTGCAAAGACAAAGAGTGAAAAAGTAATAGTATTTGTGTAAATTTATTTTAAATGTTTCGAATACGGAAATATTTCTTAAGAGATGCGACATAAAATTATATTCATATAATTTTTGTATTTTAAAAAGTTGAATCAAATTTTATAGAAAATAAATGAATCTGAATGTGGAGAATAACAGTTTCAATGCTTTTCCAATGCTTGTCCGGAAATGAACAAAGTTTTAAAGGTTGATACATTTTGACAAAGAGAGTGGTCATTCTGGCTGTTGTCACAGTGGATAGTTTTAAGTTAAGCAACGTTCCCCTTCATTTTTGATGTAGCTTTTACACAAAACATAGTTTTGATTTTTCAAACATTCCAAGCTGATGCTTGGGAAGAATGCCATTTATGATCGTATGGGAAAAAATGGGAAATCATTGTTTGGGATGAATGTACGATTGCATTATCAAACATTATTCATTTTAAATAGGGTGTATGTATTTAAATATCCCCAACAATGAATTAGCTGAAAAAATAATTGGACGAAATTTCATGCATGCAACAAAAGTTGAAGTTATCTTCGATTTTTTTAGCCGTACATATATACGTACTGCGACCCACCGACGGAGCATTGCGAAGGGGAGCAGCAGATCAACAGAATTTTCTCACTTTCATTAAAATGCATAAAGAAGTACAAGTGTTTCCCCTCTAGGTGTTAGCTTCTACAATGTACCACTGGGTTATATTTTGACAGCGCTATAACAAATCGTAAACATGCAAACAGATCTAGAATATGTGTGCACACATACATATGCACATATGCGCATTCGTCGAATGCCGCTGAATGAATTAAAGATAGCGGCTGGTTCCAGAGCAGAAAAGAGGCAGAACATCTTGTGGCGTGATTCATCTTACTATTATTTGTCTATTATTGTACTAAGACTGTCTTTGCAAGGACTCTTGACGCAACCCCAGTGTTAAAACCTCTTAAGGAAAGCCAACAGCAAGTCCAAATCGGTTACGGGAGTACCCATGTTGATGGACTATTCCACTATTCCCATTTAAGTATTATTCCTTTTGACAATTGGTTTTTATTGCCCGCTGGTCTCTCATATAGTTATTCCTCGTACACATTGGACGACACAATAATAAACTAAAGATATATCGATATATTGATATATTTTTGACAACCCTACTACACACATTGAACGACACGATATTAAGTATTATAAATATAAACTTAAGATGGATAATTTCAGTTTTGGAGGAGTAGATTTAACAAAGGGACAGATTTTACAAGTGTTGTTACGTATATCTGTTGCTTCAATGGTTACATATTATTCTGTTAAATGGATGATGAGCCAATTGGACCCTACCAGCAAAAACAAGAAAAAAGCCAAAGGCCTCGCAGAAGAACAATTGAAAAGGTAACTAAATACTTGCATTTTTAAGTATGTACATAATATTTTGTAATGACGTCTTGAATTTATAGGTTGAGTGAAAATGAGGGATTAAAAATCAATTCCCACGACTTTAATGACTACGAATTGATGATTGCGTCACACCTTGTTGTTCCAGCTGACATTACAGTCAAATGGAGCGATATTGCAGGATTGAATTTGATTGTTCAAGAGCTTCGTGAATCTGTGGTTTTGCCAGTTCAACATAAAGATTTATTCAAAAACTCCAAACTGTGGCAGGCCCCGAAAGGTGTTCTTCTCCATGGACCGCCTGGTTGCGGAAAAACGTTAATTGCGAAAGCTACGGCAAAAGAGGCTGGTATGCGATTTATCAATCTGGATGTAGCCATTTTAACTGATAAATGGTACGGGGAATCGCAAAAACTTACATCCGCTGTTTTTTCACTAGCAGCAAAAATCGAGCCTTGTATAATATTCATTGACGAAATTGATTCGTTTCTTCGGGCGCGTAATTCAAATGACCACGAGGCCACCGCAATGATGAAAACTCAGTTTATGATGTTATGGGATGGCCTAAGCACGAATTCCAATTCGACCGTGATCGTAATGGGCGCAACAAACAGGCCACAGGATTTAGACAAGGCAATTGTTCGGCGAATGCCAGCACAATTTCACATTGGTCTTCCATCTGAAATCCAGAGAACAGAAATACTAAAATTGATATTAGAGTCTGAGGACTTAAGTCGGGATGTTGACCTAAATCGTTTGTCAAAGCTTACAAATGGGTTCTCCGGATCAGACCTTCGAGAAATGTGCCGGAACGCATCAGTTTTTAGAATGAGACAACTAATTGAGGATAAAACCACTTCAGGCTCTGGTATATCAGCTATAGATAAGACAAAGTTACATATTACAATGGATGATTTACTGAGCTCACATTTAAAAATTAAAGAGTCTAAAATGCACACCGGTAGCATGTTTTTAGAAAATAGAATAGAGCTAGATTAAATTAAGCACCATATTTACATACATGGTAAATAAATGAATAACTTCAACCATAACATTTTAATGCATTTTATGTCAACCTTTATTTATGCAAATAATGAAAATGAACATGCCCTCATGAATGTGAACTCAATAGCTCCGTGCTGGAGATACAGATAAGTGATTTGCAGAGATGTTACAATTGTGGAGCTACCAACTTTATCAAGTTATTGAGAGGATATTGAGTTTTTTGTCTGATATCACAGAAGCGTGGATTCAAAATGCGGGTGCCCAGGTTTGAAAAGTGGGCCACTACTTTCTCTGCAGGTTTGAAACCCCAGTCGTAGCATACAGTTGATGTTTTTCCATGGCAGCATCCATGGTAGGTCAGTTGGTTAGTTTTTCATGCAATTTAAAACACATTGAATTGGATTGGATTTGGATTGAATAATTATGTAAATGCCTTTTGAACATATGTATGTTTAATAATTATTCAATAAACAGAAGAGTAATTTATTTTGAAAAGGGTTCATGGGTTGTATAATATGTGTTTCAATCTTAAATCGACTTTTCCTTTATATTGGAGATCATATGGTATGCCAATTATATATGTATATATATACCCGTGCTTCCATTTTCACTTAATTTATCATGCTGCGATTTGATCCAAACAAACTTTTATTATTTTCAGAAGACTCGAAACTTTTTGACTACCAATTTACATTTTTACTTAGTTTCTGGCGTAAATCACACTTAAAGTACCAAACCACAAAGCTGAGGCTTTGGCAAACAAATAATTTAGTTGGATTACCCACTAGAACGAACATTTTTTTTATTACAAGTAGTTTCAATAAACTAAACAGCTGCGCAATATTAAATAAAAACTTTGGATAATCTAGAAATGAAATTGGAAACACACCGTATTATGATTTTGCCCCCAATGAGAGATTTTCATTTTTGTATCCAAATGTGGGTTCAATTTGACTTTGCAATGATAAAGTTGTTTTATTATTATTATAAATGATCAATAGACGCTGAGTTCAAATTACTTCCACCCAGCTGATTATGAGCTATCATTAATATGTCCTTCTTTTCTTTTGGAAAGCGCAATTCTCGACCAGCCATGCGAGAAGTCTCTAGCTCTCGTTCCGCCAAAAGCAACTCCCTTCTGATAACGCCAGGGCTCTCATGTTCACGAGCTATCCAATCTAACGACATCTGTGCACGCATTTCGTCATCTAAACTGCGGTTCGAATAGTGCGCCACTACTTCTTGCCTCGAACAATGACGTTCTCGCATGGCCTTTAAAGATCCATTCCAATGCAGCAGTTGGAATACAGTCATCAGTTCTTGGAATTCCAACATGGTTCTTCCCTTATTTGCTTCCAGCATAAACCTAAAATAAAACAGGATTTCAGTTAGTTTCATGCCATGAATTACCCTTTAAGAAGTATGTATTTTAATGATAAAGTTAGAAGAAGAATTTATTTATCTTACCTGAACGCCTCAATGCCAGACTCTGTTCCATCATTGCCTTGTTGTGTTGATTTGAAAGAAGCACGTGCATCCTGTACTGCCTTCAAAATAAACTCGTCGCTAATTCGACGCGACGGATGCTCATTAAATACAGAGTTCATTAAAGCAATTTTAGCCGAGCTACGTCTTGCTTCCGCCTTTGTTGGACAGTTCTAAAATGGCAAATGATAGTATAAAAATTGGTTCTTATATCAAAAATGCTATGTGTACCTGAAAGCTACCAAAGCAACTACCCCCAGGCAGTGTTACGAAACATACATAAGGCTGGCTATTGGACGGGATCGATTCGTATATTACAAGTGCGCCGTTTTTAAGGTCCGCTCCTCGTGACTGTTTCATTTGCCAAAATTCTTGAAGTGCTTCCACTACATTTACTAAAACACATGACATTCTTTTATAAAAACAGACATTTTCTTACAAACTTTTAAATTCAAGCGTACCTCTATAATCTCTATCTTCGTAAAATCCAGTTACCGTTGGTAAAACCCAAAAGGGTTCCTCAGGGTATACCATTATGAAGATACTTAAGTATGTATTATATTGAAAAAAGATTTAAAAAAGTTGCATTAAATATTATTGAACTAAAAATTAAAAAGAAGACTTTGTCTACACATATGTAAATAATAAAACTAAACACAATTAAAACGAGGGGGAACGTTGTGACACACGCTCCATCGCGTCTCTATTTTCATACCCTGTACTCAATAAGTATATATGTACATATATACATGCATACATAAATATGTTTGTATTTGCATATGCGTATATGTACGTACATATGTACTTCGACTTTGCCACCTGCTTTCGTCTGAGACCCCACAGCGCGTCAACAAAATATTTTGCGAAACCAAAATCAACTTATGTACAGTAAGCACACATATTATTCGTACACCACCATCGCCCTAGTTTGAACACCTATAACTTGGCGTACGGTTAACGTAAACAGAAAAAGTTAATTTTGTATCAAAGATTAACATATCTACTATATGTTTATGAAAAAAGTTTCTAAATTTCTTCTATGGTATCCTTATAAAAATTAGCTTAAGCAAAAAAGTCCTTTTTTTTCGCACATAAATTATTCGTACAGCCGACCGATTCCTTAAGTAAAATTCAAATATTAAAGGTAACTTGTACAATGAAAATTTTTGTTTGCTATATTTAGTCTTTATGATAACTAAAAGCCCTAGAAACAATCTTTCCCCCAAGCTATTGGCCCCATGAATTAATTGTGACCCCCTCCACAAGCAGTACCGGTTGCAATAGCTCCCTCGATGAAATGTTGGGCTTCCGTATTCTTTTTTACCAATTTTGCCACGCAGGCTTCATGAAACTCAAGTTTACTAACCGTAGTGAAAGTTTCAGCTAGTTGCAGTTTTAAATGAGCCAGATTTGATCCAAAAAAGATTAAATTTTGTGTAATTTTTTGGGATGGGTCAAGTTTAACTTCGAATTATGACCAAACGGAATGACACATGGATGCCAATTGTCACTCAAAATAAAGTTTAATACACCCTTTTTCATATTTCCATTACATAAGGCCATTCGTACAGCTCCAGTTAAAAAAACAACACAGGTGAAACAATAGGCACCCTCCAATGACCCATACGATTTTTTTCAAGATATGTTAAATTAATTTTCCGGAAGACTTTTGAAGAAACCCATGGCCAGATTCATTTCTAGAGAATGAGAATGACTAAAGAGTCCATTTAAGACAGATTTTTGATTGGTTGGCCTTGCGAAAGTTCATTTAGCCCATGATGAGAAAATGGTGGTCCCTGCTGTATGGCATTTCGGAGGGTGCCTAGTGTTTCACCTGTGTTGTTTTTTTAACTGGAGCTGTACGAATGGCCTTATGTAATGGAAATATGAAAAAGGGTGTATTAAACTTTATTTTGAGTGACAATTGGCATCCATGTGTCATTCCGTTTGGTCATAATTCGAAGTTAAACTTGACCCATCCCAAAAAATTACACAAAATTTAATCTTTTTTGGATCAAATCTGGCTCATTTAAAACTGCAACTAGCTGAAACTTTCACTACGGTTAGTAAACTTGAGTTTCATGAAGCCTGCGTGGCAAAATTGGTAAAAAAGAATACGGAAGCCCAACATTTCATCGAGGGAGCTATTGCAACCGGTACTGCTTGTGGAGGGGGTCACAATTAATTCATGGGGCCAATAGCTTGGGGGAAAGATTGTTTCTAGGGCTTTTAGTTATCATAAAGACTAAATATAGCAAACAAAAATTTTCATTGTACAAGTTACCTTTAATATTTGAATTTTACTTAAGGAATCGGTCGGCTGTACGAATAATTTATGTGCGAAAAAAAAGGACTTTTTTGCTTAAGCTAATTTTTATAAGGATACCATAGAAGAAATTTAGAAACTTTTTTCATAAACATATAGTAGATATGTTAATCTTTGATACAAAATTAACTTTTTCTGTTTACGTTAACCGTACGCCAAGTTATAGGTGTTCAAACTAGGGCGATGGTGGTGTACGAATAATATGTGTGCTTACTGTATGTACTTATGTACATACATACATATATATATAGTACAGTAGTAAGTGTTTGGGCTATACTGTAAGCAGTTAGTTACATGAATAACATGAACGAGTATTAAACAAAGATCAGCTGGACAATGGGAATATTTTATTTATTTTCAGTAATGTCATGGAAATGTACTGATTTACATACACAGATTTATGTATGTACATATGTAAATGTATGCAAATGTTGTCTCCACTTATTCTAATATCCGAACATTCCTTACAATTTTAATCTTTTGTTTTAAGTAAGGAAAACTATGTACATACAATATGTATGTATGTACATATGTATTTGCATCTGTTGATGTTCTGGTCGCAGGCCGAATAATTTGTTGATCTGAGTACTGAATGTGTGGTGCTTGATTGCTTTACTTAATTTACAAATTTTACATCACAAATTAACATACATATGTACTTTCACATGCAATTGAAAACTGTTCTTGCTCAATCCTACTAGTCGTGCCTGATCTTATTGGGTTTACTTTATGTACACACACTCACAAATACATATGTATATGTACGGCTAGTTTCTAATGGACATTTTAGGGGAGTTAAACACAATTTTCGATTTTGTTGTAGCTCTATTCCAGTATCGCGCTATAAAAAAGCAAGAAATATGTAGATATACATACCTATGTGTTCAAAATGCTCACAGATATTATTTTTTGTTGTGATATAGCCACGTCTTTAAAGATACTTATGTATGGAATCACCATGCATACATGCATACATACATACATGCATATGTATCTGCACAAACCTTCACTTGCACATTTTTTCTGGTTGTATGTAAGTTTGTTGCTCAAGTCTTTTGATCAAGACCTTATGAATTATACATAAATATGTATGCACAATGTCTCTAGAATATACCAAAAATGTATATATTTATTTAATTATGAATTATGTTTGTATGTCCTGTTTTATAAGCAAGAATATTCACTTATCATTGTACATATTTGTACATAAAGTGTCTGTATATTTGTTTTTGCACAATAATCTATGGTAAAGATGTAAAAAAAAGTATACGTTAAAAATTAATACATACATATGTATATAATTAATTATTCATTAATATGTATGTATATTTATCACTATTATTTCATTGAAGAGTGAAAATCAAATCACCTTCAGGTGAGAATTGAAACATTCAACTAGGTTACAAGTCGAAATTGTAACTGAATTCATGATTGTGGTTCTGCAAAGGTTTCATGTTTATTGGGTCTTAGGAAAATGGAGTTCGAAACCATGGTATTCACGTATGTGCTTAAACGCTGATTTAATTCAGCCGTACACATTATTCATTTTTAAATTGATCGAGTTAACAAAGCAGCAATAAATGACTCTTTAATCACAAATACTTTAGATTTCTTTCGTAAATTATAATAATTTTTTTGAGCTGTCAAGCATTTAGCGTTAATAGCTGATGATCTCTTAATATAAACTGCCGAAAGGGTTCGATGTAACAGTACGATGTATAATTATTGGCTAGCATTTATTTATTTATTAATTAAAAAAAATGTTTTATTAAATCTATTATATTAAAACAATTCTTCTTTTAATTTGCTAATATTTTTCTTACGTTTTTTATTTTCTGATGTATAGCATGTTTTTAAATATTTATGTAAAAAACTTTGGACGAAAGTTTGAAACTCAAAAAGAAAACTCTGTTTATTGGTGGTACCACAAATTTTATATATTGGAATTGCATTTACCTAAAAATCATCTTGACCCAGTAAGTCAAAAATATTTAATAAATATTTATTATAGATTAGCATAGAACTTCACCATGACGACCTCTTTTATGCCTAGTTTTTGCGCGGAAGTACGATACTTTGAACGGTCTTGCAGCAGAGTGAGACACTCTTCACGCCAACGCTTCCCGAACGTTTTCTGCACTTGAGTAACTCGTTGCTAGTCATTCAGACGATTATAGTTCAGCCTCGTTAAGTCAGGCTCGACGTTTGCCTCATACGGGCCTCCCAAAAGCAGGTGCGCAGGATTGTTTAAGAGGTGAATCAGATAAAAACGCTAATGTAGCCGATGTAGCTGATGATGCAGTAAGTGCCGTCGGGTAATCCGAAGTGCGAGAATGCATACAGATGCACAAGGTAGATACCTCAGTGGACACGCGGGTATCTCCCAGCCGACAAGAACAAGAGCATCGTATGTGGCCAGAAGCACTTATGCCTACTGTTGCAAACATTTTTTATACCCGGTACTCGAAGAGTAAATAGGGTATATTGTATTTGTGCGGATAACGGTTGTATGTAACGCACAGAAAAAAACGTTTCCGACCCCATAAAGTATATATATTCTTGATCAGCATCAATAGCCGAGTCGATTGAGCCATGTCTGTCTGTCCGTCTGTCCGTCTTGTTTGTCGGCTAGTTCTCAGAGACTATAAGAGCTAGAGCCACCAAATTTTGGCACCAGACTGCTGTATGCTCACACTGAAACCACTGTATTTCAAAAATGAGCCCCGCCCCCGCAAAAGGGCGAAAACCTCCCAAATCTACAATTTTGAAGATAACAGAAAACTAAAAACGCCATATCTATCAGATCACCAAATTGGGATCCAATTGGATCATTATTATAGCCACAATGGAGAAATTAATTTTCAGTGGCCAAACCCACCCCGTCCCGCAGCATTCACACTCTGCTTCGCGCTGTTTATGGCCTGGCCCCTGACACGTCACTGCCTCTGCCTCTGCCGCTGCCTCTGCCCTGACTCTGCAGTGTGTGTTTCTAGGGGAGGGTGGCGAGCTAAAGGAGCGTGTTTGCGTGAGTAGTGTTGTTGATGTAGATGACAGATGAAGAAAAAATGTAAAATTTGACAAATAACCGCTAAAGTGCAGATGTAGTACTGAGTGCCGGGTATAAAAGTTGTGACGCGTAAGAAGCGTCTCACACGTCCCTTCTCGTTTAATCAGGAAAAGTGCAACCACCTGAAATGGAGGCACCAACCCGAAATATTGAAGTGAAATTGTTGTTGTTTTTCAAATAGGTATTGCAAATACGTATTAAAATATTTTCTGCTTTATTTATCAGTAAGTTTAAGACATCTATATACATAGTAGGTTGAGGCGGTTGTCGGAATTTTGCAATCCCGACACACTTACGCCGGTTTCTCTATATACATCTGTATGTTTTTTGAACTCCTTTCACTGTGGGGGCTAGCCCCCTAGTAATCTACATACGTTATACTTATGTCAGAAAGAAGTCAAAAGTTACAGCGTTGCAGGAATGAAAAATAGCTACTCTATTTAAAGGCGCGACTATAGGAGCGCGTCACAACGTTCCTCCTCTTAAAATGAATAACCTGTTTTTAATGTTATGCAAAGTTCCTTAGTCCCTATTAAACAGTGTATTATTTTGCATTTTTATTGCACGAGTGTAAGAAGCTTTAGAGCTTTAAGTCGTGAAAGCAGTGATGTAAGTATTGGAAAGAGACTATTAATGGCATTCTTGTGATATTATACACTTCGCTGACAATTTATACCACCTGCAATTGAACCGGAGACTGTATTATAAGATCCGTGGGATTTTCATAACGAATTAATCTATTTTGAAAGATTTTGTGATCTTTGTTGTAATCTGCATCTACTACGAAAACTTCTACTACTTTTTCTATTGTGTAATGTTCATTTTTTTCGGTGTCAATCAGTAATAGGTTGCAAATTTTAATAAGGCCTAACTTCGATGGGGAAACCGATAGAGGAAACTCTGCATTTTCTCCAGTGTTTAGTTTATCCAGCATGAAATCAGCACACCCCGTGTATTGACACTCCGGAGATAGCTTAGTGTCTAGTCGAACGTGCAATTTCATTGTCTGCTCGGATGTATTTGTCACTCGACAGTTAAAGGTAAAAATTGTTCCAATTTTTACTGTATTTGTAGCATTTAGGATTTCTAACCGTAGATCCTTACATTCGTAGGGCTGTAAAAAACATTTTTTGTATATTTAAATATCAAAATGCTAGTTGAAGACCTTACCAAACGCTGCAATTGACTGGTTTGCAATCGTCCTTTTTCACCGAGATTTGACCGCCAAACGATGTCAAGTTTGCCTACATTGCTCAACTGTCGAAGAACATGTGTGTCTGTAGCTATATGTGGTTTTGGCTGTGGGAAATATTAATATATTTGTTCATTTGTTAGATTGCAACTTTGTTGTTACTACTTACTTTTATGCAATAAAGAAACTGACAACTGTTGTTAGGTTGCAACATGTTCTTAGTATTAAAAACAGACTCTCCATTAGGCAATGTATTTAATGGTGTTACTATATAATCTTCCGAGCTATCCAATTCCACTTTCTCGAGACAGAACGGACTGGTGGTAACATTTTGTATTTGAGCCTCCAAATATATTTCTTCAATTTCGGCATTATAAAATTTCGTTTTTACGTCGAGTGGTTTTAAGACTTGAAACTTGAAAAACTTTCTTAAGGATTGAGCGTATCCTGCTGGACTCATATAATTGACCTCGCAAACAAGTCTGAAATAGTGAATTTTACATTAATTTTAAAACAATGTACTCAGTAAGTATTTACGTACATATGTGTTCCAATCTCTTTTACTTCATATCGTATAACATCATCAATAGTGCCCCCAGGTGCCAAAGTTATTGGAGACTTGCTATTTTCATGCAAGGATAAATTTATACGTGTAGTGTTTGACTGCAGGTCCGTTTTTACGTTAATACATTCAACAGATTGGGAAGAACAGTTGTGAACACAAATATAACTAGAGAATGTTTCACCAAGATATATGTTTCCAAATGACTGTGGTAACAACAACACTTGACCTGCCGACAGTGTTTCAGAAATGCTCCCAGAAAATACATCACCATAAGGTTTAGAAGAAAAGCGTTGAACCAAGTCTTTATGTTCACAACTTACAACTGGCCCAAGTTCAACTAAAGTCGGTCGCATTAACCGCATAACTGTAATACATATTAAATCAAAAAGGTTTATTAAAGATACATCCCGTTAATTTTACTTAATGCACTTTTTGTTGTTATTACCTTTTAAAGCCAATAAATGTGCATCAGGTTCTACTGTGTCCATTTTGTACAGAATTATAATGTGTGGAATAAGAAGGTTGTGTTATTATGATTAAAACAATCGATGTCAACATTGAAATCACACATTCGTGTTATGGCTGCTTACACTGACATGAGTTACTTATCGATAGTTAACTCAACTCAATAAAGCGAAGTACCTAGATGAATAAAAACAGTTTTGCTAGCAAAATGTGCAATTTAGTCTCTGGAGGTTGAGTGCACTGCATTCCGTACGGTTACACTGTTTGAAAAGTGAATAAAAATGGATGTCGGCATGAAATTACGTCTAGTGGGATATTGCCGTCGATAAATTCACCTAGCCGCTTGATAGATTTAGCTTTTTTGAAATATATATTACAATTCTTTCGGTTTGTTTGCTAGGTACCCTGGCGGAATAGTGTCTGAGTACTACGATATACGAAATGTAAAAGTATCGATCAATATCATAGTTGTGAACTATCCAATGGTAAATCGATCTTCACCAACCTTCCGACATATGTATATGTATGTATAGATATGTACGTACGCACATACAAATGTTTATGAATATTGTCGAAATCAGTCCAAAACTTCTATTGCATTCATTTATTATTAATGCTTTAAAATTAAAAAATTAGTCTAACGCAGGTATGTAAAGGAACTTTATAAATTTGAATTTATTTGTTCGCATCTGTAGTACATTTTACAATAATCATAAGATATTGCGCACTCAGGCATATGTACATATGTGTACATACATATATACATACAAATGTACATATGTATGTGCAGTCTTTCTTGAAAACACTCAGCATTTGAAGTTTGAAAAGTTGTAATACACTTATATTAATATCAATTCAGTTAATAACTTAAAAGTGCAGTGCAGAAAAAGAAGAAACCGCAATGCGCAGCACCGTTATGATGGAAGAGTCGGATATTGTGATTCGTGTGACTTAATAAATGTTCGTCGATCGAACAGCTGTCTTGTTGTTTGCGAGCATTTCATTCTTGGTTTATATGCAACAAGTACATAGAGCATTTCCATTTGCTTCGTTCCTTCGTCTCGCATTCGATACGAGGCTGATTTTAAATATTACTGGTCTGGTTATATTTATTTTAACTATACATATATATTTTTTTAATGCACCTAATTGATAAACAAATATTTTATGGTTAATTCTAGCAATGATTTCCGAAGAAGACCCCATTAAGAAGGATAGTTCTGTACGGGTGGCTGTAAGGTGAGCTTAAACTTGTAACATTAACTCTGTGAAAGTAACACTCAAATAGTTTTTGTGGACAATTTTTAATTGCATTTTGGTATTTCAGAATTCGACCTCAGAATTCAAGAGAGCTCATGGATATGTGCCGCATTTGTACATCAGTCACTATTGGAGAGCCTCAAATTCTTCTTGGGTCGGACAAAGCTTTCACTTTTGACTTTGTATATGATTGTTCTTCAAAACAGGTAGTTTGGTTGTAGTTAAGCAAACTTTATTCAAACAATTTACAAATTCAATCCTTTTCCTCAGGATCAAATATATGATGAAACCGTGAGGGCATTGGTTGAGAGTACGCTACAAGGCTATAATGCTACAGTACTTGCATACGGCCAGACGGGATCAGGGAAAACATACACAATGGGAACTGGATTTGACCGCGAATCCGATGACGTTAAACTTGGCATTGTACCTAGAGCGATTCAACACATATTTGCTGGTATCGAAGATTTTGAAACTACTGCCAGTGAAATGTCGCCTGCCAATGGAAATCCACAGTTCAGCCTTGCTGTTCAATACATTGAGCTGTACAATGAGGACATCTTCGATCTCTTAGACCCATTTAATAAAAACACTAGTTTTAAAATTCATGAAGCAGCCAATGGACAAATCGAAATAACTGGGGCATCTATAAAGCCAATTAGCCATCCTCAAGATGCATTAAAGTAAGTACCAGCTCAACTTATTTCCGGGTGTAAGAGTAGTGACTCGTAAGAGCACGACTCCTAACGTTCCTTTTCGTTTAAATATTACACTTGTCATTAAATGTTCGTTACAGATTCCTTCAGCAAGGTGCCTTAGCACGAACTACTGCATCAACGAAAATGAACGATCAGTCATCACGATCGCATGCATTGTTTACAATATTTGTGCGCAGGCAGCGTTTACTTACGCCTACAAACGATGCTTTGGATAACGACCTAGAAACATTGACTTCGAAGTTTCATTTTGTCGATTTGGCTGGTTCTGAACGCCTTAAACGGACTTTGGCTACGGGAGAACGTGCACGTGAAGGCATCTCTATCAATTGTGGACTTTTATCTTTAGGAAATTGTATTTCAGCGCTTGGTGATAAATCCAAAAGAGCGTTACATGTGCCTTATCGCGACTCCAAGCTAACACGGCTACTACAGGATTCTTTAGGTGGCAACAGTCGGACTTTAATGATTGCATGCGTATCGCCAAGCGACCGAGACTTTATGGAAACATTAAACACATTAAAGTATGCAAACCGAGCGAGAAATATTAGGAACAAAGTGCAAATCAACAAAGATCAAAGTTCTCGAACTATTTCACAGTTGAGAAGAGATGTTTCAGCTTTACAATTGGAATTACTAGAATATAAACAGGTAATTTTTAAACCAATTCTGAACCCATTTCTCTCGAGCACACTGCTGGATTTTCCCCATAAGGTTTTATTATCCAGCCTAACTTAACTGAAAGCGAACTTTTCTATTCTTTTTAGGGTAAAATAGTAGTGGACTGCGACGGAAATGCTACACGCTCGGACACGTTTAATGAAAATATTCTGCTCTTATCAGAAAACAAACGATTGAAGCAACGTCTTAATTCGATGCAAGAGACAATTAACACATTAACTGATCGAAATGCGCATCTGAAGCTAGAAAAAGATCTAAATAAATGGTCATATGATCCCAATTTAGATTTAGATAAAAATAATGTTGTTGAATATTACATTAAAGAAATCGAAAAACTAAAAGCTAAATTAATAGAATCTAAAGAAATGCAAAATCAACTGAAAAATTATATCGGAAAATGGCAGCCACCACTTAAAAATGTTTATAACGGTAAGCATAACCAAATTCCAATTCTAGATAATTGTATTTTTACTTCAATCCTATCCAATCGTATCCAGCAGATCAAGGAAATATTATAAACTTGGCAAAAAAAAGGCTTGGAAAGGGATAAAGAATTATTGATGTCGCGTTCCTTGCCAGGGATACAAAACCAAAATGACAGATTGGAAGATTCTGATATTTCCAGTAGCGATTCGGAAGGTAATTTTCGTATATTCGTATGAAATAACTTTGTACCTTAAAATTGCATTATAGGAGAAGGAGCAGTGGCAGACTTGAATGACATTAACTCAGACATTGAAATTAAAAGTAAATTAATTGAGCAACTCGAGCTGTCACAGGAAAGAATGGAACTTATGCGTCGGCACTATGAAGAAAAACTCACTGTGCTAAATTGTAAAATTTTGAACACCCAAAAAGAACGAGATGAGTTCTTGACAAATATGGGTAGGTGGTAATGGGTCTAAATATAAAAAATATACATTTAATAACACTGTCTATGTTTCAGTTTCATCTACATCAGTACAATCGAAAGATAGTTTAAAAAAGATGAAAACTGATTATGAGCGCAAGATCACAAATATGCAAAGTGAACTCAAACGATTGCAGCACGCCCAGACAGAACACATTCGACAGCACAGAGAACTTAAATCACAAGGAGCAAGAATAAATACCTTGCGAATCGAACTGGAACAATTGAAGTTCACTAAAGTAAGACAGTTTTATTCTTCTGATGTTTATAGAAGCTAAGTAACGTTTTCATATTTGCAGGTTAAATTGATGAAATCAATTTCAGAACAATCTAGTCGACACAAAGAAGAGGATACTAAAAAATCAAGAACAATTTCAAAACTACAAGATGATCAGCGTCGACAAAAAAATGCATTATTATCTTTAAAAGAAAAAATTAATGCCAAAGATCAAATGTTAAAGCGAAAAACTGAAGAGGTAATTGCCCTGCGTAAAAGTCAAAGAGGCCGATTAAGCCAAAGAGGGGCTTTCAATTTGGTATCAAAAGTCGGGAAATCCACTCGATCCACCCATCAGCAATGGGAAAAGTTGTATGGCTTCATTTTACACGCCGCAAGAACAAGGCAACTAATCACACAATTGGAAAAGGAATTGCAACGCTTAATATTGGAACGGGAAGATCTTTGTCGTGAGCTGAAAATAATGCAAAATGACCAAAACATGGATAAGACATCTGAAGACTTCAATGAACAAGACAGCTTAAAGACCAACATTAGGTATTTACAAGAAACCATAGAACATGTACAGCAAGCCATAATGGAATTTGAAGACAGTAAAGACACTGCTCAGAGTGGCATATATAAGATACAGAATTTTTTGGACAATATTAAAACTGTTGAAGAAGCTAAATATATTCTTCAAAAGCTTTCCGACAGTGCAATTATACTGACATGTAATTTGGCCATAGCGGAGACCCATTTGCAGGAAACTGAATCTCTCCTTCAAGAAGCTCAACAAGAGAACAGCATACAGCATCAGATATTACAACATTTCCTGTCGCAAAGCAGTAATATGCATATATCTGATGTCTTTGTTTCTTTAAATCTCAAAAGCAATAGAAATACATTGAGTCACAGTTCTCAAAAGTCGTTAATAAGTAGTGGAACATATGATATACCAAAGGAGGATATATTTGGAGACTCTAAACATAAAGACACAACAGAAATAAGTAATAGAACCCCATCACCTTCTGGAATCGACACGTAAGAATATAAACTTAAATAATCTTTGGTTAATATTGTTAAAAATAGTACTTTTGTTATTATTTTACTGGTAGCTTACCGGATATTTCTTCCAAAATACGACGCCGCACTGCTCAGAAACAAGATCTCCTTTTTGGGGACAATACAATTCCACCCAAGGTAAAATGCCCTTAATAAATGTTATGCACTCAAACTATACTCTTCTTTATCGTCCAGACTGACAGAATGTCACGTTCTTACACACAAAATGATGTCATCTGTGATAATCCGCTTATGCGAGTTTCAAGTACTCCAGGATCTTTATAGATATAACACGTACAAGATAAGTGCCTTAAATAATTCATAATAATTGTATGCAACAAAATGTAACCTTTTTAAAATGTGGAATTAAATCGCTTATTTGCTTTTTAGTTTTAGCTTTGACTTGCCGTCTAATTAAGCTTTAAAATAAAAAAAAAAGTGTAACATATTCGTTGTGGTGTTTATTTGTGACTGAATGTGAAGAGCTAAGTAGATGTCCGTCGCAGGCACATGACAACGACCGCAAATCTAATATAACCCTTCGAGTACCGGGCATAGAAAAAAGGCATACGAACTAGAATCTATACTAATCTGTATTTCAATTCCAAAAATTAAAATGCTTAGCGTCATATTTATTTAATAATTCAAGCAAGAAGCTTTTTGATATCGTCGGTCTCTGCGGCTTCAATATAACTTTTTCCATCTGGAGTAGTATCGCTTTTGTTTGCCCCCTGTATGACAAAAAACAAAGGTAATTAGTTGAAATTTTTTAGAGTTTAGTTGAACAAAAATTGACAGATATTTATTAATAATCCAAACCTTATCCAAGAGAAATTTCACGCAGCTCGTATGTCCTTCCCAAATAGCTGCAAGAAGCGGTGTAATGCCATGTTTATCCTTTTTCTATGTTAAAGTATATGATAATTGTAGTAAATAAAAAAGATTACAAAAAAGGGATCCTAGCTAGAACTAGTTTTTACTGTTTTAAAACATGTTTGTGGTCTTTGGTAAGTCGGAGAGGGGTGAAAGTCGTACGTAGACTTTTGCCGGTTAATGTATACAATGACTGTGTGCATTGTACATGTACATATGTATGCATACATGTTTTTTAGAAACTGATAAAAGAAAACTTACGTTAACATCGGCTCCTTTAAGAATCAAGAACTCGAGAACCTTTAACTGGCCAAAATCGGCAGCATAATGAAGTGGGTACCTTCCTTTAATCTCCTCATTTACTTTCAGAATCTGTAAGTAAAATGGATACAATTAAATTAAGTTTTAATGCTTGTCTACGAACACACATCGTTTTTGAAGGCATCTTGCACAGCATCGAATTCTCCGTTTTTTATAGTCCAAATAACTTTTTCACTCATTTTTATTAATCATACGAATGTTTTTTATGTTGAGAAGACAAAAGCTTGCGATATTTTACTACAAATGTTTTTAAATATCGATCAATGTATAAACTTTACTTTAATCGATATTAAAGTGATATACGACTGTAGAAGGCCTGTCTCCAGCATCGCGATAAATTCCAACCAGGAATTTGCTATTTATTTTGTTTGTGCGTGGAACGTATCTAGCACAGGCATACGAATCAGCTGTTATTTTTTAAAGAGGCAAACGAAGAATTCCTGGAGCAGTTTTCTTACGTTTCTATACGATTGTGTTGCATTGAAATTTGCAGGATAAACGCCTGCCCTAATGGAAATATACAAATACAAGACACCGTCTCAACCCAATGTTACTTAAGATTCTCTCAAACAAGCCCGTCGAACAAAAAACTGGTTTTGACGAACACAAAAAAAAAATTTAAGTTGCTTTGTCTAGTGCAATAGAACAGCTCTAGCTTCAAGCAACTGATAAAATGAATGAATATTAAATCGAAGATAAAAACCAAAACCATATATATGTAAATTGTTGTTGATATATATCGCCTTAGCAAAGTACGCCAGACCAGTCTAAATTTTCAGTGTTCTATTTCACCCGTCTCTAAATTTATTAGAAATGTCTATGCTGACCCTCACAAAACAGCTGTTTTGCTATTCAGGTTGATTATCATCTTCAAAGCCCATACCAGCAAGATGCTTAGAACCGCTGTCAGCCGCTTGTTACAAAATAATTCAGTAAGTTTAAATAAAGGTAATACAAATTCAAGAACATTCGTAACATTCTCTTGTTTTAATAGGTAAAATGTGTTGCCAGAACAAATTCTGTTCGGAGTATCAACCTTATTCCCATGGTGGTTGAACAGACCGGTAGGGGAGAACGGGCCTATGATATATTTTCACGACTGCTAAAGGAACGAATTATTTGCCTAATGGGCAACATAACCGATGACATTAGCTCTACCGTGGTTGCTCAATTGCTATTCTTACAATCTGAGAATGTTAACAAGCCAATTCACTTATATATCAATTCTCCCGGTGGCGTTGTTACTGCTGGTCTAGCCATTTACGACACAATGCAGTATGTTAAGCCGCCTATAGCAACTTGGTGCGTTGGCCAAGCATGCTCAATGGGTTCACTTTTGCTGGCGGCAGGAGCACCGGGAATGCGGTATTCATTACCTAATGCCAGAATTATGATACATCAACCATCTGGCGGCGCACAAGTATGTTTACTAATAACAATTGTTCCTTATGCAACCATTTTTGAGCAATTTATTTACTCTAGGGTCAAGCCACTGATATTTTAATACATGCAGAGGAAATTATCAAAATTAAACGCCAACTTACTAGCATATATGTCAAGCATGCTAAAAACTCGTATGAAGAAATGTGCCAACGAATGGAGCGAGATCATTTCATGACCCCCGATGAGGCCAAGATACTGGGCATTATTGATCACGTGCTTGAACATCCACCAGAAACAGTTTCAGACAGTGGCCCGACAGCTGATGGTGGTATAAATGCTGGCAAATCTGTTTCTGATGAACCCCAGAGGAAAACCAAGTCAAACTAGGCAGCATAAGACATCTTCAATTGTGCAAACCAAAATTCAAGCTTTATCTTTCAAATTGAAGAGCAGATCATAAGGAAACTATTTTTTCAATACTTTTGTCAGTCAAAAAATAAATATATACACTATATATATATTTATTTCAAGTTGTCTATTCAGACAACTGCATTTTTTTCTCTTTAGAAAGCCTATCAGAAAAGATAGTTATTTGTGCATACGAAAATGTTTTTAGACAGATTAAGAAATTATAAATCTATGCTTGACTTTATTAATCCAATTGATCCATTAAAATTATTTCCGAGCTCAGGGCTTTTAACTTTGATCCATTAAAATAATCTCGGAGCCCCCAGTGACCGAATCCTTCTGAATATACTCGAAAATTTTAGACAGTTCCGGAGTTTCCTTAATCGATTTTAGAAAATCAATTAAATGCTGATTTTTTTCTAAAGGAAAACAAAGTTGGGTTATTTCTTACGATCAGGTATGAATGATTTGGCGACGACTTACTTGCTTTGGGTATTTGAGAGAGTGCAGACACGGCGCGAAGTGCGGAGCGCTTCAATTCATCTTGCTTTTCGTATTCCTGTTTCACAGAATTGGCTTTCACCTTATGTGTACATGTATCACGCAGTTGTTGAATAAATTGATCAAGTCCTAGAATGGGAAGAATCAATTAGAATGGGCATAAGCATATTTTAAAAATAGACTTTACTTAGCAAAACCTTATCCGGACACAAGACGGCTAAACGAGCTGTCATTAGGTATGTCAACATCTTAATATCGTAGTGATCGCAAAGACCGGCTTGCACGTGATCTAGAAATTGCATTACATCTACACGATCCAAGCCTTGCTCCAGCAGGGTGTACATGCACTCAAAAGCAGCTTTACGTATATCAAGACCATCGTCAACTGTGTGCTTAAACGGTCCCATTTCCACCTCTCGTATAAGTTCACTTTTAACCTTTGTTTCAGAATAGAGCCATGGCAAAAGGGTTGGCAGCAAGTCACGCACCAGGCTGGGCTTGTTGTGTACAGCAGAGTTGAAAGCAACAAGAGCAACTCGACGAACTTGTGGCTCTGGATCACGCAGCGCAAACAGGAATTCTCCAATGCTCTGCTTGAGAAGAACATCTATTGGCTGTGGCTGATCGGAAATGGTGAATTTAATTGAAGAGACAACCACAGTACGCATAGTGGCACTCTCCGAACGCAATGCCTGCTGTAGTTGCGGCAGTAATTCCTCAGGGTTGACCAGCACAAGCTTACCAAGGCATTCCGCCACCACATTGCGTGAACCTTCTTCCGAACACTCACAATGCTTGAAGAGCTGTGTCCATATGGATGGCACTGAGGGTAACAATTGTGCGAGTCCACTAGGAGTTACCGAAAGAGAAGATATTACTTCTTTTAAGGAATGAAGAAGTAAATATTGCCGCTTAGGCTGTACTTCAATCTCTTTTAAAATGAGCGGTAAGTAGGTCTGCAAGCTGCCAACAGACACCGCTCCAAGCGCATGTGACGCTGCTGCTTTCACGTCCTCGGAGGTTGCACCAAAGCATTCGATTATAGTTTGTGGGAGCACTTGTATGGAGCTCAGATCAAAGTGGCGACCTATTTCCCCAATTGTCAATAAACAAAAAATGACTTCTGTATCGTTACGTTTCTGTAGGTCTGTTATCAGTTTTGTGGCCAACGGAGTCGCTACTTGCGAGCATTGTTGAGTTAGAGCAGCAATGCACTTGGCAGATGAATGATATGCTTGTTTATGAAGCTGTAACTGTTCACTCGGGGACGTGCTTGAACTTCTAGACGACATGTCACCACCGATCAAGACTGGTGCCATTAGTTTTGACACTAGCGAGTGATAGTCCAGACCAGGCAACTGCGTTTGAACCAAAGCTTGAAACAACTCCAACGTGCAATTTAATGCAGCTCCCTATAAAGATATTATTATATTAGATGTAAGCTTAAATAAAAATGCTTTTACGTACCTGTAACAAGGGTGAACGCACTAGGATAAGTACTGATGGCAAAAACTGTTCGTGAATGCCAACTAATGCTTGCGGCTGCCTCTGGGCAACAGTACTCAGGAGGGTTAAGGAATACTGAGCTACGTGTAGATCTGTATCAGATATGAGTGGTGGAATTTCTACTATAGCTGTCTGCAAAAGATTTGGTTCAAAGTTGCTTGAATAGTTGATAACAATTTTGTTGATCAGATCCAAGGAGTGGAGCTTCAGGGCACGATGATTCTTGCGCAAGAATGTACCTAAAGTCGGTAATACGTCATGCAATATTGGCGTGAGATCTATACGTAACGTAGATGCTGCAATCATAGTCAGCGCTTTGACACTGCTCAGACGGGTCACCTCGTTCTTGAGGCGTTCCATAAAGATTGGTAGGCAAACGCTCAGTTCGGGTTTTAGCATGTCTCCCATATTAGCAATAATTTGTCCCATGCATGCTATGGCTCTTTCTTTCACCTCTTGATCTACATCTGTTACTTTTAGCTTTTGCAACGTGCACGAGTACACTGGACCGACAAAGGATGACGCATCGAAGCCAGATTTGGAATCATTTGTATCCAATGGTCGAATTACTTTAACAAGTTGCTGTAGCACCATTAATGCCTCTGTGGCAATTTTGTAAAATGGATCGAAAACTGAAGTCACTACTAGAGGAACTAATGACGGTATGTGTGGATGAAACACATTCGGTGGATGACCTTGAAGTAGAGAGTACAGAAATCCTAGCGACTCAATTTTCATGTTACTTGTCGAGCTCTTATCATTTAACGAATAACTTATGCCAGGCACAACGCTATCCAAATGGGGACCCAAAGCTCCTGGTAGTGAATTTAGCAGCTCTCGCAGCAGCAAGAAGCAATCTTGACGCGTTTTCATTGATTTTTCTCGCATTAACGGTTGCACCGCTTTGACGATTAGTGGCAGCTGTTCCATCAATAATGAAGTTGGGCCCGATATTTGATCCATTGAGTCAGGGTCTGGAGTCACATCATCGGTCAGGCGGGTGCTCTTAAGCAGTGCGACGTATGCGTGAAAAATATCAGACTTTACATTTTCCTCTCTTTCTTTAAAACGAGCTATTAAAGCTGGGCTTAAGGTACGATAAAAATCTTCAATAAGTTCTTGTCGAGTTGCAATTAAAACTTCCAGACACTTGGCTGCTGCACGTCGAACCTTCCAACTCATGTCGTCATCGTCACTATATTCCTCGCTGTCAACGTATTCATCATCTTCGGTATCCATTGCAAATCCAGTGTCACCATCATCGGTCTCATAGTTGTAGTTTGGGTCATATGTAACATATTTAAGACAAAGCGCAAGAATCTTTTAACAAAGAACTCGAATGAATACATAATAGATCTACAAAACTGATAGATTACATACCATCGATATATGCGGATGTATGGCATCGGGACAACGCATAACAAATGCTTCACAGGCCTGTAGGCAAAACTCACGTAATTCATCGTCATCCTGCTCGCTATATTGCTCCAGAACACGCATTGAGCGTTTAATAGTATGATTACAAAGACGATGCCCAGCCTGTCGGCTACCTCGATAAACAAACGTTATTAAGTTAGTGATAATAGTGATACTATTTGATCTTACCATATTGAAGCTAAACACTGAATGTATGTTCGAATTGTAGCAGGGTTTGGTGGTTTTTCGAGTCCATCGAGCAGATGATCAATGACGCCATTGTAGGCATTGGAATTGGCTTGAATTAAAAGGAATGAGAGTGCTACGATGGTACGCTTTCGTACAGCTTGACGGGATGAAGCCAATTGTGGTATTAGTGCTTTCAATATGGTGCTATGGAAGGGAATTAAAAACTCTCCAAAACGAGAAAGTAGATCTGCCAGAATATCAAGAGACTCTAATTTTACGGAAACATCTTCCTGAAAATTTACAAATTTACAAATTAATTACGTGTAAATTATTTGACAAGTGAATAAAATACCAAAATACCAACCTTTTCAATAGCCGTACTTAGTTTGCCTGTTATGCGCTGGCAGACATTTGGGGCAAGAGAGTTCGAAGACTGAGGCAGTTCGGCAATTACTGTTTTTAATCCAATACTCGAAATATCCCGTAGCTGTTCTGTGTTTGACATCATATTGGCACAGAGGGAATCAACAATTGTCTCTACTTGGTTTTCTTTTACTTTGTTGACTAAGGGGCCAAGACACTTGACAGCCAGATTCTGCACTTCGCCGTTTTTGTCCTCCAACAATTTCAAGACCATTCGCACAACTTTTTTTTCCGAGTCATCATCAAGAATAATACTATCCTTTTGTAATTCCATCATTAGATCGTTGGTTGCCATAAACCGAAAATCTTTATCGGTTGAGGTCATCTGCATGTGTAAAATTCAATTATATATGTATTTCATTCATTGCGAAAATAAAAATCTGTACGTACTTTTTCCAGCAAATTTGCAATTTGGTGGTATTGATGGGACGACATGGTGTAGAGTCTTTGCAAGTATTTATCAAGCGATTATATTATAAATACGTTATAGTTGAGGTAATTGGAAATAAACTCCACTAACTTTATTTTACTGGAAAATTGTATACTAAAATGTTCCGGCAGAAAATTCGAAGCATACCAAAAGCATTTTGGTTATCGATGTCTGAATTATACTCATGCACGAGTTATGTTATCAGTGAGTGTATCGCCAGAAGTTTGGATTTTTGGAACACTGGAAAAGAAACGGAATCAAAACAATTTATTTATGTAAAAACACACAACACTAAAAAAATGGTACATGCAATTATATAGCTGAATTAAAAGGATAAATCCAATTCCTTGGTTTTCTAGGAAAACCAAATTACTTGAAGAGCTGACTCCGAAGTACGCAACATAGAATTGGCATAACTGAAAAAAGCATTCTCGATTCTTTACAAAATGCAAAGTATTCAGTCAATCGAAATGCTGGATTGCAATGTTGGCAGTTGACTGCCAAAAACTAACAAAAAACGCCATGCAGAACTAGATGGTTTAAATTCAGCTAAGATTTTAGATCCGTACAGTTGTTTCTTCCATTTTTCACTCTTAGCTCCCGGAATAATTGTAAAATAAATATTTCGGGCCTGTGTACCAGCTGTTCTCTCAGTCCACACACGCACTTCACATCGATATATGTATTGATATGAATATGTGTATTTCGTTTACGTTGCTGGATACTTGAAAAACAAAAAGACAAACGAAAAATTTCTGGTTCAGTTTGTTTGTTCCGCGGTGCAGGCAACAGCTGTGGCTAACCCAATTTTACTTCTTTCTTGTTCCATATTTGTTTGTTCCGAAAGGTTGCTCACCCTACGGCGCTAACTTGACTCAAATATTCGATCAAGTTTTTAATGTAACTTCCATCACCACAATATAAATATGCCCGCTATATTTGTTTGAATTCCTTATGTTGTATTGTATTTGTGTTTGTTCAGCATAAATTTATTGCAAAATGGAACCGACTTGTGTGGCTAAAGAAAATGCAGGTATGTATCATTAAAACCCAATATATGTGTTTACTTTTGCATATTTTGACCTTTCATCTATTTATTTATATTTAGTGCCATCGATGTCCATAAAAAAGAATTTGTTGTCTATTAACAATAGTACTATAAAAAAAACGGCCAGAAAAGTAGTACTAGGAAATTTGGATAATGTGCTGCATCAAAACCAAACTCCATTTAAATTCGACTCCCAGAATATATCATGCCCTAAGAGCGTTGCAAAATTACCACTTCAGAATCTCCACAGACATCTTAATGAACGCGGAGAAGACAATCTGAAAATTATACCTAGTTACTTGGGACTCTACTCTTTGGAAAAGGAAGTGTGCTCCCAGAATGCCGATGAAAATATATTTGATTATATGGACTTTTCAAATACGAAGTGTTTGAATAACTGCTGGAGATGTAAGTCACTTAAAAATATTATATTAATAGGTACTCGCAGAGCAGAGCAAATTCAATTTGTTCATTTGTCCCGGGTTTCGTATGTTTTTGTTTTTGCTTTCCTTCTGTGCTCGTTTTGTTCTCACCCTTCAAGCGACTAGCCAAAACAACGGTGCCCTTCGAGCGAATGCGAACAAAACGATCTCAGAAGTGAATCAAAAGCCAGTAGCGAGAGTAAAACCAAAAAGTACGGAGTAGCGTAGCATTTAAAAACAATTCTTACGATAATTTCGTAGCAATTGCTTGATATGTAAATATTTTGTATATGTCTACATCTAAACCATTCATTATTAATTTCAGCGATTCCAGAAATATGGCTGGATAATCTAGCTGGTAAAGATACCTTTACTGAACAATTGTTTAACAATCTAGGCGGCTTGGAAGAAAATTTGCAAAATGATTACTTTATCTCAGTATGCAATGTTTTTTGTGAAAACGATGAGAGAGACACTTGCTCCCAAGAAGATACTGATAACCCTGGGACTGAACACTGCGATTATAAATTGGATTTACAAATGCCGATGCCAAATTTAGATGATATGGATATGCCATTTTAGGAATGATAAAATAATGCAAATATCAGCTCCTTATTAAATTACTTTAATTATGTTTTAAATTAGGATTTTGTTGTTTTTGCTGTTCGCAGTGCACAAGTTGAAATCGCCAACAAACAAACTTTTAAATTACGTTTAGTTATGTTTAGTTCGATAATTGTGATTTGTGAAACTGTCAATATATGTATGTATTAGTAATATTGGTGTAATTTATCCCAGATTTTAATTAATTTTCTTGATATTTGTATGCGAGTATGTACAAGTTAACAAGTGAAAACCGGCCGTTGACTGAAAAACTGAGGCCGTAGTTTCGGTGGTCAGCGGCTGATTTCTCATGCAGAAGTTCCCTGGCCAGCGACTGGGTGATGTAACGGGTCCGCTGGGTAATATAATCCCACACACCCGGCACGTACATATGCGGCGGTTCTTTGAAGGCGACAGCAGCGAACGTCAGCAGCGCAGGTGGGGCGGCACTTAGGTTAGGAGTAAATATTTGATTGCCCCCTTTGCTAAACCCGCTAGACGGATGCGATCTGATACCAAACGCTCAAGATGAGTCAAAAGTGTCTGAAATGACCAGCAAGTCATCAAGATAGACAAAAGAAGATTTTTAAAAAGCCATGAAGGGAAACATTTGTAGAAAATACCTGAACTATTTTGTATATTGTTTAGTAGCTTAGAAAACGCTAACTTTAGCTTGGTTATTAATTTAAGTAATGTTAGATCTGCACAACAATAAAATAATATGAACTTTCTATTTTGTAAATTGTGTAATTTGTAGTTTTATACAATTGCATATGCAGCGTAATTCGCAATTCCACATAAGTTTGAGCCTTTCTTCAATCTCATGTATCCAGATTCGCCCCAACGGTCACCCCACCAATTTTTTAATATCCAATAATCCTTTCCGTATCCAATTACCAACATTGCGTGATTTACAGATGTGGACAAGCATGAAACATCGTCATAAATGCCGTCGCTAAATTGGATTTGATTATAAAATTAAACAAAAATAAAGTGATGAGGAACGGTATGAATCTGTATGAGGAATCTTACCTGTATAATTGAAATGTTCTTGGAGTAGCATTTATTGACACGGCAACAGGACCGATATGTGCAACAGCAGCTTGAATTGCCTGTTCATCATTGACTGGTAGTATGGCCCAAGAAGTAACATTAACGACGGAAAGGTCGCTTACAAACTGGCATTTCCCTTTCTGTAAATTAAAAATATTGCAATTAAAACTATACATACAGGGGTGGCACAGAAATCGCTAGTGGAATAGTCAGCGGAAAGCAATATCGCCTACAAATTTCAGAGGTGCTGCAGAATTCCGAGCGATTTAATTTCTTAGCTTTTTCCTTCCATCTTTCATTACCTTCGAAGCGTATTTGTAATCATCCGATCTCATTATGCCGCCTGTGCTCTGTAAGTATTTTAAAGTGTTTCGCAAGGACCCACCAATGCATCCTTGATTTCCATGAGACACACTACAATCAACAATTTGTTGCACGCTTAAGGTTAATATTTTTCCAGTTCGTTTAAAAACCTGTCCTTCAATGCTTTCAGCAATACTAAAAGCGTAGCATGAGCCACAGCTTTGTTGATTCTGCGATGAGGTTGTGAACCCCTTCCTCCGCCAATCCAAACTTTCGGGGACGTTACTCATTTGCGCCGATCCAACTATATCAGCAATATTATCGTCCGCTTCGTTTGATTGACTTTTTAATAAGCGTAGGAAATTTCTTAAATAACCGTCAGTACTCTAAGGGAAAAATGTTTAAAAGTTTACTTACATATGAAAGGTTAAAACGTAAATATAGTAATATAGTTATACGGGGGTGTCACAAAAAACTGTACAGCTGTGACGCGAGTGGTTCAGAAAGTTTCGTTTTCAAGCATCACTACATATGTACATATGTACATATACTACGAAGTTTTTATTTTCAAACAAGAATATATATATTATTTTTATAAACGAGATATACGAATTTTATTGTTTACATATATTACCTACCATATCAGCCATAACATTTGTTGCCAACCTGAAGCTAGTCTGACCGTCCTGATAATTTTTGTTATGATCCTTTATTATTTTGAAGTTTGTCTGAAAAGCTTTGAAACTACGCATTTCATCAAAACCATGAACGTACTTCTTGTTATTTATCTTCTGTAAAATATATTTAAGCATTAATTTCTGTTTACACGGGCAAGGTCGCTCCTACCTTAAATTCTTCGAATTCATTTTTTATTTCTAGACTAGAATCATTTTCCATGTTAGTGGCATTAAGATTTGATAAAACACAGAAACTATAAAATACTAGAGTTTTCCACATATTCGCAGCTTCTAAACAATAAAAAAAATTGTTTAACTTTAGAGAAGAAAGCCGACGCTCAGTGGAGTTGTTGGATATTTAAGCTTGATACATTAATAACTCTGAACGAAAAAAGATAGCTTCATGAAAAAAAGTAGTCTGCCCGAGTAAATGGTAATACAGTGTCTAGAAGCTTAACAATAAAGTGTAAAGCTTCAACTTTTTTGTTTTTATCAATTATATCTCCTAAATTAATAAATTGTATAATCCTTGGAACAAGATCTAACAGATTTGTAGTTTGTATGTGTTAATTATATTGATAAATATTATGATTATATTAAATTGAAATTATTCACCACCTCTTTTCGCCCCACTGTGCGACGCACGAATGACTACTTATGTACATACATATTTATTAACTTTTAAAATACAAAGTCAGCATTTCATTTTGATGGACTTATCGAATTTTGAATACTCTTTTATATGTATGTTAAACCAGGGGGCAAGCGCCCTATTGTGGATTGTTGTTTGACAGTGTCTGCCTTGGTTGGTTCTAATGTGCTTGTCTGTATACTTGTCCTTTAATTTTATATGTGGAACTGTATTGTTTACCATTTTCCGAAGTATTATTTACCATTTCTGTTAGGATGAAACGCATCTTTATTCAAAAATAGCAATCAGGTGTTACCACTGGTTAACATATGTAAAAAACTGCGTTTTCATCAAAACGCAATGATGCCCAACGCAGGCATGGTGTAAACAGCTCTGCAAAAGCTCTGCATTCAAGTGAATACCGCTATTAAAACAACCCGAAACCAAAACGTATGTATATGTATATCGATATTCCATTTCAATTATATCTATCTACTTTTGTTGACATTTTTAAGCAAAACAATGTCAAGAGCAAGTGATTTAATATTTAAAACAAGAAAAAGTATGTAACACAAATATTTGCCAACATCAAAGAAAGGTCGTTGCAGAGAACTTATCTTAGCGAATCTAGTGTCGTATGCATTTATTTATTTTAAGAAATCTATACAATTACAAATGCATACATATATTGCATCAGGAACAAATTGCAATTCAATTTCCGTGCGACAGTTTGCACGGGATACTGTTATCTATGTACATACATACATACATATGTATGTATTTACATTTGCTTTTTCTGCTAGCCTACGCCTATGCAGAACTGTGTAAAATTAAGAGGGTTTTCTGGGCAATTGTTAATAATACTGTGGTTTTAGTACTTACACCCGTAAGCACAGAATGTTCTAGCCTTCTTTTGCTGTTATATGTACATATATGTTTTTAATGCCTCAAATTTACATTCAAGAACTTAATATTATCACTTTAATTAATATTAAAACATTTTATATTTTAGCTTCCGAAAAAATCTCGGAAAATGTACACATATTCGCGAATGATCCCTCCCTAGCTTTTTTTCGAGTTCAGGTACGTGAAGCTGTTATTATTGTAAATACACGTGTTGTTCCGTAATCTCGTATTGAAAATGAGTCGAATATATGAGTTGAATTTTCCCACTTAAATTTCCCCTTTTAATTTTCTCTACTTTATTTTAATTATATATTTCCGATATTACTGCATTTATATAATTCTAGGAGCACGTGCGGAAAGTACTACCAGCGATATATGAAAAACGTGAAGAAGTGTTTCAGTTGCAAAAAAATCTTCAGGGACACTGCTATGACATGGAATATGGAGTAGAGTAAGTCTATATGGAGTAGAGTAACTTGATGCAGGATTAACGTTTGAACATTGCGATTTTAATTTACAGAGCACTACAAACAATAGAAAAGTCGGAGCCCTTATTTTCCAATGTGCAAGCAATTTTAAAAAATTCAATTTTTTTAAAGCAACAACTTGCTACCGAAGAAAACAGGCTGAAAGTATTAAAAGAAAGCATCAAATCCTCGGTATACAAGAGATTTTCGGCGCACCTTGCATTAGATCTTCCCGACTTGCCTGACTTTAGTGGTGTAATACGGGACACGAGTCAACGAATTGAAAATAAGATCGGTCCAAGTAATGGACGCGATGCACAATCTAACTTAGGAGAACTTCAGAGGTCCTATACCACATTACACTAATTGTTTATGGATTATAAAATACATTATTAAGAACTACAAATAAATACTAAATAGTTAATATTTTTTCTGTCTGTTTTTGCCCATTTAAATTGTATTTTATTTTTAGTAGCACTTGCAAATCATTATTATTACCATCTAATGTTTCATCAAGTTGCAATTATTTGTCTGGACGTGGATATGCAATGACTGAGCCAGTAAGTTTGGCTCGGAAAATAACAAATACGATGTACAAAGGAATCAGGAATACCCTGTTTTAATTTTCAAATTAACAATGAGATATCGATAGAGCTAGTTTTTTTTAGCATTCATCGATAGTGTCATCTTCTGCAGCACCACCGGCTAAGAATAATAAAATTAATATTTAGCATAGAAAATATGAAATCTGAAATTTTAGCAATAGCTTGCGTAGCTTTATCGCTTAGATCCATAGTTTCCATGTACTCATTCTCAGGCTTTGACTCGCCTCCTATGTACGGTGACTATGAAGCACAGCGCCACTGGCAAGAAGTGACCATTAATTTGGAGGCTATACGATGGTATACGAATAGCTCCAATAATGATTTGCTGTACTGGGGGCTAGACTACCCTCCACTTACCGCACATCATAGCTATTTAATGGGTCGAATAGCTAAATCCATTGATCCTCGCTTTGTCGAGTTGCATGGAAGTAGAGGTTTTCAATCTCGATCGCATAAAACCTTCATGCGACTGACTGTCTTGCTTGGAGACGTTTTAATCTATTTACCCGCTATCTTGGGAGTATGTATTTGCATAGATAAAAGCTTTCAAAGCAAAAGTAAACTCTTTTCCTTCATGTTGTTGGCCGCCTATCCAGGCCAAATGCTTATTGACAATGGACATTTTCAATACAATAACGTATCGTTGGGCCTAGCAGCTGCGGCCATTGCTGCGATTTTGCATGGCAAACAATACATTGCAGCATTTGCTTTTACATTAGCATTGAACTACAAACAAATGGAACTTTACCACAGCTTGCCGTTTTTCACATATCTGTTAGCCGAATGCATCGCACAAAACAGGTACGCTTAATAATACTGTGGTATGTTTACCACCTATACATAAATGATGCCCTACAATTGAATGTCTGAATGTTCATTTACATAAAAATTTCACATTAAAGGAGAATTCAGAATTCAATCGCTCATCTCCTCATATTTCTATCTAATGCAAAAATCATATTAAATACCATATTGCAGAGCTTCTATTATTTAGGCAAGCTCCGTTTTTCACGTTCCTAATTACTTTCAAAAACGCAAAAATTAGTCAATCAATTTCTTGTTATCTGTTAGCATTACCAGACCCACTTAGGGAACAAGCTAAGTGTTCACAAGTTCTTTGTGAACAATTTTTCTTAGCCCTACCTCAAGCTTTTCTTGAAAGTAATTGGTCAGTGACAACAAAACTTTACATATTCGTTCTTATCGATACATCGGAATAAATCTCTATTTCAATGTAAAGGGTATTTGAGTTCAGAAGACATCAATTAATTTCAAAACGTTTTGGAAACCGACGCCTTTTACATAATTTGAATTTTAATTTTACATTTAATTATTTTCTCACTCGCGGCACCCGGTGTCCGGTATAAATTTAATATAAAATATATATAGATATATAATATAATCACAAATATTTTCAGCTTCAGATTATTTGCAGTTAAACTAGCAAAAATCGCAACCATTGTTCTAGCTACGTTCTTTCTCCTTTGGTACCCCTGGTCCGGATCGCTTCAGGCGGTGGCTGAAGTGCTAAATCGACTTTTTCCTCTCGGGCGCACAGTATTTGAAGACAAAGTATCTAATTTTTGGTGTTCATTAAATATAATATGGAAACTAAAGTAAGTCCGAAACAATCAAAAGAAATATAATTTATGGTAAAAATAATTTATATATTTCAGAAAACATGTGTTGAATCATCACATGGCACTAGTGTGTCTGGGTTTCACCTTAATTAGTTCTCTGCCAACTAATATCACACTTTTTAGGAAGCGATGTAAAATGGGTTTCTTATTATCCCTTTTCAATACTGCTATTGCTTTCTTTTTATTTTCATTTCAAGTATGTATGAAAAAGTAGACTTTAAACCACTATTTTTAACTCATTACAATTATAGGTTCACGAGAAGACTATTCTGCTAGCAGCACTACCAGCGTTATGCTTGCTGACATGGTGGCCGAACGAAATTATTCTCTTTCTCGATGTTTCAGTTTTCACCATGCTACCACTTCTGGAAAGAGATGGGTTGTTAGCACCATCACTTGCATGTGTGTTAATCTATCACTTGATTTGCAAATGTTTTTGTTCTGAAACTAAACCGAGTTCTGAACTAAAAGCATTTTTATATATATCCAAAATCTTCATGATCGTCGTTGTGGGGGCTTCACTACTGATCAAAGCCCCTCCAAGGTATCCAGATCTTTGGCCATTAATAACATCTGTTATAGGTTGTGCATACTTAGTTTTATTTTTAGTTTGGGGAAATTTTAGACATTTGACCTGCACCTGCAGGACTGTTAAAATAAAAAGTATGTAACTAAACAATAAGATTATTTATTTCTTATTTATTTCCATGTTTCAGTTTGAGTTAGTACTCAGCATCAAAACTATTTAACGGTCTGCTCATCGGCACAGATCTAAATTCAAAACTGTTCTTGAAGATCAATCTTACATTTAAAAGCATTTGGATTTTTGCTGCCAATGCCAAATGAAGCGCAAAAGTTTTTACAAAAGTTTTCTTCATGAGCAGAGAGGGCAAACGCAACGAACTTGTGCACTTGCCAATCGCCAAACATTTAAGAATACCTTAATTCCTTTGGAGAGAAATTCTAAAAGCATGTGGCATCAATGGAAAGGGTGGCAGTTGGAACAACTGTTCACACAGAACCAGAACGTTTTCTTTGGAAGTTCCATGCTTACTGTTTACGAAGTCGACACTCTGATGAAATTACGCGCAGGTAGAGACATTCAGCCGCAAATTAATTTAACAATTCTGGCTACAATAATGATCCAATCAGATCCCAATTCGAAAACCTGAAAGATATGGCCATTTCCTACGTTACTGCGTTTTTTGTTTTATCGTTTCTAAAAAATTGTGGATGTCACAGAGTTTTTAACTTCCTGAGTCGGAAACGGCCGAGGCAAATTTTGAATTACACTTGCGACAGTGTGATATCACAGCAGTCTGGATGCTAAAATGGGTTGCTGTAACTTTTATAGTCTCTGAGGAATAGGCGCTTATCAGGATGGACATAAATGTGTACATACATTTGTGGCAAAGAGACAAGTGTGCTACAATTCTACGCTCCCCAATAAGATATTGATTAGATTAAGATCCAACGAAAATTCGATCTTTCCCGATGAAGCCCAATTCCTAGCTTTCGTCAATGTTGAGGGCTTTTATCCCTTTAAGAGATTCCTTTTAAGAGACATTTTTCTACTAGAATACGAACGCTTCTGACATATGTACATACAGCGGCGCCGGACTGTGAAATATGTACTTGTTGAACAAGAGTGGTGACCTCTAGGCAACTCCTGCCACAATATTTTAAGAGATACAACTTTTGCCACAGGTTCTACGGCGTGGTTACAACGGCTAATAATTAAGAAGACAAAGAATATTACAATTGTTAGATTTTTACATGTATTATTGACGAGTTTTTGATTTTCATTTCCATAAAATGGTTACAACACAAAAAGTTGTCCCGATATATCTTCAGTAATTGATCATAAACTAAAAACTTCTTTGTAAAACGGTCCATTCTTTATTCGTTTTAGTATCCGTCTTTGATGGAAATCCATACAGCTTCTTATTAATGCCTTTGATGTGTCGATGTATTAAAATTAACAATGGTTTTAATTATGCTGGAAGTTGGAGTTTCTTGCCTTTAAGAACTTTGGTAATGTATAAGTAAAAGAAATCGCAGTATAGAATGGTCTGAACGATTCCAGCGAAGATCGCAATAAGGTCGTAATGCGATTCTACCATGTAGCGATAGACCCAATTTAGCAAATATAGCGCACGGTATGATCCAAGAGCGAATAGGTAATGGCTCGTTATTGATTCTGCTTCTCCAGTTTTGCTTACCAAAAAGAGTTGTGGTAAGATGGCAACAGATTCCAAATAAATTGAAAATGTCCAAAGCACTTCCATCACTGTGAATTCGTGATTAATGACGAAGGAAAGCAAGGCGCATGGTATGAGAAGGAACTCGATACGGAACGAATCATGGTTGTGATCATAAGTTGCCTTAAACTTGACGTACATTAAATATACCGTTGCACCAGAAGTGGCCAAAAACAGCACCTTCATAACCGAGTTATAGAGGCTTACATATGTGGTGAAGAGATCGAGGTAGCGAGTTAAATAAACTACAGCGAACAATATTTGCGATTTTCCAGATATACCGGCACATGATCGAGTTTTCCATATTTTTAGCAGAAGTATTATTATGGCAAAGACGTGAGATAGATCTCCAGCAAACCGAAAAATATTCATCCTAAATAATGCGTCAATTTATAAACTTGTGTCGATTTTTCCTTGTTCTTGGATATAACTGAGAGCACCCTTAAATAAATGTAGAGAATATACACTTTAATTACGGCATTGAAATGTGTGTGTTTTTTCATTACTGCATACGTTACCCAAGATTATGTTTTTCACGTAAATTGCCAACGAGTTAAAACTTCAGGGCATCGGCGTTTCCTCCCCAAACTTCTGAGTAGAATGTTGGCATAAAAGAGAATAACGGAGAGAGAGCAAATGACGTGGCCGTATTAACTCTGGGTCCCTGACATGAACTTCAATATTTGTTTACAATATTTGTAGGGCTGCAACTCTGTATGCATTATGGAAGTAGTCGATAACCGATAAATAAATATATATAATAATATTACATTATACAATTTTAATTATCTACGCAAATGTTAAACCTACCACTAACACTAAACAACTACCTACCTTTTACGAATAGGTGAATAAAATTTGGTGTTTTGCGTTATATATAGAACACAACAGTGTTTTTTTATTTTTTCGTTTCGATATCGTTGACAAATATGGGGCAGTGTACTATAAATATCCAAATGTAAAATTTACTTCAATTAAGATGCGCCGACTTCACTAGGTGTTTTTTTTTTTTTATTGGCATAAAGTACTTTTCCGGTACAATATGACACAAATTCGATTTTCAACTGAATTTTGCATAGGTTTGCTTCATTGCGGTCTGAAAGGAAAAAAAATATATTGAGGTTGAAATGCTGAAGATACTGCGGTAGCCTGCTTACACTCAAGTCTCGCAAGAACGTGCGCTAAGTTCAGTTTTATTATATGGAATAAGCTTAAAGGAGTGGTGCACAACTGCACCCATTAATGATATCGAAAAGCCATTGATCTGAAAATAGAAAAACCTTAAATACACAGTATATATTCCTAAAAAAAAAACCAGTGGTTTCATTGAAAATAAAATGTATGCGATCATGCTGGACAACGATATATTTCCTGGTGTAAGAAGACAAATGTCAAAAAACTTGATGGAGCTGAGATAATCTTCCGAGACACTTCATTTGTCCCAATGCATTTCAATGCAAACGTTCTGCGTTATGGCGTTAACGCAAACACAAAAGTAGCGTCAAGTAATGGTCGCAGTCCAGCTTCTACCAGAGTAGTGGAATACGACCAAAAGTAAAAATAGCGTCATCAGCTATTCGATTAGTTTGAGACGGACCAACTAATCGATTAGTTTGTAAATGGAGCTCGTGTGCGATTGCAATCGTTTGGAAGAGTCGAATATAATAAATTCAATCTAACCCCGTGCCGGCTTGCTCAGAAAACAACTTTTTATTAATATTCTGCTAAAATAAATTGAATAAAATGGTAAGACTGCTACTGGATTTTAGTGTACTAACAATTATGAAACAGATGGATATGGAATGAAGAAGAAGTTTATTTGGTTACTTGTGAAACAAGATTATGTTGCTGGGTTTGTCTCGGTACCCTACATTGCCTACGAGCATGTACAAATATTGTAAACAAAAACCAAAAAAATTCTATTCAATTGTAGCAGGAAGCTAACAATTTTATTTAATGTAACTTTAAATTATTCAAGCGATACGTTCAATTTCATATTCATAAATATGAATGTATGTATGTACTTACATATCTACGAACTACATATATAAAAACGACGCACATTGGGCAAACCAGCCAACCTAGCGGCATTTTCCGGGAATTGTGGTCTAAACCAAAAATGTACAGCATTAATAAACAAAAACAAGAATGGACTTTCAAAATATGCTGCAGTTTTCGAAAGTCAGAATATGCCATAATGTTCCAATACAGCATACACTGAAAAGCGACAGCCTGTATGTTTTTTATTTAGCTCCGATTTGGCTTGGTCTCTTTTACTTTCTTTCCTTCCGTGTCGCCATGTTTCATTTAATGTTTGTACCTAAAATATAATACTTACAGTATGACTTTTAATGCATATATAGATAATAATAAATGTTAATTATATTTCAGACCATTGGAAAAAAATAACAAAATGATTCAGCACCTGAATTATCGGGTGCGAATCGTTTTGCAGGACTCTCGTACATTCATCGGAACTTTCAAAGCATTTGATAAGCACATGAATTTAATATTGGGCGACTGCGAAGAGTTTCGCAAAATAAGGTCCAAGAACTCGAAAGTTCCCGAACGAGAGGAAAAACGTGTCCTAGGCTTTGTTTTGTTGCGTGGTGAAAATATAGTTTCTCTGACAGTGGAAGGACCTCCACCTCCAGAGGAAGGACTTCCTCGAGTGCCAATACCAGGAGCAGCCTCAGGGCCAGGCATTGGTCGCATAGCTGGCAGAGGTGTACCCCTGAACATGTCGTCAGTGCCAGCAGGACTACAAGGACCAGTGAGGGGCATAGGAGGGCCAGCTCAACAACATATGGCTCCAATGGGCAGAGGCGTGCCACGAGCGCCCATGATGGGAGCACCTCCCCCAGGATTAATTCCTGGTGGTATTCCTTCATTACCAGGGAACCTTGGTCGCGGCGCTCCACCTCCAATGAGAGGACCTCCACCTGGTATAATGCGTGGCGTACCTCCTGCTGGTAGAGGTGGCTTTTAAAATATATTCCCGAGTGTATTTCGTCAATACAATTTCAATAAAGTACTTTACATACATATAATACATATATTTTCTGTAGAAAATTTACTGTCTTAAACAACACTTAAAAATACTATTGAATTGTAATAATTATTATATTATTTACTTTAATCATTTATTTTGGACGAAGCCGGGGCGGTTACAGCTCCTCTGGCCTTTTTTCTCTTGGGACTGCATCCCACTGTCTCTTTCAAATGTGCTCTAAACTGACGTTTAATAGTATTTACATGATTTAATGGTATAGTCCATTCAACTAGGCTTGAATGTGTGGTGGGATCAGACGACTCTGCATATTCTGATATTTCAACACCTAAACACTTACACACTTTCGATAGTATTGCATCCACATAACTTGAGATAACTAAGTGCGCCTTAGAGTCCTGCAATATAAATGTATTCATATTAAATTCAGTTAATAGCAGAATTTGTAAATGTCTTACATGTTTTGTCGGTTGTAAATTACATATAACCAGCTTACCACCGCCTTTTATATTTTTTAAGGGCAAGTTTCCACTTGGTACGATTTGTAGAGTTGTTCCCAGAGTTATATTCAAGTCGGCCATTCTATTAAATGCAAGAAAGGTAAAAAGGTAAGCTGATAGTATCATTTCAATGTTATTTGCAATTAAGTAAAATAGAAACAAACGTACGTGGAATGCATGATAGCCATGTCGAGATCTTTTGGCGGTAAATCGTGTTCCCAGTCCAGCACGTTATCATGCAATGAGCCAGATCTGCAAGCTCGGCCTACATCACTGGCTGTCGATGTACAGCGGATTCCTAGTGATTTTTGACCAACTGATTCAACAGATGTCGAACGAACAAACTGACGTCCACATGTATGGCATTGCTCAATAAATATGTTCCCGTGCAACTCTGATATGTATCTACGATTGAGTCCCGACCTTAAGTGCAACCCGTCTATATTTTGAGAGACAATATACTGCACGTATCCAGCCTCTACCAATGCTCGCAGGGCCATATGTGTCTTAGTTGGAGTTGCCTTGTCAAACGAAGTGTTGAGTTTAGGGACCTCTCCTTTTTTTTCCAATGTCCACACGCCTTTCGGTCCTCTATAAGTGTTTATTTATATATGTAAGTATACAAAAAAAAAAGAGCATATATCGTATACCTAAAGTCAGGAATGCCGGCTGATGTACTTATCCCAGCGCCAGTATGAAATACCACATGTTTGGAGTTCTTGATGTAATTGGCTAACTCGTCGCATTTTTTACTAACGGAATCATCGCTGTCAAAACTCTTAATTTAGCGTTACATTTTTGGTGTCATAAAATGATAGCCACATAAATATTTACCTCTGGGAGGCCTAGTATTCCCTTGTTTTCATAGGGTGAGAGACCGTCAGCGTAATTAGAACTCATTGTTTTACTATCATTTATACTTTTCAGGGTTTCTGTATTTTATAGTTTGGAATAAATTGACAACCAGCATAATGCATTTACATGTTGATATAATTTTAAAACCAGATTGATTAATGAATGTCGCACCACCCGATATTTTTTTGGACATATTAAACGTCGATATTTATTTTGCCCAATATCGAATTTGATAAAAAACAGTTTCTGCACACTGAGCAAAAAAGTGAAACACCTGTTCACACTAGCACCATCCACCAGCCATGAAAAATCAGCCGATGCTTATAATATGGCTCAGCGGAAAATGTGTTTAGTTAATTAATATGATTATTTATAATTCAGTAACAGAATATTTTCATGGACACGCTACTTATGTTGTGGGATATTAATAATGATGATGATAATAATAATGATATTAATAATGACGTTAACATTGAAGAGGAGATTTTAGAGTAGACATCTGTGTTGAAAAGCTCTTTGGATCAACGAATTTTTAGTTACAATTTTTCCAAAGCTAGACTTGCGGAAAATTAGTTCTTGCCTCTAATGCTAATTCTCTTGCTCTTCTATTATTTTTTTTTCTTATTTACGTGCTAGTTCTTTCGAGCTCCCCGCAAATATTCAATATGCTCCTGTATTTTCCTGTCAATTATTATTTACATTTTCGCTGTCAATTTCTATTATTTCGTTGTGAAATAGAAAAAGAGCAAGATTCGCAAGAAAATTTAGTGCATCTGAGTCCTAGGCAGTGTAAATAGGCCTAACAATTCATATTTATCGCTATCGAACAAAATTAATATAAAAGCATCGATATAATTATTTGTGTAACTTGCATCACTAGTGTGAAGTGGGTTGTATAAATGGCTTCAACATCGAGGTATTTTGGAAATATTTTATGCGTAATTATTGTATTTATAAGGTTCTTATAATTTTAGACTTGACAACAATAAGGTGTGCTGTTATGCACACCCAGAATCTCCCCTGATCGAAGATTATCGGGCTGGTGACATGATATGTTCAGAGTGTGGTCTGGTTGTTGGGGACCGCGTTATTGATGTTGGATCAGAATGGCGTACATTCAGTAATGAGAAAAGTGGCGTAGATCCCAGTCGTGTTGGCGGTCCCGAAAATCCACTCCTTAGTGGTGGGGATTTATCCACAATAATTGGACCTGGGACGGGGTCTGCATCTTTCGATGCATTTGGTGCTCCAAAATATCAAAACAGACGCACCATGAGCAGTTCAGACCGCTCTCTTATATCAGCTTTCAAAGAAATTTCATCAATGGCGGATCGTATAAACCTACCAAAAACTATAGTCGACCGTGCAAATAATCTATTTAAACAGGTATGCATTAACACAGCTGGTGAAATTCGATCTAACTATTTCGTTTAGGTTCACGATGGAAAAAATCTTAAAGGTCGATCAAACGATGCGAAGGCATCTGCATGTCTATATATTGCTTGCCGACAAGAAGGAGTTCCACGCACATTTAAAGAAATATGCGCCGTTAGCAAGATTAGCAAAAAAGAAATCGGAAGATGCTTTAAACTAACACTCAAGGCTCTTGAAACTAGTGTTGATTTGATAACAACGGCTGATTTTATGTGTCGTTTCTGTGCCAATCTGGGTAAGCTTTTTGCTAAATCGTTGACATTTTGTAGTTTTAATCTACCATATGTATCCTAACATATTTTATTATAGATCTACCGAATATGGTTCAACGCGCTGCTACACACATTGCGAAAAAAGCTGTCGAAATGGACATTGTTCCAGGACGATCTCCAATATCTGTGGCTGCAGCTGCGATTTATATGGCATCGCAGGCTTCAGAGCATAAGCGCAGTCAGAAGGAAATCGGTGACATAGCTGGCGTTGCTGATGTCACCATAAGACAATCGTACAAACTAATGTACCCTCATGCTGCGAAACTTTTCCCTGAAGATTTCAAGTTTACCACACCCATTGATCAGTTACCACAAATGTGAAAGTTTAGATTGTTTAGTTATCGATGCTCAATAACAATTCTTACGCCTAGTTGTTATATAATCAAAAAGGTACGATTTTATTAAATAAAGCTAGTATTATTTTGGATACAAATCAAACGGATTCCCTGTTTAAGTGGATTTTTAATTTTAGCTAACATTTAGAGCAAGGGGTTTGCTTAATCCAGTGACCATTAGTGAAATGATGTAGAACCTCAGCAATTTGTTTCAAAAAAATGGATACCCTTTATCTGTAAAAGTCTGCTTTCGCCAAAACATAATCGAACCCACTTGTAATTAAGTAATCATCACCGAATTTAGTATGAGACTTATTTGCAAGCCTTTAGCACTTTATTTTCTCTTACGATAACTTGCGCACATAACTTTAATTACTTCCATATTTTATAACAATATTAACAAAACACATTTATTTAAACAAAAGCATTTAGGCAAGGTGTTTGGACCAAGTTCCTAGTATTCATTGCAATATACACACATCAAGTGGCTGACTATAATAATATATGAACATAGACATACTTTTTACTCCTTAATTGTTTTTAGATTTTATGTCGGAAAGATAGTTTGCAGTACACATTGGTTATAATTAATTGCAGAAAATCAAAACTCTATACAAACCACCAAAGACAAACTTTGAATTGGGTGCATACATACATACATACATACACATACATACACGCATACATTATATGCGTACATATACACCGTTTGAGGTTCGCTCATACAAAGTAGCATGACTTGTCACTTCAATTTCCTACATTTCAAGGTAGTTCGTGGCACTGCAGTATGTACATACATACATACATATGTATGTATGTATTTAGCATCAATACGTATGATCGACCGCAAAAAAAGTCACAGAGGCTATGGCAGTTATGCATGTGAATTTGCTTCGTTGATTACGACTTTACTTTTGGTCTATCGCTTATATTACAGCTTTATTATTTATATAGTATGCAAATAAATACATTTTTCGTGTCGGGAATGCATCTTCATTTGCTTTACAGACATACATAAATTATTAGCGGCTTGAAAGTTGTAAAGAAAAATGATTTTTGGTCAAAGCTTAAAAAATTAGGAAAAAAAATTAAGTGCATTTAAGCCAGGCAAAAATAAAAACAAAAAGGGGGAAAAGCATATAATGTAAGCGGCAGAAATATATGTATGTAAGCTTTACAGTTTTAGACGTTCTGGTGCCAGCGCGGCATCAGATAAATATAAAATTTCGCAGAAATAATAACTTGGTTGATCTGAATCAGCTGTGCGTGCGAAACACAAATGTATCGATGTCCATTTAAAAGGGTTGACAGTAAAGTAATACGGCATCGACATGAATATAAAGTTTTTAAATTAATGGAATCGACAATCAGTAGTCAATCGAAAGAGAACATTTTTCGTCATCACTATGCCCGACACACTCAAGTGCAGGTCGATGCTCAGAGTCCCACATACCAGGTCCACATCGCTTACATAGGCCACTCAACGTACAAGGAACTTTTGGTATTTGACGGTATTGGTATAGTAGTCCACGAGCCTTCCGAAGAATCAGTTGTCCATCCATGTACATGGCCAGCGAACTGAAGTGCAGTAGCATTTCGTCAGCGCGTAATCCTTGAGCTATCACGTCATCGGCATACACAGCTATGATGGCCAAACAAAGAAATAGATGAAAGTAGTCAGTCAAATAGTTTGACCAACAGGCTTCCCACATGCGTATTACGACAGCTTCGGTGAACTCTCGCTTGAAACAAAGCAAGAGCCATCGGTGGCAAAATAGGAGCTCCATGGAATCGTTCTGGTGTTCCAAATGTTCATAGAAACGTGGCAGCATAAGCCTTATTAGCTCTCGCAGATAACTAAGATTATGGTCGACGTCACTGTCTGTGGGAGTGCAGACAAAAAATGCTCGTTGCATTAATCCAACGAAACACCAAAATGTTTCAGACTCATTTTGCACCTCGCATAGTACAGGCGCCAGTAAATCACTCATACCCTGAAAACGAATTGAAAAGTGAATATTTTCGTGATTTAACTTCAACTACAAACCTGAGAATAGGACAATCCAGAATTATAAATAGCGAAATTGAGCAGAATGTTTTTCATAACCTCGGTGTTGGGATTATCGTCCCCACAGAAAAAAAGGATTGGTTCGATCTGTACGTACAACGTCTTTTTCAACCACACACTGTACGATTTTCCAAAAGTGTACTTGTTGCTCTGGAGACATTGAGTATAGACGCTTTCGTGTGATTTCATCGTACTCCTGTCGCTTAATGTCCATCAGGACTGCTCGATCTTCAAATGTTGACGAAAAGGAATAGCACTTTAATAAAAATGGCCAAACCGTTTTTCGTAAACTCTTTTCAAGGCCACCAAAAAATACACATTTGCGTAGAAGCAAATCGTCTTCGATCTGTCCTTTTTCGTTTAACAATGTTCCGTAGAAAAAGTTTGTAGTTATTTTCTTTACGTCGCCCTCATCGGGATGCATTTCTGATTTCTTGACTTCAGGGCGACAGACCATAAAATGCCTGTATGGCAGATCGAATTTTTCTGGACAAGTGGCCAAAGTGATGTTGTGCAAAAAACAATGCCACTGGTGAAGTACCTGGGCCAAGTGATCCAATCCACCATAATGGAAATGGAGTATCTTGTACTGAGATTCTCGAGATGCAATCACCAGCTGACCCGATGTGCAGTTGGTGTCATTGAAAAAGAGACGGAGTGATCGCATTTGACTTAAGTCTACGGAAAAGTGTCGACACTTTAGTGAGGCGGTTCGGCGAACGGCTGGCATCGAGTTTTCACTTTCTGGGAACTCCAAGTTGTGCTTAAAGGCAAGTAGTTCTGGGGTCATCCACTTAGGGTTGCTGTCCTCCGATGCCGGGCCAACAGAGTTTAAATGGTCCCTGTTTCCGCTGAAGCAGTCGCTGCTGTTATCGCCGTCTGTCCTAATCGTTATACAGTTGAAGGATTGTGAAATATTAGTGTTTTCGATCTGCGGATTCGATATAGTTATATTAACTGAAGTTATTGGATTGTTTTTTAGCAGCGCTGTTAAATCATCTATTGAAGCAGTTTGTCCGCCGAGCAAAGGTTGTAGTTCACTTTTTAATTCTTGCATTTCCGACGCGTCATCATCTTCTTCTCGGATGTCGCTTTCATTAGTCGTCTGAGACACCGATAGGAAACAGTGTTTATTGCTTAAATCTGTCCTCTTTTTCATAGGACTACAACTATCACTGGAATCTTCCTTCGACGATGTCGTATATTTGCATAGGGAAGAGTTTGGGATCCACGTGAGAAGTAGCGTAGGTCTTTTTGCACAGTTATACTGATCCACAAATGTTTTTGTAGTGCATGTTAAATATCCTGGGTTGTGCAATATATCAAATTCATGACGAGCGATTGTAGGTGGATGAATGCATACATTGTTCTTGCAGAACAGAATTTCGTTGTCTTCGTAAGAAATATCGATTTTTTTACTTATTATTTCTTCACCCAGTATAAAGCTTGATGCTTTTTTTATAATACTTCCTATTGGCATTTTTAGATCCAATTTGGGTATCCTTACATATGAGTATCTTTCTTTTTAATATGAAAGGGTTTTTATAATAATAAATGTACTGTGTGCTGGGTGTTTCTAGCTTGTAACAGCTTTTGATATGGGTATGGGCTATTTGTGATGCACGGTAAAAACGGTATCTTTTTGGACAAGGGTCACTCTAATAAGTAAGCTTTTTTTTCTTGGGAAAAAGAAAGGGGGTACTCTCGTAAAATTTTAAACTGCTCACCAAAAATTCAGCTTTGAATTCATGCTTGCAATTTTCTTCTGCTGGAAAACTATTTGTGCGCAGTCAGAAAAATATTAGGGACTGGGATTCACTTAAGCAATCATTGCAGCAGGAGTTTTCAGTTAAAACATCTTCCTCGGAATTGCATCGCAGGAAAAATGATAGAAACTGGGGAAACCTTGATAGTTTCATTATATTTATTTAAATCTACAGATATTATTTTAAGACTGATCGACTTTGCAAACACTGTAGCTCGTTGAGTAGCAAAGTAATACTGTAACGCAATCGCTGAAACGTGGATAGTGGCAGTTCCAGAGTTCGAAATCTTCCACTCGGGAGCTTGAAGTGCAGTACAACGGTTGTTTTATCTTGGATCGTACTAAATAATATAAAGAAAATTAGTCAATTTATTTGATTATCCAAAATGATTGATTTGCATACTTTAAAGTTAACGAAATGTTGATCCTCCACTTCACATTTAACATTTTAACTCGATCTAATTTGGTATTCGAGTAGTTTTTACTAAGTATTTCTCTATGATGTAAAATAACTTTGCAAATATCTTCAACACATTCTTCTGAAAATCTGTAAAGATGTTTTAATGGAATTAATCAGTTCTTCAAAATTGTTTGCAATGGATCCACTGGTTGGTAAATAAATGTTTTAAGTATGTATATATGTATATATGTATATACAATGTAGAAACTATGTACATATGTGTTCTCAAATAAACTTTGAGAGAAATGGTGCGCGTACACTTTGTTGATTCACTGTGCAGAATAAAGTATATGGTATATTGGTAAACATATAAATACCTACATATGTATGTATATATTTACAATAAACAATCGAAAGGCAATGTATATTTTATCTAGTATTAGTATTTAAATATACGAAAGTATGCATTTACATACCTTAAATCAACCAATAGGCATTGACGCAACTCGTGAACCTTTACCACTCCTTTTGGATAACGCAAAAATATTTGCATTATCAAAAAAACTATAGTAAAGAGCTCGCAAAAGTTCTCCGGAACTTCATGGCCGGCATTTGTCAGTTTGCTTTTTGCAAGGGACAGCACTTCGGAACAGGATTTTTTGGTCTCTACATAATGTACGGAAACTTGAATTAAGACGCGCAGCATTGATTTAGATAATTGCGGTACGAACGAAGAATATGGTTGAACATATCTCAGAATATTATATCGAAAAGTACATGACATTTTGATCAAAACAAGGTTTGTTATTGTTTATCATTTAATACGAACAGGAACGAGCAACGCATACATACATACATATGTATCTAAAATACAAAAATTGGATCATTGAAATAGGAACATAAGAAAAACTAATATGTTCACAATTTCTGATATTAAATTACATATATCTTGAATTACCAGGTTTTCGCAAACTAATGATTTAACATTTGTGCTTTCCGGGCTTTGCATTTCGTGTTTCTTTCCATTCATTTGTTATACGAGTAAACAGCTGTTCCACTTTTGGAAATGAAACATTTCGGTTGTTAAACCAAAAAGTAAATGAAGACTTCGTGAATTAAACTCATTAAACAAAATGCACGGAATAGTTTAAACTGTTGAAGGACTCAACACTGGCGTCAAATAAAAACAGTTGCGTAAAGTTAGAATCCGATCGACCGTTAAATACTGCGGAGTCCGAGTTCGGCAAACTCACAGTATGTATGTATGTACGTGGGTTCGTATTGGGGGAATCAGTGTGGAAACAAGGAAGGGGACGAGGGGGATGAGCACTGTGGCACCCGAATTGTTTCCGCGTTTAATTTCGGCGCTGGTTTGTTGGTTCTTCGCGTTTGTTCATTAGCTTTCCCTACAATTGTCGCACCTTCTCCGTCTTGTTCTCACCTACGGCCCCGCGTTCTCTCTCTCGGCTTCTGCTGTCGGAGCATAGCTTTGCGAACGGCGCTCTCTCTAGCTTTGAGTGTAGGCATCAGATGCTTTTTATAATTTTTGCATTTGAAAGCTTCATAGTTCCTGTACGTCACGATGGAATGAAAAAAAAGAAGCTCTTCCTCTGAAAAAGAACTAAACAAAAAACATTTTCTCTTTAAGTATTTATTTTATTTTATTTAGTACTTTAAAACAATTGAATGGCCTAAATCTATTAGAAAAAGTCAGTTGGTCCAACGCCTTGATACAGATTTGGTTGGGAAGTGTAAATGGCTGCTCATCTCTCCAAACATTATAAATAAAATGAAAAAGGTGATAAAAAAAACCTATATTTTTGGTGCAAAAGCATAATTTTATTGAATTTTTTGGGTATGATAAATATATGTTAATATGTAACGTAATTAAATTTGAAAATCGTCATTGAACCTTGCTCTGTTATATAGAGCACTACTGGAAGCCCCGTCATGTTTATGTAAAGTAAAGCAGCCACGTCTATACAATACAAAAATTCCTAATGTAATCGGTAAGGCAATAAGTGTAAAAACTAGCAGACCGATCCAGAAAATACTACTGCCAGTTGTATTTCCACTTAAGCGATCCGTCGCTACCTGTAAAACCTCCACGTCTTTCAATTCAGAGGGTGTCTCACACCGTACATTTTTGGCCAGAAGTGGAGTTGTTGTATTTATTTGTGGCAGAAGGATGCTGATTAAATAATCGTTCGACTCTTCGCAGTTCCATGGATTAAATCGCAGATCAAGTACGGCAAGTTTGTCCCAACGTACAAGTAATGACCTTGATATTGCTGTCAGGTTGCAATTATTTAAGTAGATCTATTTTCATTAAAAGAAAAAGTTATTATTATTTTATGTATAAAACGTTGTTACTTGATTTTTGTAATTTACTTTTTCCAATGGGGGATAGTTCATATATTGTCCATCAGTAAGGTTCTTTGCAAAGGCGAGCTCATCGATTTCTACTAGAAACTTGTTGTCAGACAAGATTAGTTCGGTAAGGTCTGAAAATAATTGAAGAAACATAAAAATAAATACGTTAACTATAAATTTCAGTTTGTAACATCAATATTAATTTGGTCGGTCCGTGTGCCCGTCTGATGATGAGCGACTGCTTAGTTCTCAGAGACTATAGAAGCTAGAGCATCTTATATTTTTATTAATTTTTAGACTTACTCTGCAATCCACTCATAGCACCAGCTCCTATATGGTGCAGCTTTGGCATGTAAGACATACTGAGATACTTCAAGTTAGTCATCACAGGAAATATGCTAAAATGATAGTTTAGATTAAATAAAATAAAATAACATAAGGTTGCGCTTTAAGGCAGAGAGATCCGTTGATCATATCTTACTTATCGCCTTGAAGGTCTTCAATTGGGTTTTCATTCAAGACAAGACTGGCTAAGTTCTTTGCAAATGTTAAAGCTTTTGGCAGTTCATGGAACAAGTTTCCAGCTGCTATAAAAGTCTCAAGATCTCGTGGCCCATGTAGAATTGTTTGTGGCAATGTTGCTAATTCCATATATGAAATATCTAATGTCTGTAAGAAAAAAATAAATTCAAAGATATTGTATAAATAAAATGAAATCAAACAAATATAAATCTAGAGGAATAGCTTTAACATACCTTCAATGATCCCAAGCCTGAAATTGCCACTTCTGAGAGCCCATCTAATAATTGAAAATTATTTGAACACAGAATAAGCTCTTCTAGGTTTGGAATATGCTCAAACAAATCTGCGTCCAAAAAATGCAGGTCATTGTGTCCCAAATTGAGCGATTTCAAATTAACTAATGCCTTATAGTCCGTTGTTGTATAGGGTCCTCTAAAAACATCTGGCAGCAAAACCTTTGAAGTTAATTTGTTATGCGACAAATCCAGGCTTGTCAAGTCAGATAAATTTTGAAAGGCGCCAATGGCTATTGAATCTATCTGGTTATTGCCAAAGTACAAATGTTTTACAGCATATGTTTGCAAAATTGGGATTTTGCTAATATTGTTGTGATTTAGCTTGATAGTTTCTAGGGCAAAGTCTCCGTCGATCAAGAAATCCCATTCTTCCTTGGAAAGCCAACTGCTCAAGTTGCTCGTGCAGTCGATTAAATTGTTCGGTTGATCGCATGTGCATTTTGTACACAGATCACTTTTTAAGGGTGCAGCAGCATTCTGGAATCAGTATAAATTAATTAAAACTTGTATTAATCAATGCGATAAACGGATGAACTTATATACAAATTAATCACAAACACTGAGGAACATAAATTAAGACTTTGATTAAATTAAATCTAAACCAAAAATTACAATTTACTCTCTCTCTCTCTCTTTAACAATCTCACGAGACAACCTTAACATCGTTATAAACAATAACAACAACACAAAATAAGTAACAGCAGATCTCAACGGCTGCCATACCAATTGGGGATCGCGATATTCGCGATCATAGATATTCAGATTACACTTTTAAATGACAAATCCTTCACACACAGTATGAACATCGGCCGATGATCAGGAATATATGTATGTACAGAACATATGTACATATGTATGTACATTTACATATGTACATATACTTTATAGCGTCAAACGGCATCCATCTGTGAGTCTCGCGCATCACTTCGAACATAAATCGAATATACTTAGCACCAAACTCTTCGATTACCGGGACTAAAACCTTCAGCCATAATTTTTTCGTTAATGACGCAGCCAGTTTAATTTCTGTTGTATTAATGATGAATCGGAAGGTCTATACAAAAGCACCCGAAGAGAGCTTTTTATTCCTTGCTTTTAATTGAAACTTTTAACTCAAATTTAGAGTTTTACACAGAGTCCTCGAACACTTTAATTTAAATATATGTAAATTAACAAACAAAACGTAGGTACATTTTTTTTTAGGCGTATTAAATCTCTTAGGTGCTGGATAAAATAAAAAATGTATCACAATAACATATGTATACCTTTGTAAGTGTATCAGTGTCTGCATGAGTATTTGCAATTGTTAAAAAAATGTAATAACATGTAAAAATGATAATATTATTTCTTTTAAATATCATTTTTGAAATGATTTTGTTAATTGGCTGAAAACAGAAAAACTAAATAAGAAATGGCTCTTTACAGTGCAATGAAAAGTATATGACTAACCAGCACAGTTCGAATCGAACATTTTATCTATTTCAAACTATCTTATCTTCTTCTGGGCATTGAAAGCACTGATTACGATATCTCGATGAAATTATTTGTCTAACCCATGATAAGAATCCCAAAAGCTTTCCCAAACTTGTATATAGGACTTCTAAAGTGTTTGTACTCATACTTACTCAATTATGAAAGAAAATTTATATGACATCCAAAGTTTCGAAATCCCGTCAGACTTTTGAAAATTTGAGCCCGATTTGAAATCATTTTTAGAATAGCCTCACAAAGTACAAGCCTCCAATTAAGGCCCAACGAATGGATATTTAAAACTTTAACGCCATAAAAAAGGGTCTACAGCGAAAAGGATTTAGCGGTGCTATAAATGAAATAAATGGATACTTTAAACTAAATATATCATTAATTAATGTAGCAGGTATGTTGAAGAATATCTTACATAAGTTGAACAATTAAATCGCTTAATATAATAAATATGTTTATATGAGCAACAAGTGGGGGAAGTAGTAGGTGGAAGACTAGTAGTCAGTCACTGCTATGTCTTAATCTTAATCTTAAAATACTCGTGACTTTTATTGATAAATTTAATTCGTTTTAAAGTAACATAGCCAAATTAGACTTGAGTGATGATTCGATTAAAATTACATTTTTAAAGCTGAGAGTCCTAACCAGCTGGTAATATTAAACAGAAGATCAAAATCGAGGAAAATGATTTAAGATTTGCAGCATATTTACAGTATATTTTGAAAATGAAAAGGTATATTTCCGAGCGTCTGTCGGTATATTTTATCGATAATTCCGCGGTCACACCTGTTCTTAGCCAAATTATACAATGAGCATAAGTTTAAAAGTTTTATTTCCAAAACAATCTTTAATAAGGCATTTTGTTACCAACAATTGGAAGGGGTATGTGCAATACGTTATTTTTCAATGACTTTAATTTACGAGTTTATATAATACAACTTTACAGCGATGCAGGAAAGTATGAAAAGATATTTGAGCCCGGCAAGGTTTCCAAGGAGCGGACTGTTCCGGAAAGGATACCAAAGCCACAATACTACTACGAAAATATGCCACCTGGAAGCACATTAGGGACCCCAGAAATTAAAAATACTGATCAAATAAAAGCAATGCGTCTCAGCGGACAACTGGCGGCTAAAATATTACAGGAATGTGGCAGTTTGGCAATTGTTGGGAAGTCCACCGATGAAATAGACGCATATGCACACGAGCTTATTATTAAATCAAATGCATACCCATCGCCACTTAGGTATGCAGGGTTTCCAAAGTCCATCTGCACATCAATCAATAATGTAGCATGCCATGGAATCCCAGATGACCGCCAATTAATTGATGGAGATATTATAAATATTGATGTTACAGTTTACCTCAATGGTTACCATGGAGACTGTTCAGAAACATTTCTAGTTGGCAATGTGGATGAAAAAGGCCGCTACCTGGTCGAGGCCACAAGATCCTGCCTAGATATGTGCATTTCGCTTTGTGGTCCAGGCGTCTCTTTTAATAAAATCGGGCAGTTTATACAACAATACTGTGAAGAAAAAAAACTAGAATCAATAGTTGCTTTTATTGGACATGGGATTGGTAGTTATTTCCACGGGCCGCCAGAAATTTATCATTACCGTATGCACAATTTTTAAATATTATTCGTATGTTAATCTAAAATCATTAATTTTTAGATAATACCATTGGTGGCAAAATGCGTCCTGGTATGACATTCACCATTGAACCCATTCTAACTCTTGGTGAATCGGACGTAGCTTTGCTGGAAGATGGATGGACTGCAATCAGTCTGGATGGAGCACGAAGCGCACAATTTGAACACACCATACTTATCACCGACACAGGAGCAGAAATACTTACAAAGGTCCATAAATAAATTGATAAACACATGTACATATTTTCGTTTTTTAAATTTATATATTTGCTTATTTAGTTCATAAATATGTAAATATAAGTGAAATTAAATTTTGTAGCTTGGGCCTTTATAAACCTTGGATATTGTGTGTTATGTGCAGTTGATTATGGATGCAATTTCGTCGGCGGAAAAAACCTAGCCGCATATAGCATTTGACTTTTGTACTGGTTTTTGAATTGGAAGGAACAATTTAAATTCGGGCGGCAATTCATCTTCTGAATAGAGACGATCAGAAAAGTACACGCGTCGGATACGACAATTTGCATGGATTTGGACGCGAAGAGTTTCTACGTAGTTTGTGCCATACGCGCGACGCGTAAAGTCAGATAGGTTAAATTGAATTTGATTCCATCCCTCATCCAGACGCATGGGCATCGTGCAAATAAATGGCTTCACACGAGTGGTCGATTGGTAATTGCTCGCTCGGAACCGGCGACGAACATTTTTGTCATCCAGGACCTTAAAATCATACGTGAATTATATCATAGGATTAGCTAAATCAAAAATATTACCTGCACTTCGAATGTGAAGTATTTCTTCATGTTCTTTATAATCATTACAAGAAATGGCAACTTTATACCGAGCGTCTTCTTTGGATCCGCTGGACATGTTATAAAAGTGGTGCTCACATTGGTACCAACTATTTCCAGAACTAGACTCTGTATGTCATTGTCGGTTATACGTTTTATATGTCCATTGCGCACTTTCTTGTCCCAAAGCTGAAGCGGCTTGGATCCAATGCTGTAGAGAATTGATAAAAATCCAGATTGAAAGGTATTTTTAAACATTCTGCGACTGAATTGACAGAGCTGTTTCCCAATATACTGCTTTTTAAATTTAGTATATGACCAGTAAGTGCTGGCCAAAAAATTTAGCACAGCCGAAACTCGTACAAGCTACGAACATGAATACAAAACTATTCTAAATTTTTACGTCAATAAATTTGTTTGGAAGGATTGTTGCCATTAGCAATGGGGGACAAACAGGGTTGACATAGCTGTTATGTTTTACAAAATATCAGTTTGACGTCTATGCGATAGTAATACTAGTGACAACAATTCACGTTATTGTAGTCATTTCACGTGCTCTGATGATCATTAGATGGTTATCGACCAGTATTCTGGTGCGCTGAATTTGTTGTCAACAAAAAGACCAAAGTAGACAAATATATATATTATCTGTCGACAGGTTCGCCCCACAAGCCAGACGAATATCATAGTGGATTTTTCTAGCTAGTCGTGACTAGACTTGAGTACTAGACTTTTTTGAGTTTATATTCTGAGTACTTGTCATTACTTTAGTATATTTTTGTTTTTAGTAAATGGTAACACTTTCTAAGCAAAAATGTGATTTTAAAGAAAAATATAAATAACACAAAAGTAATATTTGTTTGAATATTGTTTGAATTGTTTGAATAATGTGTTACCATTACATTGCTTAAAAAACGAATAATGATGAGGGTATTAGTCAAACGAGAATTGGGGCTAATCACCCAGTTGCTGGCTCCGCTTAATGTACAATCGACTCGAGTAAGTTTATTGTGTGTTATGTAATTTAGAACATATTAAAACTCTTTAAATTTGCAGTATACGACCAAATCTACTTCAACATGTGATGCCACGTCTTCTGGCCATTCAATATTACCAGCATCTCAGTTGAAAGATATTTGTATGCCTGTTAGTAAAGCCAATGTGATAGTTCCGGCTGCAAATGTAACATTACCCGATTATAATACTTCTTGGTTACCGAGTCCATACGATGACACTGGGAAAACAATCAGTCAATACAAAAAACTTTCAAAATTTCGGCTTACATGTAAGTTTTCTCGTAAAACGGAAAATTAAACGAGCTGCTTGTTTATTGTTACATTTCAGCTCTGGTTGTTATTACCACAATGGGTGGATATGCGATGGCACCTGCTGCGTTCGATCCTAGTTCCTTTGCTATGTGCACCTTGGGGACAGGATTGATTTCAGCTGCAGCAAATGCAATAAATCAATATCATGAAGTTCCTTTCGATTCCCAAATGTCGAGAACCAAAAACCGTTTGCTTGTTACAGGCCAAGTTACTCCACTTAAAGCGGTTACCTTTGCCGCTGTGTCCGCTTCAACTGGACTGTGTATGTTGTATTTCGGTGTTAATGGTCTAACAGCGGCGCTAGGAGCTGGAAATCTTTTCCTTTACACATCTATATATACACCAATGAAGCGAATAAGTATAGTCAACACGTGGATAGGATCAGTCGTCGGCGCAATTCCCCCTTTAATGGGCTGGGCCGGTTGCGCCGGCACTCTTGATTCAGGAGCAATGATACTGGCTGGAGTACTATTTGCGTGGCAGTTCCCTCATTTTAATGCTCTTTCATGGAATCTGCGACCAGATTACTCTCGCGCCGGGTATCGCATGATGGCGGTTACTAATCCGAGTCTGTGTCGTCGTACAGCGTTGACATATTCACTTGCTATTGTCGGACTTTCAGCGATGGCACCGGTTCTAGACGTTACAAACTATTGGTTTGCTTTGGAAACACTTCCTTTGAACGCGTATTTCGCATACTTGGGTAAGTAAAAACATAACCGTGGTCGTACAAGTGATAGGGCTCGATCGGATGCTTTTCTGTGTGTATCTCTCTCTTTCTTTCGCAAAAAGCAGCACCCGCCAAAATCACTTCACACGTCTCTTGTCTCTTGCCATCAAGTGAAATAATATTTCGTCTGTCGATGAAACAAGAGAGATTACCAGTAATTTTCATTAAACCTCCATTTGATTAAACCTCCATTTAACACAAAAAATCTAATCCATTTTTTCATATTTTCTTACAGCTTATAAATTTTATAAAAAATCGGATAGCAAAAGCTCGAGAAGCCTTTTTAGATTTTCGCTACTGCACTTGCCAGCCCTGATGCTATTATTTTTGGCTAATAAAAAGAAATGGTTTTTCAACAAGTCTGTGGAAGAGGAAACAACAAGAGATTCAAACGTTATGGTATTGAAGCCGTCAAAAACAGCAACAAGTCTTGGAAATGTTTTACCTGTCGCTGTTGCTGAAGGACCTAGATAATTTTACAGAACTTCTGTATTATAGACATTGTAAAAACTTAATTTATAATTAAATATAATTTAAACTAGTCCTTTAATATTTAAAAACTAACTTGTATTATGGGCACTTCTGGGAATAAGCGTACAACTTGGGTGGAGCACTACGATTTTAGGAAAATGCATTAACATTTTTTCAACGTCTGCTATCCAGATTTTTTTGTTTGATATTTAATCGCTACAGCGAAATTGGTTGGTCGCAGAGATGAGTCCGCATTGACCAGATACTTCAGTTTTGTGTTGAATATTATAAAAAGTTACTGAAAGTTGTTTGACGAACGAACACTAGAATTAGATTGAGATTTATCCATCCAGATTTATGTGGTCGCTTACACTCCCGGTGGAACGGTCAAAAAATGTCACAGATGTGAAACACTGAATAACACTGGCACCATTCAGCATCAAAAAACAAAAAAGTGCATAAAATAACGATTTGTACGGAAAATAACAATTTTGCTAATTGTCTTTACTGTCGTTCTATATCAGCACAGTTTTTGAAAAAGGTTTTTAGTCAAAATTTAATGAATTCGAGTAGGCTAGCAGTACTTCCTCACATATTGTTTTGTTTTAGAAATTAGTTGATCCTATTCCACTGTTCCAAATTGTATCGTACTTTGGGAAGGTAACTTGGCTGTGATATTAGTGTTTTGATGGCTTGGACACAACAAAAGATGCAAAAGTATTTCCTACTTCAAAGGTGTTATTTTACAGTCAAAGCTAAAAACAAATAAACTAAATGGAATCCCAAAATAATAAAATGGCTGTCACGGAGGAAGCTTTTCCATCAGTAAGTAACATACATAGTATGCTTTATTAGGTGTTAACTTTTGGATGCGAACAAAGATAATAGTTAACTGCGCATTTTCCTAGTGTTGTTCTTTTGGTCAAAACACTTTGCTTGGGTTCAGCAAAAGCTCTTGAAATGAATATTTCCAGTAATTTTGAATAGATATTAGTTTTTTAAGTTGGTTTGTGCTTGCACTTCTTGGCGAGAAGGTAAAATTTAAAAAATGTTTGTTATATATGTACGTACATATGTATGTACATATGTTTATTTTGTTTGTATTTGTATTTTGATAATAGTCTGTAGGTTGTATGTACATATGTACATAATTTTACCACAAGGTTGATTAGAGTATGGTACATAGATAGCAATATTTAGGAATTTTGTGCTCTGAACCAATCTGAGCGAAAGCTCACTTCGCTGGCGTAGCATCCATCCTTAACTTACTTGATATGCAACTTTACTAAAATACAATTATTAACAGACTCGCAAAGAATGTGGAAAGAGAGGACGGAAGCCTGGAAGAAAAACATCGTCCGAGAAAATAGACATAAAGGCAAAACTTGGTAAGATAAATGTTAATTAATTCGAATAATTCGTCTACACCTTCACAACTATTTTTTTTAGAACGTAGCAGGCAAAGTGCAAGGGAATGCCGTGCCCGCAAAAAACTACGCTATCAGTACCTTGAGGAGTTAGTTGCAGATCGTGAAAAAGCAGTCGTTGCACTGCGAGCTGAACTGGAACGCGTTGGTATATATATTACAATGTCTAGTTAAACTTATTTATTGGGTCTTTTTTGCTTACAGTACATACTATGGAGTAGACAATTAAATGAAAATCTCTCTGCAACCAACACAGACCAGTTACTGAAAGAAATCGGAATTATTAAACAAGAATAAGTCATGTAACTCTATAACTATTCCTATAAAAAGTTTAAGTTTAACAGTTCTCTCATTGTACCCTTTGGTAATGTTTTGTCAAATTGGTCATATTTTTGTATATCGTTAAAGAAAGCAGCTCTTACGACATGAGCTTCGGTAAATATGCACATCTAAACAGCACAGGAAATAAGAATTAAAAAAAATCATGTAAACTATATGCATCTACATACGTACCTGTAAGCAAAATAAATTATAAAAAGAAAAACGAGAGGAAACGCTGAAGTTGCCGCGAATCTACTTTCATATTTTGCATCTTCCGTTCCAGAGCCATCTGTGAGTTAAGCCATCAGGTGGATTGGGCACAGCTGTGTGATAGTCAGAAAATATTTGAAACCGAGCCGCAATCACACGGTGGAACGACCTCACCAGTGTGCTCAGTGCTCATAATTTCTAGAATATTCTAAAAGTCTACGGAATCAGAAGGGCACCTACCAGTGCGTGGAGTGTGTGAAGTAATTTAAGCATAAAGCCAGTCTCATCGGACACAGCCGTACACACACGGAAACCGTACACGGAATGCTCCAATCCATTTAAGCAGAAAGCCCAATAAACTAAACATATACATATTTATAAACAAATATGCACATGCATATGTATATTGAATAAATATTATTCGCATTAATTATAGCTTGTATTTATGTACGTAAATGTGGTATATTGATTTACAAATATAATTCAAAGTCTATTCTATTGCTGGAATAAAAGTTAGATTTTTCGCCACATTTTCTAGCATATACTCCACTTTTGAAATATTTTTCTTTAGACCATTTTAACATTTTCTCTGTGGTAAAAGGGCCTTGAATTTCATCGGTGTTTTGGGTCCACTTAAACTCCCACATAACTTCAGACGAATTGGTCACAGTTTGATCTGATGTGGTACGCGCTTTCACACGCTGAGACTCTTTCACATCGAAATCATCAGCATACATGTCGACCTCACCATCAACTGCAGCTTTGCTCGTACCAGGCAAATCTGTGAGCTTTAACTCAATGCTTTTCGTAGTTTCCTCATATATATTCATGTTGCCAGTTTTCAAAAGTACTTCATTTGCAAGCTCAGTTAGCTTCAAAATATCTTTCGTTCTCGGATCAACAATACCAGCTTTCTTTTGTCTTATTTTTTCTAAAGTTGATACCGCTGGTCGTTGATTTCCCAATCTTTTCAAAGCTTGCTGAACACTTTCCCCCTCTTTTAAATATTCCAACATTTGTCTTAGAGTCGATGCCAAGTTGAAGGGATTCTCCGGGGCTGCCATAGAATTATCCGACGAATTTAAGCCCTGCTCGTCATTTTTTGAGTCACCTTTTTCTATCTATTAAATAAAATGATTGACATATTAACAAATAATTCATTTAATAATGTAATCGTCCATACCTTAACCCAATCGATGTTATCCAACCAATTATCTTTTATTTCCGCCTCATTATTCCAATGGTAGTGGCCATCTTTATCAAAATGACCTTCCTCCAACTCCTCTCGCATATTAAAAGGTGTCACCTTTACATTGTCTTCTACTTTAGGGATTCCATCTTCGCCTCCTTCAATGTCACTATCATTCATATATTCACTGCAAGATAAGAGGTTGTAAAATATAAAAAAACAATAATATTTACATTTTATTCCTACCGTTCGTAGTGGTCAGAATCTTCTTCATCCGAATCAAGAGTATGTTTTTTACTCGTTCTTTCATTATCGCTATGTAAACGTTTTCTCCGTGTTGCCATTATGTGTTTTAAAAAACCAATTATTTATAAGTTCTGTTTATACAAATAAAATGTGACCGCATGCAGAAAATAATAATTCGAATTCCGAATGATTGTTGAATTGGAACGGAGAGAATGAATAGATTCTGTGGCGGTTCAAATCACTTACTGTACGGTTTATGGATGTTTCTCAAATTGTAAACATATTTTGAAAATGCCGTTGGTTCTGTTCTCGACTTATGCATTTAAATTTGTCATCTAATTTTTGTCTGTGTTTCTCAAGTTATCTGTGAACTGCGTTAATGTGTGTGAAAGGGGGCTCAGCTGCACCGTCGAACAAACAAAGTCGAACTTTCCTGTGAAATAGTGTAGTACAAAGAACAGGAGAACGAATCGAACAAGTTAATGAAAATGTGCGTGAGGGCATGTCTCAATTGTGTGACTCTCAATCCCAAGAGGTACGAAATGAACAGAGACACTTGCTTGTTATATTTTTATGAAGATGAATTTATTATTTCATTATTATTTTATAAATGAAAAATGGGAGTTGTCAAACGAGCGATGCGAATTTGAAGGACTTGCCCCCTAGCGAATATGTATATATTCGAGATGTGCTCGCTGGAAAAGGGCTCTGATTATATTATTGTTCTTAGTTCTATGTTCCAGAAGAATGCTAACTCAAAAAAGTTATGTTAAGCTGGAGTAGCTATCGAATTGACACCATATCTATCGATATTATTTTTGTTTATATTCAGAAAAGGCGCGTATTATTTTACTATTTTTGTTTAAAAGTTTTCCTTGAAATGAGTGACAACGGACCTGCTTTGCGCAAGCCATGGTATGGAATCTTGTAAATGAATTCAAGCATACTAATATTCTATTTTTAGGGTTGAGAAATATCGTCCATATTCATTAGATGAACTAATATCTCACGACGAAATCATTTCAACAAGTAAGTTTATGAGTATAGCAGAGATAAACAAAATAAATGATTGATATAATTTTAGTTAGTCGCTTTATAAGCCAAAAGCAGCTTCCTCACCTACTTTTCTATGGGCCACCTGGCACTGGCAAAACTAGCACAATATTGGCATGTGCCCGGCAACTTTACTCGCCGGCGCTGTTCAAGTCCATGGTACTAGAGCTCAATGCCTCCGATGATCGTGGTATAGGAATCGTACGTGGCCAAATTCTTAACTTTGCATCTACCCGAACAATTTTCTGCGATACTTTCAAACTAATTATATTGGATGAGGCGGACGCCATGACCAACGACGCCCAAAATGCTTTGCGACGTATCATTGAAAAGTACACAGACAACGTTCGTTTTTGTATAATCTGCAATTATCTAAGCAAAATAATCCCAGCCCTACAATCGCGTTGCACTCGTTTTCGCTTTGCGCCGCTGTCTCCTGATAAAATGATACCTAGGCTGGAACAAATTGTTCAGTCGGAAGAGTAAGTTTTACATTTAAAAAAAAAAAACAAATGTTTATAATGCATTATACTTGCAATAGGATACAGATTACTGAGAATGGGAAAAAGGCACTGTTAACTCTTTCGAAAGGCGATATGCGAAAAGTTCTGAACGTTTTACAGAGCACTGCTATGGCATTTGATGTAGTGAACGAGGATAATGTTTACATGTGTGTTGGATATCCCCTACGACAAGATATTGAAAACATACTGAAGGCCTTGCTTTCCGGTCAAAGTTTTGAGGATTCATTTCAAAGTATGTATAAATATTTAAATGTATGTTAAATATACAAATGAACATAAAAGCATATACTTCTTCACGCAGATGTGGACGGTGCCAAGTGCGGTAGAGGACTAGCTCTCGAAGACATTATTACGGAGTTGCATTTAATTGTGATGAGACGTAAGTTTTGAAAATATATAATGTTTGCTTTTGCTTTGATTAATTATATTCTTTGTAAAACAGTTGAATTTCCGGTTTCGATTATGAATACATTGATTGTCAAGCTTGCACACATCGAAGAACGTTTAGCAAAGGGATGCACTGATGTTGCAAATACGGCAGCGTTGGTTTCCGCTTTTTTTATATGCAGGGACATGGTTTCATTGCATAAGGAATCAACATGAAAGGTTACATCATACAATTGCATATGTTTTTATACAAATAAAATGTTTTCATTCAATCCTATTACATCTTTACACAATTGTTTTTATTCGAATAGTTTAAAATTCGCATGTCCCACCAGTAAACCTTTTTAAATTCTTAAAGCTACCTTAATACTCACCAAAAATTCGCTTATCAGATCATTACATCAGCAACAGATGCTTCTTGAACACGTGATGAAACAATGCCTAGCAAGGACGGCAGGTTCAAAATAGGCAGAACGAAAGATCCGGAGACCAACACGAACGGGCACACTGCCAGCTGATCAAAGCAACGCGTTGGTATCAAATCCAGGTGATGACTAGCTGATATTTTGCAATAAAACGAGCCACGCCAGAGCCTCAGAACCAGTCCATTCCGGGACTGCCACGGGTCTATAGTCTTACTTATATTATCAGCTGTCACGTCAAGTGGTCAAACTAATTTCTGTGAACCCAAGCGTGGAAACCATATTTAGTTCAAAGTGCCGGCACAGAACATGTAGTACATGGATGGTTTTCGGGGAGTCCGAAAAAACTAGCATATTTATAAGAAACAAATTACTGAACGCCTTTTCTGCTTGATTGTGTATAATCCGATATCGATAGCAGACACACAGTGTGAAAAGGCAAATATTTAGACCGTTCTACCGCTTGCAATGCGTAAGAACGTCCAAGTCTACGTCAGAGAATTGCCCATATGTGGAATACATTTAAATTTGCTTTATGCTGAATTTTTGCTAATCAGAACCCGGAGTACCCCTATTAGAACAGTTGGTCATCTCCAAAAAACATTTCGATTATAACATCCCAATTACTTCATACGATAATATTAACATCAATAAAAACAGATGTTCCCTATTATGTGGAATAATTGAATTAAAAGTTTTACCACCAGTCACCACTAAGTTAATGGACAATAAGTTGTGTTGGCTTGCAATAAATATCTGTTCAGCGTTCTAAAATAGTGCATTGGGAAACTTGATTGTTCAGTAAATAGCTGTAATCCAGCATAATCTGCCAGCATGACGACCAAGCATATGTATTCTACGACAAATTTATCTGATCTTCAATTGAAAGAACAAGGAAACTGTTTATTTGCAGCTCGCAAATACGACGACGCAATTAATTGTTATTCGAAAGCTATTGTAAGTATACTTACATACATATGTACATATGTCCTTACATATGTCTGTCCATACATAAATCAGTATAATTCGGCCCCAGACTTAGCGCATAAGCTTATGCGATTGAAGTGTTCGAACAAATAAAGAAATACATAACTAGTTTAATCTTTATTGGGAATATGTACATACACACATGTCAGTCCGGTGCGCAAAGACATTCTTATAAGAACTTTTACATACCTACATACATTTGTATGCATGTAGTCGTCAGTACGTAAACCTTTTTGAATGGTCCAATAAGTTAAGTATCGGTAACCTTAACTTTCGTCTCCTCGCAGAAGGTTTTCTGATTGTAAAACCTTTGTGAAACATACTCTGCTATTGCGGAAGCTGTTTTAATGGCTTTCCCAATCTTTCTAATCGCAAACAACGTCTTGTGTTTATTAATGTGTTGTCAGATATCGTTTATGTTTCATCAGGAGTGCCATTTAATTTATAAATGACCTACCTCAAGTGACAGCATATTATTACATACTTCGATAATGTACGCTGATGATGTTAAAATCTGTCTGCCCTACTGTGGTACTTGCACACACTCCTTAAACTGGACCTAAATAAATTACTAATGTTGTTTTTATTTGCTGATCGCTTAGATCCCAAATACTAATAAGAACTAGGACACAAAATTTGTATACGCAGACTGCTGGGATGCATTACAAATTATAATTCTAGCTACAGCTGCAATTTTTTGAATTCGTGCAGGATATTAAATAATGGATTTCATTTTTTTTTTAAGATAAAAAACCCTACAAATGCTACTTTCTTCACAAATCGTGCGCTCTGCAATCTTAAGCTAAAACGATGGGAGCTGTGCTGTCAAGATTGTCGACGAGCTTTGGATATCGACGCAAACTTGCTAAAAGGGCACTTTTTTTTGGGGCAAGGCCTTATCGAGATAGACAGCTATGACGAAGCAATAAAGCATCTGCAACGCGGTTAGTAGTAATTAATTAATCAGTTATATTTCTACAAAAATCATTTATTTTTTAGCTTATGATTTGTCAAAGGAACAAAGACAAAACTTTGGTGATGATATAACATTGCAATTGAGACTTGCACGCAAAAAACGCTGGAATGTCTTGGAAGAAAAACGAATTCAAGAAGAGATTGAACTTCAAAGTTATTTAAACCGGTATGGATTAAACTTTAAAACTTTCCCAAAGTATTGAGATAGTATTCACTTGGTTGATCTCCAAAATATAGATTATTCTTTAAAAAACATTTTTTATTACATAATTATTTTTCAGATTAATTAAGGATGACATGGAGAATCGTTTATCCAATTTAAAACTAAACGAAAACTTGCAGGAAGAGCAGCTAAAAGAGAAGCAACAAGAAATTGAACAAGAGTGTGTAAGTAACAGATAATTCTAGCTACTGGTCTTCATTAGTACACATGTTTAGGGTCTTATTTTTTTCGGATTATGATTGCCTCCGCCATATATCCCTTCATTTTATTAAATAACTAATACTAATACTAATATAGTCTTTCACATTTGTTGTTACAGAAATAGATTTATTAAATAAAATACTTAACAAATTTTTATTATTTCAGGATGATCATATAAAAGAGCTCAACAACATCTACTCCAAAGTTGATGAACGTCGAAGGGTATGTCACGTAGCGAATTTAGTATACATTTTAGTAAATGCTTTAAACTTTTTTACACAAAATTACGCTGTCAATCGATAAGGAACGTGAGAAGTGTTCCCACTTTTATACCCGGTACTAAGTGTGTATAGAAACATGGCCAATCATCTACTTAATCTAAGGCTAAGGCTAAATACTAGGGAAACTCTGCGCTATCAATTTTTATAGAAAAGATATATAGAGCTTAAAAAAAAGTATGTTGAAAAAAATGACAAAGCTACAAGAAATTGATTTTCTTTGGTAGGCTGAATATTTTCCAGCCCGCCCTCGTGAGTAGTGACCGGTTTAAACACATCTCACAACGTTCCTCCTTGTTTTAAATAGGGGTTTCCACGGCTTTTCACCCTGTTTGCTCATTGCCTACCACCAAAAAGATGTTGTTTTTAATGAAAAGTTGAAAAAACATTTTAACTCACATACATATGTACATTTATCATTTTTTTTACTTTTCCTGATTTTTTGAAAAATTCAAAAATAAAAAAAATATGTATCAGACAATTTCTAGTGTAATTTTACGGAAATTAATCAAATAACTCTTAATTATTAGCGCATGCATTCTCAATGCAATAAAAAACTCTTTTTTTAGTTAAAGTTGTTCTGTCACAACTGGCATAAGAGTAACATAACACAGCTGATTCTTCTTTCAGTTTTAGTTTCAGATAGGACTGGTCTTCAACCACAACAAGACTCCACGATTGAGAACTTTTCTAATTCCATCTTGATTTATTTGTTTTTTTCTTGTTTTTCAGAAACGTGATGTTCCAGATTTTCTATGTGGGAAAATAAGTTTTGAAATACTAACGGATCCTGTGATAACTCCATCGGGGATTACATACGAGCGTAAAGACATTGAAGAGCATTTGCAGCGAGTTGGACACTTTGATCCTGTTACACGAGTAAAACTGACTCAGGATCAGTTAATACCAAATTTTTCAATGAAAGAAGTTGTCGACTCTTTTATTACTGAGAACGAATGGTCATTAGATTATTGATTATTAATGTAATAGCTAATACTTATAAATGTGTCAAGATATTGAATTTTTTATTCAGATAATAAAAAACCGATAACTACCTGTTGTGCTTTTATTTTCCTTGTTCGTACCAATTAACCACAAATTTAAAATGCATACGGAAACGTTCCTCCACTTGCACTTCCCAATTAGCAACAGTTTGGTTGTGGAATTGGACCAACTCTACCTTTGCGTCCCTGTTTAATGCATACAGCATCTCAAGTATCTTGGATTCAAGCGATGTCAAAGGCTTGAAATATATCGTTGGTGCTTGCAATAATAGCTATTGATCTTGGTCCTTCTAATTCTAGTTCGTTATTGTAGTTTCCAACTCCACACTTGTTGCATCTTCTCGATTAACATTTGTCCTAGGTAAGTCTTTCACAGCTTAAGCATTGGCGCAATCTTTGAATGTACTGGTGTATCTATGTACCATGCAGTGGAACACCATTAATTATTCCATAAGACTACATAATTCCTCGGTGTAAATGCACCTATATTAATTTTTATCAAATCTTCAGTTTTCAGCAGAGTTTCAAGTGATAAAAACTTTAGTAAAGCTAGGAGAAAGCGAAACAATTTATTTTATACCGGCACGCATCACACTATTTCTCCTTTCGTACCATTTATCGATACTACCCGAGCTAGTATTTTTGTGTGTGAGTACCACAGAATTAATAGTATTTATAGTGTGTCCATTGCGTGAAATGGGCATTGCAAAATCACATCATCTTCACAGTTTATTTTATTTTTAATAGTAATTTTTGTTTAATTTGGCACAAGGTTGGCCATGTTGTATAAAAAGGCTAATTCATAATGCTTAGTATTATTATTCTAATTCTTTGAAGGTATGCTGAGGTTCAAATTGTTGAACACCCCTTTTGTGTTCTTATATTACTGTTTCAAATTAAAGAAGCCTGCTTACACATGCAAACATGACATATGTATTTATGTAGTTTGTAAATTTAAAAACAAACGACAATTGTTTTGTCTAAAAGATCAAATTTGTCATTTTGGTTTTAGAAATCATGGACTCTCTTACAATCGACAGCGAAGAGGCTGCTCGGATTATGTGCTTACAACAACTAATTGAAAAAAATATAGAGATTGGTAAGTACTTATACATTGAATGTTGAATGTAATTATGTTTATTTAATTAATGAACTCAATTTGTTTAATCAGAGCAACAGATTGAAAATAACAATTTCGACGCTTCAATATTGGCCATAGAAACTATTATTAAACAATCAAACGAAATATCAAAGGGACAGAAAGAACGTCGTACAAATCCCACGGAGCTTGTACTAGACACTGAGTTGCTAAGGCGCAATCATGAAGTGGTTGGAAAGGCTATACAATATAACACAAACTTCACAGATCAAATGGTCCTCACAGCTATTGTAAGTAGAAAAGCATTCCAAATTATATGATGGACACAAAATAACCTGTAATTTGTATAAGACTAATTTAGTTTTTAAAGACAACGATGAAAATTGGGACTCTCTTTGCACAGAAGTTATTAAATATGGAATGCCGCTATACACGAATGACAGCATGATTGCTTTCATTGATGTTGCACCGAAACTTCACATTCAAAAGAACCGTGCTCAACGCAAACGAAAAACTTTGGTAAGTGCATATGTACATACATACATACATACATATGTATGTATTTACGTACGTACATATGTATGTATGTACGTTTGATCGTCAAAGTAGTATTTGTCAGGAGTTTAAGTCTGTTCAATACCTAAATCGGACCATTAACTCATATGTACATTTACATATGTAGATGTATTTGGCCTAACAAGACCTAACAATTGCGATAATTAATCTTGGATTTTTGCAGGTTGAAGAAAAGCGACCAAAAAAAAGTGACAAGCTGCTGCGCAAGGAGGAGGGCTCAGCATCGGTCAGCAATACGTTGAAACAAATCCGACAAATCTACAGATCTGGTAACGACCAGCCCATACCGTATTTCAAATTAATTTGTCACCCTACAAATTTTATGGACTCTGTTCAGAATTCATTGAATGTTTCATTCCTTGTTCAAGAAAATATGGTTTACATTGAGCCAGGAAATGATAATTTACCACAGATTCGGTGCGTTGCAAACCCCAGAACATTATCTACAAACGGGTCTTCTGCTCAGGCAATTTGTGCCATTGATGTCGACTTTTGTCAGGTATGGTAGCAAAGAGTGCGAACGAAATTTTAAAATTAATTTTAATTATTTCACAGAAAATGGTAAAGCATTACAACATTCAAGAACCAATGCTGAAAAGACTGGAAAAAAACGATTGTGTGTCATAACAAATCAACACACATGGATCTCATTTCAAAAACAATATATGTATATTTTTTGACACCGAATGAGATTGGAAATGAAAGATTAATAATAATAGCACAACTCAACAAAATGAAACTTTTTATTTATAGATAATTAGATGGATGATTGATTTTGGGCTTTACATTTTTATAAAGAATCTTTTTTTCTGTGCAAGAACTTTACTTTTAATTATTTTTGAAATAAAATAGTGTATTTGTATATATTTTATGGGGTCGGAAACGTTTCCTTCTGTGCGTTGCATACATTCACTAGTAGCTTTGTAGCTCTGACTTGGGTGCCCGACATTGTAACGAACTGTTATTGTCCGTCAAAATCAGCGAGGCTAGCTGGCGGACGTTTTGTCGCTGTCTGTACTGTTCGCGTAAGTTGGACACTCGCTTTTGCTCGCGCACTTGGGCTGTCAGTTCTGCTGTCGCTGGGCTCTTCTTATACCCTTGCCCGCTTCGATGCCAAGCAACAGCGGAACCCACTCTGTTCTTAGGGGACCTGGCTGGTTTCGTGATCTCATGACCCTACATGGACATGCGCTGGAGCACTGCCGGCCGTCTCGGTGGCTCCCCGGATTGGTCCATTAGTTCGGTACACGCCGTACGGCCGTACCCGCGAGCTCTTCTTCTTGAGTCCTCCGTTATCCCACGCCTGGCTCCCGCACTGTCGAATTCGCCGCCGCCTCAACTTCAACCATTAAACCCTTCCACTTATCCTCAATCTTCGAGGGAAAGCTGAAGAGATATAATGGATAAAATAAGCTCCAAGAGAAATGAATTTAGACGCCACTTTTGTTGCAAAAGTCAGTTTTGGGGTCCCGGTCATACTTTTGATAAAAAAAAACCCTCAGGTGCAACTTAGATGGGCAATTATTAGTTCCTTTAATAGTTTCGTTACGGATTTCATTAAAACCAGATGTACATACATATGTACATAAGATACTTAAGTTATGTGAGAAAATATTTGCTACCTCTAAGTGTCGCTCTATCACCCTGGGTCACACTTTGATTTGCTTTCGGCCAGCATGTTGCAGAATTGGTTCAGGAGGTAAAAACGTAAATATCAGAATTTGGCCTAGTTCGGTTCCTTATCTGACATCCTTGGCCCCACAGCAACAATTTATAAAAAAAATCAAGTCGTTGCAGCCAGGGGTAAAGCTAGGGCGAAAGCTTTATAAATTTTGCATTTCGAAATTGGGACTGAGTCCGAGCTTAAGAGTTGTGACGCGCACGAAAACGACTCACAACGTTCCTCTTCTTTATACCATGTATTCTAATTAAACTCACGCCTGGGTTTTTGACATTACAAGTGGATATTTCTTTAATGGGCATTGAATGAACTTAAATGAAATCTATATATTTCACTTTATTAAATGAAAGTAAAACATTTTCGAAATTGCGTGTAACAGTGTTCTTACTCATCTTCTTACATTTTTACATTGGCTCACCACACATAAGTAAATAATTAGATAACTGTTCGAGTTTTCTTCGAGTTTTCTTCGACAAAAAAATTATTTTGTAAGCATATATAAGAATGGTTTTTAATTAAGCCAAGGAGGAGTATGCATGTATGTATTTAATGTACTAATACTAATGTATACAAATGGAATATACTATTGCTTACTTACTTAGTAAAACTTTTGGTGATCTGCAATGTGTTTCTGTTTTTAGAAAAGCCGTTATAACGATAAACGAGTTGGAACATTTTAAACCCTTGTGTCATTTTCTGAAATGCAATGAATATTTATGAACCTTCGGATTGTCCAAATTTCATTCTAAAGTCAAATGATTATAAATATTTACATATCTAATAGCATCGAAAATCGACCTTATAATGCATCATTCGAAAAAGCCTATTTTTCTAGCTCGAAATCCAACCAGTTTCAGTTTCGTAAATAAATTAAATAATAATTCTCACCGAAGACCTCATGCTTACGTTCGTTTTAAAAGTACATTTATTCTTTTGTCGGGTATGTGTAGAATTTCGGGCGGCAACGATTTTTGGTGTTCATATGTGTACATACACATGTATGCAATTATTTACATCCACATGCATCTTTTTGTGTGCAATGCCTATGTGTACGCATGTATATGTACATACATAGATACATATTTGTTCATACATAAATATAAATGGGTAGGCAAGGCCCGACAATCGTTCGTTTGGTTTCAACTGGTGGGTGCGGGTGGTGGGAGGCAACATGATGGCTACTATGGTACTATGAGCTAAGCCCTGTATGTTTAAATGGCTTTTGTTTGAATTCAACCGCTTGAGTTGCGATGAATCTTATATTGAAGCTGATGGCTTTGTTTTCACCACTTCGTTCTAAAACCATTTATACAAAATTTCAGTTCGGATTTGCGTAGCACGCGGCGATTACGGTGGTTTTAAGGGAAAGGCTTGAGATCAAATGGATAATGGAAATAAAATTAGAATAAAGTGAAGCAAAAAATAAAAATAATTTGCATATTTATAAATATTCGTACGTAATTAAAAACAAAAACATTTGTTCATCGTTTAAAACTTAAATTATGTTATTCATATGTTGAATTTCTAAAGGATCATATCGGCTCCATCCCATCCAAAGTTTTGTTCATATGTTATCAGAACATTAAAAAAAGCTTAACCTAGAGTATTTGAATTTCGGCTACTATTATTAAACCCGATACTCAAAGCGTAGAGCGATTTTTTTTGTGTGGTTGTGTGTAACACCCAGAAGGAAGTGCTTCCGACCCCGTAACGTACATATATATTCTTGATTACTAACCACTACCGCCCGGAGAAGTCTGTGGCATCCACAATATTGAAGGTACAGGATTATATATATTAACCATAAGCACCATAAGCCGAGCCAATTCAGGCGTGACTTTCCGTCTATCCGTCGATCATCCGTCTTGAGGAGCGCCTAGATCTCAAAGACTATAAGAGCTAGAGCAACCAGATTTTGCATATGTATTCCAAAACTTCAACCCGCCCCTCTTCCACCAACGCAAAAATCTAACAACTGTGGCATCCACAATTTTAAAGATGCAAGAAAACAAGAAACGCAGTTCCGTAGAGAATGTCTATAGATATCAGATTCCCGACTAAGAATCAAATTGGATAATTTTTATAGCCAGAATGGCGAAATGAATCTGCAGTGGATATCTCCTACCCACTCCAGATCCAAATCAACATGCTTATTCTCTCTCTCGCTCGCACACTCAGCCTCATGAAGTGTGCGGCTGTGGCGGAGAAGAACGAGCTTAAAGGGCGTGTTGGTTTTATAAGTGATGTGGATGTAGATGACAGATGTATCCAAAAAAGTAAAATGTAAAACACATACATACTTGACGACATATTTTCTTCGAAAATAAGTTTACGACTTACCGATTGGAAAATTTAAAACAAATTATATTCTCTCTACTCGCTTTCAATTCAGTTTTTTTCAGAAATACAAAATGAAGTATCTATTTGTTATATGCAGGTAAGCAATAAGTAAAACGTATAATTTTATCCTACTATTTTTGTAAAATGTTTTAACGCACAAGAAAATCCCTGAAAATGCTCGTTACAGCTTTCCCTTTTTCCCGCGTCTTACGTTTTCAAGCGAAACTCTTAAGTTTCTTTTAATTTTTCGATGTGCGTTATTTGCTCGTGTACTGTTGATAGCAGACTTCCTTTTTATTTGCGTACAAATTTGTTGTCTCGCTGATTCAGATGGACAAAAACAGACAGGAAAACGCAAGTGGAGAAAGTAGTGTTCGAGGGTAGACAAGGAAAAAGGATATTTTTGTATGCAATGCATACAATGCATGCAATCAAGATCCAAATCATATGTAAATCTTATAAAAGGCATGGACTTTAAGAAATACAATTAGTTATAATTTCAACCCACAAACGTCTAGACTTTTCTTGTCATGAAAGCAAATTTTAAATGCGGAATAAACATTAATATATATACTTTAAAGATTGGTTTCATTTTTTCAGTATTTGTATTGTCGGTGCATATATCGCTGGCACTGATTGCTTACAGACGAAAATATCCACCATAGAACGAATAAAGGCAAGTAATTGAATAAAGCAAGAATAGTAGCCATAAATATAAAGCGAGCGGTAGAAAGGTCAACATGAAACGGACTTTCAAAACTAGTTTCAAAACAACTATTTAATTATTATTTACTACTTTTTTTTGACTTATTTTACTACTTTATTTACCATCAATTCAAATCCCATTAAAGGCAGTTAGATAAATCTTAAGATTGCAAATAAAAAAGAAGAGGAACGTTGTAAGACTAACTGGTACTGGTAACTGGTAAAAGGTACTGGTAACAGTGCGAACGACTGTCCCATTAGACGTCAGAGAAAGGCCCATATGTACATATGCACGAGTATATACTGACAGAGTACGGGGTATAAAAGGACCCGATGCGTCTCACAGCGTTCCACCTCGTTTTCTCTACATTTAAGAGCGTCTTCGTCTTGTTTTCGTGCATATATGTATGTATATGTATGCATACATATATATATATACATATATACATTGCATACTTATGTATGCATTCTATTACAATTTAAAATATCTTTCACATTTTAGAAACATCAAGAATGGTTGAAAAGGCATTGTAAACCAAAGTCCTACAAAATCCAACCAAACCGGACACAATTTTCCGAGCTTTCCAACTTGTGGCGCCAAAAAAAAGGGAACAAAAAATTACAATATATACAAAATGAAACGACATCTAAACATTCCAATATAACAAATCTAGTTATGCTAAAGCCGTTGGAAATATTAAGCAACGAAAGTCATTACGAAATCTTATCGTCTAAACTTGCGAATACAACAAAATCATCAACATTTCATCCTGTAAAAGTAATAGAAGAGAGTACTATAGATCCAATAGAATCCACTACAAACATTGTAAACCTAGCCATTACTCAAAAAAGTCAATCAGTTTTGCAAACATTGCGGATAGGAAAAGATTGGAAATCAAAGTCCGTACATATCCACGATGGGATAATTGGAGTAACTGGAGTGAATGTTCACGAAGTTGTGGTGGAGGTGTGATGCATCAAACACGAAAGTGCATAGGACGGTAAGCTTAAATGACGACCCCATAAAACATATACATTCTTGATCAGCATCAACAGCCGGACCGCCCCTTTCCGCCCCAACCAAGAACGAAAATGTGGGACGTGTCCGAACGCGTCTCACAGCGTTCCTCCTCATTTAATCGTATCCACTTAATACTTAATATTTCCACTTTCGTTTCAGAAAATCGTTGACAGGAACTCAATTTATAAGTGATGCCTGTTTCGGCTACTTTAAACGCTATCAGCTATGCAATGATATACCATGCCCAGCGAAGTCTAAAGGCTTTCGCGCTATTCAATGTGAAGCTTACAATGGCATACTTTTTGAGGGCCATCGATATAGCTGGCAACCTTATGTAAAGGGTATGTGTCGGGTTGCCCAACCAGAGATTTAGTCGAAAAACGGCAGCGGCCTTTCTTTCGTTTATCCCGCTTTGCTCTCGCGCTCTATCTGCTTTACCACACGCTTGCAATTTGGTGTGAGAAATGATGTACATGGTTGAAAGATGTATAAAAATTAGAAAATTCGAAAATAATCATAAAGGTCTAAGTACCTGTCCAAAAATCGTAGTCTCACAACGTTCCTCCTCGTTACTCTTCGTATTCCGGGTATAAAGCCGTAAAGCCAGCCTAAATAAGAATTCTCTATGTGTGTCTTCGTTTGTCTGCTTGCTGGCCGGTATTAATCTCAGTCTTATAAGACTATAAAATCCTATTCAATAGCGAATCACATTTCGTACTGCTGAAAGTTAATAGCTAATAGTTTCCTTAAAATTATTCATTAAAACTTTTGCTTTAGATGACGCTGAGTGTGAACTAAACTGCATGCCATCGGGACTAAAATACTATGCAACTTTGAGCGAATCTGTTATTAATGGGACACCTTGTAAACGGTCAGCGGAATATTATCGCCTAAATGTATTGGGACGTGCTTTGTGCGTTGACGGTGTCTGCAAGGTTAGTCTACACATTTAATTATTTTGCAGGTAATCATCTGTACGGCCTCCATGTGCTTAAGCAATATGTTTAAGGTATTTATATGTATTTGTAAATTTTTAAATGTAAAATTCGAAAAATCAAAAGAGGACATGAATTTATTTACATATGTACATATATGAAACGTTTCCTTCTGTGCGTTACACACATTTCTTCGACCACAAATCTTATATATCTTATTATATAGATATAGCTCTTTAAGATATAGCATTAACTCTTTAAGAACCCGGGTATAATGAAATTCATTATGAGGCTATCTTCAAATTTTAAAGCAGAAGAAACACCAGACTTAGGCAGAAACGTTAACCCATATTAAATAAATACATTAGTTATCTTCCTCACACAACTGAATTGAAGGGAACCTACATTATAGCTCACGAGGTCAATTTTTAATTGTGGTAAATTGATTTTTTCAATTAATTTCCGTTCCATGTTTGTTGTGCGTCATAGACTGGAAAACGTTCTAAATGAATTAAAAAAATTTGAGAATATCTTTATACCTAACCCTCTGAGGGCATGTTCATTTCGTACTAACGTATGTAACAGACTGAAGAAAGCTCTTCCAAATTATTTTTAAAGTATAAATAAGTAAAGAATAATCGATTTGATATTTCCATGTCCTTCTATCCGTGTTCAGTCTTCAAAACCAACATGCTTCCGCCGCCATAAATGAATAAAAACTATAATTTTTTGCCAATGCATATTTGCCTATGGCTGTACGTGTGTGCCAAAGTACTGTACTATTTTTATAAACGGTACTTGAAGAGTAATTAGGGTATATTGTACATATTTGTGGTCGGAGCAATGTGCGTAACGCACAGAAAGAAACGTTTTCGATCCCACAAAGTGTGTATACATCAGCATCAAGCCGAGTCGATACAGCCAGTTGTATGAAGTGTCATGTGATATCAAACTGAATCATGTTTCGAAAATCTAAATAAACTTATATACAACAAATAATTAAGTTTAATTATAAGATGAAACATATAGAAACAGAGTAGAGGGTATTTTATTGTCGAGGCACGCAGGAATCGACTATACCATTCCGATTGGTCTACCATGCCTTTGTTACTAAAACTTTTCTAAATAAATAAATCATTTTACAAAATTAGTATTCGTTTCGGAGTGAAATGCAACAAACGTACAATTCCAGCAGATCGGGAATGTGAAAAAACGGAATATTTGTAAATAGGAAAAGTCCAAACAACCTAAACAAATGTTGAACTACACACATACAAATTCTAGAGCTATTTTACGGAAACAGTGTTTTTTGCATTGGATGTTGTGCGCAGATACCTGTGACATCACACTGTATTAAGTTAGCTTCAAAATTTGTAAACTCCACTAACGACCCCTCAAGAAGAGACCTTCTGTGTCATCCACAATTTTAAAGAAACGAGAAAACCGAAAATTCAGTTATACATCAGACAACTTAAATTTACTAAATTGTAGTCGTCTGTTGCGATATCAATTATGGTGTTACATAAAATATATAGTTGTAAATAGGGTATACAGAGTCGGGGCATTGCCCGATCATCGAGCTTTCAAGCTTCAACTAAAGAAAAAAGTATTCAAATTCACAAACATGATTTCAAAAATCTTTATATTAGGAATGAGTTTGGAAAGCCAATTTTTTACATTTAGTCCAGAAAATAAACTATCCTATCTATTATTATCTAGAAACAATCTTTATTTGCATCAAATCGTTCAGAGCATTAAATTACCATCTTTTCATACTAAATTGTGATGCTGCTGCACCTAGCTCTGTTATGGCTGGTAAGATATAATGAGATCTACTTTGGGAAGCACAGTGGACTCGTCACACTGTGCAATTATTGGAAACATTTCATTCTATTAGTGATACAACTGAAAATGTATATATATTGCTTTTCTTTAAAGGCCGTTAACGCTGATGGTTCCATTAATGGAACGTATGCACACAGTGGATCTGTTAGTTGTGGAGGTTTGCTATGCCGGCCGGTAACAAGAATTTTTACTCAAGATCCACAACCAAACGATGGTTTGGTTCACGTTGCTACAATCCCAGCTGGAGCCTCGAATATATCCATAACTGAGTTACGAAATAGTGTTAATTTGCTAGGTAAAAATATTTATGATTTCCACATTTTTGACGGGTCTTAAAAAACCGAATATTGCCGGTGTAAAGTTTTACGTACTTCCCAGCAACAAAACATTGTTAATAGCGAAAGCAATGTGTCGGAAAGCGGATCGTATGAAGCGCTCGGTACCATATTTGACTATCACCGAATCGATGGAGTCCAGAACTCTGATGGAGTTACCGAATGGATAACAAGTTCTGGGCCAATAAGGGACTCATTGGAGCTATTGGTATTTAAAATTTAGTCTCTTACATTCAATTTTAACCATAAATAATTCTTTTGATTTCTTTAGTTATTTGGGAACAATCGAAATCCAGGTATAAAGTATGAGTACATGCTTCCCATAATATCTGATTCTGAAGAGAACGAGCTCTCTGGGGAGAATAATAATAGTTTATTGCGATCTGGAGGGGAGGACGCTAGTACTTCAAGTAGTTCACGTCCAGGGCGACGCCGTAACTTTACCTGGAAGGTGGTAGGGTTTAGTGCTTGTACGAAGTCCTGCGGTGGTGGTGTACAAGCGCCTATTGTACGTTGCATTCGCGAAAATCTTTTAAGGTATTATTCACAGCGCCGGTGTATTCATTCTAAAAAGCCAGTGGTCAATGAGAACCTATTGCACTGCAACACTCAACCATGCCCCGCCTATTGGCATTATGAGAAATGGGGCGAGTGTCGCTGCCTAAAAGAAAGGGCATTTAGACGTCGTGAAGTAAGTTGCTTGCAAGAACTAGCATCTGGAACTGTTATACACGTTGATAGCACAGCATGTATGGAGGAGATGCCGCCCACTCAAAAACAATGTGAGTGTCCAGACAATCGAAGTCGTGAACTTTCTCGGTATCGCCTACACATTAACTCCGAGTCAGCGAATAGTACACGGAGACAACGAATCATGATTGATAACAGTAGCAGTAGCAACAATGCGGTCTGGTTGACATCTGAATGGAATCAGTATTGTTCTGCCACGTGTGGCTTAGGCGTCGAGTATCGTACAGTGTTCTGTGATCGATCCGAGGCGGGTGCAGTTCGCTGTGATCCCAACCAAACTCCAGAAAATCGACGACCCTGTGCTAAGCCCAGCTGTGAATATGGCGAGTGGTTTGTTGGCCCTTGGTCATCTTGCAATGGAGATTGCTTCAACCTTATACGAAGCCGAGTTGTTCTATGCATACAAAATAAATTAATTGTCGATCAAAAAATGTGCAAGTTGGAGCTAAAACCACAAACGTTTGAAAAATGCTCCCACGATGAGGGAGAAATTACTTTCTGCGCTCCGCGTTGGCATTACTCTGAATGGTCGAAGGTAAACAGCAACTAATAAATTGATTTAATGTGTGAAATAGAATCCTCATATGTACATACATATATATTTTTTCAGTGTACCAAAACTTGCAATGGTGGAACACAGCGACGCAGCGTTAGATGCTTGGACTACGATGCAACACAGAATAGCTTACGTGACTCAACCAAATGTCGGTATGCGGCCAGGGAGCCAATATTTCGTAGCTGCAATGCACAAGACTGTGATGGTACATTAGATTACAATTATCTATTTCTCTTTCTGTAATAAGTGACGCTTTTAATTTTGTACCGTTTTTCAGAGCATCACCAAAATTACTCTTCATCTACGTGTACCGATAAACTTTCCAACTGTAAATGGGCTGCAGAAGGAAAGCTGTGTAGCTATGATTACTACCGAATAAATTGTTGTACCTCTTGCGGAGGCGGATTTTAGTGGTATTATAAGGTGGAGGTGCAGAGATGACCTTTTTACAATTGAGAGTATTTTCCATTAAAATCACTGTAATTTATAATACAATTTTATTATTAATAACTTATATTCCTTTTAATAAAGCTAATTAATTCTTTTATGATCTGCCTTCTGATATTTCTGAGCTTTCCATCTTAGCCATCTCCATGCGCAACATCATGATAAAATGAAGGTGCTATGATTTTTTGTTACACATTTATTTGCAGGAGGATTCAAACAAATTTTTGTATCACTTTCAATACACTCTGGTGTATATATGGCTATTATATTTTATAACCAAGCATTTGAAAAACTGATCGGATTGTAAAAAAATAAACAAGCTCGGCTAAACCCAAAACACTAAATCCGAGAAACAATCCTGCAGTACCTCCAATGGAAACTAAACGAAACATAAAAGTAAATATTTACTTATCCATCTGTTATGTGTACAATGTAAAAATGTTTTCTTACCCAAGAGATCAGTAAAAGAAAATATAACTTGTCGCTTAAGCCGGTTCTGCGGCCAAGTTTTCATAGAAATAGCACTTCCTATACTTCCGAGTAGTTGTTTCGAGCCTATCATTGGCTAAAATGACGAGCACATATGGATGTAAGTATTTGTACACCATTACGAACTAACATCCTCCAGTGCATTGAAAATACGAAATAGTTAGCCTTGTCAACTTACCAAAGCACTTTTTGTTGTTACTACTGCATCAAGGCAGTTCTGTTCACAGTGGCATGTCGCTGGCTTTTCATGGGAACCATTTTCTTCGTATAATTTAAGAAAAAAATCTGTGCAGTCAACAATACAATAAAATACTTTAGAAACCATGCATGAAAAATATTGAAAATATTCGTGTATAATTTTATGAATTTGTATGACAAAACAAATTAATTTCATTGAATATAATATTTTGTTACTCACTTGCATGTCTGGGGAAACACGATTTAAGAATTTTATAATCGCAAACTGGCTTAGGTTTTGCAACTAAAAATAAGTTTAAAAGAAAATGACTTTGATATGTAATTTATTTCGTATGTGTTTTGTTATATCTCGGCATTTCCGCTTTTGATGTCCAACAAACATAAAAAATAAAGGTTTTTAAAACTGATTGCAAGGAACAGATTTGGTAAAAATGTTGCAACCAAAAAAGTAGATTTTGCATGTGAAATAATTAAATTTGAAAATGCCTTAGCTTCCTCACGCAAACAACTGAGGAATGCCATGAAGCCATTGTATTATACAAATTAATACATTTCTCTATATCTATAGGTACAAAAACAAAAGAGATGATTATGAACCATTTATAATTCGGTTGTCTTCGGCGGAAATGCCCGTGTCTAAGTAAATATTCAGGCATTCACCGGTTTTCACTTTAGAAAAACATTCCGATTTACTGTTTAAACACACAAACAACAGTGCTCCCGTTATCACAAAACGAGCAATGTTGACGAAACGCAAACAACCGGAGAGTGCCTGATTGTTGTGAATATATTTGATTGCTTACTGCGGTTTGGATAAAAGTGAGGAATACATTTACAAATTTTGTAAGCAAGATTAATTCGACATTCTTGCTGACAAATATTTCTAGTATAGAATGGAAAATGGGTCAGATTTGACTCGTGATAGAAACGACATTTTCTTTGTCTAATGGTAGCTTCTCTATAAAATAGGAGAAAATCAACAATATTAATTAAAAAGTAAAGCTTAAAAGTTCATAATAAATATCAAAACTTGCTTCTCAAGGTTTTCCTCTGCAATTATCTCTTCGCTTTCGGGATCGTAGACAACTCCTTCTTCAGTGTAACCAAAATTATTATCCACCTTCATTACCTCAAATGCTGAATGTATATAGCTCTAAATAAAATTAAATCAAAAATGTATTTATTGAAAATGATTGGATCATGCTAAAATATGTACGAACTTACATCTATAGCTTCGCTACTAAAGCCCAATAAGGTGAAGCCAACGTCCTTTTCAAAAAACGACCCAATCTGAGCCTTTAGTAATCTTCGGGTCTGTTCATATTTGTTAACTTCAGGATAAACTCCAAATATCAAGTACCGCGAACTGTACTCTTCCCCCAGCTTAGAGTTACCTAAGTAGCACAAGCCGTACTCCGTGAGAACTTGACGTACATGAATATTAATCTGTCCATCGATACTACGGGTTCGTTGCTTTTCCACGGGCTCGTAAGAGCTGTCATAGGTAAGATTATAAATTAACTCCATGTATAAAGCTGGTTTAATACCGAGAATATTAAGTAATTTATCTATGTTCTCGCTTTCCGGAATGTTTTGAAAATTTTTGTAGGTGGAATTTGCCAAATTTTCAACAAATTCCCAAAACTCGTCTTTGTTTTGTCCTCTGATGCCATTCTTTCTGAAACTCGTTAATCAAATTGTCAATAAGAAAGCAAAATGTTGCGTAACTATTACCGACAGTAGTGACTGAATAAACTTTCATTAATTCGTTGCATTGGGCATACTGTTAAACTTGGTATCGTAGTATTCCAAAAGTGGTAGTTTCGCTACAATTTGAAAAAAAAAACTTTTAGCATTTGCCAATGTTTAGACTGTATTTTTTTACTTCCAGTCCGATATGTGTACTCTTGGTGTAGTAACGATCGATTGAAGATAGGCAAACCACAATACAGAAATATATAGACACACCCAACAAAATAAGCCAAAGGAATCTATAAAACAAGCAATAATTAGAGTTGATGTGCTTATGAATGTATGTACATTGAGGCTGGTCTATTTTAAACGAGGAGGAACGTTGTGTTACGTATTCGTATCCGTCAGCAATTGTATACATTAAAACTGTCTTATTTCGACCATTACATTACATTAAATAAAAAATCAAAATTGATATTTCGTATTTACTTACCGCTCCAGAAAAGTAAACATTTTTTGGACAACGTATTTGAATCCATGTATGCAACACTGGCAAAAGTATAAATTAATATAATCTACTATTGCTTTCGGCCAACTCCAATAACTGTTAGGCTTTCGTATCATTTTCTTGGAGCCTATGTAGTACTGCATATGTGATGTCAATCGTTAGTTATACTGAAATACAAATATAAAGCATACAAATTATATTATATCAAAGGCAAGATGTTGAATGAGGCAACAAGAAGTTGATTTTTTTTTTTTAGCGGCAACAATGCTGGTCAAGCTGGGTACTTAAGAAGCGACGCGTTTTTAGACGCTGCTCACAACATTCCTCCCTGGTTTTAAGTTATCTCTGCAGCTGTGATCTTGTACACTTTTTTTCCGTATATAATATTTTATCTTTACAGTTAGAATCGCTTAAAACTTCACAAAAATGTTTTGTAGATTTGTTTTCCTTTTTTATGACCAGACTTCCATGGTTTTATCCTATCGAATAAAAGGAAAATTGAAAAACTGCAATATATGTATAGTCTGTTCATAGATATGGCCACGGGCAGCTTTTCAAGACAACGCATTGCAATGGCGTGACAAAGCTCTGTTCATAACAAATGTTGTCGAGCACTTAAACCAAATTGGCCAATTATTCAAATGTTCATGTTTTTCATAACTTTAAAGTGGAAAAGAAGGTAATAAACATTCTTAATCACTTTCAGAACTGACAATAAACTACTCAATGGTTTATTCAAAACCATTTTCTAATATGTCCCCCTTTTAAATATACAAAAATGTTCCAGAACTATCGAATTTATAATTTGTAGGATTTCAAAATCGGAGCGCCTAAATATTTTCGACCGGCGCAAATGCCCCCTTCCCCCCACCATTTTCGTATTATGGCTAGTGGCAGCACTAATAAATTATATTCGATAATTTAACACACAAAATATCGATATTTAATATTGTGGTCCACTGAAAATTCATAGTAGCGGTGAAAACAAAAAAACATAACATAAATATTATTTAAAATATGAAGGACATAGAATCATTTGAAAGGTCTTTAAAAGACTTTCAATACGTCGAAAGCGTTCGAAGATTTCAGTTTTCGGCTGAAATAATTAAAGGAATGGGTAACAGTTCAAGAAAGAAACAGCATAAACGATTTAACCCACTATGTCATCTAAACGAACACCAATTTCGACGAAAATATCGGTACACCAAGGAAAACATTCGTCGTATTATTGAAATTGTTCGGGATGACCTCGAGATTGATTGTTATGAGCCTACGGAAAGAGAGCAAGTTCCTATAGACCTGCAAATTTTATCTGCAATTCGCTTTTGGGGTGGAACTGAGGTGTGTATCCATGAAGCTATGTATGTATGTATGTATGTATGTACGTACATCTGACAAATGTACATACATATGTTTGTATGTTTATGTATTTAAAGGGAATCAACAAGTTTATTTATTTTGATTTTAAAACATGCCTTGAAAGTATGTTATAGACCTATGGTTTATTACTTGATGTATGTACATATATCCGAAAGTCTTGTTGGAAGCCTAGCTCCCAGAGATTATAATATCCTCTGCACACTATTCATATCCCGCCGGAACGGTGGAGATTTTTTAGAGTATGAAACACCGATTCACACTGGAACCATCCGAAGGGTACTCTTACATGTACATGATAAATTGGTCATCCACAGGTCTTCTATTTATTTATATGACCTATAATATATGTATGAATTTTTCTTTTTGTCAACAGCATCCAAAATTGACAGCAATGGTTCATGGTGTAAGCTTAAAAACATTGAAAAAAATCACTCGACGCATAGCTTCTGTGTTATCGTCGAAAGCATCGCGCTACATAAGAATGCCGGCAACACTATCCGAAAAGGAGAGAATGATGCGTTCGTTTCAGGAGTTAGCGAATATGCCGCAAGTGATTGGTACACTCCTTCAGACAAGAGTAAGATTTCAATCGAAAGATTCTAGAGTTCATGCGACAGATGACGTGAGGCGATCCCAAGCGAACACTAAAAAGATTGTTCATATGCAACTTGTTTGTGATGCGGATTATAAAATAAGAGATCTGGACATAAGACTACTAGATGAAGGTTCTCCAATCACCGATACAGAAATGTTCTGTTTATCAAAAATAAAAGAGCGGTTCGAACAAAATGAATTTCGTGGTCGTATACTATTGGGAAACGAATCATTTTCTTGTTCTTCGTACCTCTTCACTCCAGAGAAGCTTCCAAAAAGTTTACCGGAAGAGCTTTATAACCATGCCCATTCTGTTACGTATGCCTCTGCGAGAAAATGTCTTAATATATTGATGCTTCGATTTGGTATTCTTGGGAGTGAAGTCATTGGATCTTTTGCTTCGGTAAAGCAAACAATTACTGCCCTAGCCATACTGCATAATATGGCAATGGATTGGTCGGACCCTAGTATTGGTAAGATCATATTTTTAAGCTTTATATCTATATATATTATGTATATTCATTTTTTTACAACTTCTTTTTAGATACGGAAACCAGTGTTTCTCCATTTAATTCCTTTAATGCTTTAAATGGGATACCAACACCTGGGGAACACAGCAGTAGAACGAAATTTATAAAAACTCATTTTTGATGCAAGTAAAAAGTACTATTTTCATTAAAAGGCTTTGAGTAAAATAATTTTCCTTGGCACATGTTCCAATGTTCAATGTTGCATTCCTCGGGAGAGGAGAAGATGTGGATGACATATGTAGGGGAAAAAAAACAAAGAACAAACAAAACTGTGTATTAAGCAGCGTCTTACAACGTTCTTCTTAATTTTGTGTTGACAGACAACTTTACAGATTTAATGTGCTCTTTGCTACACTACACAACAAAACTGAACTTTTTATTTACACGGTCACTTTATATGTATACAAAATCATCGAGCAATAAAGAATTAAACAAAAATCTATCTGCTGAGCTACTGACCTTTTTCAGTAGCGTAGTTTTGTGGTACTAGTCGGAAGGATTAAATTATTGTTTCAGTGTTTGCAAGCGGGTAATATCAAGTAGAACATCAAAATCGAGGAAAATAATTTAAGATTCACGGTATACATATATTTACAGTATATTTTTAGAATGCGAGGGTATATTTTGGTATATTTCCGAGGGTCTGTAAGTATATTTGGTCTAGTGTGCGTTTTTTTGATTTATAGAATTTGGGGAACATTTTTACATTTATTAAACAACAAATATTGAAAATTAGTTTATATTTCTACCGTTTTCTTTAGTATCGAATCTTTAGGTAAACCTTTATTCATTTTGCCAACTTTACCATACTAATTTGTGTTCTCGTGTTTTTAGGTTGGATTTCCTGCAACCTCGTTTTAAATGTTTACATGTGTACATGCATGCCACTGACCTATATACAAAAGTACATTAGATGCGTGGAGTGCCTAAAAGAATTACCACAGCGATTAAGAGTGCGCCATCCTTCAGACTCCCTTCCCACAGTGGCAAACACTAAAAGTTAAGGCCACAAATCTTTTATCAAGTGAGTTTTTGTAAATTTGGCCTGATAGTATGAAATCGATGAGTTCGAGTCTTAATGGTAACCAAAAAAATCAAACATGCATTTCAATTTGTGCTAATTGTACAATGAATGTATGTATTTATTTGAAATTATCGGCGATGGTCTTACCTTTAATTGATTCCCAGATATCTTTATGGCAAATTATAAATATGCTCCAATAAATCATACGCATTAATTAATTTTAGGAATAATATGCGCATAAAACATACATGTGTGTATTGATTTTCGGCATCAAAGGACAGCCTATTGTTTTCTTTCGCCTCATAACTAAATGACTACAATTCGACATGCGTAACAACAGCGATTATTACTTGACAAATAATATAAATTTGACTAACAACAACAGTACCAAGAAATCAGCATCACGTTACTGTAGTGTGGACAATACATTGAATTATTACAATAATGCAAAAACAAGTGGTCGTAGCTGGAGCCGGAAAAATCAAAATCTACAAGCAACCCAAGAATCTACAAAGGAGGCCTTTCTCCAAGATATATCCAGCTCTAATTGCCGTCAGACTTCTGCCTATTGGCCGCTCGATTCAGCGTACTGTTCTGACGTATTTACAAAGACACTTGGCGATCAACGAAGTACTAACGGTGGGGCTTCATCAAAAAAGAGTCAAGGATATGTCTATAAGGAAGTTCGTCAATCAGAAGAATATTTTAATGATACAAAGCACAATATGCGTGAATATAACGCGAGCAAAGATCAGCTAAGGGCGCTAAAATCAGACATTTTCGAGGAACAGGAACAAAAGAGCTGGAAAGCAAGAATAACACGTAGAACTAAATATCTGGAAAATATTCCAGACAGAAATAACGTCCTGAATTCTACGCCAGATCCATCATGGGATTCTATACTGTAATTTTGAAATTAATTTTCTGTTTTTGTCCTGCTTGTAATTACAATCCTCCAATACACGAACACACTAGTATTTCGTTGCGTTGTTGTCCACTTAAAATACGCTGATCCTAAATCCTAAACAAGAAATAACTTTGAGTAAAAAAAATCGTTGAATGCACACACAAACCACATATGCATATATGTACATACATACATAACGATACATACAACATTTATACTTGCAATATTTTCAGAAACCCATTTTTTGTTTGTTTTTGTGACACTAGTTTTTATTTTTATTAATATATTTCAGATCTGAAGTACCCACCCAGTACCATACGAGTAACCAGCACTACGAACACTATTTTTCATATTTTTATAACCGTGGAACTGAAAAAGTGTCGAATCTTCCGTCATTCACAACTAACCGAAAACTGCCAATGACTGAAGTTCAAAACTCCTCAGGTCGACGAGACCCGCGTGATGGTAACGTGACTACTGCCGGTCAAAGAGAGTCATCAAAGGGTGCGGGCTACGATTCGCCATTCGAATCACACGTACTAAAGGAAAAATTACCCAGTAATTATTTGTCTAACGATTATAGCTGCAATGGTTGGGGAGAAGCTGTAGACTATCCTGAATCATTGCTGCAGAAGGCTGGTGAAGAGTATCTGGATTTGTACGACTCCGAGGCTATCATAGAAACTCAATTCGATCCGATACATCGTCGTCTCAGATTGTCTGAGAAGAGTGCAATAGATTATTCAGGAGTTGATTCAGCCAATAACAACAATTCAAGTACGGAGAAACCTTTAGATCAGTCGCCGCCGCCATGTTTACCCATTAATCAAAAAAGAAGCAAGGGAACCACAACATCCAATAAAAAGTCATTGCCCACAGTTCACAGAGTCTTGTTGTATAGTACTCAAAGTCCGCGAATGGGGCGCAAGCAACAGCACGCGACGCATCGCAATTTAAACTTAAAAAACCAAATCTCCAAATCGGTGGAACCGCAAGACGACTTTCCCGCTGTTCTATTAGTTGAGCCCGAATCCAAAGATGAAGTCTATCGAAGTCACACAGACTCTGATCGGAACCCGGATTTCGACGATGACGACGACTTAGACAATAGTAAGAATATTCAAAGTTATTTCCTTCAATGTGAAATCTATTTTTAATGTTTAATTATTAGTTTCGAATTTCGACGAGAGCGACACGGAAAGTTTGATATCCGACGCTGAAGATGGCTACCGGGCTCATGCCTATAAGCTTACGCATTCTGTGGATAGATTCTCATCCCCCCATAGCGGCTCTAGCTTTTCGGCTCAGTCTTCTGAAGGTGACCTCAAGAATCCAGAGTCGCTCCTGGTACCCAGTTTGTTTCCCTTCGTACCACCGTATTTGTCTTTCTCATCGAACACATCAAAGGGTCCAAGGGTTCCGCCGGAACTCCATAGAGTGCTCAAATGGCGGGTTACCAACATAATGCCAAAAGTTGTGCGCCTGATTCTAGCCAACAGCGGAATGCGAATGTTAAAGAGTAAGTCCTTTCCATACTTTATTATAAGCAAATTCAATTTAAAGTCTATAAATTTACAGAGACCAATGATTGGATGGGAGTGTGGGGCAAGCATTTAAGGTCGCCTTGTTTCAAGACCATACGTTCATATCAGAAAATAAACCACCTGCCAGGCTCTTTTCGCATCGGCAGAAAGGATTCCTGCTGGAAAAACTTGCAAAGGCAGATGGGCAAGCACAGCAACAAGGAGTTTGGCTTCATGCCGCGGACATACATTATACCCAACGATCTATGTGCTTTACGCCGTCACTGGCCGAAATATTCACAGCGTAATACCAAGTGGATTATCAAGCCACCGGCAAGTGCAAGAGGAGCTGGTATTCGCGTAATAAATAGATGGGGACAGATCCCAAAGCGAAGACCACTTATTGTGCAAAAGTATGTCAAACAATCTACAGAAATATTCAGTTTAAATAATTCTTATTTATTTGTTTTTTTTTATAGGTATATAGAACGTCCACTACTTATTAATGGTAGTAAGTTTGACTTGCGTCTCTATGTTCTCGTTACCTCCGTTAACCCGTTGAGAGTTTTCATGTATCACAACGGGCTGGCTCGATTCGCATCAGGTATGTACCTTCCGCAAAACCCCTTGAGGATTATATTTGATTTGATTGATTTATGTATCCACAGTAAAGTACAGTTCCAGGACAGACACATTAGGCGATAGGTGCATGCATTTGACAAATTATAGCATCAACAAGTTCTCTTCTAATTACTCAAAAAATGAAGATGTAAATGCCTGCCATGGTCATAAGTGGACCATAAAGTCTCTGTGGACATATTTAGCTAACCGAGGGGTTCGAACAGACTGTCTGTGGGAAGCCTTGAGAAGCTTAGTCTTGCGGACTATTATAGCTGGCGAGAATGGTATAAATAGTATGATTAGAGCCAATGTAGAGTCAAAATACAGCTGCTTTGAGCTGTTTGGCTTTGATGTTATTTTGGATTCAGATTTAGTCCCATGGCTATTAGAAGTTAATATATCACCAAGTTTACACTCTGAATTGCCATTGGACTCCCATGTCAAGGCCCCCCTTGTACAAGGTGTGCTGAACACGGCACTGTATAACGTAAGCTATAAAATTGACTTATTAAAATCAGCATTCCTCTAACCAAACCTTGTAGGTACCTCCAAAATTATCTCAAGAGAAGCAGAAAGAGCTAGCTGCCGAACTGTCATTTCCAACTGGCACACAAATGTGTTACGATAAGCGACTCTACATAAACTATTTATCTCGCGAAGAGAAGGAAAAGCATAACACATTCACGCGAAAGTCTATGGAAGATAGGAATGAGGTTCGGAGATCTTTTAGGTTCCTTTTAGAATAACATTTCAAAATATAACATTTTTGAATAGTACATTAACGACATTCTGGATAACCTAACGCCTGATGATGTACGATGTCTCATCATTGCGGAAGATGAGTTGGCGCGATGTGCACCACTGGAACGTATCTTCCCAACAGATCAAACTCATAAGTACCTAAAATACAATGATACACCAAGATATTACAATCGTCTGTTAGATGCCTGGGAGTCTCGCTACGCAAACAATCGTGCGGAAGGCATCGCATTATTACGTGATTATTGTCAAAACAAATATCATCTTCAAGTTCCAACATCTCCAAACAAAAAGGTAAGTTTTTTCCCATGATTAGCATATAAATATAAAATATAAATATAAATATGTTTAAAGGCTCGTGTTAGGGTCGGAAATTTGTTTATTTTTGTCCATTAGCGTTTAGAAATGCTACGCTACTCCGCAGTATTTGGTTTTGCTCTCGCTACCGCGAGCAATATTTGTATTGCTCTTGCTGCTGCGGAGTAGTAAATGCGAACGCTGATTTCTATATTTGAGTTTATAATTTGCTCTGTGCGTATAGGTATTTACACATATCTTAAATGTAGCCACTAGTTTGTTTCTAAAAAAAATCAAGGCTGTGCCAAGGAAAATTTGCGACCGGGGCGAAGTTGTAAAACAGCGCCTCCAACCAAACGTTACTATGGGCACGTCTCTTCCTCTTGTGTTAGATTAATAGGGCAAGTCCGATTATTTATTTCAATGGATGGAAATAAAACAGTTTTTTAAAGGAAGTGTACTTATGTACATATGTTGTAAAAAAAAGGTTGGCGCCCGGTGCAAATGCACCCTTTGCTTCCCCCTTGGCACGGCCCTGACAATAATAAAAGGGAAACATTGAAATCAGCTTTAATATTCTTGACTCTTGCTAAATTTTGAGGGATGTTGGAGTGTTATGCAATCGTTCATTTGGCGTTGCCGTGCCTTTTACCAGCGTAAGTCACAACTACTGACCAGATACTGAGTAATCGTATCTATAGAACTCAAACATCTGTAGATAGAAATAGCTAGTAAACAAATAATATGTTGCCAGTCTGTAATTGGCGAAGTACAATATTAAGATAAATATAGTCTTGTCTATAAAATGAGATCAAGTTGTTTCAAAGCGCAGCGTTTGATATTCTTTCTGACATTTTACATACACTTTATAGCAGTTTTTAAATGATTGAAATGTGGCTTTTATTTACTTAGTATTTAATTTTTGTACTTATCCGTTCGATGTTGCCATCAACACAATTTCATTTAGGAACATTTAAGTACTTTAATATCACTCTAAGTACATATTTTCGTATATTCTTGATCAGCAGAGTCGATATAGGTTTGTCTGTCTCTCCGTCCCTCCGTCAGCCCGTCTTGTTTGTCACCTAGTTCCCAGAGACTAATTGAACTAGAGCAATCAAATGTTGTGTCCAGACTTCTGTGAAAGGATTTAATCAAGTGCTCGGATCCTTTAATTCCCCATAAAGCACGAAAGTCTGTGCCATCGGATCATTATTATAGCAAGAACAAATATATTCATTTGCAGTCTTTAACTCAGCTCTTATTCTCTTTCGCTCCCAAACTCTGTTTCGTGCAGTGTGCGCCCTCTTCGGATGTGTAAGAAGAGAGATAATTATGTACAAAAAAAATGTTTACAAAGATCTTAAGCTCACGTAGAGTGCCCCTACGCTTAATAGGTTCAAACATTTTAAAAGTAAAACCGTACCAATTTTGATTAAATATGCCCCCTACGCTCGTTTGCCAACCCCTATTTTATAGTATGTCATAAATTTATGAAATAAGAAATGCATCTTAATTTATGTTTTCATTTCATTCAATTAATATTTGTTGCTTCGACAAAAATGAGTTCAATGGTCCCGGCAGTGTCTCAGTTTCAAGTAGTCCAGATTTCCTGATGCACACATACCATTTGACTTATACATTTATTTGAGCTCGTTAAAACGGGAATAATCTGTGTCATTAGCAACAACCAACACTTTCTGATGAGCATAATATTTAAAATTAGACTCGTACTCGAATGAGAAACGAAAGAACGAAGCGAATGTAAGTGCACCATGTACTTCTTGGAGTGTCACCCATTTCTCCTTTCGAATTGTCTTTGTATTGCGTGAAACTAAGTTTTGTTTTTTTTTAATTCTTCTGTTGAGCGCTATTAACCAAATAAATCAATTTATTTTGTTTGTAATTGTAAAATTCCAGGAATACTTCATCAAATTGATGAGATGGATATTAAAGTAACTTTCGCTGCCACCGTATTCTTAGTAGTCGCAATTGTACTTGTTAGTAGAATTACCTTAGTAATAACATATGTCTGTTATCAAAATATTTCATATATTTATTATATACTAAAAATGTAAACGTGATTTGATTAATGATTTGTTAATTAATTGTGATATCGCTTTATATATACATATGTATACGTAATGTTTTAGATGGTATTTATACTTTCATTTAGCCTTACAGTGAAAGTCTTGGACTTGACTACATACTGAACTGCCGAGCATTTTAAAACCATATGTCGGCTTTAACAGACTTATAAGAAATCAATTTACATATTATAGCAAGTTAAAATGTTAACCAAGTTGGTCTTAGATCTTATCTTTAAGTTACCATTGTGCCAATACAAAACTAAAGGTACACGAGGAATGAGCAAACATAATCGGAGTTGTTGGAGGGAGTGGGGGTTAGTCACTGCAAAAGAATTTCTTCATTCTGGCTATAATAATGATCCATTCTGACCCTAGTGAAATAAAGCATGACTATAAAAATACCAAAAAAGTGAGCTTTTGCCTATTTACAAAGGTTTTCACATAAAAATGTTTGAGTTGTATGTTAACAGGGAAAATTAGTTACCTTTGATAATAACATCGCAACAGAATTATATTGAAATGTTATTTAATTTTGTTGTATCTCGGTGGACATTGACAGAGAAATACCCAAAAGTAATATACGGTTTGAGAGGTCAAGGATGTTTCGTTTTATACTACAATCTAGAAATATTATACAGTTCTTAGAAGTGTTCAATTTTGTTGAGTCCCTAGTATAGTTATTTTATTTTTTAAATTTATACTTTAATCATCCATACATTTTGTTGTGTTCATGCTTTAATTTTTATTTAATTTAAATATAGGTCATGAACGATAGTTGTGAAGAGCTCAATCTTAAGACTGTAATATCTGTACGACAAGATGACAACAATGCTTAAGATCCCAACCGATTCAAAAACTTAATTTAAATGCGCAGAAAGACCGTTGTGATAAGAGGATGGTAAGACTATTCATATAAATGCGTTTAAAAAATAATAAATATTTCATTTTTTGCTTTGTAGGCATATTAAAAACACCAAAAACACTAGCTTTCCCTTAGAACAGATACTGTTTGGCCCATTATAAATTTGATCCAATTTTGAAATTTAGTTTTAAGCCTTAAAAGGTATTCGATGTGTTCAGCCTCTGAGAAATTTATATATTATGTAAGATGATTAGTAATCGCCAAATAGGAGTGAATTAATAAAATTATATGTTGTATTGCTATATTTATTACAACTAAGTGTTCTAGTATTTATTAAATGTTTTTATTGGAAAAACATTACATTTAAGGGGTTTAGGGCGCAATTCCACCAATTGCTGGGAGTTTGAAACTCGGTATCTTTTATTTTTGATCTCCAGACCGTTCTGTTGTGCCCATTTAGCGGTCGTTTCCAGTGCAGATTCTAGAAGGTCACTGATTGTGGGCAGGAGCTTGCTCGTTACCAGTACTGCTAGATAATCCGCATAGGCAATGATCTTTTATCCACTCCTCCCCAACTGAAGAAGAAGGTCGTTAAAGACCAGGTTCCTCAAGAGCGGAGAAATAACTTCACTCTACGGAGCGCCTCTAGCTTATCGTTCTACTCCTGGGATCGCTGTTGCCTCGTTGTGTGCCAATCTTAGAGAGTGCAGCCTTTATTGACTTGATCTGGACACTGTTGGAGGAGCCGCCAAGGCATTACCTTTGAGGTAGGCGTGCTGGGCTACGTTTAATACTCGTTTACCGAGCTTGATTCCAAAGAGTCATTCCATCGTTTTCAGCAAAAAGAGCAAGTTCTCCACCCATCGGGTAAGTACCCAGTTACGAGACACCCTTTGAATATGATGAGCTTCCATCCGTCTCTTATAGGGACTGAATCATTTAATGGCCCACATAATTTTATCCGGTGCCAGAAAACGCTTTCGTTTTCGTTCAACTGCATTTATAAGTTTTGAATCGTCTTCATTTAATTCCCTTTTCTAGCCCTATTGAGCTTGTTTTGCTTGTCTCCTTCCTTGTTTCTTGATTCTGCCGACAAAAGATAGATTTATTGTATCTTTCTAATTTTTAATAGTATTTTTAGTATTTAATCGGCTAGTTTTCTGGTATATTTTCTGCTGATCTGAGTTTCAACAGGATTGATTTCTTATCGTTTGCCATGATATGATAATCCCATGATTATCATCGCTGATTCTGTCGCAAGAAAATTTTGCGCATCTGAGTACTGGGCTTAAAGTTAAAATCGGTTAATTTTAATTTTTTGGGTATTTTATTTTTGGGAAATTTTATATTATGTTTTTCTCAGTGGCTATCTTTTAGAGTCACCATATAAAAAATTTCCATTCGAATGCATCTATTGCTCTTTTCTAGCCTTGTTGAGTTGGTTTCGTTTCTTTCTTTCCATTTGTATGTGTGTTTGTGTTTTTTGTCGACAGAAGATAGAAATAATATATTTTACCGTTCAAGTGAGGGTATACAATCATTTGTTTTCCTGGGACTTTTTTCTTTCGGTCGGAGACTCATCTGCGAAAAACAGGCTGCTCACTTTTTTGTCGAACAAGAATGATTTCTTGTTGTTTCCAAAGGAACACAATCCCTGATTCGGTCAACCGAAATTTAACGCATCTGAGAGCTGGGTGTTAAGATACAGTCACCTAAAACAAATCGGTGTAGTTTTAAATGTTCACAAGCCCAAGAGATGTCTCTTTGTGCCTTTTGATCATTTATATTTTTCCCATTCGAATGCTAGCATAAAAATGAACATTTTGCCAAATTAGTACTAATACTAGTGATACTTAAAAGAATTTTTAACATATTTTTAAATGTAGGTGTGCAATATTGTCCCGTGTGGACTCATGGAGTACCCATATGTTGAATTAGTATATTGCACATACAGCATACAGTAAGACCATATATCATTTAATACAATAACTGCATAAACCAGATTTTTACATCGATAACCGAAAACTATTGGTTCCAGCCCTGGTTTTTTTAAAACTTTTTTTAAGCTCGCCGCTTGCCGGAATAAGCTGTGTTTCTTAAACGGTAATTATTCAACAGAAAAATGAATAATTTGCCCCCGAATTCTGGACATTCTCGCGGACGTGGTCGTGGAACAAAACGAAATGACGATGCAAACCGTGGCCTGGGCCTTCAATTGGTAAGAAAACTAAATTAAATGCAGTCATATGTATGAACATTCCATATCCATTTGCCGGTTATTTTTTTAATTTTTTGGAAGTCACTCGTTGCATATGTATGTAGATACTTACATTTATGAAAAAATTACAATATTTTAATCATTTCTCTGCATACCTTGTAGAAACATATTTTCAAGGCTTTTTAGTTTCAATAATTGACCCATAACTGTGTTTTATACGACAAGCCGACTTTCGGCACGCACACATCCACGCGTATTACAGTGATTCGAGCCAAACCAATGCATGGCAATGTTCCGTTTTGAGTGATGTCTTCTGACACAGACTCAAGAAAAGGCGCGTAAATGTGAGCGTGCCGACCACTGGTTTGTAAATGTATTGGAAATGTACATATGTCCATTTTATGCATTTTAGGCCATGCTTTAATAATAATGATTGAATACGCCGAAGTTCTGATATGTTCATAAAAGTAGAGTAGGTTTCGTTACGGCTCTATCTATTAAACTCTGCCGCGGCGCTGTACCAATACCAATGCCAACACGCAAAAATGGCGCGTCCGTTGTATGGGTGTATAGTGATATTGTAAAATTTCATTCTGTAAACATGTGCGTGCATGTTCGCAAATCTTAGATAAAGCTTATGAACAAATGATAGTCAAAAATGGAACAAGGCATAGTTACATATATTTCAATCATATTTGAAAATTGTACGAAATTTAGAAAAATGAAACTACACAATATCAAAAAGCTACATACATATGTATGTACATATGTACATACATACATACATATGTATGTTTGTAGTTACTTACGCTCCGTCATGACGTTTGCGAATAACTGCCGCAGCGTGGACTGAAATTTTTGTATCTCTTGTTTAAAATAATCTAAGTACATAATATACATACATACATACATATTCTCTCTGAACTCTGTCTTGCTTGATTTAATATTTTATTTTACAACGTGTTTTAAATAATATACTTCGTTGTATAAAATGGTATCGTTTTTCAGGGCCAAACCTCGAAAGAAACATGTCCGGATAAACCTGGCCCCTCAACGGAAGCTGAAAAGTTGAAAAACATACCTAGGTCTACGGATACAGAAGCTCAAAGCGGTGAAGGTATTGGTTTGGTCCTTTGGTATATTAGATATGTGGTAGTAACTTGTTGTGCGTAATATATGTACATACATACAGATTGAAGCTTTGCATAACCTTTAAAGCAGGGCTCGGCACGGCCCATCTAAGGCGTATAGGGCAAGGCACTGCTGCTGCGCTGCCGCTCACGACACGCGTATTACAGTGATTCGTAACAATACCAATATAGTGAAATGTTCCGTTTTCCGTGCGTCTTCACACACAAACGCAAAAACGTCTCGTTAATTGTATGGGTGCCGAGTCCTGCTTTAAAGTATTTATATTCTTGATCAGCATCAATAGCGGAGTTACATCCAGACTGCTGTGAAATCACAGTGTTGCAAGTTTATTTCAAAATGTTGGACGAAAATCTTTGGCATCCATAGTTTGGGTGATACAAGAAAATAAATAAGCAGCACCGTAGATAGTGCTTAAATCTTTGAAGAATCTGGATAAGATCGGATCAATGTTTTAGCCAGAATGAAGAATACTAACTGAGTACCAACTCCTCGTTGTGATTATTCTTATTTGAAATTTGTTTTCTCAATAGGCGATCATCGCGGATCTGTACGTGGACGACGCCTTATAACGGAAGTTGTGCACTCTCGTCCTCAAGGACTTATAACCAAATCTGGAACTACCGGCACAAAAATATCTGTCCAGACCAATTATTTTAAGCTCTTGAAACGTCCATGTTGGACGATTTTCCAGTATCGTGTGGATTTTGAGCCAGATATTGACAACACACGTTACCGTCGTGGATACTTATACGAGCATAGAAATAGTTTGGGTGGATATATTTTCGACGGAACTGTTTTATTCTGTACAGTTCAATTTAAGGCTAAAGAATTAGTCACCAAAAATCACGCTGGAGAAAATATTACCATCAAAATAAAGCATGTTGGTTCAGTTGAAGCAGCTGACAATCAGCAATTCCAAGTCCTTAATCTCATCTTGCGAAGAGCCATGGAGGGACTTAAACTACAACTTGTATCCCGTAACTATTTTGATCCTATGGCGAAGGTACGTCACTTTGCACTTTACAAAGATGGTGTCATAACACCCACGGGCGTTTTTAATTTTTGCTATAGATCAAACTTGATAACTACCGCATGGAATTGTGGCCTGGATATCTAACCTCGATTCGTCAACACGAATCTGATATATTGTTGTGTGCCGAGATCGCTCATAAGGTAATGAGAACGGATACCTTGTACAACATTTTATCTGAAGCGATTAGGGATAACGACGACTATCAAGACGCTTTTAAACGCCAAGTAATTGGTGAGTTTTGCATCCTTTATCTTTTTTGCATCTATATGTTGACTATATTTTTGTGTATATGGCATATTTATATATATATGAATTTATTATTTTGCACAGGTATGATTTGTCTTACTGATTACAACAATAAAACCTATCGCATCGATGATGTCGACTTTGGATCGACACCCTTATCTAAATTTAACACGAAGGAGGGAGATATATCGTATGTGGAATATTATAAAAAGGTAATTTAGCTTTCATATTGCTATAATGTTAATATCGGTACAAAGACATACATATGTATACATTATTGCTCGAGTACATCTCATAGAATAGAATGCGGCCTTTGGCCTAGGTTACTTTTAGACTGATGACTACCAAATGATCCACATTAAAAAGTTTACTTTTTTCTGAGATAACCCTGCATATAGCTTTTTCTTTTACAACAACGTTTTATATCGATTAACCATAAAGTCCTAAATCTAGCGCTGCGAAAATACCTGTCAGGAAATTGCTATTACTTTCGTTTGTGAATGAAACACTCTGATGAACCTGCTGTGTTTTGCAAACGTAATTTTATGGAAATCACTTTACTCTTCTACCATTTCTAATTTTAGAGATATAATATCACAATTCGTGACCATAAGCAGCCATTGGTGGTGTCACGACCCACGGAGAAAAATATTCGTGGAGGAACGGATCAACTTATAATGCTTGTTCCCGAATTGGCTCGAGCTACTGGAATGACTGATGCTATGCGTGCAAATTTTCAGTAAGTACATATGTATGTAACGCTGATCAAAATTTAGACTTATTACATTTTTGTTTTTTTTTTTTTCAAATTAGATTAATGAAAGCAATGAGCGAGTACACGAGATTGACTCCAGACCGTCGCATAGAACGTCTGCGCGTTTTAAACCAGCGCTTGCTATCGTCAAAAGAGAGTATGGATGTGCTAAAGTCTTGGAATATTCAACTGGATACTGCGTTGGTAGAGATCCCAGCACGCGTTTTACCTCCTGAGAAAATTGTTTTTGGCAATCAAAAGCGGTTCCTATGCGATACCCGTGCTGATTGGACTGCAGAATTCCGACAAAACTCAATGTACTCGCATGTGGACATTAAGAGGTGGTATGTGATAACTCCTCAGCGTAATTTACGGGAGACTGAAGAGTTCGTAAAGATGTGCATACGCGCTGCCAGTGGGATGAAAATGCTTATTTCCGAGCCTCGATAGTATGTATTAATTAAAAATGATGTATTATTATAATTAGAATACATTTTGTCCCGTATTTAATTTCAGCGACACAATTCCTGATGATCGCAATGGTACATACTCGCAATCGATCGATAATGCAGTAGCCAAAGATCCACAAATTATAATGCTAGTGCTTAAGGCTCCAAACGAAGAGAAGTATGGGTAAATTTTGTTTAGAAAATGTGGTTTCTAATCGGTTTACATAATCAACAGGTATAGCTGTATTAAAAAGCGGACTTGCGTTGATCGACCAATACCATCACAAGTTGTTACTTTAAAAACCATTGCCCCAAGAAAAGAGAAATCGAGTGGTCTTATGTCCATAGCCACAAAAGTGGTTATTCAGATGAACGCCAAACTGATGGGCGCACCATGGATGATAGAGTTACCTGTTCGCGGATTAATGACTGTTGGATTTGATGTGTGTCACTCTTCGAAAAACAAGAACAAGTCATACGGTGCTCTAGTGGCTACGATGGATATGAAGTCATCAACCCGCTACTATTCTTCAGTAACCGAACACATGAAAGGCCAGGAGTTATCGGAACAGATGTCAATGAATATGACATGTGCCCTAAAAGCCTACCGGGAACATCACGGTACTTTACCAGAGCGAATTCTGTTCTTCCGCGATGGCGTTGGTGATGGTCAACTTCATCAAGTTGTGAACACTGAGGTGAAGTTTTTGAAAAGTCAACTAGATGAAATTTATAAATCGGCAGGCAGAGCAGATGGATGCCGAATGGCATTTATTGTTGTCGCTAAGCGGATCAATACTCGGTACTTTGCCAATAAGCGAAATCCCGTGCCGGGTACAGTAGTCGATGACGTCATAACGCTTCCTGAGCGATATGATTTCTTTTTAGTGTCGCAGTCTGTGCGTCAGGGAACGGTGTCACCTACTAACTACAATGTTATACACGATAACATGGGACTAAGTGCCGATAAACTGCAAATGTTGGCCTATAAAATGACCCACATGTATTATAATTTTTCTGGTACTTGTCGTGTGCCTTCTGTGTGTCAATACGCTCACAAATTGGCATTTCTTGTAGCTGAAAGTATTAATCGGTCGCCATCATCTGGACTAGAAAATCAACTTTATTTTCTTTAAAAGCTTGGGAATGCTAAATACCTTATTTTTGAACAAATTAATCTTAGTATGCTGTGCGTATGTAAAGACAAATTTGTAATTTCAATGTTAGACTCTTATGTATATTTATAATACATTCTAATTCTAGTGTTCGTTCGGCAAACAACTCTTTTTTTGAGTTCAAAACTTTCAGTAACTTTTTATAATATTCAACACAAAGCTGAAGTACCTGGTCAATGCGGACTCATCTCTGCGACCAACCAATTTCGCTGTAGCGATTAAATATAAAAAAAAAAAAAATTTATAATATATATACATATATATACCATATTTAAAACACGTCTATAATCCAAATACTTTATGTTCTATTATACTTCGACCTGTCGGAAAATCAAAACAGTTAAAAGTAATAAAACAAATGTGTTGTTTTTGAACAACTAGACTGTGCTTGTGTGCACTACTGAACAAAATGGAACCTTTTTTCGTTATGAACCCATTTCGCCGAGTTATATATTATATATGTATATACATATACAACTTTTTTTTTTAATTTTGGGTAGGATGATTTGTGGGAGGAGGAGCGAAACTTGAAACTTGAATATCAAAAGCACTGTATGCGAAAAGAAAGACCAGTTTAGTAAACAACAAAAAAGTGTACCGATAGAGCGTGTACTTTGCCCAATTTGGTCATACTGGGCACAGAGCGAAATAAATGAAACTTTCTGGCGCAAGAAAATGTATCCCTCTACCAGGATCCAAACTATTTTTTTTGTTGTAAACAAACCGCAGCCAAAACTTAAGTGTAAACGCCAATTCGGAGTTATTGAGTAAACTCAACTATCGATAGGTAGCTCATGCTGTGTTATTATTATTCCTTTTTTTTTTTTTTTGGTATTTAATCGCTGACGCGACATTGGATGGTCGCACGACGATGAGTCCGCATTGACTCTTATTATTCCGCTAGATTGGCTGTTTTTCCCAGTGTGCGCCCTTCGACCCATATCGATTGATTTTTAGTTTTTCGATAGTTTCTTCAACTGGATTCTACGATTCATCGTTCTACCATTTCTAGGGCTATTATTAATTCTAAAAAAAAAGCACATTTCATTTGAATTGGTCAAAATTCTGCAGATATGTCTAATCCTTACTTTGATGAATATGAAAATTTAGAGGCAAGTTAAGCAACTCGTTTTTTTATATAAATAAAAGGGCCAATGAATGATAACATATCGTTTTTTAGGTCCACGAGCTTATGTTGAAAGATCGGCCCCGACAGCAAGCATACTGCAATGCCATTCTGGCCAACAAAGACAAATTTAAAGATAAAGTTGTATTAGATGTTGGTGCCGGCACTGGGATACTTTCAGCTTTCTGTGCAAAAGCAGGAGCCCGGTTGGTCTATGCCGTAGAAGCTTCCAACGTAGCAACAAAAATTGCATTGGATCTAATACAAGATAATGGCTTAACAAGCATTGTGAAAGTTATTCACTCTAGAGTTGAAGATTTTGTCCTTCCTGTTTCATCTGAGAAAGTGGATATTATTGTTTCGGAGTGGATGGGCTTTTATTTACTCCACGAAGGTATGCTCGGATCAGTTCTTCAAGCAAGGGACAAATTTTTGAAGGAAGGCGGACTAATGTTTCCCACAGAGTGTACTATATTTGTGGCACCTTGCTCTGTTCCATCTTTGTTTGATTACTGGCAGAATATTGATGGTATCAAAATGGACAGTTTTGCCACAAAGCTGAGAGCACAGAAATCGAGTAGGCCAGAGATTACACAATTGGATCCCAAAAATTTACTTCACGAGGGTGTCGTGCTTCATTGGATGAACTTGCTAGATGTCGATATGGCTGAACTAGAGGAAATTCGTTTTAAGGATGTCGTTGCTGCACAAAGAAGTGGAAACCATCAAGGATTTTGCATATGGTTTGAAGTGCTATTTCCAGGCGATGATGCCGTGACCCTCAGCACATCCCCACTCGCCCCGGAAACGCATTGGAAGCAGTGTGTAGTCGTTCTGCCAGAAGACTCTTGCGAAACTCTGGAAGAAAAAGCACCAATAGCATTTGAAATTTCTATGTTGCGTAACTCAAGCGATATGCGGAAGTACAATTTGGAAGTCGAGCTTCTCGATCCGAATATTGAGGAACACCCTGTGCCGTGCTCCTGCCATATGACTAAATGTATACTAACTGAAGCACACTTGAAAACAATGAATGCATCGTGATTTCGTGACCTAATAAAGAGTAAACAAAATTTATTAAGAACTTTTAATACAAATACAATATATATCTCAGTCAAACTTAACATCTATGCACTTTTCGTTATTTTCCTCTTAACAGTTTAGGTAGAAATTCATAATCTATTATTAACCCAACAGACGTTGCAATCTGCATTGTAGCTCTTTAAGACACTGCTGCAATCGATTTGTGTCTGGCTTTTGATAACATATATTCAAGCAGGCAGCCACTATGTCCTGAGCCTTTCCAATAATGCGTCTCCTGTGGAGTATATAAAATTGCATTTAAATTGTTTTCACATTAACTGTAAGTACTAATTAAACATACTTTGATCGGTACCAAATGGCATGCGCGTTGTCCGCCAAAAGAGATACCACACGAATGGCGGATTGGATTAAGTGCCACTCGTTGCCTTCATTTGCCCAGACACGTTCATTCATTGAAATCATCCTACAAAGAAAATATTAATGATCAATAAAACACGAAAACTTGACGCATAAAATATATAACATTATACCTTGAATAGTATTCTAGAAGTAGCTCAAGGTCGAGGTTCATGGTTACAAGTTTTTCTGGGACCGTTCCCTCGGGCATACGCAGCTGACAAGCTCTAATTTCCAATTCCCTTATCAAGAAAGCGAATGGGAAGCAAGCACCCGATTCACTGTATTCACGCACTAATAACTCGATTTTGCTGAACAGCCGGTTGGTGCGGTCCTGAGTCGATCCTGGCTCTTCTACCAAGCTGCTGATTATGTTACCCCACACCGACTCTATAAGCAGGGGATCATTGTGATGGGAGCAATTAAGTATTGACAATTGGCACTCCCACAGATTAAAGGGCTCAGCAAAATGCTGGTATAATTGTGTGATATCATAGAGCGCGTAGTTCAATTCTTTAACAGCCGCTGTGGCGTCTGGCCTTTTCTGGGCCAACGCCGTCATATCAACAAGCACCGCTTTTTGAACTCGAGCTATTTCCAGCTGAAATTTGATAATTCAAAAATGTAAATTAAGAAAAGAGATTTCAAATTTCACATAAACCTAACTTTACCTTGTCTTCTAGTTCCTTTAGGAATATTCCATTGGTTACAGAGGAGCCAACATTTCCATTACGCATGCACATGACAGCCCGCACCAGATACTCAATTCGTTGTTCCAGAGTTATATTTTCACTGCGTGTCATTGCCAAATTATCTAAAATTTGTGATGCCTGGGAATGGTATCCATTCTTTTCATAGTACTTCCAAAGCAAATCAATCAAAATCACATTATCCGGACTACGTGTCACACTTCGCCGCAAAAACTCTCCCAATGTTGGCTCGACCACTTCCAAGAGTTCAGCAAGCATGTCATGAGCGAGAAGCCATTCGTAGAGAGTCACATGGATTAGAGGGTCTTTTATTTTGAGAGTCTGTGAAGCAATTTTTGAAATCGATGGCTTTGATTTGCCATCCATTGTGTCTGCTTTAGATCCGGAGGTATTGCAGAGATAATATGGTGAAGTTTGATCCTGAACAGAATTATTATTGCTGGCCGCCTGGTAGACGTGATCTAGCATAAATTGCACCTCTTTGTAATAGTTCATCCTGCAATAATCAGTTGCTTTTAGTTGCTCATCCAGATCTCATAAGCTCTCTCAATTTACTTACCGAGTGACATAGCAGGAATATCCTTCACGGTCTTCAGATGGCTCGTCGTTGTTATAGAAGTGAATTCCAACTTCTTCGGGATCGCTCTTTGATGCACAGATGGCTGCTAATTCGACTACACCTTCAAAAAAGTCAACGGTTATGAAAAGTTGACAAATGCTATGCAGCGGCAATGTGGGCGCCGCTTCCTTGCACATTTGCAACGTCGTTCTGAGCTTTTGCTCCTTCTCTGCAGGTGACGTGCAGTTTTTAGCACTCATCAGCAGTTCAGTGGCCTTGTATGTGACAGCATCCTCATGCCTATAGAGATTCGGGCATAGCTCACGTAAATTCTTTGATACTTCCGACACACCAGTTTTATCCTTGAGGTACAGATTGATAAGCGAAATTATTAAAAATGCGCACACCTCGGATCGTGTAAGCATCAAGTCTCGAAACGTGGAGCCCCTTAACTTCTTCTGATTCTCGGGACTAAGCTGGAGACAAAGGTGTTGAAATGAATGCGAATTCAAAATGCTCCACAGGGATACCACTTCACAGGCATGCTCTAGAGTAAAAAGTGATTAGTAGAGGACTCAAGTTGTTTGCGATTAAATCTACACTTACTGACAAACAGGTTCAATGCTGAAAGAGACCGCTTCTCCTCCACCTGAGCCTGCTCCGTCATATTTCGTTGGTCGGACATGGGCAAATGGCTGTTGGACATCATTATTGTGCTGTATCCATTCGTTCTGTCCAATTGACTGTCAAATGGCACTCGGGTAGAGGCTACAAATTTGAAGAATGTAAAATTGAATATATGTACATATGAGTATTTAGCTACTTACAGGAAATATCATGCACAGAATTCACTTCGAGAAAACTACGCAACGAACGTAAATCGGACAATAGGGAAGCACAATCGCTTGGACCCAATTTGGTACAAAAATTAGCATCGACACAATTTAATTGCCAAATAGAACGCAACATCCGAGAAACAAATAGATAAAGTCCGTCATGTTTTGATGAAAAAACTAACGCCGCATTTTCTGGACCAAGTGCCTGGGGTGACTGCAACATTCCAGCTGAAAATAGTCAATTTTGTATTTATTAGAGGCCACCTTTTGCCTGTTATGAGAGCTTACGTACGTGAACTAGTAGGCTGACCGTATTGAAATCCAGAGTATTGCGGTGAAGAGAGAGCTGGTTTATTTGGCATTGGTGTAGACATGAACATGGGATGACGCTCTGTCATTGTCACTGAATTCGCAGGCAATGTTTGATTGGGTAGGTGACGCTTACTGGCATTCAAAAACTTTTGATTTTGAAAGCAAGGTTCTCCGCCGTATAACATAAAAGCCTGGGTGGCCAACAGCGCTACATCGCTACCGCGATATTTTTCAGAAGTAGCTAGCAACAAACACGTAGCGCAGGCCTCGCGTTTATCTTGTGATTGGAAAAACATTTTAACTTCCTCATGATGCGGTCCATTGCACGCTTGTAAGATCTGCAGCAGGATGTCTGCCGACTTTAGCAACTCTATAATGTGAGTACCTTGGTTTGTTAGCAAAGCGATTCGGCGGGGGTTGCGTGCCTTGTATAAAGGGGAATTGAGGAGAGGCTTACAGGGATCATGTACCTCAGCTAAGCCCCACACAATGCCATCTAAGCTTTCCAGAGCTGTTGATTCCACGAGATACGTATGATTTGCTGACGGAACAGAGGTAACCGACCACAATAGATCCTGATCTTGTTGTTGCGTAGTAATCATCAACATTGTTTCGTCCGAGCAGTGTGCTGCATGTACCTCCTTGGGCTTGTTGGTGGTTGCGTTTGGTGTGTAACCCGGGGGCAGTCGAACATGTAGTAAGTATAGACCCTTTGACGCTTCCGTTTGCCCAGATAGTGGTGTCTGACCGCAATATTCGGCTTGCGGGCTGGGTGTTGTTGCGTTCGGGGTCTGTTGCGACATATTCAGCGATGTGGTGGAGAAATACAGACGTACGCCGCACTGTGTAACAGCGACAAGGTGTAGCTTGCTTGATTCATCTTCGATAAGGGGACAAATAGCTTTAACAGATTTGAAAATAGATGGGTCAACAGTCCTAAAAAGGTAAACGGATCAAATATTGGTACACAAATCAACAGAAATCAAAGAACATACGTAATCAAGCCAACTGCTCTGTTGGTAATTTCATTTTGGGTGATCCTGGACAGCCTTCGCACATTTGAATAGTTCGTTCCGATATCCCAAGCCTCAATAGATCCGTGCTCCGTTAGAACATACAGCAGTCTGCGACTATTGTCGATGGCTATTCGCTGAATGGGATCCACTTCCTACAAAATAATAAGCAGTTAATCAATGGAGCATTAACATTTGTTTCAGCTTGACTTCGTACCGAAAATACTTTGAGGAAATTGGGAACCATGTAGGATACCAGATTTTGGGAATGGTTTATTTTCTTGCATCGTTTTCCAAACCAGCTAGATTCAGCCTGATAGAACACCTCATATAAGCAACCATCACGACCGCCTAAAAAAATGCGTCCATCGTCCGTTCCTTTTATGACGCTGATTGACACATTGTCAGTTCCAATCACAAATATTGGCCTGTTCATTAGTTGCATTTCATTGTGCGAATTCTCCCCAAATGTTACACCCAACACAATTATTTCTATGGGTGTCGTCAAAACTAAAAGATACATAACATCTTTCACAAAGACGTCTGGTTTGGGCTTTACCAGTCCAACGCTCACAATCAAATGGCTTAAGCCATCATAGTATGCAACATCGCGCGTTTGATTATATGTCCATATGTAAATCTCGGAATCAATGGTTAACCAGGCGCGGCCAATTTCAGGGAACAAGCCCATGTTGCAATGACATTTTACATCTGCAAGTTACAGTTTCAATATTATACCAGTTATCAATATGAATAATGCCACACTATACTTACGCTTAAAGTGCTCCAGAATTTCATTTGGTATCGCAGATTTTGTGACAGTTCGCAATTGTTTAAGGTTATGTGCATTATCCAATTTCAAGTATGCAAGACTTTGGTAATCGTAATCATTTAGTCCACTCATCGTGGCTCTGCCATGCTGGCTGACACCTGTTAACTAAAAGAAAGCTTTACAAGATTGTGAAAGCGACGTAAACCCACGGAACTCACTTCTAATAAACCAGGCTTCTGTCTGTCCAGATTATCGTGCCATTCCAGCATATTTACAGCAGTTGCTAAAATCTCGAACTGCGCGGGCGTAGCAGTCATTTTGTGAAAATGTGTGTGTGTATGTATAGAGCACTAACTAAACTATACTGCTATGTGCGCAGCAACACAAATAAATTTGGAATGACTATTAAAACAAAACTAATGTGAGAAGCAAGCCGGCTGTAATACCAACGCCACTAGAAACAGCTCCCGCCTTTTCTTAGGGATGGTAGTTCGGCTGCATTCCAATAAATACATCGGCATGAATATAATCGTTAGTGTCATTCCTCAGGGCCAATCGAAAAAAAAGGGTATATGCGTGCTAAATACCAGAAATCTGTGCTGCTTCTATGCGTCTATGGCCGATTTTGTAGAACCGATTCCCCAAGGAAAGGTTTTTTCACCAAAAAAGATTAAAACCTGAGCTTCACGCATTGAAGAAATTTGAACGTTATTATTATTATAATTATTTTGTATACAGATTAGAAGGGTATGCGTTTTTGAAACGTTTTTAGTTTAAGTTTGGTCTTGCGAATTCACATACCCGTTATATTGCACTATGTGAAGAAGCTTAGCTATTTGATATGCACAGCGGAAACATGCCAAAGAAGAATAAATTTCACAAATTTTCTGGAACATCGGATGCTCTTCACATGTACACTTGAAAAACTTTTTCCATTCTTGCCATTTTTATAAGACAGCGAGATTTGGAAAGCTGATTTAAAATTTGATGCACAAGTATCACACTTAAATCTGCCTAGGTATATGTCATGCAGTATGTATACATATTTGCAGCTCAAACACCTTTTTTATATGAGATAAGCAATTTTCATGTATGTTTATATGTGGTAAATGCATATCAAAGTTTAGTCATTCGTCACAATATGTTATACCATAAAATCAACACAAATAAAACAAAACCCAAAGCACAGCATATTCAAATCTGATTGTTTCTTTTAGCGCTGAGTATCCTAAGTAGCTAGTAATATTAACAAGAACATCAAAATCGAGGAGAATTATTTAAATTATACGGTATTTTTACAGTATATTTTGAAAATGCAAGGGTATATTTCGGTATATTTTGTATGGTTGTGAGGTATATTAAATCGATAATTCCGCGGTCACCCTGTCCCTTCCTCTTTTCAGCCTTTTTCCGGTCGGTTTACGGAGCGTAAGTTTGGTGGATTTTTATATGAAAAGAAATGTTCGAACATCAAAATAACTGCATTTGTTTATTGTCTATTGAATATGTTACATGAAAGTTGAAACATCAGGCGTATGGTATATTTGTGTATATTGGTGCTTTAATGTACATATGTTTATGTTTGACTGTGTGAAAGAATGATGGTGCAATGCAAACATAAATTTGTGCATATAAAGGCTCAAAAACACAAAGCATACCCTGTCTGTCAGCTGAATATAAATCGTATTTATAATTTCAATGTGGCAATCAAAAAAATATTCATACCTACATATCTCTTTCTGAGCCGTGTTTTCTATACTAATGGATATTTTATTTTGGTTTTAGTGCCATCAACATGCGGACGATTAACTCGAACCAATGTGTCAAAATCCCCAAGGACATCAAGGCCTCGGTGAAGGCTCGTGTGGTGACCATTACTGGTACCCGCGGCGTTCTGAAACGTAGCTTCAAGCATTTGGCTCTGGACATGTACATGTCCGACAAACGTACGTTGAAAGTGGAGAAGTGGTTTGGCACAAAGAAGGAGCTTGCCGCCGTACGTACCGTCTGCAGTCATATTGAGAATATGATTAAAGGTAAGGACACAACAAGACACCTTTTTGCTCGATGTTAATGCCTACTTTTCTGTTATTATAGGAGTGACGTTTGGCTTCCAATACAAGATGCGTGCCGTGTATGCCCATTTCCCCATTAACTGTGTCACTTCCGAAAACAACTCGGTTATCGAAATCAGGAACTTTTTGGGTGAAAAGTACATTCGCCGTGTAGAAATGGCACCTGGTGTGACTGTCGTCAACTCCACAGCCCAAAAGGATGAGCTTATCGTTGAGGGTAACGATATTGAGTCTGTTTCTGGATCAGCAGCGCTCATTCAACAATCGACCACCGTCAAGAATAAGGATATCCGTAAATTCCTTGACGGTCTTTATGTCTCTGAAAAGACGACCGTTGTTAAGGTGGAATCTTAGACTATAGACATATTGTGTTTCTACCTGAAATTGTAATAAAAAACTGGCCGAAACTCAATGCGTATGACAAGTGTGAAGTCTTATACTTAATCATAATATTTGCATATAATTCAACAGTAGTTTTACATTTTTGGTGCACTGAGATAGCAATTTGCACAAGTTACAGATTTAAAATTTCGTTAATAGTTACATTTGTTCGTCATTGCTATAACCGGTACTCAAGAAGTACATGGCGTATCTTAGAAACGGTTCCGACCGTATAACATGTATATTCTTGATCAGCATCAACAGCCGAGTGGATACAGCCCATTCCGTAGAGAATGAGCATATCTATCAGAGATACGAATAAGGGTTAGATTGTATCATTATTGTAGGGGGAATGTCTAAATTCCTAATTGTCCAGTGGATTCCCTTACAGCAATTCGTTTTATGTTTGTTTACTCCTGCTTCTGCTTCGTTCTGGAACTGTTCCATGGAAATTATTCTATGGCTCATATCAAGAATAGTTAGCATGAATAAAAGAGCGTTCTCAAAGAACGCTAAAAGAACCCACATACATATGTACATAAAATTGTACATAATAAAATTGTTTTCAAATGAATTCCTTTTACTAAATTAGATAAAATAAAAGAAATAGATAAGAAAGATCTTGTTTTCAACAAGTCCTCATACATTTGCACCAGCTGCGTGGGGTACGCTTATCGATAAGTCAACTGTGACGTCTCGCTTGTATGAACTGACATATCTACGTATATATTGTTGGTCAATCGCACTGGTCTTTAGTGGTACTAGTCTTTTACTGGATGAAATTGTGTTATCGATGTATCGATTTAATATCAAAATAATCATTTGTGTTCATGGTTCCACGTATGTACAAAAAACAACAAGATGTCCATTGTTTTTAAACTGATGCATAACAGATAATCATTCAAAATGCTATTTGACACGAGCACAAGTGAAATCTCGGATCAGGGATTACTACGTATTGCGGAAGAAGAGGTGTGTATTCACTTATGAGCTATTAAAAGTAATGAATTGAATGCTTTTATTGCTTAGGAAAAAGTCAACAGCAAACTGGAGCAGTTGCTGGTTAAACAATGCCAGATTGAAGCAAAAATGAGTGGAATCGGAAGAGCGATGGTTTTACTGCACACCGTAGACTCTGATTCCACAAAGTTGAACATGCAAATTGTAAATACTGCTCAATTGGCTGAATCTGTAAGTGCTAAAGTACGTCGGTTAGATTTGGCCCGCTGCCGTGCTTCTGAATGTCAACAGCGTGTGCACGATTTGATTGATCTACAACTGTGTAGCCAGGGCGTAGTTAAAGCCGTAATCGAGGAAGATTTCGAAAAAGGTGCCGCCCACGTTGCACGGTTTTTGGCCATGGATCAGCAATTATTGCATCGAACTGCAGATGATGTCTCGATAACGTCGGTCAGCGACGCGGTTCAAACACTTGAGGATGCGACAGAAACAATTCGAGAGCTAATATCCAGACGTTTCGATGAAGCTGTTAAAAGCAATGATTTGGCTTCGGTGGAACGGTTCTTTAAAATCTTTCCCTTGGTTGGCTACCATCGAATCGGTATAGACAAATTTTCCAAATACATTTGCCTGAAGTTATCTGATAAAGCCCAAAAAGAACTAAGAAATGTACAAGATATAGCCAAAGCCGAATGTCGTTTGCAACTGGCCTATGCCGACCGATTGACTTCGATTTTAGAGAACTTTGCACGCGTTGTGGAAGTTAATCAGCCCATCGTTGAAGCATATTATGGGCAGGCGTATGTATAAATATGAAATTGTAACTGGCTGTTATTTATTTATTTATCTCTACCATTAGATCCGCGTCTCTGATTGATATGATTGCCATTTTGCAAGAAGAATGCGATGCCGAGGCAAAGAATTTATTGTTGGAGTTTAACAAAAATAGACAAATTGTTTATCGCAGCAAACAAGTATATGAATGCACTCAAAGGTCTAGCAATGGAACTACCAGCAGCAACAGCATACCTTCCTTGGGTCATTATCGCAAGCCCTCAGGCGGATCAATAGACAAACTAAACCCGAAAGAAATCGATGCTATCATAGCTGAGATAACTGTCATGCATTCAAGAGTAGAGTTGTACTTTCGTTTTATGCGTCGCCGAATGCAAGTAAGAATTTAAATTTCAATTTTAGCTTTAGCTTTGACTCAAACAATCTCGATTTTAGATACATGTTGATACATGCGTGCCCGAAAAAGAAGACCAGATTATTATTATGAATCGATTTGAAAGGATTGTCAAGAATTCGGACCTACGCCGACAGATGCAAGAAATTTTGAGCACCTATTTGCTTTTTGAAAGGTAAACTACACAATTTTCTCTTACTAAAATATTTATATATATTTTTAAAATGATTTTGAAGATATTTCATGGAGGAGAGCGTACTTAAAGCCATCGGCCTTGACAAATATGAAGCGGGACAGCAATGTTCTTCAATAGTAGATGATGTTTTCTTCATACTTCGAAAATCCATTCGGCGTGCCTTGACAACGCAATCAATAAACGGAACATGTGCTGTTATTAATAACGTTGCTGCCTGTCTTGATGGAGATTTCATAGCTGCGCTCAAGAATCCTTTAAAGAGTGGTTATACCTCTGGATATATCGACCTAGCTCAAGCATACAACGCAATACAAACTACGTTGCAGCAAGGGAAATTGCATTCGACTGATGCTGATCGAAGCCGAACTAATTTTCTAGTCCAACTGAACAACGCAGACATGTCCACCGAATATATCGAAACTCTGTGTCAGACCATGGAAATGGAAATTGCTGGAACATTTCCGTGCACGACCCCGGTTGAGCGACAATTGCTTGACAGCTGCTTGACGGAACTTAAGGCTGTTCGCGACGCATTAAAGGCCACTGTCGACTTTGGAATGCAGCAACTTAGATCCAGCGCAATAAAGCCACGAATAAATCCTTGGATAAACAAATTTTTAAGCTACAGCCACAACCTTACAGAGGCAAGCTTAAAACACACTAAAATGTAAAACTTTATTCTTAATTTGATATGTTATTTGTAGGAGGAACTTGCCATTTATGAAGCTGAAGAAACTTTTGTTCAGTTTTTTATCGTTCATCTGGATGGACTGCTAAATTCATTCAAAACGGCCTTGAGCCCACGCAATTACGATGCGCTTGTGAGCATATTGGCAACGGAAGTCACAATTCAATTGGAGAGAGCCATTAAAAAATGCAGTTTTAACAGGGTAATTATTTATAAATTATTTATGTGAAATTCGGTTCTAATTTAGTTCAAACTCATCTCTCACTTGAAAGCTTGGTGGCCTCATTCTCGATCAGGAAGTTCGTGCCTTGGGCACTTATTTGACAGGAGCGACATCATGGTCAGTGCGGGATAAGATGACGCGAATTTCTCAAATCGCCACTGTATTAAATCTGGACAAGGTTTCGGAGCTCTCGGAATTTTGGAGTCCAGACAGTAATAAAGAAATGCCATCATGGCATTTAACACTCAACGAAGTCCGTGCTATTTTAGCACTGAGGTAAATTTTAATTGTAAATTGTACTTGCATATAAAATAAATTATTTTTATTATTTTTTCAGAATCGATTTCCGTATAGAAGATATAAAACGCTTGCAGCTATAGTATTTCAATGTTTAGCTTAGGAAATGTTATGAGCGGAACTAAACCAACGGTTGAAATCCAATCGCAGTAGAAGCTGAGAAAGCGGCCCCAAACAAGATGATGTTTTAATGTTCAGCAGTAATTGAAGAAGGCTCGCTATTTGGACGCCAAATCTAAAAATATAAAACAATATATTAACATATTATATTAACATGTGAATTCAAAAGAAAATATAAACACGCGCTTTGAACGGACCAAAAGGTCAGTACATACATAGTTAATTAGCTACTCTGTAGTAAACTAAGAACTCTTTTCATTCCGAAGAGATACTTATTCTCAGCCAAAGCTATCAGCTCCAAGACCCTTGAACAATAACTAGGTATAGATATAAGCAAACAGACAGGCGGACATGGTGTACACATATCTATTCTATCTAACTTAATTGCTATATAAATCATTAAAGAATATTGGCAAGGATCATACCTTTCCTCCAGATTATCGAGCTCCTTTAGAAATGCATCAGATGTGTTTGCCAACGCGTTGATGCTGCTACATTTTTCACATATATAAAAGAGTTCAAGAATGTTGCCATAAATGGGGTTTGTGGGTTGGTATGTTGTGCGTGATGAATCCATTTGTGAATCCTTTGAGCCAGAAATCAGGAAGCACTGGGAAAGAACATTCGCTAGAAATACTGTATGCTTTTTTTGTATTTCTTCAAAATCTGCTTTGTTCCTAATGGCATTTATCAAAATACTGAACTGACCTAAAATATATGTAATATTCGTAGATGTTAATATGCAAGCAAGCATCTTGTTTGGTACACTCACTTTCAAGTACATCCACTTGAATGTAATACTGCATATTATTCAAAAAGAACATCAGTTGATTGAGGAGATTCATCATTCGCATGTTTATGTGTCCAGACTTCGATTTGGCTGCCAATGTCTGTGTTGTCCAAACTTGTTGCAGATCGTACTGAAGTTTTCTTATTGTCAATAAGAATCGAAATATCTGATTATATCGCTCAATTGCCTTTGGCGAAAACAAAAGATTCAATGGCCATTCGTATATATATTTTAAATGAAGATTTTCAAAGATTCGAAAATCGCAGTGTTCATCTGACTCCCCGATAGTTTTCGGAACACTAAGTGAGAAATTTTCCAAATCATCAGTAATTCCCATGACAGTTGCGGCAAGCTGCAATTACGAGACAAAATGTATTATATGTAAATATTTAGTGTAACGAAGTACATTTAACCAACCTCAAAAGATCTGGTGTAATTTTTTGAGCTGGAGTCACAATAGACATCTGAAGCGCGGTTGAGCTGAGATAAAAACTCTAAGTAAAACTCTCCGCGCCCTAACAAATAGAAATCTTTAATTAATCCCATTTGGCGTTCTAAGTCAACCTCGTTTAGGGCTATCTCTGTCAAACGCATGCTGACGTATTTCTTAATGTCATTAACAACGCTTTCGATATGAAAAACATCTATTTCTTCATCATTGTTAAGATCCTTTACCATTTCAAGGAACTCAGATTCTTTGCCATTCCACAGGTTGTAAATGTCATCGCCCGAACTATCAGAACGTTTATTTTCCCAGTGATCGTTCTTATTTTTTCTTTGAAAGCTTCGTCCCATTTTAAAAACCAGAACTGTTTGCCCAACGAATAGAACTTTCTCAGCCACAATAGTAGAAAGAAATCCTGGCAGTTGACTCAAATTGATTTCATATTGCCATATGTAGTCCTCACAATTTCCACCTGCGTTCTAAAGGTTATAATCATTATTTGTAATTAAAACCGTGCTCAAATTGTTTAGAAACTCACCAGACGGGTATTATTTACTGATGATTTGGAGCAAGAGCCATTCAGGGAGGAATCATCTTGTGGAGAGAATTTAATAAAAAACTCGGAAAAGACATCGTCGATCACCCCAAAAATTAGCCAGTGAGCCAGACTTGAGAAAAACGAAAATTTGACTGGCTTCATGACTCTATAAAATAAATACATATATATTATTATATATTAAACACCCTTTGTCTATTTTAAACTACTTGCATTTTTGTAATTCTTTCCAGTTGAAAGTCTCCATGCTCGGAATGTTGATGTAGGCTATGAAGCATGGTGCACCCGTGCAGTTTTTTCACTTGTATTTCGAAAATAAGTTTCTTCAAAAAAAGTAGAATTGGGAGCTTTGCCTGCAAAGCATCGTGAACAAATGCAAGCGAGTTGGGTTTATTCTTTGAGCAAAATGTTTCAAGCTGTGTGATTTCCTCATAATATTCTTCAAGCGCTGCCTCGACGCCTTTGCCAAAATTGATCAAGTAAAAGCCGTGTGGAAGATCTAGGATAAAATTATACACGATTACAAGTTATAATCGTTTCCAAGTATGTTTGAACTTACCTTCAATGTTGTGATCTTCATTAAATGATTTTTTACACCGTTCATCTTCATTTAATCTCAATAAAAGTGTGAACTGAACAACTTCGTGAAGAACATTAATTACATTCAAAATTTCTTGAAATAGTTCTCTCTCGCAAGGATGGATAAAGTGGTCAATGGTGTTGTTGTCCTAAAACATATAAAGTTGATGTTATATCCATGTTAAAGTAATCGTACTCGTACATATGTTCGCCCTATTCTTACCAAAAAAGTCTTTATTCCAATTCCTTTCTTAGTTTGAGTTAAGCAGGATAATAACAAATCGTGGATCATTGTTGTGCTTTGCTAATTATTATCAGCTATCCGGCTAATGTAAAATTTCGATATATCAAATATATCGATATATCGACATATTTCAATAAGGGTAGTCCCGCAATAAGTATTTGCATTGGAAATAGACCTTAAGAGCAATCTCAACTGCAAGACAAAGGAGATACATTGAGAAGAGATGATGAGCGTGTCTCGGTGGTAAGCAGTTGAACAGCCTTAGTAGAGTTTGAAATCGTGGTAGACGGCAATTATAAGAATAACTAATTTAAACGGCTCAATGTCTGCTGATTTCTGATGATAATGTTGATATTCTTTTTCTTTTTTATGGAAATAGTTTTCCCATTCTACTTTGTATGCAGTTTTAAAGATAAGAGAAAACAAAAACCCGGTGAGAATCTATCAGATCAGATTATTATCCCCTTACTCTAAATTAAATAAGTAAATTCGGATTCAATAGATTGGTATTATGAGTATAATTGAATGGCAATATGGGAGCAAGATTTTTTTCGCTCGACTAAAACCGAGCGCTAAAAAATAACAATGATCTTGTGTCTTACACGCACACATAAATTTGCATCAGCTGTCTGGGGTCTGGTAATGTACGGTTAGTGGTCTTGAGCTGATCGTCCCCAATAAATGTACATATACATACATACCTATTGCATCGAACCCACTCGACATTTCATTTAACTATACTAGCAGGGCATTAAAAAATCTTAAAAGCGTAACAAATGCTCTACACAAATTGACATTTTCTTGCTGGTCAGTTTTTAATATTTATTGAATTAATAATTTTCCAGTTCAGGCTCCTCCCGTTAATCACCCAACAAGTATCTCAAGTGTTAACTGTGATTTGGTCAACACCGTATTAATTTCCGAAGATTTGGTTGTAGTTATCTCGCCAGTAGTATGTAAACATGAAAAGCCGAACAACGAACAATGAGCATTGCATTTTAAAGCCCACCGCCCGTCTAACTGAAAGGGAAAGGGCCTTCGGCCCTCGGCTGGTTGGACAAGATGTCGATTGCCAAATGTAATAGTCTAATTGAATTAACTTGTTTGGTCCATTGTGAGACACATACCACATACAAAATTATACATTTTATTGTTTTTGAAATGCAGGTATTTGGTGCATACAGTGGTCGGCTATATAGCCTAGAAAACAGGTACAAATCCGTACGTTGTCTTGCTTACAGCTTGTTTCTTCTGTAAGTGTGGGGTCATCAACGCAGCAGCAGAGCAGTTCCTTTTTCCGGCGAGATAGGCCGTGGCAAGTACTGTTCTACAGTGTATCATAATCAATCAGCTCTTTACAAGCCCAATTCGGCAGCTCTGTTTTGTATTCCCAGTCGACACCCTAAAAGTACACAAATTTATGAAAACTTTTCTAAACTTTATATAAATTACTAGATATTTACCTTATATTTCCAAGCATGCAGGTACATGATCAGATCTTTGGCATTGGGATCTCTGTAGTTAACTTTGCATTCATGACAGAATGGATCAAATGTTGTTTTAGTTGGATCAAACGGGTCTATTGGCTCTTCATGACCAACCTTAAAAAAACCAAAAATTATTATAAAATAACTTGAATTTCGACATATGCAATTTAACATACATCTTTAATTGAGTCAACCATTGATTTTAATTTTGTATGCTGGGCTTCTATCTCCGTTAAACTCTCATTTTCTCTAGAATTTGTAACTTCACATTTGATTGGATTTGCTATTGGCAAAATTCCGCCTTCTTCCATTCCCAACCAATTTTCAGCATTATGAATTTTGATTAGATTATTAATAAGCTGATCGTCACTTTTTCCTCCGATGTCGCCTCCTCGCCCTTTCAGGGGACCAAACACTTCGTGGTTGTACAAGGGATCATTTACAATAGGATAACCTGCCGATAAAAGAAGGTTAGATCTTATCTGCATTGCAAACGCACCTCAATAAATTCTTACCTAAATATTGTAGGTGTACTCTTATTTGGTGCATGCGTCCAGTGAGTGGTTTACACAGAACAATGCTGCTGTCTCCAACTTCAGAAATTCTTTGGAACGTTGTCTTGCAGTCTTTGCCGTTTGGCGATACCCTACAAACTCCAATTTTGTAGCTGACAACTTGAATAGGTTCATTGCATTCAATAATGCCACTGTAAAAAGTATATGGAGTATATTTTAGAATTTCTATGGTATTTGCGTAGCTTACTCGGGAAAACGACCCTCTACGCGACAAATATATTCCTTTTGTACTTGTCTATTTCGTATTTGTTGTTCCAGCTCACGAGCTTTCGTTGAGGTGCGCCCAAAGATAAGTAGGCCAGATGTAAGACGATCTAATCGGTGTATAGTTCTTAGGTTCTTCAGGTTGTGCGACTTGGCCAGTATGAACACCACAGTATTATGTCTATACCGACCACACGGATGTACCTGGAAGTTTTGTTCGTTTGAGATTAGTTATTTTTCGTTTAGTTATTTGTGTTGTTAATAGACTTACTGGTATTGAAGCCGGCTTATTAACAACCACAATGTCTTCATCCATGTGTACTATGGCAATAGACTGTAGACTTACAGGGACTTCATGCCTATAATTCAAAATGTATTTAATTCGAATTTGTTAACGTTTTAGGTGCAATACACTTTACCTATGAACGACATTTGAAAGGAGATCATTGTGCTTGAGTCTGTAGTCTGAAGGGACTTTCTCATAATTGACGGTTAGTTTTCCAGTCTCGATACTGCGCTGATACTCTTCTGCAGGATGCGCGCGGAACTCACGGGCGAACACGTCTAGGATTTTCTCGCCAACCCAACGACCCTTTGTAAATGTCGTGAACGTAAAAAAATAAGGATAAACCTTTCGAAGGCCTAAAGGTAACAAAAATCATGAAAAATATATATTTATTCAACGTTAACGTTTTTACCGTTTTCAAAATAATAGGACGTCTCGTCATATTTTTCATCCGTCAAGTTCAGTTTTTTATTTTTGGGAGATTTGGTGTCTAATTTGACTTTCTTTGCATCAACTAATTTGTCTGTCTCGATAGTCTTTCGTTTTTCAGGCAATTGTGATGCATCTTTTTGTGCTGTCGTTGAAACCTGGAAATAAATATTTATTATTATTATTTTTTCATTTAATTTTCGCAAGGGTTCTGTGCATAAACCGAGATTTGCATCCCACTCTCATGTGACTCCTTTTCTTGGTCCGTTATTCTGGCCCCAAATCTATCTGAAAAATCAGGCTTTGTTGCTTGTGAAAAATAAAAGTTCGGTTTTATTGAGTGCAACAGCAACGAAGTAACAGTAGGTTCCATTTAAAAGCCGTGTACCTTTAAAATTGAAAAGCTTTTTAAGCTCTAGAAATGCTAGCGTTTATAAAGATGCAAATGGCCACATGAACTCGACAGCCACCGATACTTATTCTAATAATAATTAAGAGCATATAGAAGAATGAAGACTGTATTGTAAACAAACACTCAGAAGGCTAATCCAAGGGGCTTTTAATGGTAAGAATGCCTTAAAGAGTTTGAAATGATAGAAGAAATGGTATACAAAAGTATTTTAAAAGGAAAGAGAAACAATGGACAGCGCACTTTAGAAACCAAAGCTGCCACTACATGAAAGCAGAAAATACTGACACAAATAAATGCGGAAACATCACGACCATGTAGCTTCCCGCCAACTTGAAAAAAGTAGCTCGTTAGAGGACCACAATAATGACACTAGAATGAAGCAGAGTGCCACCACCTACCCCAACAAACACCAAGTCGAGGAATGGAAGGTTGAAATGAGAAATAATTATGACAATTTCGCGGATAAAAATATGAAGGTGCATACATAAGGAAAACGGGTGGTCCGACGAACCGACGAGTCTTATCATAAAAACAACAAAGACATTAAAAAGCCGAGATTTTCCTAGATGCTTTTAAATGTCTTTTGTGCAACACAAGGGCTTAAGTGTTACACTTTGTAACCTTTTTGCCAAGACGCTGGAAAATAAGTGAGTTGCAATTTACCCAATCTTGAAAAGTTTTAAAACATTTTTACTATTCTATCATGACTTTTACTACTATTATATTATTGTGCGAAGATTTATTTTGGTATTTTTGGCATAGTCGTTAGTCGAATGCAATCAATCCTATTTCTTGTTTATAGCTCCTTAAAAAAATTAATTTAATGTATTTATTTAATTAATGAAATTAATTCGATATTCACTAATTATATGAAAAGCCAATATTCAAAGTTTCAACTTTGGAGATTTACCTTAAAGGTGAACGGCAAAAAAAGCGGCATTTTAGCCCACGGATTCATACATATGTACATACATACATATGCATGTAAATACATACATATGTATATACGCATATTTATGTAGATTGTTACAACGTTTGCTTACTTGAAGATCGCCGTCGGGAGCGGAATCGTGGGATTGAGCTTCTTGATCGATCATGACTGTGTCTCCTATGGTAGATGGCACGGCTCCCTCAATATTTACTTTTTTATCACCTTGTTGCAAATTAGCGTGTTGCACACTTTCTTTGTTAATCATTCTTAAGAACCTCGACGGCACTTTGGAGAGTCCGTATATCTTCAATAATTTGTTATATCTCTTAAACAAATTATGTTGACACTTCAATAATTCTAACATTAACCATTTGCACGTGCAGTATTAAATACTTCTTACATATCTACTTATGTAGACATGAATGTATGTATGCACATACATACATACATATGTATGGAATGGAATGTACTTAAATGCATAATGACTATAACAAATGTATGTGTGTTTTATACAGTTAAAGCATGTACCCATCTATTATAACAACAATTTTCTGAAGGGATAATATATTTTAATTGTCGAGTAAACTTCATAAACATTTTTGGTCTTCTGAAATGGTTACTGAAACCATGGCGCTGAAATTCAAAAGTTGAGGGTATTCATGGGTTTGCATTGATGTTGATTTCTGTTGGACCGTTTGGTTCTACTCAAACTACTCATTGAGTTTTCAAGCTATTTCAAAATGCTCATAGTTTTAATTTATAAATTTGTAGTTTGATTTAAATTTATAATAGATAGACAGGTCACGACCTAGAATTTTTCATCTATATCACTGGATAAAATGGATTCTGTTATCATAAAAATTACCAGTTTTACAAGATCGCTTCCGATATATTTCGCTCGGGGAACAGTATGACCAGCGTGCGGTTACATTGTATGAAGTTGTAGTATTGTTGGAAATTACGGATATTACTACATATATGCTGGAGGAGGACGGGATACGAGGCCGTCTGCAGAGGGACGTCGAGTTTTTCCTGCTGTAGAAGGCGTGAGACGACACCCGCCGGAGTCTTGAGCGAACCTAAGACAACATGATGGTATGTTAAAGAATGAACATGCGGCTGAGGGACCCAGAGGGCGGCCGAGATGGAGTACTTGGGACGGCGGGATCCGGTGTTGAAAGCGGTCGCGGTGGCTCCAGCCAGGATGACCGGGCCGTGGTCCCAGTCAAGCTAGCCCAAGCCCGAAACGATCGCCGACCCATCGAGCTGCATGGGGGGCGTATGATGCGCGACGGGCGTGTACTGTCCCAGCAGTGGAGGAGGAGTAGAGAGCTCCGAGCCAGCGAGAACAAGCAAGTCACGAGGAGATCAGCGGGGAAAATCGTCAGAAGAGACACCCGAGGGGGAGAATAAAGGGGAGACTAGTTGTGGCCTGGATCTGAGCTGCAGGCTTTCTTGTAAGTAGTTTAAGGGTCTCCACGTGGTGTCTAACATATGTACATATGTAGCACCTCCGATAAAAAAAACAGGGTTCGAAAAATTTTATTACATATTGAAGCAATTGGTTGGAAAGTATTTGCTTTCACGAGTATAGGATTCAAGGGACTTCGTGTATTTAAGAAAAGCCGTCCGTAAAAGGGTCGAATTATTTTGTTGCTTAGTGGTTGAAATAGGATGGCACATCATGTTGGCATCCTGCTGGCACATGTCAAGGGAAAGTAATGTTCTAATGGTAATTCTTGCACTCCGGTATTATATATCCTCCTATTTGATCCGAATATTAAAATATTTGTTCGGTCTCCGTTCTTGGTAAAGATTTTTGGGTTTTTGGGGGTCTCAGGAGGTGTTGAAAAATGTAGGAAATATACATTCGAATGGTGCTCTAGATGTTATAGACTGCCAGACAGACTTCAATAACTCGACTCGGCTATTGTGGCGAAATCTCTTTCTTTTTCGGTGCTATACACACCCACTTCCACCACAATAATATTTAATATAACCCTAAAAGCTTAGAGTAATTTGTAAAAAGTTTACTTAGAAAACCTGAAGAGAAATACTTTGAATTGATACATTTTTTAAAATAAAGCATACATAGTTGGTTGATAACATTTGGGTTGGGTAGCTTAGCATTGCATGCCTGACTCCTGTGACTCGCTTTTTTTTCTCTTACTCGCACACAAGTCGTCTAAAAGTTATAGGGCTTTCCTTAAAAAGCTGTGGTCACGACAGGATAAAAAAAAGGTAGGCTGGGCAGAAGGCTTCAGAGTCCGAAGTTTTAACCACCCTTTTCAGTCGATCGCTTGTTAATTAGTAATAGGACCGCAAGTATAAGTATATAGGAAATACTCTGTTAATTTGCTTAAATGTAAAACTCATTCTTACAAATCTTAAGTTGATCTTAAAGGTGATCTACAACCGGTATGTTGACACAGGCTGGATTTTATGCAGTTATATTGGGTAAAGGGTGAAAACTACAACACTTTGCTACACAGAAACAAATATACAAACATCTGAAAGGGTATAAGGGCTAGCCCCTCATATAAGGCAACATTTAATGGCCAGTGGTCGTAGCGCTACACCTGGAATAGGGGATGGTGCGTGCTTGTATACGAGAGTGAAAGTTGACGTTCGTTTGTGAAAACGAAGAAAGTGATTAAATCAGCACGATATTTTGTAGGTGTGTTCGCGCTCACCCATTAAATATTTTTTGTTTCGTGTGTTTGTCCGTTAGTTTGAATGTTATGTGTCCACTGGCATATTTCAACCTGTACTGTTACTCTTATACATATACAACATTCAGTCCTGTGTATACAACAGGTATATACATATGTACAATACATTCGTACATTAGAGCTCTAAATTGCGTTTGCCTGACAAAAATGACGACATCGTGTTTTGCTTGGATAAGCGTTACTTTTCCAGCTACCAGCTACTGGACGTTTTTAAGGAGTGCCTACGCCTAGGAAAGCCCTTTTAGAAGGTTGGGAAAACTAACCGTCTTTTATTAGTGGTAGATTTACTGAAATTGGTGAATCAATGAAACTGTTATTAAGACTTAAGAATTTAATATGTATTAGGCAAAAAGATAAGAGATGTTAGCCGGTTGATAATGGCATGTGGTAGCTGTTACATTTACACTGTGCGACAATATGAAAACAACTTATATTGATCACGAACTGAAATGTACTTAGAATTTTCAATTTAATAAAATCTATTTTAAAAATAAAATAAAAAACGATTTGTTGGCTTTTTATAACCAAAGATGAAGGTTTGCAACTACGTAATTCTGAAAACATAATAAATATCAACAGCTACATATGGCTGTCAGCCACAAATAAATACCACAACATTAAAATAATAAAAATAAAAGTCATCACATATGTACATATGTATGTATGTATGTACGGGTTGCAGTTAATATTAAACATAAAGTACAAAATTGCAAGAAACTCATTCGAATTGGGTAGTCTGTCTGCATACACATTTGTGAAACCCTTTCCTTGCAGATCAAAACTCATAAAATTATAAGTGAATAGTTTAAATCAGTTAATTTCTTTCCAGGTTAATATCGGGATAAAACGTATATACAAATCGGTTTTTATTGACTTTTAATATTTTTTGGCATGAAATTCCCTTATGTTGTTGGACTATTTATTGTTTATTGTAAATTCTCGTAAACGAGTCCTCAAGCTTGTTACATCAAGAATCCGTCTTTCTCTCCAATGTGCTCAAAACTTTGTCCAAAAAGCTTGAGCGCTCTCTTATGTTCGACGAACAGTCTCCAAAAAGCTCTGCATGCAAGGTAAGAAAGAAGAAGGAAATGTGAAATTTTGCGTCTTTGGATCTTTGAAAAATTAAAATTCTTCTGTCATATAAGCAAATTCAATTGCGGTTTGGATAATATTTTTAAAACGTTAAATACTTTCTGTATTTCAACTGCTACGAAGCTTACATTTTCGTCTTAATTTTTCCCTCGTTTGGTATCGAACTATTTTAGGTGTTCCGTATTTTGATGTGGGAACAGGGAACTAAATTTAATATAATTTTTCATATTTATTGCAAAGCTCAATACCTCGTTGTCGCAACATACCTTGTTTTTAAGCACTACATACATTTTTTGTCGAACCAACCACAGCCGAGCGAACAGGTTTGTTCGCACCGTTGCGGCCGTTTTGTATTATAAAATTTGAAATTGTAACTCAGAAAAGTTTCGGCCGACAACTCGATCTAAACATCATATGCATGTCGGCATTGTGTTAACTTGGCTGTGTTTTGGCTTTTAAAACAAGGGACTCGGCCGTTTTGAGAAAATCATATCCCAATGCTGACCTGCCAACGACGTAACGGAAGGTGCTTGCTCGTCTCATTTTTTAAATTCCCGCGTGTTATAAATTGACGGCTTAAAATAGTTTACATATTATACATATGTATGTATGTGTGTGTACATACATATACTATATGTAGTATTAATAAGTGATTAAGAAGTGTGATTTAATTTGGGAAAGGCGTTTCCACGATTTTACTGAGTGTCTGATTTTACGTACCGACCCAAGAAAACCAAAATGAACAACTGAATCGGATATTTATAAAATACAACTAACTTCAATTAAATTAAACAAATATATCCCTTGGATTTCTTTTGAGTGAATGTAAAGCAGTAACTGAGGAATAACAGCAAGTAAATACCTCTAAACGAACCAACGGAATGTCTTAAGGCTGAGTGATCAAAAACTTTGCCATTGACCAACATTTAGGGAATCCAAATACGTGTAAACAATCATACTGTATAGCCTATTTAAGTGAGCTTCAAATTCGAATACGGAATATGCATTACAAAAGTAGTTGTAAACTACCAAGCAAACTAACCATTTTCCTTTACTTCGTACAAACACTTAGTAGAAATTTAGACAACTGAGTAAACATTCTTCTGAGCAACACAAAATTAATAAATTGTGCTCAATTTAATGTTGCTTGACCACTTTTGTTGAAAGATTTAAAAATTAGAACAAATTAACAACCGCAAGGATGGGCGGTATGACTTACATTTCAATTTTAGTACCCCATTTATTTAGTAATTAGGGCCTTGATAGTTTCATAGTTTTTTGTTTATAACATACATATGTACGTACATGTCGTGTGCATATTGTATATGTTCTATCACATACATACACATTTACCGTGTACATATTCATTTACCTAAATAATCTCATTCTTGTTCATCTTTGTTCTGTTTTTTCTTTTTTGGCAAAGACCAGTCAGTCAGAATTCTGTCGCGTGTAATGTGCACGTCCGGGGGTCTAATATGTATACATACAATATATACTTATTTATGTATGTACATACATATGTACCTGTACATATACATATGTATGTATATATAAAGACATGCATGAACACAAACATTCCCGAAAATTCAACGTTGACTAAGCTATCACATATTCTAATTTAATATACAAATGCGTACATTTAGTTTTTTGTTTGTATGTACACGTGTATACATAGATAGCACAAAAACAACTATAAAGTGAGCATAAACATTGTACATACATATGCACATACATATGTATGTACATATAACAATATCATCATGTGTGTATCCAGGGTCCATTATGCTATTTTCCCATCTATTTTCCATCCCTTGGTAAATACCGTCAGCGATCAGATCAGAAAATCTTTAGAAAATCCATTCAGAATCCCTAACGTGCGGCTTTTTATCAGCTTCATACAGATGTATGTATGTACCTTACATACCTTACATATTGTGATTTTTTATTGAGATTCAAGCCCCAAATCAACTACAAAAATAATGACGGGCAACGTTTTTAACGCCTCTCCGCTAACAAAAACCACAAATAACCATGCCCAGATACATTCATACATTTGTAAATTTTTATGTACATACATACATATGTACATTTGTACGAACTAACACAATACATATGTAAGTATGAGCATTGGAGTGCATTTTCTTAGATGCATACATAATTTACTTAGTTTTGACATATATTTATTTAGTATATGTTTTAATGTTTCATTTTCAATTAAAGATCTCCCCGATACAAGTGACTTTTTAACCTACATAAAATCTTAAAATTAGTTTCACGTTTTCTATTGTAATTATGATACGCATACCTTTAAGATTTTATTGTTTTGTAAATTAAGATTCAAGATTTAAAAGTGGCTGCTCTTTTCAGAAACATATGACCAGTAAATACATAAAAACAAACATAGATACGTGCAAAGTCAAACAACTGCCGCTTACTGCTGAAAACGAGTAGCACTAAAATGCAGAACTCCCAATCGTCTTGCGCGTGGTATCTGCCATGGTCTTTGGCGGCGCAGCAGCATCAGCAGAAAATAATGCAAATGCAGGCGCCGTTTTTGGATAAAATGGGAGCTTCTTCGTTGGGCGGTGGTATTTTCGCCACTCAGCCTCAAGTCCAACAACAGCTCTCACCAAACACGGCAGCAGCTCCTCCGTCGAACTACCAGCAGCCGACTCTGCATCCTAGCGCAGCAGCCGGTACCCACTTCCCGCATATGAGTTCCGCATATAATTTTGGGCCAACACTACTGGGTGCAACCCAAGTTGGGAGCTACCCAGGGCAGCTAAATCCGTGTCCCCAGTCACATCCCCACAGCCACACACAAGCTCATTTGATGCCATCTTCCATGTTCTCGTCATTGCCTGTGAGTGCATACTATGCACCAGCTTCGGGCGTCCCCGTGGCCGCACAACAAACACTTATGGCACCAGCTGCATCAGGATTGACCCATCAGACGTCGTCTCTGTCCATGACAGTACAACCAGCACCGCGAGCATCCTCGTCGGCATGCGCACTCGTTCAGACACTAAATTGTCTGCCACCAGATTTTCATCACCTGTCGTCGATTAACCTGAGCAACATCATTGGACTGAGGAACCAAGGAGCTGCTCTCTCATCCATCAAAGTTGTACCAAATGTGGAAATGTTAAAAAAAAAGGTAAGCTGCCACAAAACATAACCATTGCTGTTAATTCTATTTATTATTGTACATATGTTAAGCTACTGTTGGCCTTGCACTTTGTTTTATTTATTCAGCCTATGGATATTTATAGACTGCAAAAATTAGTTATCTTCAGTAATTAGCTCAGTGTATTTGTAATTTCTATTTTGTTATTAAAGTCTTTATTACTACATTTTGGCTTTCCGATTTTCCGCGTCAACAAAGACAAGTTTCGTTTTTCTTTGATTGTATTGTGAAATTCGATAATTTCGTAAGCCAAATGGTTAGCGAAGAGCTTTACCTGTGTTAGTCAAGGTCTCCAGTGTTGCCAGACGCTCTTTATAGTGGCAGTAGCCACGATGTTTTCCCATTGTTAAGTGAATACTTCATGCATATACGAGTGAGTGTAATTTACAGAGTCGAATGTCTATGACTCCACACTAACGAGCGTCTGACCATGAAAATAAAGTACATACACATAAGCTGCAACCAAAGGCATAATAACAGCGTTTACAATCAACAAATCTTCGAATGTCTTCATACACATTGTATGAATATGTCTGTACATACATACATATGTATGTATGTATGATCTTTCATATTCTTTCATTTTACGAGTATTTCCTATCTGAGAAGAGTCGCCGCAGAACCAAACCAGCAAGATGCCTTTTCTGGCTTATCCATTGCAGCTAAGATCTTCAAATGAGAGTACTCTTAAGATACACATAAGTAGTTTCACACAACCGTTACTCTGCAAAGATGTGTTGACAGTCGTCAACCAGCTATTCCTAAAACCGGCTGTCTGCAAAGAATTGCACATACCCAAGTTGAATGCATTTTCCAGCCAATTGCTGCACTCATTTGTTGCGTTAGTAATGTGATTGTAATGTACTTAAAAGACAAGATCCGTTCACCTGATGGCGAAAGCGATCCCGATTTTTATACGGTGGCGATATTTGATGATCTTTAACCCATATTTTGAACACTTTTTTAATTCTCAATTTTCAATTTCTTTTGTTAAGCCTCTTCAAATTCAAATTTTAGTTAAAATTGTTTCCTTGTTAAACGATTAGACATTACAAAAAAATTAGGACAAATTTAATCTGTTGAAAGTTAAACAAAAAATATTAAAAACCTCTTTGATCTGCGTGTTAAAAACGCAAAGGGAAGATAGTTCTTTGTAAAAAAGAACCACCTCGGATTCATCTATGTACATACATATGTATGTATCTAAGAATAAACATTGATTATTACTATACAAAAATAAGTAGCAGTTTTCATTCATTCATACATACATTATATGTGTTCTTGAAAACTGATAATTAATAATTCCGTGGGTTGGAGTCACGTGCTGCATTCCAGACAGGTGCTGGCACTCGTCCGTCCAATGGCACCTTGCGTAACCGATTGGTGCGAAAGCGATGAAAGAAAGCGTGTCGCAAGGCTCTTGCACTTTGCCCCTGTCTCTCTGCTGCTCCACGAGGCAGCCACAGCAGCCATGGTGTGGGCGTGCTCATAAATATTTTCAGTGGTCTGCCGGTTGTAGAGTGACACGATTTTGTAGTTTCTAAGCATGCTCCCGGCATTTACTTTGAAACAAGCATACAGTGAGCAGCATAAAGAACAAATGATTCTTACAATCAAAATCGAATGTAGGCTGGAGCTGTTGATACCCTTGAAAACAGTTTACATGTTAGAATCATTTTATGGATTTGATGAGATAATATTTGGCATTAGAGTTTACCTTAAAATGATTAATTTTTCTTATATTTAAGTAGCCAAACGACTGAAAACACAATGTACTCTTCCGGCATATTGTGGTTTCGTTATAATTTCAATTGAATTTTATGTTTGTACATACATGCTGTATAGTATAGGCGTATAGCTATCTCTGGCCATACATATGTTTATTAAAAACGTATAACGTGTCTGTGGCTGAGTTGTGTGTGTGGGAAATATCGCTGGCAACAGGTCTCTGCTGTTGAATGATTTAATTAATTTATACATTCAGTTATTGTGCAGTTCCCATGGATGAGTAGAACTATAAAGCGTGCAGGTTCATTCATTTATCTGCAATGCCAATGATCGGATATCTTTAGAAAAATAATCATAGTGTGGGGGAAATAATTGATTCTACATTAATTATGCGATTTATATTATTTGTGTGGCATCCACCTGATGAATATGTCTTACAGTCTACCAATCTAAACAAATCAATCGTAGAGTACAAATAAATCGCATTGATTGATTTTTGGCATCCTAATTTATGAATATCTTACATAAGAATGGCCGGCCACTGCGTTCTTACTTCGTTATTTACTTCGTGATGGTACTGATGGCACATCTAAGTTTAGGATGGATATGTACGTGATCGGTGACTTTTGTTGTATGCGTACGAGTATCTTTTGTCCATTGTCGTGCACACGTATGTTCACAATTATGCTTACACGTTCATGTAAACACATAGCAGAGGCATTGTATTTGTGAGATTGCTTGAGGGGATGTGACCGCTAGGCTGTGTCGGCCGTCATCTTTCGTGGTATGTGGCTCGGATCTCCCGCGCGGCTTTTGAGGCATGCAGCATCTTTTCATCATTCTTTGGGCGCACTGCCAAAGAAAACAAAAAAACGAAATGAAAATAAAAACGTCAGCGCATAGTCGGTCTGGGAAGGCACCACGAATACATAAGCGTCGAAGGCAAGTAGATATTCTCAAGTGTTCAAGTCTATATACTATTTGTAGAACAATATTTAGGTATTCTAATGAGCTTACGTAATGTGAAACACTACGGTAACAATAGTACTCAGCCATTTCTGCCAAGCAAGAGACATTTCGATCGATTCTACAAAGAAAATAATCCCTTATGCCTTATCCGAGAGGAATCCCATGAAAATCTATTAATTAAACACAATTTTTTAGTTAGGTTGATCATTATAATTATTATAACAATATTCGTGATATTATTTTCATTAATTTATCTTACAGGATATATCTAACCGGGAGTCAGAGATCGAGAAACTCAAAATACCAGAAAAGAGGAAAACTGATAATAGCGATCCAGTTAAGGATTTAAAAAAAGTAGGCAATTTCAAATTTGATTTAATGTTTGTAACGCAAAGAAAAAGGCCCCAGCATCCACAGTCGGTTCGGAGCTAATGCCCTTTCTGCGTTGCAAGCATCTGATGAAAATCATAAAGAGGCTTTTGGTAATCAAATTTACTATTTAAGGCCAAACTAGAAACAAAGGCTCTGAAAGCCAAAAGACCGGGATTTACGGATGAGCGGTATCAAGAAACATCCTACTATATTGAAAATGGTAAGGAATTTCATAAAGAATGGGTGTAAATGGATTTATGCATTAAATATAATCATTAAAAAGGTCTTCGGAAAGTCTACCCTTACTACTTCACCTTTACGACGTTCACGAAAGGACGTTGGGTGGGGGAAAAGATTCTGGATATATTTGCTCGAGAGTTTCGCGCACACCCATCTGAAGAGTACGAACGTTGCATTCAAGCAGGAACACTGACAGTTAACTTTGAGAAAGTCCCCATTGACTACAGACTAAAACACAATGATCTTCTCGCTAATATAGTTCACAGGTAAGCGCATTGGCATTAACAGCTCTACTGCAAATACTGATAGCGAAATAACTAATAAAGCTTGCGTTCCCTTCAAATTACTTGTTCAAACTAGCTAATTGTTGGTTACCTTTCCAACTTTGATGTTATCTATACTCAATTATTTTAATTATTAAATTAGATGTTTCATTTTATTCCCACAATGCTGCACCGCATATAATGATTATGTACATATCTAACGACAGATTTATGGCTATACTTGCAGACATGAAGTTCCTGTGACATGTCACCCAATAAAAATTGTGCATATGAATGAGGACATTGTCGTTGTAAATAAGCCTGCATCAATACCTGTAAGTGGCTTCAACGAGCGCCATCTTGAATATTTATTAATATTTATTTCCTTGCATTTATGTGTATCTAAAGATTGTATCTAAAATTCGAAATGACAATACGAATAGTTAGATATTTACTAGTCGCTTGGAAAATAGTATTGATCCAAGCCAAAAAATTAAGTCTAAACACTCAAACAGAAAGTCGATTTAAGCTTAAATAGGATCAGTATTTTAGAGAATTGAATTCAACATTAAATTCTTTTCTTACTGATATTTTAACATCTCCCGTGTTGTATTTGCATCTTTAGGTACATCCTTGTGGCCGCTATAGGCACAATACTGTTGTTTTCATACTCGCAAAGGAATTCAACCTCAAGAATCTGCGCACAATACACAGGCTTGACCGGTTGACATCTGGCCTATTACTGTTCGGACGGAGCCCAAAGAAGGCACGGCAAATGGAGCAGCAAATTCGCAATAGACAAGTGGAAAAAGAGTATATCTGTAGAGTGGAGGGAATTTTTCCAGAGTAAGTTAAACGGAAACTATTATAAGTATATACAAAAGTTCTCTTTTTATACCCGGTACTTGAAGAGTTAAAGAGCAAAACGTAAAATGTACAATTCGAAAGAAATCACGAGGTAACATACATATACATATGTACATACATATGTATATGTATTCAATATATTTATATATATGAGTACCGGGTATAAAAGTAGAGTCTCTTTTGAAGGCAGCTCACAACGTTCCTCCTGGTTTTGTTATGGTTGTAATATACATATGTACTTATATAATTTCTTTTTATTCTTTTTAATTGTTAGTGAAATCCTGGAATGCAAGGAACCCATTGAGGTAGTAAGTTACAAAATAGGAGTGTGTAAAGTCTCGCCACGAGGAAAAGATTGTACCACAACCTTCCAAAAGCTTTCGCAAAATGGCAAAACTAGTGTGGTACTGTGCAAACCCCTTACCGGACGGATGCATCAGATCCGAGTTCACTTGCAATATCTAGGTGAGCCAAATCAAATAGTACACAAACTATTACCTTTTAACTAACGAAAATATACGTTATAGGTTATCCGATTCTTAACGATCCCCTATACAACCATGAAGTCTTCGGCCCCTTGAAGGGTCGTTTTGGAGATATCGGTGGAAAGTCAGACGATGAGCTTATACGCGATCTCATTAATATCCACAATGCGGAGAATTGGCTGGGAATAGATTATGAATCCGATATATCTATATTTAAAAATTCTAAGGACGAAACAGATGGCGAGAGCCTTAGTAGCGAACAAACTTTCGGTTGGTAAATAAATAAATATATATAACAAGAAAAAATAGTGGCAATATAATGAATACTTCATATATTTTTTATTTTTAAAATGATTGTAGCTGTTCACCATAGCGACGACGACGGTTGTGCAAATTCGCGCGAAACTACTCCGCCTTGCTTGGAGCCTCTCCGAGCTGAAGTAGACTCCAAGAAATTAGAGCCTCCCAACGCTTCCAAGGAATTTGTAGGTACTGATCTAAAGGACCCTAGCGAAATTTCTTCATCACTGGAGTTATCCGATACTATCCACGCTGTCGAAGGTGGGAATGCGGATGTTGGAATAAAGCTAAATAAAATCACAACAGATGCACATTGTTATGAGTGCAAGGTTCACTACCGTGATCCCAAGTCTAAGGACCTTATCATGTATCTGCACGCCTGGAAATATAAGGTTTGATTTTAATGGCAGTCTAGGTTTTTCTAAATTAATGAAAACATTTTTCTTTTTAGGGTCCTGGATGGGAGTACGAAACTGAATTTCCTTATTGGGCTCGCCGAGACTGGGACTCAGAGTCTACTTAAGTAGCAACAATTATATACCATAACAGAGGGTGGTGACAAAAAAATGACAAAGCACAGATGAAAGCATCTTGGACCACATGAAGTATATGATTTCTGACAAGAATGACCAACAATAAGTCTTTTTCTGCAAGAGATAATGTCTCTTTTTATGAAAAGAATGTATTTAAATGATGTATTTCTATAACCAAGTCATAATGTCAACAAATCGGCCTAGCTTTCATATAGAAAAGATATAGGCATATACATATATATTTATCTGCAAGGGTATCAAATGCTTCGGGCCACGGAGCAAGCCTTCCTTTGAATTAATAAGTTAATAAATGTACATATTAAGTTAATATGAACTTAGAGATACGCACATACATATGTATACCGTAAAAGTCCACGTGGGCCCAAGAAAAAATAGAACAAAGTAATTATAAAAATTAGAAAATTCAAATTGTGCCTTTAAGATTGAATGTACACATGTATGTACATAAGTATGTGTTGATATATTTTTATGTTATTTATATATATATATACCTAAAGACATTTGGTTATGTTCAATGTGGGTACGAAAACCATGATGATAAATCTGCCTGTTTTTTTCTTAAAAATTATATCGTTTCTAAAGAACAGTGAAGTTTCAAATAAATCATAAAGTGAATGAGCTGAAAAGACATGTAAAAACAATTTAAAGCATTTATTGCTGACGATAAGCAATCACATGTTTTGTGCATACATACATCCATAAATATGTGTGTATGAAAAGTACACCCCAGTGAGCAGTGGGTGATAAAAAGCTGACTCAATGGCCAGTCCTATTCAAATGGCGAGGAGTTAGTACAAATTTTTGTTCGCAATGGCCCTTCCAATGAAACTTCCTTATTGTAAAACATTGTAAATTCATGTAGTTGCCGCAGTCTTAACCTCATTCTTATTTCAAATTTAAGCAGTCATATTTATGGTCATATTAGGAAATTTTAATTTAAAACAAATTTAATTAGGTAAATTAATCCTTCAATATTGAGGAGCATGCAATCAACAACACTACATAGATGAAAGCCAATCAAATACTATTAAAAGTATTCATTTGTCAACATTAAATTAGCTACATCCTACATTTAAATAAGCATCAAGCAATATACGTACATATTTATACCATGAAAGATATCAATAAAAATTGACAGTCGTTTATTAGAAAAACCTGTTTCGCGTATGTATTCAGCAATGCACCTTTATTGTTTTTATACAGGGTACTAGAAAGGTATACCTTTAACTTTAACTTTAACTATTTTCAAAATCAGATTTGGCGGGATACACGGGTGGCGGCTTGGCTTACCAATCTGCTTGGTGGCAAGGTGGCTGTCGAACAGAGACCAGGGAGTCTCTGGCAATCCCGGCAGAGAGCGACGAATCCTGATTTCCTCTCGATTACAATGTCACAACCTACGCTCCTAGGACATCTCCATGTTAACACCACAGCTCATCGTACAGCAGGTAATCTAGCTGCATGAAGCTGGCATTGCTGTGCCGCTGCTTAAAACTTGCTGACCTGCACTGCAACACTATCCTTTAGTTTGTTTTGCCAGCACGGGTTTGGTAATGTTCAGAAAATGCGGCAAATTCTTTTGAATTTACTGCTTATGAATTGTTAATTTAGCTTGTGTGCTTATTAAATAAATGTTTCATAGACAGTATATGCATTATACATAAGTTCATATGTAGAGTGCGACAGAGTCAATCGTATCGCTTTTTTTTTGAGCCTTACAGCCTCACATCAACACAAGCAAGGGGCTTTTAACAACTAAAACTACTTTTTCTGATATATTTGGGGCATTACAATTTGTGAATGAATTATGATGTGGACCCCAACACTTTCTGGTTTACTTAAAAACAGGTAAAATAAGGAAATGTCAGATCAAAGTTGTCTTGAGGATTTTAGTAACTAAACTGCCGCACAACACGAATAGAAGGATGAGCTTTTCATCTTGGGTAAAATGTGCCAACCGGTCCACTTATAAAAATACTGCTCTTTCCTGCCTCTAGTTCAAGCATTGAAACTGCAGTGTGCGTGAATGTACATTTGGACGGATATTTTAATGAAAAAAGTTTCTATTACAAAGTTGGCATGCAAAAGACATATGTACATACAAACATATATATACATATGTATGTATATTTGTATGTACTTACATATTTTACTCTACGTACATATGTATGTACATATTTTAATTTAGAATAGGCCAGACCAAATAAAGAATGGCCTCACCACATCTTCAAGAGCAGTGGAGTGGCATAGCTTCGTAGAGGAAAGGCGGTGCGACGCACTGTGGCCCTCGACTTAGAGGCTTTCATTTTCCAGTGGCCCCCAATATTTGTGACCCCAGACTCTAAACCGCAAACTTTATATTGGACTTGCATACAAAACTCCAACAATTCATTTCAAAGATTATAGGGGAATTCGAAACAAGTTAATACTTCTGTTGAAAATATAACCAGAACGAAGAAATTAATTTGCAAATGCCATCCTCCAACCCCTTCAACACGAAATCAGCTCATTTTATCCCTAGCTCGCACTCTCTGCCTCGGGCAGTGTTTGCCTTTTACGGAAAAGAACGAGCCAAAAGGGCTCGTGTGGGAATTGTCGGGTTTGGATGTAGATGACAAATGTGGCCAAGAAGTTTAAAATTCAACAAAATTCATAAGGTTTGATCTATGCATATTCTGACCAAGTACCGGGTATAAAAGTAGTATATACAAATTCTCACATGGTTCCTCCTCCTTCATAATATGCAAGCTTTTTATATAAGTCGAGAGTTGGGTTTTTATTATTTTAATAGTATAGGTATATTAAAAGCTTGGAGTTTGGCAAGCGAGCGAAGATTGTGCAAGGGGCTTCCCTTAGTTTCTTCATATAGTTATATGTATTTATATTTATACATGTGACAAAGTGATAACGAAAGTACGAATCTGCATTGGACTCAGTTCAATTGTGTATTGCTGATGATCACTACCTGATTTAAGGGTAAAATCTGCACCAATAGAGCCTGGGGCTTGATCATCTTTATGCAATTCAGGACGCTCTGTGTAAGCAGCCCGCTTAATACGGTTACTTTCAGCACCCAACTGTCCAGATGGTAAGGCTTCATCGTAATATTGCACACCCAGCAACGGTTTCGCGGCACTTAATAAGTGTATAGCCTTTGCCGATCTCGAAAATGTTGCGTATGAGTTGTATTCCTCTTCCTCAGGGTCAGGTACAAATTGCAATCGTTCGGTTTCATTTAACCAGGCATTTCCATCTAGGGTTGTTTCCCGCATGTCGTCAATATCGAAAGAACTAAGGACGCTCTTCACATTAATCTGTACGGGCTTTGACAAATGTACATCTTCTCCTTTCTCCATTATATGTTCAAATCGTACAAGGAGTTGGTTTTGGTGCCATGGTTCTAAGGTAAGCAAATGTACGGGTTTAGGCAAAGCCAATGAAATTCCCTGAAACTACAAAATACATTTTTAAATGTCAGTCATAATACTCAATTTAATACTCACTATATTTTTAAAAGACGTGAGCCATTCTTCTGAGTTGTATGACTTCATATTGCTAAAGAATTTCCATGCAGGCAACAATTTTCCTAGTTGTGCAATCCTTTCACTAGCTTTCAGGGAAACGCCTGAGCGATTACCGGACTGACCAAAGAAAAAGAAGTGCTTGCCGCGTGCAATTAAACCTTCGCCGTGCTCTGTTTCATTTAATGCCTCCCCTACACCAAATGCATCATCGTGTAGTAAGCGACGGTGTACCATCAGTTCTATAGCCCCATCTTGTAGTGAGCTTCCTCCTTGGGCCCTGTCCGTCAAAATGGCCATACGCGCTGTTCCATCCTCCAGAGCAATTTTCGTTGTAACAGGGTAGTAATTACCAGATACTTCTTCATTCAGTTTTAAGTTCCATGTATCACGCTGGTTTCGCCGTCTCTTTATCATTTCCCGACCTTTGCGATATGTAAAATATAAATCATATAATGTATACTCGGTTGAAATTATAGAGATGAATAGTATAAGTATTTGTAAAGTATTTGTTTTGAAAGCGTTTTAAAGTGTAAAATCTTAGAACCTTACCGTTTGAATCGGTGTAGAATGTGCCTGCCGACTCGATTCCGGAGGTAAAGCGGGTAATTACTTCTTTGCCAACGTTATCATCAACTGGAATTGGGCCGACTAACCACTCGAACTCAGCATAACTTCTCGTTCGATACACGCGGACCACTTGACTTATCCAATCATTGAATTTTTGACGGACCTCTTGAACAAGTTCGCCTCTGTATACTTCTATTTCTACTTGGGTAGCTACGAAATGGATTTTATTTTGGTTTGGCCGGAAGATGTAAGCTCCAGATGATCGATTCAAAAACTCCTCATTGTTTCCTTTAGCGCCTTCATAGTACAGAAACTCTTGGCTAATGATTTGTGTTAGGCCATCAGCAGTTACTTCTGAGAGAAAGCCATTGGTGTCAAATCCTAATTTAATATGCTACAAAACAAACAATTATTAAAAAGGTGAAACAGTAGATGGTTTACGATTAAGAACTGCTTACTTCGTTTCCAATGACTGTTAAACTTGAAGTTTTCTTTGGAGAAACATTTGGCCTGCATAAATTTTCAGAAGAATTCAATTTTTCAATATAATAAGTCCTATACCCCATTGGTGGGAGGTTAGTCGCAAAAAATACCAGCTCGTATTCTGCTTTTAAACTTTTGTTCTTAATTTTCATTACTGAATGGGGCACTGGTAATATCTGAATATCCATAGCCGCACCTATAAATAAAGAGATTTAGTTTGATTTTAGGTAAAAACATTTCCATCAACATACCATTATTATCAATTACTTTATAGTCGTAGTGTGGAACGGGTACTCTCACATATTCATCGGTGAAATGAGCCAGTGGATTGTAAAGTGTCAACGCAAATCTGTCATTTGACTCAGATACGGGACACGAGGTGATGTTCAGCAAGGGGCAGATCTTAAAATCAAATATATAATCAGTGCGGGGCTCACTTGTTCTCGAACTTGTCTCGGATTTTACTGATAACTGATTCAGCACATTTCTTGTGTTCGTAGCGCATGCCCTGACCCCGACACTCATGCGTTTTGCATAATCTAACGCGACCTTTTGCTTTTCTGTGCCGGTTATGGCATCATGGTGCTGCATTATACCGAGTGTTTCGCGCATAAATGTCAAATGAGCCTCAAACTCAGGCGATTTTTTTGGAGCCATTGCACTTAGTTGCTTACACACTTGCAAGAAATGATTACCATCCCGCTCATAGCGTTTTAACGTTGGTCGCGATGTAAAGTATCCGGTCCAATAAGCATGAGGGTCAGAAGCGTATGGAAAGAAGTCATCGCTCTTAGTGGGCCAAGTAATGCCGGACTCGTGCAGCGACTTCAGATAGCAAGATGGGGTCGAATAAATTAAGTTTATATTTGACCCGTTCACCTGACGCGCATTCGAATACCTGTGAATTACAAACAAATTATTATCTGCGTAATTATCTCGCTACTTTCTATGTATGTGCGATACTTTGTTAAGGAAAGCCTCTGCCCTTTGAGCTACTTACTTTATTAATTTGTCCAGATTTGTATACCACATTCCAGCGTTTTGGTAGTGGAAATCCTCACCCATAGTAATAAGTAAGTTAGATGTCCTGTAACTTTCGGCCATTTTAGTAACAAAAGCAAAGAAAGCATCTACCTGTACATGTCATATATGGGGGCAATGAATGCAATTAATTTTTGCAAGTACTGATAAAACATTTCCGAAAGAAAATTCTTAGTTGGAGAGGCTTTCGTTAACAAAATACGCTGCACAGAAAAACTAAATTTCAATTACCGTATTAATTTGTCGAGATTTTTGTAATAAACTTGTGCAGCCTGGTATGTAAAGTCACCACCCATTGTTATTACAACATTGTTGGTGCGGTAGTATTTGCTTTGTGTTTTGGCGTAATCCAAAAACGCATCGACCTGATGCAATTAATAACACAAAAAATTAAACAATTTCGAATACACTCTCGTCAGTAATAAGACCAGAAAAAGCCGAATATGTATTGTCTCACCCGTTCTTTAACATTGTTATCGGGGCTATGTTTTCCATCTATTATGGGATCATCAGTGCACAAAATATCAAAACAGAATCCTTCCGGTGCTTGGTAATTGTTGTAAAGGGCACCGGTGAACAAATCAGATGACTTTCCTATTTAAGAAGGTAAAATATTCATAACAATAATAAAAACATTAAAAAAAAGTAATACCCAAGTTTGCAGATCCGTGCCAAATCATTTCAGCGTTTTTCGTCATAAGGCGTTCGTCCTTATCCTGGTAGTCTAATCGGCCGAAAAACATTCCATCGAATCCCATTTGCGCAAATATAGAAGCCATTTCTCGGGAGTGACCAAATGGATCGATTTGCCATCCTACTCGAGGACGACCACATTCTCCAAAGGTATCATTTAGACGTCTGAAATGTGTCTATTAATTTATTATTTTAGAAAATGTTATTATAATCCTTGCCTTAGTCCCCAGGAAAATTGATCAATTATGCTTTGATAATGCGTTGTGGCTTCATCATTCATACTCCATGCTCCACCAATGAACTCCAGCCTTCCTTCCCTTACTAACTTTTGTACGGATTCTTGAACTGTAGAAGTTTGTTCCCGCCACCATTTAAAGAAATAAGCCGATTCCACGTAGATAAATCGTTTCTCTGGATCTTTGAGCAAGGCGTCCACAACAGAATCAATTATATATTGCACACCAGCCTTTTGAATATTAGTCTCACTGCCATAGTAATATTGGTCAACAGTTTTCAACCATCCAACGTCATCATGGGTGTGTGCAATAAGATGTACATTTAACATATTCGGTTTTGTGGGATGGCAGCTCTGAAATGTTTAGACAATTGGATTTACATGTATTAAAAATGTTTAAAAAGTACTTGCATTTTGTAACTTTAAGAACAAAATGTAATCATTAATTCCAATGTGTGAATAATGATAACTTTTGAATTTAGGTTGCACGAGTGTTTTTTTGCTTTGCCTGAGGCCAAAATAAGATTGCGTCCGATTATGCGAGGGAGTCACTGTACATGTGTATGTACGAATATGCAGTTCAACCTCAGGTTGAAAAAGCCCTTTGTGGCACATATGTATGTACATATGTATGTACATATGTATGTAGTCTCAATCAAGTAACTTACTTGGACAAAAAGAGCAGGACTAGTATATATGTACATATGTATGTATGTAAATACATACATACGTAACTAAATTTTTCTTAGAATTTATATTGCGTAGGAAAGTGCCCTGATGATAAGCTCCGCGCTCAAGTATACATATGTATGTATGTAACAGTGCTGTATTTGGCAGCAATGCAGTGTTCCATTTAGCCTGCTGTTTACTCACATAAAAGAACTAAAAACATTGTAATTTGTACATGAGTATGTACATATGTATGTATGTATGTATACGTGCACCGACCCCAGAAGTAAACATACTAGCGATCAGTAAAAAATTACTGTTAAAGTCTCATTTTTACAATCGCCTCCCAGAGCTTACACATTTACATATGTTTGTTTATGTGCTTCAAATGCGCATTTACTCACCAGATAGCCGCACTGTGATGCCGGTGATTCGTACGGTGCGTGGATATTTCGCATTTCAGCATCTTGCAGAATGTAGGCAAATATGTAGAAAACTACAAACCAATATATAGTTCCGCGGGGCATGGTAGCTTTCTCCCTTTTATGCTATGTATATGGAAAAAGGAACACAAGTGTACATACACACTCAAGAATAATTGATAAGAAATCAACGAAGCTTACTTACTGAATGTTCCCTTATACATACAATTCAACAAACAACCACATCAAGCGGGGAACTCAGCTCGAACACTGAAAATGAACTTGAGTGCGCTCGCGGGATTCAATGGCTTTGATATGGACGTTTCCACACATACATATGTAAGTACATACATACATACATATGTACATACACTTGTAGCTTTTAGCACTACGGGCCTGATGTTTTCACTGGCTACCAGCTGGCTACTGGTAATCAATCGCCACAGCACTTGAAATAACAAAAATAATGTTTCTATGACATTAGACATTGCTAACTGTTAGCCTTATGGGATATGCCTGCAGTCAGAAATATATGCCTGAAATATATACATACGTTAAGTTGGCTTTCCAGAAGACATAATTATACCCTGTTAATAATAAAAGCATAATAAAGCATCTCATTTAAGATATATTTTTCATCACCTATCGCTAAATTAACCATATACTCACATCCGAAAACATTTTAGCTAGCGAAATGAGCAATTCAATGTGACCTGAGTGTGACCGGAGGTGTGAACTGCATGTCGTACGGTGGATGCAAGCAAGAAAATACTCCTTGTGGGATAATTTTATCAGTAAATTCAACTAGTTGCTGAGTGGCTTTGGTTCCTTGCCCACCTTTTTACAATGTCTACGTTTTGAATGGTTTAAGAAGCAGATCCGGTTTGTCAGGTACCTTGGAACAGCAATCGACGAACCCATTGGCCTCCTTTATTTTCAAGATTTATTGGTATCGATGGTTTTTCAGAAGTTCACGACTCCCATTTGTACTCTTCTAAAGTCTTCCTGCTAAAAAGCTCTTTTGGTAACATCCTGCAAAGAAAATTTTCAAATTCAGCTGATCAGATGGGATTTGAGAAAGCCCTTCATATTAAATCCTTGGTGAAAGTGTGTACAGCCGTTTCAGCTGCCATAAAACACATTGGCAAATAACTTAAAACAACATACTCTAACTTTGGAACAATCAAACCGTGCAGAGAAACAGTTTACTTTAATGTAATACTTAATATCTTAAATACGTTGACCAAAAAGACTTAAAAAAGATAGAAATACAAAAAGAATTAATATAAAAATAATTTAAATATATTATCTAGCATAAATTTTGAAATTTGCGCGGTTACTGTTTGCATGGAAGGTATATTTAACTGGTGCTGCAACGGAATTTATAGATTAGATCCACGAAGCTGGCCTTTAAGTTTTGTGTTTACTTTGCTCAAGTACAAATTCATAAAATAATTATGAACGTCTTAATCAATGTTCGACCATAAAGTACTCAGTAGTAGTTACTTGAAGATTTTTGAATTACACGTATAAAATGCATATACGAGCGAGAGTAGAGTTTCATATCTACCCAATTGAGAATACAAAAGCGTTTTCTACAGGTTAATGGGACAGTTTAGTTGAGGGGTGTCAAAGGTTGCTTGAACGTATCGTTTCGTAGTTTATGATAGAAATAATGTAAGCAACTGTTCATCTTTCTTTTTAGTACTATTCAAATTAAACCTATGTACATACATATGAATAAGTGTAACTATAATCTTATCTGTGACCAGATGTAAATGTATTTGTCAAAATTATAAGCAGTGCAACAAGTTGTAATCACTTGCCTCTCATAAATAGATTTAAATTGATATTTCCACTCATGCTAATGGGCTCCAATCAACAAAGCTTATCAATAAGTGGTGAATTGCCTGTGTCCGAAGGTGATAGCCTGGTTGCTTATTTCATTTCATTCTAGTCAACACAACCGATTAGATGCCGCTGAAAAGGCTACCGTTTTCCAAATGAATTATTTTAGCGTCTTACAAGCTTTGTTCGTTTTGGTTTCTGTTAACGTAGTGGTCTCCGGGCATGTGTGTGGATTTGAGGTAAACATTATTATATTCAGATTTGAGCTGCATATAGTAATTTTTAAAACTTTCTTATATTGTGAATACTAATTTCAGTTCTGCCCTAAGACCAAATCAAATGCGATCAATGTGCATTTGGTTCCCCACTCACACGATGATGTTGGATGGCTAAAAACAGTTGATCAATATTACTATGGAAGCAAAAACAATATCCAGCAGGCTGGTGTCCAATATATATTAGACACAGTAGTTGAAGAGCTTTTAAAGAACTCAAAACGTCGTTTCATACAAGTAGAAACATCATTTTTTTCTAAATGGTACTCTGAACAAACAGGGACAATAAAAAAGGCGGTAAAGAAATTAGTCGCTGAAGGACGATTGGAATTTGCAGGAGGCGCGTGGAGCATGAATGATGAGGCCGCAGTTCACTACCAAAGTGTCATAGACCAATTTAATTTGGGCTTGAAGTAAGTTACTGCAGTCATTTATTTTAATTTGTTCCGAGCATCATATAAACTAAGCAAAGAGAGAATAACTTTGCAATGCAACAGGTAGATTATGTATAATTTAATAATTTGTAAAATATAAATTCTTTCAGATTTTTGAAAGACACTTTCGGGGCTTGCGCTCGACCCCGGATAGGTTGGCAGATAGATCCCTTCGGACATTCTCGAGAAATGGCTTCTATATTTGCACAAATGGGTTACAGCGGTGAGTTTTTTGCTCGGATGGATTATGCTGAAAAGAATACACGTCTAAGTACCCTGACAATGGAAATGATTTGGAAATCTAGCGTATACCTGAAAAACTCGGAAATTTTCACTGGTTTGCTTTATCGTCACTATGGATCCCCTCCTGGGTTCTGCTTTGACATCCATTGCACTGATGATCCAATAATTGATGGAAATAGCTACGACAATAACGTAAACAAACGAGTTGATGATTTTATTGCCTATCTAACGACAATGTCGAAGTCATTCAGAGCTAATCATATAATGGTTCCAATGGGTGATGATTTTCAATATGAAGACGCCGAGGTAAACTTTAAAAATATGGACAAACTTATTAAGTACGTACTTACAGGACAAAATATGATATCAAATTATGTTTTGTTTTTTCTAATTTTGATTTTTTTCATTTAAATCAGGTACGTTAACAACCGTCAAATGGAGGGTTCAAAATTCAATGTTTTTTACTCCACTCCATCCTGCTACCTCAACGAATTGCATCAGTTACTGCAGAGTTGGCCAAACAAGACCGAGGACTTCTTTCCATACTCCAGCGACACTCATTCCTACTGGACTGGATATTTTACTTCACGTCCCACCCAAAAACGCTTCGAGCGGGATGGAAATCATTTCCTTCAGACGGTTAAGCAACTTAGCACTCTAGCTAATCTTACCAGCGCTGAGCATATAAAAGCCCTAAGCAACTTGCGGCAGGCAATGGGTGTTATGCAGCATCATGATGCTATTACGGGCACTGAAAAACAGGCAGTTGCCCACGACTACGACCATATGTTATTCAAAGCAATTAATGGTGCCAATAATAATGCTCGGGATGCTCTACGTGTGTTAACTAATCTTACTAGTGGGGAGTTCCAAAGTTGCTTAGAATTAAATATAAGTGTTTGCGCGATTACACAGTCAAGTGCCAACAACATTGTAGTAACATTAGTTAACCCGCTGGCTCATACTTCTTCACAATATGTACGCTTGCCTGTAAGGAAAGAAAACTATCAAGTCACCGATGAAAACGGTAAAACTGATGATGGTTTATTTAAATTTACATTATAAACAAACTATTTTTATTCAGGTCGTGAAGTACCATCGGAGCTTGTACCTGTGCCATTGGAAATTTTAGCTCTTCAACACCGTTCGAGTGTCACTCAGCATGAATTAGTCTTTAAAGCCAATGTGAACAAAGTTGCCAACTTCTATATTCGCGTACTCCCCTTTCCAAGAAAGAAAAATGACTCAAACAACGCTCAGACAATACCCATATCTAAAAACGATTCTGATGAATTTACTTTGGAGAACTCGGTAAGTAAGACACAATTAAAGTGTTTCCCCTCAATTAAATCCAATAATATCTTTTCAGCTTGTGAAGCTTGTATTCAATAATCGTACCGGTCTCCTTAAAACCATAGAAATGAATGGTGTAACCGAAAATATTCATCAAAGCTTTGCCATTTACAAGGGCTTCCGTGGCAATAATGGCTTAGCTGAAAATCGATCCTCAGGTGCATATGTTTTTCGTCCAGACGGAGACATTGAATTGCCAAACTATAAAACAACATTTTCCATTTACAATGGTAATAATGTTAAGGAAGTTCATCAACATGTAAACGATTGGATATCTCAAGTAGTACGAATTTATGAGGCGGTAAACCGAGTGGAGTTTGAATGGCTGATTGGGCCAATCCCAACAGACGATGGAGTCGGAAAAGAAATTGTTACTCGCTTTACAAGCACCTTGTCCTCAAATGGCTCGTTTTACACAGATTCCAATGGTCGTGAAATGCTTGAGCGAAAGAGAAACCAAAGAGAATTCTTCAAACCAGATATGACAGAAGAAATAAGTGGCAACTACTATCCAGTTACCTCACAAATGTACATACAAGATGAACATAAACGTATAACTCTACTGAATGACCGCTCACAGGGTGGAACTAGCTTGAAAGACGGTGAATTGGAGTTGATGCTACATCGTCGTTTATTAAATGACGATGCGTTTGGGGTCGGTGAAGCTCTTAATGAAGAACAGTTCGGAACGGGCTTGATAGCACGAGGAAAACTGTTTCTTATTCTGAATGCAGTGCCCGAAAATCCAGCATGCACCGAGCGTTTAACCCAACAAGAACTGCATTTGCCATTTTATAAGTTTTTCAGTCAAGCAAATACCGTTCCTTCAATAGTTCAGCATATGATCCCAGACTTTACCGATTTTCCGGAATCAATCGAGCTTCTCTCCCTTGAACCTTATTCAACCAACAAAATTCTTATACGAGTGGAGAACTTTAATTCCTGTGGAGGCATACAAAGTTTTAACATGCATACACTTTTCAAAACTCTGCGTGGGCGACAGATTTGGGAAGTAACTTTAGATGGAAATATGCCTCTAAGACACATGAAGCGATTCAAGTTTTATCCAGACGGTACCGGTATTATTCCTTCTTCGGTTAATTACTTCTCTACTCCGCATAAGCCAATGAATGCTAATTATACGATGGATGTTTCTGAGTTTATTGTGACGATGTTACCAATGCAAATTCGTACCTTTATAATCCGACAGGATTAAATTATTTACAAAATTATGCTGGACAACAACAGTACCATAAAACTAAACCTTAAAAGATAAGCTATAATAAAAAAAACGAGGAGGAACGTTGTGAGACGCGTTGATACGCGTCACTAATTTTATACCCGGTACTCAGGCGCACTGAGAGGGCAAGTATAAGAGCTCTACTGGGTGTGTCCGCTCACTTGGCTCACTAAATTAAATATACAAATAAAAGCTCTTGTGTATAATGGAAAATTATTATTCTTCAAATGTTTTTATGCACAAGAATGACATAATATTAGATACAGATTTATTCTCAATGGTATGCAATTTTATAAATTCACACTAGCAACTTTTTGTTATCTTATTTCTATCAGAAAGCCAGATTTGGACAACTGAAATCAAATTTGATGCGCAAGTATGTAAATGCATATTTTATTATGTTTCAAAAGTTACTTCATACCAGAATAGACGTCTATATCTATAGATCTATATATTTCCTTTGCACATTTCCATGGGAAAACGCCCGATTGACTACCGATTTCAAATTGAACTCGCAAGTTTGGCTCGAAAACTATTGTATCCAAATTATTTCATGAAATGTATAAATTTTCACAGATTTGATTAGTAAACGGGGCTCACAGGTATATGACCAAATATATGGCCCTTGTTGTCAACAAATTGTCAAATTAATTGGTTTGTGTATTTCTGAGCGTCAAGCCTAGTACTCAGATCGAAAACAACGTTTGCTAGCAAACAGTGCAATATATTTTTCTGGCGGCAGAGTGTGACCAGAGGTAAAAAAAAAGCGTAGGAGGAGGAAAATCAACGAAATAAGCGCCGAAAACATTGAGTAAACCCATTTATCTGCAGTGAAAAAACCTGGAGTGTCGTTTGTCTGCACATGTGAGTATTATAAATCATATATATATGGGTATATTTATGAAAACCCAGGTAACAATACTCTTTGCATATTGCATAATGCGAATAAATTCAATACATTATTATTCATTTATAATAATTTGTGTCTTTTTTGCCGTTGATGGCCTCAAGCTCGTTGAGCACGGTGATCATTTATCTTTCAACTTCATTTGTTGCCTCCATTTTATTGAGACTTTACTATCTGTTTGCTATATTCGCGGAATATAGAACTTCATTTGTCGAGCTGCTGGAAACATACCATCTAATGCCACAAATACTGTCGGCAGATTTTCTAGATTTAAACTGCCGGTTTTTTTCTGAATAAATCCGCGGTCACACTGATTGCGATCTTTCAAAACTTTTAAAGCATCGGCGCGTCCATTTTTTTGCGACTGTACGAAAAAACGAAAAATGTCGGACAATCAGGGACGTGGATATAGACGTCCATTCGGGGCATTAGATGAACCTTTCGAGCAACCTGGATCTAGTACAACTGATAAAAGAGAGGAGCCGGTATGTATAATTTATTATGCCTAGATCGTATGGAAATGTCTGTATGTTTGCAAGTTCTGAAAGCATACATTCTTTGCATTGATAGTTGCGACCTGGTGTGCTTTTACTATATGCATCAGAACCAAGAATCTTAAATCTTAAATTACAGTTATTCCTAAAACATGAACATGTTGTTGACTTTTAGCACTGTAAAATATAAAACTACGCACATACATACACATGTACATTCTTCCAGTTTATTCATAAAATGTACGTTCCGTTACAATTGTAAATACAGACATAAATGCTCAAGTACACGACGCAGACAAAGTTGTAGGTAAATATGTACATATGTATGTATGTATAATCACATGCAATGTTTCGGCTTAGATATTTGTCTCTAATAAAATACTCGAAGCGCTGGACAATACACCCAACACGAATATCTGCTGCGCAAACAATTTCATGTGCCTTCGTACATGCATACATCTGTATGTTTTTAGACTACATTGTTGAGTATATCGGTTTGTATGTATATGTAGGAATATTCTCCAAGACGCCGTGCGACCACCAATTGTAACGGTAAAGTCAAGCATTTTTAGAATAACAAAAACGATTATTGTATGTATTTAAGTATGTGTGTATACTACTACAAAAAATTATATATTTTCTAATATCAAAATTAAAATCAAGTACATAACGGAATATTAAACTTTATTATTCCTGCAATCTACATACATAGTTAGAATGTATATCTCTTTACATCTTACTTTCGTTAGGGTAAAATTACAAGCGCTTTCAAAGGAACTGCATGCTTTAAGCTTTGAGCCACTGGTATGTGCATACATGCATACATATGAATGTATTCTTCATGTATGAATGTAGATAAGGGCTCGGCACGCATCTAGCGCGCTTCGGCACGGGTTTACCCAATGTGTGCGCTTTCTACGTTGCTTGTCCACCTCCTCCTCCTCCCGTTACTGCAAGAGCCGCCAATCCCACCAAGCGTAGTCTCCTTCTTGGATCCATTTCACATTCAATGTTTTCCCTACTTTTTATGAACTTTTTACATATTTTCACAAAGTAAATAAAACAACATAGCTGCCTGAGAAGAATGATGATCGCATGAATGTACCACTATGTTTACATACGAATTAAAATCTGTAAAATTAATATAATTGTAATCTAATTTGTTCTCATATTTTTCGCAGCGTGCAAAGATTTTCAAAGGACCTTCTGAGGCTTCCACATCGGGTCGGTCAAGTGGCACTTCAGCCACTCGTGGTCCGACACAGGAACGGCAGCACTTGGATCGCTATGATATTGTGAAGACCCGTCCAGCTGATGTCGTGTCGAAGAAAGGCCATGAGGGAGAGCCTATTCGATTGCAATCAAACTTCTTTCGAATACAGACCAAGCCAGAGTGGCGCGTAGTTCACTACCATGTCGATTTTGAGCCTGAGTTGGAAAATATACGCGTGCGTATGGGCATTCTCTCAAATCACGCTAATATTTTGGGATCCGGCTATTTATTTGATGGAAAACAACTGTTCACAAACAAAAAATTTGAGAAGGAGCTAACTGTGCTGTGTGGACAATCAAAAATGGGTATTGACTACAAAATCTCCGTAAAGTATGTTGGAGTTATATCGAACGCAGAACCCCGGTTTTTGCAAGTTCTAAACCTTATTTTGCGCCGCTCCATGAAAGGACTAAAGCTTGAGTTGGTTGGACGCAATCTTTTTGATCCTCTCGCAAAGGTATAGCAGATCGATGTAAATATATTTTTTTATACCCGGTACTCGAAGAGTAAATAGGGTATATTGTATTTGTGCACAAAGTGAATGTATGTAACGCACAGAAGGAAACGTCTCCGACCCCATAAAGTATATATATTCTTGATCAGCATCAATAGCCGAGTCGATTGAGCCATGTCTGTCTGTCCGTCCGTCTGTCCGTCCGTCTTGTTGAGCGCCTGGATCTCAGAGACCATAAAAGCTAGAGCCACCAAATTTTGCATCCAGACTTCTGTATGCTCACACTGTTACAAGTGTATTTCAAAAATGAGCCACGCCCTCTTCCGCCCCCGCAAAAGGGCGAAAACCTCCCAAATCTACAATTTTAAAGATAAAAGAAAACGCCATTCCGTAGGGAATAACCATATCTATCTGATCACCAAATTGGGATCCGATTGGATCATTATTATGGCCACAATGAAGAAATTAAGTTGCAGTGGCTAAACCCACCCTGTCCAGCAGCTTTTGTTGCTTTTACACATTCTCTCATTCACACTCTGCTTCGCGCAGTGGCAGAGGCCTCTTCCCCTGACACGTCTCTGACTCATCCTCTGCCACGACTCTGCCGCTGCCTCTGCCCTGACTCTGCAGTGTGTGTCTCTAGGGGAGGGTGGCGAGCTAAAGGAGCGTGTTGGCGTGAGTAGTGTTGTTGATGTAGATGACAGATGAAGAGAAAATGTAAAATTTGACAAATAACCGCTAAGGTGCAGATGTAGTACTGAGTACCGGGTATAAGAGTTGTGACGCGGCTTAAGACGCGTCTCACAACGTTCCTCCTCGTTTTACTTTATAAAAACATAATATTCCTAGATACCGATCCGAGAATTTCAAATGGAACTCTGGCCAGGATACGAAACCTCGATCCGACAACATGAAAAAGATATTATGCTGTGTACTGAAATAACACATAAAGTTATGCGCACTGAAACTGTGTATGAGATACTGAGACGTTGTTCTAATAACCCTTCACGCCATCAAGACGAGTTTCGCGTGAATGTTCTAGATTTAGTTGTTCTTACAGATTATAACAACAAAACATATCGCATTAACGATGTAGATTTTGCACAAACCCCAAAATCTACATTTAGCTGCAAGGGGAAAGATGTTAGTTTTATCGAGTACTATCTGACTGTAAGTACAAATAAAAACGGCCGGAAGCCTATAAATAAACTCGGAAATAACTATCATTATTATATTTTTCTATTTTAGAAATATAACATACGCATTCGTGACCACAATCAACCCTTGTTAATTTCAAAAAATAGGGACAAGGCTCAGAAGACCAATGCCAATGAACTCGTAGTCCTTATTCCAGAACTATGCCGGGTTACGGGACTAACTGACAATATGCGTTCAAATTTTCAGTAAGACTTGAAAATACAGCTATTTGAAGCATTTATGATTACATTCATTTCAAAATGTGCCACTTTCTTTATTACAGACTGATGCGCGCAATGTCTGATCACACACGCATGAATCCCGACCGCCGTATTGATCGTTTGCGTAGATTCAACAATCGTTTGCAAACCACTGCAGATAGTGTGAAAGTTCTAAAAGACTGGGACATGAAACTCGATGGAAATCTTACAGAAGTACAGGGACGTAAAATTGCACCGCAGAAAATTGTCTTTAATCAATCAAAGTGAGTCCCAAATGAAATGGTTTTTATACCTGGTATTTGAAGAGTAAAAGAGGTACTTCAGATTTGTGCTCTAAAGTGGATGCATATTGCATATAACGAATAAACAGAAACGTTTCCGCCTCCATAATACTGACTGAGTACCGGGCATAAAATATTGTGTATTTCAGATGTTCTGCTGGCGAAACAGCTGATTGGACAAGATGCTTCCGTGACCAACGTATGCTCACTACTCCCAGTGATGGTCTCGACCGTTGGGCCGTAATTGCACCGGAGCGCAATTCGTTTGACCTTAAAAATTTGCTTGAAAGTTTGTTTCGAGCAGCTTCTGGTATGGGATTCAAAATAAGAAGCCCCCACGAGTAAGCTAAACACTTCCAAATGTGCTCTTCTTAAAATAACTGCCTTAACTTTTAGAATAAAAATTTACGATGATCGCACTGCGACATATGTGCGAGCTATGGATGAGTGTGTTCGCATGGATCCAAAATTAATCTTGTGTTTTGTTCCCAACAACAATGAAGAAAGGTTTGATAATCTAAATAGCCCAATAATTTCAATGCACAATTTAATCCATATGTTTTTCAGATATTCTTCTATAAAAAAGAGAGGCTGTATTGATAGAGCCGTTCCTACTCAAGTTGTGACTGTAAAAACTGCAAAAAATCGAGGCCTAATGAGCATTGCAACCAAAATAGCAATTCAAATTAATTGTAAATTGGGTTATACACCATGGATGATTGAGTTGCCGCTTTCCGGTTTAATGACCATTGGCTTTGACATTGCCAAAAGCGCACGTGACCGCCGCAAGGCTTATGGTGCTTTAGTTGCTTCAATGGATCTCCAGCGGAATTCAACTTACTTTAGCACGGTATCAGAGTGCAGTGCCTTTGATGTGCTGTCTAATAACCTTTGGCCAATGATTGCTAAGGCCCTTAGACAATACCAGAGAGAGCATGATAAGTTACCAGCACGCATACTATTCTATCGTGACGGTGTTAGCGCAGGATCTTTGAAGCAGTTGTTTGAATACGAAGTGAAAGATATTGTGGAAAAGCTTGATACTGAATATAAGCGTGCCAATAGTGCTCCACCGATGCTGGCATACATTGTGGTCACTAAATCTTGCAACACACGTTTCTTTAACAACGGTAGAAATCCCCCCCCTGGAACGGTAGTAGATGATATTGTGACTCTGCCCGAACGATACGACTTCTACTTGGTGTCACAGACGGTTCGCCAAGGAACCGTTTCGCCAACGAGCTACAATGTGCTCTACAGCAACATACGTCTCAGCCCTGATCAAATCCAAAAGCTCACATATAAGATGTGCCATCTCTACTATAACTGGTCGGGAACTACACGTGTACCTGCTGTTTGCCAGTATGCTAAGAAACTAGCTACCCTAGTAGGTACCCATTTGCACGCCATTCCACAGAGTGCGCTTGAGAAAAAGTTTTTCTATTTGTAAATTAACTCCACTACGATTTTGATCGTAGATATGAAGGGAGCATATTTAAGTTTTGTACTTCGAATGTAACATTTTTATTTTACTTTATATCTTAAGTGGAAAGTTAATTAAAGTTATGCTCATTAGCAATGTAAAAGTATTTAAAATCTCTTTAAGTTACGGGATAAATGCTTAAAGGAAAGTAGCTTGTTAATCGAAAAGTTTTCGGACCTACCAAAATAAAAATTTCTAACCACCCATAAACATTTATACGATTAGTATTTTCTATCAGCTCATTGCGGAGAAGGTTTCAAACGGTCCTGTCAAAACTGGTAATTTTGCCGGGAGTTTTAGCAGACCATCACTGAAGAATTTCATGACGACCACATTGTTCCTTCATCGGATAATAAAGCGGTGACCCGTTTTCATTGCAAATATCCATCCATTAGGATACGAACTGCTCCCTCCTCATCTACACCCTATTCTCTGGATGCAGTCCCTAGAGACTTTTACGTATTTCACCTCGATAAAACCAACGTTTTCGAAGGAATGACAAATTTAAAGAAATGCTAGACAAGGTATACTGAACTGAACAAAATAACATTTTTTTGATATATAAAAAGAAAATATTAAAAAACTGACGCATACAAACGCGTCTTACAACGTTCCTTCTCGTTTATGTATATTTTGGGTAATAATTACTTTATTTTATATTTGTTTTAAAGAAATACATGTATACTTGTATGCATATATAACCATATACATATGATATATAGGTTCCTATTAGTATGTGATTAATTAAAAATATTTTTATTACAGATTGGTAGACGATACAATTTATATCTGTGTGATTAAGCTTGTTATCCAAGTTTTATATCTTTACATATTTTCGTATATACAGAATAGTAAATTTTCAATATGAATTATGTTATTTTAATTGTATTCAAATTTGTTTCGGTAATTCAGATTTTTGGGTAGGGATGTAGGATTGAATTTAGTGTTCATTTCGGTTATTTATAGGTTATTATCCAAACACCAACTACTATAATACAAAAAATACCATAATTATTTAGACTCTTCTAATTATGTAGGCGCAGGGGAGCAGTCCCAACAGCTTGACTTATATATACTCATACTGGCTATATCGATAGATTTAACGATAATATAATTACTCGTTTGTATATACAATTCTGTTAGTTTCCGTTTTTAAATATATGAATAATGTAGGAATATGAATATTTTATATAAGAGTGGTTGAAAAGCTTTGGTGCTTCTAAGTAATCCAATTGCAGACCACGCTTGCTAAATACCATCGTATGGATTAATTCTCTTTGGAATTACTTCTTCTTCTTCTTATTCTTTAATATTACGACCGGATTTATCGAATTCATCAGGGATCAAGCCGATGTTTCGTTGGGTTCCATCCAACCTTCGCTGTCGTCTTCACTATCCGAATCTTCAGACTCGGACAACTCAATCGCCACACGCCTTGCCAAGATCGATGCCACATCAAGAGGTGCCGTGTTGCGTTCGATTTCCTTCTGTTCGGACTTTTCCACTTTACGCAGAGTGATGCCTGAAATGAACATTTGATTGTGAGTTACTAAATTACTGAAGTTACTGATTACTAAATGGCACATACCGTCTCGAATAGCTTTCATTAAATCATTGCGGGGATCGTGGAAAGGAGGCAGTAACTTTTTCGCACTCACAATTTGCGGCCCACCATTCAGTTGGCCTTGCTGCATTTCCCCATTGGAATGCGTTTTGGGTACAACTTGGTGTTGATGCAGTGCATGAAGACTGCCCATGCCTTCATCTACAGGTGGTGGTGGTGGCGGTGGTGGTGGTGCCGTATTTGGTGAAGACATTTTGGGTAGGTGCTATACAGAATGATTTAGAAAAGTTAATACCAAGCAGAGCAATACAATTACAAATGAGAGTCCAACCAACCTGATCGGGCACTGGTGGTGGTGGAGGCAAGTCGCTAAGAGAGTTCAGTTGGTTTCCTGTCATCCCAATGCTGTTAAATGTATTGCTTAGTTGCGCCATAACAAGGTCATTTGCATTATGGGCGCTGTTGCTTGGAGCCATCTGCGGAGATCCAGCTCGCGATGCACTGTTTGTCCGACCCAGTAGTTTAACAGAAATATGGCTAGCATTAGCGCCGTTCATTGCTGACAAAGGTGAAACTGCGTCAGGAACTGGCGGTGGCGGTGGCAACGCGTCACGACTTGTCGACATACTTCGGCCCCGCGTCGGTGTATTTGCGTTTGAGGCAGTAGGTGTGCCGCCTCCGCTACCATTCGAAGGTGGTGCTGGTGGTGGCTGCGAAGGTCGGGGTTTATTACGAGATGGCGTTCCCGGTCCGTATATCGGTTCTGGGGACATAGCATTCTGTCCACTTTGACCGTACAACGCATGCGTCTGATAAAGACCGGCATCGTACATTTGCTGATGCTGCATATGCATGTGAGGGGCCGCCGACATGCCATTCCCGCCGTAAGTTGAGTATTGATTGGCAGCCGCTTGTGGCGTCAGCTGCTCGTAGCCGCTTCCATCGACGTGCTCAGACTGATAGCTGCGTCTTAGTTCGATGGAGTTTGGACGCGGTGGGCGCGTGTCATAAACGCCCATGTCTAGAAAAGCGCAAAAGAAACGTTAGTGCCATTGAAATGTCACGAGTCCAATTTGTAAACAACTCTTACAGAAAATATGAAAAGAAAACAAGCCAAGTACGTAAATGCTTATGTTGAAGGTAGAAATGTAATTACAGAAAACTTAATCTAAGTAACAAAGAAATATCCGGGAGAAATGTTTAATGCCATACATAGATATGTACATACATATGTTCTTAACATACATAGTATTCCGATTTGTGATACAATTATTTTCAGGACAAAACCAAAATGCGAGTTTTTTAGGGCTAACGTTTCTATGACAGATCTTGTGGTGCAATGCTTAGAATTTCACAGGTTCACAAACGCACATCGGACATTTCATCCTGATGATATATGAATTTATATACTTTGTGCGGTTAACCATGCATTCATCTAAGCGCTACAGTGACATACCCTCTCTTCAGAGGTATTAGAACGATAAGTACATGGCAGATGCATGACATGACAAGCAATTTAGTACATACGTACATTGATGGTAAAATGCTCATCATTTGAAGAATATATCATTGTATAATAAGTTTATCATATTATGCTTTTGAATAGTAATACTGTGAAATTGTTTCCATTCACTTTTCACTTTTCTGACATTAATACAAATTAAGAGTCATCAGGGACTTCTCGGGTTGGACTAATTTCAGCCGAACAGCAACACAAGGATGTGCAGAAACGTATACACTGTACATATTCCCTTGCGATATCGGTTGAGCACAATGTACATATGTTAATATACATACATATATATTTATATGTTATTGAAGGGAGTTGTCTGGGCAAATCAAATTATAAAGTGTTGCTCGTGGATAAATTAGGATAGAAGCGTAAGAGAAACATTTAGAGAATCATCAATGATGAGCTTTCTTTAAGTTGATTTGGTGTCTAACCTGTAATTGCAACGGCGGTTTGCTTTGTGAGATTACTGTTTTTCTCCAAATGTGAGAGCATATTATATGGCTTTACTGAATCTGTAAATGAGATGATCAGGTGTGTTTGTTGTTTGTTCCATTCATATTTACAGTCGGATCAGTGTACAACAAAAAATGTATAAAACGTAAGGCATGCAAAAGAGTGAATATAACTTTCTTAACCAACACGTTCATGATATGGTCGAGTACTCGGAAATCTTGAATGCAGCAATGAGGAGTCTGAGAGTCTGAACGAAGCCCGAATGATGATTTCTTGACTAAAAATGGCCGAATAATTACTACAACTTTTTTGTTTGGTAATTTCTTGTAAAAAATATAGATATTCTCCGATATTCTGGCTATAATATTTATCCGCTCGGATACTTATTATTCGTAGCTTTTTGCAAAATAACAATCTTTGGATTTGAATGATTTAAAATCCGAGACCTATGCAAAACGAGCAGGCGGCGAGCAATGATAATATGATGAACAGCTTGGATCAATGATTAGGTTATGTTATAACTCAAATATTCAAACTGAATGAAACTAGAAAACTTTCAAGAACGTCTGCGAGACAGCAAGTTGTTTTTAGTTGTATCTCTCTGCAAAACAAATACATAAATATACATTTGTATGTATAATATAAGCAAGCGATTATCAGTTGGTTGAACCAATCGAAAACGAACGAGCTAGGGATTTAATTAAAGTGATTATTTAACAAGTGAACGTATGGAGAATATTGTTTATCAAATGCTGAATGCTGAAGTATCGTATATCCGCCCAAGTTATGCTCATGTTTATCTTACACTGCCTCAGCCCGTTCGTACCTACGTCTGGGACATTATCCCTATCGATATCGGGCAAACGTGACACAACCTGGTGGGGTGCATTAAGTGCGCACTGCTGTGAATCGTTGTCGGCGCCTTGCACTGTGGTTTTTATTTTTACTAGCTGAGCTACGTAGGTAGACAGGACATAATTGAAAATTAATCAAATTGCATTTATCGTGTCGTTGTGCAGATAAGTACAAATATCCAGTGCGTATGCAAGAGTTGTCGAATTTCCTATTGCATCCAAATTTGGATCACCGTTTAATGTTTTTTCTTTCGCACTGAGTACTTGGCTTTTGAACAAATCATAGGCTACATATGCATGTATGTGTGTCACGAGGGTGCATACTTACTTCCGTATCCGGCCTCCTCGTTAACCATTGAATTGGGAGTGCGATAAATGACGTTGTTCGGCATCAACGTCTCGCCGTGTCCCAGGACGAGCTGTCGCTGCTTCTCCCGAGTATTATGCGGAGCTCTTATTTTTGTCTTCTGTTTCTTATTGCCACGACCGGCGGCACCTCCGCTGACCCCGTCTTGCCGCGGCCGGTTCAGCTTCTTGCCTTTGTCGTGCATGACGCGCTCTGTGTCTTTCAGCATTTCCTGTCGCCACAACTCAAAGAAATAGTTCGGATCAGTGTAGAATTTTAGGCCATCCTTCCCATCGTCTCGATAGACGTTCAGCTTGTCCAGCGGTGGTGGCTTGTCACACTGGGCGTACGTCTCTAGCATTGGGGCAGGCATTGTAGCTCGCGAGAAGATTTGCTGATCAAATATCTTTGCCGACTTGAAGGCCTTCTTTCTTGTAATGTCGGTGAGTGGCACCTCCTCCACGGTGCTGTCCAGCTGGGTAACCTTAATTGCCAGACGATCGATGCGTGCCTGCAGAGAGTTCGCACGATCGCCAATACTTCCGACGTCTCTAGCCAATTCGCCAAACACATCTTCGGCGTGCTTCGACAGCGATGACAGCTGCCTTATGATATTTGTGAGTGTGGTGTTTGTTACCGTCTCCAGCTCCACCGACTGCAATTCATCTTGCTGGTACACTGATCTAGCCACATGAACGGGCTCAATGGATCGCTTCGGCAGCGGCATCCTCGGCAAGTAATGAAAATCTCCAACTTATCACAACCGGGTATTAACGTGTCCTCATCGACTTGAATAAAAAATGCAAATTAAACAAAGGATTAACATTTAATCGAATTAGTTGATGACCAGCAGCAACACCATAGCTGTTTACACATATGTATATTCATGTACTTATGCTTTTACATATGTATACATAGGTTTCATGGGTAGTCTAAAAACGATTCTTCTTCTTTATTAAATGAATATCCATTATCAAATAAAATCTTCAAATAAAAAATATATATTGTGACCTTAGCAGTCTTCTTGAAAACGACTGTAATGGCTATTTCTGGCACATTATTCTTTGGAACTAATTCAATAGTAAATGTTAGTCACACGTTTTGATTTTGCATGCACTGTTTAAACGCCGTTGACACAGCCTCCTTGCGCGAATTAAACACATTCAACATATTTATTGGACCGCACCGCTGGACCACACCCCACAGATATTTTCTATGTTGTGATAAGAGCCTTCCTTCCGTGGCCCGAACTGAGCACAGTTTAGTCGATACGCCCAATTAAATGTTATTTGACTCGCTGCACTGTTTGCACTGCATGCACTCACCAACGCAAATTAAATAATCAATGCTCTAAGCCTTGGTTAGCTATACATACATAGGTACGTGTACATATGTATGTATGTACATATATGTGTATGTGCATGCTGGTATATATTTACAAATGCAAATATGTAAGTAGGAATCTAAGACTTTTTCTGCATTATTATGTACATGTGTAGATACATTTTCACTACGTCGACACATTATTCATACGTGGTTAAGATCATTTAGGATGGCACTTTCTTTTTGCACTGGTTCGGTCATCACTTCATTTGATTTAATCACACCTTTTTTTCCAGTACACTCACCGACCGTCACTCCATTCGTTTAGCGCTACTCAAAAAAATCCATCAAACAGCGGATGGCGGATGTTGCGGATGAAATTTTTCAATATTTCAATTTAATTTGCAAGAAACTGCCCACAAATGCACAAATATTGGCCCTTTTTGTTGAATTTTATTTTTCCACACCTTTATTGTAGTGGTGTGCACTTGGTTAGACAATCGATAGTGTCGATAGACTATCGATGTTTTGGCTGGAACTAGTGCCAAGAGCATCCCTGATAAATAAACTAAATCCCATGTATTATCGAGTATCTAAATAATATAAACCCTAATCTGCCTGATTTTATTCAAGTGAATCAACAAACTGGTCGCAAAAAAAAATACAGTCTATTGCCTACTCTTAACTAACTCTCCTATCTTAGAGCAGATATTCTTATGCCGACATGTGTGGGTCGGCCTGGGGAATACCACTAGTCAGGCAAGTAACGTCCATACTCTTGAATTGCAAAATGAAAGCAAAATTTGTTTAAAAAAAAACATACGAGGCTGGAAGTTCGTTAGTGTTTGTCCTTATGCAAAGTCGACAATTTTTGAGGCCAAAATATCGTATGGCGTTACACATCTTACTATTATATTGTCTGTGTACTAACCATACTGTTAATTGATGTTCTAGTTCATACAAGCTAAATGTTCCAACAGTATTGCAACAGAAAAGGAAATAGAAATGCCAGCAATCATAAAACGTATGCAGCATTAAACTACACTGGAACCCAAAAACACAAAAAAAAAACAACCTAATCTCAGGAATCCTCGGGAGCTGTCGCAGAAAAGCACTTGTTTACAGAAAAGTCTGTGGGGACACTTCACTTGTTTAGTCTGAAACGTCGGTATTCTTTACTGTTTTTATCGACTATCGATAAGTCCTATATTATTTAGCAGCCCTTGGGTGCGTAACACATCTGTTTAATCGTGCATTTTCTTGGTAAGTTTTCGCATGTTCTTTTAATCTATTAGTTTTTCAATTTAAGTGCTTACAGATCAAACGAAAATATGGCAAGTTTGGCTACAAAGGGTTCGGGACTTGTAAACAGTAAGTTATGTCGTTGGAAAGCTGATTTTGTGGAAAAAATCCATATTTTCATACAAATACTGAATTATGTAATGCAATTTTTTGCAGGGCTACTTGTTCAGGCAAGGCCTCAGCTTGATGTTTTCTTGAAATACGCCAAGGTGGAGCTAACTCCACCAACGCCAGCCGATATTCCTGCGATTCGTCAGAGCATTGGCAATATTGTCAAGGGAGCTAAAACCGGCTCGTACAAGAATCTTACCGTTAAAGAGGCTTGGTTAAATACACTCATCACCGCGGAAGTCATCTTTTGGTTCTATATTGGCGAATGCATCGGTAAACGCCACATTGTTGGATATAATGTTTAAATAACCCATTTCCAGCTGTGTAGCCAACGAAATGAAAAATAAGCTTGTTTCTAGTAACTAAATAAAGTGAAATAATAACACAGCAAAGGTTTCTCAGAACTCTGAACTCTTTTCCGATCGACAATGTCATTTACGATATATGCATTAATCCGACTAGGGAGTTTAGGAACAAACAATCTTGGCTTTTATCATTGTTTTTAAGGTTGCTACATTTAACAAAAATCTCGGTCATTTCGGACTGGGGTATACTTGGAAATGTAAATGTAAATTATTTAGGTATATTTCTGGTATATGTTTTGTAAGCCATCTAATCAAAAACATCATGATAACTAGTCAATCTTGTGGAGAATTGCAGGAGGATGTGAGCAAAATTGCATTTTTAAAGCTGAGAGGAATAACCAGCTGGTAATATTAAACAGAAGATCAAAGTCGATGAAAATGATTTAAGATTTACAGTATATTTTGAAAATGAAAGGGTTTATTTTGGTATATTTCCGACAGTCTGTCGGTATATTTTATCCATAAATCCGCGGTCACACTGGTTACTATAGAAAAATTAAATTAAAATAACTTAAAACAAATTCCATACCCCACACCTTTTTCCTATGAGCTATGAGCGTAATGACCGCATACAGCCAACGTCTGCAGTCACAAAATCTCGTGCATATGCTGCAAAATCGTGAATCGTGTTACACTAGAATTGGAAGCAAATTAAATCAAAGCCCGTACCTTTCCTATGAGCGAGGATTCTACAAATGCATCACGCCCTGTCTTACAATAGATTCTGTGGAAATTCCACCTGTTTTTCTACGAAAATTTACACCTGACGGCAGCAAGCTCTTGGCATTTTCGCTCGATCAGAGAAGCTTGCACGTTTACAAGTATAAAGGCTTTGGCGCAACAGGCGTGGGAGAGCTAATTCGCGAAACAGATGTCGGAGAAGTCGAGTGCTACATGGGCGGGAACAGGGTCCCAGGGAGCACACTGAAATACACTATATTTGATAGACTATTCGCAACCAATGATGTTCGCATTCTGCGTTTGTGCCAGGGCGATTATTGGCGATTCTATCTGCACCGTGAATTTAGTGTTTTCCTGGAAAACGGACGATATGTTCTGCTTGCGGCAATGTCCATCCTGCATGGTGCGCTAGCCACAGCAGATTATGTTAGTTATCCAGATCTCTTTGACAAACTAGACGCATTCTCGTACATATTTTTTGTTGTGGATTTGGAACTGGGCGTAGTCACTGATACACTCTTCCTGCCGCAAGATTCAATTGTAATTGCACATAATCATGGCATTTCGGTGCATGAATCTTCGATAGCCATCATGTCGAAGCTATATCAGTGTATATATCTCTATGAGCTAGTCGATGGCCGCCTGGTCAAACGAGAGACAATTGGTCCTCGGCCAAGGGGCTTCATTGACGAAGGTCCCTTAGATATGGGTGTCTTGGATGCCAATACAATTTTGCCAATTACACACATAAAGCAACGTGTACTGAGCTTTTTGTATCGAAAAATTGACTCAACCAGTTCAAGATCCAGCAAGAAATATCAGGATTTCTACAAGAACTTCGACTTTGTAAGTATATTTGTTTAAATAACTATGTACATAAATCTCATATGGTTGACATTTGAAAAGTTTTGCGTACTTTCAGTTGGAGCATATGATAATGGAAAAGTTGCAATTGGTTAACAGGGACCTGATCTTGTTGCGTTTTGAAGAGCGACCAAAAGACAACGAAACTGCGCCGCTGTTGCCGTTGGGCGAGATCCACACACCTCGCCGTTTTTATGTTTTCTACACAATACTTGACGAGCAAGTTGTGGGAGCCTATCAGGACGATTCTGTGGAGCTTCTACAAATTATACTGCAATTCTATGACCAAATGCGTAACGTGCGTTCGCAGCATACTGGAGATGCACCATCATTGCCACCGCAATTTTTCCTAAAGCAGAATTTTGTAGATGCCAACAAAACGATTCCATTTATGCGACAAGCGGCGTTGAGATTTAATCCAAGCGTACCCGTGAGTACTCAGAGCTTTTCACCGACACCATATCTGAAATACAATGAATTCAGCTACGATGATCGGCTCATCTCTCCGCTGGAGCGTCCAAAGCCGTGCTCTGCCGATCCCATTGTTTTCCGGGATCGCAGCACAAAGCTGGTCAAGTTCCGATTGAGCGCCAAGGCGCGAACGCCAAACAATCCGCTGGCACCGCGTGAACTGTGTGCCTTTATATGCCATCCCTTTGAACCACTTATATTGAGCATACAAAAGTATCTGCACAATTACGCATACAACATACACCTTTACAACCAAAGTACGGTTGTTCGAAACGAGAGTGCCTGATGAAACGGAATGCAAAAGTGATTTTTTCTACTAATGAAATAATGTGAATAAACCTCTTGACAAAAATTGTGTCTTAAGAACGGCTGTGCTCTTGTGATTCAGAAATATACATACATTTGTATGCAGATTCAGAGAAACTCGCTCCTGAAGTATTTTCTTGAAACCCAGTTTTTTAATTTGTAAATTAATCCGAGAGTTGTGCGCAATCTTCCGACAAGCAGATAGAGGGTTACGCTAGCGCTGCGCCTATCCCCGCTTGCCATTAATCTACGTTAAATTAAACAAACAATATGGCCGCAGAGTCATCAAATATTTATTTCACATTCCTAATTTGTATGGTGTCCGTCTTCGTTGTATTCCTTGTTGACTTTTAGAGAGTGATTTATTACACTTGAGGCTGGTGGTTGTGGACCCTGTCCCGGAGCGACAGGTGGTTGCTGACTTGGAGGTCCATTATAGTTGTTCCAGTTTGGATATTGACCTACAGACGGTGGCGGTGCCGCTGCCGAATTCCCTTGATAAGGTGGATACGGTGGCATGAACTGGTTGTAAGGATAACTGTTCGGCTGGTAAGGCGGCATGAACTGATTGTACGGATATGGGTTGTAGTTGTTTTGTGGGTATGGATAGGGATACGGGTTGTACGCGTTCGGACTCGGATACGCCGGATAGTTGTATTTGTTCTTGTTCTTCTTTTCTTTGTATTTATATTTATGCTCCCCACTGCTGCTGCTGCTGCTGTCGCTGTCACTATCGCTATCTGCGCGGACGCTGCCTTCATATGCCCATCCAAGGGTAAGTACCACAAGGATACAGACGAACGTTGTTTTATTTTTCATTGTGCTAACTGCGGAACGTTTGAATATTATGAGCTCCCAGCTCTAACTAAATGTATGGCATGGAATAACGCTATAGGGGCGAGAAAAACAATAGACGTACGCGTGTAGAGAAGCTTCGATAAGGAGAAAGAGGCTATCTACGACCATAAGATACCCTTTGCTGCTCTCAGTACTATAATGATGTGATTTAAATTTAAAGCAACAAATAATAAGATAAGGGATTCCAGAAGCTCCAACGACGTTTTTTTACACTATCTGGTCTCATTTTTATAGCTTTAAATCAGGCGGAATTGAACAGCAAATTAATGAATTGTATTTCCAAACTGCAGGTCAATGTCATCTTCTTATCATCTGGACGAAAATTGAAGGATCTCACCCTATCAAGTATTATGTTAAAAAAAGTGTATACTTTTTTTGAAAGAATTGTCTCAATGAGACTAGATTGTAGATCTGCCAAGTCAATGTTCCGGATGTTGTTGACATCGTATGGAATCAGCATTCTGGAAAAACCCAGAGTCTTTCCTAAAATGCTCTATTTTTAGAGGAATAATCTAAGATTTGCTGATGTTTGTCGACTTTTTGCTAAAGTTTGTATTGCTTGAGACATGAAAAGACACAGAATATTGTCTAGAGTTGGTTCTTTTCAGTCTGCCCTCGTACACTTATTGTTTCGTACATTTATGTACATTTCAACACACGTATAGTATGTATTTACATACACGTTTCATCTTCCCATAATCTAGACGTCTAAGACTGCGCAGTGACCATACCGTGTAAACTTTCTTAAAAATGAGTATATTTGTATCGGGGTCGACAAGCGTCTGAAATGAACTAAGCACTATCAGTAAAGCGTTCAGCAGGAAATTTAATATTGTTTTTTTATGTGTAATTTCAATATTGGAACCTTCCTTCAGCGTGAACACAAACCCGACAAAAACCAGCAGAAAATCGCATCTGACTGGGCTTCAGCGGACACTTAATGGCATAGAATCAACTGATGGCAACTGATTATATGGATATTACAATTTATTAATTTAATATATAAATACTCATTTTATAAAACTGAAGTTAGAAACCGCCAAAATACTCATTAATAGACTTTCATTATCGCACACAAATATCGATATTTTTAAGTTCGCAGCTAGTCTTATCACAAGATTTTAAGGTTGCTAACTTTAAGCCTAGTACCTGTGGCATATTTTTCTAGCGGCAGAGTGTGTATGTGTAAAGCGCATTCCGTACACGTTCACTTCTCAGGCAACTGTGTTGTTTTGTTTACTTTGATGGGCTAAGGTGGAATTTTGCAATGAGCGCCTAGTACTCAATGACCACAAGATAAGTGCTATGGCAACCCAGTTTTGCATCCAGACTGCTGTGATTATAGCACCCAATTGTATTGTAATAATAAAATAACTGACCTACAAACAACTCTGTGCATTCGGTTTTTACGTGTCGACCCAGGATTTGATGAATTTTGTACCTGCATCGGATCACCCTTATTCGAAACAAAATATAAAGATTTCACTTCCGAAGCCAGAATTGAAGTTTAGTCACAGACAGCCAGCGATAAGAATAAAATCACGAAAAAGCATCGATAGTCCCGATATTCGTTCTGGCCACCGCGTCCAACGAGCAGCTGTTTCACGAAGCAGAAAAAATTAAAACAAGCAAACAAATTTAATTTAAAACTCAATTTAAATAACTTGCAAGTATGTCTAATCAATGGGAAGTTGTTAGCAAGTCCCGCAAACAGAAAAATCTGGATAAAAAAGTTAGTGCTCATACGGAGCAGAAGCGTATTGCAGCTCAATTGCCAAAGCTTGAGGACCTCTGTAAGTACTTTCAATTAGTTGACGTTACAAGTGACTAAAACTCCCCCCTTCTACCATTGAATTCCCGCAGTGCCAACCCAGCAATATCGCAATTTGTTCGGCTCTACCAATAACAACAACAACTACAAGTCGAATTCGCCTGCAAAATCTAGTTCAAGTGCCTCATCATCGAAAAACAAGTCGCCGGTCAAGAAAAACGCCACGAAAACCATTACGACCGGAGGGAGCAGTGGAGGCGGGCCAAAAACGAAGAAGCAGTTGCCAGCTAAGCCCAAAACACTAGAAGAGGCCCTGAAGCATATAAGTCCGGATGATTTTGCTGCTCAGCTGGAGCAAATAAAACTCAGCTGTCCCGGCTTTGAGTTGCGATGGCTCTGTCATGTAAGACACGTCAAACTTGAATGCCTTTAATATGTCTGATTAAATCTCCTTGCAGATTGCCCTTTATTTCAATATAGCCCTGTCCTATGACTGCGATCCCGTATTCTCTGGCCGCTCTTCTCAGTATCCTAGTAATCTGGCAAGTGCTGGACTTCAAAAATTAGTTGTTGACTTCCTAGGTAGCGTAGGCGAGTCAAATCTGGAGTATTTCTTTTACTCTCTATTAGACGGCATGACTTCGGATCTCAACAATAACCAGACGGTGGTGGGCTACAAGTTTATGCTGCAGTTAATAGGCCAAGCATATCCGAGCATTTGCTCTAAAAACTTTGCCAAGACCGCTTTACTGAGAAATTGCTATCAGAATAGGAGCAGCATTTGTTTAAGTATTTTGTGGGCCATCGGCCAGGGCGGTTATAGATCACTAAATGAGGGAGTTAAAGTCTGGCAGAATTTAATGTTACCTAATTTGGAACTGAAAAACTACTCCAAATTTGTAGTAGAGTACATTGAAAGGGTTCTCAAAGCAGCAACAGCAGGGACCTCCGAGGACACATTGCTGCTTAATCAGAATGAATTTTTTGCCACCTACAATGCACTCAACGCTACCTATAACAATTTAGCAATGACTCTTCAGCTGAGCCTGAGGCGAAGTGCAAATAAGTTGCTGGTGAGTCTGGATGAAACTAGAGAGCGCTGCTGCCATTGACTTGTAATCTTTGTTTGTATTTACAGCAAATATACATTGCCAGTCCGGTTAAGCATGCGAATATCTTCTTGACGCTTTTTCGCGACATTACGACTATAAGATGGCCAGACAACGAGATTGAAGGATGCTTGAGTTGTCTTCTCAGCAGCGGCGGTGATGATTGCTTCAAAGTTTGGCGAATGAACTATAAAAAGCAACAGTTGGCAAGCTACAAGCTACTGCAAGCTATAGGTATGCGCATGCATTAATACATAAATATAACTCATCGATAAATATTATAATTTTAAATATTTCAGACGTCAACTGGAAGACTTCTACTAATTTACTGGCGAAATCGCCAGCATTTCACTCTTTCCTACAAGACTTGCGGCTTTTAAATGAAGAGCTGCAGTCAAGCAAACGGAAAGAAAATCATTTAATCATTAATGATTTAATAGAAGTTTTAGTGGTGAGTTTTTTATTATATTCACTTGAATGTTCCGCGTTTTCGACATTAGTTTTTCCAACACTGCATAAGAAGTTGTTTGGTAAGCTTAGGCAACATTCTAGTACCCTTCGGGGGAAGGATATCCACGATATCAGGATATGCTTTAAATCTCAGGCTCCAATCAATGCACAAACAAGTCAATCTCACTTTAAAAGGTTAAGAACATGTTTGGAAAACAGAATTTTAGTAACAATAAAAATAGGGTATGTAAAGACACATCCTACTGGTTGGCCTGCAACAAATTGTCAAGTAACGTAACATACCATTCCCAATTACGGGACGTTTTATGGTTTTTTTTTCGGTTGACATTTTTTTTTGATCCTGGTTGAGAATAGTTTAACAAATCGGATAATGCTAACTAGCTAGTATTATTAAAAGAACATCAAAATGTCGGAAAATGATTTAAAATTTACGGTATATTTGCGGTATATTCTGAAAATGGGAAGGTGAGGGTTGTGCCGTATATATTAGAGAAAATCGGCGGTCACACTGAAACGAAGGTATAAAAAAAAGATTAATGAATTTCTAAAGTGTTTAATGGTTTCAGTTAGTGCTAAAAAGATTGAAGTGGGCTAATTAATCGAAATTGATCATTTTATATGCATCAGTTACAGTTTACTTTCACTGAAAACGACCGAAATTAGCGAATTAAAATAAAGGTTTAGAGGGACGCTGCCAACACGACGTCACTCGGTTGTCGTCAGAGAGAAACTTTTGCCGGCGTCTGAGCCCATTTTCTCCCCTTTAAATAATTGTTCGCGTTTACTGCGAATACATTTAATGTTTCGCACCAACACTTTTGTTGTTGCAGTGCAAAGTGCGTTTTTTGTCTACGTGTGCGACTCTCTTTAACTTGGTGCGTGTTCCTGTGTGTGATTCGCTTGTGTATTGGTACCAACTAGCTGCATTTTTCATGGCGTTGCCATGCGGGTTGAGTTGCCGCTCAATTTTCTCTGACCGGACGTGTTGCTTTCGAATAAAGCGCTTTCAAAATTGTATTTATCAGTAAATTTATGACTCCTTGCCTTATCAGTATACAAAATTTGATGATCTTGCTGCTCGAAAAAGCAATCTGAGAGACGCCAGCCACGATGCGGATGATGTGTTCAAGCTATGATTGGCTGTTGAAAGCCACCCGCCACCCCTCCCTGGCCCTCTCTTTTTAGATTATGCGCACCTCTGCGAACTCTAATTCTTAATACATTCGGCGATGGTGTCACTTTTCGTCTCTTCTCTTGAAGTTATCCACGTCACAAATACTTATCGCTGCCCAAGAAGTTAAAGAGACCAAGAAGAAACAACAAGTTGTTGGGTTGTATGTATCTTAGGTCCAGCCCGTTTCAACACGTGGCATGTCTGTCCATTGTCCATTACGATCTGCCGAGATTTCTTACCATTGATTTAAGTATGTTCCAATTCGAACATACATGTATGTAGATTTTAATCTACTCAGAACTATTCATTGAATTGGCTATTGAAAACACATTTATATTATGTACATACATACATACATACATACATACGCCTACAAACAAACTTGGTTGAAACTCTGTTAAAGGTCATTGCCTTTAAGATGGTGTTTGACTGTCTTTCTTCTCAGTTATCTCGTTAACTAAATTCAAAAGCCATTCATTATGAGATACCTCGATACCGTGATATTTTGTTCCTCACTCTAAAGACCTCATCAAATTTTTGGTGTGGCAACTTTTCCTGACTTTGACCTTAAGAAACTTTCTCTGACTCTGGGATTGACCACTGTGTCTTTCTCGCCGTTTCTCCCACCGTTTTTCCTCTCTGGCACTGTCCCTCTAAAGGTGGTTATAGACGATGCATCGATGCATTCACGTAGATTCACACGATGCCGTGAGTCCGATGCATCGTCTAAAACCACCTTAAGAAACCGAAATCGTCTTCATAGAAATTCATTAGCGCTAAGCTGCATCAAATGCTCAATTAAAAAGCTTTAAAAGCTCTCTTCAAACTTTTTAGCAAAAAACAATTACAATAATCAAAACACAACACGTCATTTATTAATTCCGACATATTCCGAAAACAGCTGAAGAATACAAGAAATACTCGTAGTTATCTGAAATTTAAGAGAAATTAAATACATAATGGCTCAGGTTAAACCGAAAAGTAGCAAACAGGGTGGCAAACAAGTAACCGCTGCCAAAAAGGTAAAGAACAAACTAATCGAAAAGTGCGCCTCCTCCAATGTGCTTTAATACTAATGAGAACTTATTTTGCTACCCCCGTCAGACGGTGCAGGAGAAAAGCAGCGCACAGCAAAAGAAGAACAAACAAAATTCTGCGTCACAGAAAAAGAAATGCGGCTGCTGCAAGTGGACTTTGGGTAGTATTTTCATCATCGCGCTGATTGCTGGTGCTCTCTATTATGATACTGAGGTCAATGGCAAGGGGCTGTTTGAGAAATCAGCTACGGGCAAAGTACTGAAAAACGCTGGAGTTTTGCCACATGTCCAGAAGGGCTGGTATGTGACCATGGGCGCCAGCGCCCGGGGCTATAAATGGGCCGAGAAGCATGTTCCACCATATGCAGAACCCGCACTTAAGACAGCTGGAGATCTGTGGAAGCTGGCGAGGAATGCTGCATGCAATGTTTTCCAGTCCGGCAAGGGATACTTCAATACCAAGTGGCCCGTGATTGCCAAGTTTGTGAGTTCTCTTTTTATACTTTGAGATTTAATTTCCAAAAGAGCTGGGACAATTTTTTAACAAATTTATTCCTTGTAGATTGATCAATATGTGCCCAATTTGTCAGGCAAACTTGAGGCATTCGTTGCGGGCGCTTGTGATTTGGCCGTCAATAGCTACGACAAGTCCGCCGCGCTAGTCAAAGAAAAGGTCCTCGTGTAAGTATAACTCTCTCTTAGAGTGATGAATTCCTTACTAAGTCTTGTGTGTTTTTAGCGGCCGCTTCTCACCAGAGAACATTAATCAGGCTTTGAACCAGACGCGCAACGTCGCATTGGAATACTACAATCAGTTTCACAAAAAGGTCGATGCCTATGCCAAGCTTAAATGATTCTAAGCGTCAGGCACGCTTGGAAAATATTCTCCGAGTAACTCCACGAACATCATCATTAGCATCCGAAGAATAAACAAGAAAACGTCATAGTCAATAGTAAAGGAACCACAATTATTTGGCAAATTAGTTAAAAAAGAATTAATATGTTTTAAATAAGTCTATTCACCTGAACTCCTACCGCCTCCAAACACCAACATTTCGTCAACATGGTCTAGTAAAGATAAGCAACACGAGCAAATTTTGGTGCATGCCCAAAACAGAACCGATGTATACCACAAAAACCGGTTAACAGAATTTGTTTGTTCAATATTCGTCTCATGCGTCTGCATTTATCCCCGCGACCGAAAATGATCAATTTTATAATTGTATTAACTTGATTAATTGTGTGCATTTCTGCAGAGAAGATAACTACACATTTCCAACTGCATTTTGATGAAGGGTGGATGAACCAAAAGCAATAGTCAAGTAGTTTATATATTTCTATTCCGATTATTTGTGTGTACATTTTGGAATTGCCTTTTTAAAGTGTACATTGAGCGTTTGGTTGGTTATTTGTTCACTAGGCGAATTTTCCGTTTCAATTTGTAATCTCAGTTGTAGATTGAATTAAATAATCGATTTTGCATAAATAAAATAAATTGAAAAAAGTTAAGTATCAATTTCTTCAGTTGTAAATACATACATATGTATCGATGCTGATCTGAGATTAAGAGCTGGAGGACCTGTTCCTTGGACTTGGAGATGTCTTGGACTCGCATATCGCGGTGACCCGCTAGTGGCTGGAGCCGTTATGCAGCTCACATCGCTGTTTGCCTGGTCTTTACTACCGGCAAAAGAGAAGTTCATGGGTTCATGGTGTTCATTTAGTCCAGTATTCTCCATCGTGACTAAGTAGTGACGGCGAAAAGAGATTTAAGTCCAACGACGAAGTGCTAAATTCCCAGCAGCCAACTTTTGTCAGATAACTAACAGAATATTCCCAGTATGACATAATTTAGTGGAGCCCTGAACCCTATTAACTGATTCTATGTTTTTGTCAGATTTTAGCTCATTATTGGTACATTCAAATTATGTACCAGAGACCAACCATTATATTATTTACTAAATGTTGGTATTTAACCAATCAAAAATTTTCAAAATTGTCCACTTGATGGCAGCAAAATTAAATTATTTCGGTTCAAAACCTGGGAAAAGATAATGAAATAGATAAAGATAAAGATGTGTTGCTCTAGCGGCGAATTCACCTTTTATATTCACGCAAGCCAGCCCCCTATTCTGATTTAATTCATCTCAAGTGAATTTTGGGATCTGTTTTTATACCCGGTACTCGAAGAGTAAATAGGGTATATTGTATTTGTGCGGATAACGGTTGTATGTAGCGCACAGAAGGAAACGTTTCCGACCCCATAAAGGATATATATTCTTGATCAGCATCAATAGCCGAGTCGATTGAGCCATTTCTGTCTGTCCGTCCGTCTGTCCGTCTTGTTTGTCGGCTAGTTCTCAGAGACTATAAGAGCTAGAGCCACAAAATTTTTATACTTATATTTCCAAGGCAAAAATAGCAGGGGTTTTGTGGTGGTTGTGGTATTCAAAAATATAATAACTCTGGTTCAAGTAGGATTCCAGAAAGCATATAACAGCATAAAAGCTCATTCTAAAAGTTCCTCAAACGTCAACAGCTTTATTGCCCCTTATTCAGCGAGGCTTTCACAAACTTTCGGAGTGCGGCGAACTTTGGCTTCGTGAGTTTAATCAGGAAAAGAAAATAAAGTTCAGGACAAAGCGGCACGGAAAAGTTTTGGACTCGTTTGCCGAGTGACACAAACATGTTTCGGCCGCTGAAAAGGAAGCAACGGCAATTTTCTTGTGAATTCAGGAAAGTCCGTTGATATATCCCACAGCTCGCAGCGCACGTGTTCGGGGTCTCGCCGCTTGTGAAATTTACATTTACAGAATTGTTCGTAATTGAAGCGAAAACGCAAAGAAAATGTCGAAAGGCAAAATACAAACGGATTTAATGCATTTTTGATTTGTGCTGTTGTCTAACAGAAAGTGCGGGCAGAATTGATTCAATGTCTGAGTGATGTGTTTGGCAATAACAAAAAGCAGTTCCAATTGAAAGCCACATGGATCGTGTGATTGTGTTAGATAATGACAAGTACAAGTTCCAGTACAAGGCTTAATGTTCCTCGTAAGTGCGCTCCATGCATTCTCTGTGTACATTTGTATCTACTTATGAAACATATTGCAACCTTAAACAACATTTAACCTAGTTCCATCTTGCTTTACAGTGCCTAATTTTCGGTATCATTGAAACCAAGTGAGTGTTGAGGTGAAGAAACCAAAAGAAAATCAATCTGTGCATCGACGAGGATCATGGCCATGCGCGGGATATGCAAAGGCTGCACCTTAATGCTAATCATTGCAATTATGACAAGTACGAGTATGGCGAGCATAGTGGAGGCACAGCAACTGCCACAAGCAATCAAGAACCGGCAAGGAGTTGAGTTATCATGTAAGTGGTTCCATTCGTAAATATTGATGCTCATTCCCGTAAACACAACCATAAGCATGCACACATACATACATGAGTTGTAATATGTACATATGTATGTACATATGTATGTAGACATATTTGATTCTCATTTGTAATTGGAAATAATATTTGCATAAGCGCAAAGCCTATCATATACTGCTGATCCTCAGGGAGTGCCATTGAGGCTGCTATCTTTTGTCCAGTGTAGCTCCCAACTACAAAATCCACCGCATTGCCAACAAGCTGTCAGTAGCGCAGCATACAATGAATTGTCAAATAACTTTAACTTTAACTTTAACTGATGTTTAATGCATTAAATGCTTAAATCAATTATGCCCAGCAGGCGGAAAGCGAATGCTAGCTGCAAGCAGAAGCAAAACTGCGAGGCAAAATAAGCAAAATCCACTTAGCACATGTAGACTTTAATTAAATCGTGAAAAAGCAGGAGGAAAGGGACAAGCTGGAGCATACTTCATGTTAATCAACATATGTCTATATGTTCTATGTGTAACTCGGAGGCGAGGTTATGCTATGTTATTTGTCCTTATTTTACTGTGTCCCTGTCTTCTGGTTTGAAGTCTAAAAGTTCTTTGTTGTGGTTGCGGTTTTCACACTTGGGGACTGAACGCGTCGCGAGTTTCATGATTACTCGTATGAGTATTATTGCTTGGAGTGGGTAATATTTTAACCCAGCTTTCCTTTAGCACATTGGGCACCTTGTGGGTATAGATTTTTAAAAACCCCGATGGAAGAATTTCTTACCCAAGAAAATGTTCTTATAGAAAATGTAGCGCGTCGGAGTACTGGGCTGTGCTCTAAAGAGGTGACTGATTGAGGAAGTTGGTGCTGAAGATCTCCTTTGTGCCAGCATCTAGATCGTAAAATGATTTTATGACCTCACAAACTGGCCGCACAATTAAACTTGTCAAGTGAAAGCTGCGTGAATATTCGTATTTAATGAATTATTTCAATTTCGGGACTATTAAGAAAGTTTCGCTGATGTATTTTATTGCAGGATAGCAGAGTAGTAGTAAAAGCAGTGCCTAAAGGGACTTAAAAGCCATCTAAAGCTAAAAATTATGTACAATGGGTAATTGCTAATAAAAATGCTTTAAATCACATCATACTTTTATATTTTAATATTATAGAGCACTGAGCCGTAAGCAGCATTTAAGTGCGGTCTATAAATAGACTCAAGTGTTGAAAACTATTATCAAAGGCCAAAAGTTTTGCTGTCAGAACCATTCTACTCGTTTCCTGGAATATCAGCTGTAGCTGACCCCGAAGCTGCATCAATTTATGCGGTTGCGGGATAAGAATTAATGTCATTTCATCCGTTTTACAATTTCTAGGGAAAACTTGTACAGCAATGGCCATTAAAGCGGCCGCAGCTGCATGGACATAAGGGAATTCAACACATGCTCATAAAAATCATGGGTGCTGGCTTTTTGCATTGAGTCGCTTATTGTCCTGCCTTGTGCATTTCATCCTTCTTTGTTCTTTGTACAATGGATTGTTTTATTTACTTTAGTAACAAGCGACATATGTTATGAAGTATTTATTGTGTCAATAATTCACAGGAAGTGGACAATCTGGCTCCATTTAATTCTAAATTGCATGGTAGAATATGCTACAATGTAAATAAGGAAAAGGAGCAGCTGGAAATAGAAGAAGGAAGGCTAAAATGATAAAAAAACTAGAACTAACTGAACTCTCTCAGCTCTCTGAGCTTTCTGAACTAACTGTAACCTTTGCGGCTTCCCGTTTCTTCTTCCCGTGATTATGTGCCGCTGAAATGCTAGGCTCTGTGCAGCGGAGGGAGCATACGAGTGGAGTGGGATCTGTCACAGCCCCAACCATTGGGCCAAATTACAAACAAAGCTTATTTGGTTGGTTATCTCCCCCAAAAGCATCTCTGCGACACATTCGGACCGGGAGATGGGAGATGGGAGCGAGCTTCTCTCCCCGTAATTGAGTTGATAAAGCCTCGGTGCGGCGCTCGCATTGTTTGTGTAATTTGTGTAATGCATGAAAAGTTAATTACCTCGGGGAACTTGGTAATTAGAAATGTGATTGAACGCGCCTCGCAGTCCCGTTGACATTCGCCAACAAAACGAGCCTTCCCTGTACGCGTACTTCTCCTCCCAGCCAGTCGCCAACTAGCCTAAATCAGCACCAAACCATACGTATGTACATATGTATGTTCATACATACATACATACATTTGTATGTACAATGTACAAATATTGTCTTTGATATGCCCGCTCTCTGGCTCACCTGTTTGCTTCTCTTTCATTTGCAATTTTGAAAAAGTTATCCCTGATGACATTTCCAGACATTTTCAATTAGCGCGTCCAGAAAGTTTCTTAAACATTTGCCATTTCGAGTACGAGTATGTTGTGCTTATTGAATTCTTGTCTTGTTTGTTTGTTTTTCTGTACAATTTAAAATATTTTGTCAATGCAACACAAAAACTTTGCAGACTTCTAAAATTGGGAAGTGCAGAAAGTGATCGTCTTTTATGTTCCTTGACATGGCAGCTAAAAAAGCGCGCGACTCAACGTTCCCTTCCATCGTTCCAGCTTAAAGTATTTGAATGTTCATATATGTATGTATGTATGTGTGTATATCTCTGTACATTGTATGTACATACATATGTATGTACGTTTTCAAGTCAAACTTTAAGAGACTATTTTCTTGCTCCTACATAAGTTCGCGTTTCTTGGCTCGTTTTCAATTAAGAAACTCACGAATGTTCGTTCAACTTATAGTGAAATTGCATTGTTGCCCTGCTTCCTGCGGCCTTTTCCTGCCTTTCGTCCTATTTTCGACTCCCCTTCCCACTACGTAATTTCGTACGTCTCCTCTTGATTAACATTTGATGTCTTTGGCAGTTCTGCACCAAGAGACTGCTAAGGCTGCTCCCGTTTAAAATTTTTATTTTGAGGCAATCAATTAAATGCAATTTCACGCTTCCCTTTCGAAACGTTGCCTGTCAGATGGTGAAAATGGATTGATGTTGAATTGGGACTTCAAAACAAGTTTACTCAAATACGTCTAGGAACCAAAAATAGATTTTTGTGCTGCATTCTCAAACATGATTAGTATTGAGTGTAGCATATATGTGTATACACATTTATATACATTTGTATGCACTATCCGTCAACCGGAGTTAGAACAGCTAGAAACAAACAAGCTAAAACCAGACATATTTTTAAATACACATTTCACTCCCACTCTTACTTTTTTTTTTTGGTATTTTCCATACCGGTATATTTTCAAGCATAACTAGAGTCACCCTGTATTTACATACATACATACATACATACATATGTACATATGTAATGTTCAACTTGTACTGGAATAGGTTTTTGCTATTGGCAATGTGCAGCAAAGGACACAGAACACAGAGCATGGTACTGAGCAACAGTTGTTTCCTCTGTAATCGAACTCAGTGTAATTGGGCGGCACTTAAGGAATATGCGCCTCATTAATTGCCCTGCACAGCAAACAGCCAGTGAGGGAACGGAACGGAACACCAATTTCATATCCCCTTTATTCCCGGCCCCCACGCGATTCACGCTTGAATGATTGGCTTTGTCGTGAGCTGCGGGGGAACGAGAGCCAGGCCACAACGTCAAAGGATACGTTTGGGAATTTGTTGTTTCGGGGTCTCAAGCGTAGATACTCGTAAGTGTCTTATCTAATTTTGAGCTTTGAGAACCAAAACATATCCTACAACTGACTTTCTTATATATTTGGCGTATACCCAAACGTTCTGTAAATATTAAGGAAATATTAAGATTCAAACGCAATGATGATTTGATTTTGATGATTTTAACTTAACTCTTGAGCTTGATTTGTGTTAGTTTAATCATACTTCCCATATGCCGCGCTGTAAATAGATTATCCAAATTCTGGACGGCAAGCCGTCAGGCGCAATGTTCCCTTGAATTGAGGGCCCTGGCTAATGGAGTGGTAACAGTCAAACAGAATCCTGCTGCCTGGTGACAGCCAGCTGACAGGGCGTGGTGTGGTGGGCAGGGCCGAGCTAGAACGACACGACGCGTCGTCGGCATCTCAATAAATTTTGGAGCGCAACTTTGTGACATTATTAATACCTTGGGCCTTCGAGGGAGCTCCTTGCACGTACGAGCGAATGTTGCTTAATTACCTCCGGCTTATCCCTGTTGAGGTATGTGTTGAGGAGGTAGATGAGTTCTCTGCGAATTTAATTCGAGCACCATTGATCGATGTGCTCTCACATTTATTTGCTAAGAGTTCGATTGTGCCATCGATTTGTCTTACATTTCATCAGCGGAGTGAGAGTGAGTGACATTCTGCGTATGCTGTACTAAAAGATTTCGAATTCCTCTTTCCAGAAGTTGGTTTTCCGACACCTTTAACCAAGCGTTGATGAAGTTGGACAGGGAGCAATGAGTGTCTAAAATTGAGTGCCTAACCCTATGACTTAATCACAAATGAGCAATTCTCTGTCTAACATTGTGTACATCCCACGACAGGTTAACTTAACTGGCTGTCGGCTCAATTTGATTCAAACGAAAAAGGAAAATTACTCTTTCCCGAATGAACAACAGCAGCCAGCGCCACATGAGCTTAATCCTTCCCCAAGCACTCTTTATGTTTAAAATTTGATAGTTTCGAGTGAACCACAACTGGCATTGATGAGCCCATTTATTGAATTCCTCAAAATGATCTTCCTGGCATATTGCTGTCAACGCAATAATCGAAGCATTCAGGCTGACAATATAACTCCTAAGTACGACTGACCCGGTCAGCATACCAGTCACATTACAACCAATATTCCTTGCCTGCCACATTATTGTTTATTGTTCTCAGCATCGAGTGGCAAAGCTAAGCCAAGGCAATCCTGCAGCTCCTTTTTCAACAACTAATCACATTCAATTCCTTTGATTTCACAGGCGATCTTGAAGATTAACTCCTCCTTCTCAGCATAGTAATTGACTATGTCGAAATTGCAGTCCAGAAACTCAGCTTGCGCTTTGTAGAGCAGAAGTTTCTGCCGGTGAGGCTGGGAGCCCTCACCATCTAAGATGAGCCTGGCCAAGCATTCCGATAGACGGGACTGAAATGAGAGTTGGCTCTGGCAGTTGAGAGATCATTCTGTTTGGGTCAATGCCAATGCTTACCGCAGTTCCACAGTGCTCCAGTATGTTCTCATCATGGTCGAACTCCACCGCGTAGTTGATGCTGTTCATGTTGGTTCCAATTTAGCGAATGAATTCGTTTGAGGACTGACACTGAACTGAAGTTGCTGAACGTCGTCACCGTCAGCTGGCTCTCTATTTGTTTATACTACTCGAATTATTCATGGTGTGCAGTGATTTGATCCGGCACCCAAGTACTTCCCCTCTTCCTATCCGCTGGGCCTGTGGCTTGTTTATTGTCGCTTCTACGATTATTCATTAAAGTCTCGCACAGCCCTTCCAATCCAATCGAATCCCTCGTACCCGCTCCAACGATTTTCGACACGTAATCAGAATTGAAATGCTTGCTCAGCTGACAAGTGAATTAGCAGCCAAGTATTTTCTATGGATAAACACAAAACAAATTCGTTCTGCTGTTAATACTGTCATCCGATATTGCCATATTTAGTCTCAGTGAAGGAGTAAAAAAACCATCTGATAAAAGCTACTCAGGAAAGCATAAACAAATGCAGGGATCTAAGTACATGTCTCCTCAGTGACGAGTCGCCGCACAAAGGTAATTGATCTTGACTTATGGGATTATAGGAAATATGAACTGATTTACTTGAGAATATATGGTGATAATGGATAAAAACAAGCAGGAACCTTGTTAACTTTTAATCAATAACAAAGAGTTTGTGGCAATCACGTACGAAGATTGTAGCAGATTGAAGGAGTCAAATGTGCGATGATTGGCCTAGCACGTTTGCCTGTCAGAAGTTGGTGGAGGCGTGATATAATTAGCTAAGCGGCGACAAGGATTACGCAAAGAAAGAAATTAGGGTAAATGGCCTTTGGCCTGGCCAGTCTAAGGCGCAATTTGCTTAATGCTGAAACTTTTAATACAGCGACAGGGAGCTGAGCTCCAGCGGGAGGGAATGCCAGAGAAAAAATAAATATAATCCCCTCCCGCTTCAACCTACAAACAGTCCCAGGGCAAAACGTCAAGAATACTTTGGGAGAAATGAAATACTCACATAAGATACATCGTACATAGTACATATGTAATACACCCCCCCATAATCATACTCGTACGATGTCTTATGGGGCAAGGTGTAAGGAGTCCGAAATGGTGAATTTTCTTTGAATTTTGCAGACTTTGCATCAAGTACAGAGACATTCCAATTAAGTTCCTTTACGAGTACAGGTGAATCGCTGTAAGATTCCGATGGACTGTGTTGAATTAGCCCAGAGTAAGGTTAAAAGCTTTGGGCTCTCATGGGGTCTCCTATATGACACATATGAAGCTGGTATCTATGAACAATATGTGGAGGGGTTCGCGTAACTAAGTGGCCGCCTAATTATAATGGGTTGGGCTGGTAGTATATCTGCAAATTTGAGCCGCATGCCGAGGTTATTACTTTGCCTGCCGTTCTGTCTGGCCTTTCTGTTCTCCAGATTACAATGTAAGCCGCCGCCTTGGAGTGTGACTTCGTGTGTTTGTGTGACGACCTACATATTTGCTTCAAGACACTCTAACTAGCACTCAGGACACTTTGCGCCCCCTTTGGAAGAGAGGAAGACGCCCTCAGAGGATGGCTCTCTCATAACACATTAGCGAGGGTGAAAGTGAAAGCGAAAGTGAACCCCGACATAATGACGGCTCCCAGTTGACTTTAATTTGCAGAACGTGTCTTTGTCCGCATTTTTCTTTATATTTATATTTTAAGCTCGAAAATATGACTATGATTGATATATTTTCTGCATCTTTATGAATGTCATATGCTATTTATTGTCAATATTCTTCTTTGCCATAGCGAACAAGAGAGAACAACAAAAATTGATTAGAATCACCTCGAAAAGCGCATACAAAACCAGTGGCTGGAGCCATGTGTGCCATAAATGTCAGCTTCAAACGAATGAGAAACTTCACATGATTTTTTTTGGCTTCCGCTTTGTGTGTGTACACTTTTGGAACAGACTGTGCCACCCCCGGCCACACAGCACTGAAGTCCGCCTAAATTGAAGAACGGCTCTGGTCTGACTGAAAAGAAATAAGCTAAGCAAAGTCGAGCCGAGCTGATGACAATTTATTGTTCACACTTGTAACTGATGGGTGCTTAGGGGAATATACTCGTACGAACACAAACGCGAGGCACGAGTGCGACTTTATGGAGAATATTTCATTGTCTGACAGGGACCCAGGCCTCGAAGCAGACCTAACAAATTGCTAGCCATTATTCTACCCAGAGCCAATATATAATATGTTTTCTATAATAGCTGCAGATGACTGTGGAACATTGTGCAGGAAACTGATGCACACGCGATAAAAAATCGTCTTTGTTGTGTATTTTAAGGGCACTGAATGTATGCCAGTTGCTCAGTAGAAATCAAACAGAGAGGCAAAATGTGGAACATTTTGCCGAAAGTTAAGGTAGAGTTTAGTGAGGAATTTACCTATTTATCGAATTTGTGTACTTTCAAATGTAATGTTCTCCTAACTATGTAAATAAATGTACATTTATTTGATTGCACCCGTTACATCTGTGCAGGTGTGCAGGCAACTCAGCGTCGAGAGCTTCTGCTGGCAGATGCTTTAAAGGCCGTGAAAGCTGCTCTCAGCATAAAGCACGGAAACTTTTTCAACGCCAAGCCCAACGTCCAACCAAATACTACGCACAACAAATTGAAATACATAAACACAATCCCTAAATAATGGATCGTCTTTTGGTCTAGGTTAGAGTTTCCTCAAAAAGTTCAATCATTTCGGGTACAAAATGAGAATGCTTCGAAGTAATAATAGATTCGAGCCCCTTTTGTTGTTTAAAAGCTTTGGATTGGGTTGGCTTTAGGTGTTTCGTTGAGTTACATAAATAATGAATATCCATTGGGCACAATCCCAGACTTGGATGTCTGTTCATCTAGACAGATTCCTACGGGTCTCATGATTTTCCGGAATTCTGTTCAAAGTTACATATTTTTTCATATTCATATTAATAAAGTAAAATTGTTCTCATATAAATTTAGCATTAAATATTGAAAACCTTTGGACAAAGTAATTTAAGCGCCAAGGTTTATGTACTAACAATTTATTTTAATTATATTGTTTGGCGCCTCATCGCGATACTCCCCACTAGGAATCTGTTTTTCTGGTACCATCGATATGCTAATTTTGTGCGAGTCGAAGTGAGCTTGCAGCTAATCGAAAAAGTTCCAAAAACTTCCAGGCCGAGTAAAAACTAATAGTCGTAAATATTTATGCATTTCGATGCCGACACAAATGGGTCCAAAGAGCTCAGACCAGACTCAGTCGGAATTGAATGTGGCAGCTCCAATCAATGGACTTGTGAGGGAAAGCAGATTGTTATCAACTTTAAATTTCGGCAGCAGCACCAGAACTTTATGTTGTCGAACATTACTATTGAAACTTAACTTACACTTGGATTCATTTTAATTTTGGGAACTTCTTTTCTAAATGAACTCATATGAATAAAAGGATCAACTCTACCCACTCTCTGCTTCTAAAACTCCACGCGTTCAGCTAATTTTCCGATGCTTGAATGTACATACTTCCTGACACACGTTTCATGTAAACGAGACATCTGCCAATATCCCGGGGCCTGTGCGGGCATCTTTACTTAAACACAACTCCAGTCATGAATACGAGTATTACTTGTTGAGGGTCCAATCTTAGGCCATCTCTGCAGAGTCTATTTAGCAGAGATTTCCTGACCCGAGGCCGTTTGCTTTGGCCAGAGTCAGCTTCAATGAGACTCAGAAATGTGTATAGAAACAAAGTGTTCCGCTGGCCACTGGCACAAGTTGAGATCTGTGTATGTACGCTTCTACTTCGCTAAAAAAAATACCATACCAACAGAAAAGAAAACGAGAAGGAACGTTTTGATGCGTTCAAATGCGTCACTACTTTTGCTCGAGAGTTGCTTTCCCACACACCCACTATCCGCCGGGGAAAAGCTGCCGACACAGACAGACAAAAAAAGAATCCTCCACGATTGAGAGTTAACGAACTGCTTAATGAACATTTCAAAAGCTCCTTTGCTGTCTTTGCATGCATGTACCTTAAGCCCCAGCTTGTGACTTTTAAGTTGTTATTGAAAAATGCAAACACAAGGCACGCGCACCGCAAGGTTTTGAGGCTTGTGTGGACAAACTGGGACTCCTCTGGACCGGTACAGTCAACTGCGATATATTATTATATATTGTTTCCTTGCTACAAATCAGCTGTTCTTATAGATTGATAATGATGATATTATTTTGCACTAATTGTTTTTCTTTTGCATATTTTCAGCCAAATCCACAGACAATAGCGTCATCGACTCCTTTTCACCGATTTCTTCGCCAGAGTCGTCTATCGAAAGTGATTATGTCTACATTGCCTCGCTTTTCCATAACAGAAATCACTTGCCTCGTCTGAACAATGCCGTGAATGAGGAGCCGGAGCCCGATGAGCCGGGAATAGATGAGTCTAACTATCCGCCACCCACTTTTGACTTTGGCATGCTTAGAAATATAACAGCCCGAACGGGACACACGGCGACCATCAACTGCCGGGTGGACCATTTGGGAGATAAATCGGTGAGTGAAACCAATGATTGCATTTGCCAGCTCATCAAGGAAGAGGTTTTCTGCTGCACATTTCTCTCTCAATGCATTTTTAAGGAAAATATTTGGATCGCTAGTCAAGCTGAAAATCAACTTAGCGTAAACTTTTTCTTTGCAGTTTGCACAACTTCCCGTATCTCTTCTGCTGTTCCGCTTCCAACTACAACTTTTACCCTTGTTTTTCTGGTTAAATGACAAAGTTTGAGTCTCCATCCCTAATCCCTCTCATCCACCTCTGCTAAGTTTTCTCTATGAGTTTTGTTTGTGTTCGTTTTGTATGATTTTTCGTTTCTGTTTTCCCTTTCGCTTTCACACTCAGTTGATCATAGATTTCAAGGGTATTGTGTACCCTAAAGTAGAAAGTGTTTCCCACAATCATCAGAATTAACATCTGATCCGCTATATTGTAGTTGCAGTAGTTTAGGAATTTGTATCACGTCCGCCATCATTATAATTCATATTCACTAGTAGAAACTGTACCTGATTTATCATCGCAAACCTTTTGGCCGCCTTAATCCATTTGCCACATCTAAAATGGATGTCTTTTTGTGCCACTTCGACACTTTTAGTCTCGACTTTTTAAATGTTTTTCACGTCTCCCGTAATTTTTTTGTGGATTTTAGGACATTAAAAAGTTTTGGTAGCCTGAGGCAGTCTGCGAGATTACTTTTTGGCCGCTGCAGCGGCAGTTCCAGTGCTTTTCAGAGACGCGTTTGAACGCGGCTCACCACGTTCCGCCTCGCTTTGCATGCTTTTGGCAACTTTAAGCTGCTGACAAATAATTCTTTCTGGCTCGAATAATGCCTTTTCTGCGTTTGCCGTCTTGCCAGTTGGAATTAATTTCGTTGCAAATCCATTCTTTAATTAAAGTTATGGACCAATTTGTGAGTTCCAGTAATGAATCAACACGAATACAAACGAATGTGTAAACAATTTTGCAAGTTAAACTGATTTACTTTATATCTTTAGGGCTGACGCTTAGGAGGTCAGGTCAGACAGTATTTGCGATGAGTCTTAGCAGTTTTGAGAGTTGGCTGCTTATTAAATTTTCGTGCCTTTACTTTACGGCTCCAAGTTCGCTTCGTAGTTCCAGAGCAGTTGGAGGGAAGGACTGAAAGCAATTTTAAAAATGGACTTAACAGCATTTGGTGTCCCTTTTTTATTTTCCCACAGGTATCCTGGATAAGGAAACGCGATTTGCACATCCTGACTGCGGGCGTTTTGACCTACACCTCCGATGAGCGTTTCAAGGTGAGTATCCGTAAGCTAGTCTCCCCCCGCCCAACTCCCTCCCCCTGCTGGCTTATTAAATGCCCTCCAGCCCGACCTGGGATCGTCTGTGTGTAAGCCAAGTCAGCCAAGTCAGCTTAATTTCGCATGCAATTCGGGCCAGTTACTTGAATGCATTGATTAAATTCGCCCAAGGACGTTTCGCCTCCAACTACGATTTATCGTTCATTCTATGGGTTTTGCCTTTCTCTCCCTCTGTGCGCAGGTTGTTCGCACCGCCGACTCCAAGGATTGGACATTGCATGTAAAATACGCTCAGCCACGCGACAGCGGCATCTACGAGTGCCAAGTGAATACGGAGCCAAAGATTTCCATGGCATTCCGCCTGAATGTCATAGGTGAGTGATACAATGCTTTAACTCTTCCTTTCTTTCTTTCTTTTCCCTTTCCTATGTATGTATGTTTATCCTGTCCAACTCCAAATCGATAGCCTTAAAGATACTATCCAAACAGTGCCAATGAACAACAACCTAATGCCGTGTTAACTAACTCACTGAACTGCCATTCCCTCCACCGTGCTAAACTGTTTTTTGGGCGTGTTGAAATCCGCTCTAATGCCTGAATGCCCCACCTAGTCCTTGCGGCCAGTCCAGCCCCGCACATCATTAACAATGTCAATATTTGACTTTGCTGACTGCCTTCTGTGCCCGCTCTTAGCGGTGGAGGCACTGAAAAACATTAGCCCTGATTTCAGTGCGTGTAACGAGCCAGCTACACATTTGTCTCTGTCTGCAGAAGCTGTGGCAGCGAACGAAAACATACTCGTGGTAGTGATGTTAGAAAACAGATACACACACTCGTGTTGTACAAAAAACTAATTTAGCTGCTCGCTATGGCAATGGGCTAGCATGGCAACTTCGCATCTGAGCATCCTTGAACACCAGTCCTGGCTGACTCACAATAACTGTGAGATCAGTCTGCTCAATGCTCCTGACCCAATTATAATCAATGATATTTTGACGTGGCACCTTGAAGCTTTTCTTTGGCACACGCTTGCAGCAGTCTGAAATCTGGGACACAGCTATTGAAATATGCGTTGGCCAGACGAATGATTAGACGCATGATGCATCTGCCGTTGGCTTGCCACCTAGCCGAGGTGTGCGAGATGCAGAGAACACCTACAATTGGTTTGATAATTAATTCTGTGCATGTTCCATTCCGATGTTCCATGCCAAACTGCAGTGACGCCGCCAGATGCCAAAGCGATTATTGCTGGTCCGACGGACTTGTACGTCAAAGTGGGCAGCGTCATAACGCTCACATGCCTGGTGAAACAGCCAACGCCATCGGCACATGACATTGGGCCAATATACTGGTATCGCGGCCCCTACATATTAACGCCATTTGTTGCCCATCCGAATGAAGCGGCCATTGATTTGCAGCGTATCTCCATGGAATCCACACTGGCAGAGAAGCTACAGAGCAGGTAAGCAGTTTAGTTACCAACTGCAAGCCCACCAATAATGATTTAAAGTGTAGGATTTTTGTTTAGCACCTAAGTGCACAATGTACAGTGGTTTTATGTTTCAAACTCACTTAATTTCAATGCATTATAGATTACGCATTGCCAACGCACAACTGCTTGACACGGGCAATTATACGTGCATGCCGACCACAGCGGAGGCCGCCAGTGTAGTGGTGAATGTCATCCATGGTGAGTATTAAATATGCGTGTGGGGTGATTCGCAACGTGCATCTGGTTTGTCTCTCTCTTTCGCCCTCAGATGAAAGCCCCGCCGCGATGCAGAAGAGTAAAGGTGTGCGAGCAGCCAGCAGCAGTGGGAGCACTCGAATGGTTCTCCTCATGGCGTTGGCTGCCAGTTCAGTTGTGCGATGGCTACTCTGCTGCAACTGTTCTCTATCGAATTTATCCATTCTGCATATCAACTACGAGTATATCCACTATTGTATAGCAGTAGTCGCCTTTAAGCCGCAAGCGATCAGCGAGCTGCGGGTAGACCTTGGGCAAGCTCTGTCTGAATCATGATAAGTAATTTTTTATGTGGATATTTGAATATACTTATTGTACATAGCTAAGAAGTAATAAAAACACACAATCCAGACCATACAGAATAAGGAAACCATTGCGTAGTTTGTGTGTTTAATGTAAATATGTTTTATTAACCAGTAAAGACTTTGATCAATAAATTAAATGCAATCACCTCAATTGGTTATGCTAAAAAGAAAAGAGAATATAGACATAATTATATTAATATAGTTAAAACAGCTGACATTCAGGCTATCGAAAATTTGCATAGTTCTTCATATTTTCTATTTGGCAGAAATGCATAGCTTTAAATATTATGGAAAAATATAGCTAGAACACTGACTTGGCTGCACCACGCCACAATTAAATAATGTGTGTAATTAATGATCATTTAACACATAAAAATAAATTGTTTTGTTAATTTGGGAACGAAGCTATTATATTTTGGATATTATTAATTCTGAAAATTGATAAGCCACACCTGAAATTAATTTAAATGAATTCTCATTAATGTTAACAGGCTATCATATGATTATAGAAAATAGATTGAAATCCTCTGTATACGCAAAAGGCAATTAAAAGCGCAGAGTTTAATTTAAATGAATGCTAAATTTTAGGTTTCCATTACGCTTAAACGATATGTAACTATGTAAAATGTGTATATTCATCGTAAGAAAGAATAAACTGAATTTTGTTATATTTTAGTGAGTTTACGTTGATTTACACACTTACATGACCTAAATGACTCAACCCTTTTTTGACACTTGCCGGATCATAAGCATTTAAAGTGGTAATTAATAAAGGTGCGCAGAGCAGGCCAGTGTACATTTGAGCGGATAAGCAAGCAAACGCGTCATTATTTACCCTTTCCCCTTCTCCACCCTTTTCCAATACACACATACCATATGTAACGGCCTTTTGCCCCTACCACCTCCGCAAAATCAAGTGGCGTTGGTTACGGTTACGATGGTCAACAGCGAAACTCCCTCGTTCCCGAACAAGCGGACGAATGCGAGGCGAAAGCCCGATTAGCCGTTCTGTGTGGTTGCGTGGTCTGTGGGTGTGGGTGTGGATGTGTGTGTGTGTCGCGGTGCGGGGTGTTTGCACGCATAATTTTTCGCAGTTGAGTCGCTTAAATTAAATCATAATTATCCGCACTCACATGCTATGCCTCTCTTTTAATTGAGTGCAAATATTTTACAGACAAACGCAATTTGCACTAATTGATAAAGGTTTTGCACAGTCCCCGCCAAATGCTGCTTGCTCAAATGTTTAAATAATTTAATCGATTTGCACTAATAGAATGCTGAAGCAAAAACAATATTTTTAAAGCGCGGACTTGCTTATTATGCCATTTCTGGCATCAGTAAATTGCTCAAAAATATAGCCGGGTGCATTTTTGTTTGCAATAAGAAGTTCTATTGCTGCGTTCTATAACCTTTTATTAGTATGCTGTAAATAAGGATTTAATTTTTAAAACATTATTAATTTCTTTGAGTGATAAAATAAATGTAATTTAAATTATAGCACTTTGCGTTCTTTTCAATTGCATTTTTGATAATTTTAGCATATTTATTTTGTGGTTTTGTGGTATTTTCTGTTTTTCCTGTCAGAATTTATGAGTTTTCACGAGAGCCAACTCGGTCAAAGAGAATTAATCATTAGCACGGCAAGTTGCAAGTTTCAGCGGTTTGTCATTCTTCTGGCTCTGGCGAAAATCACTGCAGGGCTATAATAAGCAAGGTAGAAGCAACAGACAAACACAACACGTCACCCCTCTGCAGGACAGAGCAGAACAGGACGAGCGCAGGACTCTTGTTTTCACTGTCGTGCTGTTCCGGCATCAAAGCCAAACATTTATGCAGTTCCAAAAGCCATCAGTCGGGGCCACGGCGACGAGTTTGGTGCTGTAATATGTGCGGGCGTTCAGAAGTTTAATTGTTTTCTGTTTTGGTAGTTGGGTTTTTGGTGGAAGAAGTCAAAAGGGGCTAAAGGCATCTCGCAAAAGTTTTATCGTTTTAAAGTTCCACTGCGAAAGTTAATTAAACACGGCAAGAAAGTGGGTAGAGGCAGTAAGAGATCGGAGTAATTTGTGTATACACGTAAGTACTTTTATTTAAATGAATATTTAGTTATAAGTAAACGGGACATTCCGCGCTATAAGATGGGCTCCGCGATTACTCAAGTCTCGGCCATAAACTCAAACTTCAAAAAAGTGCCTAAAATCTCTCAATAATACTGTGAACGAGGACCATGACTGCATATAGAATGACCGAATGAAAACGTAATCGTACTTTTTCTATTCACAACTTTTAGCTAATCAAAGTTTCAGTTGCCTGAGCAGCCCTTTATAAATCATTCTATCAGATATCTATCGTGTTCCCTAACAAATCATTCCATACATTTATTTCAGACCATCAAAACTAAGTCTCACAAATTTTGTTTCAAATGGCGTAAGTAAATAAATAAATAATTTGTGTTCAAAAAAATATCAAAATAAAATATATTTACCAAGTGAGGCCACCGAGTACAAGCCTGGCGATTCGCCATTGGCAGAGCAAGATGATCGAAAACTATTCTGCAAGTATCACTACAAAGGGGTTCTCATTTTGCTGATTCCTCTCATATTTGCACCCATATTGCTGGCAGAGAATGTATTGGTAAGTACTCATTCCTGCCAATCCCTCAAATTGAGTTGAACTCTCGATAGGTTGCTCGGTTTATCTACCTTACAATATGTCTATATCTGTACTACATCCTCAATGTTATGGCGCAAGGAGCCACAGCTTTTATCTATATTACTTTTGTGCCCGTCTTCGGCATCGCCGGCTCGGGGCCTGTCAGCAATTCGTACTATACAGATTTGATATTTTTGACATATGGCAGCGTGTTTTTGGGCGTCGTGATGGACAGCTCGAAGCTAAGCGATCGTCTCGGCATATTGGTCATTAAAATTTGCGGTGGCAACATAAGAATGTAAGAAAATTCAACGAAAGAAGTGCATTTGTGCTTACAAGCTCCTCCCCCTGCAGTCTTCAGCTATTTCTGGTTATTGCCACTGCGGTGTCCTCCATTTTTGTTAACTCCACAGTCATGTCGGCTTTTTGGATGAAGATTGCTTTAGCTGTAATGAATGAATTCAATGAAGTGAGTGTTTGATACTAAAATATATGAGTATAAAGGCTCAAACGATCCTCTTCTAGGCTGGCATTGCCAGAATGTACTCCGACGAAGAGCCCTACGAGCGCGGATCGTAAGTCTCTGGAACAACTGCCTAAATATGTAAATTATAGATGCATCCTTCCCATAGCAAACCTTATCCCTCACGTCCTGCAGTGGGCATTTACTTAACTGTTTGCTATGCTGCCAGCCTGGGTGCCATGATTTCGCCAATGCAGGATCCAAACGGAGTTCTAATCGATCTTTTCAACGTGTAAGAAGTGTATTTTTATACACCGTCTGTCTGTCAGTCTTCTGTGAGTAACTAAAATCGTTTACCTGCTCCCTCCCACAGGAATTTGAAGGGCAAGGCCGGCGCCGAAAGCTTTCTGGTACTTTTGATTGTTCCAATGATTCTCAGCTTGATTGTTTTGATTGTGTGGATCAACATTATGTTCCTGGGACTGGTCGGTGGCAGTGTGAAGCAGGAGCTGGCCGAGGGCGCTGGAAATAGGGCTGGAATCAAACAGGCCATGGTCGATAAGAGCGAGAAAATGGGTCCCTGGACAATCCACACCAAATTGTCGCTCACTTTGGTTCTTATTACGTTTCTGCTGATGATGACGCGAAAGCCTCGCTTCATGGATGGCTGGGATACCATAAGCAAGACGACAGCTAATGGGGCATCCGTCGCTGTCATTGGAATGAGCATTCTGTTCTTTGCCGTTCCTGCCAACTATTTGTTCTGCAAATACTACATGTGTCGCCAGCCCAAGAAGGAGGGCACTGCACCATCGCTGCTGGGCTGGAAGGCGGTGAACTCCAATACTCCGTGGGGACACATATTTATGCTGGCCGCCGGATTCAGCTTTGTGTACAGTGGTCTGCATGCCGGTTTCTTTGATTACTTGGCTGACTCGGCGGCAGATTTTAAAATGGGCAGAGGCATGTCCTTGGTTTATGGATCGTTTTTGGGAACTCTAATGACAGCCCTAGCACCAGCCACCACTTTGGCCAAGCACGCTGTTCCCATTATGTTTGGAGCCGTGAGTACACGACTTCATATCGGAATCATAAATGCAATTTTCTTCTTTCTTGTAGGGTAAGAAGTTTGCTGTACCCTTTGGCACTGCATTGCACAATCAGTTTCTGCTACCAAACAGCACATCGGCGAACACAATTGTTGCCGGCTGGGGCAACATTAGACCTTATCAGTTTGTAAGTATCTGCTGGGCAGTGGCTACTTGCCTCACCTAACGCCACCTCACCATCATCTGCAGCTATTGGGAGGCCTGGTCCCTACCATACTCATGTTTATATTCACTTTGGGCTTCATCATGGCCCTGGGAGGCACTGCCTTTCCCGGATATTAAACTAATTAAAATATAAAAAATACAAGCAAAATCACAATCAGCATCTAAATCTAAACTTATTCTTCTAATAAGCAAAAGCTTCTAAACAAATGGTACAATTTCGCTTTAAAGGTAATCCCTGCCTGGTATTTCGCACCCAATTCACATTGCCCGAGTCCAAACTTGGCCCCTAAAATGCTTTGGGTACTTAATGCTTTGAAGAATCCTTAAACATCTTTTGGAGCCCCCTTCGCATGGCCTTGTCTATTATTCGCTTGTTTTTTGGAGTCATTGGCCTCCCGAAAAATGAAAGAAGAAATTATTCAAATACAATACACGCCTTAAGCGGATTTTCCAAGCGGGTAAGCGCAAAGCTCTCTGGAATTTATCCATTTCACCAGCAAGCCCCCGTCTCATTATCCTTTTGACATCCAACTAGATTTTACAAGCAAGTTGACAACGAAAATGTTCGATATTTCGCACAGCATTTCGTGGGGCTTTGTTCTTTAAGAATTATATAGAGATGCACAGCGAAATGCACTACCCAAGAAACTCTCGGCTGGCGGGGTTCATTTCTGCTCTAAGCTGAATAAGAGGATACAGCCAATAATTGAAAATTATCTCATGAAAAGAATGTATAACATAATATAAATAGTTTAACTACCAATTAAAGTATACTTTAAAACTTAATTAATACAATCCTGTCTAATTAATATTCAACATTTTAACACCACAAACCGACACGTGAACACAGAGTGTTATTCCACAAAGTGCTCCAAATTAATTGATTTCAAAATAACACCCAGCGCAATGGCAGCAATAATGATAATGTCAAGTATCCGCCGAATCCCCATTCAAGCGAAAACAATAAATCTATTTATTTTTTTAGTCATTTATGGGTTTATGTGGGCAGAGGCGGGAAAACAACCTCAATAAAGGCATGGATGCTGGGAGCCTCAGCATTCTATGATAAAAATGAAAACTAATCAAATTAAAGCCATTTTATCGCCAGTGATGGTGTCCCGTGATATCAAATCATATTCCATTTAATAATCAATGCGTTAAAGACAGCAACAATGAATAATCACAGGGAACGACCGCGTTGATTATGCTAAATGCAACCACAATGGGAACAAGCCACTAGAAACAGTACGCGAGTGTCAGCCAAATCAGAGCACAACTGCCTTCGGCAAGGGAAGTCGGCCAGCCATGACGCCATCTTTCAAAATATTCATTCCTGGCTATTTACATCTCTCCTGCCCTGCCCCTCCGTCTGTGCGGCTGTCGCTTGTTTTGTCTGTCTGTCTTTTAGCCACGCCGCCGTGCCCCGCTGATTAGCTGTCACGGAGCTGTGACGAAAAGCACAAATGAATTATTATCACGTTGCGTTGACATAGATTTAAATTATTTGTAACAAAATCAACGAGTCGTTCTACCTCAGTTCACTCACGCAAAGTACAGGTTGTACTCTTTAAAGGAAAAATGTTGTAACTGGAGGAGGCTGGCCGCTGACTTTTCTTGCGGCAGACTTTGTGAAGGACAGAGTTAAAAATGCACAGAGAGTGAAAACAAACCATGGAATGGCTCTTCTACATATGCATATCTATGGTCATTGTTTTTATTAGCCGCAAGATATAGTTCCTCTATAGTTCAGTTGCAAAAAAACCCTAAGAACCCATCCACCCATCATTAATTTCTTAGAATATTTTGCACACGGAAAATTTTGCTTTCTCAACAATTTCTAGAGCTCAATTTATTTGTATTTCCACGCCATTGGGCCAATTTTGTAACCTTTCCCACGTACAACAAAAGGCATGGAAAAATGGGCTCCAATGTCAACCATGCCGTCATTTCCCCTTCTTGATTATCTATTTTTTCCTTCGTGGGGGTTTTCCTTTTCTTTTGCCTTCTACCTCAAGCTTTTTACAAGCTTTAATGTTTTTCCACTTGTGGCATTAATTTCTGCTGTGTAAGCAGATAAATTGCAAAATGTCAAAAGATATTGACAGTCACTGGCATTAATACGGATGCCAAGCAAGTCCTTTGCCGGAACCTGGCTCCATTGATGTCAAAATGAGAAGTCCATCAAGTGGCAAAGTAAGTTTGAACACATTATGAATGGTGTTGGCTCCTCTCGATCCGCAAGTCTTTTAGCTTAATTATCGATTCATGGAACTGTTTACCGCTGGAAATAACGGGACCTGTTTACACTGTAAAATTATGGACATTAAACGAGGAGGAACGTTGTGAGGTGCGCGCTGAGAAAACGCACTTATTGGACCTTTCTCTTAATCCACATTTATTCTTCTTGTAAAGCTCTTTTGGTAGTTTGTGTAGACTTTTCATTGCACTCGTTCTCTGAACAATTATCGCATTCCTCTTCTATCATGCTCCTGGAGACACTTTCTCGATCTTTCTTTTGTGAGAGACGCCAGTGAAGAAGGCTGGACTCTGAACGAAAAGCGTTCTCCACACTAATGCTGTCGTGCATGTTCCAAATGCATTTGGCAAAGATATTGCAGACATCTATGATGTGAAACTTTGGATTGTTGGCCACTTCCGTGGGCTGGGGAATGGTGTTCGTGCAAACAACGAGCTCAAATAACGATTCACTGAGCTTCTTGAGCGCCTGTCCCGAAAATACGCCATGAGTTACGATTGCGTAGATGCTCGAAGCTCCAGCCTCCCTCAGACGTTCAGCGGCTAGGCATAGGGTATTACTTGTGTCTACTAGATCGTCGACAACCACAACGACCTTGCCTCGAACGTTCCCAACAAGTATCATGTCATGCACCTCGCTGGCCTCACGTCTCTGCCTATGGAACAGAGCCACGTGAGTGCCAAGTCTCTGGCTGATTTGGGTTGCGGTTTTCACTGCTCCTTTGTCTGCGCCCACAATCACCAGCTCTGTGTAGTCTGGTATAAATCGTTTTATCCACGATTCGATGGCAATATCAGATTGTAGATTGTCGCAAGGTATATCGAAGAATCCCTGCAGCTGTTGGGTGTGCAGTTGCATGGTGAGGACACGATTGACGCCAGCCACAGAGAGCATGTTGGCCACCAGCTTGGCCGTTATGGGCTGCTTCCACGAATCCATTTTATCTTGCCTGGAGTAGGGAAACAGTGGCATCACTGCCGTAATCGTCTTGGCCGATGCATAGCGACACGTCTGCACCATAACCAGCAGCTCCATCAGCATGTCGTTTATCGGCTCGCAGCTGGTCTGAACCACATAGACATCCGCTCCACGCACCGACTCGAGCAGCTCGAATCGTATTTCTCCATTGGGATATTTCGAACGCAACACTGGATGCAAGTGGAGCCCCAAGCTCTCGGCCACCACATCGGCAAAATTGCCATGCGATGAGCCCGATACCACCACCAGGCGGGGCATTAAATGAACGGCAGGCAAAAAATACGAGTAAATAAATTTTGAATTAAGAAATTTTGAAGTGGGAAGCTGGAAAGGCGCCGCTTGCCCAGTTTCAATTGGCATGCCTTGGGCATCTGCACAATTTGAGATAATTAGTCGATGGATTGGGATGTGTGACCGCGGCTTATCATTGCTAACTCGCCCTGTGGCCGCAACAATTATGCAGATTATTATGTCCTTGGGCGCCTCAAGGTTTGGTGTTGCGATGATTGAATAGAGAACGATGGCAGATGGAGGCTAACTCAAATGAGATTAACAGGAGAGCATTAGTTATAGTATGATGATATTTTAAAGTTCCTTTCTCGAGCTGAGCATGCCAAGACTTCTACTTCGCTCTGATAAATTGTATTTGAAATCCAAAACATTCAATGATGCAGGTTATTCTTGCAATTAAATCACTGCATAACAGAATCCGTTCATGGATACTGGAGCTAATGCCATGTTTCATTATGTCATACTACGGCATGGATGTGTTGGCAACTTTGCTAAAGTATCGACTTGTGTGCACCGAGAAGGCTGTTGTTCTCGATGTCCACGACGTGTTTGGCTACGTCTACACGACATTTGATGCTCTACTGACTGCTGCAGCCATTGCACTGATCACAGTTCAACGCAAAGAAGAGACTGGTATAATAATGCTGCTTATTGGGAGAGTAACTCATCGTTTGCTCTTCTCCATCTGGACTCATTTGCATCACTTTCTCCTTAACGACTGCCTCGATGTGGGCTCTCTATTGTGTCTTCTGGCCACTAGAGTTTATCAACGAGACAGAAACGAATGGCAAAGATTGGATCTCAGAAAGTTCGAGTTGCTATTATTAGCGGGAAGAATAAGCCTGTCCAGTATCTATATATCGTGGCTGGAGGAGGGAACTAATGTAAGTTTGGAAAATTAAATGAAAATAATTATAAAATTAATGAAATTTCGTTACAGACCTTCTGTAACATCCTCTACCTTGCTCTTTTAAGTGCCTTGCTTCTGGGTCTCAAGTGCAGAATTGCCTCTTACACGACTGTCTTAGCCATACTCTATCATGACGTGCTAAGCGTAAACTTTTGGTTCCTGTGGGGCTGGAACGATGCGATACTCTCGTTGCAGTACTCGAGCTTGCTGCTGTCCAAAATTGGTGGATTTCTGCTCCTCTCACAGCTGGGTGCCGGCAAATGGTCGCTCGATAAGTTCCAGTCCCGAACTGCTGAAAGAAAGGAACAGATGGGAAACTACCGCCTCATCTAGACAGGCAAAATGTTTTCCAACGGATTAGGACTTGAAGGTCATTAGGTCTTCCGGAAATCTACTCCTGCTGTGTGGTTTAATTTTACTCTCATTTTTGTATCTCCCGTTGCTACTTGAATATTTGAGGAACTTAAATCAATTTTGATGGGAAACACTTTCCCTTTGGCTAAAGCTTATTTTTATTTGCGGCAGATTCTTAGATTCCTGCTTCGTTGATGTAAATTATATAAAAGTCTCAAGTTTAGTCGAAGTCTGAGGAAAGGAAATCGAAACTAGCATGGACATGTAATACCTTTGAATTCTTGAATACAATTCAACCAAACAAAAACCAGGTGTCGACTGAAAAGCCAACACTGTCCTTAATGAGTTCTGGGTACGGACATAGGACCCGCAGACGGAGAGCCGCGGGATACCAGAACGGCGTACAAGAACCGCAAAGGACGCAGTGACCTTCGCTCTTGACTTAAAGCACATTTGCATAAGCGCTGCGAACGGGCTGGCCTGGGCTGGGGAGCGATGGCCACGACATGCGGGCACAACGTCTTGGCGTCTTGGCGTCTTGGAGTCTTGAGGGCTGACCGTCCCAGTAATGCGCCGTGCTCCATCAGGGATGACGAAAGGCCCTGTTTCAGGTAGCCCACAAAGCGTTTCTCTTAATTGAAAAGCATTTGCGATGCTGTCTTATTGACACAAAAGTGGAAAGTAATTAAAGTAATTAAGAAAAAACAAATATGAGGGCAAAATATAAGTATCTAATTTTGTTTTATGGAAAGTGAGATTAAGGGAAACTTTTAATGTTCTATAACTTCTGTGCGATACAAACTTCTAACCAATTAGACAAATTTCCAATATTCTGACCAATTCCCTTTCAGGTTTTCTGCGAACTGAAAACATTCAAAAGGTTTTGGGCAAGAGAACACGTATGTAAGTAGTTCTCAAGTAGATGGCGACAGCATTTGCCGAGGACATTTGTAAATGTGTTTAATTAAAATTGTGTGTGAGTGTGTGTGCGGTTTGCTGGTAAAGTGAACCATGAACACCAAACTGTGACTCAAGCCAGTATTTGCTCGAGTAAACTAAGCAAATATTCTGCAGTATGTGCATAGATATGTAAGCGTCACTGTAGCGTCACTCATGGGCTCAGCTCTTTAACCAAACCAAAAGTCAAGGCGTTTACGTTTATTCAAGTTAACTTTAGCTGGAGCTTGACCTGATGCTGCTGCTCAGATATGAGGGTAATCAAATATTGCATTTAACTGTAAAATAAACTTAACACACGTGTAATTAATTTTACCAAACTGTTCAAGCAGGCAGCTGCAATATAAGTATAAGTTGCCAGCTGAAATATGTATAACTGAAACAAACTTTCTGGACAGAATTAGAATTAGAATAATTGGGTATAATATATAATTTAATAAGTACATTTAATACTGTAATATCGGTATCTGGTGGCTCTCCCAATTTCAATATTTCTTAAAAACTGACTCCCAAAACTGGCTTTCAGAACATAGCCTGAGAAAAAAAGCTCTTGCAAAGATTATACAAAAAGTTTTCACTGGGCTCATGTCCTACAATGTATGTGCCCTTCGACTAATCCCTCAGATTCTGTACGCAAGTGGTTTTTACTTTAACTGTGTCTTAGCATCTACGCAGCGTCGAACTATGTATGTACGTATGTACATATGTATGTATGTATGTATGTATGAATGTACTGTCCCTTCAAGACTGATACACACACGTTCATACATACATACATAAGTATGTACATACATCGTACGCTATTCATTTGGGAGCATCATCTCGGCCTCAGTGACATCGTCGCATTACGCAAAAGCGCTTTTACGAATACATTTTAACACTTATGCACACACGCACACTGAGAGAGATACTGAGAGAGAGTGGCGGGAGAGAGCTAACAGGTTAAGTGCGACCAGAGATTTGAGCGTGTGCAAATGGCAGAGCAGAGACAATAAAGCTTAAGGACGCGGCGGCGAGTCATGGATGGCCTCTATCATTTCCTTTCCAGTCTATTTTTTCTTGCTTTATTTTTGTTTCCTTTACAGAATTTTCCAATAAGCCCGACTGCTGGCTTATTTTTGTGACGCGCACATTTAATGGCTTTTCAGCTTTATAAAAAGTATTTTCTCTTATTTCTCGTTTCTTTATTCGTATTACCAAGTCATTTTCGAATTTACCAATTCAATAATAATGCCAGTTTGCTAGGTTATTAAAATTTCGCACAAACATTCATGCTGACTTTGACTTCTGTGGTGTTTTTTCTTTCATTGGGAGGCTGTTTTCATTTTCTGTACATTTTTTAGGCAACAAAATATCAGCGACACGTTCCCAACAGCGACAATTTATCATAAATATGCATAGGCACATACATATGTATGTACAATGTATGTACACACCCTCGTACGTACATATGTAAAAGTGTGACATAAATCCAGGTCTTGTGTGTGGAGCTGCCTGCTGGGGAGCTCCCTTGGGCGCGGCTTGCTCTTGTTTATGCCGCTGTCAGCGCTCGTTTAATTCAACATTAGCGCCTTGCAGTAGTCCGAGAGGTGAGCGACGCGACGCGCCGCTTGCCACTGTTGCGACGTCATCGCTGAGGCCGGAACCTTTGTGTGCCCTCGGCCATTTGCACACGCTTTTTCAGGTCGTTCATCTGCTGTTTAGCGTGGTTTTTTTTTTCAAATTGTCAAACTGTCAAATAAATTACACGAGAAAACGTACAAAAGATCTGACACAGTTGGGCTTCCTCGGTGGAGCTCGACTTTTGTGTGGCGAATGTATAGGCACATTAGCAAATTATGCGACGACGAGCCCTTGTGGGCCGGCTTCGGTTTTCGCTTGACACACAAAAATGAGTTTTATAATATTTTGAGATTTTGTTGTGAAGCTGATATTTTCCTTTTTGTTTATGGTGAATAAATTAAAAACAAGTTCATTGGCATGCAGGACTAGACTAATGAAAAGGTTTAGGTGTGTAACATTTTTCTAGAGTCTCCTAAGGTAACTGTTTAAGGCAGCAGCGCTGTTAGCAGAGAGAGCAGCGAACTGTTGCTAACAGCACGCTCTCGCTCGCATGCCCTGATCACTCTCCTCTCCCTCTCGGCACCTGCGCTCACGCGCTGCACTGCCGCGATCCACCAGCCGAGTGCCGTTAGTTTTACTCTCGTTCCATCCCCCCCGAATCGTAACAGCCACTACTTGCAATGCTCTTCGAATTAAATTTACTTTAAACACATATGTATGTATGTACATGTATGTACATATTACTGGAAAACACGGATTGGAAGCTTCACCTGGTCTTTGGAGATATTGCCAGGAATCCGCCCTCCTACAAACAGAAGCTAAGGCATGGAAATTATAGGTCGCTGTTTAAAACTAAATCGTTTCTTAGTCAAATTAAGTACATTTCCGCTCAAATAAACACACAAATGTACATTCATGTGTGTTCCAATACTAGTACATGGCCCCATGGTGATGAGAGAAGGCAAGCAAGCGGGAGGCGCTGTACAGTGTTCCAAAAGTCGATCGGATTTTGGTATGGGAAAAGTTTGTCTGCCAAAAGCCGCTTAGCCTAGTTAAATAAAAGTGCTACAAGAGCTCAGCACTCACATAAGCACTGGTTGGAATATGCCTTAAACTCGAACTGTTACACGAAGCTCGTCACAAAATTCGCCCGCCGCCCGCCGCACTTGAATTGCATTTTCCCCTGCAAAATCAAATGCAGAATGGGAATCGCAGTTGTACGTTTGCAGGGTCGCAGCGGCACCAAAATTTCAATTTACGCTCCATTTAAAGGGATTTGTATCGCTTGAAAGAACTCAGAGTTTAAGCGCCCCTTGCCCCTTTTTGTTATTTTCAGCCTCTTACCTTTTCGACTTACACTTATAGAAAGGATAGCTCTAAAGGCCACAGGAGACGTCCCCTATGCTGTCCTCTACTCCAGCTTGGTATTTAAATATGCATTGTAATAAAAACCACAAGGAATCTTTAAGTATGTGGAGACTAGAGTCTATAAATATGCGATGAAGGTTGAGCCGTAACCGCACCAAAGCCTCGAAGTATTTTTCAATCAGCGGAAATACTTTATTACCTTTTCCCTACTTTTTTTTAACTAAAATTGTATAAGCTGAAGCCGCGTGACGGCTTAAATGACGAAGTTAATTAGCAGCAGCTGCTACCTTTAATTTAACTATGCGTCGACTCCTGCCTTCTGTGTCCAGATTCCTGACTGCAACTACGAGTACGAGAACAAAAATGCTCATCTACAAAGGTCGTAAAAAGTTTAACGTGTCCTCAAACTTGTGCAGAGCCGTCGATGAAATTTGTGGCAGCCGAAAACTCTATAAAACTTTCAAATTGTTGCACGGCAAATGACACGCGCTTGTCGCCCATACTCGCATCTGCAGCCTGTGTGGACTGTCGCAAATTTGGGTTTTAATATAAATCTGCTGTCTGTCTGTGTGTCTGTCCGTTGTTGGTGTGGGGATGCTCTTCCCATGCCGAACTTTTGACAGCAGAACCCAATTGGGTGGTTATAAAAATGCTTATTGCCTTTAAGTACGTGATTTCGCTTTTCAAAATTTTGTATACCATTTTTTGTCAATGCTGCGTTGACGGCATGCATTAAGTGTATTGGTTTTTACGGTTGACAACGAGGTTATACAGCTCTAATTTAATTAATGTAATGGGCTCCAGAGGCGACACATTACCATACGATGGACTGCTAATATGTTCTTATGCGAAATAACAAAAGAAAAGAGGAAAAAATTGAGCACAATCTTCCATTCAATCTAAATAAAAGGTAAGCTGAATGCAAATCGAACCTTTTCCAATTTTCTTGAAAAATTTCAACTCTCACTTTAATTGATGTCAATAAATGAAATTACCTAGACAGGAGTCTCAACAAAGCTGATTTTCTGCGACTCACAGGGCATCAAGGATTCCCTGCCAACTCACTTATCATTGAGCTCAATTTGTGTTTAACAATCCTCGGTAATCTTTATGGGATGTCAGCCTGACATGCTCCTTTGAGATGGCATTGAAGACAGCAGAGGCACTTGCTTCCCAAGCTTAGACACAATTCCACTTATGAAGGACATGTCCATACATGAACCCTCTATCAATTGTGCTCGTCTGATAATGTTTTGGTGACAACTTGAGTGTAATTGAGTGCCACACAACAGACTATTCTAAGACTCTTCAAGGCCACCAAAATTGATTCTTATCAGAGGTACAACGAATATTAAACAATGAAGGCGTTAAAACACTACTTTACCTTTTAAATAAAAGTATGTACCTTCGCGTACGACGGTGGTGTAAGAATTTAAGTGAGGAAATTGAGCAGCAGAAGAAACCATTGACTCCAGTTTCGGCGCTAAGCGGTGGAGGTTCGTGTCTGTGTGTGGGACAAGGTAAAAACGAGTTTTAATTAAAATGCTTGGCATACTTTGTGGCATGTTTTGAGATTAAAACTCGCATTTTGGAGCATGCCATCGAGACAGCAAGAGAGTCTATCCCAAATGTTCCTCCAATTGATGCAACAAAGCCACCAAAATCGGGAAATTAAACACTTCGCGTTCGTATTTTAAATCAAAAAATATCTGAGTGTACTCCCAGCACACATAATTAATCATAATTCGAATGCATTTCGCAGCGTTGGAGCCCACTAGTCCACACCCACAGCAATCATAACATATTTTGGCTAAAAGCTTGGCCCAAACGCTAATTGAGTTTACGCTGCCCGGGGCTGCAAATTGATGTGCCTGAGCCCCCCGTGCATAGGGATACGTAAACATGTATCCAAACTTTAGATAGTTTTTTGCGTGGGTGGGTAAAATGCAAAATTGCTGACTCGAAAATTGTCACGCGCAATCAGCGAAGGCGGTAAGTGCTGTCCAGCCACGCCCATTTCATCGGCACACCCAAGGATTATGCATGCTGGCCATGGGACGAGCTGCGGGTCAATGTGGATGTGGCTGTAGCTGTGGCTGTGGCTGTGGACTTGGTAACGCGGTCCACTGCCAAAGCTGCACTCAACACTTTCAAGGTCTCCAGGCCTTCCTATTGGGATTGGTTGACAATGAACAGAAGCGTTTCCATGGCTCTACAAATCCCCCATTACCCAGGCATGTCATCAAGCTTCACCGAAAGTATTTAAGTGCCACCACTAAAGCCTATTTAGAACAGTCTTTGGAGCACATACTCGTACCATACTTCCCGTACTTATTTCCGCAGTAATTCTCGCGCTTCCCGGAAATGTTCCAGCTCAGCTGCTGAGACAAGGAACGACGAAGAGCGAACAAATCTTGTTGCGAAATTTGTAAAATAAGTCAAAATGTTTCTGCGATTTGTGAGCTTTCCATCGGCAGTTCAACAGGTGTTTTGGGCACGCCAAGTCACGTGTCCAGCTGAAAATAAATTGTATTAAATGCATGTGGGCTACGTGGATGCAAGCCATTACATGGCAACCATGGGGCTATCTATTCTAATTGATTTTTGACCCAAATTTCATAGAACTACAACATGGAGGGACATATTCGCTGATGAAGTTAGGCCGTGGCTGTTCTCGCATATCCTCATGCAACGGGCTTCCTTTTAATAAATTCAAAATGGCACTGCCAAAACAACAAATATTACTTTTACTCGAAAAATGTATCCACGCTTTCGACATCCACGTTGAAGAGGGTCACGCTCGGTTCGCTGGGCCATCGGAATTCGGAATTTGTCAAACCAATTGGCAAAATATTTGCGCGTGTTTGAATTTTGTTTTCGTTAATTTCTCCTGGAAGTTTGCCAATTGTTTAATATTTATTGGTGCCTTTGGTGAAACATTGCAGTCCTCAGTCTTCAGTCGCAGTGCGTAATCTTTGCTTGACCATCTCGTGGGCGCTGGGCGGCGCCTGATCTTTTTTTCTAAGCACAGACAATAAGCGAGATGCCTCTGATGGTCTCCCACAAATCCTTTGAATAATCCAGCTTACGAACTGACTGCTGATAAACCAAAAGCCGCACTCATAAATGGCATAGGATAAGTAGTAAGAAATATCCCTGAATTTATCCCGGTGTCCATGCACAGATTTCCACACAGCACATACACTACCGCTGCTACCCCGTAAACATGCCCAGACGGCGGAATCTGACACCATTAATCGCCTAACCAAAGCACAAGGACGGACTGGCCTCTCGAGCAAAAGGAAAATTGTTATACGCCCCATTTTCCAGCGACTGCGAGAAGCCTGCTTATTATATTTTGATTATTTTTGGCACGCGTGTTGCCTGGCGGTTCCTCGAGCTGTAAACAAATTCGTAAAGACGCAGACGGACTGGTCAAGAGGCCCAGGCCCAAGTCCAGGCCCTGTTGATGAGTGGGAATAGACATCATGGAGAGGGCCTGCTGCGCGATTCTTTGGTTGCATAATTTTTTCATTTTATTTTTGGGCTCGTCGGCCTGCTTTTGTCCATAATGAGATATCTCTATTCTCCTTTGTTTCTTTCCGTCGCTTTTTTTTGTCCATTGTGTTCGGCGGGGTGTGCGTGTGTGTGTGTGTTCTGTTGTTTTTGCATTTCGCTGAATGCCGCTGGGAAATTGGTACAGCTGAAAGGCACAAAAAGAAGAAGTGGAAATCCACGGAATGCCAATGATGGCGTCGAGGTGGTGGCCTTATTAATTAGACCACGCGCCCGGCTCTCTTTTTTTCTTCCATCTGAGTACTCGTGTATGAGCATATGAAAACATCTTCCATGGGGATAGAACCCGAGTCAGTGCTGGAAAAATGTTATTTGCATTTGAATGGGCATAATCCAGAACGCGGGCAAGAGACTTCAACCTAAAAATACTTTTAAAAATACGTAGAAAATCCGATATCCAAGTAGGCAACTGAAAGTTGATCCAAAATTCAAGCGAATCAAGTTCTGAAACATTTTTTAATAGTCATCGGAGTATTTTTGATTTAATAAAGCGATGTCCGAGCTGCCCAAAGAGTTTCCCCGCTTGCTCAGACCGGGTTCGGGTGTTCGGGATGAACTGAAGCAGAAGATAAAGGAATTCGAGGCCATGCAGATGGAGCGTTTGCAGCTTGATCGCGAAATGAGTTTGTTGCGCAAGCGGCAGAATGAAACTGAGGACCGTGTGGCGGAGGAACTGGCTGAGAACGAGTTCCAGAGCTGTCTGGGGGCACAGCCAGCCGTGGAGCGCAGCTGCACAGATCTACAAAACATGTTTGATCAACATCTTGGATGCATTGTCGACGATTTGGCTGCTAAGTTTAAGCGAATGTTCTACCTTGATATCGACATGAGGGAGCTTAAGGCATCCATCGAGAGCGACATTGCTGCGGACAACGAGAAGTTGAAGTCCAAGTGAATTCAAAGCAAATATATTTGCAGAAAACAGGTATTCACTCACCCGGAAACATCTCTCTGCCTTTATTTGAAAATCTATGCATTCTTCCCAGCAGCTAATTGATTCCCAAACCTGAAGATACTACATCTGCCAGACCACTCTCAAAGTACCCTCAAATACTTATTTCCCATGCTTCCAAATCCCACTCAAACAAAAGGGAATCAAAGTTCATCAAGTGAAATCCAAGAGATACCAAATTAATCAACTTACCAACTAAATGTTCAATTATTCAACTGAGCTGCAAATAAACTAAAACTTGCATTGTCTGAGAGGCCCGAGATGAATGTTCTCCGGCGATGTTGCGGTTTCTTATAAATTTTCTTCAAACAGGAACAGGAAGTTAGCTGCAATAAAACATTTTAATGAAATTAATCACATGGACTGGTAAGTGAAGAGCAAATGCAAATGCAGTGAGCCAAAAGCCAGAAGTCTCTAGTTTAAATTTCCTAGAAATTGGGTCAGTGATTTGAATGTCAGGAACTGAACTTCAAAATTAAAGAAGCAAAAGGCAATCTTATACATAATTATCGCTGAGTCACAAGCCCGAAGTCTCGAAGTCCATCAATAATAATTGCCTTAACTTCAAAACTTGACTCAATATTTCGCAGCAGTCCGGAACTCGTTTGTCTTTATTATTTTAAATTGAAGCGCCAGACACATTTCATCCGAGCGTTTAAATACAGAACGAAGACATAATGAGACGTCCTTAATATCAACTTGCGAGTCGTTTGGTGACAAACCCCCAAGGCCGGCGAACAGAAAACATTATGCAAAAAAGTACAAAGAAAGAAAAATGCTTAGATTGATCCCAACCCTTAGCAAAACTAAACCGCCTCTTGTCCAGAAAACAAATGACGGTCCATTTTTTGTCTGGGTTTCCAAGCCAACCATAAATGAAGCCTCCTTCCTTATGCCGACAACGATGGATTTTTGGGCCTTGAAGAACATGCCCGTAACCCGAGTAAATAAAAGGGACTTTGGTGTATTAAGCATCCAAGTTCGGTTCATTAAAACCCCTTGTTAATTTTTCGTATTTTTGCAATTGCCTCAAACATATCTAGTGACAAAAATCAATATGATTCCCCATTAAGCTTACATCCTCTTGTGTTTGTTTGTAATCTTAGCCCTTTGGCCTGGTGTGTGGGTCTTTCTTGCAGGAATCCACTTAATGACAATTTATTTTAATTAGAAAAACTCAAGCAGGAATTCAAATAGTCGGGATATATTAAAACTAGTTAAGTTTTACGTCATTTAAAGGCTGGTTGAAGATAAATACTGAAATTTGTGTGGCTCAACTGTGGGTTTCGGGCCTTTTCAATTTGCTTGCCAGGCAGAAAAGCCAAGCAAAGGCATTCAATAACACTGCGCGACAAAATCAAACTTATTTTTTTCAAGGAAACAAACCTACTTTTTCTGATAGATTTAATTTCAATTTTTAATTGGATAATCATTTTTTGGCTGAACTTTTTGAAGAATTTTGAAGACTTCTTTCATCATATATTGGTTATTTTCCTTCAGAAAAAACCGTGTCGTGTGGTGTAATATACGGTTAGTCCCACAAAGACTTAGATAAGAAAATTTGCACCACAAAAAAACAGCTATCAGGCATGAAAAAAATAATAGGAGGACCAGGCCGTCGCAGACATAAATCAAATAAAATGCGGGAGAAATGTGCAAATAAAAAACCAAACAAATACAAATGAGTAAGAAGCTGGTAAAAAAAAGGACAACGGAGAATGCTAAATAGTGGATACAAGATTCAATCAGAGAATAAAACCCTGGTTTTTTTTTGTGGTTTCACATTAGAAGAATTTCAAAGAATTTTGGCTTCGGTGGAGTTGTACGAGCCGCTAGCATGGAATGCAATTGATGTCTCTCTCTTTCAATCAGCGACTCGCACAATGAATGATTCAGTGATTCACGATGATTCACTCAGACATGTTAAGCATGGGCAATTACAAGTGCTCGGGGCACTGAAAGATAATGTGTACACAGGGACTCGACTCTCGATTCGACTTCCTCTTTGCCCGGCCAAGCATATTGAATTCCCCGCTGCTAATTTACGTAATTGTGCAACATGGAACATACTCGAGACTGCCGTGCAGAGAGGACTAACAGCCAGCCACACGTCTAATTGAAATAGTTATGAATACTTGTACTCGTGTCAGTTCGCTGTCAGCGTGTGAAAGCCTGCAGTTGCTTCCGCTTGCAGCGGCCTTGAACCGGTTACCGAGACATATTTTATGATTTAAATAGCTATACTTTTATGGGAAGTGTGAATAAATACTGCACTGGGTATGGCAACAATGACAAGTCCAGTTGGCAGCTGGCAGCATCCTCGGTTGCTTCCTCAGATCATCCTCAGATAATTAAATATTTATGTCGCTCGACGGTTGCTGTGGAGTATGAGGATTTTTAACACTACATAAATGTTACGAGAGCGCTGGAGCACAAATTAAGTCATAATGCATTTTGTGGCAGCCATTAAAACGCGAACGGCCACTATATTGTAAGGAGTCCGAGGTCCGCGGTCAGCTGCAGGGCATAAAGGAGATTTCCTGCCACCAAATAATGGGGGGACGGATTTCTGTGCTCATAAATCGACACTTCAAGCGACGGTAAAAAGGGATCGTAATGTGCATGGACGCAAAATCAATTTGTTCATGAAATGTTTAATAAATTGCAGCTAAGCTTCGCCTGAGGCACACACGGGACACACGGGGCGTATGAGTCATTTGGGTAGAGTAGAGAAATTAACACGCATACGACGGCACCCAATTTGTAACTAAATGGGTTGCCCCAATGCCGATTGGGGAGAGGGAGTAGCCATGGGGAAAGCAACATGTTGTGTAGCTTAAATTGAAAATTACAAAAAACCCAAGCGAACGGGCACGGCCTGAGAAACAAGAACCAGTCCCTGCTGGCATGCCACACTGCCTCAAGCACGTGACGCGCAGACAGGGAGGAGCTTGGGTTGACGGCGACGACGCATATGAAAATTTTGCACGACAATTTATTGCCGTGCTTAAGGAGCGTGCGTATGAAATAATATACAAGAAGAACAAACCGCGTGGAAGGCCCAGGGCTGTTAGCAGACTCTTCTGCAGAATATTAATGTGTTCTCTACATAATGCCCGCTGAAGCGACAATGTCCCATTGGACTCAGTGTCTGGCGGTAAGTGGACAAGACCGAACGGGTACTTGTAGATTATTTGTGCCGTGAAACATTCTAGTTTGAACTCTCTCTCCGTCGGCCATTGTTACAAATTGTTGATGGGAAGACAAGACGTTCGATTACACCAAAAAGTCAGAGTTTTCTATGGAAGATACTCATACTCATGTTACATAAACAACGCTTAAGCACAGCCAGACAACACAATCTTTTACATGTGTATCAGTCCCGGCACCGAGACGTTGATGTTTACAATTTATTTCGGCCGCAGGATATGCCTCACTCTTCAGAACCCCGAGAACAATGCATACAAATGTATGTATGTACATACATATATGTAGATATTCGCATACATATTTGAGTGAAATTCTAAACTACATAATGCCAATGGAAACTGAAAACGTTGCACTTGGCGGGCAACGATCCAGAAACTGACGGAAGGAGCGGAAGGAGTTGTAGCCAGCGGGCAGGCAGTAGACAAAAGCGGACAGTCCGGACACCGACTCGCACTGACCATCTCGGGACTGAGTCACTGACCATCTCGGGACTGAGTCACGTCACGGAGCCTTCATTGTTTGCAGAAGTAAGTAAGTGTACATATGTACAATTTGGACGTGGAGGAGCTGCGTGGGAGATGCTGCGGAAGTCCATGCAGATGTGGCCCGTTTCTTGGGTTATTCTTTTGTTTTTTGCCTCGTTTTGCAATAAATGTGTAAGATTTTATGTAGCAGCAGTGGCAGGGCGAGCGGGGAAACCTTACGAGCACTTCCACCAGCAAAACTATCGCACAACAGGGAGCATTTATTTTTTCCCAATAAATAGAAATTCGAAGCAATCGAGCGCTGCAGTTTGCCCAAATTGAATTTGTTTTAGACATTGGAGCTTCGTTTGCGATTTAAAGGAGAGCACACACTGGAATGCAGAACAGATTGAGAGCTTAATGTTTTTAGGATAGTTGAAACGTGAAAATCTCAATTTATTTTCACCAAAGTCCATAAAACCCTAATGCGGACAGAGGACTTATGGAAAAGTATCTAATTTCTGTTTCATTGACCAATATCGAGAATGGAGCAAACTCATAATTGTGTGAAGATTCGGGAGCTTGCTTTTGCCTTCGAGTTAAAGTCACTGCCACATAAGCAGGCGAATGCGCAATATTACTTAGCAGCAAGGAGACGCGGGACATATGCAAATAACTGGCAAAAAAAACAAAAACACAAAGGAAAGTACAAGAGGCAGCGAAAACTACAAGAAATAAAAAATGCTAATTTAATGTTATTCTTGCTGTTTGCTTTGTTCTGAATTTTCCAAGTCGCTTTGGATTTTCCTGAGTATTTCATTTTTTATGCCGCTCCTTCGGTGTCTCTTGGCAGCGCTTTTATCTCCCGCTCTGCCTTTTCGGGCTTTGACACAAACAGGAAATGATTTATGAAGAAATGTTCGACGCAACTAATTTAAAAGTTTTCGCGCCCCATCCGAACACCCATATGCGAATGTGGAATATATTTATGTACATACATATATATTTGTGGGGAAACCTATACAAAGCGTGTATGCTCCTCGCGGCTTAAATAAGTTTGATGCTAGCCGTACCACTATTATCCTTGTACTCAATGTCGGTACTTGAATTTGTTTTCTGTACTCTATTCAATCGCCTTATATTTGACTTGGAGATTTCACAATTTTCTGTAAGAAACTTTCGCTGTTTGAATATTGAAGTGAAGATTTTGAGTTCGCTCACGTTTACAAGAGCAACATTAGGGGAAATACATCAGCCCTTTGTTGGAATGGACTGACTCTGACCCCAGGCAGTCATTAACTAATTGCGCAATGAAGAAATTAATAAAAAATCAAAATCGCATTACACTAACCACTCACACGCATTCGGTAAAAAACAGGCAATCAATTTGATTGTATTTGATTGTATCCTAAGCGGGGGACGGGACTCCACCCAACTGCAGTCGCCCCATGACGCAAAACCTTGGGCCATAAATCTTGAGCGCATTTGCGGCGCTCCTTGCCTCCAGCTTCGTATCGGCCGCCTGCTAATCCAGCTCCGTTCACTGCAATTCGCCTGAGTGTCCTGCTGGGCACCGAGTGTTTGGTCATAGCACAATGTCCAAAATGCACACTGCAAAAATACTTCCAGCACAAAGGAACAAATTGATAAAAAAAAAAGAAAAGAAAAGGATTTGTCTTCGGGAGTGCTACGGCCTTCGAATGCTCTATCTGCAAGTGTTCGTGGATTTGGCATAGATCCAACATCAAAAGACATAAATTTGTCCGTATCCAATCTTTTACCGAGTGTTAAATGCATTTTTAAAACAGGTCCCCCAACACCTGAGCAAAACCACATTCAAACCTCTCTTTATTAGAATTCTAGCTCGCAACAGAAAAGGAAAATAATAGCCACATTCGAGAGCAGAGGAAAATTCAACTTATGATGTTGGACGGATGGGCAATCCGCCCGACTCCTCCACAGTTTGTTCACCCATGCGATGGCCATATGGCTTCGTTGGGGCTCGGATAGCCCGGGTGCATTAAACATAAACGACTGTGGCCAGCGCTCAATTTGGAATGAAATTGGCTCAAATACCAAAAAAGTATACAATGACAATGCAGCAAAAAAAGGAAAATGAACTAGATTGTGGAGAAGAGCAGCAGGAGAGATGCCAAGAGAAAAATTGAAAAGCTATGCACTATGAGTCGGGTGGGTTTGAGAGATGGATTTGTCCGGAGCACGTACACTTGAGAGTATGTACATATGTATGTTTTGCGGGTCTTATCAGTTATAACTGGCTATCGGGGCACTCATTATGGGGCCACTTATGCGCAAAAGTAAACAACGTGCGAAAATGCGTAAAAAGAGACCAACGATGAGGGCTTACCCGACACACCAGACTCCAGTTTGCTATTGAAAGTGTGTTTAAAAGCACCTTGATACTTACTAAATATAAATAAATATAAATTATTTATTACAGGAGCTTGAACTTTCGAAAATATCATCACGTTTGCTTTGACAATGAGGCAATGAACACATCAAATAAACTGAAGATGAGAAATCTGTGCATTGCAATGCAAATGAACAGAACCAAGCAATCAAAACGGTAAACGGTACTGGGTAAAACAAACTGAGAGAAGCATAGTACCGTTGGTTTTCTCTTGTTCTGCATGCAAGTCTTTTGCATTTGCTCGAGAGCTTGAGAGCGAGAGAGCGTAAGCACATGAGAGCGTAAGCACATGAGAGCGTAAGCTCATGAGAGCGTGACTCGTTTCAGCAGAATGTTGGCGAATGGGTGTTGTTGTTGTTCCTGTGCATTGTACATATGCGTCAATCGGACATGATCGGACTTGCACAAAAGAGCAGGCAGGTAGAAAGAGCAGCTTCAGAACAGAGCAGGGCAATATCAACGAGCGACTATGAGAACAGTAATTTGAAAAATACATATGGATACATGTACATACATACATATGTATGTATGCACATACATAAATTCATATGTATATACATATGTACATACATACATACATATGTACATATACAAATTCTTGTTGCTATTCAAGTGCTTATCACACTCCACAGCTCCCCCAGCTCCCCCCAGCTCCGCGATATTGAAATCATTTTACTTCACTGGCAGTAAGGCGAGCAAAAAGTTCCAGCGAGACCAAGAAAAACTCCGCCTTACAACGGACTTGCGAGCTGATTGCAACGGATTTATTTGAGCCAACATTCCTAGCTAGCTCAATCTCCGCCAGTTTATCTGCCCGGCCCAGAACTTTAAAATTAAACTTAGTCAGCACAACCATTTCATTTCCATCTTCCTCCAATTGCAAGTTAATAGATTTTTCATTTCTTTTTCTAATGCAAACAAGGGAGTGCGGGCAGGGTCTGAGTGCTGGCATGGAAGTTGGAAGCGCGTTCGAAATCAAAGAAGGAAATGCACCAGAATTTCCAGCTAAATTTAATTACTCGCAGCAGTTGGACTCAATGAACTCAACTCAGACCCAGGCGCTGACTGAAAACCAAACGAAGGAAATCTGCATAGCGTCAAAGATGCGCCAGTTGCGGAGTGAACGGGTACTGGTGCAGGAGCCGGGCCGGCACGTCCTTGCCTCACTTCGGCTCATTTGTTTCTGCATATTTTACGGCGCAAGACTTCACGTTAACAGTGTCCCGCGCAGGGTTGAGCGGCGGGAAAACGACGAAGCCAGCACAAGACGCAGGACATCCCGTAGTCATAACCATTGTAGTTGCTTTTGTGGCCCGAGCAAACAGACAGCTCGGCACTCTCTATGCGATGCCCTAATGACCGCTCAACACCAGCCTCTCCCGACGCACAGTGGGACTAGAATGAACCCCATGGCAAATCTTTACAGATATCATAAATCAAAAGAGAATTATTTTTTCTGAAAAATATAGACGAAAACCAGTGTGCCCTTCCAAGCTACCCCTTTTACCATACACTTGAAGCATGGTTGAATGGGAATATTGTTTTGCATATTCATTGGTCAGCCTCCCACGGTCCATGTGCCCCGCGCAGGGAATGGGGCATCGTTCGTACACTTGCTTTGAGCGTAAATATTTTAAGTACTTTAAACAATTCATTAATTTACATTTAGCTTTTTGGCTCGATGCTTCAAGAGCTGCCCATAGCTCGTGCTCTGCTTTAAGAGGAAAAATGGGATCGTATTACGCATTTGCCCGATGCAAGATGTGGGGGAAAGCGTAAGTACTGGGAAGGATATTGTTCAGAAGCAGCCGCAGTCCCTTAATGATCAAAATTAAGTAAACAAAGGCCGAAAAGCTGCAGTAGCTCTAGAGCTTATTAAGAATAATCTGTATGGTAAAGCAGTCTACTCGTATCTTCTTATGTCTCATCCATACTCCCATAATAGCCACATGCTCGATCCAAAAAGCAGAAATGTTCAATCAATTTCTGGAGCAATTTCAAATTTGAAACTGAGAGTGAGCACAAATTTCATTGGTCCGTAGGTGTTTTTGCAAATTAAGCACGAAACACACATGTACATACACACATACATACATACATCTTCATATGTACGGACTTAAAATTGAAATCGAAAAACTGAGGGTCTTCAGTTGGAGATGAACTCTTAAACGCTGGCCGGTAATTGCCAAGAGCAACAATGCAGCCACAACAGGCCCCCACTTCACTCTCTCTCTCTCTGGGTGTGCAATTTTCCCATTGAAGCAGCAGACGTCAGTGCTTCCTCTGCTGCTGCTGCTGCTGCTGCTGCTAATTGCAACAACAATTCCAATGAACTAAACTGAATCTGAAAGCGAACTAGAAATACAAATGGAAAGGAAGATAAACTACAACTAGGACACAAGTCGAACGTAATGCTCGTATCTGGTGAGAGGCGGAAAAGGCGAAAAGCGGGGATCTGATGGGGGGATAACCAGATGGGCGCATTTCACAAATTATAATCGTCATTTGTCAGAGATGCACAGCACCCCGTAATCGGACTCGGTCTTGGGCAGTCCTTCACCCAGATTCCAGTGGCTGTGGTGCATTTCTGCCTTCTGATTTTTATTAACACAAAAGGCAGGGCTGGGCATAAAGGGAATTATCAATGCACTGGGGCAGACGAAAATTAGAGCAATTAACAATTAATGGACGTTGATAAGTAACTGCTTTCAGCAGTATTCACACACTCACATTTTGATGATATTCTCATTTATTTATTTTAAATTTCTAATGGATTTCTGGGACTTCATGCCCTACGCCTGCAACGTACACCAAAGAGCTCCAAGCCAGGACGGCACTTTTGCATGGTGTCGAACAGCATTGGTCCGAAGGCGTCGCGCATGGTAACACTGAGATCTTCAATGTGACCGATGTCGCAGCTGGCCATGAGCGGGCCAGCATCGAGCAGTCCCGCACAGGGTGTTCCGTGCACCAGTTGCTGGTCAAATCTGGAGACTGCCACACAGAGACGTACCTGCTGGAGCTGCAGCAGCCAGGGAATCACCAATTGCCAGTTCGCCTGACTCCACTCCAAATCGTCGCCGTCGCTCTCCGACTGCAGATAGTTGCCTGGCATGGGATCGGTGTCCGGAAAGGGAACGAACTGCTGCAGTGAGCAATGAAAGCAAAAACTGAACAGGATAAAGAGCTTGAAACGGAGATAACTCATTGTGGAATAAATGTTGCGAATGGTTCCCGAGCGACTGTTTGTGATGGTCTATGCCAGCAATAGGCTATTATAAACTGCCAAACCACCGCGACTCATACGTGACACTCGTATATCTGGGCAGTAGCAGGTTCCCATTTTAGTGCGCATCGGACAGCACGAATGGAAACGGATCCGTTGGAACTGGAAGTAGAGTCGTGGAAGGTCTGGAGTTCAGAACTATGGGAATCTTTGTTGACACTTGCCGTGGAACTACTGTCGAACGTTTGCGGCTCTTACTTACCCCTTTCACAATTTACGCTGCAGCTACTTCGAAATGTTTGTTATTTAATTGCAGTTTCAGCTTCGGGTAAGCTTCCTACGTGACTCTCGGTTGCTTTTGAGTGCAGCACGTGGCGGCCACATCGACGGGTGCCTGTGATTCATCTTCACGAGTATTTACGTATGTACATAATCATATCGCTAACTGTAAATGACGTCTACTTTTGACGGGAAATTATAGAAGCACTTCAAATTGATGTCGATAAAAACTTGTCAAAATAATTAGTAAAATAATAATAATTCCTAATTAAATATTATCAAGCATTTTGACTTAAATTTATTGGTCATAATTGAGCTGTCAAAATAGTGATCTGATAGAACTCTAACCAAAGTTTTCCATAAATCCCTGAAACAGTGCGAGCGGCGAACACGCTTTATAGGAATAATGGGATACGGGATACGGGATACGGGATAGGGAAGCGGACATAGCGTAGACCGACAGCTGTCGCCTATGCAAACGGCACTAGGAAAGAACTGCCAAAATGGGAAAAGGTCCAAACGGCAAGCGAGCCACGCAAAACGCCACACGGACATTTAAATTCTAATTTTTTAATACTAAAACATACACAACAAAAGCATCAAATATTGGTATTACGTTCCACCGACCAGTGGATGGGTTCCGGGGAATGGGCATGAAATATAGTCTACGCCCCCACAACCACCGCAAAAGGAAAAATGGAGCAGAGCTGGCCCTCTGCCGTGCCTGTTTTTTGTGTGGGTCCGAAAACATATTACAGCAAACAATTTAAAAAATGTTTGCAAACAAATAGGAGCCAAGAGGGGCAAGAGAACGGGCATGACGGAAATGTTATCTAGGCAACAAGACAATGGACACAAAAACCGGATCTATTGTAGAAGGGACTGAACTTTTGTTATATGCAACTCTTAAAGTAGGAGTCCAGAAATAAAGGGAACAACTTTGTTTATTTCTTCATCATAACAGCAGTAAGAGGCAGTAAGAATCCATTTAATAGCAGTACTCTTCGGGTGAGTACCACTGTACCGCAGACAGACTAGGGCCAAACAACAGTCAGCCAAGATAAAAGCCTTTGCACTGCCAGCACTGCCCCTCGACTCCTTTCTAGATATTCTCTTCCTGCTTTAACCTTTTCGTTTCACTTAGTTAAGCAAAAACTCGAAATTTTTATTAGCTAAATGCATAAATGAATAGAAAATAGTGAAGCAAAAACCGAATGCATAGCAGGACCAAGACCAGGTGCCCGTCCTGTGGTTCGGCCATTTTGCTGATTCGTGTGCAATTTTTCGGACTCCAAGGAACAATCTGTGGGTGTCAGCAGGAAACATACCCTTTGGTCGCTTCCTGTTGTTTCCTAATATGTGTTATTAATATTGTTGTGTGAAATATGTAAAAATTATTTAACGTTTAATAAAACTAATAGCTGATACAGGAGTTTGCACGAAGTAAACCAGACTCCGGCTTGGAATGCCAACTTTTTGTGGCTTCAAAAACTCATCCAATTTTTAAAAGCTTTGCAATGGTTCAGGCATTAGGAAGTTTCAAAGCAAAATGGAGTCCCCTCAGCCCCCACACAAGGCGGAAACTTTTTGCTACATATCAATTAACAAATAATATACAAGTTGACAAACAGAAAGCCCTGAGGGCAGAAACTATCTAAAAACTTGCACATGCGAAACTTGTTTCGCCCAAGCAAATCAGAAAGCCATCATCAAGAGTCCAAAAGTGGAACCCCATTGGCAAATTCAGCCCAATGAAGAAGTGCAAGAGGTACACACTAGTCCTGTGGATGGATGTGGATGGGAATGGCTTCCAGGATATTTTCTGCCTCGCCCACTTGAAAAGTAATTTATCTTTTTTGCGCCTCGTCCATGGGGTATGGGTTTGAGCAACATGCAATTTGCATACAACTTACTTGCATGCTGCTGCTGTTGTGCCGGCTTTGGACCCTTCGGCATTAAATCCACTCTGTTGGATGTCGCCGCCGCTCGTTCCTCTTGTTAATTGCGAAACTTGCCAGCAAATAGGTTTCCAATAAGGCGGCTCTCCATGGCTACCCGTGCATGCGAGTGTGTTTAGTTCTTTTGTTTCAATCACTTCCCTAATGACTTGCCATTGTTGGTGCATGAGAATTAAGCAAATTTGTGTCAATTACCATCAAAAGTGGCTACTGCACAGCATGAGAGTAGAAAGTGGAGTGTAAATATGTTAAGCAGCAGCTGGATGAAGGCTAATCAAAGTTCATAAGGGAGGCGAAGACATAACCATGGACATGGAAGGAAACCAAAAAATATTACGAGCTGAGAGTTTCCGCCATAAAGGCGCCATTGGGTGCCAGTGGAGAATGAGAACCCAACCGTTAATTATTTAAGTCACTCGCACTACTCCGACTCCGACTACGACTCTACCACGCCTGGTATGCGGCTGCATATTTGTTCATTCGTTCGTTCAACGTATTTTCAATTAACGGCACAACACTCGGCTGGCCATCCTGGCGCGGCCAATGCCCCCTGCCACTGCCGCGAACAGAACTTTGATTTGTTTAATTAAATTACACTCAGACAAAGGCCTTCAATCATTCACAGTTTTCCAATCACTCATTGGCTCAACTTCAGTCCAACTTCAGCCATAGTCCATGCTCGTGGTCTGCTCCTGGGAGTGAGTGTCCATGAATGAGCGGGTGTCCGTGTCCGTGTCCATGTCCGTGTTTGTGATTTAGAACCAAACACTCGTCTCGCCAACCATGGTTCGAATACGCACTGTACATAGTTTTCGCGAGCACAAACTTGGCCAAATGCAATGCTCGATCTCGTGTGTGTTTTTCCATTGACCCGCTTGAGTGGTGGTACGCTGAATTGGGGCTGAATAGTAGCGTTAATTAATGCACGATAAACTTAAAGCAAAAGAAGCAAACTACCAGTGAAATCGGGGTTAAAGAACGCGTGCTTAAGGGTGTGATATCGTAGAAATCCTAATCGGGAGTTGTGCAACTAAAACTATTTTTCAAACTTACTGCAAAAGCTTGCAATTTCTTTTAATTTTTCTCGGGGCAATTTGTGCGAGCTCATGGGTGTTTCCATTTCCAAATTAAATTTTCATCACCGCGGAAGCAAAGAAAGAATGAGGAGGTATCCCGAGAAGACACCCAAAATGCATCGTGGCCGTGTTAAAAGTGGGAGGAAAATAAATGATTTGCTGCCTGCCACTAACATATGCTGCGAAAATGGCGCCCGAGCGAGGCCAGATAAATTATAGCACAATTTGTTAAATGCCAAAATATTGGCAGGTGCAATTTTGTGGCTTGGCCTTGAACAAATAGAATTTAAAGAGACAAACTTTAGATCAATAAAATATATATGTATGTAAGTACATACGAATATATACGTTGCTGTTTTTAGTTTATCCATCCCAAAATGTAAACTCAAACTTGTGATAAAATTGATTTATCGAACATTTATTCCGTACCTTTCAGACCGTTCCCTTTTAGTGCCCCTTTTCCACACCCCAACTAACTGTTTACTAAAAAACAGCAAAGCGCCGAGGGAAACAACAACTATTCACAGCTTATCGGCAAACAATAGACCATTGAATAAATATCAAATGCAAATAGCCATAAATATTTTTTCTCTACCCCCAGTTGTCTCGTCGCTTACAACGTTTTTGTTTTGTTTTTTTTTTATTACATTTTCACCGCTTTGCACATGGCGGAAAAATATTTGAGCCATTCGCCGCCACACAAGAAAAAACGGTTAAAAAATATGAGAAAATAGAATCATTTATGCCGCTTTAAAACCCGCAAACGACAGTCGGAAAGCCACGGGGCGGGCTGCCAGGGCTGGCCAGAGGGTCCTGTCCTGCATGGGATTCTGAATGAGCGACAGAAATGGGAATGCGATACACAACGTAATAACGGTAGCGTGTAGAGTTTTACGACATAGAAAAAACGGGCAAGGCGCGAAGCTTTACGGTGCCCGCATCATTTGATTTTATTGCCAAGTGTCGGGGGAAATAAAGGAGAGAACCAATAGCTGATGAAGTCGAAGAGGGAACGGGAGCGGAAAGGGGAGCGGGAACGGGAGCGGGGGCAGACAGATGCAGGAGAGAATTGTCAAAAGCGTCCTTGAGCCAGTTGTTTCTGATTAATGCCATCCGACCTGAAAGATGCAACGGAGCACAGCACAGCACAGCACGAAATGCAAATCACGCCGGCGGAATAATCAAATCGAGAATGAAACCGTGCAAAGCGCCATCAAACTTGACGTCGGACGGAAGCTGCAACACTGCGAGAACACACAATGCACAAGGGGGGGTGTGGCAAGGTCAGTAAAATCAATTAATTTACAAAAACACTTTCCATGCCAATGCATAACCATCTCACCGGCGGCTTGTAGTGCGAGCATGCTGCTGCGGAAACTGCTGCGAGACAGCAAATATTCACAAACATTTTTCCATTGGCTTTTTCTATCTACTGGCTCCAGAGTCCAGGGCTCAGACTGTCTTATGGTTTGACAGTTTATTTCGTGGGATTTGCCCAGCGAAGGAGAAGTTGGAAACATTTTTGCATACTCGCGTGCTCGTACTCGTTGGTCTGTAAGGCACCTGCCAAAGCTGGTCTGAAATGCGTTTCAATCCGCTGCTAAAAGTTGATAGTGAGAAAATACAAAAATAAGACTGTTGACTGTTTCGGAAGTAAAAATCTAAGCAACGGAACAGCATTACCAAAGGCCTTTAAGCAGTGCCTTAAAAATGTAAACCTAAATTGGCTGAAGGCGCAGGAACTCGAAAATCTTCAATGGCAATCCATTGTCTGCCCTGTAATCGGCTTGGGGAAATCTTTTAGCTGCTTCTCCTAATGCTGCTCAACATCTGTAGCAATCGCTGCCTCAGGCGTAATTTGACTTAAATAAAGTGTATTGAATGATTTTAATTTCTTTCGTTATTTTGTATCAGATCATAATGCATACAATAAACATAATATATAAAAGTTATCTCTCTCATAAGGTAGAATATAGAATATTTATATGTTTATATTTATAAGTATATTTATCGCTTTTCCAATCATTTACCTCTCGTTTCCATGAAAGATATTGTTAGGACATAGAAAAATCTACCCAAAGGCCAACAAATTAAGCAAAAACAATTTGAAGAAACATTTTATAAATTATTTTGGCTTGTCTGAAGAGTTGATTTTGGGGTCAGAACATAATTCAGTTTTTTGTTGGTTAACTATTAGATTGTATCTTAGCTTGAGTGGAGATATAAATAAAAAGAGAGATTCGACAACTTCTGAATCGTTTCTGTTGTGAAGTTATCAAGTTAGACTTTTACAATTTTCATCTTTCATCGTTTTGGACTGATCGATCGGTCATGATCACAGGAGGATACAGATACAGATACAAATTAGTTCGTTTTTTGGGCAAATGAAATCAAGCCAAGAGAAGGGTTTTACCACTGCTGCTGGTAGATAGGAATGTTGTTCTTGACGGCATCGTTCTGCATGTGATAGCCGGGCGCAGCTGCGGGCTGCGACGCCATTTGCTGATGCATCTGACTATATTGTTCTTGTGGTGTCAGCTGATGCTGTTGCTGTGGCTGCTGCTGCTGCTGCTGCTGCTGCTGCTGCTGCTGCTGCTGTGGTACGTAGCTCTGTTGGTTGACTGCTGGTGATCCATTTGGTGCATACAGATGCGCTGGGGGCTGCTGTGGTGTAGGTCCCGGCTGATAGCCCTGCGGAGGACCCGCCTGCATGTAAGCATGAGGCGGCTGTGATTGCTGCTGCTGCATTTGTGTATTTGCGGGCGGAACTTGGGCAAACGGCGGCTGCTGCTGCTGGTAGCTTGGCTGCTGCTGCTGCTGTGGCGGCGGTGCTTGCTGCTGCTGCTGCTGGGCGGACACGGGTGGTGCGTGGGCATTGTAGAGGGGCTGGGGTACAGATACAGCAGGATTAAGATGTGGCAGATGAGGGGGTAGTGCTGCAAATTAAAATAAATTAATTAATACATGTTTTAAGGGACTCCCTGCCAGCACTTACAGTTCATCTGCGGGGCGTGTCCATTCTGATAAGTCAGCGGCACCTGTCCCTGTTCCAGGTAGCCAGCAGGCGCTGTTGTCGGGGGCGGAGCATTTGTGGGAATGTTGGGTCCAGGGGCATAGGGAAGCGAGTGCATTCCTGGATAGTTTTGATGGGGCGGAAAGCCACCCGCACTGGGATAGCCTGGTGCTCCGTACAGAGCGGCTCCTGGAAAGCCAGCCAGGCCCGGCATGAAACCTGCGGCTGCTGCAGCAAACTGTCCCGCCACAGCGCGATCATCTCTCATCAGACCGTGATAGAGATTTATGGCATCGACGAGATCACTCGATAGCTGCGTCAATTGGGCGTGCTTTCGGTCCACTCGCTCCAGCTCGGCGTCAATCAGGGGACCCATTTGATGTACCTCCTGCTCCAGGCGAAGCATTTCGTCGCTATCCTGCGAGGGATCTTCGGGATTTGCTTCATGCAGCAGATGCAAGAGACGATCTATCTTGGCTTCGTCGATCTCCACAGGCTGAGCAGAGGCGGCAGCAGCTGCTGCGGCGGCAGCGGCATCAGTCTTTTGCTGCGAAATCGTTGCGGAGTTCACATCCTTCGGTGCAGCTCCCGTCTTGTGCTGCTGATTTATGTCCAGGCGCTCGGGGTCGACAGATAAGTCGGCAGTGACAAAATTCGAAGGGAAGAGTCCCTCTCCTCGTTGATTGAAGCCCTTCCACCAGTTGGGATCGCTGTCATCCAGTACATGGATAATTTCGCCAGCAAAGAAAGTGAGTTCGTTCTCCTCCGCAGCCTCAAAATCATACAGAGCCCGCACCTTTCTCGGCTCGGCAGCTGGTGCTTGGTTTTGGGTTGAGTTTGCGTCGTTGCTTGTTGCGCTGCTACTGGTGGCGCCACCAGCACCGAATGACGGATACAGCGATGGATAGGCACTGGTGTTCGCTGCACTCGGAACACTTCCACTGACCGCTTTGGGACTGCTCTTGCCCTCCTTCAGGGACAGTTCTATGGCCTTGGCAATGTCATCCTCCTCTTGCTGGCTGCTCACAACATTGGGATCTTTTGGCAAACTGGCAGCCTTCTCAGCAGCTGTTTTGGTGCTCTTCTCGCTAAGGTTCTTAAAGTCGTAGCCCTCCAGACGAAGCTTAGTGTAGAGGGCGGGAATCAAGTCCAGTTCCCGATCGTTCTTGTAATCGTTTTCAGCCCAGTTCTTGAGCACTTGGCGCATTTTCTGAAAGAGAATGATTAATGAAAGCCAATTCTGCGTTTGGTTTTTGTTTGCGTATATTTACCAGCGTCACCTTTGGCTCTGCCCGAGTCAACAGCCTACGAAACTCGGTTTCAAAGTCGCGCGAGGCAACCTCCAGATGGAACGGCTTGCCACAATTGTTGGAGCAAGCGTCCAGCAATGTGATTGCCTGCATTACCACATGGGGATCGTTGTGGCCCATGCGCCGCATCACCGCCTTGAGGCAATCCTTGGCCAGGCGTGGCGTTGTAGACACCTTGTCGCACACATCGAGAATCAGGGACCAGTTGTCGTTTGTATTTGTCTCGCTGGTGGCTTTTTCTATCAGTTAGAAACAAAGAAATGTCACTGGTTATCAGTATTGCGAGCAGTTGGCCGTAAAGTGACTCACTCAGCAAAATAAAGGGACAAGAACAAAGATAAGCGGACCGAAGCGGAATTAATTATAAAGAATATGCAAAAATCAATAGAACCAGCAATTGTATTAGGCGCAGGTGGGGGTGGCACAGCAGAGACAAACACGTCTACACGTCAAGGTCAGCGACTGCAGTTGAAGACTTCGAAAATAAGTTCAACGAACGACACAAAGCTGCGCACAGCATCTGCATCCCCCTCACATGACTGGGGCACGCTTTCTTTGTTGTCTCCCCCGATTAGAACGAGCTGGACCGGGATGGTGTTGGAGTGCACGTATTTTCCCAGATTGTATTACAATCCAATTGGTGAGGACTGTGGATGGGTTTCCTTATAGCAACAAGGGGGCGACGAACTTACCCACATCGGCGTCAAATGGCGACGATTGCCCGAAAATTCCCATTTCTTTTGACCAAACGCGCGCTTAGCTGCCTGCCTAGTTTTTTGTGAAATTGTTCCAATTGTTCTTCCCAATTGTACTTTGTATTGTTGTCCGTTTTGCTCTTGATTTTCTTTGGTCTCGTCTCTCTTCCGGACAATCGATTTTCAATGCGTCACAAAATACGGTATTTAAACTTGTCTCGACGTCCGAAGAGTTTCCTTTATTATTTTCAAGCAATCTGGATCTACACAAAGTATTCTTATTTAATTTAAATGTACGCATATACGCTCTAAATTCGCTTAAATTACTTATAATTTGTGTGTTGTTGTGTGTATAAAAAATGACTAATGGTCAGTGTGACCGCGGAATTATCGTAAAATATACCGACAGACCCTCGGAAATATTCCGAAATATAGCCTTGCATTTCCAAAATATACTGTATATATACCGTAAATCTTAAATAATTTTCTTTGACTTTGATGTTATATTTGATTTTTTTTTTTTGTGTTGATTAAATCATCGCAGGGATGATCGGATTTGATATAAGACGCGGAAACTTAGAAATAGTTTTGTATCGATACCTTTTCACAGCAACGAATACTGTCACTGTAAAAAAAAACAGGAAAGGCAGTTTTAAAAATTTGAGATTTTATAGGAGCGTCCACACTAATTTGAGCATTCAAAAAAAAAACGCGCGAAAAATAAAGGGACGCCTGCACGAAAAATTGTCATCTGATAAGTTAAACTAGCAAACGCAATAAATACAGTATAAGGGACATGACACACCTACGTACCAAGCATGCCAACCGCAATCACTTGCCGGCATTAATGAGCAAAGTGCCGGAGGAACACCATGAGCCAATAAAAAATATGTGTCTCAAAATGATGTCCCATGATGCCTATGGACAGCCGTGAGTATTGTGTGGGATGAATAATGAAACATTGTACTCTAATCTTGGTTCTGGGTCACCCGCAGCTACGAATGGAGCTCTCGCGACTTCGAAATGGGTGCACACTTGGGGAGAGGAAAATTTGGACGCGTCTATTTGGCCCGAGAGCGCTACTCGCACTATTTGGTGGCGATGAAAGTGATGTTCAAGGAGGAGCTACGCAAGGGAAATGTGCAGCGGCAGGTGTTGCGTGAAATAGAGATCCAGTCGCGACTCAAGCATCCCCATATCTTGAGACTTTTGACATGGTTTCACGACGAGAGCCGCATCTACCTGGCACTGGAGATCGCATCGGAGGGAGAACTGTTCAAGCATCTGCGTTCAGCCCCCAATCATCGCTTCGATGAACCGCGCTCTGCCAAATACACCTACCAGGTGGCCAATGCACTGAACTATTGCCACCTTAACAACGTCATTCACAGAGACTTGAAGCCAGAGAACATTTTATTGACAGGCACAGATGATCTCAAGTTGGCGGACTTTGGCTGGTCAGCACACACGCCCAACAATAAGCGCAGGACCCTTTGCGGAACCCTGGATTACCTTCCGCCTGAAATGGTGGATGGAACTAGCTACGATGATACCATCGATCAATGGTGCTTGGGCATTCTGTGCTACGAGTTCCTGGTGGGCTGCCCGCCCTTCGAGTCGAACAGCTCGGAGAGCACATACGAAAAGATCAGACGTCTCGAGATCCACTACCCCTCGCACTTATCCAAAGGCAGCAAGGAACTAATCGCTGGAGTAAGACGTGAACACTTTTTAGGCTGAAACCGATCGCTGATTTTGTACATTTTTCTTTTGTAGCTACTACGAAAGGATAGCAAGGGCCGGCTCACGTTGGTGGATGTGATGACCCATCCTTGGGTGAAGGAGGGCATGACCGAGAGGGATGCACAGCTGCGCCGGAACGAGCGCGGCAAGGAGAACAAAGCTAAAAATTGAATTCAGCCACTTCTTTTTGTATTACTATTTTTATTAAAGCACTTTATATACCCTGTAATCTCTGACTTTTTATACAAATATCAATATCCTGTGACTACAGTGACTTCTTTCGGTATTTTTCAAAGGAAAGGTATTTTTGTCGCTTCCCACCGACGGTCACACTAAATTAATAAATGACAATTTCAAGCAACAAAAAAAACCTGAGAAAATTGTTAATTCTTGAATTATACCGACTACATTAGTATAGGAGGAGTGCGAAAACAACTAGAGATCACGCTCAAGCAGCCCGGACGCTGCCCACGCCAGTACTGATAAGTACGGGCCGCGACAGAGATCCTGAAGGGAGTGTAGCAACAATTGTTATTTTCCGTCTGGCCTCTGGTGGGGGAGACAAATCAGCCGCGGTCGGTTCTTAATTAAATTATAGGGAAAAACCGATACACCAGCGAGCGGATTGACGGCGAGGTCGTCGAGGCCCACCCTGCGATGGTCTTTATACGCGATCCCTGTGGCATTGCCTGCCTGGTGATGACTTATGGCGCTGTACTCTATGCTGACTATGTGGTCATACGTTGGATTATACTCACCACTATGCCCGGAAGGTGAGCTGCCGTAAATGATTCACTTGAAACTATAATAACATCTCTTTCCCCTCTTGGGCCGTGTAGCATTTGGACCTCGTTTCATGTTGTGCTCTTCAACACTGTCGTCTTCCTGCTGGGCATGTCCCACACCAAGGCCGTCTTCTCCGACCCGGGTACCGTACCATTGCCCGCCAACCGCTTAGACTTCTCGGATCTGCACACCACAAACAAGAACAATCCAGCTGGCAACGGACACAGCAGCGAATGGACAGTCTGCACTCGCTGTGAGACCTATCGACCGCCGCGTGCGCACCATTGTCGGATTTGTAAGCGGTGCATTCGTCGCATGGATCACCACTGTCCCTGGATCAATAACTGTGTGGGCGAACGCAATCAAAAGTATTTCCTACAGTTTCTCATTTATGTGGCCGTTTTATCGCTCTACTCCTTGGGCCTCATTATTGCCTCTTGGGTGTCGCCGTGCGAGGAATGCAATCAGAATGTGATTGAGTCTCAATTGAGAATGTAAGTTGCAACCCCCTTTGTGGTGTGACCAGATGTTGCTGTAGCTTTCCCCTTCCCTTCGCAGGATTCATTCTGTCATCTTGATGCTGGTTTCGGCTCTGTTCGGGCTCTTCGTTACCGCCATTATGGTCGATCAACTGCATGCTATACTGTACGATGAGACGGCTGTCGAGGCGATACAGCAGAAGGGCACCTATAGGCCAAACCGACGCAAATATCAGCTCCTGGCAGATGTCTTTGGACGCGGGCACCCGGCACTGTGGCTGCTGCCGTGCACCAGCTTGAATCACGCCTCCCGCTACCACGACACACCCCTGCTTAGCCACGATGTCTAGGCCGTGCGAGTGTTTGTGTGTGAAACGCATATGCATACCCCGTTATAGCCTCCTTCCGTATAAATTGAATTCCCTCCCCTTTTGTTTATGTGCGTTCGCCTCAGCCTCAGAGTTTTTAGTTTTTAATCATATTGTGTGATTTTTTTAAGTAGTCCAGCAAGTCCCATAGCAAGTCGAAAGTCACGATTCCAGTTACTGGAAGTCTATGTATTATTCCACAGATTCCAGACTTAATTTATGCTTTAGTTCATAATCAAATGATATTATAAATACAGAAGAGCCAGGGAGAGCAGCTGCGCAGCATACTCAAGACGGACGCGGATATTTTATAAAGAACTTTACGCAATTGCTAGACATAACACCAACGTGGATGTAAATCAATGGAATCTTCGGCAATCCGAAGTCTAAACAGTCCCCTGTACCCCTTGCTGGAAGCTGGAAAGCAAAGGGTGGAATCTTAAGCATTTAATAAGAAACCGAAAGGTAATGCATATACCAAAAAACCAAACAAACAAAACCATTTATACATTATGTGTGTATGTAGCTTGGGCGGCAGAAAATGTGCAGTAATAGTTCGTATTAAATGTAATCAACTTTAAGGATTAGTTTTACATAAATGTAAGGCAAGAACTTTTGTTTTTATTAAAGTTTATTTTCCTTCCATTTACCATTCCATTTTTCTTCATCAATCGAGTTCACTGCCCAAACCCTCGACACTCAGTGTGAGCTGCCTCAAGGCTTGCTGTGCCACCTCGCATAGGACTCCCTCTTGTGAGCACTTGTCCTCGTACTGCAGGATTTCCACGCACTCCTTGAGCAGATCTATGGCGTCCACGAGACGTGCCCGCAGCTCGCCGCCATTCAGTTTGCTGGCTATGAAGCCACTCTTCGCCAGCAGCACCAGCGGCACATGCAGCTCATACAGATTCATGGCCCGAGAGCGACTCAGACCTGGCTCAAATTTATTGAGCACGCTAAGCACCTGGCGACAAAGCTCCGCCTTGCGCTCCAGCATATCGTCGGTCAGCTGAACCATCTCATAGGTCTGCACTCGGCCATACATCTCGATAAGCAGCTGCCTCAGCGTGGTGGCAATGAAGTGAAGCGGATGGAGCAGAGATTTGTATTTACGCAGCAGTCGCTCGCCCTCCTCCAGCCGATGCGGACCCATTTCAAGTGCCTGCACAGCATTCACCTCTGACTGGACGGACTGAATGATTGCCTGCACATCCTCGTAGCTGGTGCTGGCACCGCAGCCACAGCAGTTCCAACTGGTGCTGAGTTCTGTAAGGATAAATCAGTGGGAGCCCTGAAGAGCGGCTAGCCGCTCACCTGTTGGCTGCTTGGGCACTTGGAAACCCTCCACACACTCGCCACATTTGAGGCTGGAGAAGTGCGTCTGTAATTCTGTGGGGTCCAGGCAGCGTTCGCAGTTGCAGGTAAAGAATTTTCCCTCACGCAGGTGCGTCTGTCTCTGGGCAGTGCCATCCAGAGTGTAGGTGTAACTGTGATGCAGCGGCTGCCCATCGTCCAGGTCTACCATGGCACGCAAGCGGATTCTATAAGCGAGTCGCAGTCAGAAAGAGTTTGCCAGAGTTTCGTGAAACTCACTTGAAACCCTCACTGGGATATATGCTCCTGGCGGTGTTGGGCACACAGCTGTGGGCTAGAATGCCCGTGTATGGATAGAGGCACCTCAGCGGATATCCTCTTGCGGTTCTGGCCTCCATTGCGTTCACTTCCAGCACACCGACTACCTGCATGATGAGCTCCTCGCTGAACCGTGAGGCCAGCTTGCATGGACCGCGCAGGTACTGAGCTATATTCACGAGATCCGCATGCCAAACATCCTCGTTATGGCGCCGCTCCGACTCGTGGTGCTCCATGGGCGCCACCTCGTTCTCCCAGCGCTTGGGATTCGCCTCCTTCGCCAGCAAAACTCTGCAATGGACACGAGGAATACGATATTATGGCAGAGATCTGGGAAATGTTTTTGTTGTTCGCCAAGTTTCACCTTAGCGGCAAAACACAATCCAGTTGTGGACAGAAGCTGCTACCCGAGGGAAGGTTGTAGAAGCGAGCCCTGGACTTTTGGAACTCGCGACACTCCAGCTGGACATGCGGGTTAGCCTCGCTCTCCGCGCACTCCTGACACAACGGCCAGCCGCATTGGCCGCAAAGTTCCTCCACATCGGTTGTGGGTCGACAGCAGCCCAGGCAGACCACCGGTCCATTGCACTTGGGGCCTATGGCAAAGGGTTGCTCCTCGATGAGAGTACTGCGGGCCGTCGTTGAACCTTGTGCCACCAAGTAGCGACCACAGACCGCACTCCACTGCACCGACGTGCGATTTACTGGGCACGACGTAGGTGAAATCATCTCTCAGACTAACTAGTAAATGCAAAGTCTATGCCATCTGCTATTAAGAACGCGAAATGTCTTACCATTGCCCAAGCTAAAACATGAATGCCGCACAGGAACAGTGGGTCGAACATGACAAGAACGCAACCAAATATTGCCAGCAAACAAATCTAAAGTTATGTACATAAACAAATGTAAATGTACATAAAGGCATAGAAACATGGAAAAAGCATTCTTCTTGAGTATTTATGTTTCTTTTCAGATTTCACGTGAAACACTGTGCCATTTCCTTCTGATCGTCGCCAAGAGACTGCAGCGTGCTGCTCTTTTTTGACGTTCGTTTTGCTTGTGGCTGCTGTGGTTTCGCTGCTCGCCGGCTCTCACGTTTAACTTTGCGGCTGCCAAAAATAATAGCATCTAAAATAGCACACACAAACTAACCTCAAAGGTGTTATGCAATCCAGTTGCGTACAGACGCCATCCTCGCTCACATTGCCGGCGAATGTGACACGTGCAGCAGAGAAGACTACGCATTCACTCCGGTGATGAATGCCGTCATCATCGCCGCCAGCGCACACGCCACACAGCGGCCAATCGCACAGCTCGCAGCGATCCAGCGAGTCCCCATCTTCGCCGAACTGTAGGTACTGATGGCAACCCAGGCAGACGATGCCACTGTCCTTCTTGGGGCCGAAGGCGAAGGGCAGCTCCTCCACAAGTAAATCGCCGCGCTGTAAGGGCTCAGCGGCAGCCAGGCAGCGGCCAAAGACTGCCTCTTGCTCCAGACGCGCCTTCAACATGCTTTCACTTGCACTCGAATGCGCTTTGTTCCGTCACGATCGATAAATGCAACTAAATTAAGAAGGAATTAAGAAGAAGGATTGCTAAAAATAGAGAACTCTCTGCAGCGTCAACAATTGTATCTGCCAGAAATGAGCTGATTGATTGATTGATAAATCATTGACTAGATTGAACTTAATTAAAGAATGTTATGCCATTTGAAAAACATTTTAGATCTGTTTTAGAAGCTTTTTCCGTTCACAGCGAACAGTCCTCTACTACGGCTCATGATAGTGGCAGCGTTAACAGTTAATTCCCACCAGAAGGCAACGCTGGAGGAGTAGCATGCTCGAAGCAGATATGTACCGTTACCCAATGTAGCATTCACAAGCCAATATAGAATATTAACGTCCAGCAATTATTTGTAATACCTCTTTAAACCCATGATATTCAAATAGCTGTTGGTGGATGTGGATGTCTGCCCGCCGGATCGTCTGTCGTCCTTCTGTCAGATATAAAGACAATCGTATTGCGGAGCTTGAATAAGAACGAATTATACTACTCAACCAAATCGAACATATATTTTCCTCAAATAACCGATCCAAAGTTTTGGGCCATAAAAATTGTTTAATGAACTATGGTTTTTTTCTATTTCAGAACTTTATTTCTTAGAATTTCAAAAACTGTTATCTGATTATAATGTTAATTAAATAATACTGTAAATACTTTAAATACTTAATATGAGTGTATGACATGAGAATGAAGAATAAAAACGAATGTAAGAACGTGCAGAAACAACACTAAGAGCCATGTCCCAGGCCACATCGAATTGTAATTCGTGATCAGCATCGCATTTCTGATAGTTTGGCATCAAAAATTTAAAAAAACGTTCATGTTCTTCAGGATTTTCACACTGCCGCTTCCGCTTCCACTATGAACTTGCACATTTCCTCGTCAGGTGTCTCTGCCGATAATTACATAAATATGTAATTAATGCGGAGCAAATGTGTAGCTACCACGAAAAAACATGAATCTTTAACTTAATTTGAAAACATTCCAATAAAGGGAAGTCATACAGACAAGTCGATCCTGTGGAAAAATGAATAATAAGTCAAATTAAATTACAGTTTTAGAGCTGCGAGTCTCAACTAGCCGGTCATATTGAACAGAAGACCAACGTCGAGGAAAATGATTTAAGATTTACTGTATATTTACAGTATATTTTAAAAATGAAAGGGTATATTTCGCTAAATTTCCGAGGGTCTGTCGGTATATCGATAATTCCGCGGTCACACTGTCGTCGTCGTCGTCTCTGTGTTTCTGTTCCTCTGCGTTTCGCACTTAAATTAAATTAAAACTTATTAAAAGTAAGTAATACTAGCTTAAGACGCTATAAAGTGCAATGGCAACCATTAGAAAAAATCGACAAACAGCAAAGTGCAAATCGCCAGTGAAAGTGATTTCATAACCTCGAAACGAAAAAAATTTGCAAGTATACACGCGCATTAGCCGAAAAGGGTTGCACTTGTATTTGTATGGCTACCTCGATGGTGAAAAAAGTATTTATCAGCTAATGACCAATGCATCGAAGTATACCTAGCTGATAAAAACTTGGGCTAGGGAATTGTCGCCGGCCTACACACACATACACACGGGCTCCGACGCATAAAGAGTTCATTGGCAGCTGCCGGCTGCTGGGCAGGTGCTGTTGCGTAACATATTCGCCACCTATGAGAACTCTCAATTAGATTGTTTTGATAAATTTTGTTCGTTATCACAATGTCACATCGCTCTTCACTCGTTTCTTTTATCAACACACACATTACTTTATATATTCTAGTTTTTTTCCCTTATCGTTTTGTCTATTTTCTTGTATGTGGACTGCTGGTCATGTGAAGTGGGGCGTGTGATGCGGCAATTCTAGCCCAGGCTCTGGTCTAAATGTGACGTCACTAAAATCAATAGTTTTGCGTGACACCTTTCCTAGCACAGTTTTTTTTAATTGAAATAAAATTGATTTTGTTCTGGTTATGCAATGAAGATATGTGCAGAAAAGCCCGGTCACCCCTTAACCCGAGTATATGTTCATTGTTCATAAGGATGCACATACATACATATGTATGTATGTATAAGCTATTCGATGGTCTAAGCCCTGAATCAAGGTCACATTTAAGATACTGCTTTCCTGGGAGGTATTTTCTGTTTTCTGGGATTTTCTCTTGTTACATCACACGGCAACAGAATAGATAGATCCGTTAGCATTTCCATTATATGTCCCATTTTCGGAAGGGGCGCGTCTATTCTTTTGTTGCCGGTCATTTCCCGTTTGGCTTTTGGCCATAAAACTCACCGTCTGCTTTTCATAATTCACGTTCTCGATTTGTCGCCCAGGTCCGGTCCGGTCCGGTCCTCTCTCCCAAAGACATGCCCAATATTCGCACCATGACTGTGAACTGTTTGCATGTTTCGCATTCCTGACGTCACACGTAAATAGAAACGAAGGAGAGACCAAAGCAGAGTCTGCAATGTGCAGTTAGCTTGTGTCAATGATCGCTCGGCTGCTGGCAGTGCTGCTCTGCTGGCTGACCAGTAATTGGTGCCAAAATGGCAAGGGGAATGAGGTAGTGTAGAATCATCAGCAGATCGCAAATGGGAGTGTAACTGTAGTTACAGTTACTACACACAAACATCTCAATGGCGGTTTTTGTGTTGAGATGATTTATGATTTAATAACTATTAATTATTATTAAGCTGTATACATAGCTTAGCTAACTAGACCAGTTTTTTGTGAAATTTCACTGATCAGACGAGACCCAAAACTTGCTTAATCTCTCTCACATTTTGTGCACCACTCTACAGCATCCATATGTACGTATGTACATATGTATGTGTGTAAATTTGAACGAGCTTTGGACTGTCTTGAAAATAAATGTGAATTGAAACCAAAAGTCATTTGACATTTCGTCAAATGCTCGGCATCTTGTCCTTCCTCATTCAGCTTTTCACTTTCAAATCACAGCAGGTTATCGCAGGATTTCATTCGCCAGCAAATAATTTTCATAATTTAGCTGATAAGATTAGAGTGGCCAGACCCCACGATAGCTTATCTAACTATTATAGCAATAATTGGGTGGCAAAATGAAATACTTTACAATAAATGGCTGGGGCCCTTTATCGATTTTGGACAAGCTAATTAAAATTCTGCCTGCAAACATTTCAGATGGCTCCTCCATCATACAGCGATTTGGGCAAGCAGGCTCGCGATATCTTCAGCAAAGGCTACAACTTTGGCCTGTGGAAATTGGACCTGAAGACCAAGACCCCTTCGGGCATTGAATTCAACACAGCTGGTCACTCTAATCAGGAGTCGGGCAAGGTCTTCGGTTCCCTGGAGACCAAGTACAAGGTGAAGGACTATGGCCTCACTCTCACCGAGAAGTGGAACACAGACAACACCCTGTACACCGAGGTGGCTGTGCAGGACCAGCTGCTCGAGGGTCTGAAGCTCTCGCTGGAGGGAAACTTTGCTCCCCAGTCTGGGTATGCGACAAACGTTTTCTAGATATCCCCACCAATCGGATTACTGACATTATCTTTCGCGAACAGCAACAAGAGCGGCAAGTTCAAGGTTGCCTTTGGCCATGAATACGTGAAGGCCGATTCGGACGTCAACATTGATCTGAAGGGTCCCTTGATCAATGCCTCTGCAGTGCTGGGCTACAATGGTTGGTTGGCCGGCTACCAGGCCGCATTTGATACGCAACAGACCAAGTTGACCACCAACAACTTTGCCCTTGGTTACACAACCAAGGACTTTGTCTTGCACACAGCCGTGTAAGTAATCTGCCGTACCAGCTGCCGCTGTACTGGTTCCTTAATCGATTTATTTGGTTTCTCCTTGCAGTAACGATGGTCAGGAGTTCAGCGGCTCCATCTTCCAACGCACTTCGGACAAACTGGATGTTGGTGTGCAATTGTCGTGGGCCAGCGGCAGCAGCAACACCAAGTTCGCCATCGGCGCCAAATATCAATTGGGCGACGATGCCAGCGTTCGCGCCAAGGTGAACAATGCCAGCCAGGTGGGTCTCGGCTATCAGCAGAAGTTGCGCGATGGCGTGACCTTGACCCTGTCCACATTGGTCGATGGCAAGAACTTCAATGACGGTGGCCACAAGATCGGCGTTGGCTTGGAATTGGAGGCTTAAGTCGAACAATTTGTTTCCCCAATTGAGGAAAATAGTTATCTACAATCCCCACACTCCCAACAACAACAACAGAAACAGAAAAGTGCAGAATCAACAACAAGCAGAACAAGCAAAATAAAAACCAATATTCTACAACAAAAACAACACATTACAAAAGATAAAGGAATCTTCACACATTTAGCAATTACTTCGGGTCAGCTGTCAGAACTGTCCAGCACCTGCGCAACCGCCTCCGTGCTCCACCAGAATCTGCAGAAGCGACACTGCCAGCCAACGAAATGAGCAAAGGGTTGGATGTAGTTTTGTTTAGTTTGTACCATGAGAACTAGCTTATGTGTTGTTGGTAAAAAATACATTTACCCATTAAACAAAACTAAAGTGAAAAAACCAAACACTGTTTGCTCGAAGCTTAACTTATTTGAAGTGGAGAGGGGGAATCAGTACACACCCAACACACACACAATCATTAAACAAACTACATTTTTGTTGTGCATTTACCAGAACAAATAAAGCGAAAAGTAAGAAAATTATGCAGAGTTGAGGTGTGAAAAGGTGATGAATGGTAAGGGATAAGTAGATGCCTCTGGGCATGGTTTGAAATGAAAACTAAATGCTCCAAAAGGTGAAATAAACTCCTGACTTAATCAAAGGTAGCCAGGCATGGCACTTCGAAATCATACAACCCTCTGGCAACATCCCAATCTGGCACAATTTCACATAAATTTGCAATAATAGCACAAGATTAGTTCAGTAAAAATTCTAAAACCCTTTCATCCATGGCACCACCAACATATCCTGACTTGGGAAAGTCAGCCAGGGATCTGTTCAAGCGCGGCTATCATCCGGGTCTCTGGCAGCTGGACTGCAAGACCATGAGCAGCCCGGCCATTGAGTTTTTCAGCTCGGGCTTCGCTAGCCAGGATCACAGCAAGGTGGTCGGCTCCCTGCAGAGCAAGTACAAGATCGAGGACTACGGTCTGACGCTCACAGAACGTTGGAATACCGATAGTTGGTTTATTGGGGAGATTATGCAGAAGGATAAGCTGAGCCAGGGCCTGATGCTGGCCCTCGAGGGCAAGTTCCAGCCGAGCTCTGAGTATGGATTTCTAACAGTTGCTGTTTGGTTCCCTAATTAATTTGCCCCGCAGCTCAAAGGATGGCATGTTCCGGCTGGGCTATGCCCAGGACAAATTCAACTTTCTGTCTGACATGGGCATCAGCTCGAATCCAATGATGAACTGCTCCCTGGTCTTGGCACACAATGAGTTCCTGGGCGGAGTTGGTTGCACATTTGACGTTGGAGATGCTTCCCTCAGCAGCTGGAAGTTTGCCCTGGGCTGGGCCAATGATAAGGCCACAGTCCATGTTGAGCTGTAAGTGGCATCTCTCGCACGTTTATTCTTGAATCTCACACCTTGAACCTTGCAGAAAGGATGGGGAATCCTGGTTAGCCTCGCTCTTCTACAAGCTTAATGACCAGATCGATGCTGCGGTAGAGCTAACCAAAACTGGTGGCGGCGGTGGCGGCGGCGCAGAAAATGCTCCCGAAGGCGAATCACAGCAGGGCGGCGGCAGCGACATTGGCGTCGGTGTGGGCATGATATACCGCCTTGAGGGCGATGCCCTCATACGTGGCAAGATCAACAGCAAGGCGGAGCTGGGTCTGGGCTATGAGCAGAAGCTGCGGGATGGCGTCACAGCCTCCATATCGGCACTGCTGGACGGACGAAATATCAGTGATGGCAATCATAAGTTTGGCGTGGGCTTGGCCCTGGAGTGCTAAAAGTGGCTGAAGTGGGTTAAAGGTTAAACAAAAACAGAAACAAATAAAAATATTTCATAATTCAGCACTTTACATGCCGAAACGTCAAACGGAGTAGTTTTGTACGCAGTTTCAGCCTTATATCAGTCATAAAATTTGTAGTTTAATTAATTAGTCATGTTTCCGTTGGATAAAATTAATAAAAAAAGAATTAGTAGCATATTTCGGCGCAAAAGAGAGGCCGAAAAGGAGCAGGATGAAGCCGAGGATCAGCCACAGCCGCAGTCCGCAGCTGAACCGACAGCTCAGGCCAAGCCAAAAGCTAGAGATGACATAGAGATACTGCTGCCGCCGGTGCACGAGGGCGAGATGCCCACATATTTCCACGTGGGTGGTTGGGCCAAGGATTGTCTCACCAGCGGCTACAAGTTTGGTGTTTGGCACTTGCGTTGCTCCACAAAGTTGGACAACGACGTCGTCTTGAGCAGTTTCGGTGAGGGAAATCCCCACTTAACTTCCGTTTTTGGAGGACTCGAGGTATTCAAGCAGTTCGAAAATTATCACACATCCCTCGCTTGGTTAACCAGCAACGAGTTGCAAGGGGAGCTCGGAGTGCGGGCTGAGGTGGCTGGCGGCATAGCCAATTCCCTTTTAAGGACAACTCTTTCCATGACGGACGAGCGCCAGCTCAAGGGCAAGCTGAAGGCCGGTTTCGAGCGCAATCCTTTCAAGATCGAGCTGGTGGTGCCCATTGTAAAGGAGCCCACGTTGATGGGGTACGTCCTTGTGGCGCCTGCTGCGAACTGTCTGCTAGGCTATCGTAAGGTATACAGCCTCGCGGAAAAGGCATTTGACAAGCACGCCTTCTGCTTGGGATACAACAACGAGTCCACCGAAGTGGGCCTCAAGCTGTAAGTTTTATTTAGTTTTTATTCTAGCAGCTGATTTATCCTCCAACACTCCTAGGGAGAACTTCCAAGATATGCGCGGTTCGATCTTTCAGCGCATTGGCGAGAGCTGGGCAGTGGCTTTGAAAATGAACTTTTATGGCGAGGAGCAGCTACAGAAGTTTGCCATTGGATGTCAATACCAGCTTGAGGACGGATCCCTGTTGAAGGCCAAAATTCGAGACGATGGAAACGTGGGTGTGGTCTTTCAGACCAAAATAGGCGAAAACATTGATGTGATGTATCATGTGGGCTGCGAGGGCAAAGCCCCGATTAGTGGGCATCATAAGGTCGGCGCTTCCTGGACTTTTAACTGTTAGATGTCGAAATTATAGTGGTTAAATAAAGTATACTTTATCTTTTGACTCAATTTGTTACTCCTGTTTAAATAGCGGGGGGTTTAGTAGGTTAAGTTCGTTCACTCACTCGTGATATATCGGTTATAGTCTAGTACTTTGTTTAGTATATTACGGTATATTCATGAGGATCAGGTGGTATTTTTTCACACTGTCATACTGTCACACTGGTGTTATATGTATTTCTAATTTCTGTGCTGAAAATTTACAAAAATTTGATTCTGTATTTTGAAGCAAATAAATAAAAAGTGCATGTGCAAGCGAGCCGAGCCTCGTCACCATACTTAGTTATTATTAGCGTCGTGCCACCGATTCGCAAAAGCCCAAGCGGGAATCGAACGTTCTCTAAAACCATAATAGGTAAAAGAAAAAACTAAAAAGAAAATGGCGTCACATGCCAACACACACATCTATACATGTGTGCACACGCATTGACATGGGAACTAACTAGCACATTCCCCTTTGCTTTGTACTCATTGTGAAATTTAGGGCGGGAGGCGTAGAAGAAGCAGAAGCCAGACAGTTGAATTAACAAGGTAAGTTAAGGTAACAGAAAATCAATCATCACGTAACAGCGGTGACCAGAGACAAAATCGAGTTTCTGCCTTGAGGACACTATGTCCGAAGCCATGAGCGCTCCTCCGCCCTTGATACCCCAGCTGCAGGAAATGCAGCAACAGCAGCAGCAGCAGCACCAGCAGCAGGCCAATTCCGCAGCCCAGCAGTGGACCAACTACGCGTGGTACGCCAATCAAAATGCAGCCGCCTACCAGCAGCAGTACCAGCAGTACTACCAGTACTATATGCGGTACCAGCAGCAGCAGCAACAGGTAACCTCAACGATAAGTTCATCAAATGCGCCACCCGGATTTAGCAACGCCTTGGCGGCGCCACCACCACCACCCCTGGGACCTCCTCCACCACCACCCAAATCCACTCAACCAATAAACAACAAGTTGCAGCATCAGCAGCAGCAGCAGCAGCAACAGCAGCAGCAGCAGCAAAAGAATTTCGGAGGGATCCGTTTTAATTTGAATTTAAATCAAAAACGTTTGGCGAATGCACCAAATCCTCTGCAGCAGCAACAACAGCAGCAACAACAGCAGCAGCAACAACAACAACAACAACAGCTGATTCAGCAGCAACAACAGATTCATCAGCAGTCGAACCAATTGTTCAACAACAATAGCAACATAAATAACGTTAACAACAACAACAACAACAACAACAAGAAGAAGCGGAAGCGAAACAACAAGAACAAAAACCCCAGCTTCGATCCAAATACATACAATAATCCGTTTAACACTATAGCCACGCCCATAGCACCACCGCCGCCAATTATCAGCGATGTGGTGGTGCCCAGTACACCAGATCTAAGCAAGCCACCCCCGCCCCTGCCCCAGGCTCTTCCCGTCATTGTTGAGACCACGCCACCGGAGCCAAAGAGCTGCTCCTCTCCAGCTGCTCCTGCAGCGTTTAAGCGACCCAACAGCTTCCAGATGGCCTCCAATGACTCCTGGCCAGACTCGTTGAATCAATATGTGGCGCGATGCTACTCCAAATGCAACACGGACTTGGATAAGGATCAGATAGACATTTGTCTGAAGGGGAAGATCATGGCAGCGGCCAATCGAAATGAGTTGTGGACCAGAGACTGGGACAACGAGCCAATGCCGACGGTGCACAGCGAGAGAGACGGCATCGAGGTGGTGCTGAACCACGCAACTCCGCCACAGCCCGAAAGGAGCAATTACTTTAACAAAAAACGTGAGCTAGAGCAGGAGCGGGAAAGAGACCGGGAGCAGGAGCAGGAGAAGCCATCCAAGTCGCCGAGTGTTAATCAATTCAAGCAAAGGGGGAATCAATTCAATAAAATGTCAACCAATTACGGCCATCATCAGTCGTCGTCGCGTTATTCCAGGAGTCGTTCGCGGTAAGTCTCGAGTATTTGCTTTGCGTACGAATTTCCCTTAATTGAATCCACTTGCAGGTCCCCAACATCTTCGACCTCATCGAAATACACTCACAAGAAACGTTATTCGCGCTCTCATTCGCGTTCCCGTTCGGGTTCCCGCAGCAGCGATGCTGGCAGTCCGCCGGCGCGTAAAGTTCCGCGTAAATCGGGTTCCAACGAATCTATGGATTTTATATCCTTAAACGCGAACCTCTCCCGTAAGCAGCAGAAAATGTTAATGAAGAAAAGCAAAAGACTCGCGGCAGCGGCGGCAGCGGCAGCGGGATCCACCGCATCGCATCCTGGCCATTCCAAGAAAAAGCCGCACTTCTATTCGAAACAGTCGTCCGTAGGTGGGGCCGTTGATGATGACACAGCGCGCTTGCAACAGCGTGCGGCACGTTTCTCGCAGCAGGGCTCCGGCTCGGCTAAGAAATCTGTCGTCGCCATTGCAAGTTCGCCATTTGGTCTCACCACGGCCAAGAACCGGAAGAAAATGATGCAGCAACAGCACCAGCATCAGCAGCAGCATCGTTCTGCCTTCTACGAGGACTTGGACCCGTCTAGCAGTTTAGATTTGCTCGATTTGCACATTGTAGGAACGTGTAGGGATTTAGAGAAATCGTTTTTGCGCCTTACAAAGGCACCATCCCCCTCGGAAGTGCGACCCGTCGAAGTCCTTACCCATTCGCTGTCCAATGTGAAGAGCAAGTGGCGTGCCAATCAGGATTATCATTATGCGTGTGATCAGTTGAAGTCCCTGAGGCAGGATCTAACTGTAAGTGTTTCAGCAAACCGTTTTTCGAATAAAATTAAACTCCTTTTCCCTTGTCTAACAGGTGCAAGGTATTCGCGATCAGTTCACTGTTGAGGTATATGAGACCCATGCACGTATTGCCATGGAGAAGGGCGACCACGAGGAATTCAACCAGTGCCAGACGCAACTGAAGATGCTCTACACCGAGCTGGGTGGCCAAAGCCCCAATTCCTTGGAGTTTACGGCATATCGCATACTTTACTACATATTTACAAAGAATACCTTGGGTACGTGCTGCTGAAGTTGCAATCTCAATCATAGTTTAACTAAAACTCTTCTTTGCAGACATTACGACTGTCCTGCGATCGATATCAGCTGATCAGCGCGTGAATCCTGCCATTGAGCATGCCTTGCAATTCCGCTCGGCCTGGTCGTTGGGCAACTATTGCAAGTTGTTTTCTCTATATAAGACAGCGCCCCTCATGTCGGGCCACATGATTGAATGGTTTTTGGAACGAGAACGCAAGGCCGCTCTGCGTGTCATCATTAAATCGTATGTGCTGCTGATTTACTAATGAATAAGTGGCTAATATATTAAATTTCTCTTACAGCTATCGTCCCAGCATTAGCGTCGAATATGTTAGCAATATTTTGGCCTTTGATAACATTGAAAAGTGCAAAGAATGGCTTGATACGTTCAGTTTGCCTTATGCCGCAAACGGTGCCCAAATTGATTGCAAAAACGCTGCTGCCATTTCAATTTGAAGCAATCCCAAACCCATCTCTAGGAAAACACATTTACCCTTTGTACCTACCATTTCCGAAATTCTCGGAGACAGGTACTCGTTTTAGGAACGCGAAATCCCCGCCCCTGTTCGCCTGTAACCAATTTGTAAATATTTTAGGTACCTTTGGTGCTCGCGTTACCCAGAAAGTTTTATTTTCAAACAATTCTGACCCTTACCCTGAACAAGCGCCCCAACAATTTCGATCTACGAATTAGTAGAAACTACCTCAAAACTATCGGTATATGAAAGAGCAATAATTCACCAAGCGACAACACTGAGGACACGGAATTTTCGTATCTAAATCATGTAATCATCTATGTAACTCGATAAGGAACTGCATCCACGAGCATGGGAGAACAAAAATTGGAAACTGTATTGATTGGGAATTCATCTGCCCGAAACTTGCATGCGATTCTTCCTGGAAGGATGATGATTTCGGAGCATGGCGTAGTTCGTCGTATGGAATTAACTTTGTCATTCATTCCTTGGAGTTGGAATTGGACTTGGAATTGGATTGAATGAACATCACCTATTTTCCAGCTTTTCATAGTTGGTCTGCAAAAAGTTTCTGATTGAAATATTGCAGAAAACAAATTATTCAATCGACGGCTACGGCTGCAGAAGTGAAGCTGGCTCAAGGTCTACGGCTCCGCTCTACTAATATCACAAGGAGAACAGCGTGAAGCCAGCGTGCTGTTTGCTGAAAACAACTTTTGGTTTCTCTGTTTTTTATCCTCTCATTTTTTTTATACCCTTTTACCCCCTTTCACTTGATTTTTAAACTAATATTAAGGCTTAGGCTTAATGTTTGTTGTCTTCTTTAAATTATTGAAACGGTTTTATACTAATGTCTTGTCTCTCTATTGTATACCTGAATATATATACAACCATCATCACCACAACTACCAACAGTACCAGTAACAGAACCAGAACCAGAACCAGATCAACCTGCAACAACGATGCAACAAACAACAGCCCCAACCAATGCCGCAACCAAATCGCTTCGGAATCGGATCTGGCCCGTCTTTCCAGTCATCCAGCAATCATCCATCCATTCAAGAGACGTCATCATGTTTGTGCGCCATTTGTAAGCTCTTCCAATTTTAATTCGTGTCATTCATTGTTAACCAAAGTGGATCTATGGGGTGGCCCATAAGGAATTGGCTAAAATTATTAAATTAAATTAAATTATTTTTACACTGGGGGAAAGTTGAAAAAAAATAATGCTACACTGTGTGGTATAAATTGTACAATAGATTAGTGCTAATGCTATATTCTTAAGCTAAGTTTACCTGTTACATTTATTTTTAACCTCCAAGATGTTTGGAAAAAAGATGGGAGAACAATTCAAGATATTCGAATGAATCTTTCCACAGTTCCGGCACAAGATGCGAGCCCGTTGAACTAAAACCCCGCTTCTAAAGAATAAACAGAGAAAAACAAAGCAACAAGTGTTTTCTTTTCCCAAGGGAACTCTCGATTTCAGCCACCAACCATTCGACAGCTCAGACCTTCCAGCCACGCGAACACCACAGAGCTTTAGCCGGGACACAAGCCATGTGGCCCAAGGATGTTTTTGTCCGAAGCTTTTTCACCAACACGTAACGGATGATGTCGAAGGCACAACCCAGCCGCTATTTAAGGATGCTGCGTTGCTGCCTTAGCCTCAGTCAACGCGCGGCATTCGTTGGCTGAAATCAAATTTTCAGTGGACCAACCGGAGTTTCCCAAACATCTAAATAGTTCTTCTGTGGTCTCGGTGTGTGTTTAAGTGGCCAAATCTACAAATTATTACTTTCAAATCGTGTCAATTCAGTGTGTGAATAATTATTTATAGTTTATAAACTCAAACCCTGGTTGAAACGGCGTTAATATTCGCGAAGAGGTAAAGTAATCTCCACAGAATTCTACTTATCCTATATATTGGAGATAGTCGTGTGAAAAGACTGTTCCAGAGTGCCTCAAATTCAGCGATAACAAATGGCAACAATGAAAGACAATTTACCATAGAAACGAGCGAAATTGAGTCTGCTCTAAACATAATTACTCACAGCTCGACATTTGTTTGTATTTGAACAAAAACCAAGCTATTTTAGCGCATGATTTGTATTTATTAGAGCTTCGTACAATTATGTTCAAATCCCGCTACTGGTTGCTTTCTGAAAATTCGGGATAATGGAAATGAATTGGAACTCAATGCTGAAATTACTGAAATTGAATTCACCAAAAAATTGTTCTTAAAAAAGGTGCATAAATCATTGGAAAAATAAATCCAAGTGGACTGGCAGCATGATTCTGGAAGATAACGAATATTTATGTTTCAACGAGAAAATTGCAGTGTATCCATTGAAATCCATTTCTACTTCTGCATTAATCAAACACATAAAATAAAAAATTCCTTTCCGGTGTTGGTGGAAAACCGAGAATGAAAATTATAAAGATTTATGAATCAATTCAACGGCTGTTGCATAACTATCAAAGACTGTCATATTTATTTGTTACTAATGCACAGAAATCGGTTAAATCTGATAGTTCTCCGAAGTGTTAATATATTAATTATGTCAGTTTATAAGCATCCTAATGACTAATGCCTAAGAGTCGGTTGATTGATGTTAAAAGCATTTTCAAATCCTAGTTTTGGGTTAGACAAACTCTCGAGGGTGTCGCGAAGTTGCGCCTAAATTGAAGATAATTAATGGAAGTGAATCATTAATAAATGCCTCACTAATAAATGCCACTCAAGCCCAACCACTTGACGGCCATTAAGTACTCAAGATCGTCAAAGAGCTGTAAATGTACTTCGCTCCTGCCAGCTATTAAATATTTTCCTAACTCAATTTCCAGCGTAAATTGAAAAACAATTAACAGTAAAAAGTGTTCTCCCGGGTGAAGTTTAAGGGGTTGGATGTGTGGCCCAGCGGCTGCTGTTGAGCGCGTTGTCTGCCCACAGGTCTCCACAGATTTCTCCGTTTTGTAATGGGCAAAATCATAATGTCGTTAATGTCATGCCTGCAATTGTTGGACTGCACGGCAGACGCTGGGACTGTGGCCATTCAAAGCCAGCGAAACGAACTGGCAGCGAACAAAAGAGCTGCAAGAATTAGGCTAAGGAATTGGAATCTTGTTTCCATTTCTTTATATAATAAACATTTTTCTACGCACACATAGCCCCGCTCAACCACTTCAATTTAACTTAAACTTTTCTTTATTATTCACAATGTTTTGCGCCAGGCAACAAACATTCAATATTGAATATCAAAACGGCAACCGCAGCTGAGGCTGACAGAAGCATAAATATCTCCACATTATGTGTGAATATTTCATCCAATTTCCACACTCGAGCACTCACTTCTATCCATGTTGCTTGTGCACTCCATGCCGCTGGCAAACGTGGCAATTCATCGCTATCCCTTTCATGTGGAAATGGGAGATGGGTAGTCGCTTAGTCAGAATTTTGGGCAAATAAAAACCCCGTTTACCTTTTCTGAGTCAACTAAGGGATGGCCACCGGATTCTGTCCGCTTTGCGGGCGCCCCGTAAAAGTGTTTGCGGTTACCTGGAGCATCATTCAATACATAAACTAACATTGTATCCCGCCGCTCCAGCTGCGTATGGATGAATTTTAAATTTATTTTTTGCAAACATTGAATTTTGATCAAAAGAGAAAGTTACATAGAAATGTATTTGAGTTGCTGACTTTCAATTTATTCTTTACATTAAAATATGTGGCCTGTAAGCCTACATACAGCTATTAGCTATTCAAATTTGGACTTTTATTGACTTTTTACAGAGCCGTTGTCAATCAGCGACTAATGTGTCAAAGCGGTTTTTTCTATCCAGCCATTTATTTGCATAGGAAATTGTCCGAACTTATGCAATCATCGTTTCTAGCAGGTTAATACTTAGTATGCACTTAGGAATTTGACTCCATTTATGGTCATTGTGTCGACCCAGACCCAATCCCAGCTCCCTTACGAAGGGTGTTACCCCTTTGCCAAGTAAAGAACACCAAAACCCACATAGTCCTTGGCAACGGCCTCTTCTGTCCCTGTTTGGTCACTCATTTAAATGGGGTTTCTTAACAGATATTCCGCTTTTAAGATTTACTTTTATTTTGCTTTTATTTGTATTTTTTTTTGCTGTTTTGCATTGTGCATGCTAGCATTTTTGTTGTACTCCCTTTTCCTTTGTCTTTCGAACATGCGATTCCCTTTGGTTTCCATTTTTTTCACGCGGCTGCGTTGTCATTTGAGATAATACTGAAAGCTTTGTGCGCCTGTCGCTGTTGTTATGGCTTCGGTTAAAAGTGTATTTTAAAGCAATTGATTGGATTTAAGCCGATGAGAAGGAATTGGGGGGGAAGCCGAAGTGTTGAGAGCGAGGAAAAGCTGAGATTTGCATACTGCTGCTGCTGGGGCAAATGGAAAGCAATTGGGATTGTATTGTGCTTTTACCGATGAGGCTTACCCATTATGTTTTTGAAAGCGAGGAACCCTTTCATATTTCTTAGTACATTTTACATATGAATATGTAATGTATGGTAACAGGTAGAGAGGTACACAACCATCAACATTACTCAAACGCGAACTGTCGTCGAACCCAATCCAAAACACATTTTGTTTTTCTAATTTATCAGACTTTTCCAGAGATACGGCGAAGATCTGCTGCTGCTCATACCTTCTTCCCTTAGTACACGAGGAGAAGCAAAGGGAAATTAAATAGATGAAAACATAAACATTTCCAACAAATACAATGCCAAAATGCCACAGCGAAAGCCACAAAACCAGCAGCCACTGCGCGGGCTTCGTAATAAATTCTGTTAATCAAAAAGAGACGAAGCTCTCGCTGCTCTATGAAAATTCAATTAGTTTACCTTTAATTTGTTGAGCAAAACGCCGGGGGCTGAGTTGTTTATTCCCCCCTGAAACGGGTGGGAACTGATTACCGCTTTGAAAAGTTCAGGACAACAGCTGGTTGAACCCTTTTGTTGGCGCCTCGGCATCCGGGGATTCAAATGGGTTTCACCTCTCGCTCCGAATCACTTTTCACGTTCTTCTGCTGCGGCATATGCTGCATACTTTGACTTGAAAATTATTTCTATTCGCTGCTCGTTCATTTGTTGAGCGTCAGATGTTTTTTGGTGAAATTGTCAGCTACTTTACATTTACAAAAATTTGCCAGTCTTTGAGTTGAAAGAAATTTGTAGACACATACAATGATGCCGATCCTGTGGCTTTGTTCTGGCTTAACTTTCTTTCTAAGAGATCTCATCATGAAGAACTAAATTGGCTGAGGTCATGTTTCTCTTTAGTACCCTAATACAAAGGCACATCGGAACGAGAGCTGTGTGCATGCTGGGCATGTAAAACATATTCGTATCTGTGGTTTTTGTTTCCCTCATCCATAGCTTTATTACTGCCCAGCAAAGCTGAATGACTGCTGCCATCGATTGGGCTTTGATGGCTTGCCGATTGTTTCTGCAACTGCAACTGGCACATTCCCGCACAAATCTCTATCTAGGGAAGCTACTGGACATACCATCAAATCCATATTCTGCTCAATGAGCACTCAGCGCACATTAGAGTTCAAAATAAATCGACGAAATATTAATGTAACAGCGAGCTAAAATTGATATGTTCCGGTCCCTCTGAAGAACATTGTGGTCTCAAATGTTTCTCAATAGGAAACTATTTTTCCAAACCTTTTACCATATCTATATTACCAAATTCAATAATTGTATCACAGACGAGTCTCGCATGTTTGCTCCAGCAAATAAGAAAACAAAAATGAAAGCGAATTTTGTTTATTTTGTTTAATTTGCTTTTATTTTTGGTTTATTTGATTTGATTTGCTTCTATTTGGAGCGGCGCATTTCTGCGTACGAGTGTTTTTGTTTGCTAAGGCTAATCAATCAATCAATTAATTGGCCTGCTGGCTTTGAGTACACAATCATATTATTTTTAGCTAAAAGCCAGCCGTTGCGTTGCTCTTGTTTCAGTTGATATGATCCTACGGCATTTAGTAGTAGGTGGGTAGAGAATGGCGTTGCTGTGCCTGAGGGACGAGGGCATCAACGAACATCAAACCAACTGACACTAAACCAGCGCAACGTTGCAGGCGATATTCAAACTGTATTATGCGTGGTACGGGTTAAATGCGGGTGTTTGCAGCGCTTACGATGAAATGACCTCCATACAGATAAATGTCGCATTGTCCGCTTAGTTTGATCTATTAGCCCAACGAAAAATTCTGTACCCGTATTTATGCCTTTCCATCTGCTAACACCACTTTCCTGAAAACTTTTCTATCCACAGTGAAGCAATTGAATGTAATCCGCGCACAGCGAGAGAGTTTTTGCAAGAGAATTTAATCAAAAAGTTGAGGAGGAAACTCTTCAGTGGTTCACCTGTTGGCTGTTGCATTTTAAAGGAGCGCGGCAAGCAATAGTCGACAGTCGAGGAGGACGGTCGAGAGCCCGCCGAAGTGGTTCCTGGACAAGATGTCGCAACATTTCTCATCTATATTCGAGAACCTGCGTTTTGTGGCCATCAAACGGTCGACAAACACTCAACAACAAAAACAACAACAGGAGCAGCAGCAGCAGCAGCAGCAGCAGCAACCGAAATCGACTCCCCCCTCACCGTGCGTGACTCAACAGCAAAACAGAACAAAAACCAAATCTCAAACAGCGCCAACGGTAAATGGCAATGGGCTCTTGAGCACAAGTCTTGATGGAGCTGGCGGTGGTGGTGGCGACTCGTCTGCCAGCCATGAAGTGGACCACAGTGGCGGAGTAGGGGTGGGCGCCGCTACAGGCACAGGAGCGGTCGCATCAACATCAAGTAGTGGTACGCCACTGAAGAACCACAAGCGCGCGAGCATCTCCACGGCGTCGCCGCCCGTCCGTGAGCGCCGAGGCACCAACACAAGCATCGTTGTTGAGTTGGACAGCGGAGGCGCTGCGTCAGCCGCGACGGCGGTGTGCGTCGCCTCTGGCAGCGGCACGGCATCCGGCAAAAGTTCACGGGAACTTTCGCCATCGCCTAAAAACCAGCAGCAGCCAAGAAAAATGTCGCAGGATTATCGTTCGCGTGCCGGCAGGTAATATTTGCATTTCTCACAAACGCATCACAGCTCTGCAGAGGGGGGAGAACTTGTCCGTGTGATAAATTGAAGGGATATCCAAGTGAAGGCTTTTAAGTTTAGGTATGCTCATGGGGTTAAGCTAGACAAGTGAACAAGACAAGGTTACAATAAAAACATTCATGTACAGAGACGCAAAACCCATAAAAATATTTATAATGCTGAAATCTGAGCAGAATAGCATCGTAGCCGCTTAGAAATTTCTTTAACTTAAAGTGCAATAGATATCCGATGAGGAAGGTCACATTATTTTCAACATCTGATCAGCTAATATATTTCAGCACTCTACTCTAATTTCATTTCCATTGCAGCTTCATGCATCTGGACGACGAGGGACGCAGCGTGCTGATGCGCAAGCCGATGCGACTGAAGAACATTGAGGGCAGGCCGGAGGTGTACGACACACTGCACTCAAAGGGACGAGAGGTGAGTCACGTCTGAGCCGGAGTTCAGGGTTGCAAAAACTCTGGCTCTAATTAGCCAGTGCACGTGGCATGTGAAAAGGTCTGGGGAGCCAGTACTCAACGAGCACGGGGTAATGTGCAATAAACGGGCAGTAAAACAATTCGCAGAATGTTCTCCGACTGTCTGTCTTCTCTCGGTCTAAGTGCAAAAAGTTTTGGCTCGGAATGCACACTGAGCGAGCGGGAGAGTTTCCACAAGCGAAATGGGCATTGCATACTTGTTGGAGTTATTTAATACTCTCATGGCTCTAAGTGGGCCGTGTAATTGTGGGTGTAAGTTTGCTTGTTTGTCCCTGACTACAGACTACTTCTCTATCCTTTGGCACTTGCACATGTGTGCCCCGCTTTACAGCAGTTAGTTGTATAAAAGTTGGCCAAGTGCGTGCCTAGCACTGCGGATTAAGCAAAAGGCTTTACTTTTCTGGGTCTAGTGCACTTTTTCACTTCCTTTTGGCCTGCCAACTAAAGTTTTTCCATTGCATCGTAATAAAGTAGCTGGGATTTACTCGCTTTTCTCTGTTTCTACATGTTGTTTGTGGTTACAATTACAATTCTGTACAAGCATTTGTTTAGGTATGTTTGTGCATGCACCAAACTCTGCCCCCAAATGTTTTCAAACATTTGATAATTTACATAAAAATACTTTGTATTGTACGGTATGTTTATATGCACACCAACTTTTCAACGTAATAAACAAATATTCTCTAAGCCTAAAAAGGCATGCCCGGAGAATTATCATTATTAATTTCGAAGAGCAATTGAGTGTGAAATAACATTCTGTCTTTGGCCAACATAAATGTGGGGAGCTTATGTTTATTGTTTATTGTTTAAAAGAAAAGTTCAATAAGTGATAGAGTACAAATGCAGTGAAGTTAGAATTGGCTTTTAACGTCTCGCTCACAACTTTTTTCGTCCCTCGGTTTCTCTCTCGCCGATCTGCTCTTTGCTGTCGTCTGAATTCGCTGTCGTCTGAATTCGCTCTCCTGCGTTCTTTCTTTGCGTTCTGCATTCGCATTTGGAACTCGCAGTGACGCGAGGTCGCCATGCTCGATTGTCCGTATGAAAATCATTGCGTAGAATTTAGAATATAGAATGTAGCGGAATACATCTTCTGTGTCAGAACTCTCCTAAGCCCATTTTATTTTCAAAACTGAAATTTCCTTGCAAATTACATTTTTATTTAAAGATTTATTCAACGGTCATTTAACAGCTATTACGTGACAACCACCGCACCCCACCACAAATTGCATAATTTAATTGGCACACCTACAGAGGGGCGAATAAGTTGCCCAAAAACCTATTCAGCAACTGTCGAGGCGTTGGTGTGGTGGTGCAAAGCTCATTAGGGCGTCGCGACGGCAGCGTGGCAGTGCTGCTAATTGCATAAGCGAAGAGTCGGCGGGGGTCAGAAGTCGCCTTAAAGTTGCCCACCTAACCTCAATTATCTAAGGAAGTGCCCCACTGCACTCCGCTCAACTAACCCCGGGGGCACCAAGTGGCAGTTACAGTTGCAGTTACAGTAGCAGTTACAGTTACATTTAACAGCTACATCTATGGCTAGAGCTGCTAATTAAGTCAGCGTCAACGCCAACGCCAACGCCAACAGCGGAAATGGCGCTACGAATCCTTTAGCATAATCAAATTTCATTTCCCCGCGGACCTGTCCTCTCCCCTAACGCCCCTCTACTGCTTCCTTTTAATGTGCACAAAATTATGCAATGCAAAAATGCATACTACTATTTTCCAGTCTGTCATTTTATGAATTCACTAAACTTGAGCAACATGCAAATGGAGTGGAGGCTTCAAGCGCTACTTCTGCGCGCCGGTGCTCAGGTGATTATTCCGAATAGTGTGAATGTCCAACTGGACCCTAAAGCTATATAATCTGAGATGCGATTTCATTGCAGGAAAGTTGCTGCTTATGGCTGCTATATTCAAGTAGAGTTGCGCTTATTGCCTCTAAAATTTGTATGTTTATTTGGTTCGTAACTTCGTTTCATTTGCCAGTTGCCAGTTGCATTTAAATTTTAGTTTATTGTCCGTAAGCTCAACTGCAAGTGGCAGAGCGAAGTTTGCTGCCACAGAACGCAGCTAATATTTGAATTCCTCTCGATGCACGGGAATGTAAGCTGTAAGCTTATTGGGCAACTTTTGAAAGTTGTTTCGGAAATACATGATGCCCTTCAGGGAATAACTGTTGAAATTCATTGAAACTATAAATTTTCATGTTAGATTATTTTAATGGAACAGGCAACATTCAGTCAAGTTGCCTGCTTCCTGCAGAGTATTCGCTATTCGTTGCTGCTTGATATATTTTTCCTCAAAGCATAGCCGACAGCTCTTTTGGCACTGGTGCGAGTACATAATTTTTGAGAAAACACCGCGCACAACTGAGAACAATAAAAGAGTACAAATTTGGCGTGAAGCAGGAGTGCTCTCTGAAGAAGTGCACTCTCCAGCCAGTCGAGGAGCAGCCAGTGTGGCATGTGGCACGGGGAATCTTAAGTTTACAAGCCAGACTTTAAGCGCCCTACTGTCTATGTGTTGGTGTGTCTTCACGCATTCACCAGCGCGCTTGCCCCTTTTTGCAGCTGCAACAATTTCCGCTTCCGCAGCAGAACGGGCGCTGGGTCTGCTGTTTATATTTACATAAAACAATTTTGGACAACTTTGAGTGCTACGATTCCCGGGCTGGCAATTATTTGCATTCCGGCTTTTGCCAGCTCAAATTTCATTTGCTCTGCGGCAAACGGAGGCCGCCTCCGCCAAAATTCTGGTTAAATGTTTGGTTGCTTTATGAGATCTCCTCCGTACCCAGAAAATGATATTTTTTTTCGCTGCAAGAAAGGGCTTGCACAGGGGCATAATTCCCCTTCTGTTTCAGGCTCTTTGGAAGCAGAAGAACTCTTTCAGTTTCCAAGCTACAAATTTGTTGTCATGTGTCGGTTGTCGGTTGGTAAGGTAATCATAGTGTAGGGGCAACCATCGCATGTTCCTTTGTTGCTGCTGCATTCTGCATAAATTTGAGAATAAAGTTATGCAACCGAGTGAAGATTGGCAAAGTTTGTGCGGTAGGAGAACATTTTGGCATATTCGTAGGTGAATTTCTCTGATGTGCATACAAAGCCATCTCTGCTGTGACTGTGGCTTGTCTTAAAGTGAAAATGCAGTTTGTTGTGGCTGGTGCCAGGTGTGAAAGCGAGCCGAAATTGATAGGACTTTATGAGTCAACATTTAAGTGAGACGCCAGAGACCAGCTCCCTTAGCATAAAGTAATTTGAATATGTTTGCACATGTGTTTGCCATTATATTCAGAGCTATTGAGATTCAAGCCAGAATGTTGCATCTGCTCTTCTGCTTAGTACTTTTGGATCCTACTTACTTGATTATTTTGTAAGCGTTAAGCAGCCATTAAGAGAGCCATCTAAGGCGTACGAGTGCCATTATTTTCCAGCTTCGTGCATTAGTTTAGCATTAGCTGCGTCGAGCCTGCACGTTTTGTATGACACTTAGCCAAAGACAATTCAAGAGCTCAACTGCCTGGAAAAACAAACTAATTATGACCGCGGGTGTCTGGGCAGCTGCGTGGAGCGGGCGTGAGGGTGTTGAGTAAATTAAACCGTCGGGAAAACAAACCGTGAGCAAAAGGTAAAGAAAGAAGTCTGTTGGCTCTGCGTGGAATTGTGCCAATGAAAATGACAACGACACGCACCATAAAAAACGGCAGGGAGCACGGCTGAAGTTGGATATAGAGCAGGAGGCAGGGCGAAGGGAAGCTGCTTCAATTGACAGTGAAATGCTTTCTAAACGATTCCTGGAAGGAGAGCCACAGCCACAGCCAGAGAGAGTGAGTGAGGGGGGAAGGGAAGGTACATGAAGTGAACAGGCGAGACAGGCTTTTGCTTTTGCTTCTATTTATTTTTTATTCATTTAATTTCATTGTTGCTCTCTCTGGCAACAATCTTCATCGCTGACTCTGGCCCCACTGTCATTCATCTTCATTTGTCGCTGCGCAGGGAATCACCAATTAAAATTTAATTACCAAAATGAGCAATTATGTTTTTTCAATTAAAGCTGTCAAAACGACTTTGTGACTTCTTTATTCATCTCCCCCTCCGTTTTGGCAGATACTTTCCTGCTCCAAGGCCACCTGCACGAGCAGCATCATGAGTCTGGGCAATGCCGCTGTCGAGGCGCGTAAAACGGATCTGGTGCTGGATCACGCGAAAGACTTCCTGGAGCAGTACTTCACCTCGATCAAGCGGTAAGTATTTGGTTTTTGGATGGAGACAAAATGTCCATTTCGCTTATTTCATTCACAGCACTTCCTCCACCGCCCACGAAACACGCTGGAAGCAGGTGCGCCAGAGCATTGAGACCTTGGGCTATTATCAGCTAACTGAAACGGAGCTGATTTATGGCGCCAAATTGGCCTGGCGCAATTCTTCGCGCTGCATTGGTCGCATCCAGTGGTCCAAGCTGCAGGTGAGTGTCGAGCAAGAAAGCCAAATTTATGGTCTGCTGTCGTTGCTGTTAGCAGATCAAAATATACGAGAAATGCAGAGCAAGTTCTGGCCATCCAAAGTACAATGCAGAAAACTACACAGTTGGATTATTTCTCTTTTGCTTTGTCTGCCACAGAATATTATTTCGATTTATCAACTCAAATTAGGCTTAGATATTCATGTGCAGCTCCCGAAATGATATGCGTAATACAGCCACTGAACTAGTCGGGCGAATTTGTCAGCGTACAAAGCGCAGACAAACGCATATCTTTCCATTATTCAAGATTTATGCGTGCTCCAACCAAATGATAGATGCCTGAAACCAGACGACAGCGCCTGCTCGCAGACTGCTGTGTTGGGCAGAGGCAGAGACAGAAACAGCGACAAAGCCAGCATTTAAAATACAAATCATCGTAAATTTTAATTTTAGCCCAGCGGCAGAGATTTATTCATTTGAATGAGTGCCAGAATATACATGCAAATGCACATATTATAATGATCAGTAGAAGGCAGTAGAAACTGGGATGTGCCCGGCCCTGTCTGCGGGGGCGGTGCGTGTGCTTGGCAATGTGTGAAAGAACAGATTTCCATTTACGCCTCAATGATTTGCATGTGTGTTGGAGAGAAAAGTCGGAATAGCGGAGAGCTACTGGGAGACGACAGCAAGAAGGTGACACTAAATTCACCTTCAATAAATTATTCAATTTATGCATTTATGTATGTATGTATGTACATACATAAATATATGTATTTGCAAATGTATAATGCTTGTCAAGGCATATTTCGCTTGTAGAACAAATAAAATGTGTGCCCCAAAAAATATTCTTAAAACAGCTAATAGAAATTTTGGTGTTAAAGAAATTTCGTAGAATTTAAAGTGCTAGGATTTGGTAGCGTTTTTGTGTGACATTTACTCGATAAATGAAACAATAAGTGCTCTGCGGACATATACATACATATAAATATATGTATGTATGTATGTATACATATGTGGGTTGGGTTTTGCCAATTGCAATCCCTAGACAAAACACCAAAACGAGCAAGGGCGAATTCGCGTCACTGCGAATTCCAAACGCAAGGAGGAAACGAAGGAGGGCGAATTCAGAGCGAGAGCGGACAACCGATCGGCGAGAGAGCCCTGAGGGAGTTTCTATCCAACCTGCGACGTAAAAGGTTGTGGGCGAGACCAGGCGACGAACATTTTTGTTCGTTTAAACTTCCCAAACAGCAGCACTAAAAATGTACAAACATAGTACATAAATACATATACATAAATATGTATTACATACATATGTAAATGTACATATATCCAATTAGTGATTTTGTAAATATTTCGCATGATAATTCAATTTAAGGCCATGACTGTTCATACCGAAAACACATTCAAACGAGGAGGAACGTTGTGAGACGCGTCTTAAGCCGCGTCACAACTCTTATACCCGGTACTCAGTACTACATCTGCACCTTAGCGGTTATTTGTCAAATTTTACATTTTCTCTTCATCTGTCATCTACATCAACAACACTACTCACGCCAACACGTTCCTTTAGCTCGCCACCCTCCCCTAGAGACACACACTGCAGAGTCAGGGCAGAGGCAGCGGCAGAGTCGTGGCAGAGGATGAGTCAGAGACGTGTCAGGGGAAGAGGCCTCTGCCACTGCGCGAAGCAGAGTGTGAATGAGAGAATGTGTAAAAGCAACAAAAGCTGCTGGACAGGGTGGGTTTAGCCACTGCAACTTAATTTCTTCATTGTGGCCATAATAATGATCCAATCGGATCCCAATTTGGTGATCAGATAGATATAGTCATTCCCTACGGAATGGCGTTTTTAGTTTTCTTTTATCTTTAAAATTGTAGATTTGGGAGGTTTTCGCCCTTTTGCGGGGGCGGAAGAGGGCGTGGCTCATTTTTGAAATACACTTGTAACAGTGTGAGCATACAGAAGTCTGGATGCAAAATTTGGTGGCTCTAGCTTTTATGGTCTCTGAGATCCAGGCGCTCAACAAGACGGACGGACAGACGGACAGACGGACGGACAGACAGACATGGCTCAATCGACTCGGCTATTGATGCTGATCAAGAATATATATACTTTATGGGGTCGGAGACGTTTCCTTCTGTGCGTTACATACATTCACTTTGTGCACAAATACAATATACCCTATTTACTCTTCGAGTACCGGGTATAACAAAAACCCAATTTGCAATGACACTAGCCAAAAAACCAGCAAAGGGGAAAACTCTGATTTAAATGAAACTGAAAATGTGTGGGTGGGACAGACACTTCAAAAGGGATGGCTTCGGTTGGGTTTTGTTTTCAAACCATAATTAGGAAACTCGTTTTCCTCGTTGGATTTGGCCCACAAACACACACAAAAAACATGACAAAAGCCAACACAGCAGAAAATCGTGTGAAAAAGGGTTTCCCAAGCTCGAAATGAATTTCAGTTTCGAGTGGCCCCGAGCATAGAAAGCCCAAAAAGCCAAGTGTAAGTACTCTGGTTAGGCCCCCAAGGGTGAAAATAAAAAAAAAAACACAGGTGTGACAGCACAAAAAATAATACGATTCGTAGAACCTGAAGAGAGACACTCGTAGGAACAGAAATATTACAACAAATTCAATGAAGCGAAATAATTGAAAAAAGGGTTTCAATGTACAAGCTGGAAACAACGCTCTGATATTGCTAAGGACCCCATGGCTAAAAACCACACAAATATATGTAAAAGTTACACAGAAATTTGTGTCACATTTATCATGCACCCCGTTGGCTGGCGAGCACAAAACTGTTGGACAGTTCCCTGTTGCAGGAGCACTTTGATTCCATGTAGCAGCAATTGTTTCTTGTCTGCTGCTATTATTTGTTGCTTGTGCTTCTGTATGAATAAGTATTTTAGTTAATTTAAACTTTGCGGCAAAGCGGGAACTCTGACCCGGCCACGAGTAGAATGCAAATTATGAGCGGAGACGCTGCAGGCAACGCTGCTCGTTCGGACTGTTTTTCGCTTTGGATAATTATTTTTGTCATTTCTGTTTCAGGTCTTTGATTGCCGCTATGTGACAACAACAAGTGGCATGTTCGAGGCCATTTGCAACCACATCAAATATGCAACCAATAAAGGCAATCTGAGGTAAGTAAGAGAGAGAGAGAGAGAGCTAGGCGTGCTGGGAAAGAGTTAGAGAGGTGCCTGCCGATGAAAACCTACCCCTAACTGCGCAGCCACACTGGAAGAGAGTAATCGGCAGAGCACCTGTACACAGATTAGCTTCTTTTATCAGACTAATATCCAAAGCATTTGTGAGTGTAGTTAGGAAACAAAAGATAAACTGCGCTGCTGTTTTCCGTACCAATATGTACGCCGCATATCCGGCGGATATTTTCGAATTTTCGAGCGAAGCTTATGGTAATTAGTGGGTGCAGAACATTTTCGATGCCCGCTAATCGCCTTAAGCTCTGAAAATCATGCAGCTGTTCATTATTTTCAATTCAATGAGAGAGACAGAGAGTGAGTGCTCGCATTCCGTAGTCTCTTTGGTACATAATTTGAAATTTTCAAATAATCTACTCAACGTAGAGGCAACGGCTGGCTGTTTCGGTGAAAAGTGATTGGCAAAATGATGTTTTTCCCTGTTAATTGGCCAAATCGAGTGGAGCGGCTGGCTGCCAAATGGCCGACAATTTTGCCCATAAATATTTGAAGAGTTCAGCCGTCGCTGCCATCGTTGCCATGTTGCACTTTTAACTTTTCACGCACATTAGCAAGGGTTTATGGTAGCTGGGAAAAGTTTAGAGTTTGCTTTGCATATTAATTGTTCACATAAATTCTTTTTTTATAGATCGGCCATTACGATATTTCCTCAGCGTACCGATGGCCGTCACGACTATCGCATTTGGAATAATCAGTTGATATCCTACGCGGGCTATAAGCAGCCAGATGGAAAGATCATTGGCGATCCCATGAATGTGGAGTTTACTGAGGTGAGTGCGAAAGAAGGTTCAAATTTTTAAGTTAGAGCAGCAACTAAATTTGTTGGAGAATACTCAGAGCACACCTGACGGTTATTAACAGATTTATTGACCCTAATAGCATTGGCTGACATCAATTTCTCTTGCCTTTAAATCGGGCTTGCTCCCTGCCGCTCAATCGTGTCAGTCCTTTTCTTTTTGTACCCACAATTTTGGGAAAAAGCGCCCACAAAAACAAGCGTCTGTGCAACGGCAAAGTTCGCCCTATAACTCGTTGTAATAAATCTCTTTTTAAATACGCAAAAACCGAACAAACAACAAAGCTGTCAATAAATATGTACGCACACAAATACGAGCTCGTCATAGGGCAACAGCTGCTGCCGGCGAGTGTGGGTGGCGGCCACACATTGACTCTGACATCTGATACGAGCAGCATGTAAAATCGAGCCCCAAAGTATCTGCATTTATTTGTACACATGTTACTTTTTATGCCGCTCCCCCATGCTGGCTTTCGATTTCGCTACATATTTATTGGATGCTCCAACCCAATCGCTATCCATTCCAGGTCTGCACGAAGCTTGGCTGGAAGAGCAAGGGCGGCGAGTGGGACATTCTGCCGGTGGTGGTCTCCGCCAATGGACATGATCCGGACTACTTTGACTATCCGCCGGAGTTGATACTGGAAGTGCCGCTGACCCATCCCAAGTGAGTAAACAAAGTGGCGAATAAAAGCAAACGATTTTTGCATTTGTTTTGGAAATGTGCAAACGGAATTACAAATATTATTAGGCAGCTACTTGGGCAAATCCAATCCTTTGATTGCCCTTATCGAAGACCGTGTAGAACTTGCCAATGAAAACGTCGCCGAGAATCCACAGACTGTTCCCGGACATGTAGGTAAAGCTGGACATGCAGCGGGTCTGACCGCTCTCCGTTAACCTCACGATGTAGTCCTTGGGGGCTAGGGTAAAGATTGTGCCAGCAATATTCAAGTTCACCTTGGGTAGCGAGGAGACCAGAGAGCACTTCACAAACGCCTCTCCATCCCCGTTATCGGTGGCTCCTAGCTGGCGGTTGATCTGCGCATAGGCCGTGGCTGGCACGACAATCATCGATGTGCCCGTGTCGGCTATGGCCTGGCAGCCACTGCACAGAACGATGCCATTTGTCTTCACGGCGTTGACCTTGAACTGCCAATAGCCGGCCACCGAGACTGGCACGTAGGTGAGAGGCGCTGTGTAAAGGCTGGAGTCTACTCCGCCGAGGATGAGCTCCCCGCCTTGCACTGCGGTGCCCTGACGCAGCAGATAGAAGGAGAAGACAGGCGCATCCAGCAGGCCCTGTGCGATCATGTTGTCAAATGGCGGGGTCACGCCATCCACGGCAATCGCCTTGAAGGCCAGTCCAAAGATGCCGGCAAAGTGCGCCGAAACGAAGGTTGAGCCCGGCTCCTGGAGTGCCTCAGCGAATGTCTGGTCCTGGATCTTTAGCCCCGCCACCGACACCGTGTCCGTTGAGAGGAAACCCGAGAGGCTGCCGGTGCCGTAAGAGAGGCTAAATGTCGTTCCATCGCCCACGTACGTGCTGGACTGGCCCGAGTGATATTTGTTGTGCTTTTGGCAGGCCTCGTTGCTGGCCGGGCACTTGGCGCTCGGCACCCACAGGTTGGACGATCCCGTGTCGAAAAGTATGTTGAAGTTTTGCTCCGGTGTGCCTATGCCAATCACGCCGTAGTACTCCATGTTCACATAATTATGCAGCGTCTCGGTGGACTCCGTGCTGGCCGTGGCTTCCAGCACATACTTGGCAGCCAGCAGCGTCTTCTCAGCCTTCACGTTGCCATGGGTCTTGGTGAAGTTGCTCTGCCTCTGCAATGGCACTCGGTTCAGCTTCGCCGTCGCGCAGCCAACTCCGATTAAGACCAAGAACGCGAGACACCTTTTCATGTTCGGGTTTGTTCTACTTCAAATGTGACTTGTTCTTTGGCGGCTGAACTTATATAGCATCGAGCAGTGGCAAATGTCTGTTTATTTGGGCACAAAACTTTCCTTTGGCCAGTGACGTTGTTTACACAAATTTGCACATTTTTATAGGCTCTAGACTGGGGACAAATACTAATTAGAGTTGTCAAAACTCCATTCTTGTTCTATAAATATTTTGTGCAGCTGTTTTCGCGATGGGGCTTGAAGTTAAACGAGAAATTTGGTTACATTTTGTACTTGTTGACTAAGTAGATACTTTCTCACTCTCCTTTCGCAGATTCGAGTGGTTCACAGAGCTGGGCCTGCGCTGGTACGCGCTGCCAGCCGTGTCCGGCATGCTCTTCGATGTGGGCGGCATTCAGTTCACGGCGACCACATTCAGCGGCTGGTACATGTCCACGGAGATTGGCTGTCGGAATTTATGCGATACAAATCGCCGCAATATGCTGGAGGTAAGTTCGAGTCTGCAAAAAGGTTCGACTGCGGATTGGCATTGTAATTTATGAATTGATTTCCTCGCGCCGTTGCCATTGTCCGCGCTTTATGTCCTTGATGTCTTTACATGGCCTCCTTCTGCGTTGTATTCCCTTTTGTCATTCTCAGTGTACTGACATGAAGCGTTTGGTGGGGAGTGGGAAGAAGCACTGCTTTAAGGCTGTAAGAGTTTCCAGGAAGAATTGTTTGCTTGATAGGTTTGCTCATGTGATTAAATAATTATAAGCAGCTGCACTGGCACTTGGATCGATTTTGCCAGCCTAATTAGTTCTCAGCTGAATGCTCCTGCCCACTGGAATTTATTAATTTGTATCCCAACATAATGCAATTGTTACAAAAGCAAACACAAACGATTTTAACTCCTTTCAAGCTCTAATTTGAGATGCCTTCAATTTTGAATGCTGCACCAATTCCAATTCAGAATTAAATAGTTCGAAAATTAAACAAAAATTCCCTGCCCACAGTTGATGTTGCCCATAGAGTGCTATGGCTGGGGGGTTGGATCCATAATTGACGTACAGTTGGGCCTGTGGTCGGGCAAACCGCAGTCAGTGTGTGGGCTGATGCAGTGCCCGAGGGCACTTGTTGGGTGCCGGAATGTGGGCCAAGCTCCGTTACCAGTAATTATTAGTCTCTGGCCACAAAACCAAAAGCCGTAATCGAAATTTGACAACACTCTTCAATTAGAGCGAAACACCATCTACGCATATCTGCCATCAGTTTTCAATTATTTTGTTGTCTTTTTTCTTTGCAGACTGTGGCGCTGAAAATGGAGTTGGACACCCGGACGCCGACTTCCTTGTGGAAGGACAAAGCCGTTGTGGAGATGAATATTGCCGTGCTGCACTCGTTCCAGAGCCGCAATGTGACCATTGTGGATCACCACACGGCCAGCGAGAGCTTCATGAAGCACTTCGAGAACGAGTCAAAGTTGCGGTAAGCGTTGAGTCTGGATCGGCAATCATTTGCATGGGTGTGCGGCATTGGTGGACACTTTATGGCCGAGCCGGGCTGGGCCTGCATTTATGGCTTATCCCCAGCCGCATGTTTATGGCTTAACGTGTTTTATTTGACTTCCGCTGGCACACACCGGAACACACAGAGCGGATGGGGAGTGGGTGGAAAAAACTTTGCAGGTGCAAAAATAAATTTATTGTTTCCAATTTGCTGTCGCCAGCGCTTATGTAAAGTGCTCCGCGAGACACATAAATGCCGCACAATATGTCACAATTTTCTGTGCGCTCGCTAAAGGGAAATCCTCTTTGGAAATTAATATACATATAATTTTTCATAATTTATCTGCACAATTGTTTCGACGTGGAAATGATTTGCGATTCAGCTGATTCGTCATTGAAAAATACTGACTATAAAAAACTGAATTAATCAAACGATTTGCTGATAGATTTGGGGCATTGCATTTGTTTAATGAATTATGAATTATTTTTTCTATGGCATTAGCATTGTCCCTAAAAGCTTTATGCTAAGTTTGAAATAAATTGAAGTCCAAAATGGATTTTAGCTTCAATTAACTTTTTATAATCTCATTAGCAATGGGAAGAACATAACGAAAAATCTATAAAGAGAACAAACCAAATAGCCACCCACTTTAAATGGTTTCCGCTTTACTTTGATTGCGTCTTTGATTTGCTTTTATGCTTCGCAGTATAGTTAAATTTTATCTGGCTGCTATTTTGGCCTCAGCCCACATGGAAATATTTTTGGCTTAGGCCGAGTGCTGTAAAGGTTAACCGTCTGGATAATATGTTACGACTCCTCACACAGCCCTCATTTTGCTCTGAGAATTTGTAACCCAATCCTTGGACATTTGTTTTCCGACCTACTAAGGGTTTCGCTTTGATAATAATTTTAAATTCCGCTCAGCACCTCGAGGTCCCAGACGCCTTTTGGCAGCACTAAATTAGAAGCCAAAGCCCTGTCTGGTCGGAGAGCAACAGCAGGCAGCCAAGCAACAAATAAGCCAATTAATGCCAATACCAAAAATATGCTGTCCATATTTCAATATGCATTTGCTGTACGACTCTGGCAGAAGGCAACACAAGATACCGCTTAGCATAGTCTTGGGGAACCCCCAGCGTCCCGGGCTAATTATAATCAATTACTTACGCAGCGTTTACCTTTCCGTAGGAACGGCTGTCCCGCCGATTGGATATGGATTGTGCCGCCGCTCTCGGGCTCCATTACGCCCGTGTTCCACCAGGAGATGGCACTGTACTACCTGAAGCCCTCGTTCGAATATCAGGACCTCGCCTGGCGCACCCACGTCTGGAAGAAGGGACGCGGCGAGAGCAAGGGCAAGAAGCCCCGCCGTAAATTCAATTTTAAACAAATCGCTAGGTAAGTACGGGTACGCACCGTTACCGTTTACCGTTAACCTTTACCTTCCACCAATGTTGGCTGTTGACATCCTTCTGCCTGCTGCCTTCTGCAGCCCTGTCCGCCCGTTTACTGTAATTGTCTTTGTGTGACTCTGCTGTGTGTGTGGAGAGTGTAGCTGGGGCGTGTCACACGACAGCATCAGCAGGGATTAGCTTTTAAGTAGATTACATGGATTGTGGTTTATTGCTGCCTGGCTATACTCCGACTTCCCCAACTCACACTCTCTCTCTCTTGCTCTCGGTAAATTTGGAACATTGCATCATGGCTGTTGTCCCGTGGTATTGTTATTTTAAATGTTATTTTTCCCACTCATTCCACTCCTTTGTTTTCTCCTGTCTGGTGGCTTTTGGCGCTACCTTTTGCTAGCACATTTTCGGGTCTGAGTTGATTGTTATGCAAATTGTATGGCATTATTTTATTTTGCATGAAATTCAACACATTTGTCTTCAAGTTTGTTGTAGTTTTAGCCAAGTCTCCCCATATTTACATACACATAATGATACAATGTTTCCTTTTAAATGAAGAAAGTATTTGGGAGTATCGAATTTACAAACATTTGTTTGTTAGTTTGTTCAATGTCCGCCAGAACAATCATTAGGGAAACTTCCATGCAATATTATCAATTAATTGATAACTAATTGTGTGTTCGTACATAATTATAAACAGCTGCACAACATTGCATTCCCTTCACCCCTCACTCACACATGCTTAAATCAACATAAAGCTGAAACAAACAAGCTGCGGTCAGCCCGAACAAATAAAATCAATTACACAATTAACAAAAGAAATCGCCAATGAGGAGGGGAAATGTGTGACACCTGCAAAATGGCCGTTAAATGAGTCGCGAAAAATAATAATAAATACTCAACGAGCGCACTTTAAATCGTTATTAATTAATGATGTTGTCCGCACTTGCCCAGTTGCCCATTGCACTGGCTAATTAATTTTAATTATTTGCAATTGGTGCCGTCCCACGAGTTCGGGCGGTGTCCGTGCATCGATCCCCCGTTTCAAAAGAATCTGCAGACTGCCTGCCTGACAGATGTTCATTAAAAAGTTATCAATTATAATGGTTGAAAATCGCATACAACAAGTTTCCATTAAATCGAGTGAGAAACTTTTTAACAGCACTTAACTGAAGGAACCTCTGAATATAATCATTTAAGTAGGGGATGTTCATACATATGTAAGTAGGATGCTCTCTATGGCCATGTTCGTATTCAAATGTGTACCCGAATATCTGTATCTGCATGGGCATGGCTGCCAAGCTGCAGACATAATTAAGTTTAATTGTTTCAGCACGCGCTGCCTCTCTCTTGGCTCTGATGAGATGAAATGGAATTAAATCAGCGCTGACATCGACAACTTTATGGAAATGAAATTATATTCATGCACGCACAAAAGTGTGCAATATAATGGCGAGGGGGGAAGTGGGCATGGCAGCAGAAGTGAAGTGGAGCGGAGTGGAATGAAGTGCCAGGCATATTGAATTACATTTAAACTGCCTATAAGCATCCATTTTCCCCTCTTATCCCAAAAAAAGTAGTTCCATGTCAGGAGCAGGTAGGCGGCAGGCATCAGGCGACCGGCGCTGTAAAAATGGAACACAATTCAACCAGTTTATGCGTATGTTTCGCAATGTACCCTGTAATTTGGTAGAGCGAAAGTTAGGAAAAGAGAGAGTTGCTTGAAATGGTTGATGGAATTATTTCTGTTCGAAGAAAGCGCAATCACAAAAGAATGTACAAAATGTACAGAATATCAATATGCCCATCCCAAGAGTAGGGAGTGAAGAAGGAGAAGAGAAGAGGGAGAATCTCAAAAATGAAGTCGAAGAAGCAGACGTTTCGATGTCTGCCGCTGAAGCTGAATGAGTCTCTCTCATCCTCTCTCTCTCTCTGCTTTCTGTTCTCATTTATTTGCACTATGCATAACATTTTATGCGATTCTGCTTTAAATGGCGAATGGGAAGGGGCTGCAATAAAACTGTTGTGTCCCGTTTGATTATTGACAGGCCATGTGTGTGTGTCGAGGGCGAAATACATATATGCGCTAGCTGCAGACAATTTTCCAATTATATGGCATGTCAATCAAAGTGCCTATATCGGGCGTCATGTGTTAGGGCCTTACCCTCCCACACAAAGGCTTAGAAATAAGTGTAATAGCGATGGCCTTGCCACTGCCAACTAAGACTTAAGTACCCCAACATCTGCCCAAGCCTCAGCAGCAGAATCTATTCCTTCAGACTCTATAAGTAGTTTCCTCGTTACAGGGCTGTGAAATTTACATCGAAATTATTTGGACGCGCCTTGTCGAAGCGCATCAAGGCAACGGTTCTGTATGCCACAGAAACGGGCAAATCCGAGCAATATGCTAAGCAATTATGCGAGCTGCTTGGACATGCATTCAACGCACAGGTGAGTTTCCGGGAACACCAGGAAGAGGGCTTACAGCTAGAAATTCCGGAAATTATTATCATGAGCATCAGCCCAATTTCATAGTCTAAAAAGCTCCAATTTGACATTATAAAACATTTAACCCACGTTCAAAATGAGTCTCATTTTGTACCCTCTGCCACATGGGACAAATTAGCATAAAAAGGAAATTTACTTTGTACATTTTTGTGGCAGCTCAGTGTCCAGTTGAGCAGCGTCCATCTCCGTCCAGTCTGGTCCAGTATATGCCCTCGTCATGTGTGTGTAAAAAGCATCTGCTGCTGCCTGGGAAAATGAGATAAGCCCTAAACACCTGCGACACAATAGTCGTTGTCGTGCAAGATACACCCCAGCCAGCAGAGCATACGGAGCTCATTAAGCTGCCTGGTCCCCGGTCCCCGGTGTCCGGTGTACTGCTGTCCGACAAGGGGCATAGGCCATGTTCTAATGACCACAAAAGTGTTTGGCTAGCAAAAACAAAAGAAAAAGCAGAAAACTACGCACTGGCCAGACACTAAATTGTTTATTCATTTAGATCTATTGCATGTCCGACTACGATATATCCTCCATCGAGCACGAGGCATTGTTAATTGTTGTGGCCTCCACCTTTGGCAATGGCGATCCACCTGAAAACGGAGAGGTAAGTTCCCCAGATCATATCAAGATAATTAATAGATTAGGCCTGCCCGCCCCCCACTCTCCAATGTGAACGAAATGAACTTTAATTTTCTGCCGTGACCTCAGCTATTCTCCCAGGAATTGTATGCGCTGCGTGTGCAGGAGTCGGGCGAGCATGGATTGCAGGACTCCAGGTGAGTCCATAAATTCAATTTTTCTCCTTTGCTTTTTGCCAGCGCAGTCCTTGAATAAATTTCGTATAAATCAATTTGTTTAAGAACTTCGATGCAGAAGAAGAGCAAAATACAATAAGAAAGATAGGCAAAGGGCGACCGTGGCTAAATTGCTTTTTAAGCAAGTTTTCTTTCATTTAAAATTTGTTCAATCTTATGCAAATGCTGCCACCGTAGGCAGGCATTTCTGCTTATCATTTTTATTGCACACTTCGGTGGTTCAGTATCCTTTGCTTTGGTTATTCGGCTATGCTCGTACGAGTAGATTAAATTCATTTGCTTTGTTTTCGAATTCCTTCAATGAAGGATCCAGTAAGTGCTATTGACTGCCGTTGAACGATTAATTTTCTACCGAAAAATTATTATTTTTGTGGCGGAAATGCCATTCAAAACTATTCCGAATGATGCGGACCCTGATCCGTTTTTTTGGGTCACATTATTGCTGACACATGCTCTGAAATGTTGTATTATTAATTGGCTGTTGTTGTTCCCCCTGTCTCGTGCCTGCCAGGAGCTTAAAAATTCCCCACAAATACCTTCACATATAACCACTCACACACACACACACATGCAGGATAAAGGCACGCACTTAAGTGCGTGCCGCTTGAAGGAGCAGACAAATCCGCGCAATGCCCCTCTCCGTTGGCCCCAAAAAAAACAATAACAATAATTTTGTTATTTCGATATTTTCCCTCACGTAGAATATGTCTGTGGAGGGTTTTTATGATGTTGAGGGGATTTCCGCTTGACAACTTTGACAAATAAGGACGCAGACACACAGACACAGACACACTGACATGACTAAATGTATACCCGAAAACACAGGCGGAGAACGGGGAATGGGGAGCGCCTGTTGAAAATGAAATTGAAAATTCATATGAAGCACATATGGAGGAAGTGTAGCAGGAAGCTGCCAAAGCACTCCCCCAGGGTGGCAAGCCAATTCAATACACACATAAATACAGACAGATGTACATAAATTCGTACATGTATAAGTACCTACGAGTATGTGTAACACAAAGCGGTACGAAAAAAACGTCCTGAAGGCACCGTTTTGGTTAGGAAAATGCATTAATTGAAATTTAATTTATCTGATTCTATAGACTCTTGCGTGTTTATTCCTGTTTTATCAAATTGCGTTACAAATACCATTGAATAGGCTGCTGCCTCCTAGCACCTTTTGTGCTGTCCTCGGCATACCAATTAATTTGATTTATTATTGCCTTTAGCGATACAATTGCGTATATTTAAGCGACTGTGTGTGTTGTTGGTGCAAACAATGCCCAAGAGGAGTTAATTGACATTTCCCAGTCCTTCGCTCATCATTAGCATTATGATTAATTCAGATGATTAATTGAGTTTTTAAGGCAACAATTGAATAAACTAATTTGAGTAACGTTTTTTACGCATTTAAAATCTATATTTGTTATCACAAAATGGTTAAGTAAATATTTATGCTTGATCGACTCTGATCATGTTTGAATAAGAAATCTTTTAAGTCTTTAAAAAAAATATTTTGAACAAATTGAAAACAAGCTCTTATTTCTACTTTCGTTTCGGAGCCTGCTCGATTTCATTACACAAACATTAACGAAATGGGAACCCGTCTCGTACGCGACTTGTCCCCCAGTTTAAGCAATCAAGCTGTTGAGCTGTTGAGCTGGATGCTGGCGTGGAACGGGGAGCTTTGGGGGGAGGCTATCCTCATCATATGAGCCTGAGTGTTGAAGGTTTTTTCTGGATGCTGTTTTTGGATGCTTTCCCGCTCGAGTGAGCACGCCTTGGGCATGGATGCTTGCTATTTGTTCTTGCTGTGCACCCGAGGCATTTTGTCGCTTCGGAAATTGCTTTGCTGTTAATTGTTTGCTTCACTTAATTTAATTTTAAAGCCAAGAACTCAAAACTTTGCTTGCAAACTTTGCGAAACCCGAAACTGTAATAGTTGCTTGATAGTTTTCAAATAGCTGCGAAGCAAAGGGCAGACTTTACATATGAGAATATACGGGAAATTAGCATCCTATAAGTTTTCATGCCCTGAACTTTGATCAAATTGTTATGGTTGACCGGGCAAATGACACTTGCCTTCTGGGAGATGAGATATTAAATGACCACATTAGAAGTACACATTCTAGCCACCCACCTTCAGCCTTCCACTTTCCTGGCCTTGCCTGCTTCGTCCCTGTAATTGTCAGCAGCTCGAGCAGTTTGAGGGATCTGAGCTCACTTAATTGCAGTCTATTAGGCCATCAACGCCTGTGAGTGCTCTTTGAGTGTGTACCTACGTAGAGTGGGGATGGCATCCTTATCCTGCTGTCTCTAAACTGCAACAGACACTGCACCTTTTCTAGAACGTGTCACTAAGACACCTATGCTGATGGCACTACCAGCTATCAGCTGGAAATTACTTCACTTTGCATAATGAGATGAGCAAAGCAATTGGATAACATTTACATTTTTGTTGCAAACTCTAGACATCCAAGTACATATTTCAGTGGCTTCTCCAACTGCTTTAAATGTCAACAAAAATAATTACAAGTACTAGGTGGCTGGATAGCGACACTTGAGTCAAGAACAGCCAGGATAAAGACGGGAATGAAGTAGTAGCACTGAAAAGCTTTCAGGCAACTTGGGTAATTTATAGTCAGCAGGGAATGTACTGAGAGAAACTACCCAACAAAAGAGGGAACTTAACTTAACTCAACTTGGGTAACTGTTTGCGAACCCTTAAGATAATCTCTGTTACTCTACCAAATTTGAATTAAAACCGTTCTGTGAGGGTATTTCACTGTGCTCATGTACAGGCTTAACTTTTTCCAGTGTGTTTGTGAAGATGCTACAGCCAATTCTCGGCAGAATTTTAATTATGACGCAGTTCAGGATTTGCAGTCTAACTGTCTGGCACCCCCTTCTCTCTCGCCCACACTTTGTCTGTCTTCTTGGTCTCTGCTGTTGCTTGGGCCTGCCGCCCTCGCTGAACCACAGTTGTAAATTACAGCACTCTTTTCACGCTATGCTGCACTTTTGGGATGCTGCTACGGCGGAATACGGGGGTGGGTATGGCGACGGCAGGTAAAATGCGATGCGTTCTCTGTTTGCTTGCGTGTGGAATCGTTTTGCTCTCTCTTCTTTCACTTCAGCTTCTGCCATTGCCCTGCTGTTGTGCTTGTACGGAGAGAAGCGTGGCGTGAGATTAAGCTGATAAGCGTCACTCAGCTTTCAACGCAACTCAAGAACAGAGAAGAGAAGAGGTGTGAGAGAGAAACGTGAGTCGAGGCATGGCGTTTGCATTGATTAATAGCATGAGTATATGAGCGAGAAATGGATATGATGGTGGAGCGGAACAGCAATTACAGTTGCTGTGAATCTGTGGTTAATGAGCGGTGTACCAAAAGTGCTTGATGTGATAATAACGGGATAACGCCCGCACGCAGAAGCTCAAGCTCAAGCCCTTTGAACTTACAAACGAATTTACCAACTGTTTAAGGGAAACATATTCATTTGCGAATTAAAACCAATTATATAAGAGGAAAGAGATATAAGACTCTTTCACACTTAAGCATAGGATATGCACAGTAACAGCTTGAAAATAGTTATGGGGAAAGTTGCAGCTCAAATAGAGAACAAAGTTTTAGGTAGCTGCGAAGTGTAATTTAAAGTGTTTAGCTTCAACATCAACTTTTTAATACTTGTAATAATATATTATAATATAATATTTCTCTCGACTCCACCACATCAAAGTACCTCTTCAGCCACTGGTAATCCCTGCCAGTCTCCCGGCTCCATCATTCGCTGTTAACAAGCTCGCCCATAGTACCATCTCGTAAGCTCAATGTCAGAGCTCTGCTCTCGGGGCTCACGCTCGCCCGACGACGTTCGCAACAGGTTTTTACGACTCCTCCAAAGCCATAAACTTTGACCCAAAGCCAAGTTGAGCAGCAGGAGCTCAAATAGTTTTGAACGCACTCTGCCACTGAGACGCTGGCCAGATGCAGTTGCCAGCTTGGCACGGCTCCGGCTCCTCTTTAGCTGCCAGCAGACTGGCTAAATGTGGGTCTTTTCCCTTTAAAGAGTGCCATTGTTCATTGTTGAGTCATCACTCAACGGGGCCCGACTGCAGTTGGGTGCAGGGCACATGCCCCACGCCCCACATGCTGGGAGGAAGCGCCCTCCGAGCTGGGTTTTCCTGACGAGCTGCTGACGACCGGATGATTACGTTTTCCTTTTTTTTTTTGTGAATTGCTCGCACAGTTGCGTCCAAGTCCAAGGCTTGTTCAGTCCTGCCCTCCGCCTACTTTTGGCTCATTTTATTTTTTTGGTATGTTTTGTACATTTCTCTCCCCATTCGTTAGCAACATCAAATGACAAGCGTAATAAATGTTGTGCTGTCAGTCGCTCTCTTGTGTGCCTCGTATTGTTGCCTCCTTTGGCGTGTTTTGTTCATTGTCTTGTCTTCCTTCAGTGGGAGGCTGCAGGCGCCCTTGACCACGCCTCATTCCTTTTGTGGGCAGCCTTTGTGCAATCCGAATCCAAAGAAAGGAAACCCACCCACACGGGCGCGTTTTTAATTTGAGTGTTTTCGGAGCATGCTCTGCGGGGAGATTGAGGGAAATGCCGGTGCATACTTTAGGGCTGCCGAATCAATCGAACGGGGAACTTATTTCTTTGTCCAGCTCACACTTCCTCGAACTAATCTCCTTCTGCGATCTAGCATTGCCGTCACCTCATCGAAATCCTTCATGAAGGCCAGCTCCCGCCAGGACTTTATGAAGTTGCCCCTGCAACAGGTGAAGAAAATTGACCGCTGGGACTCGCTGCGTGGCTCCACATCGGACACCTTCACCGAGGAAACCTTCGGCCCGCTGTCCAACGTACGGTTTGCCGTCTTCGCCCTAGGCTCCTCGGCATATCCGAACTTCTGCGCCTTTGGCCAATACGTGGACAATATTCTGGGGGAGCTGGGCGGCGAGCGACTGATGAGGATCGCCCATGGCGATGAGATGTGCGGCCAGGAGCAGTCGTTCAGGAAGTGGGCGCCTGAGGTGTTCAAGGTAAGGCAATGCCAGGAAAAAGCATAAACCAAATCGAACTTCAATTCTGCCCCCACACAGCTTGCTTGCGAAACGTTCTGCTTGGATCCGGAGGAAAGCCTCACGGACGCCTCGCTGGCACTGCAGAATGAATCCCTCACCGTGAACACTGTCCGGCTGGTGCCGTCCACGGGCAAGACCACGTTGGACAGCGCTCTCTCAAAGTACCACAACAAGAAGGTGCACTGCTGCAAGATCAAGGGGCAGCCGCACAACCTGACCAAGCTGAGTGAAGGAGCCAAGACAACGATGCTGCTGGAGATCTGCGCCCCGGGACTGGACTACGAGCCTGGCGATCACGTGGGAATATTCCCGGCCAACCGATCGCAGCTGGTGGACGGTCTGCTGCAGCGTCTGGTGGGGGTAGAGAATCCGGACGAGGTGCTGCAGCTGCAGCTGCTCAAGGAGAAGCAAACCTCGAACGGAATCTTCAAGTGCTGGGAGCAGCACGACAAGATCCCAGCAGACACGCTGCGGAATCTGTTGGCTCGCTTCTTCGACTTGACAACTCCTCCCTCACGGCAGCTGCTCACCCTGCTGGCTGGATTCTGCGATGACAATGCCGATAAGGAGCGGCTCGAGTTGCTGGTGAACGATTCGTCTGCGTATGAGGACTGGCGGCACTGGCGCCTGCCCCACATGCTGGACGTCCTGGAGGAGTTCCCCTCGTGTCGACCGCCAGCGCCCCTTCTGTTGGCACACCTCACGCCCCTGCAGCCGAGGTTCTACTCCATCTCCTCCTCCCCCCGCAGGGTCAGCGATGAGATCCATCTGACGGTGGCCATTGTCAAGTACCGCTGCGAGGACGGTCAGGGCGATGAGCGCTACGGTGTCTGCTCCAACTATCTGTCGGGCCTGCAGGCAGACGACGAGCTCTTCATGTTCGTGCGTAGTGCTCTGGGCTTCCATTTGCCCGCGGACCGCAGTAGTCCCATTATCCTGATCGGACCAGGCACGGGCATCGCCCCGTTCCGCTCCTTCTGGCAGGAGTTTCAGCTGCTTCGCGAACTCGATCCAGCTGTTTCGCTGCCCAAGATGTGGCTCTTTTTCGGCTGTCGAAACCGGGATGTGGACCTGTATGCGGAGGAGAAGGAGCGGCTGGTGAAGGAGCAGATATTGGATCGCATTTTCCTGGCCCTCTCCAGGGAGCCGACCATCCCCAAGGTGAGGAACTTTAAACTTGGACAAACTTCTCCGCCTGCTCCCCCACCTAACAAATGATTTCCGATTTGTTTGTGCATTTCAGACATATGTGCAGGACCTGATTGAACAGGAATTCGATTCGTTGTACAACTTGATTGTGCAGGAGCGGGGCCACATTTACGTTTGCGGCGATGTCACCATGGCCGAGCATGTCTACCAGACCATCAGGTAAGGCCTTTCCCTTCTCCCTTCTCCCTTTCCCTTTTCCCTTTGCCTTAGTTTCCCTTAGTTTGATTGCCTTTGTGTGTTGGGGGCGGAGCAGTGGGTGTGGCCGACCTGTTGCCATCTCCACATATTTTCCTCTCCTTCACTTTTCACACTGACTCTTCTGGGAATTTTTCTGTTTTTCTAATGCTCTGCGGTCAGGTATTGCGCCATTGCTTGTACCTATAGCACATTTTTTCTCCACTTGGCATTTTTCAAAGCTCTTGATTACATGCCTCATTGTGAAATACGGGCTGTCTGTACACACACAGGATATTGCATAAGAGCTGTCCTTGAAGGGTGATTTCCATGGGGGCCTTATCTTAAGCGGCTTGGGGTAATAGGAATCGAAGCAGAAGCAGAAGCTGAGCCGCAGCTAATGCGATTTGCTAATTAGAGGACTATAATTAATGATTTACATATACTTTTCCGAGAACTAGGATCACAAAGGAATCAAATAGAAGAGAAAGACGTAACATGTACGGTTCATTTGTGAGGCTACAATTTCCTGTAAAATTTATTATAATTACTTTCCCCTAAGGGCATAAATATTGTTGCTTTGTTGTCCTTACTTACCGAACAAAACAAATCTGCTCTCATTCCCATTTCTCTTTGGCAGGAAGTGCATTGCCGGCAAAGAGCAGAAATCCGAGGCGGAAGTTGAAACTTTTATGCTAACACTGCGAGTAAGTTTCCCCTCAGGGTGATCCCACACAAGCTCACATTTTGTGCATGTTTTTGGTTTGCTTTTGCAGGACGAGAGCCGCTATCACGAGGACATCTTTGGCATCACGCTGAGGACGGCTGAAATTCACACAAAGTCGCGGGCCACGGCGAGAATACGAATGGCATCGCAGCCCTAAGGCAACTAGTAATCAAAATACAGACAAAATACCAGTAACCACCTATTATTTCCTAATAAATGTTGTCGCTTCTTTCATTAATTAATTAGCCAAAGGTTTAATTTTATCAACTCAATTCTAATGTACAAACCAAAAACAGAAATCAAAATTCAAAGCTCTAAATGTTAAAATATATTTCAAATAAATCAATTCCTTCAAAAGAAACCCCAACAAAGCGTTTATGGCTTGGGCATTAGTCCCATGCAATTTCCAATTTTCCCATCAAAGCTTCTGTCAAAGGAAAGGCACTGGGCTAAGCGGCTTAAATTGGGTTTAGGGAAGTGGCAAGCGGTCCACTTGATACAGGGTAAATTGTGCAGAAAATGCAATTTGCAGAATAAACAGCGATTTCCTTTCATGGCTTTTACACCGGAGCCCGAAGTTTCTTTTCCGCGATTCGTTCTGTGCAATTGTAGGGAATAAAACCAGCAGCTCAATGACAAACTGGTGAAAAAATGAAGTCAAATCCGAATCTAATATAATTTTACCTTCCGCAAACTTCAATTACACTTTACAAGTCTCTAATACACTCGTGTTCAATTTCCGTGAAGTGAATAAAGATATACCAGACCAGAGCCCTGTGCTAGAATGCTGGCTGGCTGACTGGCTGGGACTGCGCTAACATTCCGGTGGCTGTCTGCGGTTTCAAAGCGTTAACAGATTTGTACTCGTACCTTATGCGAAATTCTAAACATCTCCATTCTGACTTTGGTCGAGGGGTTTACCGCCAACGCCAACGCATCCAGCAGCGTCTCTTCTGAGCACTCGTATCTGGTTTCAATGCTAAATTTCAATTCAGGCCCGCGCTTGGCTTCTGTTTGACTCGTTTTTGCTTGCATTTTTACAGGGTTACTGCTGGGTATATGGGTCTTTTGTAAAACTTTTGCAAAATTCATAAAACATTTTTGTCACTAACATCTAAATTATGCCAACAATTTGTAACTAAAAGCAGCCCACAACAAAACTTGACTCTGGGGTAATTTTTCGTCGAAGCATTTCTTGCTTCATTTCGAATTTCGCTTTTCATTATACTTTTTTTTGTAACGGAAATTTGTGCTGTGGTGCGAGTCGTGGTTTGACTTCTGATTGACATTTTATTCTACCTTTTTCCACCTTTTTTTGTTACGATATTGCGCGAGTATCTCTTTCAATCAACTCGGCCGCGCTCATATTTCAGGGTTAGACATCTGTCAAAGGCAGAGATACAGGAAGCTGATAGATATGGCTTAGGAAATGGGATTCTAAAGTCTGATTGGTCTGAGTTCTTTGAGTCTAAACGAGATAACCTGTACGCCAAGAGAGCTTTCACTGTATTTCCTTCAAGCGAAAAGCATTTCGAGTATCACTGACCTCTTGCAGTCTGCCGACTGCCAACTCCGCATTCGTCGAGACTTTTGCAAATGATGTGGAAATTCGCTGCACTGCTTGGCAATATTTACATATTGCTGTTCTTGTGGGTTTCAATTGAAATCAGTGCGAATGACATGCTGACAGCGCAGTAAAATAGCCCGAAATTGCTGTTGCCAACAGAAAAATGAGTGTTAAATGCTCCCAAAAACCGATGTCAATGGCTTATTGGCTCTTGCTCGATACCAATTGCAATCACCTGATCTTTTTTCAGTGTGAGGCAACCGCCAAAGGGCCACGACCAACTAAGTTAGTTGGTAGTAGTTGTAGTTACCTCTACGAATGTGAAACGCGTTCGATATCAGCCAGAAGAGCATCAACAAACGAAGAGTTTGGCACGCGCCCCAATCCTCATGCCCCCGAAATGCTAACCGGCTTTTGCCATGCATTCCCCCGAAATCAAAATTAATCAACCGAATTTTAACGCAGCAGACAACCACCGTTCCGACAGCCTCGTCCGACCAGCATTCCTGACATAATTCCGTGTGTGAGTAAGCAAACGAGTTCGGGAAAAAATTAGACGTCATCGGCGGCCCGTCCCAGTGGACGCAGCTGCCGGTCTAGCCGATGACACACACAAAAAATGGCCCAGAGAATGGACCAGAAAAGTTGCTTCAAACGCATTGCTGAACAGCACCTGAAAAAATGGAATTTTTAATATTCCGACACAGGACAATATTGTAAACAAAAATAAAACATGAAGGGAAAGGCTAAACAACACTTGCTTGGGCCTTGAAAACCAAATATTCCAAATGAAAATAGCTAAAAAGCATTGGCAGACGCTACAAATGTCGATCTTGTTGAGGTTCGACTTGCACTTAGTCAGCGCTGACGTAGCCGGCTCAAGCACGTTGGCCAACTGCCGCAAAAGTGGCAAACAAACTTGAAAGAAGACTTCTTCTAATAAATCACTGCAATTCATTTTGATATGCGTTCTACTATAATATTTGCATACCCAATTTCGGTTATTGTTTCGCCTTAGAACATCCGCTGCTTAACAAGCCTGCAGCATTTAGCTTTAAAGCAGCCAGATCGGCATCATTGTCCAAGCCCATCTTGGGACTTGCTTCGCCAAACGACGCGCACACATGCAGTGCGGCCACATGTGTGTACAGTAAATCAAAAAAGTACTTGCACGCTACCAAAGGTGGTGCAGTGAGATTAATGAATCTTACACAAAGCAGACAACACATCAAATAACGGTTAGAAATGAATGCAGAATTAATAGTATTAGTAGTAATTAATCAACAATGTCCCAAGCAACGCTTAAATATTTCACCTCATAATATGACGTTGGGCGTGCCTTAACTCTTTTGCTACACTGTACGAGTGTATGTGAGCGAGCGAGCATGGTTACGGACAGCAGCAGCAAAACAGAGCAGAGCAGCGCAGCGCTATGTCGCCGCTTCGAATCGTTTATTTAGTTAGTAGCGAGATTTGAGCGCGCAACGTTGACGTCGCGGCTGAACCAGCAACTAAAACGGCGACTGAAGAAGCGCTCAGAAACAGTGCGTACTCCCTATGCTGAACGGCTCCAGAGTGCTGCTGGTGTGGTGTGCTGTGTGTGTGCGTGTGTGTGTGACGGCGACGGTGCGCAAGGCGCAGACATGAAGTGAATAAGAAATTGAAAAGCACTAAAAGACATCGCAGAAGCGCGAATAAAACGCAAGAAACGTGGGCAAAGGCAAAGCCAAAGCCAAAATCGAAGCAAAAAACCCGACAAATCCACAACAACGGGGGCCCAACAGCGGCCACTGCCGCGGTTCCAGCGATAATCACAAAATATTTCTCTGGGGCCTCCAAAGCCAAAAAGCGCGAACAATTTTGTCGGCTCCAAAACGTAAGTGGCTGTCAGTGTGTTAGTTACAACAAAACAGGGCGACACTTGTAACAAAATTTCAACAACAAAACGAAACTAATGCATTTTGATTGTTGATTTCGGTTGCCACGAGTGAAATTATTGAACAAGAAACAAGGGCCGTTGTTTGGCATGGGAGGAGACGCGCTCCGTTCCGCCCTAAGAAACGGGGTAGAATGCGCCTTAATATTTACACTCGATAAATATGGCAGACTGTAGTGCAGTTCGGATGATTTCAAACATTTAATACAGTAAAGGACATTTCTGTTGAGTCAAAAGAGGTTAGAGTAAAGCCTTCCAACTGATCATTACAGCGAGAGTAGATTCCAGCTCCATTCGAATTTGTTTTAAAGATTTTCTTGCTTGTAAATACAAATGTTGATTCAAGTGTTTGATGCGTGCATTGATCATCGATTTTCCGCGAAATAAATACTCGAGCTCACGTGTTTACACACAGTTCCCCAGAAGTGTAGCTGCTCCACCAATACTTCTGGGTAATTGGGATTGAGTTGTTCAATTCACAATGATTTATAGACAACCATCTGCTCAGCAAACAATGCTTGATGTGCCACTCGATTACTATCTTATTTTGAGTCTTCATTTCGCCTGCCAACGAGTGTTGAGCGCTGATCTCAGCGTTAATGCTGTTTGAAATATATCCAAAAATAATGAGTCTCTGCTATTGTTTCTAATGTATGTAGATACTTTGTACTCCAGGGCAACAGCCAAGACCTTTCCAAGTTCATTGCCACTTGTCACAAATTTTCCCGCTTGATGCCGCTCTGTGTGGCATTTGGCCCGTTTATTGTAGGCCTTTTCACGAATGATCAACACTCGCCCCAATGGCATCATCCGACTGCAGCAACTAAATCAACAAACAAACAAATGGCAGTCCACGCGTGGCTACCTCTTTAGCCGTGGCTTGTGAACTTTTTTGACAGCTTTTGTGGCTCTCAACGGGCGTGTTTGTTAATTGTGCCTTGTATGGAGTCTGAGATTCAAGGTTAGGAATGGCCATTTAAGCGAATTGTGTGCAAATAATTCTGACACACGAACAAGTATAATTCTGGCGGCAAAATGCCTGTCAAATCTTTTGTGTCGCCCGTGCCGAGTATCTGCACTTTGGTCCAGCGAAGAATAAATAATAAAACAATTTCTGTTACGTGAGATTAGGCCACAAGCCCGGCCCATGTCGCGTGTGTGGCTGATAGTTCAGCGACGCTTCACATCTACGCTGAGCATTTATCTTTCACGTGTCTAAAAGTGAAAGGAAAATGCAAAGGAGATGACAGATAAGAGTAGCTCAAAGCAGGGTATGCACAAAAATGGATGATCCAATATGTTTATTAAGTTGCAGGGATCGAATGGAGAGGAAACACAATTCAATGATTCTCGAAGTCCTCGACTTTATTTATTTTCTACACGCTCCTCCTTCAGACTTAAAACTTCCTGTGGGCAGGCCAAAACAGTGGAACAAAGACCACAAATAAGGGGCAGATGGCAACCAATCATTTAACGCATTTTACCAACCTTCATTACCCCATGGCTTGAGCGTGGGGGAAGAGTCTCTCGCAACTTTGAGCAAAAATGCGACACGTGGACCCATTTAAAGTAGTGCAGACCGACAGTAAAGAAAAAGCATAGACCAATCGATATGCATATATATTTTTATACCCGTGTTTAGCAAACCAAAATATTTTTGAGTTTTTATGAATGAAATGCCAAACGTTGCGAATTTCAATTCGAAACTAAAGGCCCGAAGAGAAGAGTGCAAATTATGATGCAGAGCAGCTACTGGTATGCCTGTCAAGAAAGCGATCGCTCAAGAGCCAAACGCACTTATGCATCAATATGGTTTGGGATGTGCACCGACCGTAGATATTTTGATATGTGCTAAAGACACAGACGCACACATAAAACTGATTCATAAATCAAAGTCCGCGCATTAAGTTCGCACAAAAACAGAGAGACAAGAAAAGAGAGCTAATTGAATCCCAAATATTTGTTGGCTTACTAACTATTAAATCAATTAATTAAATGCATTTTGGTTACCAGGAAACGCAGGCCTTACGAAATTTGTTCCTACGTCATTGACGGCTTTGAAAAATGCCCAACGGTTCGATTCCCCCGAATTTGACTTTACTGTGTATTTCTCTTTGCTTAAACGCAAAAAGAGTATTGTATTTTTTCCCCGGCCGTTGGACAGTCACAGAGTCAACAGAGGGCCCCAAATATAAGGTAAACACGAGTGCAAAACTTTTTAATGAATGCAAAATAAACATCGATGATGATGAGCCCGCGGACACATTTCATTTCTTTGCTTGTTCGAGTTATAGAGTGTGATTCAATCGAAACTACGAGTATAATTGCATTCAATTCGGTAACAAAATCCATTAAAATATTTCCATTGGAATTAAGTTCTGAAAGGGAGCGAGAGGAGGCAAAAAAATCCCTTAAGTTTGTCACAAAATAAAAACAAATATGCTCGAAATAAAATATAAATTAGGACGCCCGACCGAAGCATTGTTCCTGTCATTTGCAGAACAACAAAATTGCATAAAGAATTTACTTTGTTTAAAATTTGCACTAGGGCTTAGATCATCTCATTTCGGAGTGTCCCGTGTCCCGTGACCCGTGCCGACTTGTGGTCGAAAAAGCGAAATTGCGCCACTAATTGCCCGGCTGTGATGGCGCCGTTGCGGCAGTATTGAAAATTCCACCAAAAATAATACAATAAATGGCGCCCAGCAGCCTTCGGTCGCACGGGACACGTACGTGGTCTAATTAATTTGTTTGTAGAAATACAAAAATATTTACTATTAAATTATTGCCCCTCAGCAGCTCCGAAACGTGTGCACAAATATTTCGCGGTTTGCGGCCTCGTTTCAAAATTGATATTGAATATCGATCGAAAGAGCTGCGCCACGCCTGCCACGCCTGCCACGCCCTGCCCTGCCTTGACTCATCGACCCTAGGCTTTGGGTTTTTCTGCCACAAGCATTAATCACCTCAAGGCATACAAATGTAAATAGTACCTTACCGTTTTGGGCATACAAGTCTCCACTTGGCTTTTGTTTTGTTTTGTACAATAAAATTCAGTCAAATGATCTGCCATAAAGTTAACTGGACAATTAGTGTCCAGGCGTGACATTTTCACGGATCAATGTCGGGCTGACATTTACACGTAATTGAAGAGCAACAAATAAAGGAAACCCATCACATGAAGTGCTCCAATGTCTGAGTGGCAGCCAGATGGTTCGTTCGCTCAGGTGGAGAATACAAACCCAAAACAGATGAACGGAGGTTCAAGGAGTTTGGATTATGACCAAGAATAGAAAAGAGCAGAAACTTAGCCCAGCCGATAGATTATCCTATTCACCAGCAACAAATTATCGGAGTGTCTTTTTTACCCGAAGAACTCTCCTGACAATCATTACTTGCAGTAAAGTTTTCCCCCAGCAAAAACTTTGGCCCAAAAGTAAATTCTCTGCATTACAAGTTGTTGATTTTCGGTGTTTCTTGCCTATGCCTTTGTTGCCATGGCAGGCAACATGTAGGCAAAGTGCCACAAAATGGCTGTAAGTATCGGATGGATACAAAATTTATAACAAGGCAGCAGGAGCAGCAGCAGCAGCAGGGAAAACTTTCAAGTCCCATCCCTTGGGCGTCGCCAAATTGTAGTTATAACAAAAAACAGGCGTAAACAGAAACCTTTGCCGGGAGGGGGCGGCGAGTAAACATTCATGCACCATTTGCATTTTGAGACAGGGACTTCGAGGCGGGAGATCCAACTACTTTGCGTCAAATTTTAGTGTCAAATCAGCACAAATTCGGAGGCGAGGCCACCAACTCTCGCATGGGTTAAGCTCTTAAATTGTAGAGTCGAGCGCCTGCTCCTGCTCCTTCCCGGAGAGAAATGCAGAACAAACATTTTCAGCCTGACACAGAGACAACCTGGCGATGGAGCTATTGACAGACGATAAGGAGCATCCAGGGGAAACATACGACGGCGCACATGGAACACTAAATGACAAATGCTGTAATGGTAGAGTTGGATAATAAGTCACTTGCTGTCTGCCACTTATGGAGTCAAGCAATTGGCAAACAAGAAAAGGTGCTCCAGCTGTAGGTATTTTCATATCCTAGCACTGCCTGTCCACATGTCCAACGATTGTGGCTGGGATGCTGCTCATTTGCATTTGGTTTATGTTATGTGTGACCCTAAATATTTGATTGTACAGCTTCTGGCAACATTCTGTGGCTGTGGCTGTGGCAGATCTGCTGCTGTGGCATTAAAGTGAGAATTTCGCATACGGAAACAATAATAATGGCAGGCCACTGATGTCGATGACAGCCGGGAACAACAAAGTTGCCGCTCTGCTCTGTGACGTTTCGATGCATTTGGCATTGTGTTGGTGGGTTTTGTGACTTTGCTTTTGCCTTACAACTTCCACTTGCAGCGTACATTTTTGTGGCCTGGTCATCAACTCGTTTTGCACTGGCCACGAGGGAGAGCACGAAATTTGAAGACAACTTTTGCCCAGCTCGAAAGTGGAGCAGTGTCTGAAAGCATCTGAAAGTTTCCGACGTGCAAGTGTGCTCTGGCCAGCAACAATGAGAATCTTTTGTCTTTCAGTTTCACTTCAAGTTCATGAATTTCCTGCTGCCTTCTTCCTATTCAATCAGGTTGCCTCAGGGAAAGACGGCAAAAAATCGGCCGCAAATTAGATAAACATGTAAATGATTATTGACACAAAAGGGCTGGCTCGGGGCATGAATAAATTCCGAATATGTAATGTGCATATGAATACCAGGAAAAGGACACAACTGCCAACACAAATTGACGTTTTATTTGCCTTTCACCTGATGGCAGGCGACAGCAGGCAGACAGACAGGCAGACGGGAAAGGACCCCAAAGGAAGGGCAGACAGAGGAGCCCGAAAGCCTCAACGCATAATGAAGTAATTGACTGAATTTGTCTTTGGCCAACAACGAAAGTTGGCCAGCCCAGACACTCCTCGCACAGCTTTAAGATAGAAATTTATCCCCTGTATCGCTGGCACAGGGGCAGCAGCAGCCTCCATCGATGGCACACCGAAAGTTCGCTTTCTTGGCGCTGGCTTTCAAAATGTGAATGCACTTTTGTGGTACGTGACAGGTTTTTGTTGCTCCACTTCTGGAGCGTTCCGCCGAACAGCAGGAAGGAACACAGGGACGTGGCTCTGTGGCTCTGTCTCTGGGTTTATTGACTTTTTGACTCACATTAAATGGGTCTTAAAACCTGGAAAAGTTTTGATGCGCTGGCTCAGGGTAAGCTGACCAGCGCGGAGGCCAGCAGTGAGACATTCCGCACGTTCAGATGGATTTCGTACGAAGATTGTTCCCGGCTTGAACTTGTTCCCCAAATACTCTCATTTATTGTTTCTTTTTTGCTTGGCTCACCTGTAATGGATGCTAACAATTAAAATGTGTTGCCTTAATTTCCCTCGTTTGTATTTTGTGTAAAGAATTTTGAGCCATTGCTGAGGCAAGTCACGTGCCACATCCCACAGGGTCGATTGTTTCTAATCAAGGGGAGGTTAAACAACACCGATTCGGCACCGATTATTGTATCAATTAAAACTAAACATTTGTCAGTGCGGGAGGTCAGCAGCGAGCACTCCAGACTCTCCTTCAGTATAACCCTGTGCTGACCCTTCAATCAGAGCTCTCTACGCGTGCGGAATGGCACTGCCTTCGGCTGTCAAATGAATATTGCTTACAGTACACACAGTTGACTGGGAACTCATATTCCTGATTGCCCAAAAGGCCCCGCTGGCTGCCCCGGAGCAGGTGGAACTTGCGCAAAGGGTTTTGGCTCACGATTCCAAGCTGCGCCTGGTGGCATTTAAATGCAATTAAGTTCTATGCCCATCTACAATTATCTACGAGTGGCTGTGATCAGTTCTCTGCCAACTGCAGCCCGTCAGGCGGAGATCGTGCTAAAAATAACGAAGCATTCCAGCACCAGCCCTGCGCCACTTAAAGGTAATTTTCGCTTGTTATGGCTTGTACGGCACAGGCACAGGAATATCTAATATGCGGGGCTAGAGTCAGGAATAGAATAGAGCACACTAAAAATAGCAGCGAGCCATTTTCCAAATGATGATGGCCCATAAACGAGGAGCAGCCCCAGCCCCAGCCCCAGCACGATGCAGCATGCAGCATGCCAAACTGCTGATTGACATAAAAGAGCAAGTGGACTTGCAAGAAAAAAAAAAAAGGGCAGGGACTGGCAGCAGTCATGCCAAAGAAGATGAATCAACATTCCAGGCGGTCAACGTACCACCACAAGGAATGCTCCTCCAGCTCCAGCTCCAGCTCCAGGCTCTGCGCTGTAGATGCTACTGACAAGGAGGTGATGCTGAATAAAGACACAGACACGCAGCCATTTGGCAATGCTTTGAAAGAGGCTGTTTAAGGAAAGCCAAACAAGAAGTCAGAGCGAAGATTTGCTGCACCTTCCCATACCGAAAAGGAGAGCTGCAGACGCGTTTTCAGACTGAATAAGTAACTTATTAGCTGATTGAAAATAGAAAGGAGTCTGAGTTGGTTCTTAATGTTTGCTTTAAGCAGTCACTTCCCTACTCCTCTCAGTGACAAACATTTCCCAGCTTTCGTTATACCTCCCCTCGATGAGAGTATGCCTTGACCAGCTAAAGACATAAAAATAAGCAAAGATTCCGGAACGTAACATTAAAATAAACGCGCGCAGATAAATCTCTTGAACGAAAGAAGTGCAGATTGAACGCTGGCCATCTTCAGGTCCCATTCCCACTCATGCAGGCGAAATGCAATCAAATGCGGGTCGGGTACCATTCTGGATGTCTGTGTGAATACGTGGTCAGCCCCGTTCCCTGCTGAGCCATGGCAAAGGGAGGAGCCAGGAGCCAGGAGCATCTGCAAGATGCACGCACATCCGTGAAATTCCTCATTCCTCAGTTGCTCAGCTGCCTGGCTTCATGCATTTACGTTGACGTTGCAATTACAACTGCGCTGGGGCTGGGGTTGGGGCTGGGGTAGTGGGGGGGAACCGACCACATCAGTTAGTCCAAAGCCCTTTCCTTTCTTTGTGTTTCTTCTGCTGCACATTCTCACGCTGATGCCCAGAGTCCCAGTCGTGCATTCTGCCTGCTGCCTGCTGCCTGTTTACTGTGTGATTATTACAAGACGCGGGCAAAATAACAGGCTTTCGCTTAGAGTCCAGGTCCAGGCCCTGGACCCACTCCATTGGCCAGTCCTCAGTCAGTCAGTCACTGAGCCGAAGGAGTAAGTTACTTAAAGGCTTGCCCAGTCCTACATTCCCCATTCAGGGCAGGTCCAGTGCCGCATTCACAATGCTAAACAGTTGAAGTGCACTTAAAGCCCTTCAGGGGGGAAGAGGCATCCTGGGCGAAAGGCTTTTCCACTTCAACAAGTTGTTGTCTCTGCCCTGCCCTGCCCTGCCCTGCACTTCAATTGTTCGCTCCCCTCCGTTGCTGATTTGCATTAAATGCATCTCAGCGGAGTGTGTCATCGCCTTAATTGCGTGGCCCCGGGGAAATTCTCGTACCTATTACTAATCACAGTTTCCATGCCATTAATTATGAGGCAAATTGCCAGATGAGCCTGATAATGGTTGACAGGTTGCTTTGCTTTAATTGTTTGGCTTGATTTGAAGTCTTCTTCCACCTCAATCATATCTTATTTTAGTGGGCTTAATGGGACTCCTCTTCAACATGGAAAACTGCAGCCCATGGGACCTGCCGTAACGTGTGACTTTGTCAACTTTGTAGGCGGCAGGTCCAGGTCCAGGGCCAGCTTCGTCGTTCTTTTTATAATCCGTCCTACGCCCGAAAGAGTATTGAGGTCCGCGGCCGGCCCCCGGTCCAAACTGGCTGGGCAGCATGTAAGCGCCTGGTCCTGGCCCTGCTTAAGGTACACAAAATTAGTTTATCTAATTGCAAGGAAAACCAAAAATAGTTCACCAAAATGACGAGACATTTCCTTGCAACTAAATAGACCAAAAAGTAAGAATTTTTATTTCTGTTTCGAATGAAAAAAAAAAAATTTTGAAATTTTAAAACTATTATGATGCCGAGACAAAATTCAACTAAGGAATGAGTAAGAAATCTGTAACCAATCATTCAAGAGCTAAAACTCTATGAAAATAAGATGAGAATACAAAAAAATATACAGATATAAGTTTTGACGCGTTCGAAAGCGTCCCACAACGTTCCTCCGCCAATCGTTGCAGGCTCTCCTTTCTGCATAGCTGAATCACTCTGTATTTTGGGCACATTTTTCCATATCGACTCCCCAAGCAGATTGATTCAATTAGAACCCAATCTGCCCAATTATCCGTAAATGACACACACAGATGCGAGGGCGAGGCAATCAAATTCTACTCACGATCATTGATTATTAACACCAGAGGCGTAAAAAATCATTAATTAAGCAACCAATTTAATAATTATAATTTTATGCACATGCCACAATTTTAATATTTAATCTGCTTCAAAGTTTTGGACATTGTTTTGGCATCTGATTGCTGGACTCAATGAAAATTGCATTCCTGTACACATGAAGGTTTACCTTTGCATATTTTATTTTGTGCAAATAAAAGTAATTTATAATCATAATTAAATAAATAAGAATTAAATAATAACAACTGTCGCAGCAGCAAAAGTCTGCAGTCTACATTTTGTAATTTTCTAGCAAGAAAACTTAAAAAAAGAACTGCTGCAGCTTCCCCCTTGTAAATCGGTTTCGCTAGTTGCCAATTAACTTTTTTCAATTAATACTTCGGCAACGTTCGACTTGACCCTTAAACTCTCTCTCTTCGCCGTCTGCCCTCTTTTGCCTTCTAAACTTTAGCCAGAATTTTATTAAAGCGAATTTTTGTGCTGACTTTTTTTAATGCTAAAACTTTTTTGATGCTGTGGCAGCCTTTTGGCATAAATTAAGAAAAATCCATAAAACTTGTATAAATTATTAATGCGGAAAGTTGCATGTTAGCTGGAAAAGGGATTTCCCTTTAAGGATTATGACAGCTGATAATGTCGTAATAGTGTTTATAGTTTCCACTTTCAATTGCAGCGAACATAAATGCACGCAACAATGGCACATTCGTCCCTCTGCGGGGACTCTCATCAAAAGGATTTTGGAGCAGATCTACAGATGTCGAGGCAAAAATGCAATATCAACCAGCAGCGACGGGGACGGCGACGAGCCTGGAGGGGGCCAGATGGAATTTGCGGGTCCTTCAGCCTGGCCATTTTCGTGTTGACCATTTGCATGGCACACACGTCGTCTACCGGTAAGTGTGGAAATGCTGGAAAACTAATAAAATTCCGTTATGATGTGACAAGAAGACAGGGGACAGGGGGACAGTGCAGAGTGGAGCCTGAGACGGGCAGACACTGAAATGTGACAGCAACATGCAGCGGAGACTCTCGCATTTGCAGCCGAACCAAGCCCCAATTAAAAGCACATCAATAACTGGACCCTCCCACTCACTCCCCCACTCAACCTCGACCTCTCCCGCTCCCTCTCACTCTCACTCCAGCTCCGGATTTGTGGCACACTCGAATCGTCGTGGAATTGGCACTTGGCGTGCCATTTGAGAGCTTGAGCACTGGGGCTCTGGTCTCTATGATTTTGATTTTGATTTTGATTTATTTAACAATTTAGCAACAACACTGGGAATGTCACAAGCTGTGACTGCAACTACGATTCGACCGAACATTTCTCTGCGGAGAACACGCTGGAGGGGTCTTGCTCTGGGAAGACTGCGACTGGTGCAAATCGATTAGGCAAAATAACTCAATATGCAATGAAAAAACATGTGTTTAAATTGCATTCAAGCAAAGACGTTTGATTTTTTTTAAAGGTGTCTTTCTGCTCTTTTTCGAATGACTCTCTGGTGTTTGTTTGCCGACACATCGTTTGCAGGTTCAGGGCTCCAAACATTTCCAAACACTCTCCCATATTTGATAAAAATGTTCTTAATTTTATGTATTTGCTTCAATAATTCCAATGCTTGTTCGCTTCTCCACAAACTAAAATTCCATGGCCAAAACTTTGCTCTCGGCACTGCCGCAGGCGTCTCAGAGCATGCCTCCCAAATACCCACACCAAAACTACACTTGTCGCTGCAGTTTAACAGCAAAATTAACACTACTCGTTGCGGGGCAGGACCCAGGACCTGCAGTGCCCGCTAAGCTGGGTTAAAGGCGACAGATTTTGTGGCTCGACCGCCCTGCCTCGCATATGTGCATTTTGCCCTTTGTGTTTCAGCTGTTTAAACATTTTTGCCGACTCTGCCGTTGTGTGACTCTACCCTGGAGTTTTCTCTTGTGGCATCATGATGGACATTAATATCAGCTTAGCTGGAACCACAGGTTGTAGTCGTTTGACGATGTTTTTTTGCGAATAATTTATATTAAACAAGTGTACAAATTTTCTCAAAAATGTTCTATAATTTTATGGCAGAACAAAGGGAGAATAGCTGAGTATTTATGGCACGACCACTGCCAATTGCTGTTTATTTTTTGTTCTCTTTACCGCAACAGGCCGTCCAAATGAGGCTGCTGGGTGGAGTGTGGGCTCTTGGGGATTCTCGGACTGGCAGTCGCGGAAGTGGCTGCTGCGGTTTTTCCATGTGTTTGCCTGGCAGCTGCAGTTTTGCAGAGTCCCTCCGGCTCGTTTGGCCTCATCCCTTTATAACATTTTCATGTTGAGCGCTTTGCCAGGAGTAACTTTAAGAGATCGGCCACAAAGGAGTATTAGTATTAATATTAGGTTTTGCCTCCTAAATTTTCGCATGGAAGTTGCACACTTTGGACCCCATTATGAAGGGGCTAACAGTCCCCGATCCCTCTTTGGTCTAACAATTGGGGTTAAGCTGACTTTAATCAAACGGCACGTAATTCATTTTAATTTTTTATGTCTACCTTTTTAATTTTCAATTAAGGTTGCAGAGCAATGAATTCCCATAAAAAGTTTCAAACAGCTTTAGCCTCTCCTGAGGCGGGCAAACCGCTTGCCAAATGGCATTTAAAGCGAATGAAAATAGGAAATAGAATGGAAAATGTGAGGACTTTGTGTCACGCTTAAATGCCCTTAACGAATTTGAAATAACTTTTGAATCTATGAAGCGCCATGGCGGAGCTGGGAGCTCTTACAAAACACTAATTTTCATAGTTGAAGTCCTCAAATAAAGTACCCAAAAAAGTGTGTGCAAAATATACAGAGAATTCCAATTTTAACAGCCTTTTTTATGAACCCTAAACTGTCCATGGGGCATAAAGAAAAACCAAGGCTAAGCGGCTCAAGCTGCTGTTAACAAGAATCTCCGAGAAAAAGGCAGGGAGCAGGGCACACAAACTGCCGCCAGAAATAAGAATGAAGAAAAACTGCATCCACATCTACAAACTCGCATGTGGATCAAGGATGGGATGCTGGGGAAGCCAAAATCAAATGTACCGAGGTAAAAAATATGCATATATAAAACAAACATGGCCCTAGGACAACTCAAGTCAAGGTGGAAAAGGGAGCAAAAGTGAAGGAGGGAGAAAATCGACAGAACATAAAAATGAACTACAATTTTGCGGAATTTTAAGCACATTCGTTGCGCAGCAGAAAAGAAAGCGATTTGCATATTTACACCGAGACAAGTGCAAACAACACCCACAGTGGGGCCAACACACACACAGCCATAACAGCCACAACATCCACAGAACTTGCAACCAAATAAATCTTGTGACGTCTCGAGAGAAAGACGTCACGTAGGGACAGTCAAGGAATGAGGCGAAGTGTGTGGGGAAAAAGTAAGAAATGCTGGGGCTGGTGGATACGTTGCAGTTCCGGTTTCCTGCTCAAGTTCCTGCCCCACGTTTGTTGTGTGCGAAATGCTTGCAGTCGGAGCTCCGCAGAAGGTCCTTGCATCCTCCGACCACGAACTGACGATGAGAAATTGTTGCTAGTTCACATGAAAACTGTCAGAGCGCTATTACGAAATGAAAATGAAAAGAAAATCGGGCTCATCATGTGTATATAAACACACATATTTCCCACCCACTCTCTCTCTCTCCCTCTCGCCACAGCATTGATAATGAGAACCATTGGGAGAGTGAAGACTGAAGACTAAACGTGAGCAAAACGGATTTACATTCACATGGAGTAAGCGGAAAAAATGCTGTGCAAAGTGGTTGAGGAGCAAAAAAACTATTCCAGAATGGTGCGTGCCCGGAAAGGTTCTTGGGGCTAAGCGCGGACTGTCAACGCTGCTGCGGGGATGCTTGGAGGGTTAAGGAAAGACTTTATCAAGTGGCAAAATCTCCAAAAAAAATCTCTTAGAAATATCCAAATATAATATCTTAAACCCTGTTGAAAAGTGAATTAAACTCAACATAATTGCAGCACCTCTAACCTGTTTCGAGGATGTTTCTGTAGATTGTATTCTGCACTGAATTGTTCGTAAGTTCGCTGAACATCGATAGCTCTACATTGTATATGAGGTCCTCAATTAAAATAAATTCCCAGCTGGTTTCCAGGTTACTTGTGACCTTATCAGTTTATTGTGCAGCCAGAGGAGCTGTGGCAGCCGCAGCCGCAACCGCATCGTGTACTCCTATTAACTTGCAGGAGAACCAAACATACTCTTGCAATGGAAGCCCCGTCACTGGGTGACACATTCAATGGGTAAATGGATAAATAACGATATGTTTACTGACGGCAGGGAGGCGCAGAAAGAGCAAGGGGCCTGGGTACACACGAGTATGTGGGGCAATGGCAAATGTTGCGCTGATTTATATGCGAGTTTTTCTGCCAAGGTGGCACGTAACACATTGGGAGCCCCGAGACCTGAGAGACACAACTCCTTCCCTGTGCCACTTGCCCTGCCTGTTGCTGGATATTCCGCCTCTGCAAACAAATGCGGATGTGCCAGGCTCTCTCCTCTTCTCACTCGGATGCAGGGGCAAAAGGCAGGCGCTGGCAGGGGCGGATATGGCGGCGTCTCCGAATGTCGTCTGAAGAATTTGTATGTAAACAAACGCGACACACAACAAACACACGACATCTGTCAAACAAACAATACAGCGGAGACACACAGCATACGACAGCGCTTTTGTTTCAGCTTCGTGGGACGTGGGAATAGCAAACGTCTTCAAGGAGAAGACGCAACTTTTGCTTGCCTTTTCTTTTATTTTTTCGGGGGGTCTTCCTTAAAGCTTTAGCGAATTCTCGGGCGAAAGGCAAATAGCTGCTCATTTTTAATGCATACTTCATAAATCCTTGTCATAACTTTGTTAGTCTGTCGCTTCGGTTCACCCGCTCTCTTGCAGCCTCCAGCTTCCAGCTGCGCCCCAAGTTCCTCCACTTGATGTTGCGTATACGCCGCGTTGGTTTCGCCAATGCACTTTTTATGGCATATGGAACGACTTCGTCGGAGAACTATTTATCAGGCATTTATATGCAGTGTGCTCTCAGCCATGTTGCGATGCTCAGCTCAGCTCAGCCCAGATAACGATTAGATTGCGTGGAGTCGTCAAAGGCAAACTGCCGGCAGTTCATCACTGAGAAGTGGCGGGAGTATCAAGTGCCATTAGGGAGAAAGAAATCGTTTATTAGTACCTTTTGGTGGTTGAGTTTTAGCAAACAATAAACATAATTTACGTTGGGCTAGAATATTTATGGAATTTACAACACAATTTCAGGCTGCAAAGCAAACACTAATATGATCCAGCTCGCAGCTCTTCAGCTCTTCGCCAATCAATATTGCTCCCAGCACATTTCAACGTTAATTAGCACTGCAAAGGCCCAAGTCCGCTCCCCCCCACCAAGCTGGCCCAAAATGCTCGAGCAAACCGGAAATACTTTAATTTCCGCTGTGGCCGCTCCTAATTTTTGTTTTGTTTTTATATTTTGACTGCCGCTGGCTTACAGGAGTCTGTTTTTTAATGGCGGAGCTTCTTGTTTGTGTTTTACACATTAAATTAAAGTAAATACTTTAAGCAGAGAGCGGAGGTCACCAAAAAAAAAGAAGCCCCGGAGAAAAGTAGCGTGAAAATTTGCATGAAATGTTTTAATTCCCATGACGGCAATGTCGCGGACAGGACCTTTGTCTTCCCTTCCCCCTACTCCGCAGAGTCTTAATTCGCCCACTTTCGCCCGCATTGGATCGAGTTTGACATTTTAAAGACAACAGTGGCCCACGCCCGCCCATCCAGCAGCCCAACGGCTTAATTGAATTGTTTAATGGAGTCTTACGACATCGGAAAAAAAGGTCTGGAAAAATCGAGAGGAAGGAATCAAAACGACATAAAATAAAATGCGGGTCGAAGGCAGATGCTTTCACCTTTTCCCTCCCTCTTCCCGCTGCCCTCTCCCCGTTAATTTATTGCCACTTGGCAGTCGTAAAAAAGGCAACAAATTAACGCCCTTGGCCAGAGAGGGAGTCCAACAAAGAGGAAGTTCAGATAAAGAGCCGGAAAGAGGGGAGCCCGGAAATGGTAAATCGGACATATTATTGTTATCGTTATCAGGTGGCCAGCTGTTATCAGCTTTCAGATGCTAAAAGTTAAATCTGCTGACCATTATTCAAGCGTTTACGTGGCTTAATCCTAGGAGAACTTTCGCACCCCACTGGGTATATTTTTTTCCCAGCACGGATCTCCAGAAATAGGATTCTAATTTAAAGTTCCGAGCCGAAACCAAGAGTACAGCCAGCCATTTAAGTCACGTCCGGCCATAAAGGGGCATATTTGTTGGCGGAGGAGTCTTCTGCCCAGTTGGAGTCATGCATAAAGTTGCTGCCATGATTTGGCCCAAAATTATAGGCAGCAGATCGTTGGGAAGTTCTTACTTGATTTTTGGAAACTTTAGCCAAGAAAAAATCTACTTTATGGGGGTCTGTTTGCTGTTGCTCAACGAGTTATTGCGTGTGTCTAGAATACGCAATGCAGACAGACATTTGATTTATAATTACAACTGCAAATATATTACACAGGTGGCTGACCCATAGTCCGCACTCCTTGCACTAGTGTTCAAATATTAAGACCCCAAAAATCAACCCAACTCTCCCGCTCCCTACTGATCTGGCTGCTGCCATAATACGTGCTCTGTATGCAACCATAAGCATAATAACAGGGGGCTCGGGCTGGGAGGGGGCTGGACAACAATCCATAGACAAAATAAACAGAAGCCTCAGAAGGCTCAGACTCCAGACTTTGACTTCGGACCAGGTCAAATGCGTAGCAACAGCAAAGCTGGGAAGACTTACTGGTGGCACTTCGCAAAAGTTTCCCCTCTTGTCGGTGCCAATGTAAAATTGTGTGTCAAATCGGAAAATGAGTCCCCAAGGAAGCTCATGGAAAGAGCACGAAATATGAACTTCGATTAGGGGGGCGGCTGGGAGGAGGACTTTAAGCAGCTTTAAGTGGTCATGAGCACGAATCGAAGAACTGGAGCCAACCCACGGCTGGATGAATTTTGCGGATGAAATGTTTGTGGGATTGTGGGTTTTGCTGATGCTGATTTGCCTGAATGCGGGAACGAGTAAGGGCTGGGCCACTGCTTGCTTACATGCAACATATGAATGAGTTAAGTGATTGGATTAGCACTCGTAACCTGCAAACCTGCAAACCTGCAAAATGGATTATTCCAGATGAGTAAAATGTGACCAAAAATGGTTTAAATCTCTTGGATTGCCTGCTACAAACCAATGCGAAAAGTGCAATTTTGCATAAACAATTTCCAACTTAGCCGCTCAATCTCTTCTTATATTGCATATACCCTTAAGATCTTATGAAAATAAACCAGTAGTTGATGGCATAACTTCGCGGCTATTACAAACGCCAATTCAATCTGATTTCAATGGCTGTTCAAGCATAATTTGTGCCTTCCCCTATCCCCTCCGGCGACGGGCTTTGGCTTAATGCGAAAAGCAAACAGAGGGCAAAGACACACACACAAGAGCCCACGCTCACACGTGCCGCACTCTCAGCTCAGAGCAACTTCTAAAATTAAAAGTGTTACAAAAAACTTTTACTTTCTTTAGTTTTTTTGCTGTGTGTGTGTGGCCCTGCTGTCGCAGAGGGTCGGGCACGGGCACAAGCAGGGCATGTAAATTAACTTTTAAAGACCACTGCAGTCGGCCGGAGAGCCATCATAGACAGCAAACACAGACGGACCCAGATACGGACGCCGGGACCAGAGCCCATCTCATGCCCATGCCCATGGCCATGCCCAAGCCCAAGCCCAAGCCCAAGCCCGGAGCCAGAGACCAACAAGTGGCGCGCGCGCTCGTGTCTTTGCTGCGGGTAATTATATTGTGGTCACGTTTAAGCGGGGCATCTGTTTTATGGAGTGTTACACTTTAACGTTGTCGATCTACAGAGCGCTTGGCAGGTAAAGAGAGAGAGAGAGAGAGGACAAACAGAAAGAGTGCGAACTCGGGCCACTCTGGCTAAATTGAATCAAGTCAACATTTGGCCTCATCCACCGAGTGGGAGTACTGGGGGTTTAGCTGGCTCTGCGGCTTTGACGGAGTTCAGGGCGGCCAAGTACAGTGGAACTTATGCAATGCCCTTGCACACCACCAACCAAATTGGGTGGCCCATGAAGAAACTTTGATTGACCAACCATGCCTGGGTATGGCTATACTTTTGAGGGCACTGCTCTACTGACTCTCTGTACATATTGATTATGATAAGTACAATCAAAATGAAACACATTTCCCTGGAGCTGTCATATGTTTGCAAATTGCCAAGCAGCTTCATTTTTTTATGGCTTTTTGATTACTACTTTGCCGCCGCAGTGCAATTACCGAGTGTGTACCACATTTGATTAGTAAAAATAAGTTTGATGCAATAAATTGTCATTGTGAAATGTAACTGCCAATGACCAGTGGACGCCCCATTCCAGAGTATATAACTTGCGTACGAGCTGCCAAGTGTATGTGATTATTTAAATAGCTAGAATTAGGCAGGTACGTAGAGCTGACAGAACGTATCTCTATCGCATCTGTAGATATCTGTTAGAGTTCCCCTTTAATGCGCCTAATGACAGCCCAGACGAGGCCCACAGACCCACAGACAACTTGACAACGTGCTCGAGCCCCCGCCATTATTAATTTAAATATCCCCAGCCTGGGCAGGGACGTTGGTTGGACTTACTCATGGACCTGGACACGGGAATTTGCATTGGAATTGGGGATGGGGATGGGGATGGGGCTGGGCATGGAATGGTGTGTGCATACACAAAATGGTCTTTGCGGTTCGCGACTGTGGCTCCGCCGGAGGTAAATTGGCTGAGGTGAGCGCTGCTCAAGAGCTCTCATTGGCGCATTTCACACGTTTGCACTGATACTTTGATAAGCAATCGGGCATGCAATTGCATAGCAACGCAAATTATGGATTATTTGTCGATTTTGGTTATGGTAATTAGCCATTTTAGGCAATAAGAAAAGAGTTATACGTTAATGTGTTCGAATACCACAAATTTAGACCTCAGTTTTCATAAGAAATTGTTTATAAGTGCATCCTTCAACAGCACAAAACAATTTTCATTTGATTAATCAGCAAAAATCTGACGGCAAAATGAACTTTTCTTGAATCTGACATAATCCATGCCATTGTGCCAACGTGGGCGGCATTTCTACCAGATCTTTTGAGTTTCCGCGTATCACCTGCCATTTAACCAAATCATTTGTTGTCTAAGGTTTTTTTGAGGCGGCTATGACTTTGCTTCTCATTTTTTTTGTGGCCAAAATGTGTGTCTCTGCCATCTCTTAGCTCATTTATCATTTTTCGTCTCAGCCCGACAACAACCCATGCGGGTACAACAACCCGGGCAAAAGCCAGGGAAAAGTAGAGGAGCACTCGAAAAGCTCATTTGTAGTCATTTGTCCGTCTGTCATATTGCCCCACAGTCGTCCCGTCCCGTTCCGTTCCGTCCCACTGTCAGCTGTGTTTTGATTGTCTTTTATTGTTTTTGCTTTCGTTTTGAATGCCATTTAAGCGTCAATTTGAAATCGCATTCACAACTGCCGACTTACGCGCCGCGCCGCTGATTTCTCGGTTTCCGCTTAAATTCCCAGTGGAGACAATGGAAATATCACGGGGATACAAAATGCTATCTATTTATAACAATGTTCTAAGTGTCAGCGTGAGAGCTCTCAAATATATTGATTATGATGTGGGGAATGATATTATAGATCCCAAGCTGCTGTTCAGGTCTTAATAGTTGAAGTCCCACCTGCATTTTGTGTTATTTTTGTTGGGGAATTATGTGTGCACTTACACTTTGTATCACATTTCACTATTCAATTGTTGGATATTCGGTTAGCTAACCGAACGGGATCAGAGTGAAGACGCGGTGTCCGTTCAAGACGGTGTCGATGCGATTTGCTGATAAAATGCAAGAAGTGAGTTCTAATTCCAGTCTCATGGAAGGGCAGGCGGGCCGAAGCGAGACAGCGATAGATCGAGAGAGCAATAGATCGAGAGAGGAGAGCGACTGATGAAGAGAGCGAAATCGAAAGCGAAAGAAGAAAAGAAACGGGAGAGCGTCTGCATAAGCTGCTGCAGAGCGGGAGCTTGCGCATGCACATGTACGTTTGTGTGTACATATGTACATATGTATGTATGTACATATGTATATGCAAGAGCATGTGTAGATTGCAATAAGAGATAACAGTGGGCAGTGCGAGTGACAAACAAGAATAGGAGTTTACGCTACTTATGCACCACTGACTATGTTCTATGAATTACGCGCTAACATTTGAGTGCGTAACCAAACATAATCAGGGTTTAAAGACAATAATGCATACATAAGTATATGAATAGAACATAATATGCATTAATAAACTTAAATTTAATGTTTATGAGCTTATTCTCCGATGATTTCACAGTTCACAAAACTTCAAGAACTCGTGCTGCTGCTTGACTTGTTGTCCGGATGAAGCTGCAATTACACTTACAATTTATGAGCCCGGAAATTTCTTTATTACTTGTCGCCGAATTGAGAGCGGGAAGGCTCTCTGTCTGTCTAACTAACCGCAAACTGCTTAAGACTATAAAGGAAGAGACGGCCGCACAGCGACCCCCGCCATAGACTTAACCGCACAGCGGAAATTCTGCTTAGCAATGCAACGGGGCTAGAAGGGGCGAGGGGAGACAAGGAAAAAGCCACTTGGTGAAAATCTAATAATGATAGAAAATATTTCTGGTCCCAGAGTTGAGTTTGAGTAGTTTATGAAGTGTGGGCGTCTGGGCTGACAATTTTCCGCAATTTCCACAGTGCTGGCAGCCGACTTTGGGATGATTTGTTATTGCTGTTGGTTCAGGCCTCGGGCATTTATAGCCCAAGCCCGTATTTATCAATGGTGTTAAGTATTATTAATAGTGCGGTTCACTGGAGGCTGGAGAAGGCTGTCAAAATTGTGCTACAAACTGTAATGAGTTTAATGGATGGACTTTCGGGCTATCACATCTAAGCCCAAGTAACGCTTCATCCTCAATCGCCTCCCTAAAAGTCATTTACGGCGGGTTGTTTGCATGCGAGCAAATGTAAAACTTGCTGGCAATTGTGCTATAATTTATCGTGACGAAAATAAAATCAACATTCTGTTGAAATCGATGGAAAGGAAAGGCACAAGTACTTGCCGCCTTGCGGAAAACAATCATAGGCTAATTTTAAGACAATTTCACGGCGCACAATTTATTTTCAGACACAGCAATCTAAGCACCAGAAGTGCAGAATAGAACGAGAGAGACGGTTGGCGCAAAATCTTAAATGAGATCTTTTGGTGGCGCACACGTAATCTGCGGGGATTCGCATTACTTAAGTCCGAGGCAAATGTCAGGCAAATGCTTTTGTTCGTCCCTCTGTCTGGCTGGTTCTACATAATGTGAATAATAATTTTGTTCATTTGGAACGTGTTGGCCGTCCAAAATGCAGGGAGACACACGGCAGCCGCAAAAACTAGCCCGAGACCCAGAGACCCAGAGAGCTCTGGAGACAATGGAAAATCGTGGAATTAGCGCTGCGTTCCACAATGAAAACAGAGCGCAAAGCGGGAAGCTGCTCTGCTAATTGCAACGTTTCAAGTTTCGTGCACACGTGTGTGTCTGGCTGTGTCTGCGTCTGTGTCTGGCAACAAGCAAACATCAAGCTGGCTAAATGAAAATCGCAGACAGTAGATGGGAGCTGAACAACAGCAGGCTAAGTGATTTGAGGAGGAACATAGTAGGAAATTAAAGAAAGAACCAACAGCCATGATGCATATTGTGTGAGAGCAACACAATAAAATGGGGCTTGTAGCACTTACAGTTTGTGCAGGATATTACATATTTCAACATCATTTAAGCAGTCAAAATAAAGAATAGATTCCCAAACGCCCCCAAGAAGGTCAAGTCGCAAACTGTATTTTAAAGCGAAGTCCCATCTGAGCCCCAAGAATTCCCCTTCCATTCGGACAAAAGGGGAAAGAACAGCCACATATGCAGTTCCCCTAATAAGTGATGGGAAAACACTTCAGCGTGGGTGCTACATGTTCGAAGAGTTTATGAAGGTCGAGGCCCAAGCCAAACGCAATAAAAGTGAGGCCCAGGGCAGATGATTAATGCTCTCAACCGTTTAATCATTCTTCAAGCAGAAGATTGCTTTTGCTTCGAGTGGAAGCAAGATATTTTTGTGCTCGTGCAAGGCGTGTCCATCAGAATTATACTCCGACTGGACAATCAACTGCAATAGACAAGAGCAGCTGCCAGTTCATCTTGGGCATCTCGCAGCCCAAATGGGACCTGGCCGGACGGACCGCACTCCCCACAGCCGAGCAAACAAAAAAGCCAAACTAAAACTAAACTCATTTAACTTTCGCCGTATTTTGATAGCATTTTACCTTGCCAGCCCGCAAGAACAACGGGGTCCAGGCAACACAGGAACAACAAACAACTGTTATCAAAATGTCATTCATTCAAATATGTACCAACTGACAAGGGGGCAAGGCACAAGGCACAAGACCTTGGTCCCTGGTCCCAGGTCCCTGTTGGCATACACTCTACAAAAGTCTACAATTTGCGTGTAAATTATGAAATTAAAGTGGAAGAGTGACAGGAACTATTCTGATTTGTTGGCAACTCGATTGAATGCTCTTCTAATATTTATCTCTAGTTATTTCTTCCAGTGTGGCTCACCCTCACTCTCTCTCTCTCTCTCCCTTTACCTCATTTGATTTTCCGCTTTCTTTCATTTGCCATTCTTGTGCCCCTCCTTTTTTTGCAGTGGCTGCCATTGAGAGCAGCACCAGCAGCAGCACATCCCCCACAATCGTCATGGTGGCGGTCACGCCGAGCATCGGATCGAGCGGCGGCAACAGCAACATTACCACCGAAGCTCCACCAGAACAGCAGCAGCCACAGGGTAAGCGCCGAAAACTAATCTGTCCCTCTACACTCCCACTCCTGGCCGCATCCACCTTTTGCTCGCAAACTAAATGACAAACAATGCGCCGCCTCTTCAAATTGTTTATAGGCCAATGCCTCCTGGACGGGCAGTGGGTGCCAGAGACGACGGTGCACTGTGAGAAGCACACAAGCTGCCGCGCCATCCAGCGGACCGGCCACTGTTGTCCCGATTATAAATGCGGTAAGTGGTGGCCCGGCCGGCATCGTTCGGATGCATTTATGCAAATCTCTTCCTTCTCTCCTCTTGCTCCACGCGCAGATTGCGAAAAGGATGGTAAAACTTATGCCAATGGTTATAAATTGGTCGATCCGGATACTCCATGCACTGTCTGCTACTGCAAAGGTGAGTTGATTCAGTTTACGGGGAGTGTTGGCCAAAAGGACATTGAGCGAGCGAAATATAAACTCCGATTCGGGCTTGGGCACCATGAAACTTGTTAACTTTCATTAGAAACAGGAGCTAGAAAATTACATTGCTGTAGATAACTTCAAAAGTATTTTGAAATATATTTAATAAATGGAAAACTCTATAGTTGTTCCCTCCCTAATTTCTTATCCATGCAACCACAATGTGCCACAGCGAAAAACTTGACTGGGGCCGCTAGTTTTCAATTAATTTTTGTGAAATAAATTCCTGTATAAGAAAATAATTTCACGAACTTTTTGACTTATTTAAACTGTATTTTGCTTTATGAACTTGTTCCCACTTACTTCGTTTTTAATGGCAGGGTAATCTTTCTATCGGTTTAGTAACTTTCTCGAAATTATGAGCAGCGACAGGGGGACGCGGCTCTACTCCTATGACTTCTTAATTTTCATCGCGCTTGTCGACAAAGGTGAAAAATATAAATAAAAAGAGAGGAACCACATTAAATAAACATTTCCAGTTTAAAAAGTATTTTATAATATTTTATGTGCTGGACAATTATTTAGCTGTATTAGCTGTAAAAACACTACATTTTTGTTCTTTGTGGTAGCGCATATAAATTTTTACAGTCACTTGTTCACAGTGTGGGATAAGACAGGAGCTGGCATGTGAGAGTTGGTTGCTTTAGGTCTTATATTGGCAATATTTTGTTGTGCAAATTGTAATGTAAATATTAAGTCGAGGAATATGAAGTGGCAGATGTTGCCACTACACTTTTCATAGTGGAAGTACCAAAGCAATCACACCCGATTCGTTACAGGCGGCGAAGTGGTTTGCAGCTCAGTGACCTGTTTCCGGCGGGACGACTGCATGCCCAAATACGTGCCCGGCCGCTGCTGCCCCGAGTACGACAATTGTCCGAGTGAGTGCCGCACATTGTGAGCTTCATTGAGTTCTAGACTAATGTTTTCACCCACAATTCACAGTTTTGGACAACAATCCGCCGCTTTCCAGCGAGACGAGCAGCACGAGCACCACGACAAGCACCCAGAAGCCGGCTGGCGTCGCGCAGTCCGCTGGCTTCAACTGGAACATAACCATTAAGGAGATCACGAAGCCCTCTGAGATTCGGATTACCGATGATAACAAATCGAAGTCGGCGATTCCCACCAGAAAGTCGGGAGTTACCACCGAGGGAGCACCGGCATCGTCGGCAGCAACAACAACCTCGAGCAACTCCGTGGCGAGTACAACAGATGCAACAACAGCAGCAACAGCAACAAAAGCAACAACAGCAGCAGCAGATTCAACAACGGCAACAGAAGCAACAACAACAACTGTCGTGATATCATCCACAGAAGCAGCGACAACAACACCAGCAACGTTGGGACAGTTGGGACAGCAGCTTAGCCAAGACACCAACCCGAAAGTACTTCCCGGCACTTCCAGCAGCGAGAGCTTAAAGCTTATTGCCGCCGCCTCGGCGGGTTTCATAGGTCGACCACAAAGCGGCAACGAAGTGGAACAGAATACAAAGCTGCCAGCCGATGGTCCGCTGCCCTTCGCCGAAAACGATCCCAGCAAGGTCAGCTTTAAGCGGGAATTCACCACAGAGAGGCCGAGCACCCAGGGATACGAGGAATCCGGAGCTGTGGCTGTGGCTGCGGAGGCTGCTGTGTTCATTGAGGATGCGTCTGTTGAGCTACCCGACGGGGAACAGGAACCAGACACAGCGGGTAGTGACAACATCTACCACATAATCTCCACAACTGAAGGTCCCAGCTCGAGCTCCCCACTGCCAGGAAGCAGCAGCCCTAAAGGGAGGAACAGCACTGAGGCAGATATGAGTACGGAGGGACCCGGCAGTAGCACTGAGATGCCGCCCATGAGCTCCACCCAACACATGGATGCGGATGAGGATGTGCCACAAGTAGAGTCCAATCCGGCGTATCCCTCCCTCCCCGAAGATGACTTCAGCTTGCGGGACGTCAACTTTCCCTTGGTGGACCTGGAGGATATAGCTGACTCTTATGCCAAGGATGAGCCGAGGAGCATTCTGCGGAGTCCCTTCGAGGTGGACAACAAGCGTACCAAGGTGTTTCAGGATTCCACTGTGGATGGCAGCGGCAGCGGAAGTGGCAGTGGGGACATGGAGCCCCATCTGGAGGAATCCTCGACAGTCGGTCACAGCAAGGAGCGCAGCTCGATGGTGCCCCTCCTCATGTACAGTGCGGAGGATAATTCCGGGGAAACGCGCTTTCAGAACGCGAGCGATCTGCAACTGGAGAATGTTGGCCGCAGGCAGAAGGAGAGTGAGACAAGCGAAGAGCTGATGGGGGGTAGTGGGGAAATCAAAGAACCCACCACACCGCGAACCAACCCCAGCACTGCCTTGGACATCGATGAGCTGGGCTCCGGTGCCGGTCAACTGCAGGCATCGAGCGCTGTGGATCCCAAGGCCGATGCCGAGAGCCTCAAGCTCGACGAGAGCCAAGAGACTGTAGCCAAGATGACCTCAGCAGATGACAAATCGTCGGTGCGTGCCGAAAAGAGTTTAGTGGAGCTGGCCATGCCCCTGGGACGGCTCTACCTGCAGCGTATCTATTAGTCGGCAGCCAGCGGGATCAAGAAACCAATCCCTAATTGTATATAAATATATTATATACACTCCAAAGCCTTGGAACTCTTGGAAACACACAACGAAAATCCAACAATCGAAAGGATCGAGTGTTAGGTGTAAGTAGTCAGAAAGTGAGTAGGGAGAGAGTTCTCCTGGGAGCTATAATTTCCATAGACTGCATCGGAATTTATCAACCATAAAACATATGAAAATTATCCTACGATTAGCAATGCTGGGCTCTCCAAATGCAATAACTAAATGTCTCTGTATTGGTTTAGCACAATACGAACAGGCACCGCATAAGGTATATCCTATGATTATCTTTTATTTTTACGTAAACCCCATATCTAGTAAGTGCACCATAAGCATTCTATCATTACCGCACTCACACACACCCCACGATCGAAATTCATCGCCATTTGTTGAACTTGTTTTATCTCATCCAGAATTTATTTAATTTGTAACTTATTATGGAAATGATTTGTAAACGGAAAGCCGATTGATGTGATTTATTTGCTCTAAAGGTGATTTATTTAGTCCTCTTCGATTTGAAAAGCTTTTAAGTTTAGACTGAATATGAAAAGGTTTTTAATTTAAAGCAACTTACACGTACACCTACTTTAACAATTAATTTATACACAGAATTTAATTAATTTAAACTTGGCATGAAATAAACATTTTCATCGACATTAAGTACTGAATGTTTAGTATTCGTTTCCAACTCTCGCCTGAATTTTAAAACTATTAAAATTAATACATAAAAACTAAGGAGAATGCAAAGTGTCAAAATGATAACTTAATCATTTTTTGTATTTAAGTAATAACTTATTTAAGCGATTATCCCCCCCACACACACACACACACAGAACCACACAAAGTTTTTTGAGGTACGATAAACCATAATCTAGAAATACTTTAAATAGTGTAAATTTAGCATCAAGTCAATTTTCAAATGTATGAATTATATAAAAACAAACAAATATTTAATTTAATAAACGAGAAAATAAATAATCTCAATAAATACCATTAAGAACTTTGGGAATACCAGACTTGAACCAGACTTCTCCTAAGAAGACCCGTAAAATGTTCATTTGGTTATATTCAAAGGTCTTCCCTGTCCTAGCCAGCGATTGCATAAGCAGCATCAGCAACGCCCTCTCGGATCCCTCATTACACATGCACGAACATGAGGCGGCAATTACCCAGAAATTAAATAAACAAAACGAAGCCCGAGAAAAAATGAACGAAGACCACAAGCACGACGACGACAACTGTTGCATCACGGCAGCTTCGCCTGCGCCGCGCTGCCGCTGGACTCGGGTTACCCGCAGACGCCAGCAGCAGCAGCAGCAGCAACTCGTATGTACCGTATTGAACTTTAATGCACAATCGCACAAAGAGTGTAGCTGTCGCTTATGTAACAAGGTTGAGGATACAACAACCAACGCAGCTGGTAGCAATGTAACTGTTCATTTGTATGCGCCCCGGGATCGGCGAGGAGAAAGTCAGCGAAGAGCGCATTAGGAGAAAAAGCTAAAAAAATACGAAATAAATCACATCAGACCGACCCCCGCGATCACTTTCGATCAAACATTTAAGCGCCAGAGAGGAACCAACGGGTTTCGGGGCGGGGGGTATGACTTTCGCTTTGGCTAGAGCAGAAGATAAATTACTGTGATTAAATTACTTTCATTTTTGTTTTGGTTTTTTTTATTATTTTGGAAACTTAACAAAAGATGCGAAATGGAAATGATCTAACAAATAAAGTCTTACATCTTAATTGCGTCCAATCTGATCGACCTGGGCCTGCAGATTGTTGATCACCTCTGAGGGCACCTGATCGCCCAGGATCTCAAAGAGATTGATGCGCTGGTTGCCGGGTATCTGCTCGTAGGCACCGAGCTCAATGCCCTCTTGCACATTCTGTATTTGGGCATCCTTGGGTATGAGTAGGGTTTGCTGTGCCTGTCGAATGGCTTCGTTTGTGTAGGCGGCACCCTCGCGGCCCTGGGGCAGGGCTTGAGCACCGGCCAGGATCAGGGCCAGCATCGAACACAGCGCGAACACTTTCATTTTTGGTTGAGGATATTTTAACTGCAAAAGATGCGCGATTTGTAGATTTAATTTAGTTAATCTTCAAACAAACATTCACGTAGACTCATTTTCACGAGTGATTTAAGTCATTTTCAGACCCTATCTTACCTTGCGCGTGACGTTTGTTGTAATGTTTCGGCTGCGCAGGCGGCGGGCTTGTTTTATAAGCTGAGCTCCGACGCTGGAAGACACCAAAGGCTGGAAAGCTTCAGCTCTTTCTTTTTGTTTCGTTTCGTTTTCTGGTTTTTGTGCAGCTCGCAGGAAAAAAACACAAAACATAAAAAGTAAAATTACTTCCAGTCAATTCCATATCCCACCGACCATATCCCATAAACTTATACATGAAATGTTGTTTATACGAAATTTTTCTTGGGCATTTGTCCAAATTTAATGCGAAGGTTGAGCGCTACTTCAGAAATGTCAAGAGGCATTTAACCTTCCAGTGCCCACTTAACCACGAAGTGGTCTTTCAGGTGCTATCTGGTTCATATTAATAGCATGAATATGTACAATTACCAGTCTTTGACGTACACACATATGTGAAGAGTCATTTACCATTGCTGGCATCGTTGGAAGTCTTTTTTATATTTTTCCACATCTCGTTTTCCACATTTTGCGAAAGATTGACAGAAAATAGAGACAACATGCTGAAAATCATCTGCACCTGAATGGCTTACAAAACATTTATAATTAGCTTATGCATGTGTTTATGTACAAAGACTTAAAGCATAAATTTTGCGGCAACAAGATTTAAATTTTTGCAAAATAGGTTTCCCGATAACTTTTTACTAATATATATCGCTAAAACAAAATCGATAGCAGCATGCCCAACACGCGTTTTGGTATTTTTTAGTGTTTCTTTGTCGCGCTACTTGCTGCTTGCTGGTTTCTTTTAAATTGTATTCGTATTTAAACTACAAATACTTTACTTTACAGTTGCATTAACTAATGTACAGACATATATTGTTTAAACACCGTTCTCCACAATCAGTAATCACTCAGAGCAGCGGTCGTAGCACAGCCGAGAAGCAACAACAAATTTGAGTGCCGCCTACCCTACACGCACGTGGGAACGGTGATGGAGGTCGACAACGGCGAGGGGCAGGTGCAAGTTCACCTCAAAAGCAAACAAGAACAGTAAGTGCCGCAGATTGAACTCCGCATATTAATCCAAGTGTCCCTTTGCAGCTATGCAGTGCCAGACGTTCCATATGCCATCGATGGAACAGTCGCTACATCGGAGCTGAACACATTCGTGAATGCCTTGCTCCTTAGCAAGGGAAGCTCTGCCGTGGATTTTGATTTCCTGGTCTTCGATGAGTACCTGAGGGGTCGCTTGTGTGACCATCTGAGAGAGAAGGCGATCAGCTTTGAGGATGCCATAGAAATTGAATATGTAGAGCGCTTCCCCGCCCCGGAGCCACAAGACTGCTTACTCCACGACGACTGGGTCTCGGCAGTGAAGGCCTCTGGCAAGTGGATTTTGACTGGATGTTATGACAACACCTTAAACATCTGGACGAACAAGGGCAAGCACATTCTCACGATCCCCGGCCACACGGCTCCCATCAAAGCTGTGGACTGGATTTCACTGGATGACGACACCGGTCGCTTTGTGTCCAGCTCGCAAGACCAAACGGCCATGCTGTGGCAGTGGAATGTTGGCGCCAATACTGTTGAATGTGTTTCTGTGTGCAAGGGTCACGAGAGGGGCGTTGATAGTGTTAGTGTCAGTCCAGATGCACAGCGTTTTGCGACTGGATCGTGGGACACAATGCTTAAAGTTTGGTCAGCTGAGCTGGAAGATGCAGGAGAAGGAACATCAAAGCGCATGAAGGAGAGCGGAGTTAGAGTGAGTCCAAAATAATTCCACACTGAAATCATTTCTAACGCTTTTTCTTTTGCAGACCCCAAAAATGACTCTTCAGGGACATCGCGAAAGCATCTCTGCAGTGCAGTGGATGGATGCCAGCACCCTGCTCACAGGCAGTTGGGATCACACACTAAAGGTGTGGGACCTCAGCCTGGAAGGCATTAAGGCCGAGATATCCACAAACAAGTCAATCTTCGATGCGAGTTATTCTAAACTAAATCACCTCATTGTGACGGCATCAGCGGACAAGAATCTGCGACTGTACGATTCTAGAACAAACCGTAAGAGCTTACAAAATTACTTAAAAATCTAATTTTTATTCAATTTAATTGTCTTTACAGAGGGATCCGTTGTGCGAAACACCTACCTGGGGCACAATGCCTGGGTCCAGACCGTGATGTGGTCCACTACAGAAGAATTCCTTTTCGTGTCTGGCTCCTATGATAACCAAAACAAGCTGTGGGATTGCAGGAGCCCAAAGGCTCCTCTTTACGATCTGCTGGGCCATGGAGAGAAGGTCTTGGACATCGACTGGTCCAACCCCAAGTATATAGTGTCCGGCGGCTCAGACAACACGGTTCGTGTGTTTAAATCGCGCAAGGCACTAGTAGAAAATATGGACACAAAATAATGCGTTCACCAACCCCACCACCTACTTTTCAAACAACATTTATAAACATAAAATGAATAAGTTTAAAATAAATAATGCCCTATCGTCAGGGCAGCGATAGTTTGGCTGGACTTACCGTATTTTGCAGTTTACAGATACCGAAAATACACATGTTCAGAACAAAAATGTTTTAAGTCCGCTTGGAAAACTTAAGGAACATTAAATAAAGGGAATAGCGTTCACAAATGTCAATACTACCGGTTGGCAAGTAACAAGTGGTCAGATTACGTGAATTTTTATTTCCACCTAAGTATGGACCCTAGTTCAGGACCCCGTTGACTAAATCCGGGTGACATGAACAGAGAACGGCCAGACGGTATTTAAATACTACCACGAAATAATTATAAGAAACTTGAACAAATTCAACTTAGTTCCGGTGAGAGATATATGTTATACGTATATATATATATATACATAATTTGTTTCTGGAATAAAAGTGGACTGATATACAAGCAGAATTTTACAAACACTTCCGTTTTCCGCGGCTTGAGTTGATAATGTTGTTTATAGAGGGGGCTCAGTGGGTTAGGCTCGTTTAATCCTCTGTATATTTACGGTATATTTGGATTTTGGTATATTTCTGATGGCCATGCGGTATATTTTATTGATAAATCCGCGGTCACACTGCTTCGGTCTTAATCATTCATATATTTAAGTATTTTTTACTAAACAAAAGCAGCAAACAAAAGCAAAAAGTGTTAAGTCAACCGAGATAAACGTGAACCAAACCGGCCAAAGACCCCGAAAGGTTTCCTCACCCACAGCGCAGGAAAGTGTGTGTGAGTGCAAGGGAGCAGGCGGCAGGTCAAGCGACAGGGGCAAGAAAATCTCTTTTTGCAAGTGTCGCTGTCGCTATAGAAAAAAAGTGAAAGAAATTGTTAAAGTGAGGTGTGTATTATTTAAGGAGCAATAAAAGTAAACCAGCAAACCAAAAGTTACAGCAAATAATAAAATTGTGCAATCATGCTGCATGCGGTAGCTTAGACGTCGGCGGCGGCAGTGGCAGCGGCGGCACCGCGTTTTGCAAATGTCTGCTGATTGATTTTTACTGCGACATGCAATTCGGCGAAAAAGCCATCCCAACTGTGGAAACTCTTCCACATTTTTTCTCAAGTGGGGAAACCTTTCCGCTTTCAGACAAATTACTCCCTGCTTGCGGCAGTAAGAGCCGCGCATTGGGCATAGTCGAGTTTGCCAAAATGGCCGCTGCTGAGCGCTGATTAATATTACACAAAAATTGTGCTCGGCTTGCCCTCGAATCAGGCTGATAAATCTCTGAATTTCAGCACGTTGCCCGATGCTCAGACAATTCCTCGGAGAATTCGGGTCAAGGCCCTACCACCACTCTCACTTCTCACTCTCCACTCTCTCCCTCCCTACTTGCAGCCTGGCAGACATGTCTTCAACTCCAGCAGCGGCAGCAGCCGCAGAAGTGGCCACCTCCAGCGCCAGCTCTAATTCCAGCGCCTCCAGCACAGCCAGCACTGCCAACAGTCAACCCACATCCACCGGACCAGCGCCGCCGGCCCGTGGTGGAAGAGGCTCCAATGCCAACGGTGGCGCCTCGGGCAGCAACTCGGGGGGCAATGACGAGCCACGCAAAGATGCCAAGCCGACGCCTCGAATATCGAAGGCGCTGGGTACCTCGGCCAAGCGCATACAGAAGGAGCTGGCCGAGATCACACTGGATCCCCCACCGAACTGCAGTGCTGGCCCGAAGGGCGATAACTTGTACGAATGGGTGTCCACCATCCTAGGTCCGCCCGGGTCCGTGTACGAAGGTGGCGTGTTCTTCCTCGACATACACTTCTCGCCGGAATATCCATTCAAGCCGCCCAAAGTCACATTTCGCACTCGCATCTATCACTGCAATATCAATAGCCAAGGCGTCATATGCCTGGACATACTGAAGGACAACTGGTCGCCAGCGTTGACCATATCCAAGGTGTTGCTGTCAATTTGTTCCCTGCTTACAGACTGTAATCCAGGTAAGAAATCCACTTGCAACTCACGGAATTCGCAACCAACTTGACTCTGGTTTTTCTCCGCTCTTAGCTGATCCACTGGTGGGCAGCATTGCTACGCAATACTTGCAGAATCGAGAAGAACACGATCGAATTGCGCGTCTCTGGACAAAGCGGTAGGTTCAAGTTATGCAGCTCAAGAGTATTTTTAACCAATAAACTAATATTTTATTCATTTATTTAGGTACGCAACATGATGCGTAAGTTTTTGCAAAACACTTGTACCACAAACCGAAAACTGCAACCACAAAAATGAAAATTCGCATCTTGATAAGGAGAAACTCTATTTTATAAATATATATTACACTATGCTAAACACTAAACCTAAATTAACAGTAACAGTAACAGTAACAGTAAAAGTAACAATTACCATACGACACAGGGACGTGTAACTCAAACAGTAACCGCCAAGAGCCAGAAATAGTCGATTCCTTTAAGCCTACAAATTGTAAAAAAAAACATTTGAAGTTTTCTAATGTTGTATTTATTTTGGTCGCTTGGAAACCACACAAAATTGAGCAAAAATAACAGGAAAAGTCATCCAAAATCCAAACACACTGCACTGTCATTCAACTGCATAAATATAAATACAATTAGTCTACTTCATATGTGTACAGTGTTAAGTGGAAAGGAAGGAAGCTAAAGCTAAATACAAGTAAAAAGAGAGAGCGTATTTTAATGCGTAAAAACCTATAGAAAAATCAACATCAGGTCAGGGTCAGGGTCGGGTCAGCAGATTCAGTAGCCTCTTTTTTAAATCGCAAAAGGACCGCAACAAAAGCAAATTCTCAACGACAAAAGACTAAAACAAAAACGATTTATGTATACAAAATTTAAGACAACTTTTCCAAATTCCAAAAAAAAGAAAAATAATCAAATTTTTGTTATTTATATAAAAAAAACTAAATTCGGTTTAATTTTTAATGTGATATCTGTAAGCGTATTATATTTGTTCTTTTTGGCCAACTGTTTTCCAGTAAAAATGAAAGACTTAACACCATTTTTTGAGCTGCCGCAACAACTGTCATTTCCTTGCGGTACTTTAAACTTAAAAACAAAATCAACTACGAGCATAATTAGCAGCAGCAAAATCGAAAAAAATATATACAGAAACAGACGACAACCAGCTTCCTATTATTTTGTAGTTTTAAAGACCAACCACAAGAGTCAAAGAATCAATGAGAAAAACTGAACATTAAAATATAATAATAAATAAATACAAATGTAAGTTTTGGCGTAAATACAATACAAAAACGAAACAAAACAGAACCGGCAATTAGGATGAAAAAATATCTTAATAAAAAAAAAAACAGAATAAAGGAAATTATATGAAAAAGTGAAGACACAATTTTTAAGTTAAGTTCACATTTATTTGATATAATCGTACATTTGTTTATATAAAATATGTTTCTCATTACAGTACTAGTCATAATTATATGTACCGACACGTTCCACCGACACTACCATGGAACAACTCAAAAGTCAATTCGCAATTCCCGTCCCTGGTCTGTTTTAGAGGTACATTCCGTTGACCAGGAAATCCGCCTCCTGCGAGTACGGTGTCTTGCCGCCCACACGCCGAGCCCTTCGGCCCACTGTCCGCATGCGGCAGCCGATGAGGATGGCCAGCGCGGCGGTCACGAGCAGGCCGAACGTTAAGGACAGCACAGCGCCGCCGGGACGCTCCGAGTGCCCATCGTGATCGCGAAATTCCAGAGCCAGATTCTCGTGAATCATTTTGTATTGTTCATGCACCGGCCCCACAGGAACGGGCAGTGCGGGCACTTCCTGCTGCTGCTGCTGCTGCTGTTGAGTCTGCTCGAGGGCTAGCTCTATGGGGTCCTTGGCGGCGGTCTTCGCCTTGACCTTCTTGTGCTTGCGCTGCTTCTGTGGAAAAGTTAGAGTTAGTTCGGGAAAAGTAAAAAAAAATGGGAAATTTCTCACTTTCTTGGGAGCTTCTGTGGACTTTTCCTCCTCGTAATCATCATAGTCCTCGTCAGCTCCCCCGGCACCCTGGTTCTTGCCATGTGTGGGCGCTGCATTCAGGACTGGCAGCATAGCCTGCTGTGGGACGGGCACACTTGGAGCTGACCCGTATACTTGGCTTTGTTTCTGAGGTGCCATTGGAGCTGGTTGCTGCACCTGCGCCTGTGGCCATGCCGCACTTTGCTGCTGGACAGAGGATGATGGCAGTTGCTGCTGCTGTTGCTGCGGTGGCGACAAATACATTCCGGAGCGTGGCAGCGACATCCCATACACAGAGCCAGCCGCCATGGCTTGATTATTGTCATAGCCGGGCAATTGGAGCTGTGCTGAATGCCCCTGAACCTGAACCTGCCCCGGTCCCACTCCCTGTCCCTGGCCACTTGACACCTGCTGCAATTGGAGGCCGCCTTTGTGGCTGAATATGTGGCTCTGCTCATCTGCAAGAGAGAATTGAATCGTTTCAAGGAAGTGCTATAGAGTGTGTCTCTGGTTAACGCAGCAGCTAATTGAATTAATTACGAGTGGACACAGACACTCACACTCGTCAATTAATTTCGAGCGACTCCAGCTCCCATTACACACAATGGAAACAGTTTCCCAGAAGCAACCCAACCCGGCGACCACAGTGGAGTGGAGGAGGGTGAGCTTGATCCCGGACAGCCAGTTCATTAACCGACTCGTCTTACATCTTTTCTAAACATTTATGCAATTATTACTATCTGTATTAGTCTCTTGTTTTGCTTATTTTTGTTGCATAGGAAAGTTTTCAGCTTGGCAGCTAGTTGTGGAATTTTATTCAGATGCAACTACTGCATGAGATAACTGATACAAATTGTGGAGGAAATCGTAATTCCACCTTTAAGGGAACTCTGGCTGTTGTTATCTTTTATTCGCTCAGGCAGTAGGTGGTCCAGTTGGAAATTCAGTTCATTTGAGTTTACTTTCCTCTTCATGCAATATAATTGTGGAACACTTAATGCGAGATAACTCAATGGCAGAATTAATCTAATTTTAAGATATGAAAACAAATCAGAGCTGAGAACATAATTCTATCATCTGATGTTTAAAATATTAGTATTGAATTTCCCTCTTGCTTCTTTTAGTTTCATTTATTTAACCATCTATGTATACTAACTACCTATAGTTACTTACCATTATTCAAAACTTCACCCTGTGCTTGTGCCAAATGGATTTGCTGCTGCTGCTGCTGCTGTTGCTGGCCATCGACTAATATCTTGCGATTGGCCCAAGCGGCAGCATCCTCGCGATTGTTGGCCATTGGTGGAGGTGGCGGCGGTGGTGGCGGTGGGCCCAGAACTATAACATGTTGCTGCTGCTGCTGGGGCAATGTCTGAGCTGGAACCTGCAACTGCTGCTGCATGGGCGGAGCTGGCAGATATTGCTGCGGGGCCAGGGGCTTGACCAGATCCGGGTTGCTGCCGGGAGGCTTGGTGACCGGTGACGAAATGGTAATGCACTGAAAGCAAACAAACAAAACATTCCAGTGAAAGGGCAAGGGAAGTAGTTATGGTACTTACTTCCGGTCCCTCGTCGCTGCCATCCTCGCATTGGGGTATGCCGTCACAGGCGTTGTAGACAGCGATGCACTCGCCCGAGTGGCAAGTGAACTGGAAGCGACCGCAACTGCTGATGGGAGCTAGAAAGGGGTAAATGTTCGACAGTCTCTCATTGGAATTGCTGCAAGTAAACGAACCACTTTGGACCGGGGCAACCGCTGGCTGAGCCACACCCGATGGGACAGAGGCAGCCGCCGCAGCAGCAGCTGAAGCTGTGGACACCGTTGGCTTGTCCCGCGCTTCCGGCTTTAGCTTGAGGTTGCTCAGCTCCCACTCCTGCTGCGAGATGTTGTTGCTGGGAATGTGCGGCAACGGAGTTCGTGGAGTGCTGGCCACTTCGCTGGGCGCGGCCTGGGGCTGGGGCGTCAGCACGGCGCTCGTGTAGTTCGCGTGCCGCGTGAACTTGCAGTGGAAGTTCTCTGGCGGACCACACTCGAACAGGTAGCAGTAGCCACCGGCTTTCCGCTCGAAGATGTACACATCGCAGGCGTCCGTCTCGCAGCACAGGCGCTCGCACTCCTCAATGGTGTCCAGCTCGAGGCCCTGCAAGTACTTGCCCCCGATCGCCTGGGACTCTCCGGTGCGGATTATCGTGTTCTTGTGTACATCAAAGTGGCCTGCGAATCAAGTGGAAGCATGAGTCTATGTGTGGTAAATTCTTTGTGCTCTGACACCTTACCTATGCACACCTCTAGGTCCATCCGCTTGGCCAGTTGATGCTGCACAAACGGACTGGCCTGTGGCGCATTCACCACATACTCCGTTGCTTCCACTGCGACGAGCAGCAGCAACGCAGCCAGCGGCAGATTGGAAAACATTTGAGAGGCGAACCTGGTGTGGAGGGGGAGCAGGTGGAGTAGCGCAGAGGCTGGTCGAGGGCTTGGCGTGTTTACAAAATTTCTCGTTTATTGATTTTTGCGTTTGCCTCAATTTTCACTACCATCTGCTTCTGCCGCGTCACAACTAAACGTTCACAGATTGTTATTTATTGTACGATTTTCCACTGTTTCAGGCTGTATTTTTTTTGTGTTGCCTTGAAACAATTTTCCGAAAACGAAACAAAAATACAGCATTCAGCTAAAATGTAAACCAATGGAAAGTCCCTAGCAAATTGCTGACTTTCTCTTGCTGTGGGGGTGAACGCGACAAAACACAACCCTTAGTCGGGGAAAGCTTTGGGGCTTTTGTAAACAGCTGTTGGGCTGGACTTTTATCGATAACGGGATGTTCCAGGGAAGAGAGAGAGAGACGGAAACCGAACGAAGGAAAGCTCATTCTGTCCTTTCCAGTCACCATATGGTGCAGCCGGCTCGGCTCTTCTCATATCTCAGCAATGAAAATCGATGAAAAGCTCGAACTTATCTTTTGCTGGAGTCTTTAATAATTCAGCATTTTGCAAGGATGATTTGAGGACTAAAGCAGGGGATGAACGTGAACTTAAATTAGTTCTTATTTTGGAGAGGACATTCGAATAGCCACAAAGAGTTAGTCCTAGAAAACATATCAAAGCCCATTGCAGAATAGGAACCTTTTACCAGATTTACATACAAATGTACATATGTATATGTATATGTATGTACATCAAGCGCTAGACTATCATTACCACATCCCCGGGACGGCACCTCTCCATCTGTAATGCCAGAGGGTGCACTGTTAGACGGCGCATGCGCTGTGTCCAGCCTTGCAGCTTTAAGGCGGTCAATGGGAACTTGAAAAATGTTAATGAAAATAAAGAGCGTCTGCCACAATTTCGTGCACGTGCACTCCCCGTTGCCCATTAAAACACCGGAGCGAACATTGCACAAAAGGGAATGCAAAAACAGCGAGCAGCCAACGGCAAACTCTTTCGGGACAGTGCCAACCCCCAGTTAGGAGCAGCAAAGGAGCAGAGGGAGCGGGCAAAAAAGCATTTGGAGTCATAAAGTGGGCAAAATGCTGGAGTCTGGGAGCAGCATAACAACAACAAAAAACCATTGCATATGTACATATGTATATCACTGCAGCGCGGCACCCTCGCTAGTCAAGTGGGCGTGTTGGAGTTGCCATTTATGTACATAGAAGTACTGTTAACACCTGAAATGGAGATCACATTATGTACAAGCGAATTGATCAAGCGATAAGAAAGAGTTTAACATATCTGTGTGTAAGAAATTACTAAATATTTGAAGTCTTCTTTCCTTTGACACTTTGTGCACTTCTTCGAGGATGCACTGTAAGCGTACAGCAAGCATCCACATGCACACACATAATATGTACTCTGTGTGCTTATGTTTGTAGCTGTACATATTTATGTACCTTGGGCTGTGCTAATGCAAGAGTCTGTGCATTTTCTATTGCACTCGATGCACACGTTACAATTTCGACATTTTAGTGCCCTGAAGCTGGTAAGCCTTTGGTTGGGAATACTTTAATGTGTTTACCCCTATAGATGAAGCTCCACCAACTTATCCTGAATTTATTGTCCATGCGGTACAAATTTCTATGTAATTCTCCTTTATGTTTTCCCTTTTAAGTTTTGTTCTCTGAAAATATTTGTATAAAGGGCATCACCGCTTATATTGCAGCTTCAATGCACTCTCCGCGCGGCTGGCACCGGCTATGTTAATGTTTTTGAACGAAGCAAAAAGAACCCTTCCATACAAGGGCTCTCTGCACGGAGGGCGTGGCACATTAGGGGTGTTTGAACGCTGATTACATTCAACTAAAAAGTGATTTTCGTTTATTTTTAGCACCCAACAGAAAGCGCTTAGGGTTTGCCCCATAATTACTTTGCTCTTAGAGCGAGCGACTGGCGATGTTTGGTTCTGCGGGAATTGGTAATGTGCAGCACTTGCGAAGACAATGCAGCAATGTTTCTGTCTGGCCGCCCAACTATTTCAAGAATTTTGCTTTTATATTTCTACTTGTTTCGACATTTTCCAGGAAAAGTTCATGAGTTTGCATGACTTGTGGGAGTTTGCGCTTTTCCTTGAATGAGGGTTAATGACACAAAACGTGCACTGTGCATTGTTTGCATACATACATATGTACATACATATGTATGTATGTACTATGTATGTACTACTAAGTATGTAACTATGTATTTATTTGCTGCACATAAATATTTTACCAGCGAAAAGCACAAAAGCGGCAATGACCCCATACAAAATGTTTGAATTTAAGTTACTTTTGATATGTTTTTTGATGTTTCCTGCTTTTTAAAAGAAAAACCTATCCATTTCCACTATGTCGAAAAAGAGATAACAAATAGAAGTATTTTTATCCACAAATTACAAATCGCACGGCTAAGTTGAAGCCGCCTAAAAAAGTTATTCGCGTCCTCTGAGCAACTTTTTACGGTCGTGTCACAGACGTCGAGACGCCGCGGCCGTCTCCAAAGTTCAATAACATTGAGGAGGGGACAGAAAGAAAAATGTATAGACACCGCCCCTACATCCCACCTGACAGGACTCGTAAAGCAATTCGGACATAAAGGACATGTGCACGCTCTACCCAAAAGCTCGTAAATTTCATACGTTTAGCGAAATGGAAATGGAAATTTCACCAGACGCACCACAGAGAGAAGAGAGAAGAGCGGAGAGAAGGCTAGCTGAGGTGGCATATGCAGAGTGACGGGCGTCTGGGGATGTGACTGACTGACAAGACATGTTGGGGTCCGGGCCTTCGCTCTCTGCGTTGCCAGGTGTGTTCCTCGTTAGACTCGTCTCGTGGTTGGCTTTGTGTGGCCTTGCCTCTACAGAACTTGTTATGTTTTTAGCCAGAAAATCCCAGCCGCTCATTTATTAGATACCAAAAAGCTCAACGAGATAAACTCTGAATGAATGTATGCCGTGGTAAGGCAAAAACAAAACAAACTCACAAAGAAGATACATAAAAATGTACATCAGCTGCAAATACTAAGAACAGCTTCTGAAGTAAGCGTTTTTATTTATGGAAATTACAAGTTTTTAGTTAATAGTTGAGAACCCAACCAAACCCTTTAAATTTCATTCGACACTTGGCTCAGCCTTACTCTAAACTGCCAATTGGGTTCGTAATAAGTTTGGCTTAAACTTGCTGTCCAAAAGTAACATAAATTAAGGCAGTAAATAGTCGGGTTTATTGACATAAATAAGTTTTAAAGTTGCGAACATTTGAATGATAAAGGAATAGGCCTCGCATAGCAGCAACCACCAGCCCGATCTTAGATAGAGAAAGATTCCAAGTTCCACATGTGAGATGTGTAATGTGTTACTTTTAGGAACAAGTAGTACTATTTTGCTGTGCTAATTTTTAAAAGGCAAATTTTGGTGAAGAACGAAGGCGACTAGAACTATTCTTTATTGGGAGTGATGACGTACAAAATGTTCGCACGTCTTCGACCAAACACTATTCCCCGCAAAGGCGTTTAGACAAACCCGAAACAAACCTCTGCACTGATGAACTGCTGGCCCAAGAAGTCATTAATTATATGAGAAAAATAAAATAAATAAAAGCGAAGAAAACTTTCAAATGCTCAGACAACGTCGCGACTGCTGGAGCAATTCTCGGAGCTATTGCCGTCGGGGAATGGGGAATGGGAATGTGGCCTAGACAGACGGCCGGGGGGGTGGTTGCCCAAATTGAATTAATGGCAAGCATAAAGGCGAGTCTTTCATACAACAGCCAAAGCGTCAAGGAACCCTCAAGTGTCAGATATTATGGGGGAATGGCGGGTGCCGAGAGTGCTTAACCACACAACAAATGCGCAACAAGGGGCCATAGAAATGGGGACAGGGTGTGAGATGCTGCTGATGGGTCTGCAGATGAACTCTTGAACTTGGCAGCAGCCAGAGTTCAATGATTTGGCCAAAGCAAATCCCAAACGCTGGCAAACGCATGCCAAGGGTCACAGGCCTTTGCCTAGTTTATCTTTATTATTGCAGTTTATATGCATAAACTAAGAACTCAAGACTAAGAGAAAGAGTTACACCGAGTCAAGCCTAGGCATACATACGAAACACATCTAATGTCAATTCTGAGAAAGGTAATTTAATCGGTAACGAGCTCTGCCCGACACATTGTCAACATCCGATCTGCTTCTCAAATATTTATTTATTGATTTTTGTAAATGTTTGTCGTTCAACTTAACTTTTTCCCTCTCCTGTCACCTGTCACATTAAGATGGATCCACTCTCTCCCCTTCCAATCCCCATTCCCCATCAAGAAAGAGCTTAATTGACAGCTGAATGTAAGATAACAGCGCGCTGTTACTCTCCGCGACTGTTAGGTTGATTGCTCTGCAGCTGTTGCTCTCCGCTGCTGTTAGGGTGCTTACTCTCCAGCTGTTGCTCTCAGCTGTCTCTGCGGAAGCACTCTGTTCTGTTTCAAGTTTACGGTCACTTTACGATGCACAGAGCTTCTAACCCTCCACTCAACAGTCCCCCACACCAAAGAAAGTATACATAAATATGTATGTACATATTTACAGATATTTAAATTAGGGTTTAGGTCCTCTTATTCTATGTAAATACTGGTACATAGAATAAGAGGAACAAACATCTTCTAGCACACAAATTGTTCTCGTTTGTCTCTCCCTGCTGAATATTATATACAGCCCTACGTTAGCGTAGAGTTCTCCCGCAGTATATCTTGTTGTTCTTAAAAGCCCTTGCTTACAGCTGTAACTCAATATTTAATCCATTGTACTTGCAGATACGGAGAATGGTGCCTAGCGTCTAGCTGGAGATTCTGGTCATTCATTCTGTCTGGGAGGAACATTCCCAAAGACAATTCGGACTCAAATTCTCTTTAATTGGGTCAAATAAAGTAAGAGTTCTTTTTAACCAGCGAACTTCCGGATGTATTGGTTACATTTATTGCTAAATATATTTATGTTTGGTCTTAACTGGTAAGAACTACATCAAAATGTTCAATGAACGGAATTTTCTCGAGCTTCTTTTTTTGTTTATGGAAATTTAATTGAGTTATTCGAAAACCCAAGCTCAAAGAACGTTGAGGCATGACCTAACACGAGCTAGCGGTGGCAGGTGGCTGCGATAATCAACAAGTAACACCAAAGACCAAAGATGATTGGCAAGTCAATAAATCTACAGATCTCGAGTCTCCCATGCCTCCCAGCTAGACTTTGTCTACCGAAACCATTTAAGTTAAGACCTAAAAAAAGAGAGAATCGAAATATTTATGTACATATGTATGTATGTAAGTATGTCAGAAGCTATCCTACTAGAACCATTTGAGCCCATCATGTGGGCCGGTACTACTAGCTAGCCACGCTCCACTCATCATTAATCGGTCCATGGGTAGGCCCTCAAATCAACGCGTTCGGCCCACTGAAAGCCAGCAACCGACATCGCCCCCGGAGAGCTTTCTTGTTCTCTCTCTCTCGCACTGTTATTCTCGCACAGCGATGTTGGGGCAGCTGACGTTCGTGTGTATCCGCCAGAAACTTTTCCGTTTGCAGTTTCAGTTTCAGTCTTTCAGTCGTTTTTTAACAGCGCGTGCTACAACTTGAATATTCTCAGCTCCAATCCGAAAGCTCCCGAGGCTCCACGCTTGCCGCCTCATAAACAAACAGTTAGAAAAACTCTCTGCGTTCCGCGTGTGTGAGTGTTGGTGTGTGTGAGTGTTTGCGTTTTGTTGCTGGCACACGGTTCGGTTGCCCTCATTGTGCTCTGGTGCAAATGAAAATTTCATTGAGCAGAAAGTCACAACAGCGGAAAAGTGGAAAAGCCTAAAGCGGCAGCGACCACAGAAGAAGAAGAAAACAAATTAAAGATATCCTCAAGTGAAATTTCTGAGTGTTTAAAAATTGAAAATATCAAATCCAACCGAATTTGAAAATAGACGAAGCCGTAACCGATCGCTGGAGCATTGCCAAAAAAGTAAATTTTATTAGCATCTTAAACAAATATTAGTGCTTTAAACCATATTTTTAGCTGTGTTTAAATTAAGTAAAAATGTGTAAGAATTTGTGGAAGAAATTTCCCTGGCCCACAGTGGCTGTGTGGCTGGCCAGAACTTTCCTGCCAGTTGAGAACCGGAAAATAGTTGTACCTTTTTTTTGTATGAGTCTGCCTGGTTGGCTGGCCAGTCGGGTGGATAGATCTCAAGCCGGTCAAGCGTCCAGGAGAAGCGTGCCTGTCGCAGCCACCTGCTGTATTGTATCCCAGTCCCAGTCCCCGTCTCAGTGGCAGGTTCCATCCCAACCCCAGGCCTAAGCCTTAGCTACCAGCAGAAACCAACCAACTGGCGGTGTGTGCGTGTTTGAGCGTTGGAATTTTATGCAGTGGTTGCTGCCTCTCGTTTATTATTAACGTTTTTATTTTCTGTTTTTATACGATATTTACAACTTCATACATACTTGCTATGCATGGTATGTACATATGTACATAAATACATACTCGTATGTGGTACTTTTATTGGCAGGGAGGAATGGTGTGTGCGGCTTCGGCTGCTGCTGCCGCTTCTGGCCACGCACTCAGCGGAACGTAACGAAACGCAACTGCGCTTCACGCTTCCACTCCCCAGCTCTGGACTGGACTGGGGACTGGGGACTGGGCATGGGGCAGACAGAACATGCTTCAATTGATATTAGCATCGGCCAGACGGAGATGCCGTGATGGCCAGCTAATCAAATGCAGCAAAAGCAATGTTCAAAGTTATTGCCATATACAGTGTGGGCAGAGTGGGGCACTTTTCGCTGCATGAACATCCTTTGATGTACTACATCATTCAGCACATTTTTTATTGGATGTCCAAACACACTCGTGGAGCTAACGAATTTTTCGCCCAAGTATTGTGTGTCGACAGCTGTAATTTCTTCATGTTGTGTCTGCTGCGTTTTGTAACCTGGTTTTATTCGCAGTCATAACACTTTGCGCCGCTTGTGTCTAATCACTGTGCTGTGCCACCAAAAACACATAAACACAAGCCCGGACAAGATACAGATACGCGATACATTGAGCTTCTGACGTCGCTCGATTCTGACATGTTTGCATATTTTGCTTTTTTTGTGCCTTTTCTTGCCTTTGTCTTCTCAATCGATATGTTAACGGGGTGCTGGGGCCTGGGAACGTGTCAATGTTGCAGCTGCAGCGAGATACAGACACAAATTGAGATATGTACATATGTACGTGTGTTTATGTACATAAATATGTACACATGTACACCTTCTGCCGGCATATCTCTGTTAGCTTTTATCCCCCTCTCTGCCTGAATCTGGCTTTGACCTCATCTCTGGTTGGTTCTATTGTTCGGCCCGACTCGAGACGTTCCCAAAATCAATTTAAAGATTGAGCTTTTATCCGTTTACTTGTTGAAATTCAGCTGGCTGATTGGTCGATTGAGATAAACGTCTTTGTCTTCGCTCCAGGAATATATCAAGCGATGAACTTGAAACTAGCAAATGGTTAGCGGTCATAAATAATGCCTGAATCAAAACACTAACGCTTTGAACATTCGAAAACATCCTGTGCAGGCCAGAAATAGCCCACGAAAAACAAACAAAAAAGACACAATTCGGGTGAAAAGCAAACGTGCGAGTATCTTCCCCCAATCCCAAGTATTCTTCTGCCGATTCCGTCAAACAAAGTTTACACATAAACAATTTTCGTTGTGTGTTTCGTTTTGGTCTCTTTTTGTGGGTTTTCGGGGTTCTTTGAGGCAAAAAGACGACGTGTTTGGCATTAAATGTTATCTGCAGACACGGAGTTATATCTGGCAAACGGAAATGTTCGAGTATTATGCAGAAAAGTAGCGAAAGATTTTTGTTTGAGATACGAATATTTTGGCCAGGTTTTGTGCAAGTCGAGGAGTGCCAGGAGGGTCCAATTTGATATGCACTTCGAGCCATTGAAATTAATTATTTTTGAAGCCAATAATGATAAATGATTTTGCCCTTGAGTGGGTTTATTTAAATGCCAAAGCAATATGGAAGAACTTTCAATGCCTAATTATCCGCTAGAATTCAAAAATCACTTTCCAACGAGACCAAATCTCATAATTGTCTCAAACTTTGTTATCTTTCAAAATAAATGTGTAAAGTTATATGTAATAAATAAGTATTTTAGATCTTGAAATACGTCAAATATCTATAGACGAACTTGTGTCACATTCCATTGAACTCCAACACCGTGCCCACAGCTGGCAGTGACTGTGTACATGGACAAAGGCTGTCTGCCTGCGCGTATTGAAGCTATAAAGCTGCTGTTGTAAACAAAGTTACATATATGTACATACATTCGGCCCTATAAATGGATGATATGTTTTATAGAATCTGCATGAGTAGTTGTAGCGATGGAGGGGGAGCGTTGTGCCCTGATTGTTTCCCAGAATCGCTGTTGTTCGACGAGGCAATCATAAATAAGTTATCAACGGGTAGATAGGCTGCCATGGAGTTCAGCCCTTCGTCAGTTCTCGTCATTTAACTCCTCCACCTGCCATGTCCTGTGGCATGCGCCAAAAGTTCCCATGGGTTGATTTATCATCACAACTTTTGTTATTTATAAATATTTATGTACGGACACGCAGGCACAGGAAAACATTCATTTGTTCTGTTTACGAAAGTCTTGCACAATGTTTCTCCCCTATTAAAGCCCACAGAAAATGTCGCATTGCAAAATGTTTGACTCAATGACAAATTCCATCTATTTATAGACGTCAAAAGCTGTATGCCACTTGCGTACATCATTCACGGAGAATTCTCGCACCTATCCGAGCGTCTTCACAGTCTCCATTATGCAAGCGCCCAGCGAAGAAAGCAAAGAACGACACACACATTGCGTAAACAATAAATTAGCCAGCAAATAGTGTACAATGCCTGGAAAAACAGTTTAGTTCATTGTATTTTATTTGATTTTTTCCGCCCCGAAAAGCACGGCAAGTAGGCCGCAGAGACTGGCAGTACCCAGAACTCTCGGCCGGAGTGGGCAAAGCAAACATTTACCGAAGGTAATTTAGGATAAGCTTTTTTGAACAACTCAATAGGAGGAGTCCATGGCCGTATAATTTTTCCATGACAACTCGCTTTTTGGCAGCTGCCCAGTAAGCACTTTGAATATGCCCAACTCCCGGCCCTGGCTCCGGCAGGTCAACAACCGCTTTCTGGCTACTTGGCCACTTGGCTACTTGGCGGCTGCCTACCTAATGGCCTCTCGGCCCGGCTACTTGACTTCTTCGCATCTTCGTGGTTATCGTAGGTGTTTTCTCTTGTAATTATTTATCCATAAAGTTGACTCTTAAAGCATTTTATGTGGTGGCTTTTTTTGTTGCCCGATTCTAACCCCTTTTCGGATTCGCAGCGCAACAAAAAACACCAAAGTTGGCCAACCAAAATGAATAAGCAATAAGACAAATTAACTTTTGAATATTAAAAGAGCCAAACCGCCCGCAAAAGACTCTTTTTCGACGTACTCCCTGCACCAAAATGAGTCAGCCCCCAGACGTGGAGGTGATTGCGCAGCTGGGAACCCGAGAACTTGCAAGGTTTTGGGTTTTGCTCATTATAAATATAGTTATTGAACGGTTTCTGGATCAGCATTTTGTTGTACAAACATTTGTGATATATTTGAGCTTATTGGAGAATAAAACTCTCTACCAAGTGAGTTATTTTCCAAAGAAATTGAAGAAAGAAATTGATCTTCAGGCTGATCAAGTGACAGCGGCGTGTGCTCCACGGGGTATACAATCAAGCCAAACCAATCAATCACCAGCTGGCTGTGTGCAAAGTATAGAAAAAGAACCACAAAGGAAATATGTATGAATCCAATCCGAGATTGCATGAATAACAGCGTCTGCTGTGGGTTATCAGTAGCACCCATGTAATGCCACGATTTATTCAAATGAAGCTGTAACTCAAATAACTATTTATTGTAGCTTATAAGCTGATTGTCTGGCTGATAAGCCGGCAGTTGAATAACGCGATTGATGGGCAATTTAGTTATAGTGTAAGCAAATATCAGCAAACCCAGGCTTATGTCATGAAGCTGCGCCCAGGTTTAGCTTCTCCACAATATCAGTTGGAGCCAGGCCTGAAAGCTGTTAAGTTTTCCTTCTACACAAAATATTTCTAAACTGGATTTTCAGCTCTGACTTGTCTCATCTTTTTGGAAGTTTTAGAGGCTCATGGAGCATTTGCATAAACAATCGCTGGCTCTTTGTAGGCTTTTTAGCATAAAAGCCTCACTTTTCACTTTTCCCTCCCTGTGCATAGCTGCGAGCTCGGCTTGAATGAATCTTCGAGAGGGGAACTCAAAAGCCGATTCACAGATATAATCAGCATCGACCGTTTCTACCTATAAGTAGGTTAATGCCAGTCTTAGTCTGGGTGCGACTCAGTGAACTGGATTTTGTCGTTGTTCAGCTGCCCTTTTCTATATTTATTTATCGACATTTTTCTCTTTCATTCTTACTCTTCTTGAAAATTCTTATAAATGCAAATTAGGCAAGTTTGTGGTAGAAACTTCAACCAAAGCTAAACCACAGTCTGCATTACGCAGTGTCCGAAATGATTTGTAAATCATTCAAAATTCCCTGTGAATGCTTCCTCCCAATGGAGTGTTTGGCAACTGTTTTTAATGCATATTTAATAATTAATTACCTTGAAATTAGCATGCATTTTCTGCACTCTGCGTTTGGCGCCTGCCCAAAAAGGGAATATCCATTTGGGGAGCCATCAAAGTGGCAAACTCTTAAAAGGTCTTTCCCAAATGACGACACGTGCGATTTGCATTTATTTATGCATTTTTTGTAGGGTGAATTTAGTGGGTTCTCAAGGGCAAAGCATTTGGATTGTTTTGTTTCAAATGTGACCCGATTCTAATTATAGTTTTATTCATCAAATTTACCATTTTTAATTGCACTTTTTCTGCATGGTATCTGGTTAAAAATATCCATTAAAGCAGCTGAGACGGTTCAATGGTTCAATTTTGTGTTACGAATTTGCTCACTAAATTATTAACTTGGAAATTTCAGTTGCACGTGTGCCATGTTCTGTGAAAACTCTGTGCCAATTTACATTTTAAATTTGGTAATACTAGCAGTGCATCTATCTACCAGCACTCATAGGTTTTGTTCCAATCGAATCGATTCCGATGTTGATTAAATATTCCGAAATTGCAGTGGCCTGCCACAGAAATGGCTGATGGTTCTATTTCTGCTCAGTGGCTCCCATTTCCTTTCACAAACAAAGAAACAGAAAGGAAAATAATTACATGATACAAGTTGTCGGGCAGCCCAGGCCCCCGTGTTGGGTTCCCGGCCACATGTGGGAAATATTCCCCACCGATTCCGGAAGTTTCTGCAACGCTCTGACGTGGTTGGGCCCAAGTCTGATACAATTTTATTCGCTGCTACCTTGCACACACTTTTGTTGTTGTTGTTGTTGTGTTGTTTTTGCTGTCCGCTGAACATGCAACATGTTGCATGTTACGGCCGCATTGTTAGAGGCATTGCAACATCATAATATTTATGCAAAGCCCCAGCGTCAGATGTGGCAAGCACAAAATAATAATAAAGGTACTCGTATAATTTACCTTCGTATTACGCCCACCACAGCCTTCACCACATCCCATCCGCAATATCTCGTCGCAGATTTAATCTTCGGTCAAATAGTTATTTCTCTCGTTTCTTCAGAGTTTGGGAAAATCTGTGGAATTTCCTCGGATAACTGAGGATCCCACAATTATCGTAACGTTGCCGCGTTTCAAGTTATTTCAGAGCTAAGCGTTGTGAAACTTTTTTCATAAGAGATACGATGTTATATTTTCTATTGAGGTAAAGAGATCTTCATTAGAAGTCCCTTCGGAGGGTTTTTTCAATAAATTTAAATGGAACTCCTAGTTGAAATCTAACAATACATTCCAGAGCTATGCAATCCGCTTCGATTCGTACTCCACTTCGCCTTCCAGTTTGCCGCTTGACAGGCGAGTGACAAGTTAAACATTCGCTTGATAATTGTTCATGACTTCTAGGGTTTAAGTAAGAACAGTATCAGATTTCGCACGGCACGGAAAATTACACTGTTTTTCTATGCGGAAAACTCTCAGCTGTTGCTCGGCCACAACTTCCCCCTGCTTGCCACTCGGCCAGATGGTATTATTTTACCATTTCGGTGTAGTTTGAGAGCCTAAATTCTCTAAATTCGTAATTTATTTGTGTGCATGTGGCTCAAACTGAGATTTCAGCGAAATTTTCTTGCAATATGTTATAATAAATGTGGTCCATTGATGTCTCTACAAATATATGTTTACAAATATAGGATTCGTACTTTTTTTAATTGAATTAAAGCCTCTGTCGCCTCTGTTAATAACAGATACAAATGTTCGCGGAGTCCATTTATAGCGGCCCCAGAAGTCAAATGTTCGAAATCAAAGTACCATACATTTCACGTTAATTTAATTAACTGTTAAACGTATTATACATACATATACATACATATGTAGATATATTTACCTATGTGTATATGAGAGCGAGGGTGAAATAGGACACAGCCACGTGACATGTGAGCAATTATTCCTATTCGCATGTCATCACAATTCCTGGACAAACATGGATAAATTACACAAAATGAACGAACAAACTCGTGTAAAGTATAATGGAATGCATGAATCAGACCCGAAGCAAAGAGCAGGGAGTTAGGTGACGGTGACTCATGGATGTGGGAATTCGAGAAAGCCTTTAGGCCCAGCAACGGGGGTCTCAGCCGTCTTCGCATCACATCTGCATCTCAGGTGGCAGAGTCCGAGTCCGTTTGTGAAAGAGAAATGGGTGTGACGCATGCGCAAAGCTGAACTCTGATGGCAGCGGGGCCCGCACAGATGCAGACTATTAAGTTTGTTTCAATTTGAAGCAATCAGCCAGCCATTGACAAATGTTTTCTTCAATTACAGGCAGAGGCGATTAATTAAAGTTCAATAAACGACGCTTGTGTCCCGTAAATCAATAGGAAAATGCAGTGCGGCCTGGAGATGAATGACTGTGAGCGATCCCCCAATCGCACAAATTTACGCGTCAACTTCAACGAGAAGGGTGCGGAGGTGAAGGAGCGCAGGGAGAAGTTCCTCACTGCCAAATATGGATCACATCAAATGAGTCTCATCCGCAAGCGCCTCGCTGTGGAGATGTGGCTCTACGATGAGTTGCAGAAGCTCTTCGATCCACCGGTAAGCATTTACAGCACGATTTCGTTAATTCTGCGACTAACATCGAAATACTTCCGACCCTCCCAGAGCGAAGCCATTGATGTGGACATTGACGAGATATTGGACATGGACACAGACGACATAAGGAGATCTCATCTTATAGTGAGTAGCTGCCCCGTCCAACCGTTTCTAATCCGATGCTTATGTATTTGGTGGTGGTCTTCCATTCACAGAGATTATTATCAGTCTGCAAGCGCCCGCAATCGGACATATCCAAGTTCATCAGCGACCTGCTGGATCGCGCAAAGACGCTGTAAATCTGCAGACCCGGTAAATCATTCAGCGCAGAACTACACATTAAATATGCAGATAAACAATAAATAATTAGGAACCTAAGTTTAGCCTGAAAATCAAAGAACATGGAATTCAGTTACAAAAACCTTTAATTTTACCCATTCGCAACTTGTCTCGATGTTTTTTCTGTGTACCTTAGTTGATAGACTCGAAGTTGTGTCTAATTTAAGTCACCGCTAAACAGATCGTTAGCCCTTATGAACGATTCATCGATTTTGTGATGAAAACATATTTTATAATAATAAAATGAAAACAAACAGACAATGGCCTGAAAGCAAAAACACGAATGTGTTTAGCTTGATTGAAATCGAAAAGAAGCAAAGAAGAAAGAGAGATTGGAGCTCACCGTTACTCTGGTTGTTTAACCCATGGGTGCTCCTTTTAATCGATTAAAGTACCATTACATCATGTATCCATTAAATATTAAATACAAACGAAAAATAAAATAAAAAGAATTGTGTGTAGTTGAGATGTCACCAAGACAAAGATGAAAGCTCAGGTTCACTGCCAAACGTGGAGTAGGGGAAAGCTTACGTGCTGAGTCGTGTAGCAAGTACAAACAGTAATTGGGTGCAGAAACACAGTAAAGCCTGGCAACAAGGAACTTGAATCATACCGTTTTCGTTTTGTTTTCTGGAGTTCTACAATGGTTGTTTTTATAACTTTACTAGCACCGATTCGGGCTCTCGAGACACACTTTTAAACATAATGACACAAAACAATTTCCATAATTGTAAATAAAAATGGAAGGAACAGCCACAATCACAGCATAAACCATAGACTCGAATGAATAAACATAAAAAACTACCCAACAATTTGTAAATACCCTTGAAAAAACATGGACTTGGCACTTCTTTGCTCCACGAGTACACCTACATACATATTTGTAGTAGTTTCTAGTAGATTCCCGTCAATCAAAAACTAACGTAAAAGTATTTTAAATGTGCTCAATAAGGCAATGGGGGAAATGGGGTATAGTGCTTAATAACTAAACATTTTTAAGCTAAAATCATTTAAACAATTGTAGCTGGATATCAACACACAGAATATGCCACTGCTTCTCTCTATCAGTTCGAAAAAGTATTAAAAAACGTCTCTTCAAAATGCTACTTGCATACTATTATAACACTTAATCATCGCACCTTAGCATTAAACAATTCGAGCATAAACTTAATCACGCACCTACTTATACTAATTCTCATTTAAATCACATCCATACACTCGAGCGAGCACATGCTATAGGACTTATAAGACACTCTATGAGGAGAGCTAAAGGAACATATTTATAAAACGCAAATGAAAAGTTTACAATAAAAATTTGATTGCTTTAGAAAAACAATTTTGGAGTTTTTTATTCCAGAATAAATGTTTATGATTATTTTAAGCTGCCCAATGCCCAACGGCCGCTTTTCAGATTACAATTTCTGCCTCAACCTATTGGTTCTATCGCTGAGTTTTATTGGAAAGCAAAAAAAAAAAAAAATAAAATAAAATAATTATATCAGAAACATATTTAGACGCAAGCCTTTATTTTGATGACATTTATGTCCAATATTTATCCAATATTGCGCTGCTCTCATTGTCGACCTCATGCTCCACAGCACCCACAAATAAAGCATTTTCTTCCTAATTTATTGCAAAACATTAAACTTTGACAGATTATAATTGTTTTCCGCGGATTCACTTTCTAAATACACCGGAGTTTAGTGGGTTAAGTTCGTTTTTCTCGTAGGTATTTTTCGGTATATTTCAAAGGTTCTGGCGGTATTTCCAGCTTACATAAATATGTAGTAGTTCATGTAGTTCATATGTAGCAAATGCGTAGTAACCGTGTAAGAACTGAGTTTTGTTCATTGTTTGATGGGCCCTTCTTTAATGAAAGCGTATTTTAAGAATAATCAAATAAAAATCAGTTCTTAAAATTGTCAAATCTGTAAGGAAATTTATTGATTTATCGTAAAAAATCATACTTACAGTGCTGAGAGCTCCGGTTAACAATTAATTGTAAGCGGAATATCAAAATCGAGGAATATCAACGCAATCAGGGAAGGCAGTGCAGTGCTGCCAGCTGCTGTTGCTGAACATAAACCGGAACATAAAATTTCAAATGGGATTGAAAGATTACTACACCTGGACATATCCAAACATACCGGAGCATGTGGCGTAAGAAGAACTGCACCTTCACAGTAATCACCGTTAACATTCGCTTATATTTATTTTAGCCAAGAATTGGACCAGCTCGGCCGGTCGCTCGTGGTCGTTGGAATTATCGGCCGATCACGATGTGGGCTGGCAAACAAAATGCGAGCCTTTCGGATGGAGCCTTCTGGAGACCATAAACCTGCCGACGGGCAGTGCCAGTGCTACTATAAGCCAGGCACCTCCGCTTTGTTGCTGCACTTCGAAACGACCTTCGACGATGCTATATTGGGCCAGCAGATAGACGGAACCATGGAGCAGGAGGGGGCGTCGTTTGACTTTGATGAATTCTACGAGCGGATGAAGTGCCGTTTCTTGCGTATGATGCTACTGGCCCTGCACGTCTGCCACATTGTAGTCTACGTAGAGACGGGACAGACCTTTGACCTCTCTCTGGTGACCATTTTGCAGCTCATGAAGTTCGCCAGAGAACAGCATCTAATGCAGTTTCTGCCGAGTCTGTTGAAGGAGACCCCTGCTGGGGCACTGCTTGGCGAGAAGTGCCGCCTGTGCACCCCAAGGATTCTGTTCCTCTTCGAGAACTTTCCCCAAGACGATGCCACGACCAAGGAGTGCGTGTCCGCCTGCGAGTTCCAAACGGAGGACAGCATCTACGAGTTTCTGCGCCACAATCAAATAATTACCAACAGCAGTTCAAGCTCTCTGCTGGCGCTGCCCAACAACAAGCAATTTGTCTTCTACAATGCCCACGAAGAGCTCCATGCGGACAGGCTACTGCAGTCCATTGAATTGCTTAACTTGGACATGCGCAAGGTAGATGTCAAGGAAGAGGATGATGATCTGGAAGTGCTGGAGCTGGCACCCTTCGAGGGCTTTGTCAAGTCTTATGGGGAGTCCTTTGAGAAGACAAATTACGAGGAGCAGCAGTACAAGGAAGAGCACACTGCCTGGCACTTCCTACAGAGGCACATCCAAGACGCGTTGCTTGGCTGCTTCGACGAGGGTTCCTTCAAGCAGGTGCCCCAAAAAGGACAGCTGCAGCTGCTCAGCGCGCACGAGTGGCACGATTGCATGGGGGAGTTGCACAAGCTGCTGCTGCCCGGCGCAGCCACACAGGAACACAGCCGCAACGAGGATTATGTGAGTTAAATGACTGAAAAGTGGTTACAAAATGTAAAATTTTTCAATCTCTGCAGCGCCTCTTTCTGCAGACCTTCGATGAGAGCCTGAACTATGAGAAGAAGTGAGTGGAGGCATCCGAGATTTTCTCCTTTAACTCTAGTACTTTCCAGATTCTGGGCGCACCTCTGCGAGATTGGCCTCAAGCTTGGCATAGCAGCATACAAAAAGGCTGCACCAGCCATCTACGGCAGCTCAATGCACCAGCAACTGCTGGCCGATGCCATCATCGCCTTTGAGGAGGAGGGACGCGGCCCACCGGCTGCGGCAGCAATAGCCAAAATGTCGGAAATTTGTCTCAGGCACTGGCAGGATGGCAGGCAGCAGTGTGAGCAGCTCAGCCTGCGATCGCAGCCGTGCACACAGCCCAGGGATATGCCGCATGACAAGCACAGCAGTGGCGTGATTCACGTTTCCAGCTGCAATTGCGGCAGGACGCAGGGCAGGCGGGAGGATCCGTTCAGCCTGCAGCAGGCCAACTACGAGTTCTACGAGCACATGGCCAAAATGTGCAATCTTTGTGGCAAGGTGAAGCAGTTCAAGTTGCCCATCTTCGAGCCGTCCAACAATGACTATCGGGCAGCGGCATTTGAGGTTGCATTTCCCCTGCTGCATGCCGAGAGGAAGAATGCAGAACTGGAGCCGGAGGAGGAGGATGAAGAGCTGCCTTCTGGGGATGAGGAGGAGCAGCAGCACATCACAGAGAGCAATGGCTGCTCGCAGCCCTTGTCCCCGACCTTTGGTTCGGATTTGAACATGTCCATAGCTGGCTTTGGCGTCTCGCTGAACGAATCGGAGCCGTGCTTCGAGCAGGAAGCGGACTCCACCTCTGAGGCGGAATCCAGCAGCAGCGCCACCTCCAGCGTTGAGTCGAACAACGAGCTGGTGCTGCAGCTGAAGGAACCCGCCAAGAAGCAAGAGGAACCCTGCGAGGAGTCCACCTCGGCCCCGTCTTTGACCTCCACCACGGAATATCTGCCTGGACTGGTGCACACCTTGAGTAAAGTTGGACTCCTGCCGCTGTTTCCCAGCTGGTCGCTGGCCTGTGTCGGCCCCAGTTCCATTTACAGCCACAACACGGGCCTGCAGGAGCACTTCCAGAGCGGATTTCTCTCCGGCGCCAACTTCCTGCTGCCGTGGGACGTCCAGCTGAGGCTCGTTCATGCACCCAAGCACTATCACAATTCCCACCAGCCACACATGAGCAAGAAGCAGCAAAGATATCGCAAGCACGGCGACCGCATGGTGCTGAAGATCTTCGTGGGCTTCGAGTACGAGTGCTCGCGCGGCCACCGCTTTATGATGTGCCGTCCGGACCGTGTGCTGCGCGGCGGAGCTGACATCGAGCGGGACACCTGCAGCAAGATGGTGCACACCAACATGCCCCTGTACTATCCCTGTCCCTGCCGTTCCCAAAAGAATTACCTCGCCCAGCTGATGCGCATCCATGTGGTCACGCCCAAGGCGCCGGTCAACATCATTGTGGATCCCAAAGTGTGCATGGGCAAGGACAAGTACACGTTCACGTTGGGCAGCCTGGTGCCACCGCGACTATCGCAGAGCGCCTACTGGATTCTGCGTCTGCCTTACGTCTACCAAGGCGACGATGAGCTGATTGCACCGCCGGAGAAGCTGGAGCCGGATGATATGATGGCTGGCGGCTATCTGCTGGCGGGCATGTTTGGCATTGCCGAAACGGATCCAACGCTGGACCTGAACGATCAGGGATCAGCCAGTGGGCTGGGAACTTTTACTAGAATTTAAGGATTAAAATGCACGTGTTTCTTTTTTCAGTAACGATTAATGTAATCTCTTCAGGGGTTGTGCTCCAAGGCGACTTTACAATGTATAATCTATGTGTAATGCTTATAGGGAATTATGCAGCGTGGAATTGTTGAGGCTTGCAGCTCAACGTGGGGAATAGATCGGGGCTTAATGTCTAACAAAATAGATAATTAAATGTAATACCTTTACAAGACAAAGAGACGCCCAAGAGACTGTGCTAGACTCTGGGTTAAATGTAATTCTTAGATGATATGAAAAGTGGTAATGCCACCAGAGGGTTGATGGTTACAGAGCTGAGTAGTTTCTGTAAGTAAATTCCAATAAATAACGATTCCAATGATGAGCAAAATGTGATAAGGCGTGAAATGCAAACGGTTCGCGCATCCTCCCAAATGTTGAGCAGAAGTCGGGCAACCGGTTCGCATTCCTTTTAAATGTATGCGGGAAAACGTTGCTTAAGCTCCTTAAATTTAGACAATCTCCTCGGTGCAGATCTCCTCCTCATTGGCGACATAGTCGCCGCACACCTCCTCCTGGCAGCCCACGTCCATGTCGGCAAACTCCTCGTAATACATATCCGAGTCCATGACAGTCTCCTGCTCGGAGGCGGAAACACTGGGCACTGGGCACTCGTCGGCCTCTGGCAGGGACTCCTCTGGCTCGTCCTCCTCTTCGGGATCCTCCTCCTCTTCGGGCTCCTCCTCATCCTCCCCGGTGGAGTCCATGGCCGGCAGCTGCTGCTGCTGTTGGTTCATCTGCTGCAGCATCGACTGCACACGCTGCATGTACGCCTGCTGCTGCAGCTGGCTGCACTTGCCATCCAGCGGAGTTGGTGTTGGTGGCATCGCCGTGTGCTTGATGTTGTCCAACAGCGCCGCATGCTGGCTGGTCACGTGCAATGCCAGAGCGGTCGCGTCGGCGTGCAAGGAGCCGCACACAATGCACACCAAAGTCTCGTGCCGCTGCTGCATGGGCACCGGGGCGGAGGCCACTCCTTGGACTGGATCTGCCGCACGATTGTGGCTCTGGATGTGCTTATTCAGATATGCCTGCTGGCTGTAGGACTTGCCGCAGATGTGGCAGGGAAAGGGCTTCTCGCCCGCGTGGATCTTCATGTGAACACTGAGGCTGGAGGCCTGCGTGAAGCATTTGTCGCACAGCTTGCACTGGAACGGCTTCTCGCCGGTGTGTATGCGCATGTGAATGTTGAGGCTGCCCGACTGTGTGAAGGAGCGATCGCAGAGGGAGCAGGTGAACGGCTTCTCGCCCATGTGGTTCTTCATATGCTGCACCAGCTCCGAGCTGACGCGGAAAGCCTCGCGGCAAATGGCGCACTGGTAGACGAGCTCCTGGGTGTGCATGCGCATGTGCTCGTCGAGCAACGCCTCCGCCTTGAACTCCCGCTCGCACTCCGGACAGGCAAACGTCTCCGTGGGCGCCGTGTGCGTCTTCTGGTGCAGCAGCAGCGAGGTGTAGTTCACGAATCCCTTGTCGCACTGCACGCACTGGTGGGGCTTGCGCACGGCATGGGATCGCATGTGAACCATCAGACTGCTGGACTGGGTGAAGGCCTTGGGGCAGAGCTCACACTTGTACGGCTTCTCGCCGCTGTGGATCCTTATGTGGGTGTTGAGGCTGCCGATGTGGGTGAAGGTCTTTTGGCAAATGGAGCATTGGAAGGGCTTGTTGGTGATGTGGGAGCGCACGTGCTTGGAGAGATCGCCGGCATTGGGGAAGCTCGCCTCGCAGTGCGAGCACTGGAAGCATTTCTGTGCCGCCGGATTCGCGGCCATGGCGGACTCGAGCATCGGATTGTTCGCCTTGCTGCGACGACCCCGACGTCGCTTGATGGGAGCAGGCTCCATGGAGATGCTCATGGGTGGAGGCGGCTGGGCAGGGAGAAGCTGCTGCTGTTGCGGATGGGGTAGGCTCACGGGTGCACTGAGCGGAGTTATGCTCATCGATGGTTGCAGCAGAATAATCGATGTGGACTCCCGAGAGTCTGCCATTTGCAGATGAAACTCATTTGGATGCGGTCCCGCAAGTAAACATCTCATGGGATGCGCGGAACCCAACTCGGCGTAGGAGCCTCCGTTGCTTAAGGAGTCCATGGGCTCCTGGCTCTGACTCTGGCTCTGACTCTGCTGGGTGTTGGAGTTGCTGGTGGAACTGGGCATGGAGCTGGACGAGCTGGAGGAGTTGCTGGAGCTGGAACTGGAGCTGCTGTCATCGTCATCGGAGCTGTCATTATCGTCGCTGTCGTCGTCATCGTCCGAGGAGTCGCTGTCCTCGCTGGCAGCTTCCTGTGACTGCTGTTGCTGCTGCTGCTGCTGCTCCTGTTCCTCCAGCTCGCAGACTGGCTCGAATATCCAACTGTAGTCCTCGCCCTCCTCCGCCTGCTGCTCCTGGCACTCACCCAGCTGCTGCTCTTGTGCAGGCTCATTCGGATGCCGGCAGTTCATGTGCTGGTACAGGGCCAACGGGTGCACAAAGTACTCCGAGCAGCACATGCAGTGAAACGTTAGATCGGGCGCCTCCGGCTTCGGTGGCATTGGAGCCGGCTTCAGCACTGGCTGGCACAGGATCGGCGTGATGGTCAGTGGCAGATGATGGTAATTATGCTTCAGCTGCACGGCCATCTTGACGTGTCGTGTCTCGTAGTTGTATGTAAAGGCTGAAACATAACAAAAACAGCAACAACAACATTAACATAAGCAACAACAACAACTACAACAACTACAGCGAGAGGCTGAAGCAGCCTCTGCCTCTCTAAGCGTTCGATGAAAAATCAATGCTCTCTCGTACCTTGGGTGAGTGTTTAATGTTTATTTTCCAGTTTCAACGATTAGCAAACAATTACACACATATGCATGCATGTACATACATATGTAATGCTGTACATATATATAATTATATCACTATGGTACTATTCAGGTTTCGGGTCTTGCGTGCTGCTTGCTTTTAGTATTACTAACATGTTTCAACTTTTCAGCTTTTGCGCGTTCAGTTCAGCTACCAAAAGGTAGCCTGTGTTTGTTCTTGTATTTTGAATTCTTGTGTTTCAACATTCATCGCGTCTTTGCGTTTGCGTTTATCGGCCAATTGGCGTCCCGGTGTGCACAAGCAGACGCTGCCCCTTGGCAGCGCTTAAGATATATTTTTATCCGATTGATGAATCAATTATTTTTCACTTAAGGACTCCGCTTACAAAATAAAACAAAAAAGGTCAACAAAAATGTCTATTTTTACATGGTAAGTAACTACACACATTTGCTACATATCAAATACAGAGTTGTGTAAAAACGTAAGTGGGCATCAAATTAAACGTAAGGGTGTTCGGAATGTTACGTTGTTGGCAACAGCGAATTTTAATTTCTTGCGCGTCCCCGTTAGATAGATTTGATTTGTATTAATTATAGCAATTTCATAATTAGCAACATTTTGAAGGATTTCTGTTCATGAACAGAGAACAATTAACCCATTATAACCGATATTAAGAAATTGGAAAACTATTGACAAGTTTCTGATGTAAGATATCTGGAGTCATTTATTTTTGTAAGTTAAGAGGATGGATTTTAGGTATAAGGCGAATTAACAAACAGTTTTCTTTTCCGCGTTTTAACTCTCGTTCAACTGTTTAAATAGAGTGGGTTAAGTGAGGCTATTCCCATTGTTTTTCTTGGTATATTTACGGTATATTTTACAGAATATTTCTGAGCGTCACTAGGTATAATTGGTTTATAGGTCCGCTATCACACCAATTGCCCGGCATTTTATCAGCGTGTAAAAAAAAAATAACAATAAATACAATCGACCATGGCCGACAGCCTATTCCAAATGAGTCGTAGTGGATTGCTGCGAACGAGTGTAAATAGCTCTAGTCTACAACCGACACTTTCCCGATCGCTGCGAAACGTAAACAATGTGTCCGCATTGAGTGAAACACTGATGGATCCCGATGACTCGAACCGGGGCAGGAGCCGCATGGATGTCCTGTTTCCACAATTCTTTGACATTCTGCAAGCGCACAACAACGAGTCGGAGACCTTCGAGGTTTTGCTCAGCTTGTCCATGGCGTGCAAGAAGGTCGTAGAGGAACTGCAGCTGGAAATAGAGCGCGGAATGGGAGGAGAACAGGGCGCAGCGCACAGACGGGCCAGCATCAGTTGGCTTAAGCAGGAGATCGACACTTGGCGCCTGCTCCACGGCATCTACTTTGATCGAATATTGCTACAGACGGACAACCAAGCCGACTTTGAAATGCAGGAAGGTCCCGCTCTTGGAGGCAGCGAGAAAATGGTCATCTCTCAGCTGTATGCCATCAATTCCACCCTGAGGGAGTACCAGTTGGTTGTTGACTGGCTGGAGGCCTGCTACGATCGCACGGATGCAGAGAATTTGCTACACTGCCACGACCGTATGATGGCCTGGGAGAACACGCTCTTCCAGCTGGAGAATCTCCAAGGAGCTGCCTTTGGGAAGAAGCACGAAATAGTCAAGAGCTTGGATCCTGATGCTCCAGTGAGGGAGAAGCTCTCACTGCACGCTCTCGACGAGGAGGACAACATGAGACTGGGCCGCGCCATTTTCGGTGCCATCAGGCGAGGACGTATCGATGATGCTCTGAAGTTGTGCAAACACTACGGCCAGACGTGGAAAGCTGCCATTCTGGAAGGGTGGCGCCTCCATGAGGATCCCAACTATGAGATGGGTGGATCGCTGGTCAACGAGAAGCTACCCATTGAGGGCAATCCTCGTCGCGATGTGTGGAAGAGGTGTGCGTGGCGTGTCGCCGATTCCAAGAGCTACGACGAGTTCACACGCGCCACAGCTGGCGTCTTCGCGGGACACTTGAGTTCGTTGAAGGCGCTGCTGCACAACGATTGGCATGATCTGTTGTGGGCCCACATCAAGGTGCAAATTGACATTCGTGTGGAGTCGGAGATACGGGAATGCTGCACAAAACGCTATCAGGACATGCCCGAGGACTATTGGAACGGAAAAATGACACTGGAGCAAATATTCGACGAACTAAATGTGGCCAAAGACGTGTCCGTGAAAGACTTTGCCAAGGGACAGCTGGGCATCATCCAGCGTCATCTCATTCTTGACACTTGTGGCGAACTGCTCCAGCACATGGTGCGCTGGCTGGAGACGGATGCCAGCCAGCTGTCGTCTCACCAGCTGCGCTTTATGGCCCACATTGTTCTGTTTCTGCGGCAGATTGGTCGTGTCGAAAACGAAAAGCATGCGGAAAAAATCATTGCCTCTTACGTGGAGTCGTTGCTCGCACGTGGAGATGCCCTGCTTATAGCCTACTATGCTGCAGCTCTGTCCAACCGTCTCCAAGTGAAACTCTACTCGCAGTTCCTCGAGAAAGTTGAGCAGAAACGAGCACGGGAGCTGGCCATTGACGCTGCGCTGCAAGCCGGCTTGGACTTGGAGCAGATCACGCGCCTCACTGTGGAAAATATACGAAACACTCAGCATCCACTGGGGGAGTTTGGGGCACCGCATGCAGGAGAAATATCAGCTCCGGATCAGTTTAAGATCTCCGCTCTGGAGTGGCTCATCTTCCTGCCGGAACAGAGGAGCGAAGTGCTCTGGCAAGCATGTGCCATGATGCGCATTTACTTGGCATCGAACAAGATCGAGTGCATGCGCAAAACATTCCTGATGGTGCCCAGCGATGTGGTCACCAGTCTGGCTGGCACCTTCGGCTCCTTGGACAATCTGCCGCCGCGCGAAGAGTGCAGCTTGAAGGAATATCTTTGCTACAAAGTGTACCTTGCGGGCGTTGACAGCTTCATCGAGTGGAACCGCCGACACCAAAATCCTCCGCAAAAGCCGACTTCGATCGCTGCAATTACCAGCCAGGATAACTTCACGGAGCGCCTGGTGAGCGAGCAAAAGGAGCAAAACTATCGCAATGAGTTGGAGAGATGGGAGCAGAAGGTCAAGGAGCAGGCAAAGCGTAAGCAATTTCAATTTAAAGCCAATTAAAACAATGATTTATGTTTTCCCCTTTCGACAGAGACCACGGAAGCCTTGTACAATATTTTGTTGTTCCCGGAAAAGGGTTGGCTGGTGGATCCCTTTATCTCGAAGGAGCCGGAGAATGCTGCACAGCTCAATTGGGAGAACAGACTGTTGCAGATGGAAAAGCTGCGCTCCCTTTGCCTGCCTGAGGTCACCATGCTCCTGCACGAAGTTATGTCCAAGTCGGGAGACCTTGTGGGCTGTGTGCGCCTGGCGGATGAAATATCCAGCGAGCATCGGCAGCTGTATAAGGTCTACACCAAGCACAAGATGGCCGAGCTGCTCGCCAAGATTGCCGACACTTCACTGGAGTTGCTTAATACGAAACAGGATCCCTGGGGCTACCCCTTCACTGCCTAGAAATGTGGATTTAATTTTTGTTTTTTGCGATGTAAATCTAATTTTTAAAGTTTATTTATGGATTTTTGTTGGCTTAAGAATGTTACGGTAAGGGGATGCGGGGGAGACACGTGCTTTGTGTGCTTAGGAGTTTCCTTCTGTGGTCGGCGCATTGTCCTCACATCCGTTGCTGTGCTTCAGCAAATAGGAGGCCAAGAATTGTATGGGATCTGTGGGACGCTCCCGCGCGAGTGCCTGCAGACCGTGGAGTAGAATGGGAGCCACCGTCTGGTCCAGATACTGACGTGTGGGTAGTGAGCTGGGGCTCGGCTTCTTAATGGTTGGCTGCTGAACAGATGCTGCTGCTGCTGCCTGCGCTAGTGGCGCTCCGGTTCCCGCCGCGGTGGCCGAGCTATTTTGCGAATTGTTGGTGCAGTTTTGCTCCTTGGCTGCCTCTGCCGTCACTGGGGTAGCGTTTGGCGTGGGCGCTGGGGATATGGGTGCCTCGGATTTGGCTTCCATAACTGTATCGATCCTTATTTTAATTACAATTATTTAGCCAGCGTCGCCTGAAGGAATGGGTAGCCTTGGTCAAAATATACTTGCAGAATATGGTCTTACCATATGTAAATTTACCTATCGTAATCAACCCCCCAAATATACCGATGCAATTGCGATGAGATATTTACGGTGTACACTGGTGTTTATTTAATATACTTATTCGATGTGGATAAATAATATGGTTTTATACATTTTATACCGTACACATTGCATTTCGTGCATACTGAACTTTTAAGCCTTGGCCCGGTTTGTTTAAACCGTATTTTCTACAAAATCAAATAATAGAATGTCTTTAAAAGTAGCAACCATTTTAATAAATTGATAAATGTTTTCGATTAAATTATATTTTCAGTCCTGAAAGTACTGGCTTGCCAGTAACATTAAACTGAATCTAAAAATCTCGTATTTCTAAACCGGGTATACAAATTTGTTTTTTTTTCGGTATATTTAGCAAAAGAGGGAGTGAAGGGTCTTTGATCAATAAATCTGCGGTCACACAGACAGCAGGCCGAAAAAATTACACCGAAAAATAAATTAATGGAAATAAATTTAATCAATTAAATAATGACGGAGCTGCTTATTGACCCAGACATTCGCGTGTGGGTTTTCTTGCCCATTGTGCTGATCACCTTTTTGGTGGGCATAGTGCGCCACTATGTGTCGATTCTGATATCCACCCAAAAGAAAGCCGAAATAACCCAAATTCAGGACAGGTGAGTCGCGAGCAAAGTGCAGAGCTATTGAAAAATTGAATATACATATGTGTTGTTTCCCAGTCAAGCCATGATTCGCGCACGCCTACTGCGGGAAAATGGCAAATATTTGAGTGCCCAGTCATTCTCCATGAGGAAGAATTACTTTAACAGCGAGGAAACGGGCTACTTCAAGACCCAGAAGCGTGCGCCAGTGGCCCAGAACTCATCAGCCATGCTGACTGACATGGTCAAAGGAAACTTCATCAATGTATTGCCAATGGTTGTCATCGGTGGATGGATTAACTGGATGTTCTCCGGTTTCGTGACCACCAAGGTGCCATTTCCCTTAACCTTGCGCTTCAAGCCAATGCTGCAACGTGGAGTCGAGTTAGCCTCGCTGGATGCTGCCTGGGTTTCATCCGCCTCCTGGTACTTCCTCAACGTATTCGGTCTGCGCTCCATCTACACATTGGTTCTGGGCGAGAACAACCACGCGGATCAGACTCAGGCACAGGCCGATGCCATGACTGGCGCTGCCATGACCATGCCGCAGGACCCCAAGGCAGCCTTCAAAGCGGAATGGGAGGCGCTCGAGATCACAGAGTACCACAATGCACTGAAGAACATCGATGCCGATATGCTGAGCATCGTTGCAGCCTCAGAACAAAGTGAATGAAGGAGGTTGTTTCCCAACTTCCCATTTAGATTTCTTAGCAAATTTCTAATATAACAAAGAAAATTTTGTTTGCTTTTAGTGTAGAATTTGGTTAAAATATATGTACCATTTTATCTATCTACGACTGAGAATTTATTATGTGTAAATAGTGTACTGCCCCCCGCCCCTGCGCTGCTGCATAATTAACATTTAAAAACAAACTCAAACTTAAATAAAATGTTAGTAGTAAGCCTCCTCAGTGGCTTCGGTCTGTGTGGGAGGCTCATCGGCTGCAACCGAAGGTTCCGCAGCAGCCGTGGCCGAGGCCACGCCCACTGAGATGGAAAGCGATGGTTCCTTCTTGATCTCTGGAGCAGCCTCTGGCTCCGATTCCTGCACCACCGCCTCGGGCTTCTTTGCCTTCACAGCTCCTTCACCACGTGCTGTATTCAGAGGCGATGGGGGACGAGCGGTGGGTGGCACCTTAAACTGCTTCTCCGGCTTCTTCAAATCCTTGGGCTTGCCCAACAGGCGGTACTCATTGGGAAGCTCTGCCTCCGCGTAGAGCTTGTCAGTGAAATATACGCGACGAATGCGCACATTGGCGTGTATCTGCAGCGATACGGTCTCCAGATAGTTGGAGCCATAGGCGCGTCGCGTGAAATCAGCGAGATTGAATTGTATCTGGTTCCAGCCAGGCGACATGCCCATCGGCATGGCTGTGCAGAATGGCTTGATGGAAGTCTTGCTCTGGAAATTCGACACACGAAAGCGGCGCATGAAACGTTGATCATCTTGAATCTGCCAGAGGAAGTTTTGGGGAGGCTACATGCGGATATTTTATCGGGCAAAACGAACCTTAACTTCGAAGCAAAAGTATTTGTGCATATTCTTAATGAGAAGCACCAAAAAGGGCAGCTTGATGCCGAGCTGCTCCTTGCACTCACTGGGGCAGTGGATGAATGTGGTGGACACATTGGAACCCATTATCTCCAGCACCAGTGACTTGATGTCCTCATCGTAGATACGCTTTATGTAACCATTTTTGGTCTAGCGGGGCGGTTGGGCATTAGGATGCGATAATCCGGGATACTCATACTCACATAGGAAGACCACTTCTCCAGCGGTGAGCTGCCCACGCTGTAGAGCACTGTGAGAAAACCTTTCTGATAAGCAGAACGATACATTTTTGGGAGACGTTTCGTGTTTAGTTTTAGCCTATCAAATGGTTAGAGAGTAGTCCCCAAAGTGATTGTTAACTGACAGTGAACTTGGACATATATTTGATTAAACTAATTGTAGAATGGATTGTAGGTAACCCAGTGGGCACGCTCTTGCTCCTTCTCTGTTTTGTGTGAGGTAAACAGAGATTTGTAGACATCGCTGGCCTTGGGGTCTTTGGCCACGCTGAAATCGTTCTTCAATCGCTTGAGTTCGGGATCCTGCATGGCGTTCACGGCACCCAGGCGCTTGTGACTGGTGACTCCCTTGACTTTCGTGCTGGTTTCAGGCTTCGCTTCTTCCACTGTTGTGGAAGCACAAGGCTCGTCGGTCTCCGTTTTGATCTCCAGCTTCTTGGCCTCCTTTTTGTCTTTTTTCGACGACTTCCTCTTGGCTGCCCGCATTTCCATTTTGACTTTCATCAGTTCCAGATCTTCTTCGTTGCCGTTCAGCACGACTATGTCCTCGACACTGTAGGGGGTCTGGCACAAAGGGCAAGTGCTGGCCGAGTTGCCTTTAATCTGTTTCAGGGCCCGCTCGGACACCACACAGCCACAGGTCCACAGAGCAACGAATCGAAACTTTCCTGACATCTCCAGCCCAATCAGCTTGCAGATATACGGAGCATGACGCGTGTCTAGTAGTCCTTCGGTCTTGTCCTCTTCAGTGAATGCGGGATTGGGGGTCAATTGCAGAGTTTTAATGTCCTTGAGGCTCTTCACATGCACCGACATTTCGGGCATTTTCTCCTTCTCCAGCAGCCGCTCGATGAGGCTCTGCTTTGAGTACAATCTGCCCATGCCGCACATGACTATGGGCTCCTGCAGACGCTGCTGTGTCAGGGTGCAGTGCAGCCAGCGAAACTCTCGCTCAGCGTCTTTGTCTTTCTGCGAAAAACGCAATTAAATTTTAGCAATTCAACTTGTTGCTAATGTTATGTGTTGTGGGTTACCTGTTCTGGCTTTTGCTTGACGCGTACCAGCTCGTCGCGTCTAGGAATAGTTCCACCGTCGCATCCCATGTTTGCAGGTTTTTTTGTTTTTTGTTTTCTTTTATTTTTCTGTAAATGTGTTGGGTCCGCTGTGATAGCGGAATTATCGATAAAATATACAGGCCCTCGGAAATATACCGAAATATACCGTTTAATTTTCAAAATATACTGTAAATATACCGAGCAGGCAAACGTACTTAACCCCCGCACGCCAAATAAATAACCAGATGTACCTACTAAAGCGCCAAAAGAATACTTTGTACTTCAATTTATTGCCAACAGCTATGATTTACAGTTAAAACCTACTTAGTGACCAGCTCCTCCTACATATCTGTGAAGGGGCAGTGTTTGGCGTACGGCACATCTATGCAAATGCAGCCGCGGGCGCTTGAATAATGAGATTTTGTATATTTGTATTTGTATTTAGCAGTTAAATCTACACTTACTCGTCCGGGGCATCGTTGCCTATATGGTACTCCCGCAGAATGGAGACAAACTCGAATGGATTCGCCTTACTGCTGACTGGCAAACGCTTGGGCCCGCTGAGATGCAGACACCCATTGGGGCAGGGAACGCCCGCGAACTTGTTGTGCTTGTAAGTGGCCGAGGCCAGGTAGCAAATGCTCAGGAAATGCGAGCAGCGGTATTGTCCTGTGGCAAAGTAAGAAATTTGTACCAACAAGACTATCATATTGTAATTTCTTACTGATTGGATTTCCCTTGCAGTACGGTTGAACACGTCCACCGTTGACGCAGTAGTTGAGGTGTCCCGTGTTGTCCTCCTGGCCGAGGTATCCGGCATTTGTGTGCAGAACTTGTATGACACTCGCATCATCGCGGGACAATCGAAATGTGTTGCTCTTCTTTCGCTCGATCAGTGGACGAGCCGGATCCAGTCCGATTATGCGATATTGTTTCTTTGTCAAGTGATTGCTAATCATGCCACAGATGTGGGCACCCAACGAGTGTCCCACGCAGGTAATTTTCTCTCTCACGGCGCCATAATGGGTGAGAAATGCATAGATCTGGGCTGTGCACTGCGCCGTCAGTCTGGTGTTGATCAGAGAGTGAAGGTAACAGGGATATCGCGTCAAGGGCCGCCAGTCCACGGTTATCACGTTGAAGTCACGCGATAAATATGCTGCAGAATGACAAGGAGATAAATCAGAGTGTTCAGTGTCAATGGTCACGTCACTAACCATCCCTCAGGAACTGCAGGTGTACATCGATGGCTGTTCCATTGAAGCCGTGAATAATAAAGACCGTTTCCCGATGCTTGCCGAAGCCACCCTGGTAGAGACTCGTTGGAGTTTTTACATTCAAAGCCACTCCTCGCCGTGGCCCATTGCTGAAAGACAGACGGAAGCGAATTGGTTAATCATGTAACTTTGCAGATTGTCACACATCAGCGACAAAGTATGTTGGGAGTTACTCGTAGTGCCTGCTATTGCTTTCTTTCTGTGTATCTTATTCCTCTAAAATGTGCAACATTTCATTAAGATTATCAATATAATGACTAAACAAGATCACTAATAGATCCAATTAAACAATTAATATCTTCCCTAAAATCTAGCGTTTGGAATCAACGGTTACTAACACTCTTGAAGCTTTTATTTCGCGACATTCAGTGTTGACTGTTATGGTTCCGTTTTGGTTCGTTGTGAACTGCGTTCATCAGCCGCGACACTGGCCGCTATGGTGTATTGTAACGGTGTCTGCGTACCATGAAATTGAGTGAAAAGTCAATATCCCGTTTGTGTTACACAATTATCATTAATCGACTGAACTCCCTTAAGCGGTGCTCATCGTGTAATCTTCCCGAGCATTTAATGCCGCTACGGTTCTCCGAACATGGTGATGCCAGGTGCACATCTCTCGACTGGAGCTGGTGAGCGGGAGTTGTCTGGGGCAGAGTGGGAACCCAGACGAGTCGAACGACTTTGTCCGTCGTTTGTTAAACAGTTTATTTGTCACTTATTAACTCCAATTGATGCCACCATCGAGCACGTTTAGCGGCCAGTGCAGCGGTGATTCATGCCTTGTATAGCTCGGAGCATCTCTGCTTAGTGGGTCAGCGTCCGGTTTGGCGAAACAAGTTGCTACAACCCAATAATTGCACTCTTATTTTTTGGTATTCGCCAGCCATATCCTTCTTGTCACACAACTCTGTATTTTTGGGCGTTGACACACTAACCCGAGCGAGCAGATGAAAGCAAGTTGCCTAACACCTGACTTAGCTTTCTCCCGTCACACAGTACGGGACATCCTCAGCACACCCCCTCAACTTACGGCGCAAACAGACGATGCTCGATATGGGGACTGGGGCAGAAGTTCTTGTCGCGCAGGAAGCAGCGCAAGACATTCAGGTCCAGGGCGCCGCTGTTCAGGAGGTTCTTCCAGTCCATTTGGTTTATCAGCAATGCTTGGACATCTGAAATATGTTTCTCATTTCATTTTTGAATTTTCCCACAACTATACGGGTAGGTAGTACCTTTGGTAATTAGTGTTAAAAAGCAAACCACAACAAGATAATTCATTTTTAGCTGCAGTGGAACCGCGAATTAATTATTTATATTTAAGGATTTTTTTTTGTAAATGAAATTGCATTCAGATATCTGTTGTCCGGGTTATAAATAATTCACGTTTTGTTTTTGCAATTTTGCTTTCACTTTGTTTATCCACGTTGAAGTATAACTTTATTTTTTATGGTAATTATTGAACTTTCAATTATTTTTAAAAGGTTATTAATTAATATTTGTTACTAAGGCCTGAATTCAATTGAATTTTGTTGTTTCCTTTTTCCACTTGTACTTTTCTTTATCTAAACCAGATTCCACTCGACATTTTCCGCATAAATTATTCACTCATCGGAAAGTTGCACTCAGATCACATATGTTGATCGTCGATATCCATTTTCTCTCTTCGTTCCATTTCATCACAATCCTTTACATTGAACTGAATATATTTTTGATTGTGTCGCGGCCACATTGGACAACGTCTTGCACATTCGCGCGCGGCGCTGCGAATGCGAAGCGCGAAAAACGCGAACAGGGAAAATGCAGTCTGCGGCGGCACAACGGCAAAAACTGGCCAAGGGGGCTGGCTGGCTGCTGGCTGCTCTGCCGCCGCTGGTTGGCTTTGCCTTGACTTTGCCTCGCAACGTGAACGACTTCGGGATCTTGTTGCGGCCGGCTGTCTGCAGTGCGACGTCTAAGCAATGAAAATCCACGGCACACGCAACGCTGCACTGACTTTGATTATGAGTTACCATCGGAAAATTGATGGTTTTATCTGCCTTTCCAACTCAATGCCATTGCCTCCTTCATGGTGTCTGCGGATCGTAATTCGCCCTTGTTTCAATTTACATAATATGCCCCCAGAGTGGCAATGCGAATTCTCGCATTTGACATTATTTCTACATAGTTGCAAAATGTTTATCCATGTCCAAATCTTTTTGCACAGCCGTTCGATATAAATGAATGGCTTTTTGGCCTCCACATCGACCTGATGCCTTACATGAGCACAGAGAAGTGAAAGACGGGAAAGTGTTTTTCGCTTAGTCGCTGGTCAATGTTAGTCAACGTCGAGGCATGGGGTCTACATGATTCCGAAAGTAGTAAATGCTTCTTATGCGATCGAAAATGCACTGATAAATATTAAGTTAAAGTTACTTTTTTCACTGCTAATTTCTTCATGCCTACGTTTGAGTTTGAAGTTGGATTTTTGTTTCTCCGCTTAATATTTAGCAAAAATTACACGACTTCAATTGCAGTTGGACCTCACCTGGTAAACAATTGGAATCCTATATACCGCTTGGGACACGTTTCCCATGGCCAGACATGACAGTTGAATGGATTTAAATCGAAGTTGCCATTGCGTAAGAAGAACTGCAACGCCTCCATATGATATTTGGCTACAAAAAGAAATCGCGGACACAACACTTGCTGTTTATTTATGCACACAAATCACACTCCTTATCGGTGGCGCGATCATCCTCACTTACATGCGTCTGCGAGTGGATTCAGGGAAAGTAAAGACAGCAGAACCGTGATAAGGCTGGCCATTACTTTAGTCGCACGAAGTTCGCATTTAAGTCACGTACGAAACAGAGACACATCGGGTTAAATGGAAGGCTTCTAATTGACTGCCGCACTAGCTTTGCGGAGAGCTTTTTAAAAGCTGCAAGAAACAAACGGTTGAAAAACTGCCGAAAATGGCACTCACGAACCCGACCCGACCCGGCTGCTGTGTGACATTGGTTTGTGGGGAGTTAGATTTTGTTTGTCTACAGACTTCGGCATCATGTGCAGAAATGTTGCGTGTAGCCTCGATTTCCATCCCATTGCCTACCAGGCTTCGATACACTCAGCAAAACATCAGAGACCAAAACGAAAATAAAAGTAATTCAATCATCTTTGGCCATTGATACATCAAATTAGCCGCAGAAATATTCTCCATAAACTCCAGTTCCCTATTCTGATAAGAATTATATTAAAGTTTTATTGGTTTTTATTTAAAGTTAAATATAATTTTTCTCAGTTGATTTTTTTTCAGCCCAAACTTTCTACAACAAATTTCTCGTTGTGTTTTATTAGCGACGACAGATTTCAATGGGTTTCACAATTCCTCAATATCATTAATTGGCGTTTGAATTGCAACACTTGGACACCTGCAGGCTCCAGCAGTTCATCCATGCACAGGCGCCAAGAATGCGAAGACTTGCAGGCGGAGCTTTTAGCCCAATAAAACGAGACACGGACAACACACACAGAAATACTTAAATGTAATGAATCGAAAGCTCTGCTGAAAGTTGTGCCATTGATCTTGGTGCAGCGGAAATGCATTGTTAAGGAATACATTTTATTATTTTAAGGTATTGTTATCTTGTGGGAACATTTTTCCAAGCACCTGTAACGTGAGCAAACAATGTTGTGGCCGGCTGAAACAGCTGATTGAATATAATGAGATCGTTGGCCTTATAACACCGCAAAACGAGGCTAAAGTCAAATAGGCAAGAGGCAGCCACACATTTACGGGTTTGATATATGGCCAGGAAAATGCAAATGCAATTGAAAACGAAAACGAAAACTGTGAGGTGCAGTGAGAAGAAAAACGGAGAGCACCGCAATTGTTTTCGTTTTTTTCCATTTCTGAGACTCTGTCTCTACTCTTTTTGAAGACGGGTAAATGGATTACAATATTATTTCTTATGAAGATGGAGAAACCAGCTGAAAAGCCATGGAAAGCGTATCAAAGATTCGTCATTTTCTACTCTTACACCCACCTTTTCGTTGGCGTTTTCTTTTGTCTGTCATGATTGCAGATTTCAGCCAATCTGCTTTAACATTTTCCACCTCAATTGTGGTTGTTGTTTTTGCTTGGTGCATTCATCTGGCCATTGTTAATGCAGCAAGGTGGGGATTGCATAACAATTTCCCTGTGGCTGCAAGTGATACTGAGCTAGTTTTTGTTTGTTTATTACTGAATGTCATCCAATTGCTTTAATGCCAGGCAACTATAATTACTTTTTGCATCTTTATAATTGGACTTGGCACCAAGCAAATTTTATTGGCAAATTTGCTGCAATTTTCAATATCATTTGCAACAGAGAGAACAAACAAATTTTTTGGATCTTTCTTTTACAAATTACTCAATTTGAAAAGAAGTAAACCATAACCAATTTAAGTTTAATTTCGCATGTTCATTTTAAGCCCATTTTCAGCAAAGTTTCGTGTAAATTTTGATGCGTTATGAGGCGTAACGTCTAATGATTTTTTGACTACTTTACTGCTCGTAGAGCGTATATTGTATACCCACTAAATTTACTATTTATATTAATTACAGGTTTAAGTACCGCATTTGATGTTTTTTTAAAGGACAACCGCCTATTTGTGCTCACAATTGGCACTGAAACTTATTTTAAGTTTAACACATTTCAAATTAGCGCCTTCGATGGCAGTGTTGACTAGAGACTAGATGTGATATCGAATATTCGAATGAACACTCTGACAAAAGCTGTCCGCCATGAAGCTGGCTGGACTTAGCGCTGACGCTTACTGCCTGCTTCAAAACTTTAAAACTTTGCTTAAATATTTGATTTGCGATTTCTCACCCCCGCCCAGCTTGCCATTTTCTCTTTCCAATGTTCCTTTCATTTGCTGTTTCTGTTTCCAATGATCCAACCATTTCAATGCATAGTTGAATCCAATTACAATTTAATTTAATTGTATTAGCGCAAAATCGAAGGAAAATGCCATTAAGTAGAAAAAGCTACTGAATCGCCTTTGGTGCTTATGCAAGTGCCAATCAATTTTCCGTTTCCTTGAGAACACAATCAGGAAAAGCTTAGGCCACTTACAGTTTTCTTCGTAGTTTAGAACAGACGCCACCCAGCGATGCTTTTCCACGGCTCTAATCAAAATGAACCATAAATTCCAGCAAGAGAGAGAGAGAGAGAGAGAGAGAGAGTGGAAAACTGCTTGCGCTTTTGTTTTTGCTTTTCCTTTGGCCCAACTTTACTAATTAATTGTGCACTAGAGAATTTTAAGCAAACTCTAAAACTTGCCGGAGTAAAAGCCAGTGGGCAGAGGAAAAAACGTAGGACTGTGAGGTGTTTGGCACTGGCAAAGTTGACTGGTAAATAAACTAACAATTTTTCCTACTTAATTAACAAAATTGTTTTAATGCTCCGCTCCACAATCCCATCCCATGCCATGCCCCACGCTCCACTGAAATGCCAAGTGAGGCGTTTAGCGACGCCGACGGCTGTCAACACAGACAGTCGCCAGGGTAAATGACTGAGCAAACAGCAACTGAAGCATGAGCAGGCACAGACAGAGGCAGTGCCAACCCAACAATTAAACCTGCAGCAGTCATGAAATGCAGCACCAAGCGAGCTGAAAGGATGCTGAAGGAATGATCTATTTACGTTCGTAATATTTTCCATTAAGTATTATCGCTACTTATTCGTGGCTTTGTATGCCGCCAGAGCACCAATTCCTTGCATTATCATATAAAGCAGTTTTCCGCCAAAGAATCTCGAATTTCGAATGCATTGGTTGGACAATATCTCGCTGTGCCCCCATTGGCCACTTGGCACAACAATAAATCGCGCATAACTGGGTGCAGCGCAGCTTATGAATTGCATTACAAAGTCGCATAAATTGTCGTATTCGCAGTGCGCCAAGGAATGAGCAACAAATCGCCTGGCGCCCAAATGCATCTATCATCAGCAAAAAGTCGCATTCATAGCGAAAATTCAATCTGATGTCGCGGGCAGAGCGCGGGAGTTATGCGCTCAGAGCAGGGATACTGGAAGGAGCAGAAGGACCCGCGAGTGGGCGTTTAGTCGGAGGAGATGGCGTTCCCGGTTGAATTATGCGGACGCTTTGACAAGCTCCTTTTCCGCTCAGCTTCCCATTGACTTTTAATGGCTGCGCCTCGCATTATTGAGATTTGCAGTTTATGGATTTATTGGCCAGCCAGAAATGGTTTATGCAAAGCCAGCAAGACGGAGCGAAGGTGAGGAAAGGAATTTCCATATCAAAGAAAATGGGTTGGTTATCCTTTTGGCACTTATTGTGGATAGATTTAGCCATGTTTTTGCCATAAGTCAAGCATAATCCGCTCTTCAACGACTCCCAAAGAGTTCAGCTCAATTAGATCAGAGACAACCCTCACAATCCCACTTCCATTCTGAACAGCTTAAATGTACAGCCTCCAGTCCTTTCGTGAGTCTATCAGCGAAGGATTTACACAAGTTAATTAACACGCTTGTTGTTGCCTAACCCCCAAAAAATATATTTAATGCCCCAGCCAAGCCATTCATAATACGAGCGGGCATATGGGAAGGTCCTGCCGTCCCACCTATGTCAACCAATGGGCGGACAAAAAGGACAATTAAACCCTTTGCAAAAAGCCAAGCAGCAGACAAAAGGAAGCAAATACCAGCCTCTGGGTTGGCTGCCCCGGGGGCAGGAGCTGTGAAGGTCAGAGAAAATATCGACGGGCAGGAGAGGCTGAGCCAACAACGATTTATTGGATTCTGTCGCCAGGATTTTCACCACATTTTATCGTCTTCGGCCGGACTGATGCAATAAACAAGGCTGTGGCAGAGTTTTCGCATTTTCTTAAGTAAATTATTGCAGAAATCGACAGTCAGTCAGGGAGACAAGAAGGCGCATTCAGACAGGCCAACAACGGAAGGCAACGGAAGCTCAAATGGGCGCAAAAATGTCATTAAACGGCAGCCACGACTGGGCTCCGCCCCTCCATCACCCAACACCGCCGGAGTGCGCTGGAGTGCGGGAAAGTTGTTGTTTCCGTTTCCGCCAGAGCATGGGTCCTTTTGAAATGCCAACGACAAGGACAACGACAACGACAACGACATTGGTCTCTGCCCTTGATCCATCCGTCCACAGCTGCTGTTCTGTGTGCCTTCTGTCTTGTGGGGCTCGAAGCTCATTTGCGAGGTTGCCGGTGCAAATATTTGCTTAGCCCTTTGCCAACCCGCTCCAAAACGATTATCGGAGTGGGCCGACGGAAGGCTGCTGTTTGTCTGTTTTCGTTAGACATTTGGCCGATGCTTAAAGCCTTTAATGACTCACAGAAAGGAGTAACAAAGCAGCCTCCCAGAATATACAACAAATATTTAAAGTTATCTAACAACTCGGTTTGTCACTTATCATAGAAATACGAAAATGAAATTATACGTTGCCGGCTTGCTGCTCTTGCAGCTCCTCTGGCACACACTGGAGCAGGCGGAGTTGGTGCCATCTCCCGCTGGCATCTCGAATGTGACCCAAATCAGCGCGGCGAACATCAACAGCACGCTGTCCTCGAACGAAGTGCTGTTCCTCAACTTCTATGCGGATTGGTGCCACTTCAGCAAGCGCTTGGCGCCCGTTTTCGAGCACGCTGCCACGCAGCTGAAGCTGGAGTTCCCAGAGCCGGGCAAAGTGCAGCTGGGACGCGTGGATTGCGTCAAGGAGGTGGCTCTAGCTGATCTCCATGATATACAAAAGTTCCCCACGCTGCGGCTGTTCTACAGGGGCCAACCGGTGCGCCGGGAGTATCGAGGTTTGAGGACGAGCGAGGCGCTGGTGAAATATGTTAAGTCTCAGCTGCGGTCTGCAATTGTCGAGTTCAATAATTCGGAGGATCTAGCCGAGATAGATCCTAAAAGGCGTGCCGTCATCGCTTACATTGCGGACACTGAGAATCCGGCTTATGGGATCTTCCAAATGATGGCTGATCGCTTCAAAAATGACTGCGACTTCTATTTGCACATCGGAGACGATCTGGATCCGGATCTGGAGCACAAGGGAGCAATCCCCAGGCAGCTTCCCGCTCTGGTGTTCCGTCCGGACGTCGCCCGCACACACGGACAGGATGAATTCTATGCTGGAAGTCTCGAGGATCCCGCGCAAGTAGAGCCTTGGACATTGGCCAAGTGTGTGCCTCTGGTGCGGGCGGTGAACTTTGCGAATGTGGAGGAGTTGATCGAGGAGAGGCTGCCGCTGCTGCTGCTCTTCCACCTGCCCGAGGACGACGTCTCCATTAAGGACTTCAAGGCGATTGTGGAAATGCAGCTCTCCGATCAACGGAGCAAGTTCAACTTTGTTACCGTGGATGGCTGGAAGTTCGAGCACTCCGTGAAGCACATGGGCCTGAGCGCCAAGAACTTGCCCATCATAGCCATCGATTCGCTCAAATTTATGTATCCGTTCACAAAATTCTCCGACATGTACATACCGGGCAGGCTCCAGCAGTTCATGCAGGATTTTAGCAGCAACCAAACCGTTGTGGATCGTAAGATAATTGAACAGAATCCACCCAGAGATGAACAGAATCCACCCAGGCCCGTGTCCACCTTCAAGGAGCTGGGTCCGTCCAAGCATCGCTATACGTTGCTCCACGATGAGCTCTGAGCTGCAACCACATTCTGCATTTGATTTATCAATAAAGTTACCTTAGATTGAGTCGCTCCTTCGATGCACTCTTTAATCTCTTGATGGATTTCGCAGCACTTTGTTGGAGAGTGTTGTTCAGGCAGCAGCCGCAGAGTGGAACTTGGAGAAAAATAGTTTACCTTGGCAACACGGCCAAGAACAAATTGCCTGCAACTAAACATAATGGTTAAACAGACACCTGCTCGAGGCTTCTACTCCACTCTGGGAAAATCACTTGAGCGGCTCCCACAGAGGGCTGCCACTCCTTCTCTGTCTGCCCGAGTCGATGCTCCGAACAGCTTCCGACTCCCTCTCAACATAATTTGCTGTGGTTTTGCATTTACTTTGCATCTCAAGCACGCTTCAGGCCACGGCTGATGCTGCTCCTACAAGACGCCAGCCGGCACTCGGCACTCGGCACAGCCGAGAACCAGCTACGGATCCAGTTGGCATTAGCCCGCTTGCTCCTTGACTGCAACAGAGGAGGCTGCTGCTGGTGGTTGTGGCTCTGTGCAGTGTCTTGTGCAGCTCCTTGCACTTCCGTTTTCCGTTCTGGCTGCCCCTTGCGACCTACCGCTCCGGCTCGAGCCGAGCGATTCAGTTTGTTGGTTTCTTTGTCCTGGCTGCACTTTCATCCTGTTTGCAATCACTTCAGCTCCGTGGTTGCCCTTGTGGCGGAGCCTCAGCTTCAGCTGGGGCAGGATATGCCTTGTCCTCCCCTGTTTTTGGGGGCTTGCTCTCGGCGTTTCTTTCCTGTTTTGGGTTTTTAAGTTGTTTGCCATTTGCACAAACATATGCGCATATCTAATTTGCAATTGTTTTTCCTCAGCAACGGATTTGAATGGCTTAAAACACACTGCACGAAAATGGGCGCGATTACAAATGGTTTTACGGTGTTCCAGTGTACGTTATTAGAGCTATTAAAACCATTCTGTCCGTATGAAGACCTTCCGCAGAAACAGATTCCATTTTCTCCACCAAGAGCCACATGTGGATTAGTGTTGTAATAAAACTAGTAAAATTGTTGTGCTGTGCTCGATCGAACATGTATGCAGCCTTGTCTTTGCCTGCGCCTCCGCCTTGGGACGAAAAGAAATAGAACAAGATCGGGTCAGTGGCAGGGGAAGAGGGGGATGTCGGGAGCAGCTTTCATAATATGTACTTCATAACAAAGGACGTAGAAGATCAGAAGTTTACCTTTATTGTATGGAGCTTCTAGCACGACTAAAATATAAGTATGAACGTCTTCCACAGAAACAGAATTCCTCTCCTCTACCAAAATCCACATGTGTATTAGTGTCGTACCAAAACTAGAAAAATTGTTGTGCAGTGTTCGCTCGAGCATGTATGCAGCCTTGCCGTTGCCTCCTTCTCTGCCTACGGGCTCCTTGTGTAGCTTGAACACATTAACCGTTGGCAAAACAAGTTCGAGCTCATTTACACGAAAATAAGTGGAACAAGATCGAGGAAGAGGCAGAGGGGGGATGTCGAGAAACAAGCGAGGGAGACGGCACAGAGGGCTGGGCTGACTTTTGTGAAACTATTTTTACTTCGTTTTTAATTTAATTAGCACTCAATTTGCTTGGGTCCTGATGTGTGTGCTCTCACTTTACTCCATTAGCAGCCGTTTCTGAGGAGGCTGGGGGTAAATATGATTTCCAACTTTTCGCTTTTCTTTTGAGGCGGAAAAGGCAGGAAAAGTTGTGCGCTGCCTCCTCCTTTTAATTAAACGCATTAAAATGATTTGCATTCGCCTGTGCAAGAGGTGGCAGCAACGGTAACGGCAACGGCAACGTCACAGGCAACGTCAACGGGCCTTTGTGTCCCAGCTCCTGCAAAATGTTGGCACTTATTTAATTAAGCTCAATTTATTAATTGTTGGCCTCCACACAAAATGACTCTGCCATCCCTGGGGGACCTGCCAGCTAGAAGGCGGAGCCTTCATTTGGCTCTAGGATTAGAATCGGACTGCAAGCATGATTGATTGTTCGAGCTCCGAGGCACACCAGCCAGTGGGAGAGCCGCCCCTGGTCACTTGGGGGTCTCTGGTCTGTTGACACAGGTGTTGCTGGCCTTTCATTCTGATTGTAATTGTAATTTTTCAAAATGAGTTCTGCTGCGTTCCCTAGGAAAAGAGGGGAGACTCGTGTCTGTTCGCCTGACTTTGATCTGTGTCCTCATTGTGCGTCTCATGACAATTGTTTGCCTTCCGCTGAAGCTCTGCCATTCCTTCTCCTTCTTCCCAGCTTAAGTAAACTTTTCTGCATTCTCTGTTCTAGGAGAGTTTTCTCGAAAGTCAACTTTGAAGTTGGTTGGTGAAAACATTTCTTTTTAATGAGCTTGTTTCCCCAGTCACTCCTTCGTGGCGCAAATAATATTCCCATTGGTGCAGCGACTTTTTCCAATTTGTGAACTCTTCGATAAATACATACCATTACTAAAAGTTAAAACAAAAACAGGTTAAGATATCAACTCTCGGAACCTAATATTTCCCTTCAAAGTTTTCGACTTGCATCGAAGCCAGAATCTTCTAAATCAGCTCAAACATATGTAAGTAGTGGAGCACAACAACGAAAAGCCACATTTATTCTCTTTTATTTGCACTGCTCACTGTACATCTATTTATAGAATAAATGCACATGTATAGATGTATGTATGTATGTACAGATGCATGTATGCTTACGCATGGCAGCGGCCGTTCTCTCGTCTATCTATCCCGCCTTCTTCATTGCTGCAGCTCTCTCGCGCTCTTTCTCTGCATCCATCCAGCAACAGCCGCTAGCTACCTGATCCAACGCTCTCTTTCTATCGCTTCTTTCGCTCTCTCTCGCTTCTAGTGAAAAAGCTCATTAGCTTAACTGTACTGTTGTACTGTTGTACTGTCTCAGTGACAAAGGTTCCATTCGCATAACATGATTCTCAATCAGCTGGACCATAGAATAGTGTTAGCTTCCCTTATGTAAGGATACGTAATAGCATTTCTCCCCTTATCAATTGGAACTTCTTGACCGAGTAATTATTTTACTCTACTGCAGGTAGCCAGGCCAGACCCGTTCATTGACTTCCATAAAAAAGCCAAGCAAAAGTTGGCATAATTTCCGCCACAGACCGCCCTCACTCGAATATTCACAAGCCTTTGGAGCTCTCTCAATTGGCCCCGGAAGTACATTTATTTCACAGTCGAATCAATAAAAAGCCAATTAAAATACAGTGAAAACCCAGGCAGAAACAACAAAGCGCCGAGACTCATCAAAGTTTAAGTAGAATAATGAGCGGAAGGGGCGCGTGCTCTTTACGACCATAATGATAAAGGCGAGCTGCCCTGAATGAATACTACGGAACCCAGAAACAATATAACCCACCATGGAGGCACTTCACAAAGTCTGCAAGTTAAAAAGTTTCGTAAATTACGAGTACAGCATCATGGAAATGCGTGCCAGTATTACTCGTCCATTGATGGTTTCCAGTCTAGAAATTATTGATGTTTCTTGGTTCAGTTTTTGCTCAAATCAAAGCCTGCCTTTCAGCTAAATTTAAGCCATAACTCGACTGCATATCGGTGTCATTCCTTGAGCTCTATTGCTCTCCACAGCTTTTGCCGGGTGGTGCTTCACCCTGTCACTGGCCAACACAAAAAAACAAAACTCCCAACAGGGGCCTGCGTTTGAATGATAACAACAAGCCCCGTGGGGAGCATACAATCCAAAAGAGAATAGGAGCGTAGAGTGGCAGAGCTGTGGCAATTAATCTTTACAATGGCGTACATGCGAAATGGAGTTCATAAATTCCAAGTCACAAGCCACACACGAGAGCTGAGTGCCAGGGGCTGGCTGGTTCGAGTGGCTCGGCGTGCATGTAGTTCCATTTCAAATTGGTTCCGCGGTGACAAGTGTGTGGTCGGACAAGCAAAGGCAATTAAAGCCATCATTTGAATACATCAATTCCGTCTTCGAATATTCCATACTTTATTTAATGTTTCACATTGTAAGCAGCACATAAAAAAAGCAGACTTGCAGCCACCATAATGCCCTGATGATATATTGCGGGTCGAAAGAGCGTCTTCTGTGCGCCTATAGATTTATGGGGGAGGGCAGCCAGCAACCGGTCGGTTTGCTTGCGGCTTATGTCTGCATAACAAATGCATATAAATATCACATTTGTGCACAATTTATTATGGCCTGACCCTGTGCTGTGCTCGGCATTATCCGGCTGTCCCTTCTGCCTGCGAAATTAGCTCATTTGTCTTGTTTTGTGCCGCTTCAGAACATACTCGAAGTTGGGCTTAAAAGTGTAAACGAGCGGGCGTAGAACTTGAAAATGTTTATAATGTTGTGTGTGGTTTTCCGGCACACACTCCATTCGGGTTCTCCTTTTGCATAAATGAACAGGGAACGGGTCGCCCAGCCATGTGAACTCCGGGCTGCTCGTATTTATTGGGGTCAGTAGTCGGGCCAGACTCGGGTCCAACCAATGGGTGTTTATGGGTTTTATAAAACTTTCATGCAATGTCTATGCTCTCAAATCAGAGATGATAATTGGCTGGGGCACATCAACAGCTGAGCCCGTGTCCGTTGCATGCCGTGAATCTAAATCGATTGATTATCCCGGCAGAATAGCTTACGATTGCCCCCAAAAATGGGAAAAGGAGTTCCATAAGCAAACATGCGAAAATCTGTAACTATAAAACGAACTTTGATCTGTTCTAACAGCAAATATTTGCAAGTTCTAATCGGGTAACTTTGCAGCTCAAGTAATTTCCAACAAACACCGTTGGCCCGGCTGTTAAGCGATGCAAGCCGGAAGTGAAGCTGCCGCCGCTGCCCAGAACAACATTAAAATACCGTAACACAGAAATGTCTGCGACTTCTACTACTTCTTAAGTTTCCGTGGCCTCTCCGGCAAACGGGAAACTGGAAATGGGAAACGGGAAACAGCTGCTGCCGAAAAGGGAGCGAGACTCTTCCGTGTCCACATAGTTTTTAGCACATTTTTAGCATTGCAGCAGACTCGACTGCACTCGATTGGCAGCAGGATAAAGTTTATTTTTTCCAGCTTCTTGCCATCAAAAAGGAGAGAAATAAGTTTTGGGCACGGAACTTGTTAATTTTCCTCTGCAAATCTGTCAACTTTCGGTAGAGAAAATGGGAAAAAATTCAAAAATTCAATAACAAGTGGGAAAGTTTCTCGCAAAAAAGTTTTGCATGCGAGCTACGACGAGTATGATCCGAGGACACACTTCCAGGCTGTAGGCTCAGTTGGTCGCTCTAATTAAAAGTCTAGACTCTTGGTTGGGGCCACTTTTTTTCCAGCTTATTGTCATCTTCCCCATTGTCAATGCCCACCCCCCTCTGGCCACCCATTAACCACAATTTCCAATTCATCAACTGGCGTGCATTACCAGGAGCACAGTGCACATGCGGCCATGGGTCCATGGGGCCTTGGGGGCATGCAAATGTTATAAAGTTAATTGCCATCGAAGGCCCACCTGCCTCTCGGCCATGGTCATGGGTCACTGCCTGCTCGCTGCGGGAAGGGATGGGACAACATTGTGTATTCCATGTGTGGCCTTTGTTGTTAGATAAAAGCTTGGGATGGCTGGCAAAAGGGCGAAGGGGCTGTAGGTCGACTTTTGGTGAATTTCTATCATTTTTAGGCATTTATCTTTAGGAACAATAAACAACTTTAAGTATCAGTAACTATTTATTAACACTTCTGGGAGTGTTTATGAGTGCCATTAAATAAATTAATAAACTGTTTCGTTCCTCCTGCTAATGGAAACCAACTGATTAAGCCCCGCAATCCTTTGATGATGCGCATGTGGGTTCGTTTTTTGCGTTTGCCAAAGTTTATGCTGCCGGTTTAAAAACCACAAAATTAATTGCATGTCATTAGCAGAAATCTATTAAAAGCCCCGAAGCGCAGCGAAACTGATCCGCCAGCCCCCTCTCCCCGACTTAAATGCCTTGGCAACAAAATAAACAGTTAGCGCAGAGACAGACGCAGACACAGACAAGGGTGCCCCACCCCCAGCAGCAGCGACCCAAAGCTCTTAATCGATGAGCTTTCCTCCGCAGTCGCAGAGCGGCAACGGGATGCACATTTACATGCCGTTGAATGCAGAGATAGAAACGAGTGTGTGCATGTGTGTGTGTGTGAGCTACGTGGTCAAACCTCAAAAGAGCTCATTTCATTGCACTGCAACAGACTATCGAACTCTCACTCATCTGTGAGCATGGTGGCTCCATTCATTCGTTCCAGTCTCCCGCTCCCAGTCCTTTTCGCTTTTCGCTTCTTCAATGGCTCTTGACAGCCTCCCAGGGTGGGGCCTGCTCCCTGCTCCGTGTGTGTGTAAATACGAGCACTAATGTCCAATGATTAAATTTTAATTACCGTGTGCACAAATCGAGTTTGGATTCGTTTCTGTTGCGAAATTCTCTTGCAGTTTGCTGCTGCATTTTTCAAGTCTCTATCTGCAAGCCATTTTTCATCCTCTCGAATTGATGAATGGAGCAAGAATACTGGAAATGGCCAGTGGAGGGAGCTGCACTTCATTTCATTAACAGGTTCAGAGGATTTTCTGGCATGCAATGGAGCTGCTCAGTCTGCAAATAGATGAAAATAAATGCAGGTAAAATATATTGGATTAGGGCTCCACTTCCACTTAATTTTCTCACATTCAGCTGCAGCATTTGTTGCTGTTTTATTTATTAAACACGTTCTCTAGCCTCTCCACTCTCCGGCACAGGATGCTGGTTCTGTGGTCCTGCCCGGGTACGTGTGCATACCAAATGGCCTGCTGACCGACCGTTTGTTTGTGGCCTCAATAAATCAAGCGGAATTAAGTCATCAATAATGAGCAGACATAAAGCAGGCGACTGAGCAAAGTTGGTAGCCGGCTTCCAGTTGCGTGGAGTGCGGCTCGTACTCGCTTGTTGGCTGGCAAAGACATAAAGAAATGCCAATTTGCTGTGCAATATGCTGCGCACTGTATGCTGGACCGTGTATTAGCTCTGGACAAATCCCCATTATGGGTGTGGCTAAATTGTGATTAGCTTCCAGCAAAGAACTTTCTTGAGAGCCCCGTGTGGATGCTATTCAATCGTTCGCATTACAAAATTTGCTAATTACTCAACACAAAGCTGAATTCAATACTTTTATCGCTGCCAGCTATACCGGTTATGGAACCCGGATTGGCAACAAACAATTGTCTGCTAATGAACACGAAACAGCGGAATGAAAAGATTTTCGCCGGATTTAAGATACACTTCAGTAGAGCATTGGGGCAAGTGTCTGCTTACAATTGCACGACTCTCCGCAAAGGGTATTAATCCATAATTATTGTTTGTTAGTCAGAATTTGTTAAATATGCAAATAAATGCAAACAATAGCTGGTTTTTGTGTGAAAAAAGATCTTGTAATTGCCTTGAATTTTGTTTGCTAATTGGGGGTTTTCCTTGCATTTACATACCTAAATACATACTCGTACATCTTTACATACATCCGTACATACTCGTACATCTTTACATACATCTGCACATATGTAGATGGTTATTTCAGGAGTGACGTCGGCAAGACGTCATTTGCGACCATTCCTCGCGTTCAATCAAGATGTGCTGGCCTTTCGCTTCGTGCGGCCTTCCGCTGCTAGACAAATTCATAAATATTTTAATTACAATTTGAGCGAGTGTCGGGCCAATGTTGTTCCAAGTAAAAAAGTTTCCCACTGCAAGCAGCTCGCGAACGGGAAACGGTTCTACAACGTCATCAGAAACGCATAGCATTCCGTTCCCGACAAAAAGGGAGGAAACGGGAAGCTAACTTTTTGGCACAAGTTCAGCGAAAGTTTTTCTGCAAAGCGAAATTTAACTAATTCCATTATGCATTGCAGCAAGAAAACGAACGAAAAAAATAGAAAGGCATTTGGAAGATGTTAAACAAAAATGTGAAAACTTTGCCCTCGTTGGTGCCGCCTTTGGGCCAGTAAACACTTTTCAGTTTAATCGCGAAAAGGTGGAAATTTCAACAAAACTGCGCTGCAGTTGCGCTTAGAAATTGACGTGGTTTTTATTTAAAAGGTGCACAGAGCCTCAGTTCGTTTATTCTCTGAGCTGTGAATTATTTAAAGCTGAAGCTGAATGCCGAGAGCTTGTTTTTCTAAGCCAAAAAAGAGTTTTCAGACTGTATTTGTTTTTGAAACATTTATTTTCATGTTCCGGGTGTGTGTCTGCCACCGAACCTGCCCCAAAAAAACCAGAAATCTTATTTGCTAACAAAATGAAATCATTAAGCGGCTTTTACTGTCAACAGAAATGGCACGGAACCATTTCAAAAGCCATTCGCAGTCAGGCAGGCAACAAAAAGGTGAGGAATAAAGAATGAAATCACACGGAGCAAAACGGCAGAAGAGAACCCGCTGAAAACTGCCGTGCAATCGAATTGCAGAGACAAACAAAAGGAGCGCGCGCGCTCGAGGGGAGGCGCCATCCTGTCGACTTGTTGCCACAATAAGCGACACGATTCCGTTCCCAGTCAGTTCGTCAATTACATTGATTTCGTGTGCGGTTTTGTTTGTGCCTCACCTGCCCCGTGGCCCACATGGCAGCGCGGTATAAAAGTAAAGCGGAAATGGGAGCAGAGTCTAACCGGAGCCGCAGTCGTCATGGCCATTGTCACCCTCGGCACCTTTCGGGCGGCCTTGTCTGTCTGCCGTTCAATAATACAAAGTGTCTCCAGGCTGGGCTCCACGCCGCCTTGGCTGTCAATATTTTTGACAATTTCCTGCAACAACAAGCTCGATTGATTGACTTTTTCTTGCCACCATTTTCATTACTATTTCCATTTTCTGATGCTTGTTGTCTGGCTTTTCTTTCCTTTTCCGCTAAATTGTTTACCTCGACATTATTTACTCAACGTAATGATTTTTCTATCGAACGCTTGGCATCGGAGTTCTTTCTGTTGTGTTCGGTCTTTTGTTGGCTGTTTTGTTCGCCTTTTTGTTGAGTGCCAAAAATGTCAATTGATGTGCGCTGACTTTGTCTTTATCTTTATTTTTCTGTGTTTATGCTTCATGTTTTACGAGGCGCACACAATATCATTACAACTGATGAGAACATAGAATTTGGTCTGCATTTATGGCTTAAACTTCACATAATGACCTTTGATTGAGCGCTTGGAAAATGTATATTTACATACTTAAATGTAAATATGCACAGAAATATGTAGATATTACATATTTACATATTTGCATATGTAACGCCTTGAAAGGTACATAAAAACTCCTTCTAAAGGCCACGCACTCACTCCATTAGTGTCTGCTGCACATTTCGCACATTTTTGAATGTTTTATTTCCTCGTGCCTCGTGCCTCGTGCCCCTCTCTGTTGCAACCGCATCCAAATTAATTTCCAATTCTCTGGGTTTCGCTTTGACTCCGACGCGGGCGTGACAAATGCCACAAAAGTAAATTGTAAATTGCATAATTGCAGCTTTATTAAATTTAATAAAAACGAGAAGGGACGTGTGAGACGCTTCTTACGCGTCACAACTTTTATACCCGGCACTCAGTACTACATCTGCAACTTAGCGGTTATTTGTCAAATTTTACATATTTTCTTCATCTGTCATCTACATCAACAACACTACTCCCGCCAACACGCTCCTTTAGCTCGTCACCCTCCCCTAGAGACACACTTTGCAGAGTCAGGGCAGAGTCGCGGCAGAGGCAGCGGCAGAGACGTAAGGGGCAGAGGCCATAAACTGCGCGAAGCAGAGTGTGCTGCTATAAGCTGCGGGACGGTGTGTGTTTGGCCACTGAAAATTACACTGAAATTTCTTCATTGTGGCTATAATAATGACCCAATCGGAACCCAATTTGGTGATCTGATAGATATGGCCATTCCCTACGGAATAGCGTTTTTAGTTTTCTGCTATCTTCAAAATTGTCGATTTGGGAGGTTTTCGCCCTTTTGCGGGGGCGGAAGGGGGCGGGGCTCATTTTTAAATACACTGGTTTCAGTGTGAGCATACAGCAGTCTGGTGCCAAAATTTGGTGGCTCTAGCTCTTATAGTCTCTGAGAACTAGCCGACAAACAAGACGGACAGACGGACGGACGGACAGACGGACAGACGGACGGACGGACAGACGGACAGACAGACATGGCCCAATCGACTCGACTATTGATGCTGATCAAGAATATATATACTTTATGGGGTCGGAAACGTTTCCTTCTGTGCGTTACATACAACCGTTATCCGCACAAATACAATATACCCTATTTACTCTTCGAGTCCCGGGTATAAATACATATGCATGCGCCGACAGGACACGCCCGTCCTGTGGCATTCCCGTGCAGACAGGCAGACGAGGTCTGGGGTCTGGGGTCTGTGGCGAGGAGAAAGGATCTCGCACCCTGGGCTGCGCTTCCGTTAATCGACTGCACTTTTGCATCCTGTTGACTGCACACGGCAGGAGAATGCCAACAGAGAGTCCTGCCCGACATATGCTGCTGCTGCTGCTGCTGCCATCCCTTTGTGGGGGCATGCCTCCAACCGCTGCTTTTTGCCTCTCCCTTTTGTATCCCATTTAATTTGGGGTTTTCTTCTGGCCCTTGTCCGGGCTCTTTTGCGTTTTATTCATCGGCATTTGCTTTTTATTCGACATTCTTTTTTTTGCATAATTTTAATAAAGTTCGCTGGGATTTTTGCGCGACTCCAGCAGCAGCAGCAGCAGCAGTCAATTGTTATCTCCCGGCGATAAGTAAATATGCAATTGGCGGGGCACAGGCACAGGCACACGGCCACTGACCAGACGGAGCGGAGCCACGCTCCTGCTCCTGAATTGCAACTGCAATCGGAATGCCGAGAACTCGTTCTCAGTTGGTTTTTGTTCGCGGTATTTAAAGGTACACAGAGGCAAATGGGTTGTACGTGGATGTACATACATATTTTATTATGTATTTATGTATACATATATGTAATTCATACTATTTAAATGTATAATCCAAAACCGTTACCTTTTAGTGGTTTAGTGGGTATCTTTTAGTCGAAATACTCCAAAATGTTGCCTCTACTTTTGCATTTTGTTTTTTGGTTTTGACATTTTTTCATGCCATGAATATGAGTGGAAGATAAGACCAAACGAGGAGTGTACATACATACATTCGTACATATATTTATGTATATATGTACATATGTACATATGTAAGTGTAAACGCGATAAGGGCAAGGGTGCACCGGTGTAAAATAATTGCGTGGGTGTGGGCTCAATTCAATCTGTGTTGTTTGAGCATTTTGTTAAGTTTTATTTAATTGCGGAACACAGAGTACAGATATGTAGACAGTCCATTGCTACCGAGTGGATTTTGGATGAGTTGTTTGGTTATTCAGAGGAAGAAAACAAAGCGGACAATTAGTTATAAAAGTCAGCCTAAAGATCTTGTTTCTTTGGCTCTAAAAATAAGTTTCATTTCCCCAGAAGGCAATCGAAATCAAGCACCGGTTAAAGTAAAATTGTAGCTTGGAAAAAGGTTGTTTATCGATGTTTGAATAACTCCATTTAAATCTGCATTCGGTGAACCACTTTCCAAGCTCGTGTTGGACAGTGTGCTGTCCATTCAAGTGCAAAGATGATCGAGAGCCACGCAATTAGTGCCAGCAGCTACGTGGGTCGAACTCTCGCAAAAGTTAGTTGACAGAAACCAAATGACGGAGTTGGGTTGGATCATCGTGGCCCTCGTGCTGTTCATCAGCTGTGCCGCCGGGCGAACGGAAGCGCATTACGGGTGGACAACGGTAAGTCCCAGGGACACGTTCCTCAGCGACACTCTCCGCTCTCCGCTCTCCGCTGCTCCTCTTTCCCTCCGCAGCTGGACTGGCTGAAGGCGCACAATGCCAGTCATGAGCTGCACAATGTGACCACCGCGGACGGCTATCAGCTGCAGCTGCAGCGACTCCCACAGCCCGGGGCACGCGCTGTGCTGCTGGTCCATGGACTGCTGGGATCATCGCTGGGCTGGGTCTGCCTGGGGCCAGCCAGGAGTTTGGGTAAGCGCAGATTGCCTCTAGTTTCTCTTGTTTCTAAGATAACTAAGTATTTGGGCTGCAGCTTTTCAGCTGCACCAACTGCAGTACGACGTGTGGCTGGCGAATCTGCGCGGCGCGTACCCGTACGGGCGCCAGCACACCGAGCTGACCGATGTCATGGATGAGTTTTGGAGCTTCAGCTTCCACGAGCATGGCGCCTACGACCTGCCCGCCATAATTGACCACATGGCGGAGGTCACAGGCAGCGAGCAGCAGTCCGGGGAGGCGGCTAAAGAGGAGCCCGCGCGACAAGTGCTGCTAATTGGACACTCGCAGGTGAGCGAAGGCTTATTCGATGCTGCCCCCTGCCCTTACCCCTAACCCCTTTGGTGTTCGCAGGCCTTCAATGCTTTTCTGGTGCTCTGCTCGCTGCATCCGCGATTCAATCAACGCATTCAGCTGATGCAGGCGCTGGCTCCGCTCTCCCGACTGCATCGACAGGTGCGCTTCGACGCGGCCCAGGTGCGCAGCCTCATGAAGTTCGTCAAGGTAATTGGTGGAACGCTCGAACAACCTCTGCCCATAGCTGCCCTTTTATATCTTTGGTTTATTGAAGTAATTAGCTTTGACAAACGGAGTTTTTGTAATCTCTGCCTCGTAGAACTTGTCGCGCACTTTGAGCTCCACTTTGGTGCCTGGCGCCTTCAGGGCATCCTGCACATAGCCCATGGCTATGTTGCGACCCGTGCTGGGACTTGGGCAGCCACTTGTCACCTGGCCCACCTGCTGACCCCCACTGAAGATTGTCACTCCGGAGCGTGCGGGCGGTGGCTTTGCGCCCAACATTTGTAGACCCACGCGGCGTCGCTGCACGCCTCCTTTGAGCTGGCCGAGCACCACCTCAGCTCCGGGAAAGTCGCGTGTCGTTCGCCGCCTTTTGGCCACCAGCCAGGCCAGAGCTGCCTCCACAGGTGTGGTCTGGGCATCGATGTCGCTGCCGTAGAGACAAAGTCCCGCCTCCAGGCGTAACGAGTCTCTGGCTCCCAGGCCAGCCAGCTTCAGGGTTCCATTCGCCAAGAGAGCTTCGGTGAGGGTCCGCACGTGGGAAGAGTCCACCGACATCTCCACTCCATCCTCCCCCGTGTAGCCGCATCTCGTAATCCTCACACTGGGTACACCTGCCACAGTTCCGACCATGGAACCCATAAAGTAGAGTTGGTCCAAGGCAGTGGCTGGAGCCAGCAGCTCGGCTAGTTCCGCCGCCACTCGGGGCCCTTGCACGGCAATCAGAGACTGATCGGAGGGTGCAAGGAACTCCACGGCAACGTCTTTGCCCTGCGACTTGAAGGAAGACTGAAAGTAAATGGAAATTGTAGTTTGAGGACTTCCCTTATACCTCTATAAGTAAGCCTTACCACAGCTGCACTGATTATTTCCTGATCCTGCTGCTTCATGGCCGCATTGGACACAACATACAGCTCCTTCTCGCTGACCTTGTTCACAATGAGATCGTCCAGAATGCCGCCTTGGTCATTGGTGAACACCGTGAGGGTTCCACTACCCGCGGGAGTACCTGTGATGTCCGCCGTGCACACAGACTCCAGGCAGGCAGCCGCATCTTTGCCCCGCACGTAGGTCTGCAGCATGTGCGAGACATCGAAAATGGAGCCCACACTCCGCGTGTGCAGATGCGAGGCGATGATGCTCTGATCGGAGTATTGCACGGGCAGTGCATAGCCACCGAAGTTGACGATTTTTCCACCCTTTTGCACATGAAAGTCGTAGAGAGCCGTGCGCTCGCCCTCGCTGCTGTGCGCTGAAGAGGCGTGGCGTGGTGCGCCGGGCAGAGCCCGAACCCTGGTCAGTTTCAGTCGATTGCTTAGCTTCAACATCACTCAAAGACTGCCACAGAACTAGACAAAATCAGAGCATGGAGCAGCCGATAAGGGATTGACTTTGCCTGACCCAAGACACAGAAGCAGAAAGCGAGAGAGAGAGAGAGAGAAAGGCTGCCTTGGTGATAACCCCCTGGGGTGATTCGTAAAATGTTGCGGTGCATTGTACGAATGGGGGAAGAGCACAGCAGAGCAGCTGCGCTGAGCTTTTGTGGGATCGCAGCGAAAAGCTTTCTTGCTCGCTGACTAACTGTGAAAGCTCCAACTGAAAGGTTTACATGGGAATGGGCACGCTTTGTTCTTTTTCTTACAGAAACGCCAAAAGTCAAGCAAGTTTGAGCTTTTTCCACCGGGATATTTGCGTAAGTTATGCCAGAGAAAACATGAACAGTGCGAATATTATGCCAAACAGTACGCAGGCAGCGCAAAAAGCAACAAAAGGGTAACTAAATTAGTAACTAACTAACTATAAATACGCACTAAATACGTTCTTATTTTACAGCTACTCGAAGCCTTCAACTATGAGTACCTGCTGCAGGGTGGCTCCGCGCGGGAGATCAAACATTTGCAGCAAATCTGGAAATCGGGCGACTTTATCGCCTACGACTATGGACCCATGCAGAACATGAAGATCTACAACGGAGTTGAGGCACTGCGTTACAATCTCAGCCAGATCAGTGTGCCGACAATCCTGTACTTTGGCGAAACGGATGCAATTGCCACGCCGGAGGGCGTGCACGCGATCTACGCACGAATGCTGAACTCTGTGAGGAGCGTCAAAAGAATCGAGTCACCGAAATTCAATCACTTTGACTTCCTTATCGCGGGCGAGGTCAAGACTCTGGTCAACGACAAGTTGATCGAGCTAATGGAAAAGTTTCTCGAGGGTAAATTATCGTACATAATTGAATAACGGCACTGGACGAGCGCCTTTGATGGCAGCAAAATAATTGTCCAGCGCAAATGATTTATTTGTCTTGGCAACCAGCCCCAAATGGCAATTATGTAATGCCATAAAAAGCTAAATAAAAGCCAAAAACCCAAAAGCGACGACACTCTTACTTTCTTTTGATCGCAAACAAAAACTGTTTCTGTTTCCATTTGGCTTTTGTGCTGCTAAATTTGACCCACAACGACGCGTCGCGACGGCCGCCAGCCAACGAGCTCCGGCAAAAATATGTTTTGGGCTGTGAATAAATTGAGTTTAAATATGCTTTAATGCTTTTGTTTTAACTATTTTCAAAGTAAAAACCATTCACTCGAAGCCTCACTGTGCCGCTGCACTTGATCAGTTGTTCAATTTCCGATTGCGACGCCCCACGCATTTAATTAACTAACCAAAAAGCGACAAAAACGCAATCGAAAGGTAAACACGACCTGGTAACACGTCACAGTGCCAGTACACGGCAATGTTGTTGTTGTTGTTGTTGTTGGTTGCTGTCTGAACGAAAGTTTTGTTATTGGTTATTGCGTATATTTCGGCATTCTTTTTTGTTGAGGTTTTTCGTGTGCTGGGCCATTGACAGTTTTCGGCTCGGGGCTCGGCTTTCAGTTGGGTTCGCATCGCCCAGCGCTCAGGTTGAGACCCAACCCCAAATCAGATTTCACTTTCGTCTTCAGCAGCAGATTTCGTAAGCCAAAAGAAAGATGCGCCAAAAATTAAAGTTGCACTTGATTTTGCTGCTCGGCCTGTGCGTCTTTGTCAATCGCACCCAAGCGCAGTTGATAGGCGGAGAGGAAGACGAGGAGGAGGAGGAGGAAGAGGAGGAGGAGGAGGAGGAGAGCGTGGAGGATGAAACCTTCGAGGAGAAGCTGCAGCGTAAGAACATCAAGCAGGACTCGAGTCTCAGTGTGGTAGGAAGATTAACGACCAGGCCAGGCCTCGTCATCGTTTGCCAGCCTCTCACACATCTCACACACATTTCATCAACAGGACAAATTAATTGCCAAGTACGGCTATGAGGCGGAAGTGCATCATGTGACCACCGAGGACGGATACATCCTGACAATGCATCGCATTCGAAGTCAGGGCTCCCAGCCCTTTCTGCTGCAGCACGGACTTGTGGACAGCTCGGCGGGTTTCGTGGTAATGGGCCCCAACGTCAGCCTGGGTGAGTGCATCGCGTGGGATTTCTGATTAATGGACCAGTGATTACCTCCCTCTACCCCATTCGCAGCCTATTTGCTGGCCGACCACAACTACGACGTCTGGCTGGGCAATGCACGCGGTAATCGCTACTCGAGGAATCACACCAGCCTCGACCCGGACGAGTCCAAGTTCTGGGACTTCAGCTGGCACGAGATAGGCATGTACGACCTGCCCGCAATGATCGATTATGTGCTAAAGGTCACCGGCTTCAAGCGGCTGCACTACGCCGGACACTCCCAGGGCTGCACATCCTTCTTCGTGATGTGCTCCATGCGGCCCACATACAACGAGAAAGTCATCTCCATGCAGGCTCTGGCCCCAGCTGTCTATGCCAAGGAGACCGAAAATCATCCATACATACGAGCCATGAGCCTGTACTTCAATGTGAGTGGCACACATCAGATTTCAGCGAAGTTTCTTATTAATTTTAAACAATATTTAGAGCCTGGTGGGCAGCTCCATTAGGGAAATGTTCAACGGCGAGTTCCGCTTTCTATGCCGCATGACCGAGGAGACGGAGCGACTGTGCATCGAGGCTGTCTTTGGCATCGTGGGACGCAACTGGAATGAGTTCAACAGGGTAAAATGAGCAAAAGAATAACTGCATTACGCTCTGAACTCACCTGAGATTTGTTCTTAGAAAATGTTCCCTGTTATCCTCGGGCACTATCCGGCCGGAGTGGCCGCCAAGCAGGTGAGGCACTTCATACAGATCATCAAGAGCGGCCGGTTTGCCCCGTACAGCTACAGCTCCAACAAGAACATGGCTCTGTACAGGGACCACCAGCCGCCACGCTACAATCTCAGCCTGGTGACGGTGCCCACCTTCGTGTATTACTCCACGAATGATTTGCTCTGCCATCCGCGCGATGTGGAGGCCATGTGCGACGATCTGGGCAATGTGACGGGCAAGTATCTGGTGCCACTGAAAGAGTTCAACCACATGGACTTCCTCTGGGCCATTGATGTGCGAAAGATGCTCTATCAGCGCATGCTGCAAGTGCTCGGCAAACTGCCGCCAGAACCCGAAGAGGAGCCCCAGAAGGCTGCTCGAGTGGGTCGTGGAGCGTGGCCCACATGGAGGTAGTTGAACCTTTAGATTTAGTATTTATTAAATAAATTGTATTTATTTATTTGTTTCCCTTTCCCTTCGACGTGGCTTTAAATATTTAAGAGAGTCTTCAAGTATGCAAGTGGCTGGCTCTGGGCCTGGGGTTGAGCGAGCAAAAGTCTTGCCTTCGACCGGAAACGGAAGTCAAGTGCTTCTTTTGGCCCACAAAAGCTGTAACAGATTTTGCAGCAGAAGCAGCACGATACATGCATTTGTAAGCAGATTTCCTGCGAGTACAATTTTCCATTTTCCCCAGCACAACAGCTGCCACTGAGGCCAGGGCTTACGCTCACACCAGTGTCGATGCCTTTCCAACTTTTGCCCCCTTGCAGCTGCCTTCATGCCACATTGTCTTGGCATTTGCATTTCGCTTCGCTTCAGTTAAGTAAAAAGCTGTGTTTAAAACCAAACCGAAAGCTAGAACCTTCCACTGCCAGTTCTTGCAGTTGTCGAAGGACTTGAGTGTCGAGTTATTAATAGAAAATACTTTGTGCTAATGCCACAAGCGTGGTACGGACAAGAGATCCCTTGTCTTCATTAAATTCCTGATTCGACTTGCTTCATTTAAGTCTAAAAATATCTGATCAGCAGGAAGATCACAAATGCGAGACTTCAATGCTCTTTCCTGACATTTACTCAAACTCAATTTGCCAGCATAAATGCATTTATTTTACCCAAAAGTCGCTGCTCTGTGTGTGTCTTGAATGGCTTTTTGGTGCTGCCTAAAGATAGAGTAGTTGGAGGATGGTCAGTTCTTGATGAACAACTCAGCCTCATGCCCAGGAGTCACTATTTATGCACATACAAACATAGAGCCAAACCAGTTGTACTTCGATTATTTTGAAGCAGTTTGGTTCATACTCTCTATTTGAAGGAATATTCTAAGTAAAAATGAATAAAGGAATCACCTCATTGAAATCTAGTTTCTTCTCCATTACTTATATATTTTTCAAATATTTTTTTCTACGCCCTGCAAGCGTATCAAACGAAAGGTTTTCTCTCAAAATCTCTTTCACCAAACCATAGTCTCGACTTAATGAAGACCAAAGACCAGTCCTCGGCTCGTGACGTATTTTTAGAATAGTGTGAACCCCCCAACCGTTTGGATGATAAATGTACCTCAGTGTTGAAACTCGTTTTTCCTTCGCTTCGTTCATTAGTTATTTAAAGACGTCACTGGGGTTGTGGCTTCGTGGCTAGGCCTTTTCGTTGATATAAAAGCTGGAAGTTTGCTGGGGACCTAGACAGTGACTTAGTGGCAATGGCTCCCGAGGGATTAGTTGCAGTTCTGAGCGTGTGTTGCGTATCTTTGGCCTCGGCCGGATTTGGCCTTGGCGGCGGCAGTCTCAGCCTGGGTGGATCCACTTTTGGCCTGGGACATGGTGCTGGCTTTAGTGGCGGAATGACAATTGGAAGTGCTTCTGCGAATGGCGGACTCTTCGGGCATGGTGTCTCGACGCACGGATTAGGGATGAACGGATTAGGAGCTGCTGCTGCTGGAGCTCTGCATTCGGCTGGATCCTCTGCATTATCTCTAGGAGCACACACAGCGGACATGATTAAAGACGGCCTTTCTGGAATCGGAGCATCGGAAGTTGGGACATCGAGTTCTTACAGTGGTTCTAGTTCCTCATCACATAATTCTGGATCTCAAAGCTCAATGTCTAATCATCTGAGCCTCGGACCTTCTGCAGCTCATGGGGATCTCTTATCGCTTATGTCTGGATCTGTGGTAGGGAGTGGATCGCACCTGGCCGCAAACAAACTGATAGGTGCCGCTGAAACTGGAGCTTCTGCTCTTCATTCTGCGGGTCTTTCTGCCTTTTCTCACGGTGCTCAAAATACTGGCAATATTGGCAGCGGTTTAGCTGGAATCGGAGGAGCAGTTGGTGGTGCATCCAGTTCCTACTCTTCGTCAGAGAAATCTGGATCTCATAGCCTGAATTCTGAAAGTATGAGCATCAAAGGTTCTGGATTCGTTCATGGATCATCTTCAGGCTCCGCAAACAAATTTGTAAATGCTGCTGAGGCTGGAGCTTCTGCTCTTCAGTCTGCAGGTACTTCTGCTTCAACTTTTGGTGCTCACAACTCTGGAAATATTGGCAGCGGTTTAGCTGGCATCGGAGGATCGAGCTCATACTCTTCTGCAATTAAATCAGGATCTCAGGGCATGAGTTCTGGAAGTATGAGCATCGAATCTTCAGGATCCGTTTCAGGTAGTGGATCTCACCTGGTCGCAAACAAATTGATAAATGCTGCTGGTGCTGGAGCTTCTGCCCTTCATTCTGCGGGTCTTTCCGCTTCCTCTCTGGCTGCTCAAAATACTGGACATGTTGCAAGCGGTCTTGCTGGAATCGAAACATCTGAAGCTAGTGGATCCAGTTCATACTCTTCATCAGTGAAATCTGGAACTCATAGCATGAGTTCTGAAGCCTCTGGAGTCGTTCATGGATCAACTGTGGGCTCCGCAAACAAATTGATAGGATCTGCTGGAGCTGGAGCTTCTGGCCTTCATTCTGCAGGTATTTCTGCTCACAACACAGGAAATATTGGCGGCGGTCTAGCTGGAATCGCAGCATCTGCAAATAGTGAACATTCTGAGAGTATGAGAATCAAAGCTTCTGGCTCCGTTGTCGGAAGTGGATCTCACCTGGTCGCAAACAAAGTTGTAAATTCTGCTGAAGCCGGAGCTTCTGCTCTTCATTCCGCAGATCTTTCTGCTGCCTCTTTCGAAGCTCAAAACACTGGAAATATTGGAATCGGAGGAACAGCTGGTGGTGCCTCCAGTTCATACTCTTCATCAGATAAAGCTGCATCTCATAGCATGAACTCTGAGAAGATGAGCATGGAAGCATCTAAAGTTGTTCATGGTTCATCTGTAGGCTCCGCTGTAGGGAGTGGATCTCAAGTGGTTGCTAACAAATTTGTAAATGCCGCTGAGGCTGGAGCTTCTGCTCTTCACTCTGCAGGTCTTTCTGCTTCAACTTCGGGTGCGCACCACACAGGAATTACTGGCAGCGGTCTTGCTGGAATCGCAGCATCTGGAAATAGTGCATCCAGTTCCTACTCTTCGTTAGAGAAATCTGGATCTCATAGCATGAATTCTGAGAGCATGAGCATCAAAGGTTCTGGAGTCGTTCATGGATCAGGCTCCCCAAACAAATTTGTAAATGCTGCTGAAGCTGGAGCTTCTGCTCTTCATTCAGCAGGACTTGGTGGTTCCCCTCTGGGTGCTCACAACACGGGAAATATTGGCAGCGTTCATGCTGGAATCGGAGCATCCAGCTCATACTCTTCATCAATGAAGTCTGGATCTCATAGCATGAATTCTGAGAGCATGAGCATCAAAGGCTCTGGAGTCGTTCATGGATCAGGCTCCGCAAACAAATTTGTAAATGCTGCTGAAGCTGGAGCTTCCGCTCTTCATTCAGCAGGACTTGCTGGTTCCTCTCTGGGTGCTCACAACACGGAAAATATTGGCAGCGGTCATGCTGGAATCGGAGCATCCAGCTCATACTCTTCATCAATGAAGTCTGGATCTCATAGCATGAATTCTGAGAGCATGAGCATCAAAGGTTCTGGAGTCGTTCATGGATCAGGCTCCGCAAACAAATTTGTAAATGCTGCTGAAGCTGGAGCTTCCGCTCTTCATTCAGCAGGACTTGCTGGTTCCTCTCTGGGTGCTCACAACATGGGAATTATTGGCAGCGGTCATACTGGAATCGGAGCATCCAGCTCATACTCTTCATCAATGAAGTCTGGATCTCACGGCATGAGTTCTGGAAGTATGAGCATCGAAGCTGGATCATCTGTAGACTCTCTTCTTGGAAATGCTGGAGCTGCGGCTTCGTTTCTACATTCTCCAGGTTCTGCTGCTGCATCTCTCGGTACACTTACAATCAAAAAGATGGCGGGCGGTCTTGCTGGCTTGGGAGCCGCTGGAGCTGGTGCATCTGGTTTGAACTCCGGGCATCTAAGCATGAATGCCTTTGGAGCAGGACACGGACTATCAGTTGGCTCTATTGGGGGTAGCGGGGCACATGAGGCCGCTGCGTCACTTATGCATGGACTTTCAAGCGGTCTTCTTGGAGCTGGCGCCTCGGCATTGTCGCCTGTCGGTTCTGGAAGCGCATCTGTTGAAGGGCAAGGCGGACACTCACACTCGCTGTCCTTTGGAGGCAGCCACTCGTTTGGAGCTGCAGGAAATAGCGATGCCAGCTCAGGATTGGATTTGTCGGGTCACATTGGAAGCACCATGAACCACGCTGGCGGATTTTTGTTCGGTTAGTCTCCGATGCTAATCCAAAACGTACATTTTCGTATCTCTTAGTGTTACTTTAGTTTGGCCTTAAACATAATTAAATACATTTTTATTTAAATCTGCAAGCGCTGCCTTCAAAATCTAGTACCACAGAAGTGGGCAATTATCTGTTTGCAGTGTGCTCTTTGTTTTTCACTACGGAATTGCTGCAGTTGTTCCCTTTGGTTGTCTTCTTTGCACTTTACCGTTTGTTGTTGGTCACTGCTTACACCTACGCACGCACCGACTTGTCCACTGCACGTCTCATAGCTGCATTTTTGTTAGTGCTAGAGAGAGCGAGCGCTTGGGAGAGCGATGATGTTCAAAGACAGATCAAAAGGGAGACGGAAGCGAGGTTTCGACTTGAACGCGAGAGAGCGCTTCCATAGATAGAGAGAGAGCGGCGACGTGCGTACCCAATTTGTTTTACCGATGCCACTGCATGCAATTTGCACCAAAGGCGTAGGTTATTCGTGAGATTCTACTGTACTTGCGCTTGTGAAAAGAAAGAGAGAAGAATTACACCAACAAAATGCACTTGTTCACCGCGCGTTAGCTTTCTGCGTGGATGTTTGTTTTTCTCTTCCGTGTAAGAGTTTACAGTTTAGAATCTGTAATACGACAAGGGAATGATTTTTTGTCTGTGGTAAAACTAAGTATTAATAAAATATGTTTTTTCAACAAATCTGTAAGTTAACATTAAACGGATTATCCGCATCGAGTCGTGTGCATTTAAGAATCATTGAAAACGTTTGCCGGGTTAGTACCGTCAACATGAACTTGTATAATAAAGATTCCGCTATTGTAAGCTTGAATCTGTTTACTGATGAGAGTCTATAAAATACGATTGTATTTTATAGTTTAATCTTTAATGATTGAATGACGTCGACCTTTAGGGGTGTAGACGTAACACCTTCGCATTTCATTTAAATACAAATCAATCTAATCTCAGTCGAGTTAAGAGTCAATGCAGTTATGTACATATGTACATACATGTTTCCTAAACCAATTGTGATTATATTGGTCCATATAATACATAAATATGTAGTACATACATACATATGTATGTACATATGTACATGTATGTTCATCCGTAAAAGATTAGAGTCCACAATTAGATGTACACAAAGTGGCTGGGATACTCTTTTTTTAATGGTATATCATCGATCATTTGGCCTACATTGGGCAACATTCGATGGCTGCCACCATCTCCAGAATGGGATTTTTTACTCTTTAGCGTAGTTTCCAGTATTTCTAGACAATCGACATTATTCAAATGATGATAAATGTGTTGGAACTCGTTATTGTTTTCTCCGAGAGTTAATTATTTCAGCTTTTGTTAGCTTGACCCTAGGATCTCTCTGGCTTGGGAACGTGACTGGGACTCCTCACACTCGTAAAAACATATGCACACAAGTACATATGTACATCCATATAAATGTATGTACATCCGCCTGGGTTGCTGTTCTTTTTTGCGCGATCTGTGAGATTTGTGTTTATTTCGTTATTATTTATACTTTTTTTTTACGTTTTTCCTATGTAGAATCTAATAAAAGGCCAAGCCTTTCCGTGGCACGTCGTTAGTTAGTTGGAGGCAAAGGTTCCGATGAGACTGTTTATAGTGCTGAGTGTTTGCGTGGCTCTAGCTTCGGCCGGTTACGGTGGATACGGTGGCGGTGGATACGGTGGCGGCGGTGGCGGTGGAGGCGGTCACGCATCGGCTTCGTCTTCGGCATCGGCCTCGGCTGGATCCATAGCGGGCGGCGACGGTGGCGGCAAATTTGGAGGTGGCGGTGGCCCAGTATTTGGCGGTGGAAGTCTTGGAGGTCCATTTGGCGGAGGCGGAGGTGGTGGCCAGCACGGCGGCGGTGGAGGTGGATTTGGTGGAGACTTTGGCGCAGGCGGAGGATCTGGCGCATCTTCAGTGGCTGGCTCTAATGCAGTGGGTGAAGCCGGTGGCCATGGCGGTGGTGGTGGAGGAGACCTATTTGGAGGAGGAGGATCACTCGGCGGAGGTGGTGGACACGGATCGATTGGAGGAGGTGGTGGACACGGATCCAGCGGAGGAGGTGGTGGTGGACACGGTTCTAGCGGAGGAGGTGGAGGACACGGAGCCGGCGGAGAAGGCGGATTCATAGGAGGTGGTGGAATTGGCGGCGGAATTGGAGGAGGCGGTGGACATGGCAGTGGAGGAGGCTTTGGAAGCGGTGGACATGGATCTGGTGGTGGAGGAGGAGGACCGATCGGAGGAGGTGGTGGACACGGACCGATCGGTGGAGGTGGTGGACATGGAGCCGGCGGAGAAGGAGGATTCGGCGGAATTGGTGGCGGAATTGGAGGAGGCGCCGGACATGGCAGTGGAGGAGGCGGCGGAAGCGGTGGACATGGCTTTGGAGGCGGCGGCAGTTCTGCTGGATCAGGCGGTGGACTGTTCGGAGGTGGACACGGATCTGGCAAGCCTGGCGGTGGCTTCGGCGGAGGTCACATTGGAGGAGGCCCAGGCTTTGGCGGTGGCGGAATCGGCATTGGACATGGATCAGGCATTGGCGGTGGCCACAGTCATGGCGGTGGTCTTGGCGGTCCCTTCGCTGGAGGCTTTAGTGGTGGTTATGGCGGCGGCGGCAAAGGAGGCGGATACGGCGGCGGCGGCAGCGGTGGTGCCGGCGGTGGAGGAGGAGGCGGCTATGGCAAGGGAGGAGCTCACTCAAGCGCTTCTTCCGCAGCTTCGGCGACAGCATCTGCCGGCAGCGGTGGCGGCTATCACGGCTAACAAGCCATAGGTCTACGCACACTTTTCTCTAATTTATAAACAGTTTTGAACAAGACTTCAATAAAGATTTCAAGCGACAAGCGAGAACTATCAGAATATTCAGAATCACAACTTTATCATCCTGCCTGTCAAAAACTAGTGAGAGAAAATCCTTCATAAGTTTGTGCGAATTCTAAGCGGCACACATTAAAAGTTGTAAAGGAAACTAGGTGAAAGCTGTTAATGCGGGAAGTCATGTCCCAAATGTCTCGCTGTGGCAGTCACGATTGAAAACATTTCCCCTTTGAGAAGAAGATTCACAGACTGAGAACTTTCCTCACTCGTTTGGCTTTGTAAGTTTCATCAGAATTAATGGCCTATTAAAGTGCGCCAGATGCCTAAGAGAACCAGAAGACATTGATGCCACTGACGGTCACATAAATCTTTTAAATGGCTGGGACAGACTTCGCTCTCCGCCTGAACTTTATGTGTCCCTCGCAAACATTTATCATTAAGTATAGTTTTACTATTGCAAATTGTTGCGCACAATGCTCCAACGGGGGAAAGGAGACAGCAAATTGAAATCTTAGGCAAGTTCCTTGGTCTCCGCCTCAGCCCCAACTTGCAGTTTTATTGCCAGCGGAAACAGTGCAGCAGCAGGAGCAGCAGCTGGTCCTTTCCTTTGCTGCTCGACCGCGCCCGCGACCTCTGTTTGAGTCGGCCCCGAGACCAATTTGCACAAGGACGATGAACCCCTGTGGTGCAGTTTTGCAACATTAAAGAGAATGCCAGTCTGGGACGGGGGGCTGCTGTCTGTCTGTCTGTCTGCATGCTGGCGGCTTGCCACAGAGTCACATCTGGTCCGTGCGATGGCAACAGTTGTGGGCCCGGCCCCCCCATGCCCCATGCCCTAGCCATATTGTGGGACACTTTTGTGCACTGCAATTGATGTTGGGCAATAAAATAAATGTAAAAATATTTATCAAAGTGTTCGTATGGGTATTTTAGAGTTTGCCAGGGCTTTGAGCTCATCTCAGGTGGCGCCTCAAAGTATGCCCGGCCCATGCCACTAGAGCTGAAAGTAGGCAGCACATTATGCCCTGAAACTTTAATTAAAATTAAATAATTCACACTGCACATCGCATTTGAAGCACGGAGCATGTTTCGCATCGATATCGCTGCCGGTCGGTCGCAGAATGGGTTCGCTTTGTTCGTTAGCCCGGGGCCTGGTAATTGAAAAGTTTGCACTGCAAACGAGGGTCTCGTAATTCAATTTTCGCATCTGCGTGAGGTTGGTAAAACCCTGCCAAATGGCCAGTAACAATAACGGAACGAGAGCGGGCCGGCCAGCATGCGAAAATAATACAAAGTTCGTCGGGTGCCCGCCGTGATTGTGCGTTTACATAATTAACATGACGTTCATTAGTTGGCATTTTAATATTATTTCTCGTTGTCATTGGCAACGCGTTTTGCCCAGCCCATCGGCTAATATTACCATTCCCTGCAACTGCATTTTAATAAACGAATATTTTTAGTTGGAGTAAATTGTTGCAGCAGCGAAGTGCGTTTTAATTGAGAACTGTTTTGTGTGAGCTGCAATCGATTTGGCTGACTGCATTCTAATGTTACGCCATTTAATAAACATTAATAATTCCATGCCAATAAATAAACCAGTGAAATAATTACATGGGTTGCATGGAGCCCAGACTTATATAAACACTCGACAAGCCTCAACATTAATTTGGCAACAAAACGATTAGACAACTAGCTGAGGCCCGACCGGTTCCATTAACTGATTATGAGCTGGATGTTTTGCATAAACAAATAAGCAAAATAAACCCCTATCCCAATAGGCAATAGTTTAGGAATATCTGCCGAAAATCACTTTCCCTCGATGAGTAACTGAATCTAAAATACAAAAAAATCACCGAATTCTTAAGCTTTCCTTCGTAATTGCCTTTTTTCGCACCTTTTGGCTGGAAAACCCCTGCGCTGGGAGCCGCTAATGTACCCTCACACGCTGTCGATTGGAACGAGGAGAGAAGTACAAATAACACTAGTAAGCACAATTTATCCGATAATTTTATTCATTTTTTTAGGGTACAATTTGGCATAAAAAGAATTTAAATTTTGCTGGTTAGTGCAATTAGTAAGGTTCGCAATGACGAAACTGGAACTGGTTTTGCCATATACATTATAATTCTATGTGGATATGTAGGTATGTATAGTAAATGTTTTCTTTGATGTTTACTTTGTTTTCAGTCTCGAATTAAACATTTCGACACACGTTATTGTTGTTGGTGCGCTTCGCATGGGAGTCATTATTATTGTGTACTGGAATTGCTAACACAAAATTGGGGATTCTCAACTGAAATGAACAGACTGTGCGTTATCATTAGATCGATAATGATTCGAGCAAACACTTGATGCTGCTTAAAGTTCGCAAACTTAAAATAGCAGAGAGAGAGTTCGAGGTTTTCACAGTTCAGGATTAAATATTTGTCTTCATAAATATATTTTACTCTCCACTCTGCAATATTTATTAAGCTTTATAATCTACCCTCAGCGAGATTGTTTCAAGTAAATGCATTTATTGACAGAATGTGGCTAAATGTGAAATTACATTTCACATCGTTGATTAATGGAACATCGAAAGTTCCTCAATGGAAACCAAGGAAAGATTTATAAAGAATATTAATCATTAATCACTTTTATGGCAGGAACGTTCACTTGCAACCTTAACAAACAATTTGCTAGAGTTCAAAACTGAAGCAGTAATATTATTATTTACTCCTCAACTACCAATTGGCAACTGCTGAAGGTGGGTTCGAATGGAGCGGAGCACTTCCCGCGGTAGACTGACCAGCCAATTGTGTAGCAATATTGAATAATTAAAGCTGGGAGAAATGCTGAAGGAAATCGGCATCAGCAACAATATTTAAACGCGTCTCTGCCGCCGGGCCACGTGCACGTATTTTTTTGGAAACAACGCCATCAAAACTGCTTTCGACTAAACAAAACAAAGCGGGGGAATAAACTCCTCAAGATGAACTTGTCAGATGATCGGCCTTAGAAAATATCAAACAGGCGAGCTGTGTGAGGCACTTGTGTCCAGTGGGGAACTACGCAGATCAGGAAGCCCTCGAGCATCATTTGAATTAGTAAATAAACAACGCAGACAGCGCCTCTTCTATTGCAGACACTCGACCACGACTCGTACGAGTACGATTACGAGTATGTTGGGGCTGTGGTCCATAATTATGCATGCTCGCAGCTGGTAACGGGTTTGGGGATTCACCCGGCGCTGTCGCAGCCAACGCCGCTGATAATTAGATATAAAAGCAGATGAAAAGAAAACCGGTAAATGATCTGTTCGGGGCGGCCATTTGTCACAAGCCGAATTCGGCCAGCATTTTGGATAAATACTTTTGGCGCTCTGGTGTGTGACCGTCAGTTCATTTCTTGACGGCTCAGCGCTCGCTCATACCTAAAGGCAGAAAAGAACACGCAATTATGAAGATCCTCATTGTGTTGGCAGTTCTGGTGACCATTGCCTCGGCCCTTCCTCAGTTCGGAGGCTTCGGAGGCCCAGGCTTCGGTGGACCCGGCTTCGGAGGCGGCGGCTTCGGCGGCGGCGGCTATGGCAGACCAGGCTTCGGTGGACCCGGTGGATTTGGTGGCGGTCCCGGCTACGGCGGATTCGGTGGCGGTCCCGGCTATGGCGGTTTTGGTGGCGGTCCTGGATTCGGAGGCGGACCCGGCTATGGCGGCGGTGGCTTTGGAGGCGGCGGTCGACGACGTCATGGCGGCCATGGTGGCGGCGGCGGTGGTGGCGGCGGTGCCGCTTCTGCTTCGGCTTCTTCCAGTGCTTCGGCGGCTGGTGGCGGCGGAGCTGCTTCATCATCAGCCTCCTCATCCGCCTCAGCCTCGGGCGGTGGAGGTGGCTTCTACGGATAGACCGCCTGTCCATTGTTTATGCTTAAGTTAGGGTTAATGTTTGAAGAAAGTCTGAAAAAATATAAAATCCAAAAAACCGAACCACAAGAGCTGTCTCCATTCCGACTCGACACCAACTACGAGGCATAAAACTGCCGTTAATTCATGCATATAAGTCGGGGAAATAATAAAAATAGTTGCACACACTCATGGGTGGGCTTTGGGATGATGATGATGCGGGTGGGGAGGTAGTACAGGTACGACCAATGCCCTACTTGTTAGCAAGCGCAGCACTGGGACTCCCCTGCAATCAACTATTGGCACATAAAAACGGATAAATGTTTATGGTTTAACTGGTGTCGAGACTGCTGACTCTCTGCATAGCATTTTGAACAAATAAAGACAAGCAAACAAATGGGAAACTGGACTTGGAGAGCTTTCAATTCAATTTGTGCATTAATTAGACAAATTAGAATGTTGAACTTGGCCAAATAAAACTTTTATTCCAAATCCAAGTGAACATAAATACATATAAAAATGTCCAGAGGCTGCGCCTTGCCAAAAGAGCGTTTCAGATGTTTTTGAGCCGAGAGATAATTCAGCATAAATTATTGCGACCGGCTCATTTATTTATCTGTTTCGGACATAATGGTGAAATTAAGTTGGAGTCTTCGATAGAGATGCCTAGCGTGAGGTACACCGAAAGAAATTAGAGCAATATTAAATATAAAATATAAATATTTTACAACATAAGAGACAAGCATCAAGTTAGTGTTCGTACTTCGATCTTCGTAGCCGTCTCTGAGCACATAAATATGTAAATATCTCTCGGCTGCAAGTCGAAGGACTTAATCGATAAAGTCTGCAGCTGCACTGCTCCCAGCTGCCGCATTTATTTCTCTCGCTTAACAACAGAATCTGCTTTGAAGTTTGTTATAGGCAGAGGACAAGACGCTTGCTAAATCAGCTCCAAAATTAAATGTAAAATCTCCGATTTGTACATCATATAATATGAAATGCAGTGCAGTTCTTTTGTCCGCAAAGGATCCACCACCGAATTCTGTTGCGATTTGCTGGACTTTTCTTGTTCAACTTTGTAGAGATCGCTCCCACTCGGAAGTGCACGTCAGCATCAGAAAAAAGGAATCCTAACACACAAAAAACAAACAAAAACGAAAACGAAAAACAGACAAATGAACCGGTTACAGTGGGGGGATCGAGATCGAGTCACCCTAGACCGTGTAGGGTACAACCATCGCACGCCCCGAACTTGCTAATGAGCCAAGCCATAAATATTGTTAATTTGCTGGGGCATCGATTCTACGATTGCTGCTGCTGTTGACGCTGCTGTCCGGGCCGCTTCTGTGGTTCAGAGATGGCTTTCCCGGTTTATCTATTGCCCAGAGACTGTATAAAAGGCGATCCCCGGCGGGGTAGTAGTTAAGTTTGCGAAGCTCTCTCGAGGGAACACAAGCAAAGTCATGAAACTGTTTATCGCGCTCTCCGTTTTGGTGGCCGTGGCCTCGGCCCTGCCGCAGTTTGGCGGCGGCAATGCCAATGCCAATGCCAACGCTAACGCCCAGGCCCAAGGATTTGGAGGCGGCGGTTTCGGCGGACGTCCTGGAGGCGGCTTCGGAGGCGGCCCCGGCTTTGGAGGCGGCGGTTTCGGCGGTCGTCCTGGCGGCGGCTTTGGAGGCGGCCCCGGCTTTGGAGGCGGCCACGGTGGTGGTTTCGGAGGCGGTCCCGGATTCGGAGGTGGCCCTGCATTCGGCGG